>NC_065578.1:101797568-103105485 GCF_024542745.1 Macaca thibetana thibetana | reverse complement strand
TAAGGTTTGTGGTGGGGTGAGATTGGAGAAGTGGGTAGTAACTGCTAGTAAGTATGGGGTTTCTTTTTGAGTTGATGAAAACATTTCAAAATTGATTAGCTTGATGATTGTGCAACTCTGTGAATACACTAAAAACCATTAAATTTTACATTTTTAAATGGGTGAATTTTATGGTATATGAGGTTATCCCAAATAAGCTCTTATTAAAAGAAATTTATAAGTATACATTTATTTAATATTTGTTAAAATAATGCAGTGACTAGGTACTTGTTATGGTTTCCTTTTTTTAACTTTTATTTTAGGTTTGAGGGTACATGTGAAGGTTTGTTATATAGGGAAACTTATGTCATGGGGGTTTGTGGTACAGATTATTTCATTACTCAGGTTACTAAGTAATTAAGTAATTATTTCATTACTCAGGACACTAAGCCTAGTGTCAGGCCTGGTGTGATGGCTCACGACTGTAATCCCAACACTTTGGGAGGCCAAGGCGGGTGGATCACGAAGTCAGGCGTTCAAGACCAGCCTGGCCAACATGGTGAAACCCCGTTTCTACTAAAACTACAAAAGTTAGCTGGGCGTGGTGGTACGTGCCTGTAATCCCAGCTCCTTGGGAGACTGAGGCAGGACAATCGCTTGAACCCGGGGAGGTGGAGGTTGCAGTGAGCCGAGATTGCACCATTGCAGTCCAGCCTGGGTGACAGAGTGAAACTCCATCTCAGAAAAAAAAAAAAAAAAGACTAGTGTCCATGGTTATTGTTTTTTCTGCTCATCTCTCTCCTCCCACCTTCCATCCTCAAGGACAATCCATGTCTGTTGTTCTCCTCTTTGTGTTCATGAGTTTTCATTATTTGCCTCCCACTTATAAATGAAAAAATATAGTATTTGATTTTTTGTTCCTGAATTAGTTTGATAAGGATAATAATCTCCAGTTCCATCTGTGTTCCCACAAAATCTATAATCTTATTTCTTTATGACTACCTACCATTCCATAGTGTATATGTACCACATTTTCTTCATTCAATCTATCATTAATTAACAATAGATTGATTCCATGTCTTTGTTATTGTGAATAGTGCTGCAATGAACATTTCCATGCGTGTGCCTTTATGGTAAAATAATTTATATTCTTTTGGGCATATACCCAATAATGGGCTTGCTGGGTCAGTGGTAGTTCTCCTGTTAGCTCTTTGAGGGATCGCGACACTGTTTTCCACAATGGCTACACTAATTTACATTCCCACCAAAGTGTTTCCTTTTCTCCAAAACCTTACCAGCATCCGTTATATTTTGACTTTAATAATAGCCATTCTGACTGGTGTAAGATACCATCTCACAGTGGCTTTAATTTGCATCTCTGTAATAATCGGTGACATTAAACTTTTTTTCATGTTTGTTGGCTGCATGTATGTCTTCATTTGAAAAGTTTATTCACATCTCATGCTAACTTTTCTATGGGTTTTCTTTTTCTTATACATTTAAGATCCTTATAGATACTGAACACTAGACCTTTGTCAGATGCATATCTTGCAAATATTTTCTCCTATTCTGTAAGTTGTCTGTTTACTCTGTTGATAGTTTCCTTTGCTGTGCAGAAGCTCTTAAACTTAATCATATCCCATTTGCCAAGTTTTTCTTTGGTTGCAATTGCTTTTGGTGTCTTTTTTATGAAATCTTTGCCTGTTCATGTGTTCATGGTGGTATTGTCCAGATTTTCTTGCAGGGCTCTTAGTTTTGTTTTAAATTTAAGTCTTTAATCCATCTTGAGTTGATTTTTCTAGATGGCGTAAGGAAGGGATCCAGCTTCAATGTTCTACATATAGCTAGCCAGTTATCTCAGCACCATTTATTGAATAAAGAGTTTTCACTATTGCTTGTTCTTGTCACCTTTGTCAAAGACAGACTAAAGATGATGATGGTTGTAGGTGTGTGGCCTAATTTCTGAGCTCTCTATTCTGTTCCATTGGTCTATGTGCCTGTTTTTGTACCAGCACCATGCTATTTTGGTTACTGTAGCCCTGTAGTATAGTTTGAAATCAGGTAACATGAGGCCTCCAGTTTTGTTCTTTTTGCTTATGATTGCTTTAGCTATTCAGGCTCTTTTTTGGTACTATATGTATTTTAAAATATTTTTTTTTTTTATAATTGTGTGAAGAATGTCATTGGTAGGTTGATAGGAATAGCATTGAATGTGCAAATTGCTATGGACAGTACGGGTATTTTAATTATATTGATTCTTCTTATCCGTGAGCATGGGATGTTTATCCATTTGTCGGTGTCTTGTCTGATTTCTTTGAGCAGTGTTTTGTATTCTCATTGTAGATATCTTTCCCTTCCCTGCTTAGTTGTAGTCATAGGTATTTTATTCTATTTGTGGCAATTGTGAATGGGCTTGCTTTTGTGATTGCGCACTCAGCTTGGCTATTGTTGGTGTATAGGAATGCTAATGATTTTTCTACATTTTGTATCCTGAAACTTTGCTGAAGTTGCGTATTAGCTGAAATAGCTTTTGGGATGAGACTATGAACTTCTCTAGATATAGAATCATGTCATCTGCAAACAGAGATAGTTTGACTTTCTCTCTTCCTGTTTGGATGTCCCTAAGTTATTTCTCTCAACTGATTGCTCTGGCTAGGACTTCCAGTACTATGCTGAATAGGAGTGATGAGAGTCGGCATCCTTGCCTTGTGCTGGTTTTTCGGAGGGAATGCTTCTAGCTTTTGCCCATTCAGTATGTTGGCTGTTGGTTTGTCGTAGATCACTGATATGTTTTTGAGGTATGTTTCTTCAATACCTAGTTTATTGAGCGTTTTTAACATGAAGCGATGCTAAATTTTATCAAAAGCCTTTTCTGCATCTATTGAGATAATCATGTAGCTTTTTTCTTTAGTTCTGTTTATAGGATGAATCACATTTATTATTTTGTGTATGTTGAGACAAACTTGTATCCTGTGGATGAAGCCTACTTGACTGTTGTAGATTGGCTTTTTGATGTGCTTATGGATTTCATTTGTCAGTATTTTGTTGAAGACTTTTGCATTGATGTTCATCAAAGTATTTTTCTGAAGTTTTGCATTGATGTTCATCAAAGATACTGGCCTAAAGTTTACCCTTTTCATTGTTTTTCTGCCTGGATTTGGTATCAGGATGATGCTGGCCTCATAGAATGAGTTGCAGAGGAGTCCCTCCTCCTCAACTTTTGGAATAATTTTCATAGGAAAGGTACCTGCTCTTCTTTGTGTGTATGATAGAATTTGGCTGTGAATTCATCTGGTCCTGGGCGTTTCTTGGTTGGTAGGCTATTTATTACTGCTTCAATTTCTGAGCTCATTATTGGTCTGTTCAGGGAATAAATTCTGTCCTGGTTTAGTCTTGGAAGGGTGTATGCATCCAGGAATTTATCCATCTCTTCCAGGTTTTCTAGTTTGTGTGCATAGAGGTGTTCATAGTAGTTTCTGATGGTTATTTTTATTTCTGTGGGGTCAGTGGTAACATCCCCTTCATCATTTCTAATTGTGTTTCTTTGGATCTTCTCTACTTTCTTCTTTATTAGTCTGGCTAGCACTTAATCTACCTTATTTTGTTAAAAAACAACTCTTGAATTTGTTGCTCTCTTTAATGTTTTTTTCATGTCTTGATTTCCTTCACTTAAGCCCTGATTTGGGTTATTTCTTGTCTTCTGCTAGCTTTGGGATTGATTTGTTCTTGCTTCTCTAATTCTTTTAGTTGTGATATTAGGTTGTTAATTTAATATCTTTCTACTTTTTTAATGTGGGCATTTAGTGCTGTGAATTCTCCTCTTAACACTGTATTAGCTGTGTCCCAGAGATCCTGGCACATTGTATTTTTGTTCTCATTAGTTTCAAAGAACTTCTTGATTTCTGCCTTAATTTCATTATTTACCCAAAAGTCATTCGAGAGTATGTTGTTTAATTTCTATGTAATTGCACAATTTTGCGCAATTTTTCTAGTATAAACTTCTATTTGTATTGCACTGTGGTCTGAGAGTGTGGTGTTATGATGTTGGTTCTTTCGTATTTGCTAGAGCATAGTTTCCTATACAATTATGTGGTGCATTTTAGACCACATTCCACGTGGCAATGAGAAGAATGTATATTCCATTGGTTTTGGGTCAATAGTTACATAGAGGTCTGTCGTATTCATTTGGTCCAATGGTCAGTTCAGGTGCTGAATATCTGTGTTAATTTTCTGCCTCAATGATCTGCCTAATACTGTCAGTGGAGTGTTAAATTCTCCCACTGTTGTCATGCGGGGGTCTATGTCTCTTTGTAGGTCTCTAAGAATTTGCTTTATGAATCTGGGTGTTCCTATTTTGGATGCATATATATGTAGGATAGTTAAATCTTCTTGTTGAATAGAACCTTAACCATTATGCAACGCCGTTCTTTTTCAGTTTTGATCTTTGTTGGTTTGAAATCAATTTTATCCAAAATTAGAATTGCAACCCCTGCTTTTATCTGTTTTCCATTTGCTTGGTAGATTTCCTTCCATTCCCTTATTTTGAGCCTATGGGTGTCATTGCATGTGAGATGGGTCTCTTGAAGACATCATACAATGGTATGGGTCTTGCTTTTTATCCAGCTTGACACTCTGTGCCTTTTAAGTGGGGCATTTAGCCTGTTTACATTCAAAGTTATTATTCATATGTGTGGATTTGATTCTGTTACTGTGTTTTTAACTGGTTATTATTCTGTCTTGTTTGTGTGACACAAACAGTGTCACTGGTTTGTGTATTTAAGTGTGCTTTTGTATTAACTGGTAGCAGTCTTTTCTTTATATATGTAGCTATCCTTTCAAGATGTCTTTCAAGGCAGGTCTAGTGGTAACAAACTAAACATTTGCTTATCTGAAAAGGATCTTATTTCTTTTTTTGCTTAGGAAGCTTATTTTGGCTGGATATGACATTCTTGGTTGAAGATTTTTTTCTTTAAGAATGTTGAATGTAGGCCTCCAATCTCTTCTGGCTTATAGGGTTTCAGCTGAGAGCTCCACTGTTACCTACAAAAGGGTTCCCTTTGTAGGTAACCTGCCATTTTTCTCTATCTGAGTTTATTCTTTCTTTCATTTGGATATTGGCAAATCTGATTATGTTTCTTGGGGGTGGTCTTTCTTGTGTAGAATCTTGCAAGAGTGCTCTTAAATCTTTAAACCATCTTGAGTTAATTTTTGTATGTGGTGAAATGTGGGAGTCCAGTTTTATTCTTCTGAATATGGCTATTTATTATGAATAAATAGCACCATTTATTGAACAGTGGGTATTTTTCTGGTTGCCTATTTTTGTCATCATTGTCAAAGACTAGATGGCTGTAGGTATGTGGTTTTACTTCTGGGCTCTCTATTGTTTCATTGGTCTATATGTGTGTTTTTGTACCAGTACCATTTTGTTTGGGTTAATGTAGTCTTAAAGTGTAGTTTGAAGTCTGGTAATGTCATGTCTCTGGCTTTGTTCTTTTTGATTAGAATTTCCTTGCCTATTAGAGGTCTTTGTTTCATATGAATTTTAGAATAGTTTATTCTAATTTTGTTGACAAATGACCTTTGTAGTTTGATAGGAATAGTATCAAATCTGTGGGTTGCTTTGGACACTACAGCCATTTTAAAGACATTGATTCTTCCTATCCATGATCATGCAATGTTTTTCCATTTGTGTGTATTATCTATTATTTCTTTGAGCAGTGTTTTGTAGTTCTCATCGTAAAGAGGCTTCATCTCCTTGGTTAGTTGTATTTCTAGGTGATTTTATTTTTTGTGGCTATTGTAAGTGGTATTGCATTCTTGATTTGACTCTCAGCTTGAATGTTACTGATGCATAAAAGTGCTCCTTATTCTTGTACATTGATTTTGTATCCTGAAACTTTGCTGAAGTCGCTTATCAGTTCTAGGAGCCTTTTGTCTGTGTCTTCAAAATTTTTTAAGTACAGAATCATATTGTCAGCAAGGAGGGATAATTTGACTCCTTCTTTTTCTATTTGGATGCCTTTTATTTCTTTTCCTTGCCTAATTGCTCTGACTAGAACTTCCAGTACTGTATTGAATAGGAGTGGTGAGAGTGGAGCATCCTTGTCTTGTTCTTGTTATTAAGGGAAATGCTTCCAGGTTTTGCTCATTCAGCATGATGTTGGCTGTGTATTTGTCATAATTATGGCTCTTATTTTGAGGCATGTTCTTTCAATACCTAGTTTGTCAATGGTTTTTATAATAAAAGGGTGGTGTATTGTATCAAATGCTACAAAAAGTATTTTTATATAGGCCGAAATAGTTATTTTAACAAGTTAATGTAATTATCTGAATTACTCCATGTTAGATCATACCTAAGAAATCTTATTTGAATTCCTGACTCTACATTTAGTAGATGTGTAATTTATCATAAGTTGTTCAAACTTTCTCAGCTTTTATTTCCTAAAATGAAAAATGGGTCTAGTATTATGTACCTCATTGATAGTATGTCAGAGTTAGGCAAAATATGAAAGTCCCGTGGGGACTGGCACAAAGTAGATAATAAATAGTGACTATCATTATTATTGTTATAATTAGTATTGCCATAATGCAAATAAGTTCATGCAATATACGCTCACATTTCATACTCAATGTGAATTTTTTTTTTTTCTGTAAGAGCAACGGTTAAAGTTACAGCCACCTAAGCCCAAAGTATAACTTAATTTTTTAATTTGAGAAAAGTAGTCAAATTGTCATATTTTCTAAGAGTCACTCCTTATCACACACACACACGCAGATGCAAATGCACAAGCACACACACCATTAATATCACTATCCCTCACTCCTAATATCACGTAAGTACTCCAGATAAAAATATAACTTGGGTCCTAAGCAAAAAAGTTAGTACAAAATGTATCTAATTATCTTTATATCAGTGTCTTCCACATGATTAAGATTCAGTCAAATGACATCACAGGATCTGCTCTCTCCCTTGGATATCTCTTGCTCTTCTTTCTCCATCAGATCTTTAGTCTACTTAGATACATTTGTTGTGGGACAGCTGAAAAATCTCCAATTATCTGACATTTTGCCCTTGTAATAAAATGCTGCTCTGACTCTCATATCAGTATCTTATCTCTTTTGCCCTCTTAAAAGTATGTAGAGTCAAATGAAAAACTCAAAAATTTGCCTAAAAGAAACCACATCACAAATGATAATTAAGGACGTAGTTTCATGCTTTCACTTACTTTTTCCTCTTCTATTTATTTGGTTTTGAAATACCTATAGTGATTGGTTTATGAAATACTAAGGAGTTTTATATGGAATTATAACTTTATAAAATACGAAGAGTAAAACAATCCTTATTTATTTGGGAATAAAGCAACACAACTAAACACTTAATTTTAATTCTTGTGTTCTTTAATGACAACACAAGTTGACAGTTTTTTTATATTTATTAAAATTATTTCTTACATTAATTGAATTTTTTAATTTTTATTTTATTATGCTAAGAACACTTGCCATAAAGATTTACCCTTTTCAAAAAAATTTAAGTGCACAATACAGTATTATTAATTATAAGAATAATGTTATACAGCAGATCTTTAGAATACATTCATCTTGCCAAATTAATACTCTATACCCATTAATTAGCAACTCCCAATTTTCCCCTTGCTGCAGTCCCTGAACTGCATCATTCTGCTCTCTTATTCTATGAATTTTACTCTTTTAGATACCTTATATAAATTGAATTATGCAGTATTTGTCCTTTGATAACTGCCTTACTTCACTTAGTGTAGTTTTCAGTATTATTGCATATTGCAGAATCTCCTTCTTTTGTAAGACTGAATAGCATTCTATTTCATGTATATATCACATTTTCTTTATACGTTCATCCATTGATGGAAATTTAGGTTGCTTCCACATCTTGGCTATTATGAATAGCGTTGCAATGAACACTGCAGTGCTGATATATCTTCAAGATTCTGACTTTAATTATTTTGGTTAAATAACCAAAAGTGGAAAGGCTAGATTATGAGACAGTTCTATTTTTTTAGTTTTTTGAGTAATTCCCTACTATTTTTCATAACGGCTGCACAATTTTACAATCCCACCAACAGTGTACAACCATTTCAATTTCTTCACATCCTCCTTAATGCTTATTTTCTTTGTGTGTGTGTGTTTCTGTATTTATGTTTTACAAGAGTCATCCTAACAGGCATAAAGTGATATCCCATTGATTTTGACTTGTATTTCCCTGATAATTAATGATGTTGAGCGTCTTTTCATATGTCTGTCAGTCATTTGTGTATCTTCTTTGGAAGAATATCTATTCAAGTATTTAGCCTATTTTAATTAGGATGTTAGTATTCAGGGGTGGGGGAATGTATTGTGTATGTATGCATATGCTTGCTCTTGAGTTGTAGACATTTATTATATATTTCAGAAATTAGTTTCTTGTTAGGTATATGGCTTGCAAATATTATCTTCCATCATACAGATTGCCTTTTTACTCTGTTGATTGTTTCCTTTGTTGTTATGCAGAAATATTTTAGTATGATATGTATTGTTTATACTTGCTTTTATGGCCTGTGTTTTTGATATCATACCCATGAAGTCATGCCGAGACCAATGCCATGACGCTTTTCCCTACATTTTCTTTTAGGAATTTTATAACTTTAGGTCTTACATTTAAGACTTTAATCAATTTTGAGTTTATTTTAGTGTATAGTATAAGAATCTATGGCCAGGTGTGATGGCTCACGCCTGTAATCCCAGAATTTTGAGAGGCTGAGGTGAGCAAATCACTTGAGATCAGGAGTTTGAGACCAACCTAACCAACATGGCAAAACCCTGTCTCTACCAAAAAATACAACAACTATCTGGACATGGTGGTGCACACCTGTAATCCCAGCTGCTCGGGAGACTGAGGTGGGAGAATCACTTGAACCCAGGAGGCAGAGGTTGCAGTGAGCTGAGATTGTGCCACTGCACTCCAGCCTGAACTACACAGTGAGACTCTGTCTCAAAAAATAAAATAAAATAAAAATCCAATTTCCTTTTTTTTGCAAAGGATATCCAGTTTTCCCAGCACCATTACTCAGAGGCTATTCTTTCTGAACTGGGTGTAGCTTCACACACTTGTCCAAGATCACTTGACCACGTATCTGTGGATTGATTTCTGAGATCTCTACTCTGTTCCATCAGTTTGTAGATCTGTTTTTATGCAAGTCCTATATTGTTTTAATTATGATAATTTTGTAACATGCTTTTAAATCAGAAAGTATAATGTGTTTAGTTTAGTTATTTTTTTCTCAAGGTTGTTTTGGCTCTTCAGGGTCTTTTGTGGTTCCACATGAATTTGGGTATTGTCATTTTTCTTTTTCTGTAGAAAATGCTGTTGAGACTTTGACATAATTACATTGACTCTGAAGATCACTTTGGGTGGTACAAATATTTTAACAATATTAAGTCTTCCAATCCATGAACACAATATGTCTTTCCATGTATTAGTGTCCAATTTCTTTAATAAATGTAGCTTTCAGAGTACAAGTATTTAATTTTATTTATTGTTTATTTCTAAGTATTCTTTTAGTGCTACTGCAAGTGGGATTGCTTTTATAATTTCATTTTCAGATATCTCATTGTTAGTACATAGAAATGCAGCTAATTCTGTATATGTTCATTTTGTATTCTGCAAGTTTACTATATTTGTTTATTAGTTCTAACAGTATATTGGTGGAGTTTTTATGGTTTTCTTTGTACAAAATCATGTAATCTGCAAATAGGGATAATTTTACTTCCTTTTCTATTTGCATATCTTTTCTTTATTTTTTGTTGACTAATTGCTTTGACTAGGATTTCCAATACTATGCTGAATAAAAGTGGCAAGAGAGGACATCTTTGCCTTGTTCCTATTTTTGAGGTAAAGCTTTTAATTTTTCACTGTTGTGTATGATATTAACTGTGGGCTTTTCATATATGGCATTTGTCAACAGAGCATTTTAAAGCACATTTACATAAAACTTAGGACAAAGATAAGATTTGAGATTCTCTTACATTACTTATGATTATTACTCTTAAGAAAAAAATCCTATACATTTTTAAATAGAAAAAATTGATTCAGTTATTTTATTAATATCTTTCCCAGAGGTCAAAGCAATATTTTTGAAAAAAGAGGAGAGATTTCAGCCCTAATTTAACCAGAGATTGAAATGAAAGGTGTGTTCTGGAAATTGTCTTAGTTTATTAAGTTACTAGTAGGTGAGCAGATAGGAGAGCAAGTAGAGTTTTCTGGCATTGGTCATTTCAATTCAATACTATAGTAGTTAAACTGTCTTTCTAAAATCTTCTAAATAGTATTGTCTTGTACTAAGCATTAATGCTTTCATTAGGTTTTTCATTGGTCTGTAGCATTACCACAAACTTAGCATCCTAAAACAACATGCATTTATTATCTCACAATCTCCATGGATCAGGAGGCTGAGTAGAGCTAAACTGGTTGCTGTGCTCAGGCTCTCACCAAGCTGTAATTCCGATGTCAGTGGAGGCTACAGTCTCAACTGTAAATCTCAGATTTCCAACCTATTTACAAAAATTAAATCACATTCTTTTTGGTTGCTTAAAGATTTTAAGAATTTGAAAAAGCATTCTATAAATGTAAAATTTGTAAGTATTGTTTTTGCTAATAGGAAGAAATCAGTAAATTCAAACTATCATGTTCTGAATCATCCAACTTTCTGAATTTGTGTGTGTTTCTTTCATCATCTTGCTCCTTGGTCATTAAACCTTTGCCACCACGTTATATTTTCAACCTAATTTCCTACTCTACTTTGAAATTATTCAGGGCACAGAAATTTCTACTGTTACTTAGAAAGATATTTAGCACTCTAACCTACCTCATACTTAGGAATTTTTTCTTCCGTATTCTATCTGGTTTTTCCCTTGCTCTGTCTTATCTCATTACCTCTCCATTTCTTCCTGCAATATCACATTGCAAGATTTTATCTAATCTTCAATGCACTGGCTTCTCCTCATCTTTTTTTTTTTTTTTTTGGTTTTGCTCCTTATCAAGCAGTTCCTTGCCATAGAATTATGTTGCTTTAAAAACTATGTGCCAAGTGTATGATACTAACTTGCAATACTTCCAGATGAATCTTGTTTAATTTTCTTTTTAACCTTTCTTTAAATTTACAGTATAACACATGTTCAAAATGCATTGAACAGCAGGAGCAAAACACTTTTTTGTGAGAGAAGAATGAAAAGTAGATATACAGTCTATTTTATTCATAAATGTAGTGCTGCTTGTCTACAGGTGGTTGTCTGCAGGTGATTAACAACAGGAAGGCACTAGAAAGTAATGGAAATTAGTTTGCTCAGCACAACAGGAAACATTTAGCCTTTTAGATATACTATAGGAAGAATCTCTCAATGGATGGTCTTGCAAACTGTGATTCTAAACAGTAAAACAAAATTAAACATCACAGGTGTTGAATCAATGCCCTACTTCATTCATCCAAATTCTAAAACCTACGAAGAACAAGACTAATGTAACTCTTAAAACTGCAAAATTCCTTTTAGAATTGTTAAACTAAAAAGGAAGAGTATTCTCTTGTAGAATAAGGACACTTCCTAAGTTTTTTTTCTGAAGTCTATTTTATCTAGTATTAGCTTTGCAAAATGCCTTTATGCATGTACATTTTAAATATTTTTTCATGTTTTTTAACTTAATAAATTGCTATCTGATGTTATTTCTTTTTGTTTAAGTCTTAATGTCTTTTTCAGATGACAGTAGTAATCAAAAGTAAATTATATCTCATTCACTGTAATGGCAAGATTTTAATATAATGGCTGGTGTGATAAATCAGGTAAAGAGATCAATATTTAAAAAAATACAGGCATAACTCATTTTAATGCACCTCATTTTATTACAATTCACTGATATTGTGCTTTTTACAAATTGAAGGATTGTGGCAACCCTTTGTCAAGCAAGTCTGTCAACATAATTTTCCAACAGTAAGTGCTCACTCATGTCTCTGTGCCATATTTTGATAATTCTGTCAATATTCCAAGTTTTTCATCATTATTATATCTGATAGGGTAATCTATGATCAGTGACCTTTGATGTTACTATTTTAATTATTTTGGGGAATCACAAATTTTGCCCATATAAAATGACCAACTTAATCAATAGATGTGGTATGTGTTACAACTGCTTCACCAATTGGCTGTTCCCCTGTCTCTCTTCCTTGCACCTCCCTATTCCCTGAGATACAACAACTTTGAAATTAGGGCAAAAAATAACCACACAATGGTCTTAAAGTGTTTGAGTGAAAGAAAGAGTCACATATCTCTCATTTTAAATCAAAAGCCAGAAATGATTAAGCAAAGTGAAGAAAACAAGTTGAAAGACAAGATAGGGTTGACAACTAGGCTTCTTGTACCAACTGGTTAGCCAAATTGTGAATAAGAAGGAAAAGTTCTTGAAGGAAATTAAAGGTGCTAATCCAGTGAACACATGAATGACATAAAAGAAAAAAAAAGTTATTTGTGATATGGAGAAAGTTTTAGGGATCTAGATAGAAGAACAAATTAGCTGAAATATTCCCTTAAGCCAAAACATAATCAAGAGCAATGCCCTAACTCTCTTCATTTCTATAAAGAATGAGAGAGATCAAGAAGCTACAGAAGAGAAGTCTGAAGCTAACAGAGGTTACAGGAAAAGAGTGCTCTTCATGTGAGACGGATCCAGACATAAGAAACAATTTTCATAGATAGCTTGTTTCCAGTTTTAATCATGGGATGTTCAGGTTTTCAATATGGACTTCAACGGACTCAGAAATGTTCCTTCGTAGTTTCTACAAAAAGAGTAATTCCAACTTGGTGAATCAAAACACAGGTTTAACTCTGTGAGATGAATCTAAACATCTCAAAAATTTTCACAAATAGCACTTGTTTCTAGTTTTAATCATGGGATATTTAGTTTTTTAGCATAGGCATCAACGGGCTCAGAAATGTCTCTTCGTAGATTCTACAAAAAGAGGTTTCCAACCTTGTTAATCAAATCATGGGTTCAACTCTGGGATGAATCCACACATTACAAAGCATTTTCATAAATAGCTTCTTTTTAGTTTTATCAAGAGATATTTGGTTTTTCATTTTAGGCTTCAGTGGGTTCAGAAACGTCCCTTTGTCGCTTCTACAAAAAGAGTGTTTCCAACCTAGTGAATCAAAACACAGATTCCATTATATGAGGTGAATCAACACATCACAAAGCTATTCCACAGATAGCTTGTTTCTAATTTTAATCACAGAATATTTGGTTTTCCACTATAAGAAAAAATGGGCACAGAAATGTCCCCTCATAGATTCCACAAAGAGAATTATTCTAACCTGGTGAATGAAAACACAAGTTCCATTCTGGGAGATGAATCAATATATCACAAAGCATTTCCACAAATAGTTTGTTTCTAGTTTTTATCACAGGTTATTCAGGTTTTCACTACAGGCCTCAATGAGCTCAGAAATATCTCTTCATAAATTCTACAAAAAGAGTGTTTCCAATCTGCTGTATCAAAACACAGGTTCCATTCTGTGAGATAAATAAACACATCACAATGCATTTTCACAGATAGTTTGTTTCTAGTTTTCAGAGAGGGATATTCAGTTTTTTACTATAGGCCTCAATGGTCTCAGAAATGTCCCTTCCTATATACTACAAAAAGAGCATTTCCAACCTGGTGAATCAAAACACAAGTTATATTCTGTGAGATAAAGTCCCACATCACAAAGTATTTTCACAGATAGCTTGTTTTTAGTTTTTATTGCAGGTTATTTGGGTTTTCACTGTTGGCCTGAATGGGCTCAGAAATGTCCCATGGTATAGTCTACAAAAAGAGTATTTCCAACTGGTGAATCAAAACACAGGTTCTATTCTGTGAGATGAATCCACTCATCACAAACGATTTTCACAGAGAGTTTGTTTCCATTTTCTTTTTTTTTTTTTTTCAGGATATTCAATTTTTCTCTATAGGCTCAATGACTTCAGAAATGTCTGTTTGTACATTCTCCAAAGTGAATTTTTTCAAGGTGGTTAATCAAAACACATGTTACATTCTTTGAAATGAATCCACAGATCACAAAGTATTTTCACAGATAGCTTGTTTTAGTTTTTATTGCAGGTTATTTGGGTTTTCACTGTTGGCCTCAATGGGCTCAGAAATGTCCCTTCGTATAGTCTACAAAAAGAGTATTTCCAACCTGGTGAATCAAAACACAGGTTCTATTCTGTGAGATGAATCCGCTCATCACAAACGATTTTCACAGAGAGCTTGTTTCCAGTTTTTTCTTTTTTTTTTTTTTTTCCTTTTTTTTTTTTTTTTTTTTTGTAGGATATTCAGTTTTTCTCTATAGGCTCAATGGCCTCAGAAATGTCTTTTCGTACATTCTACAAAATGAGTTTTTTCCAAGGTGGTTAATCAAAACACAGGTTACTTTCTATGAGATGAATCCACACACAACAAGGCATTTTCACAGATAGCTTGTTTCTAGTTTTCAGCATGAGATATTGAGTTTTTCACTAAGGGCGTCAATGGGCCCAGAAATGTTCATTCGTACAATGTTCAAAATGAGAGTTTCCAACCATCTAAATCAAAACACAGGTTTCCTTCTGGGTGATGAATCCAGACATCACAAAGCATTTTCACAGAAAGTTTGTTTCTAGTTTTTATCACGGTATACTCAGTTTTTCACTCTAGGAATAAATTGGCTCTGAAATGTTCCATCGTATATTCCACAAAAAGAGTGCTTCCAACCTGGTGAATCAAAACACAGGTTCTTTTCTGTTAGATGAACCCACACATCACAAAATGTTTTCACAATAGCTTGCTTTGGGCTTTTATCACGGGATGTTCTGTTTTTCATTATAGCATCAATGGGCTGAGAAATATTCCTTTGTATAATCCACAAAAAGAGTGTTTCCAACTTGGTGAATCAAAACATAGGTTCCATTCAGTGAGATGAATCCACATATCAGAAAGTATTTTCTCATATTGCTTGTTTCTAGTTTTTATGTAAGATATTCAGTTTTTTACTATAGTCAATGGGCTCAGAAATGTCCTTTCGTATATTCTACAAATAGAATGTTTCCAACCTGGTGAATCAAAACACAGGTTCTATTTTGTGAGACAAATCCACATATCACAAAACATTTTCACAGATAGCTTGTTTCTAGTTTTTATTGTGGGATAATCGTTTTGTTACCATGGGCATCAACATATTAAAAAATATTCATTCGTAGATTCTACAGAAAGAGTGTTTTCACTTGATTTATTAAAACACAGTTTCCATTAGGAGAGATAAATCCACACGTCACAAAAGCAGTTTCACAAATAACTTGTGTCTAGTTTTTTATCGCAGGATATTTGATTTTTCACAATAGGTATCAATGGGCTCAGAAATATCCTTTCATAGATTCTACAAAAAGAGTGTTTCCAACCTAGTGAATCATAACACAGGTTCAATTCTGTGAGATGAATCCACCCAACACAAAGCATTTTCACATATAGCTTGTTTCTAGTTTTTATCAGGGGATATTCAGTTTTTTACTATAGGCGTGAATGCACTCGGAAATGTCCCTTCTTATACTCTATGAAAAGAATGTTTTCAACCTGATTTATCAAAACACAGGTTGCATTCAGTGAGGTAAACCACACATCACAAAGTATTTTGACAGATAGCTTGTTTCTAGTTTTTAGAGTGGAATATTTGTTCTTTTACTATAGTCACCAAAGGGCTCAAAAATGTTCCTTTGTATATTCTAGAAAAAGAGTGTTTCCAACCTGGTGAATAAAAATACAGGTTCCATTCTGTGAGATGAGTCCACACATTACAAAGAATTTTCACACATAGCTTGTTTCTAGTTTCTATGCAGAATATTAGGTTTTTCACAAAGGTGCCAATGGGGCTCAGAAATGTCCCTTCATAGATTCTACAAAAATGGTGCTTTCAAACTGGTGAATCAAAACACAGTTTCCAATCTGTGAGATGAATTCACACATCACAAAGCATTTTCACATAAAGCTTTTTTTCTTGTTTTTATTCGGGATATTTGGTTTTTCACTCTAGGCATCCATGGACTCAGAATTGTCCTGTCACACATTCTACAAAAAGAGATTTTCCAACGTGGTGAATCAAAACACAGGTTATGTTCTGTGAGATGAATCCACACTCAACAAGGTGTTTTCACAGATAGTTTGTTTTTAGTTTTATCATGAGATGTTCAGTTTTTCACTATAGGTGTCAATGGGCTCACAAACGTCCATTTGTACATTTTCCTAAACGAGTGTTTTTAACCTACTGAATCAAAACATAGGTTTCATTCTGTGAGATAAACTCACACACCACAAAGTATTTTCACAGAAAACTTATTTCTAGTTTTTACTGCGGAATATTTGTTTTTTGACTCTAAGAATAAATAGACTCAGAAATGTCCCATCATATATTCTATTAAAAAAGCGTTTCCGATCTGGTAAATAAAAACATAGGTTCGCTTCTGTGAGATGAATCCACACATCACAAAATATTTTCACAGATAGCTTGCTTTTAGTTTGCATTGTGAGATATTCGGTTTTCCACTATATGTATCAATGGGCTCAGAAATGTCCCGTTGTACATCGTACAATAGGAGTCTTTCCAACCAGGTGAATCAAAACACAGGTTCTATTCTGTGAGATGAATTCATAAATCATAAAACATTCTCACAGATAGCTAGTTTCTTTTTTTTTTTTTTTTTAATGAGGAATATTTGGTCTTTCACTATACGCATCAATGGGTTCAGAGTTTTCTCATCATAGATTCCACTAAAACAGTGTGTCCAACCTGATGAATCAAAACATAGGTTCCATTCTGTGAGATTAATCCACACATAAAAAGACATTTTCACAGATAGTTTGTTTCTAGTTTTTATCACAGTATATTCAGTTTTTTACTGTAGGTGTCAATGGGCTCAGAATTGTCTATTCATACATTCTACAAAAAGAATTGAATCCACACATCACAAAGATTTTCACAGATAGCTTTTTTCTACTTTTATCACAGTATATTCAGATTTTAAGTATAGGCTTCAATGGGCTAGGAAGTATCCTTTCGTGGATTCTACAAAAAGACTGTTTCCAACCTGATGAACCAAAAACCAGGCTCCATTCAGTGAGATGAATCCTCACATCAGAAAACATTTTCACAGATACATTGTTTCCAGTTTCCATGGCAGGATATTCGGTTTTGCACTACAGGCACAAATGGACTCAGAAATGCCATTTGTAGATTCTATTTTTAAAAAGTGTTTCCAACCTATTGAATCAACACAGAGGTTCCATTCTGGAAGATGAGTCCACACATCACAAAGCATTTTAAAATATAGCTTGTTTATATTTTTTATACAGGATATTCCATTTTCACTATAGGCAACAAAGGGCTCAGAAATATCCGTTTCTAGATGCCACAAACACAGTGTTTCCAACCTGCTAAATCAAAACACAAATATTCATATATTCATTATGGGATTCAATGGGGTCAGAAATGTCACTTTGCATATTCTACAAAAAGAATGTTTCCAACCTGGTGAATCAAAACACAGGTACAATTCCATGAGATGAATCCACACATCATGAAGTATTTTCCTATGTGGCTTGTTTTTAATTTTCATGAGCGATATTCCGTTTTTCACTATAGGCCTCAACGGGGTCAGAAATGTCTTTTCGTATATACTACAAAAAGAGTGTTTCCAACTTGTTGAATCAAAACACAGGTTGCATTCTGTGAGATGAATCCACTCATCACAAAGCATTTTCACAGATAGCTTGTTTCTAGTTTTTACAGCAGGATATTCGGGTTTTCACTATACATGACTATGGGCTCAGAAATACTTGTTCGTAGACTCTACAAAAGAAGTGTTTCCAACCTGGTGAATCAAAACAGAGATTCTATTTTGTGAGATAAATCCACACATCACAAAACATTTTCAGAGGTAGCTTGTTTCTAGTTATTATACAGGATATTCGGTTTTTCACTATGGGCCCAATGGGAACAGAAATACTGCTTTATATATTCTATCAGTACAGTGTTTCCAACCTGGTGAACCAAAATGCATACTCCATTCTGTGAGGTGAATACGCACAGCACAAAGCATTTTCTTAGATAGGTATTTTCTAGTTTTTATCACGGGATATTCAGTTTTTCATTCTAGGCCTCAATTGCTTCAGAAATGTCCCTTTGTATATTCTACAAAAAGTGTGATTCCACACTGGTGAATAAAAACACAGGTTCCATTTTGTGAGATTAATCCACACATCACAAAGTATTTTCACATATAGCTTGTTACTAGTTTCTATGCAGAATACTCGGTTTTTCACCATAGTCATCAATGGGCTCAAAAGTATTGGTTCATACATTCTAAAAAAAAGAGTGCTTCCAACCTGGTGAATCAAAACAGAGGCTCCATTCTGTGAGATGAATCCACACAACACAAAGCATTTTCTCATGTAGCTTGTTTTTAGTTTTTATTGCGAGATATTCAATTTTTTACTATAGGTGTCAATAGGTTCAGAAATGTTCCTTCGTATAAACAGAAAGAGTTGTTCCCAACCTGGCGAATCAAAACACAAGTTCCATTCTGTAAGGCAAATCTACACATAAGAAAGCATTTTCACGGATACATTGTTTCTAGTTTTAATGCAGGATATTAGGTTTTTCACCGTAGGCATCAATGGGCTCAGAAATGTCCGGTCGTTGCTTCTATAAAAAGAGTGCTTTCAACCTGGTAAATCAAAACACAGGTTCCATTTTATTATATGAATCCACAAATCTAAAAGTATTTTCACATATAACTTGTTTCTAGTTTCATGCGGCATATTTGGTTTTTCACTATTGGCAGAAAGCTCAGAAATGTCCACTTGTAGATTCTACAAAAAGAGTATTTCCAACCTGCTTAATCAAAACACAGGTTCTATTTTGTTAGATGAATCCACACATCACAAAGCATCGTCACAGATAGGTTGTTTCCAGTTTTTATTACAGGATATTTGGTTTTTCACTATCGAGTTGAAAGGGCTGAGAAATGTCTGGTGGTAGAGTTTGCAAAGAGTGCTTCCAACTTGGTAAATTAAAACACAGGACTTATTCTATGAAACGAATCCATGCATCACATAACATTTTTACAGATAGCTTGTTTCTAGTTTTTATCAGGGGATATTCTGTTTTTCAATATAGGCATCCATGGGCTCAGAAAGGCCCCTTCATAAATTCTACAAAAAGAGTGTTTCTAACCTGGTCAATCAAAACAGAGGTTCCATTCTGTGAGAAGAATCCACATATCACAAAGCATTTTCAAATATAGCTTGTTTCTAGTTTTTATGCAGGATATTCAATTTTCACTATAGGTGAGCAAAGGACTCAGAAGTGTTCAGTTGTAGACTCTACAAAAAAGTTTTTCCAACCTGCTAAATCAAAACACAGATTCCATTCTTTGGGATGAATCCACGCATCACAAAGCATTTTCACAGATACCTTGTGTCTAGTTTTTATTGCAAGATATTCAGTTATTCACTATGGGCTACAATGGGCTGAGAATGTCCCTTTGTATGTTCTATAAAAAGAGTGTTTCTAAGCTGGTGAATCAAAACACAGGTTTCATTCTGTGAGATGAATTCAAATATCATGCAGCGTTTTCCCTTGTGCCTTGTTTTTAATTTTTATGGGGAATTTTCAGTTTTTCACTGTAGGTGTCAATGGGCTCAGAAATGTCCCTTCGTATATTTTTTATAAAGAGAGTGTGTTTCCAACCTGGTGAATCAAAACAGTTTCCATTCTGTGAGATGAATTCACACATCACAGAGCATTTTCACATGTAGTTTGTGTCTAGTTTTAATGCGGGATATTAAGGTTTTTTTTACTGCAAGCGTCAATGGGCTCAGAAATGTCTGTCTGTGCTTTCTACAAAAAGAGTGTGTTTCCAGCCTCCTGAATCAAAATACAAGTTACCTTCTGTGAAGTGAATGTACACATCACAAAGCATTATTATCAATAGGTTGTTTTTAGTGTTTTTTGTGGGGTATTTTGTTTTTCACTCTAGGCCCCAGTGGGCTCAGAAATGTTGTTTCGCATCTTCTACAAAAAGAGTGTTTCAACTTGATGAATTAAGATACATTTTCCATTTTGTGAGATGAATCCACACATCACAAAGCATTTTCACAGATAGCTTGTTTCCAGTTTTCATCACAAAATGTTCGGTTTTTCACCGTAGGACTCAATGGGCTCAGAGTTGTCCGATGGTAGATTGTACAAAAGTAGTATTTCCAAACTGCTGAATCAAAACACGGGTTACATTCCTTGAGATGAGTCCACACATCACAAAGCATTTTTCACAGATACTTTGTTTCTTGTTTTTATAGCAGGATATTCGGTTTTTCACTATAGGCATCAATGGGCTTGGAAAAGTCCCTTCAAAGTTTCTACAAAAAGAGTGTTTCCAACCTGGTGAATCAAAACACAGAATCCATTCTGTGAGATGAATCCACAAATCACAAAGGATTTTCACAGATAGCTTGATTCTAGATTTTATAGCAGGATATTTGGTTTTTCACTGTAAGCATCAATGGGCTCAGAAATGACAAAAAGAGTGACTCCAACCTGGTGAATCAAAACTCAGGTTCCCTTCTGTCAGATGAATCCACACATCAGAAATCATTTTCACATACAGCTTGTTTCTAGATTTAATGTGGGATTTTCGGTTTTTAGACAATGGGCTCAAAAATATCTGGTGGCAGATTCTACAAAAAGAGTGCTTCCAACCTGGTGAATCAAAAGGTTTTATTCTGTGAGATTAATTTACACATTACAAAGTATTTTCAAATATAGCTTTTTTCTAGTTTTTGTGTGGTAGGTATTGTTTTTATTTTTTTTTATTTTTTTTATTTTTACTATAAGCATCAGAAATATGAGAAATATCCATTCATAGACTCTACAAAAAAAGTGTTTCCAATCCGCTAAATCAAAACACAAGTTTCATTCTGTAAGATGGATCCACACATCACAATACGTTTTCACGTATAGCTTGTTTCTATTTTTTTAGGCAGGATATTTAGTTTTTCTGCCATAGGCGTTAATGATCTCAGAAATGTTTATTCATAGATTTAGCAAAAAGAGAGTTTTGGACCTACTAAATAAAACACAGGTTCCATTCTGTGAGTGAATCACAAAGCATTTTCACAGTTGTCTTGTTTCTAGTTTTTATCATGAAATATTTGGTTTTTCACTATAGGCTTCAATTAATTCAGAAATGTCTCCTCATATATTCTACAAAAAGAGTGTTTCCAACCTGGTGAATCAAAACACAGAATCCATTCTGTGAGATGAATCCACACATCCCAATTCATTTTCATACATAGCTTGCTTCTAGTTTTTATCACAGGATATTCAGTTTTTCACTATAGTCATCAAAGGTTTCAGAATTCTCCAGTTGTAGATTTTACAAAAAGACTGCTTCCAACCTGTTGAACCAAAAAACATGTTCCATTAGGTGAGATGAATCCACACATAACAAAACATCTCCACAGATAAGTTGTTTTCTGTTTTTACGGTGACATATTTGATTTTTCACTGTAGGCATCAATGCGCTCAGAAATGCTTTTTTGTATACACTATAAAAAGAGTGCTTTCCAACCTGGTGAATCAAAACACAGGTTGTATTCTTTGAGATGAATCCACTCATCACAAAGCATTTTCACTGGTAGCTTGTTTCTAGTTTTCATTGTGGGATATTCAGTTTTTCACTATAAGCATCAAGTGGCTCAAAAATTTCTTTTCATACATTCTACAAAAAGAGTTTCCCCAACATGTTGAATCAAAACAAAGGTTTAACTCTGTGAGATGAATCCACACATTGCAAAGCATTTTCACAGATAAATTGTTTCTAGTTTTAACATGTGATAATTGGTTTTTCACTGTAGGCCTCAACAGGCTCAGAAACATCTTTTCTTAGATTTTACAAAAACAGTGTTTTCCAGTTGGTTCAATTTTGTGAGAAGAATGCTCACATTAAAAAGCATTTTCACAGACACCTTTTTTCTAAGTTTCTTTTGCAGGATATTCAGTTTTTTACTATAGGCTCCAATGGGTTCAGATATGTCCCTTCATAGAGTCTACCAAAAGAGTGTTTCCAACCTGGTGAATCAAAACACAGGTTGCTTTCTGTGAGATGAATTCACACATTACAAAACATTTTCAAAGACAGCTTGTTTCTTGTTTTTATCGTAGGATATTCGGTTTTTTGCTAAAGGTGTCAAATGGCTCAGAAATGTTTATTTGTATATTCTACAAAGAGAGTGTTTCCAACCCAGTAAAACAAAAGACATGTGTTTCGTTTGTTTGTTTGTTTGTTTGTTTTTGAGATTAATGAACACATTCCAGAGCATTTTCGCATATAGCTTGTTTCTATGTTTAATGCTGGATATAAAGGTTTTCACTGTAGTCATCAATGGGCTCAGAAATGTCCATTCATACATTGTTTACAAAGGAGTTTTCAACCTGCTGAATCGAAACACAGTTTCCATTCTGTGAGGTGAATCCACAAATCACAAACATTTTCACAGATAGTTTGTTTCTAGATTTTATTGCTGGAATTTCAACTTTTCACTACAGGCTTCAATGAGCTCAGAAATGTACCTTTGTATATTCTACAAAAAGAGCATTTACAACTTGGTGAATCAAAACACAGGTAACATTCTGTGAGATGAATCCACACATCACAAAGCATTTTCACATATCACTTGTTTCTAGTTTTAATATGAGATACTAGGTTTAACAGTAGGTGTCAATGAGCTCAGAAATGTCCAATCATAGATTCTAAAAAAAGAGTGTTTCCAACCTGCTAAATAAAGATACAGATTTCATTCTGTGAGATGAATCCACACATCACAAAGCATTTTCACAGATAGCTTGCTTCTAGTTTTTACAGGGGGATATTTGATTTTTTTCTATAGGAGTCAATGGGCTCAGAAATGTCACTTCATAGGTTCTACAAAAAGAGCATTTCTGACATGGTGACTCAAAACACAGATTCCATTCTGTGAGATGAATCCACAAATCACAAAGCATTTTCAGAGATAGCTTGTATCTAGTTTTTATCACAGGATATTTGGTTCTTCACTATAGGTATCAATGGGCTCTGAAATATCCCGTCGTAGGTTCTACAAAAAGGGTTTTCTAACCTGCTGAATCAAAGCACAGGTTTCATTCTGTGAAGTAAATCCACACATTACAAAGCATTTTGACAGATAGTTTGATTCTAGTTTTCATCACAGGATATTAAGCTTTTCACTATAGGCATCAATGGGCTCAGAAATGTCTCTTCGAAGATTTTACAAAAAGAGTGTTTCCAACCTGGTGAATCAAAACACAGGTTCCATTCTGTGAGATGAATGCACATATCACAAAGTATTTTCACAGATAGCTTTTTTCTAACTTTTATTGTAGGATATTTGGTTTCTCACTACAGACCTCAATGACTCTGAAATGTCCTTTTGTAGACACCACCGAAAGAGTGTTTACAACCTGGGGAATCAAAACACAGTTTCCATTCTGTGAGATGAATTGTCACATCACAAAACATTTTCACAGATAGCTTGTTTCTAGCTTTATAAAAATGCAATTTGATGCAGCAACTGCTGATGTAGAAGCTGCAGCTAGTTATCTAGGAGATACAGCTATAATAATGGATTTTAAATGTAGATCATACAACCTTCTATTAGAATAAGATGTCATCTAGGAATTTTATAGCTAGAAAGGAGAAGTTAACACCTGGTTTCAAACTTCAAAGAACATGCACCAGTGCTCATTTACTATTTCAGAAATCCTAAGGCTCTTAAGAGTTGTACTAAATCTACTCTGCCTGTGCTCAATAAGTAAAATAACAAAGGCTGGATGATAACTCATCTGTTTACCCATGGTTACTGAATATTTTAAGCACACTGTTGAGACATACTACTCAGATAAAAGGGTTCCTTTCACAGTGTTACTGTTCGTTGAAAATGCACCTGGTCCCTCAGGATTACTGAGGAAGATGTACAAGGAGATGAATGCTGTTTTTATGCCTTCTAATATAACATCCATCCTGCCACACATGGATCAAAGAGTTATTTCAATATTCAAGTCCTATTATGTAAAAAATGCATTTTGTAAGGCTATAGCTGCCATTGACAGTAATGTCTCGATTGGTCTAGGCAAAGTTCTTCGTATACCTTCTGGAAATGATTCACCATTCTAGATGCAGTGAAGAATATTTGTGACTCATGAAAAGATGTCAAAATATCAACATTAACAGGAGTTTGAAAAAAGTGGATTCAACCCTCATTGATGGCTTTGAGGGGAATCAAAGATTCAGCAGAGGATTTAACCACAGATGTTATAGAAATAGCAAGAAAACTAGTATTAGAAGTAGAGCTTAAAGATGTAAATGAATTGTTGCAATCACATAATAAAACTTGAATGGTGATTATGCTATCTTCCCTGCCAGGTAAGTGTTGCTTAACGAAGCAGAATTGAAGTGCAAACTAATGTACTGACTAAAATATTGCAGTGATACTTTCCCCCTTTTTCATAACAACAATACAACATGTAGTATATATTCAATATCCAAAGTAAAAATTTAAAATATGTCATTTTATAAACATCTAATTTGAATACATTTAGTTAAAAAAAATTGCTGTTTACTAATGTAATTCATGTAAACTCAGTCACAGATCCTGACTATTCTTTGTTCAGTTATTGAAATATTTTCAGGTTTTACATCTCTGTGAATACACTGTAAGATAATATTTGCTTATATTTCTGAGCCATTTACATGAAAATGAATAAAAGTTAATTATGAGTTGGCAATTTTTTACTTCTAAATCTTGTCACAACAAAAAAAAAACAAGGTATAACAAATTTTGCTATATTATTTTAAAAAATTAACTTGCAATTATATACAAAATTTGGGTGGATAAAAAGTTATTTCTTACGGGTGAGAAAATAAAGCTGTTTTTTTGAGAAGAATTATTCTCCTGGTGAATATTATGTGAACACTGTTGAAATGACAACAAAAGATTTAGAATATTACATAAGCTTAGTTGATACACTGGTGGCAGAATTTAAGAAATTGATTCTAATTTTGAAAATAGTTCTACTATAGGTAAAATACTTTTAAACGGCATCACACACTACGGAGAAATCTTTCATAAAAGGAAGGGTCAATCAATGCAACAAATATGCCATCTTAAGAAATTGCCACAGACACCTAACCTTCAGTGACCACCGCCCTCATTAGTCAGCAGTCATCAATGTTGAGGTGGCACCCTCTACCAGCTAAAAGATTACTATTCACTGAAGACTGAGATGAGAGTTAGCATCTTTAAACTATAAAGAATTATTATTATTTTTTCTTAAGACAGAGTCCTGTCCTCTTGCCCAGTCTGGAGTGCAGTAGTGCAATCTAGGCTCACTGCAACCTCCGTGTCCCAGGTTCAAGCAATTCTCCTGCCTCAGCCTCCCGAGTAGCTAGGATTACAGGTGCCCACCACCACTCTGGGCTAATTTTTGTATTTTTAGTAGAGACGGGGTTTCACCATGTTGGCCAGGCTTGTTTTGAACTCCTGACCTCAAGTAATTAATCCGCCTTGGGCCCCCAAAGTGCTGGGATTACAGGAATGAGCCACTGTGCCCAGCCCAATAAAGAATTTTTAAATTAAGGAATGCACATTATTTTTTAAACACAATGCTGTTGAACACTTAATAGATTACAGTATAGTGTAACATAATTTTATACACACTGGGAAACCAAAAGTTTTCTGTGGCTCACTTTATTTTGCTATTTGTTTTATTGCAGTGATTGGTAAGATACAGTATATCTGAGATGTGACTGGATGTGGGGGAATAGGGGTGCATGTGTGTGTGTGTGTGTGTGTATGTGTGTATGTGTGTGTGTGTGTGTTTTCCCAGTGTATGCTTTGGGCAAATTGTATATTCAAGAATATCTCATATTAAAATAACACATAATACATTTCCATCTAGGAAAATATTTTATGTTATAATTTGACTATTATATTCAGAACTTCTAATTTTAATTTTTAATATTTTGCATTTTTGTGAGTAAATAGTAGGTATATGTATTCATGGGATACATGAGATATTTTGGTAGAGGCATACAATGCATAATAATTATATAATAGAAAATTGAATGTCTATCCCTCAAGCATTTATTCTTTGTGTTACACAATCATATTATACTCTTTTAGTTATTTTAACATGTACAATTAAATTATTATTGATGACAGTACCATATTGTGCTATCATATAGTTATTCTTTTTTTTTTTTTTTTTTTTTGTACCTACTATCACTACCTCCCTTCTCAGCCTCTAGTATCCATCTTTCTACTCTCTATCTCCATTAGTTTGTTTTGAATTTTAGACCCCACAAATAAGTGAGAACAGGTGGTTTGTCTTTCCATGCCTGGCTTATTTTACTTAACAAAATGACCTCCAGTTCCATCCATGTTGTTGTTAATGACAGGATCTCATATTTTCTTATAGCTGAATAGTAATCCATTGTGTATAATTATATTTTCTTTATTCATTCATCTATTGATGGAAATGTAGTGTTCAGTCAAATCTTTGCTATTAGGAATAGTGCTGCAACAAGCATGAGAGTGCAGGTATCCCTTCAATATGCTAATTTCCTTCCTTTGGTTATATGCCCAGCAGTGAGATTGTAGATACTCTAGATACTGTAGTAGCTCTACGTTTAGTATTTTGAGGAACCTCCAAACTGTTCTCCATAGTAGTTGTACTAATTTACATTCCCACCAAAAGTGTACAGCAGTTCCATTTTCTCCACATTCTTGCCAGCATTTGTTATTGCCTGCTTTTGGATACAAGTGATTTTAATTGAAGTGAGATGATATCTCATTATACTTTTGATTCAAATTTCTCTGATAATCAGTTATGTTGAATACCTTTTCATATGCATGTTTGCCATTTGTACATCTTATTTTGAGAAATGTCTATTTAGATCTTTTGCTCATTTATATTAGATTATTTGATTATTTTTTCCTATAGAGTTGTTTGAGCTCCTTATATAATCTGGTTATTAATCCCTTGTCAGATGGAGAGGTTGCAATACTTTCTCCCATTCTATGGCTTCTCTTTTCACTTTGTTGAATGTTTTCTTTGCTGTGCAGAAATGTTTTAACTTGATGTTACTCCATTTGTCCATTTTTGCTTTGACTGCCTGTGCTTGCAGGGCAATAAATTTTTACCCAGACTAACGTCCTGGAGAATTTCCCAAATGTGATTGTTCTAATAGTTTCATAGTTTAAGGTATTAGATTTATAGAGTTTGATTTTCATATGTTGCAAGAGATGTGGATATAGTTTTATTCTTCTGCATATGGATATGCAACTTTCCCAACAACATTTATTGAAGAAATTGTCTTTTCCCCAGTGTATGTTCTTGGCAACTTTGTTGAAATGAGGTCATTGGAGATTATGGATTTGTTTCCGGGTTATCTATTCTGTTCTATTGGTCTATGTGTCTGTTTTTATGCCAATATCATGTTGTTTGGTTACTATAGCTCTGTAGTATAACTTAAAGCAAGGTAACATGATTCCTCCAGTTCTGTTTTTTTTTTTTTTTCTTTCTTTCTTTTTCTTTTTTTTCCCACAGAATAACTTTGGCTGTATTGGATTTTTTGTGGCTCCATATAAATTTTAGAATAGTTTTTTCTATTTCCCTGAAGAAGAATGACGTTTGTATTTTGATAAGAATTGCATTGAATCTGTAGACTGCTTTTAGTATGAATATTTTAACAGTACTAATTCTTCCAATTTATGAACATGAAATATCTTTCTATTTTTTGTGTCCTCTCTAATTTCTTTCATCAGTGTTCTATAGTTCTCACTGTTGACATCTTTCATGCAAATAAAGACAATTTGGCTTCTTTTTCTATTTCAATGCTCTTTAATTCTTTCTTTTATCTGATTGCTCTAGATAGGAATTCTAGTACTATATTGAAGGACAATAGTAAAAGTGGGCATCTATCAGGTCCTTTTATTCTATATTGCAGATTAAGTCTGACATTGGTTGTTTTTCTGTCTGAAAGATCTGTTTAATCCTGAAAGTGGGGTGCTGAAGTCTCCAGATACTATTGTATTGAGGTCTATTTTACTCTCATGATATTTGCTTTACACATCTGGATGCCCCAATGTTTGATGCATATATATTTATAATTGTTATATTTTCTTGCTGACTTGACTCCTTTATTATTATAAAATGATTTTCTTTGACTTTTCTTGCAGTTTTTGTCTTGAAATCTATGTTGACTAAGTAGAGTAACTCCTGCTCTTTTTTGTTTTTGTTTCTATTGGCATAGAATACCTTTTTCTAGCCATTTGTTTTTAGTCTATGCGTATTTATATTGGTGAAATGTATTTCTTGCAGATAACATATCATTAAGTCTTGTTTTTTCATCTATTCAGCTACTCTATGTCAGTAAGTAAGAACTTAATGCTTTCATTTTATTTGTTTTCTAGTTGTTTTGTGGTCTCTTCCTTCTTTCCTTCCAGTCTATCTTTTTTTTTTTTTTTTTTTTTTTAGTGAAAGTGATTTTCTGTGGTGATATGCTTTAATTTCTTACATTTAATTTTTGTCTATTAATTGTAGGGTTTGGATTTGAGGTTATCATGAGGCTTGCAAATACTATCTTATAACCCATTATTTTAAACTGATGACAAGTTAACATTGATTGTACATTGATTGTACAAACACACACATGAATACACACAAAAAACTAATAAAAACTTTACACTTTAAATTCATCCCCCTGCTTTTTAAACTTTTTGTTATTTTTCTTTATGTCTTAATGTATTATAGTCTTAAAAAGTTGTTGTAGTTATTATTTTTATTGTTTTATAATTTAGTCTTTCTATTTAAGGTAAGAGTCATTTCCAGACTATAATTACAGTGTTGCAATATTTTGCTTTTCTGTGTGCTTATGATTATGAGTGAGTTTTGTACCTTCAGATGATTTTTTTTTTTTTGCCCATTAACATCCTTTTCCTTCAGATAGGAGAACTCTCTTAAGCATTTCTTGTAGGACAAGTCTGGTGTTGATTAAATCTCTCCACTTCTGTTTATCTGGGAAGGTTGTTATTTCTTCTTCATGATTGAAGGATATTTTCTCTGCATATAATTATTCTAGGATAAAAGTTTTTCCCTTTAGCACTTTAAATGTGTCATGCACAGATCTTCTTAAATACTTCCAGTCACTGGGATGTGTTTTTTTGCAGGACTGTTTTTCTACAGTGTTGATTTTTTATTTTTTTATGTTTTAGAATATTGTAAGTTTTTTCAAGAAGAAACTTGCGTTCCTAGACTATACACTGATTGACCATAATTTCAAACCTAAATTATCCAGTATAAATCTGCTTCTTACGAACTGCCTTCCTGAAGACATTTAAAAATTATTTTAAGTTAAGACATGTTTAAGTTAAATGTCTAGAATCTTTTTCAATACTTTTGAAAATATTCTTATTATTTTTATTTATTTATATAAATACACACACATATATCTATACATATATATGTTTATATATATTTTTATTTATTTATTTATTTATTTATTTATTTATTTATTTATATAAAGACAGGGTCCCTCTCTGTCACCTAGGCTGGAATGCCATGCTTTAATCAAGGCTCACTTCAGTCTTGAATTCCTCACATCAGGCAATTCTCCTGCCCCAGCCTCTAGAGTAGCTGGGATTACAGAAGTGGATCACCATTCCTGTCTAACTAAAAGGGATCTTCTGAATACAGTCTGGTTGGTCATTACCCAGCCTATATAAGTGGAGGCTAAAATAATGCACAGCAGCATGGGTTGAGGTTATAAAATTCAACAGCCAGTATCTAAAAACTCTCTATAAACTAGGTATTGATGGGGCATATCTGAAAATAATAAGAGCTATTTATGATAAACCCACAGCCAGTGTCATACTGCATGGGCAAAAACTGGAAGCATTCCCTTTGAAAACTAGCACAAGACAGGGATGTCCTCTCTCACCACTCTATTCAACATAGTGTTGGAAGTTTTGACCAGGGCAATCAGGCAGAAGAAATAAAGAGTATTCAATTAGGAAAAGAGGAAGTCAAATTGTCCCTGTTTGCAAATGACATAACTGTGTGTTTAGAAAACCCCATCATCTCAGCCTGAAATCTCTTTAAGCTGATAAGCAACTTTGGCAAAGTCTCAGGATACAAAATCAATGTGCAAAAATCACAAGCATGCCAATACACCAATAACAGACAGAGAGTAAAATAATGAGTGAACTCCCATTCACAATTGCTTCAAAGAGAATAAGACACCTAGGAATCCAACTTACAAGGGATGTGAAGGACGTCTTCAAGGAGAACTACAAGTCACTGCTCAACGAAATAAAAGGTGACACAAAAAAATGGAAGAACATTCCATGCTCATGGATAGGCAGAATCAATATCGTGAAAATGGCCATGCTGCCCAATGTAATTTATAGATTAAATGCCATTCCCATCAAGCTACCAATGACTGTCTTCACAGAATTTGAAAAAACTACTTTTAATTTCATATGTAACCAAAAAAGAGCCCGCATAGACAAGACAATCCTAAGCCAAAAGAACAGAGCTGGAGGCATCACGTTACCCGACTTCAAACTATACTACAAGGCTACAGTAACCAAAACAGTGCAGTACTGGTACCAAAACAGAGATATAGACCAATGGAACAGAACAGAGCCCTCAGAAATAACACCACACATCTACAACCATCTAATCTTTGACAAACCTGACAAAAACAAGCAATGGGGAAAGGATTCCCTATTTAATAAATGGTGCTGGGAAAACTGACTAGCCATATGTAGAAAGCTGAAACTGGATCCCTTCCTTACACCTTATACAAACATTAATTCAAGATGGATTAAAGACTTATATGTTAGACCTAAAACCATAAAAAAACTAGAAGAAAACCTAGGCAATACCATCCAGGACACAGAGAAATGAAAATCAAAACCACAATGAGATGCCATCTCACACCAGTTAGAATGGTGATCATTAAAAAGTCAGGAAAGAACAGGTGCTGGAGAGGATGTGGAGAAATAGGAACACTTTTACACTGTTGATGGGACTGTAAACTAGTTCAACCACTGTGGAAGATAGTGTAGCAATTCGTCAAGGATCTAGAACTAGAAATACCATTTGACCCAGCTATCCCATTACTGAGTACATACCCAAAGGATTATAAATCATGCTGCTACAAAGACACATGCACACGTATGTTTATTGTGGCACTATTCACAATAGCAAAGACTTGGAACCAACCCACGTGTCCAACAATGATAGACTGATTAAGAAAACGTGGCACATATCACCATGGAATACTATGCAGCCATAAAAAAAGATGAGTTCATGTCCTTTTTAGGGACATGGACGAAGCTGGAAATCATCATTCTGAGCAAACTATTGCAAGGACAGCAAACCAAACATTGCATGTTCTCGCTCATAGGTAGGAACTGAATAATGAGAACACTTGGACACAGAGTGGGGAACATCACACACTGGGGTCTGTCGTGGAGGTGGTGGGAGAGGGGAGGGATAGCATTAGCAGGTATACCTAATGTAAATGATGAGTTAATGGGTGCAGCACACCAACATGGCACATGTATACATATTTAACAAACCTGGATGTTGTGCACATGTACCCTAGAACTTAAAGTATAATTTTATATATGTGTGTATGTGTGTGTATATATATATATACTTTTTTCATTGTTTTATTTGCTCTGGCTATAAACTAACAACTTTAGTGTTAGTCTAACATAAAGCTCTCAATATAGGTCTTTTGAATTCCAAAATTTGTATTTGACATTTTAACAACATTTTTGCTGAATTAAATTATTTGATGAGTTGTCACCAGTGCCTAGCATTACCCATAGGTGCTAGAAATGAACTGCTGAGCAATGAAGTCATTCCTCTGATCACATGGACTATATTAATCTCTAGCAGTAACAGATCTTCTCAGATCTTTTGTACTTTATGAATTGCTTTCTAATTTGTTATGCAAAAGAATAAGCCATTGTACATATCTACCCTTTACACTCTATACATTTTACTTCCAATTTCAAAGACAGCTTTTTTTCTTTTATTTAATACTGAGAGTGCATGTGGATTTTTCTTAATGAGCAAGAGGTGTGAGTATCACACTGAGAAGATATGAAGACTGAACATAGCTTTTAAATAAACTTTCATCCATCTAGTCTGTTTTGCATTTGGAAAAGATAAGTTATAAAACATATTTTAACATATTTTATTAATTACTCAGTTTTAACAATTTTATGTAAACTTTGTGATTTCTGATATATCCTGTCACACTTACTGCACTAATTAACTCTCAACAATAGAAATTCTTTACTAATTACTTCTCCTTGAACAACAACAGATATTAAAAAAATCTAACATATATTTAGAAAAGTCAAAATTCTATTTTTCCTTGTTTCATTTGAAACTAAATGAAATTAATATGTATGTGTTCTTTTAGCTGGAGAGTATCAAATTTATATAGGTAAAAAAAAATTAAGACTGTGAGATAACAACCCGCTTCAAATTCCATGTTTTATCTAAGTTGACATATATTGAATTTCTACTATAATGTGGCTTGTCTATGCACACTCTCATATTTAATGTTTTCAAATATAATATTACCAGTAGTTCATAAATTCAGTCATTAATTTACAATAGAAATATTTATTGATTTTCTATGATGCTCCATGTACTATTTTAATCACTCAGGATATAGTAGTGAACAAACATGGACACACATAGATAAAGCTCCCTCCCCTCATAGAGCTTACCCAGCAGCAGAACAATAGATAATTTAATATTAAAATTAATTACAATATATTGAAAGGTGATAAATGCTATAAAAACAGAGCAGATTAGAGAGGTGGAGAATGTTTGAGGTGGTGAAAAGCAGTCTGTAATTTTAACCGTGACAAGATAAGGAATGCCACACTAGGCCTTATTAAGAAAGCAATGTTGAACAAAACCTTGAAGAAGGTAAGGGAGCTAGCCATGTGTATTCCAAGAAAAGGAGGCAGTTAGAGCACAACCTCTAAGGTGGTACATATTTGGCATGAGGAAAGTGACTAGTTTAACTGAAGCCACCAACTCAGAGAGAAGTGGTAAAGCCAGGTTTGAAATTTAAGGGGAACAAGGTTAATATAGTCAGATAGGCCATTGCAAGGACTTTGGCTCTGACTCTGAAGGACATGGGAAATTAAGACAATTATGAGAAAAATTTGAATTATTTGTACTTCTATTGAAAATGATTACTTCATCTTCTAATAGACTTAATAGACATTGGTAAATGAGTTGGGAGATATGATATTACAGGCCATTGCAATAATCATGGTGAGAAATGGTAACAGCTTCTCTAAGAATAAAACACATAGATGGAGTTCAGAAGTAATCAGACTCCAAGTGTTTTCTAAGTAGTTTTATTAGAAAAAATGTCTAACATATTAAAAAGTAAAAATAATGGCATAACGAACCCTATATACCCACTACCCAGAAAGAATTATTAATATTTTGTTTTGCTTTATCCTTGACTATGATTTTCTTCTTTGAAAAGTGTTTTAAAGCAATTCTCAAATATTTTGCCACTTCTCAATTGCATTAGTATGAATTCCCAAAGCTACAGAGTTAACATAACTAAAAAAGTGATGATATTCTTTAACACCTCTAATATCATAAATAAATTTCTGTAGTCAAATGTCAGGGTTTTTAAAATGTATTTTTATACTTGATTTATTGTAATCATAATAAAAACAAAAATTTCTTATATTTTCTTTGTTGTGGTGTGTCTTTCAGATCTCTTTATTGTAGAAGAGATGAGTTTCTAGTAGTCAGCATATAATTGGATCTGTTCTGCCAATCTTCACCTTTTAAGTGGAAACATTTCAAGCCATTAAAATTTACAGTAATTTCTGATAAAGTCTTCTGCCTTTTTGCCATTTTTTAATCTATTTTTTTGTATCTTATTTCCTACATATTGCCTTCTTCTGTATTTAATTTTCTATATTTTACAATCTTTATAGTGTTCTCTTTTTCTTTTCTGTATATTTTTATTTATCTTTTGGTGATTATTCTGGTATTATAATAAGCCTACTAAATTTATTGCAATCTATTTTTACTTATTCTGTCTTAACTACACTAGTAAACAAAAATTCTGCTCTTATACAACTCTGTCCTTCGCTTTAAATTGTTTTTGTCACAAATTACATTTTTATAGATTATACGGCAATAACATAGATTTTTAATTAATGTTTTATACATTTTTCTTTTAAACCATATATGAAGAAAAAAACAGTTACAGGCCAGGCGCGGTGGCTCATGCCTGTAATTCCAGTACTTTGGGAGGCTGAAGTGGATGGATCACCTGAGATCAGGAGTTCAAGACCAGTCTAGCCAACATAGTGAAACCCCGTCTCTACTAATAATACAAAAATTTGCTGGATGTACTGGCACACACCTGTAATCCCAGCTACTTGGGAGGCTGAGGCAGGAGAATCTCTTGAACCTGGGAGGTGGAGGTTGCAGTGAGTTGAGATCGCACCATTGCACTCCAGCCTGGGCAACAAGAGTGAAACTCCATCTCCAAAATAAATAAAAAAATACATACATACATACATACATACACACACACACATACACACATAATAAAATGTGCGTGTGTGTGCGTGTGTGTGTGTATATATATATAGAGAGAGAGAGAGAAAGAGAGAGAGAGAGAGTCACAAAACAAAAATACAATAATATTGGCTTTGTATTTTCCTATGTAGTTATCTGTACCAGTGCCTTTTTATTTCTTCATATGCCTTCATGGACTGTCCAGTGTTCTTTTATTTTAGACTGAAGGATTTTCTTTATTAGGGCCAATTACTTAAGACAAACATCCTCAGCTTTTGATTTTCTGGGAATGTTTTAATATCACTTTCATTTTTGAAGGATAGTTTTGGTAGATATAGAATTCTTAACTGACAGTTTTTCTTTCAACATTTTTTGCATTACCATTCTTTGCTGATTTTAAATTATCCCACTGCCTAATGATCTCCATGGTTTCTGCAGATAAATTAACTGCTAATCTTCCTGAGGATCCCTTGTTCATGACAAATTGCTTCTCTCTTGCTGCTTTCAAGATTCTCTGGCTTTGGCTTTTGACAGTTTGATTGTCGTATGTCTTGATGTGTATCTCTCTCTCTGTTTATTCTTCTTGGAGTTTGTTAATCTTTTGGAGATCCATGCCTTTTATTAAATTTGGGAAGTTTAGAGCCATTATTATTTTCAAATATTCTTTCTTTTGCTTTTCTCTTTCTGAGACGCTTATTATGGCTGTATGTTGCCACATTTGGTGGTGTTAACCTAGGTTTCTTAAGCTCTGTTCATTTTTTTCCTCTCCTCCGACCATAAAATTTTAATTTACCTATCTTCAAGTTTGCTAAATCTGTATTCTGTCTTATCAAATATGCTGTTGAAACCCTCAAGTGAATTATTCATTGTAGTTATTGCATTTCACAGTGCTGAAATTTGTTTTCTTTTTATACTTTTAATCTTTTTATTGATTATTCTTTAGTTGTTAAGACATATTTCTCCTGGTTTCCTTTAGTTCTTTATCCATGATTTTCTTCAAATTTTTAATTATATTTAAGAATAACTCTAAAAGGTTCAGTTTTTCTGTTTCCTTGGGGAAAGTTTCTTTTAAATTCTGGTATGAACAGACAATATTTTCTTAATTTTGTGTGCTTTATGTTTTTTGTTGAAAAATAGACATTTTAATATTATAATCTGATAACTCTAGAAATCAGAATTTCTATGTCCTTCTTCACAGTTTATTTTTCTTGCTTATGTATGTTATAGTTGTTCTACTCTCTCTGGAACCAAGGAACATGGTCTCACACTAGGAACACGGACTGCCATCTTCAAGACCACAGTGGAACCAAAGAGGACAAGTGAAAATACCACAAAGCTCTATTGCCATTTCTATGTTGATTCTTTCTTGATTTAGCATTTTCTTGGTTGTTGTAAACCTCTGATTATTTTTCCAGAGTTCTGACAAAGTATATTCTGACTGTTTCTGATAAGTTTTTATGGTGTTTCTGTGGAGACATGGGCCATTAGAGCTAACTACTCTGCCATTTTTATTTATATCACTCTCTCTACATAAATTTTAATTACATATTTCTTATTGTGAGTGAAAATGAATATTTGTGTATGTCTAAGGCACATTTTATATTTTTTAAATTGTTCATAGTTTTTGCCTATTTTTCAATCAAATTTAATCTATTTAGAAGAAACAGGAGGTTATGGCAAAAGTGCCAGTTATATCCAGTTAGCATCCAATTTTCCGTTTTCTGTCATAGTATCAGAATCTCCAATTTTTAAGAAGACCAAATGTTGACCAGAATGAAGTCTACATATTATAGTCTCTCTTGCAGCTAAGTGTAGAGTTATAATTATATTCTGGCCAGTATAATATTTGCAGAAGTGATACAAGCTGCTCTGAATTTTTTCCTTCAAGAGAAGAGGTGTGCATTTCTTATTCCATTCTTTGCTCCATTCCATTGCCTGAGTAAAAAGCATGATGATGAAACATTTGGGACCATATAAGATAGCAGTAATTTCCTCTCATGAAGCAACAATACAGTAAGGTCTGAGTCCCTAAAAATCTTCTTGAAGTAGATCTGCCAAACCAGCTTATTACTTCTATCTTCATTACGTAAGATGATCTTCTATCTCATTTAAGCTACGTTGTTTGGGTTTCTTTTACATAAAACATATTGTATATTTCAACTAGTGCAAAGATTACCTGAGAATAGTTCCAGTTGTGAAAATCACTGGCACTAGAAGACTGTTAAACAGGCATGACAGCTAAGGAATCCAATAAGGATAATATGAGAACTGCATATCTAACTAGCTAGTTAGCTAGATCCTTGTGATAAGAATAATTTTTGTATTTAAAATTCATGGATTATTTTTAAAAGATATGATTTTTAAACAAAGTTTCCCCATCAGATGGTATAATGGGAATTGGAATATAATAGTAAGGAAGCAAAGTGAAAGATAAGTTGTTTTCTACAATAAAATAATAAAAAGACGTCACCATAGAATTTTGGAGTCAGTGAGGTTTGTAGAGAGTAGGGAAAAGATTAGGAAATAATTAGTAACCAAGAAGTTGATCTGCAAGGATAACAAATTCAACAGAGAGATAAATAATGAAAAATTTTGAGAAAAATTGATTCATACTATATAATGTACCCTCTACCTTCCTATTTAATTTTAAGTAAACTGTAAATGGTTCACTAGCATTATAGAAATCATCATTGCTATTTAATAATAAAAAAATGAATTCTGATTAACATTGGTATAGATTGTATGAAAACAGATGTACCCTAGAAAGTTTCAGGTATATGTGAATTATATAATATTATGTCTTACTCTGTTTTAAATACTAGGTATACAAATGTAAACAAGATGAAAAATCTCCATCCTCTAATACCTCACAGTCTAGAAAGTGATCAAATGAAGAGTGACAAAACAATGGAACAAGTGTTGGATACTGTGGATACAGAAAGCATTCTAGGCACAGAGGAGAGTCAGGCTTTGTAACTCCAGTGACAGTGTAGAGGAGGAAGTATCATATAATATTCCAGGAGGAAATACGTTTGGTGGATACAAGTTGGAGAATCCCCAGTAAAAAGAATAACAACAATATACAAACGTAGGGAGGTATAAATCAATATGATACATCAGTGACTCACAAGTGGTTTCAAATTGTGAGTCCAGAATATTTCAGGAGGATTAAAAGAAGATACATTCGGAGAATTATACACTTTGTCCAACAATTCAAAGGACTTTTGAATTCTCCTTGCATGTGGCAGAATTTAAAACAGTAATTTCAGTTATTCAGTAAACAAAACATTGTATTAGGCATGTGCTTTGTGCCAGACTCATTTAGATATGACATGGCAAATGGAGGGAGCAACCTTATATCCTAATGGAAGAGGAAAGACTTTTTAAATAAAGAAACATTAGTAAAATCAGGTGCTACATTTTTTCTGGAAAAAAATGAATTAATGTTATATAGAATATGGTGTGGAGGAGAGGGGAGAGGGAAATTTACTGTAGCTGGAGTGATCATGAAATGCTTCTCTGAGAAGAGAACATTTGTTGAGACCTGAATAAAGAAACGGAGAGCCACGTAAATATCTGCCTGAAGAAGTTTCAAAGAAGAATAAATAGCAAGGGCACAGAGATGGGAGTAAGCTTATTGTTTGAAGGATAAGGAGGAAACCAGTATGGGATGAACAGAGTGAATAAGAAGTAACAATGAGTTTGGAGAGTCAGAGAGGGACCAAGTATATAAAAATGTGTAAACAAAGTAAGTGAATGTGGAAAAAAGTTAGATTTCAGTGGAAATCCATTCTAAGTTTGTGGGCATGGAATGGTATAATTTGGTTTACCTTTTACATACATATCTCTAGTTTCTGTGTGGAAAATATACTACATTTAAGCATAATGAAATAAAAGATTCTAGTTTAGAGCCTATTTCAAGATCCCAAGTAAGAATGTTTTGGAAATGCAGTAAAAATAATGAGAAATGTTTGAATTTGGAATATATTCTGGCAGAAGAGATGTGACAGGCTATCCAAAAAGAAATAGGTGTGAAGTGTGAGGAAATAAGGCTTATGATTTTTTTTTTCTGAGTAAAAGGATAGATAACAATGCCCATACCTGGGATGAAAAAGGTTTAGGAAGAGTGAATTTGAGCAGGAACAGATTGAGAGAAAATTGGAATTATTAATTCTGTTGTGGTCCTATTGGCATCCACATTCCTAGCAGACAGAGTGGAAACATTGAATAAGCAATTGGATATAGGAATCTGGAGCCCAGAAGAGGTCTGGTAGAAAAATATAACATTGAGTGTCATTAAAACATGACTAGTAATTATGTTATGAGATTGGAAAAATCATCTTGAGAGGAAGGCTAGAAAGATAAACTACAGAGGCTGAATACCAAGAGCTGGAGTCCTTCACACTTAGAGATCTGTCAAAGGAGTAAAACTTATCAAAGGAGGCTTAAAATGAGCCACGAGGAAAGTAGAAATGGGGAGAAATATATATATACACACATATACATTTATGTGTGTGTGTGTGTGTGTGTGTGTATAATGTCACTGTGGACTTAGGAGGGCTGTTTCAAGAAAGAATCCAGTGGTCAACTGTGTCAAACGCTAGCGAGAAGTCAAGTAAGATAATTTCAATTGGAACATTGACTTTGGCAAGATGTAGATCATTGCTGACTTTAACAGAAGCCAATTCAGTACAATGGTGTAGACTAAAGGTTTATTGCAGTAGTTTAAGAATTGAATTAGTTGGTGCCGTGGGAGATGAAAACACCACATATAGAAAATTATTTTAAAAGGCTTTTGTCATGAATGGGAGGAAAGAAAATGCTGGTGGTTGGAAAAGTTAAGGGCCAGCGAAGATTTTGTTTAGGTTTTATGTTAATCCAAGTTATATAATCACATAATTTAAAGAGTGAAATAAGCCTAAAAGGCTGTTATACAAATGTAGCCATTCCCTGCATGTATCGTCTTCCATTTCCCAGTCCTTAGCAATGCTACAGTCAACTATTTTACCTAATGTTTTGTTTGTTTTCCTTTGATCTTCGTGTCTACATTTGCCTCCTTTGTCTATGTTAGACTTTTCCTCTCTGCTATTTTTCTTTCCTATTTTCCTCATTACTTTTTCATTTCCTTTTTATCTCACTTCCCAAGTCGTCTTTTTTTCCCTTTTCTTTTATGTATGTATTTATTTATTTTTGATACAGGGTCTCACTCTATCACCCAGGCTGGAGTGCAGTGGTGCCATCATAGCTCACTGCAGCCTCAGATTCCCCAGGCTCAGGTGCTCACCAACCAATCTGGCTAATTTTTGTATATTTATTATTATTATTTTTGGCAGATATTGGATTTTGCCATGTCGCCCAGGCTGGTCTTGAACTCCTGCGCTGAAGCAGTCTGCCTGCCTCAGCCTCCCAAAGTGCTGGGATTATAGGCATGAGCCACTGCACCGAGTCCCAAATCTTCTTAATCCTGTTTTACTGTTTCTTTCTTACTAGCTCACCTCTTCTTTATTGTTTTCACTTCCTCTTTATCTTCCTTCTTTTTCTTTCTCTCCTCTCTTTCTCTCTGTCACTCTGATATGACTAGTCATAGCATTAAAATGTCACATATAGATACTTTTGTTGAAAGTATCTGCATATATGCTCTGTTCTTAAACTTGTCAAATTCACCAAACAATTGTAGCTTTCTAAGAAAAAAAAAAAAGTCTTTTGATGTGATGTTCACAATATTTTATTTCTTCAGCAACAATTATTTAAAAGAAATAATAAAGGATACATATATAATGCATTTTTGATAAGTTTAAAGATTTTCTGAGAGTGGATCTTTTTGGCTCATTTTCTATTTTCTTTTTTTTTCTTTTTTTCTTTTGAGACAGAATCACACTCAGTCGCCCAGGCTGGAGTGCAGTGACACAATCTCAGCTCACTGCAGCCTCTGCCTCCTGGGCTCAAGCCATTTTCCACCCTCAGCTTCCCAAGTAGCTGGGATTACAGGCACCCACCACCATGCCTGGCTAATTTTTGTATTTTCAGTGGAGACAATGTTTCACCATGTTGGCCAGGCTAGTCTTGAACTCCTGACCTCAGGTGTTCCACCCACTTCGGACTCCCAAGTGCTGGGATTACAGGCATGAGCCACTGCGCTCGGCCTTATTTAGTATTCTCTTAAGCTCAGTTACTCTGCCTAATTCATCTGTATCTCTGTATCTCTGGTACCTCATGCTTGATAGGTAATAGCTATTCAAAACTGTAGTGTAACTGTGTTATTAAACTTTTTGTAGAGCAGAATACAACACTAGCGCATTGACAAACTCTGAATATGTCAACTTTAGCACAATCTTTGTGTTTTAAGTTACACAACTTAAACACACGACTTTCCTTTGCATGGTTTTCTTCCACGTTAAAGTTTGACTTTCAAAGTAAAACTATATATAATAAAAACCCAGTACCACTCTTAACCTCTATGGCAGATGTTGTTTATATGCTCTGCTGCTTACTTGATATGGTCTTCACATTTACCCAGTAAAATATGTGTCAGGTCCTTAAGCTACATTCAAAAGCCAGAAGGGATGCTTACAAAATAGCGTGAGAATGCTGCAAGAGAGGGGTTCAAAACAAAGAAAAAAGCTGTTGATTTTCCTCAGGGAGTCTGGGCAGGCTTCAGAGAGGTGGTGATTTTTTATCTGAGTCTGAAAGGGTGAGGGATGGAAGCCATTTCAATAAGCATGATATCCAACACAATCTTTATCACAGTTTCAAAAAGTAGTCATAAGTTTTGGTGAAATAGCAACATAATTTTTTAAGTGCTTGCTACTTTTTTTGCTGTATAAAGAAATACAGACAATAAGTAATATGCCATCAGACAAGAACAACTTAAACTGAGCCCATTCAGTGTGAGAGCATTTAATTCAGAATCTTCATGTAATTTCCTTTTATTTAAACCATTATTAAGAAATATCCTCTAGCTTATCACGTGTGAATTTTAAGCCTCAGTGGTATTAGCTCTGAAACATACAGAGCACTTTGAGGATTATATTAATTTAAGCAGTGGTACCTGTTCGTGAGCATTTGATTGCCCACAGTGCAGAAGGCTTTACTCATGTTATTGATTTGTTGGCAAATATATTGGGTGAAAATCCCCTGATATTGCAGGTAGTCCTGCATTCCAAGTTTTATTGGATTTGTGAGCCATTTTCCTCTGTCTTTAAACCTGTGATATCTTTCTATAAATAGAGCCACCCAGGTGTTAACTGCAAAAGAACATTCACTGTTAGGCAGCTGTTCCCTAGGCTTGTGTCTCTGATGCTCAGTTATAACAAGTACTTTGATTTCTTCGGTTTAATTTTATTTTGATATTTCCAAGTTAGTTAATAGAAGAGAAAGTGTAAAATTCATTTAAAATTATCTAAGGGAGACAACACTTTGGCTCTATGAAGACCAAAAGTAATAAATTATATGTTTAGATCATTTTATGTAAATTGAAGACTTTTTCTTTCCAAATAGATATCCTAGATGACTTTGAAAATAATGTTATGTATTTAATTTTAAACAAAAATATGGTGTAAATATTTTTCATTTTCTATAGTGTATTTTGACCAGTTGTACTTCCAGAACCAGCCAAATCTTCACAAAAGGTATTTTGATAAATCCCAGACTGTAGATGCTTATAGCCCACTTCTTATGTGCAATGTCTGATATTTCACAGAGATAGAAGAATCCTTATTCACTTATTCAAAATTAAAGGCCCAAAGTTGTCAAAATTTAAAGCTTCTAGCATTTACAATTTAGTGATCATGGGGTTAGAAATATAATTTAGTTAACCTTTGAAGTGTCCTTGGACATACAGATTAAGTCCACAGAAATGTTAGTCTCTGGACCTCATGGGAGAACCCTGTCTCTCAGGGGGAGATAGTTACTGGGAAAAGAAAAGAAAAAAAGGTAACATTACCATAGCATAATAAAAAAAGTTGCCTCTTTGTATTTTTATTGAAAAAGTATATGTATGTAGAATTTCTAATGGAATGCCTTAATAGCTAATGATTGTGTTAGTGTCTTCACCCCCAAGTTCATATTTCTTTTTCACTACATTTTTCCTTTGTCAGTAGAAGAAATATATTTATGGATGGGAGGCATAAGGAGCAAGGAAAGTGAAATGAGAATGAGAGATCACTGAGAAAGTAGTAATAGAACATTTGAGGCTAGGGACTCAGAAAATAAGCACACAATAAAAGAAGACAAGGATTTAGATTTAGCAGTAGCTTTAGCCACACTGTGTGTGTTTTTCAAGTGCATTTCTGGACAAACATAGCAAAATTGTTCATGTTGTAAATGACCTATATTTGTTTGTAAATGACTCTGATTCTGTTTAAGGTAAAAGCACTGGATTATGCTCTTGTCCCGGTTCTACCACCCAAGAACTGTGTAAATTTTGATAAGAAGTTAGACCTCTCAGATATAACTCCCAATACTTGATGTAAATGACGAGTTGATAGGTGCTGACAAGTTGATGGGTGCAGCACATAAACATGGCACAGGTATACATATGTAACAAACCTGCACGTTGTGCACATGTACCCTAGAACTTAAAGTATAATAATAAAAATAAATAAATAAATAAATAAATAAATAAATAAATAAGAAGTTAAACCTCTCTGACTCTCAGGTACCAGCCTCAATTCAAGCTGGCAAATATGAATTGCTGTCCTATTAGGTGTTAGTATTTGTGTTAGATTCTCAGACTCCAAAGATGAAAGAAGATTACTTTCACTTGACTTCTCGCAAACAGCTTCATCTTCTATCTCCCAATTCTAATTTCACCACACTAAATAACTTATAAATTATCTACACCGCTCTAAAGTGATCTCTTTGTGATGGAAATCTTCTCAAAGGTTTTTAAATGTTGCAATACCACCCTGTGACCCTCATAAAAAAAGCATTGTATTACCTTTAAATGTATACCTGACTCTTCTGGTCAGTCGCTCTCTGACTCTTGTTCCATTTTCCACCACTCTTCACTAAGCCTCATCCATAATAATCCCCTTTCTGTCTCTGTTTCAGCAATGCTCTCTCTGATGTCACTTTTCCTCTCTAATATGTGTATCTCTTTCCACCTAAAACATCATTATGTATCACTTCTATTATTCCTAACTTCTATAATTGTTTGTACTTCAATGCTTAAATAACTCTTGCTTCAGGTATATGTCTCCTCTGATCCTGCTGATGTATCATGGAAATTATCAAGTAGTATCATACATCTCTTTAAGGATCTCTTTACTAGCCATCTTAACAATTCAAGAGTATTGAATCAGGGTATGAATTATTAAATTAGGTCACCTATGTTTAAATCCAATCTACCCCAATATTGTGTTATTTAACATGTTTCATCTTTAGTCACTTTGTATGTGACGTGATCATTAGTACCTAAATCTTTGGAATAAGAGTTAAAAAACAAACCAAAAAACACATAAAATTAAGCTAATAAAAATAAAAAAAATCAATGTATGTGAAATTCTGTACACAGAGCCTGACATGTAATACATGTTTCGTAAATGTTATTTTTATATTATTGGTAATATTGTTTAGCCTCTGTATCTCTATTACCTTAAACATTACCTAACATGACCCATTTCTTAATTCACTAATTAAGTGAATTTTATTTGGGCATTTATGTCAAGCATTATGTAATCGTAGGACGTAGAAATATAAAGAGTAAGTATGACACGTGGATGAACAAATGAATGAAAGAATAAGCAAAGGTACTATTCTTATTCAAAAAGAGTGCTACCAAGTAGTAGAAAAGACATGCATGCAAAGAATATAACAAAGAGTATGTATCAGTTTGGGCTCAGTGCAGGAAGTAAATCTTTCCAAAGTATGTCAAACAGAAAGGAAATCTAATTCAGATAATTTATAGCTTGAAAAATCTGTGGAATGGGCTAGGAATGAAAGTCAGGATCAGCCAGGGATTCCGAAGTTTAAGTGCACATCACCAAAATCCAGAGGATACTAAGCTACGCCTACTGTCACAGCTGTCTCCCATTCACATGATACTGGTGACTAAAGGCTGGGGATCTGAGTGGGTGGCTCCTCGACTGCCTGTATGTGCTCTGGTCTCCACAACTTTGTTTTCCGTGAGCAAAAACAGACAGATGTTTTTCACCTAACTTTCACAGCCAAAATCGTATGAGGGTGCAAGTAATTAGACGCCACTGAGCAAGTCTATGAAATGTACTTCTCTTTCCAACCACTCCAATGACAAAGTGGAAATAGATTTTGTAGGAAAATGTTTTCCTTTTAAAAGTCTCTGCTTTTTAATCTATATTCGATACCCCCATAAAAAAAATTTTACCATTCCAATCTCAGTATCAGTCACTTCACAGGCTCCCATAGAACACCATTTTTCTAGATCTATCTAGTGTTCCAGCGATGAAGTACGTTATCAGGATTTTATGAAACACAGAGTAGAAGCATGAAAGAGTAGCTAAAGTGGAGTGCATGGGTCCAGGAGGGCTTCCTCAAAGAGCACTGTGACAAAGAAAGCAAGGAAGCAGTTACAATAAATCCATGTGTTATTTCATGTAAGAAGTTTCCTTGAAAGGCAAGAATTCCCTGCTGAAGATATTTTTTTATTTGGAAAAATATATTTGTGGAATGCTATTAACAGGGTACTAATAACAAAGCTGAGTGTAGACATGAGGATAATTCAGTCTATTTTTACCAATAAATACTTAAATACTTGAGGGACTGAATTTCTATTCATTCAGTTTATATTGGCTCACGGCATTAAACACTCGCAAACAGGTGATTTTGTCTGCCACAATCTAGACTTTAAGGAATGAGTTGGAATTTTAGTAATGTAGTCTTTCGTAAGGTATGTGCTTTGCTTAAGCTGTGCTCAAACAAAACTAGACATAAAAAAAAAAGAATCTGAAATAATTGATTTTTTTCATCTCATTTCTTATTATAAAATCAGAGTAAATTTCCATTATCTGAAAATTATTAATCTTGTTTTTAGATATGACAGGCAACGAAGAAGAGGTAAAAATAATTAAATTTATTTTATTTTTATTATATATATCGCTGTTGATTGTATTGGGAAATGAAGCTTCATCACTTAAAAATGTTATATTGTATTCATATTCCACATAAAAATATTATTGATTAACATTCCACAATTTCTAAAGAGCTAAGAAGACCAGTTAAAATGTATCATAAATGCATGTTTTTATAGTAAATCTGTAGTTTAACTGTGGGATACAGAGAGGTAATCCACCAAAGGTCACTTTACTGTAGAAGGCAGCAAATGAGTTTTCCAAAGAGCTACCTCATTAATCCATTATCTGATAAATGTTATTACTAACCTTGACCACTTTCAACTCTTAAAATTTGTTATCTCATCAGTCCCAGTGAGAGATATAAGCATTATTAAAAATTACTTCTTAGATGTTAAAAATTATAATTGATAGTATTTCCTATTTAGATTGAAAATTTTACATTAATATTTTAAAAAATTGATGTTTACATTATTTTACTTTTATTCTCTTTGAACCAGGTTCCTTTTAATCCTTTTCTGAACTGTAAGATGGGCCTATGGTGAAAAAAAATTTCTTATTTTACCAAACCATATTTAATTTTTAGTGTTAAAAATGTCCTTTCCTTAGGCTTTTATAGATTATACAGGTGGAACAGTGCTTATCAGAAGAGTTTGGATTTTGGAGTTTTGGATTTTAAGAATGCTCAACCTGTAGTATACTGGTGACATTTTACTATCTTTTTAAGCAAAGAGAAGGTTCCAAAGTAAAATTGTCTTATACAAAGCAAATGATAAAAGATCATCTTTACTTTCATCATAAACGATCATAAATATCTCTGCCTATTGCATTGTACTTTTTTATAAGCTCAGAAATTTTAGAATTTTTTGCTAGGTTTAACTAAAATTTTACAAGCAGACTTCCACAGTTATGATATATCGGATGATTGTCAAACATTTAAAAATTATCACTACTTTTCAAAAATTGTATTTTAATTTACAAAGATATGATTATCATATGATAAAAAAGATGATAATCAATACAACAGCAGACATGTGGGATGACTGGAAGCAATGTGGTTTAGGAAATTGACTTGAGATAAAGGAATAAGCCTGACAGGTTGAACTGCAGTGGCATAGGTCAATCAGTGATTGATTGACTAATCACTATGTGACCACATTTTGGCCTTGAAACACAAAAAAACAGAATTGTTGGAATCCCTGTTTTTAAACCAGAGAGAATTTCTATCATCATTGAAAATAGTAGAGCACTTCCTGCTATTGACAGGTAGCTAACAATCATGAGGAGTGATGTAAACAAAAAATGATAGAAGAAAAGAAAATAGCATAGCCTTTGATAACATAATTTAACCACAGAATCAATTAAACTAAATGTCCAGCTTTTTTCTAGCTTTCCTATTAAGTAAGCTGATAGATATATTTTTTGCTTAAGCAAATTTTGTTTGGTTTTCTGATAATTATGCCATAAAATTTCCTGATAAATAGCAAAAGTAAAAATCCCTTTTTCTTATACCTTCTAAACATTCTACACTGGGACAACCGATGTTAACTATTACAAATTTTTGTCTTTATTTTTTTAATTTCATTATTATTATACTTTAAGTTCTAGGGTACATGTGCACAACATGCAGACTTGTTACATAGGTATAGATGAGCCATTTTGGTTTGCTGCACCCATCAACTCGTCATTTACATCAGATATTTCTCCTAATGCTCTCCCACCCCTAGCTGCCCACCCCTCAACAAGCTGTGGTGTGTGATGTTCCCCTCCCTGTGTCCATGTGTTCTTTTTTTTGAGACGGAGTCTCGCTCTGTCGCCCAGGCTGGAGTGCAGTGGCTGGATCTCAGCTCACTGCAAGCTCCACCTCCCAGGTTTAAGCCATTCTCCTGCCTCAGCCTCCCGAGTAGCTGGGACTACAGGCGCCCGCCACCTCCCCCGGCTAGTTTTTTTGTATTTTTTTTTTTTTTTTTTAGTAGAGACGGGGTTTCACCGTGTTAGCCAGGATGGTCTTGATCTCCTGACCTCGTGATCCACCCCTCTTGGCCTCCCAAAGTGCTGGAATTACAGGCTTGAGCCACCGCGCCCTGCCATGTTCTCATTTTTTAACTCCCACGTATGAGTGAGAACATGTGGTGTTTGGTTTTCTGTCCTTGTGATATTTTGCTGAGAAGGATGGTTTCCAGCTTCATCCATGTCCCTACAAAGTACAGGAACTCATCCTTTTTAATGACTGCATAGTATTTCATATTGTGTATGTGCCACGTTTTCTTTATCCAGTCTATTATTGATGGACATTTGGGTTGGTTCCAAGTCTTTGCTATTGTCAATAGTGCTGTAATAAACATACCTGTAGGTGTGTCTTTATAGTAGCATAATTTATAATCCTTTGGGTATATACCCAGTTATGGGATTGCTGGGTCAAATGGTATTTCTAGTTCTAGATCCTTGAGGAATCACCACACTGTCTTCCACAATGGTTGAACTAATTTACACTCCCGTCAACAGTGTAAAAGTGTTCCTGTTTCTCCACATCCTCTCCAGCATCTGTTGTTTCCTGACTTTAATGATCGCCATTCTAACTAGTGTGAGATGTTATCTCATTGTGGTTTTGATGATGACCATTTTTTCATGTGTCTGTTGGCTGCATAAATGCCTTCTTTTGAGAAGTGTCTGTTCATATCCTTTGCCCACTTTTTGATGGGATTTTTTTTTCTTGTAAATTTGTTTAAGTTCCTTGTAAAATCTGGATATTAGCCCTTTGTCAGATGGATAGATTGCAAAAAACTTCTCCCATTCTGTAGGTTGCCTGTTCACTCTGATGATAGTTTCTTTTGCTGTGCAGGAGCTCTTTAGTTTAATTAGATCCCATTTGTCAATTTTGGCTTTTGTTGCCATTGCTTTTGGTGTTTTAGTCATGAAGTATTTGCTCATGCCTATGTCCTGAGTCGTATTGCCTAGGTTTTCTTCTAGAGTTTTTATAGTTTTGGGTCTTATATTCAAGTTTTTAATCCATCTTGAGTTAATTTTTGTATAAGGTGTAAGGAAAGGATCAAGTTTCAGCTTTCTACATATGGCTAGTCAGTTTTCCCAGCACCATTTATTAAATAGGGAATCCTTTCCCCATTGCTTGTTTTTGCCATGTTTGTCAAAGATTAGATGGTTGTAGATGTGTGGTGTTATTTCTGAGGCCTCTATTCTGTTCCATTGAGCTACATCTCTGTTTTGGTACCAGTACCATGCTGCTTTGGTTACTATAGCCTTGTAGTATAGTTTGAAGTCAAGTAGCATGATGCCTTCCACTTTGTTCTTTTGGTTTAGGATTTCTTGGCTATGTGGGCTATTTTTTGGTTCCATATGAAATGTAAATTTGGTTTAGCCAATTCTGTAAAGAAAGTCAGTGGTAGCTTGATGGGGATAGCATTTAATCTATAAATTACTTTGGGCAGTATGGCCATTTTCACAATACTTATTTTTCCTATCCATGAGCATGCAATGTTATTCCATTTGTTTGTGTCCGTTTTTTATTTTGTTGAGCAGTGGCTTGCAGTTCTCATTTAAGAGGTCCTTCACTTCCCTTTTAAGTTGGATTCCTATTTTATTCTCTTTGTAGTAATTGTGAACGGGAATTCACTCATGATTTAGCTCTCTGTTCTTGGTGTATAGGAGTGTTTGTGATTTTTGCACATTGATTTTGTATCCTGAGACTTTGCTGAAGTTGCTTATCAGCTTAAGAAGATTTGGGACTGAGATGAGGGAGTTTTCTAAATATACAGTCATTTCATCTCCAAACAGAGACACTTTGACTTTCTTTTTTCCTAATTAAATAGCCTTTATTTCTTTCTCCTGCCTGATTGCCCTGGCCAGAACTGCCAACACTATGTTGAATAGGAGTGGTGAAAGAGGGCATCCTTATCTTGTGCTGGTTTTCAAAGGGAATGCTTCCAGTTTTTGCTCATTCAGTATGATATTGGCTGCGTGTTTGTCATAAATAGCTCTTATTATTTTGAGATATGTTCCATCAACACCTAGTTTATTGAGAGTTTTTAGAATGAAAGGCTGTTGAATTTGGTTGAAGGCTTTTTTTGCATCTATTGAGATAATCATGTGGTTTTTGTCATTGGTTCTGTTTATGTGATGGATTACGTTTATTGATTTGTATATGTTGAAACAGCCTTGCATCCCAAGGATGAAGCTGGCTTGATCATAGTGGATAAGCTTTTTGATATGCTACTGGATTCAGTTTGTCAGTATTTTATTGAGGATTTTTGCAAGTATATGATATCTTTCACATCTTGTGTCTACTTATACAGAACGAGGTCTACCTCCATAGATGATAGATACGGTATTAGTCTGTTCTCATGCTGCTAATAAAGACATATCTGAGGCTAGGTAATTTATAAGGGAAAGAGGTTTAATTGACTCACAGTTCCTCATGGCTGGGGAGGACTCACAATCATGGTAGAAAGTGAAGGAGGAACAAAGTCATGTCCTACATGGTGGCAGTTAAGAAAGTATATGCAGGAGAGCTCCCTTTTATAAAACCATCAGCTCTCATGAGACTTATTTACTATCATGAGAACTTTCACAGAAAAGATCCTCCCCATGATTAAATTACCTTCCACCAGGTCCCTCCCACAACATGTGGGAATTATGGGAGTTACAATTCAAGATGAGATTTGGGTGGGGACACAGTAAAACCATATCATTCTACCCCTGGCCCCTCACAAATCTCATGTCCTCAAATTTCAAAATCAATCATGCCATCCCAACAGTCCCCAGAACTTTTGACTCATTTCAGCATTAACTCAAAAGTCCACAGTCCAAAGTCTCATCTAAGACAAGGAAAGTCCCTTCTGCCTATGATCCTGTAAAATCAAAAGCAAGTTAGTTACTTCCTAGATACAATGGAGGTACAGGCACGGATAAATTCAGCTATTCAAAATGGAAGATATTGCCCAAAACATAGGGGTTACAGGTCCCATGAATTTCTGGATTCTAGTAGGTCAGTTAAATCTCAAAGCTCTGAAATGATCTCCTTTGACTCTATATCTTACATCCAGGGCACACTGATGAAAAAGGTGGGTCCCCATGGTTTTGTGCAGCTCCACCCTTGTGGCTTGCAGGGTATACCTCCTCTGTCCTGTATGCTTTCACAGGCTGTCATTGAGTATCTGTGGCTTTTCCAGGCAAACCGTGCAAGCTGTCAGTATATCTATCATCCACCAGTGATAGATCCATCAGTAGATAATAGATCCACAGACAGCTTGCACCATTTGCCTGGAAAAGATACAGACACTCCATGCCAGCCAGTGACTCTTTTCTCACACAACTAGGCAGTGCCCCAGTGAGGAGTCTGTGTGGGGATTCCCATCCTACATTTCCGTCCTGCACTGCCTTAGCAGAGGTTCTCTATGAGAGCTCTGTCCCTGAATCCCTCCTGTGCCTAGACATCCAGGCACTTCCATACATCCTCTGAAATCTAGGTAGAGGTTCCCAAACCTCAATTCTTGACTTTTGTGCACCCATAGGTCCAACACAATGTGTAAGCCGCTAAGTCTTGGGACTTGCACCCCCAGAAACAGCCTGAACTGTATGTTGACCCCTTTTAGCCACAACTGGCATGCAAGGCACCTAATCCTGACACTGCACAAAGGAGCCAGGTCCTGGGTCTGGCCTACAAAACCATTTTTCCCTCCCAGGTCTCTAGGCCTGTAATGGGAGGAGCAGCTGTTAAGACCTCTGACATGCCCTGGAGACATTTTCCCCATTGCCTTAGCGATTAACATTTGACCCTTCTTTACTTATGCAAATTTCTGCAGCTGGCTTGAATTTCTCTTCAGGAAAATAAGCTTTTCTTTTCTATTGCATTATCAGACTGTAAATTTTACAGACATTTATATTTTACTTTCCTTTTAAATGTAAGTTACCATTACAAACAATATCTTTGTGAATATATCAAACTGAACCCTTTTGACAGCCCCCAAATTAACTCTTGAAAGCTTTGCTGCTTAGAAATTTCTTCCACCAGATACCCTAAGTGATCTCTCCAGTTCAAAGTTCCACACACTTCTAGGGCAGGGGCAAAATGCTGCCAGTCTCTTTGCCAAAGCATAACGAGTGTCACCTTTGCTTCAGTTCCCAACAAGTTCCTCATCTCCATCTGAGACCATGTTAGTCTGGACCTTATTGTTCATATAACTGTCAGCATTTTGGTCAAAGCCATTCAACAAGTCTCTAGAAAGTTCCACACTTTTCCACATTTTCCTATCTTCTTCTGAGCCCTTCAAACTGTTGCAACCTCGGCCTGTTACCCAGTTCCAAAGATGCTTTCAGATTTTCAGGTGTCTTAAGAGCAACACCCGCCCTACTGGGAGCAATTTACTGTATTAGTCAGTTCACATGCTGCTAATAAACACACCTGAGACTGGGTAATTTATAAAGGAAAGAGGTTTAATTGACTCATAGTTCCACATGGCTGGGGAGTCCTAACAATTATGGCGGAAGGCAAATGAGGAACAAAGTCACATCTAACATGGCAGCGGGCAATATAGCATGTGCAGGGGAGCTCCACTTAATAAAACTGTCAGATCTTGTGAGATTTATTCACTATCATAAAAAATTACAAAAAAGACCTGCCCCATGATTCAATTACCTCTCACTGTGTCCCTGCCAAGACATGGGAATTATGGGGATTACAGTTCAAGATGAAATTTGGGATGGGACACAGACAATCCATCTCAGATATATATGTAGGTACATAGATAAATGATAGACAGACAAATAGATAGATAGATAATAGAAGACTTTTTAAAATATTAAGTATTACACTTTAAAAATAGGATCATAGTGGTCACAGTGAATATTTAACAATATGTTTTCTCACTTAGCAATATAAGATGGCCAATTTTCATGTCATTATACATAATTTGAAAAATTATTCATAAGGACTGCATAGTATATTACAGTACAAATGATCTTTTAATGTTTTAACACATTTTCTCATAATGAAAATGTATTTTGAATTATTATAAATACACATATCTTTGAGTGTGAAAATGTTTTTAGTATAAATTCATCACAATAAAAATAAAATTGTTCTTCATTTTGATTGTCTTGTTTATCTGTGAAATAATGGTTAAGTAGTTTGTGATATATCACAGAGCTAATGCTATAGTTTACATTTAGCTCAGGCCATCTGACTTTAGAGCCAGCACTCTTATGGCTTATATTATATCAACTCCTCTCTAGGATTTGGTTTTGAATTGCATTAGATCTATGATTAAACTTTAGGAAGATTTATCTCTCCACTTTTATATTTCTTTTCTTTGTTTTATAGAAAAAATATAGTATTTCTTATGTAAGTGAGTATTTCTTATGTAAGTGAGGCATTTCTCATTAAACACAATGCAAGGTATTTTGCAGTTTGCATTGATTGATGTTTGAAATTATTTTTTTTTTTCCTCAGAGGTACCAAGAAAGAATAGTATAAAAGGCCAAATATTCCTGGAGTGTCAGTTTATTATATAATGTGTAATCTAAACAGCAGGCCGAGAGAGTAGAATGATATATTTGATGTGCTATAAGAAAAAAATACATTCCAGTTAAGAATACTTTATCTGACTAAGCTGTTCTTCAGAGATATAGGTAAGATAATGACTTTGCCAAACAAATAAAAGTTGTGGGGAGTTCATCACCACAGGAAAGGCATTACAAAAATTGCTAAAGGGAATTCTTCAAATTGAAACCAAATGGCAATATGACAGCACATGAAAGAATTATAACTCAGTGGTTAAGGAAAATATATATGTAAACACACAGTACTCTAATATTTTAATAGTAATGTGTAAATCAGCTTTAACCCTAGTGTAAATGTTGAAAGGCAGAAGTATTAAGAATAACTATAATTATAATAATTAACTAATGCACAATATTTTAAAATGTAATTTTGATGTCAATAACAGAAAGAGTATTGTGTAGGGAGAAGAAAATGTATGGAATTTTTATGTGTGAGGGAGGTTAAATTATTATCAGCTTAAAATAGGCCACTGCAAGAAGATTATGTAAGCCCTGTGGCATTCACAAAGAAAAATTTATAGTAGATACACAAAATTAAAGAAATGTATAGTGGATATGAAAATTAAAAATTAGAATATACCATTGTAAATAAATTATCAAAGATAAATTATGAAAATATAAAAAAAACAAAAAAGAAGAAAAGAACAAAGAACTACAAAACAGAACATAATTTATAACATGACAACAGCAAGTTCTTACTTATCAATATTTACATTTTTTTGTTGTTGGTTTTGTTTTTGAGACAGAGTCTCAATCTGTTGCCCAGGCTGGAGTGCAGTAGCAGGATCCCAGTTCACTACAGCCTCTGCCTCCTGGGTTCAAGCAATTCTCCTGCCTCAGCCTCCCAAGTAGCTGGGACTACAGGCATGTGCCACCACGCCTGGCTAATTTTTTGTATTTTTAGTACAGACGGGATTTCACTGTGTTAGCCAGGATGGTCTTGATCTCCTGACCTTATAATCTGCCCACCTTGGCCTTCCAAAGTGCTGGGATTACAGGCATAAGCCACCATGCCAGGCTGTTGGTTTTTTGTTTGTTTGTTTGTCTGTTTGGAGACAGAGACTTGTTCTGTCACCCAGTCTGGAGCACAGTGGTGTGTTCTCGGCTCACTGAAACCTCCACCTCCTGGGTTAAAGTGATTCTTCTGCCTTAGCCTTCTGAGAAGCTGGGATAACAGATGCATGCCACCATGCACAGCTAATTGTATTTTTAGTACAGACAGGGTTTCACCACGTTGGCCAAGCTCATCTTGAACTTTTGGCCTCAAGTGATCCACCTGCTTCCACCTCCCAAAATGCTGGGATAACAGGCATGGCAAGCCTCATGCCCAGCCTCAACATTTACTTTAAATTTAAATGGATTAAACACTCTAATAAAAAGTTGTAAAGTGGCCAAATGGGCACAAAAAACAAGATCCAACTATGTGCTGTCCACAAGACTGGCTTTAGCTTTAATGACACACATACATTGAAAGTGAAGCAACGGGAAAAGATATTCCAAGTAAATCATAATCAAAACAGAGAAGAAGAGCGGCATGGCTATATTTTTATCAGACAAAATGGATTTAAATCAAAAACTGTTACAAGACAAGGAAAGTTATGGTATAATTATAGAAGAGTTAATGTATCAATTAAACATAGCAATTTGAATACATTTTCACATACCAACAAAGCACCTGTATATAAAGCATATATTAACAGAAATCAAGAACAAAATAGACAGCAATGCAATAATACTAGGAGACTTCAATACTCTACTCTCAACTATGGATCAATCATACAGACAGAAAATTAATAAGAAAACAACAGACTTTAACAATGCTATTGACCAAATGAATGAAACAGATATACGGAACATTCAGCATTCCATCCAACAGCAACAGGAGGAAAACTGAAAATTTCAAAAATATGTAGAAATTAAGCAACACACTTCTGAGCACCAGTGAGCCAAAGAAGATATCAAAAGAAAATTTTTTAAAAATCTTGAGACAGCTGAAAGTGAAATGAAACGTATCAAAACATATAGAATGCAACGGAAGCAGCACTAAGAGGAAACTTTACAGTGATAAATGCCTACATGAGAAAAGAAGGTCTCAAATAAACAACTTACCTCAAGGAAATAAAAGAAGAACAACTTAAGCCTAAAGAGGAAACAAAGAGAAAGGTTAGAGCAAAGTAAATGAAATAGAAGAGGCAAGGATCCTGAGAAAATGATAGAGTAGAAAGCACCAAAAATCTTTCTCTTCACCCAGACTACAATTGCACTAGCAAAACCTGTCTACATAACAATTTTAAAGGTCTGGTATCTATTTGAACTATTGAAACTTACAGGGGAAGGCATAGATGATAAATTTCCGTTAACTTCTGACAATTTTAATTCACAGCAAGATATATCTACACAGCCACCAGCCCCTTGGCAGGCAGCTGTGTATGTATTCCTGAAGCAGTTTGCAGGCCGCTTGTGGGAGCCAGGGTGGGCAAAAAGTATCCTGTCCTCCAAAAATATGGGATTTTGTTCAGATTACTCTTTGCTGGTGCTTATATTGGAGATGCAAACACAGAGTGGGGCCACCATTCTTGCACTCCTCCTAACGCTGTTGCAAGGCCCTTCACCTTGGTCTGAAGCAACTTCCATGAGATTTAAAAGAGCCAACACCCCCTTATATTTTTTACTTTTCTTACCTCACTCCCATTTTTCTCTTTTTCTGTATTGGGAACTAGATATTTAAAGTCTAGAACATTCAAAAGCAACCGTATATATAGAGAATTTAGAAAGTCACCATGCGTGCTAAGGTTCAAAAAAGACCTGAGAAGAAATTAAGTTTATACTACAGGTTTACATTAGAGTAGGAATAGCCTACAAAATGGAAAAAAAAAAAAAAAAAGAAAATGAAAATTGAAAAATCAGCAAATCCTGGGACAAAAGGAGAACCTGAATTCCAGATTTACTGCACTATTAAATTCAAATGTCCAGTTTTCACCAAAAAAAACAACATAAGATATACAAAGAAACAGGAAAATATAGCCTATTCAAAAATAAATAAATAAACCAGAAATTGTCCCTCAGAAGGACTAGATGGCACATTTGCTAGATAAAGAATTTAAAGCAACCATCTAAAAAATGCTCAGCAATATACAGGAATATGTGGAGAATGTCCAAAAATAATGTATAATAAAAATGAAAATATTAATAAAAATACATGAATTTTAAAAGAAAATTTAAGAAGCCTGGAGCTGAAAAGTATAACAACTGAAATAAAAAAACCATAGGAGGGATTCAAAGGCAGATTTGAACACATGGAAAAAATAATACATACAGTTGAAAATAAGGCTATTGAAATTATTGAGTCTGAGGAACAGAATAAAAAATATTGAAGAAAAGTGAATAGAGTCAAGCAGCCTTTGATAGACCATCCAGCAGACAAACATACACATTTTGGAAATCCCAGAAGGAAAAGAGAAAGAAAAACAGCTATAGAGAATATGTGAAGAAATAATAGCTGAAAACTTCCCAAATATGATGAAACAAATATAAATTTTTGAGAAGCTCAACAAGCTTTTAGAAGTAGGATGAACACAGAGACTGACATCAACCATCAAAAACAGAATGTTGAAAACAGTCAGAGAAATGACTCATCACATTTAAGTGATCCTCAATAAAATTGTCAGATGCTTTCTCATCAGAAATTTTATAGGCCAGAAGGCAGTATGCTGAAATATTAAAGCCGAAAGAAAAAACTGTCAACCAAAAATTCTATACTTATGAAAACCATAATTCAAAAAGTTCAGGAGAACTCTAACTTCCCAGATAAACAAAAGTTCATTACTGTTAGAGTTTTCTTACAAGACATGCTAAAAAGTTGAAATGAAAAGACACTAGACAACAACATGAAGAAGGTCTTAGTAGAGGCAAACATATTAGAAATTATAAAAGCTAGTATTATTTAAACTTTGATTTGTTACTCCACTTTTTTATTCTGTATTCTTTAGGAGATAGACATTTTTTTAAATCTATCATTAGTTTAAAACCTAGTATTACTGTAACTTTCATTTGTAAATCAACATTTTGTTTTCTACATTATTTAAGAGATTAATAGATAAAACATCATCAGTTTCTGTTTTTGGATACACAGTATATAAATATATGATTTTACAATATCAGTCTTTAAAAGGAATTAGAGATGGAGCTGAATAGAAGCATTTGTTTGTATGCCATTGAAGTTAACTTGGTGTGAATTTAAATTGGAGTGTTACAACATTCGGATGTTAAATGTAATCCCCATGGTAACCACAAAGTGAAAGGAGCTGGGCACATTCCTCAGCCCCGGGCTCAAAACTCCCTGAGCCTAGCACAAACACATCCCATCCTCCCATCCCACCACCATATATCTCTCAAACTCCCTGAGCCCAGTACAAACACCACCTGGAAAGTCTCCGATAAGAAGACAGCCGTTCAAGGTTACTGAAAGCGCAGGAGCCAAAAGAATTTCTTTGTTCCCCTGCAACTTTCGGGCTATAAAAAGCAAACGCTCGCATTGTTCGGGGCCCTCTTGTATACTGTGTAAAGGAGGGACCAGGTTCGAACTTGTAGTAAAGATCCTTGCCGCTTGGCTTTGACTCTGGACTCTGGTGGTCTTCTTTGGGGAACAAACAGTCTGGGCATAACAAAAGAAAGTTACAATAGAATATTCACAAAAGAAAATGAGAAAGGAATTAAAATATTTCACTGCAAAAAAAAAAAAAAAACAACTAAACACAAAAAAGGACAGTAATGCATAAAATGAAGCACAAAACAGCTATAAGTCATACCTAAAACACACAGAAAAAATGATAGTAATAAGTTATTACTTATCAATACTTACTTTAAATGTATATGGATTAAATAATTTAGTCACATAATAAAGATTGGAAAAATAGACTTAAAAGAAAACATGATCCAGTTATATTTCTGTCTACAAGAGGCTAACAATTCTAGAGAAATAAATAGGTCAAAAGTAAAGGATTTAAAAACATATTTAATGCAAATAGTAACTAGAAAATAGTATGGTTGTCTCTATGTGCCAGTCACAAATAAAAAATACTGTACAATTTCACTTACACGGAATCTGTCCTAAATTTATAGGAACAGAAAATAAGATGGTAGTTGGCAGCAAGGGTTGGAGGGGAGAGGGAATAGAGAATTATTGTTTACTGGATAAAGAGTTTCAGCTTTTCTAGATGAAAAAACATCTGGAGATAAATGGTGGTGATGGTTGCACAACAATATGAATGTAGTTGTTACCACTGAATTGTAAACTTAACAATGATTAAATTGCTAAATTTTATGTTGTGCATATTTTACCTCATTAAAAAAGTGCTACAAAGGAAGGAAAAAAATGAAAATAAAAAATAATATATAATATCAATTAAACCAATACTTGATTTTTACAAGATGAATAAAATTGAAAACCTTTACTAGGCTATGAATAAAAAAAAAAAGGACTTAAATAAAATTAGAGATAAAAGAGGAGACAGTACAACTGATATCACAGAAATACAAAGGATTGTAAGAAAATATTTTGAACATTTATACACCAATGATAACCTAGAATATTTAAACATATTTCTAGAAACATAGAACTTATCTAAATGTAATACTAAAGAAATAAAAAAGCAGAACAGACAAATAACAAAGAGATTGAATCAGTAATCAACAATTTCCCACCAAGGAAAACCAAGCACTAAATGACTTCCTTGTGTATTCTTCTAAACATTCAAAGAAGAATTAACATCAATCCTTCTTAAATTCTTCCAAAAAATTGAAGAGTAGTGAATACTTCTAAAATGATTTTATTATGTCAGCATTATCCTGACACCAAAGCTAAACTAAGTCACTACAAGAAAAGAAAATTATATGCCGATATCCCTAATGAAAATGTAGTATATCTAGACATATCACAAAAATTCGAAGTTCACATAAAATTTATCAATATAAAGCAAAGGCATTTTGTGTCTGTATATTATCTAGCTATTGGCTAAAAAGTTGTCCAAAATTTGGAGCTTAAAATTACAAGAATGTATTATCAGTTCAGTTTCTGAGGATCCTGGGAGTAGCTTAGTTGGCAAATTTATCTCAAATTTCGTAAAAAGATGTTGTCAAGTTGTCAACTGGGGTTACAATCATTTAGGGTTGAAGAATCTTCTTTCAAGTTTACTTCGCATAACCTCTGGCAGGAAGCTTTAGTTTCCAACCAGATGGCCATGTTTTATAATGAAAGAGAGAGAAAGAGACAATGCCCAGAAAGGAAGTCGTAGAGTCTTTTAAAATGTAATTTCAAAAGTTATATTCTATCACTTTCGATGTATCTATTGCTTACAAAGAACAGCCTTGGAACAGTGTGGGTGGGAACCACACAAAGATGTGAAGACCATAAGATGGGAATCATTGAGGCCCATGTTGGGGACTGGCTGCTGCAGTCATACAAGACTTCTAGATATGTGTACATCCACTTCTGCTATTTGGGTACCAAAGAGGAAAAGTATAGTAGCTCAGACTAGACTGCAAATGCCTAAAAATCACTTGAAGAAAAACTCTAAAAGGAAATTAAACTATCTTCAATATTCCAGATCAAAAGAACTCCAGATGAATGCTACCATATGGATAATCTCACCTATGTGACATGGAGTAGTAAAACCATTCAGTTGAGCCTAATCAACAAAGAAAATTATCAAAAATAATTTATTGATGTTATTTTAAGTCAATAAAGTTTGAAATTCCTTCTTAAGCAGCAATATATATCTGCAACAAACTTTATTAATACATAAAAAATTTACGTATTTATGAGATGTAATACTTTGGTACTTACTTAAAATTGTAATGATCAAGTCATGGTACTTGAAGTGAACATCACTTGGGTATTTGCCATTTCTATGTGTTGGAAACAGTTCAGGTCCTGTCTTCTGGCTACTTTGAAATATAAAATATATTGCTGTTAACAAAAGTCACACTACTCTGCTATCAAGCAATAAAACTTATATCTTTTATCTAGCTATATGTTTGCACCAGTTAAGTGACCTCTCTTTATCCCCTCCCCAACTCTCCCATTTTTACCACCCTCTAGTATCTATCATTCTACTTTCTACTTTTATGAGATGAATATTTAATGCCCATAAAGGAGGCTATATATTTGTCTTTTTGTGCCTGAGTTACCACACTTAACATAATGACCTTCAGTTCCATCCAAGTTAATGGAAATGATATTACTTCATTCTTTTTTGTTGCTGAATAGTATTCAATTCTGTATATATGTCTCATATTCTTTATCCATTTATCCATAGATGGACACTTGATTTCATAGCTTTGCTATTATGAATAGCACTGCAATAAACAAACGAATGCAGGTATCCCTTTGATAAACTGATTTATTTTCCTCCGAATAAATACCCAGTAGTGAGATGGCTGGATCATATGGTAGTTCTGTTTTTAGTTTTTTGAGAAATCTTCATACCGTTTTCTATAGTGGTGTATTAATTTACATTCCCACCAACAGTACATAAGAGTTTTCTATTCTCCACATCTTTGCCTGTCATCTGTTATTTTTTTATTTCTGTCTTTTTAACAATAGCCATTCTAACTTAGGTCTGAAGATATCTCGTGTGGTGTTGATTTTGATTTCATTTATGATTAGTGATGTTAAGCATTTTTTCCTATACATGTTGGCCATTTGTTTGTCATTTTGGAAAAATGATTATTCATGTTATTTGCTCACTTTTTAAATGTATTTTTTATTGTTGAGTTGTTTGAATACCTTATATATTCTGAATATTAGTCCAATGTCAGATGAATAATTTGCAAATCTTTTCTTTAACAGATTATCTCTTCTCTCTGTTGATTTCTTTGCCAAGCACAATCATTTCATTTTAGTCCAATTAGTCTATTTTGGCTTTAGCTGTCTGCCCTTTTGAGGTCTTAGCTGTAAAATCTTTACCTAGACCAAAGCCCTGAAATGTTTTTCTATGTTTTTTTCTAGTAGTTTATAGTTTAAGATTGTATGTAGTTTTAAGTCTTTATTCCATCTTCTGTTAATCTTTTGTATGTGGTGAGATATAGAGCTCCTGTTTCATTCTTCTGCATATAGATATCCAATTTTTCTGAAATATTTATTAAAAAGGGTGTCCTTTTCCCACTATAAGTTATTGGCAGCTTTGTTAAAATCCATTGGCTGTAAATATGTGAATTTATTTCTGGATTCTCTGTTCTGTTTGATTGGTCTATGTGCTTACTTTTATATCAGCACCATGCTATTTTCCTTACTATAGCCTTTTAATACATTTTGAAGTCAGCTAATGAGATGCCTCTGGTTTTGATTTTTTTGCTCAGGATAACTTTGACTGGGGTTCTTTTATATTTTAATTTTTTGACCATACAAATGTTAGAATTGTTTGCTACATTTCTGTGAAAAACGACATTGATATTTTGATAGGGATTGCGTTAATAATAATTCTTCTGATACATGAGCATCTCTTTTCATTTGTTTGTATTATCTTCAATTTATTTCATTAGTGTCTTGTAGTTTCCCTTGCAGAGATCTTCCACCTCCTTGGTTAAATTTATCCCTAGGGTTTTGTTGTTGTTGTTTGCTCATTTGTCGGTTTCTTTTTGTAGTTATTGTAAATAAAATTGCTTTTTTGATTTTGCTTTTGTATATTTTATCACTGGCGATTAGAAATGCTACTAATTTTTCATATGTTGATTTTGTATCCTGCAACTTTATTAAATTTATCAGCTCTAAAAGGTTTTTAGTGCACTTACTGGTTTTTCTAAATATAACATTTTGTTATCTTCAAAGAGGAAAAATTTGACTTTCTATTTTTAAATATGGATGCCTTTTATTTATTTCTCTTTCTTATTTGTTCTGTCTAGGACTTCCAGTACTATGTTGAATGAGAGTGGTGAAAGTGGGTTTTTATGTCTTCCAGTTCTAAGAGAAAAGACTTTCAACTATTTCCCATTAAATACGATGTTAGCTGTAGATTTGTCCTATATGACTTTTCTTCTTTTGAGATATGCCCTTTCCATACCCAATATGTTGACAGTTTTTATCATGAAGGGATGTTGGATTTTATAAAATGCGTTTTTTTATTTCTGTTGAGATGATCATGATTGTTGTCCTTCGTTCTGTTGATGTGGTGTATCATACATTGATTTGCATATATTGAACCAACCTTGCATCAGTGGTATAAATAGCACTTGATTATGATGTATTATCTTTTTGATATCCTATTGAATTAAAATTTCTAGTATTTGTTACGGATTTTTGGATGTATGTTCAACAGGAATATTGGCCTGTAGTTTTGTTGTTGTTGTTGTTGTTGTGTCCTAGTCTGGTTTTGGTAGAACATATAGTTTTTTGTGATCATCTCTGATGATCGTTTGTATTTCTGTGGTGTTAGGTGTATTGCTCCCCTGGTTTTATTTCTGATTTTGGTTATTTGGGTCTTACATTTGTATTTTCTTGGTTAGTTGAGGTAGTAGTTTATTATTTTTTTCATCTTTTTGAAGAACCTATTTTTAATTTCATCAATTCTTTGTAATTTTTGGTGTTTTTACATTTAGTTATTTTCTGATCTTATTATTTCCTTTTTCTGCTAATTCTGGGTTTGGTTTGTTCTTGCTTTCCTAGTTTCTTGAGTTACATCATTGGATTATTTAAATATTTCTATTTTTTGATGTAAGCCATTATTGCTATAAACTTCCCTCTTATTGGTGTTTTTGTTGTAGCCAATGGGTTTTGGTACATTGTGTTTTCATTTAATTTGTTTTAATAATTATTGTTTTTAAATTTCTGTCTGAATTTCTTCATTGGCTCAATGGTCATTCAGAAATATGTTGATAAATTTTTATTCATTCACATGGTTTCTAAAGCTTCTCTTGTTATTGATTTCTAGTTTTAGTCCATATTGGCCTGAAAAGATGCTTGACATTATGTCAATTTTTAAAATCTGGTGAGACTTGTTTTGTGGCCTGGAATATGGACTATCCTAGAGGATGTTTCATGTGCTGGTGAGAAAGATGTGCATTCTGCATTTGTTCAATAAAATGTTTTATAAATGCCTATTAAGGCCATTTGCTTTCAAGTCCAGTTTAAGTCCAATATTTTTTTGTTGATCTTCTGTCTAGAAAATCTGTTTAATGCTGAAAGTGGGGTGTTGAAGTCCCCCACTATTATTGTATTGGTGCCTGACTTTATCGATCTAGTAATACTGGCTTTATGCATATGGATCATCCAGTGTTGGGTGCATATATATTTAGACATTTTTTTCTAACTGAATTGATCCCTTTATCGCTATATAATGAACTTATTAATCTTTTTATTGTTTTTGGATTAAAGTATGTTTTATCTGATATAGGTATAGCTATTCTTGCACACTATTTTTAACTTTTTAATTTGTAATTTTTGTGGGTATATAGTAGGTATATATATATATATATTTATGGAGCACATACGAGTTTTTGATATAGGCATGCAATGCATAATAATATCATGGAAGACTGGGTATCCATTTCCTCAAACATTTATGCTTTGTGTTACAAATAATCCAATTACACACTTTTGGTTATTTGTAAATGTACAATTAATAATCTCCTTTTTGTGCTATCAAATAGTAGGTCTCATACATTCTTTCTATTTTTTTTTTTTTCTACGCATTAAGCATCCCCACCTCCCCTTCATGTTCCTACTCTCCATCCTGGTATGGTAATCATTCTTCTACTCTCTGTGTACAGGAGTTCAATCATTTTGATTTTTAGATTCCGAAATATAAGTGAGAACATGTGATGTTTGTCTTTCTGTGCCTTATTTCACTCAATATAATAATCTCCAGTTCTATCCATGTTGTTGCTAAAAACAGGATTGCATTCTTTATATGGCTAAATAGCACTCCATTCTTTATATGTACCATATTTTATCTATTCATCTGTTCATGGACACTTAGATTGCTTCCAGATCTTAGCTATTGTTAACAGTACTGTAATAAACATGGGATTGCAGATATCTCTGACATACTCATTTTGATCCTTTTGAGTGTTTACCCAGCAGTGAAATTGCTGGAATATAATGCAGCTCTATTTTCGGTCTTTTAGAAACCTTATCTTTTGTTCATTTTTCAAATCAGATTATTAGATTTTTCCTTATAGAGTTATTTGAGCTCCTTATATAGTCTGATTGTTAATCCCTTGTCAGATGGAACATTCAATAATTTTTCTTCTATTCTTTGGTTGTCTCTTCACTTTCTTGATTGTTTCCTTTGTTTTGCAGAAGCTTTTTAACTTGATGTTATCCCACTTGCCCATTTTCACTTTGGTTGCCTGTGCTTGTGGGGTATTGGTCAAGACATTTTTGTCCAGGTCAATATCCTGGAGAGTGTCCCCAGTGGTTTACTATAGTGGCGTTATAGTTTGAGGTCTTAGATGTAAGGCCTTTGATTTTTGTATATGGCAAGAAAGAGAAGTGTAGTTTCACTCTTCTTCATATGGATATCCAATTTTCCAGCACCATGTATTAAAGACACTGTCTTTTCCCCTTGTGTATGTTCCATGCATTTTAGTAAAAAAAAAAAAAAATGATTTTACTGTAGGTGTGTGGATTTATTTCTAGGTTTTCTATTATGTTCCATTTGTTGATATGTCTGTTTTTATGCCAGTATCATGCTGTTTTGGTTACTATAGCTCTGTAGTGTAACTTGAAGTCAGGTAATCCCTTCAGTTTTGTTCTTTTTGCTCAGGATAGCTTTGGCTATTCTGAGTCGTCTGTGGTTCCATATAAATTTTAGGATTGTTTTTCCATTTCTCTGAGGAAGGTCATTGGTATTTTGATAGGGATTGTGTAAAATCTGTAGATTGCTTTGGGTAATATAGACATTTTAATAACATAGATTCTTCCAATTCTTGAACATAGAATATCTTTCCATTTTTGGTGTTCTTTTCAATTTCTTACATCAATTTTTATAGTTATTATGATACAGATCTTACACTTCTTTTGGTTAATTCCTAGTTATTTAATTTTATGTGTGGCTATTGTAAATGAGATTATTGTTTTATTTCTTTTTAATATTGTTCACTGTTGGTCTACTGATTTTTGTATTTTTTTTTTTCCTTCAAATTTACTGAATTTGTGTATCAGTTCTAATAATTTTTTTGTGGAGTCCTTAAGCTTTTCTAAATTTAAGATCATATCATCTGCAAACAGGAATAATTTGACTTTTTCCTTTCCAATTTAGATGACTTTTATTTCTTTCTCCTGTGCGATTGTTCTAACTAGGACTTCCAGCACTATGTTGAATAGCAGTGTTGACAGTGGGCATCCTTGTCATGTTTTGGATCTTAGAGAAAGGGCTTTTAGTTTTTCCTCATTCAGTATAATACTAGCTGTGGGTCTGTCGTATATGGCTTTTATTATGTTTAGGTTTGTTTCTTCTATACCCAGTTTTTAAAAGTTTTTATCATGAAGAGATGTTGATTTTATCAAATGCTTTATCATCATCAATTGAAATTATCACATGGTTTTGTCCTTCATTCTGTTACTATGATGTATCACATGGATTGATTTGCAGATGTTGAACCATCTTTGCACCCCTGGGATAAATCCCACTTCATCATGGTGAATTACCTTTCTAACGTGTGTTGGTTTGCTAGTATTTTGTTGAAGATATCTGCATCAATACTAATCTGGGATATTGGCCTGTAGTTTTCTCTTTTGATGTGTCTTTTTCTGGTTTTGGTATCTGGGTAATATTGGTTTTATAGAATAAGTTTGGAAGTATTCCCCCCTACTCTATTTTTTGGAATAGTTTGAGAAAGATTGGTACTAGTTTTTCTTTAAATGTTTGGTAGAATTCAGCAATGAAGCCTTTGGGTCCCAGAATTTTCTTTACCAGAAACTTTCTGTTACAGCTTTAATTATGTTACTTTGTTATTGATCTGTTCAGATTTTGGATTTCTACATAGTTCAATCTTGATAGGTTGTATGTGTCTATGAATTTGTCTATTTTTTCTGTATTTTCCTATTTGTTGGTATATCGTGGCTTATGGTATTCACTAATGATTTTCTTAATTTCTGCAGTATCAGTTGTAATGTTTCCTTTTTTTATTTCTGAAATTATTTAGTTGGATCATGTCTCTTTTTTCTTAGTCTAGGTAAAGGTTTGCCAATTTGTGTTAATTAATATTTCTTTGTTGATTTTCTGTCTGGAAGATCTTTCCAATGTTGCAAGTATGATGTTGAATTCTCCCTGATCACTTTTAGTTTATGTTTGAGTGAAATATTTGTTTTACATTCCTTTATTTTCAGCTTATACATGTCTTTACAGACAAAATGCAATTCTGATAGGCAGCATATATTTGGATCATTTTTTAAATTCTTTCATCCAGTCTACATCTTTTAAGTAAATATTTTAATCAATTTGTATCTAGGTTACTAATATGTGAAGTTTTGTTAATTATTTTATGGTTGTTTTATACATTTTTTATTTGTTCTTCCCCCCTCTTATATGTCACTGTGGTTTTGTGGTTATCTCTAGTGGTACCATTTAAGTTCTTTCTCTTTCTCATTTGTGTTTTAGCTTTACAGTTGAGTTTTATATTTTTGTGTGTTTTCATGATGGTAAATATCATTCTTCCTTGTCCGGGTTTAGGACTCCATAGAGCATTTCTGGATGGTGAGCCTAATGCTGACGAATTTCCTCAGCTTTTGCTTCTCATGAAAATACTTTATTTCTCCTTCATTTATGAAAGATAATTTTGCTCAATATAGTACATTTGTCAGACTTTTTTTTCTTTCAGAACTTTGAACACGTCATTTTCATTCTATTTGGGCCTGTAGGATTTCAGCTGAGAAATCTGCTGAGAAATCTGCTGTTAGTCTGATGGGGTTCTTATAGGTAACTAGACACTTTTCTTTCTCTGTCTTTAGAATTGTGTCTTTGTCATTGACTTTAGATTATTCTGACTATAACAGTGAATGAAAAAAAGTTTTTTCATTGAAGGTGTTAGTGAATCTCTGGCCTCCAAATCTGCATATCTAAATTTCCCTTCCTCCCTTCCTTCCTTCCTTCCTTCCTTCCTTTCTTTCTCTCTCTTTCTTTCTTCCATTCTTTCTGTTCTTTCTTTCTTTCTTTTTTTTTCTTTTCAGAGTTTCACTCTTGTTGCCCAGGCTAGAGTGTAATAGCACGATCTTGGCTCACCACAACCTCTGCCTCCCAGGTTCAAGTAATTCTCCTGCCTCAGCACCCAAGTAGCTGCGATTACAGGCATGCACCCCCATGCCCGGCTAATTTTTGCACTTTTAGTAGAGATGGGGTTTCTCCATGTTGGTCAACCTGGTCTTGAACTCCTGACCTCGGGTGATCTGTCCACCTCGGCCGCCCAAATTGCTGAGATTACAGGCTTAAGCCACCACATCTGGGTGTAATGATTGTTCTTTCTGTCTCCTGGCCATGCATATCTAAATTTCTTGTTAGACTTGGGATATTTTCATCTATTACTTTGCTGAATAGGTGGTCTTGCCAGTTTGGTGGCTCATGCCTGTAATCCTTGCACTTTGGGTGGCCAAGGTGGGAGGATCACTTCAGTCAAAAGTTTGAGCCCAGCCTGGTTTTTATCTCTACAAAATCTAAACAAAATAAGCTGGGTGTGATGGTGTGTGCCTGTAGTCCTAGCTATTCAGGAGACTGAGGTGGGTTGATCACTTGAACACAGGAAGTTGAGGCTGCAGTAAGCTGAGATTGTGCCATTGCGCTCCAGCTTGGGTGACAGAGCAAGACTCTGTCAAAAAAAAAAAAAAAAAAAAAAAAAAAAAAAGAAAAAAGAAAAAGAAAAGAAAAGTAAAGTAAAGAAAAGATGTTTAAATCCTTTTGCTCTCTCTTCACCTTCAGAGACACTGAAAATTCATATAGTATTTTTAAATTATTTTTGATTCATATTTAATCTGACTAGGTTATTTCAAAAATCTGTCTCCAAGTTCTGAGATTCTTTCTTTTGCCAATCTAGTTTATTGTTGAAGCATTTAAATATATTGTGTACTTCATTCAATGAATTCTTCAGTTCCAAAATTTCAATTTAGTTATTTTTATGTTATTTGCCTCTTTGGTAAATTTTTTATTTATATTCTGAATTGCTTTCCTAATTTCTTCTTTTTAATTTCTCTTTGATCTCACTGAGCCTCTTTAGAATCAACAATTTGAATTTTTATTGGGATCTATTCTGGATAATTATTGTGTTCCTATGGAGGTGTCATATTTTCTTTTTCTTATGTTTCATGTGTCTTTATTGATATCCATGCATCTGGTGTATCAGTCATTTCTTCTAATTTTTTAAATTTGCTTTCATAAGGAGGACTTTTTTCTGAGGATGAATCCCTGGTGTTTGTTAATTGATTAGGGTACTTTAACTTTGATTCTGAATGTGAGCGGTAGTGTGGTCTCTGTATAATTTCTTTGGCTATAAACAGCATCATTTGTATCTGAGATTTTCTCAGTGGTTAGGGTGCAGTTATTCATTGAGGCTGTGGTACAGTCTTCTTGGAAACAAGGACACCCAATTGGGCAGTCTTTGGGCCCAGTGCTGGCAGTGAAGGGCTGAGTGTGCTTGTCATTGAGACCTAAGATGGTGTATACTGGCACTAGTGATAGTGGGTGCAGGTAAACCAATTTTGGGGCCTCCTCGTGGCTTGCTCAGAGGCTAGTAGTGACAGCCCTGGCCCAGGGAGGTACGCCAGTTCTCAGGCTCCTGGGTAGTTGATACATCATGAATAATGGCACTGGCCCTGGCAGGATAGCACTCTAGGTCCCAAGAAGTGCATGCTAGTGTTGGCAAGGAATGTGATGGGCTGGGTATGCCAGTTGCCAGGTCTGCAGGTGACATAGGCAGGTAGGTGCCAGCTGTGGTTGTAGCAGCTGGGTGATTATGCACAACCTCAGGCCCCTGGGCGAAGCGCTCAGGTGCCAATGTTAGTGGACAGATTTGGGCAATGTTCTTGCTCCTGACTGTATGTTCTGGCATGGGGAGAGGGGCAAAGTTAGGCTGGGCTGGCTTATACTCAGGCCCTCCAGTGGTGTGTATAGTTGCTGGCCTTGGTAGGGAGGGTTGGTTCTTTCCTCAGGCCACCAGCACAATGCTCAAATTGGGTATGGCAGAGGCTGTGCTGCTGCCCTGCCACTGGGGTGAGGGTGGTGGCGGTAACACTTTTACTGATGGGAGCCTTGGCCAGTGGATGGGGAGTGCACATGTCACTCACATCTCAATCCCAGCAGCACTTTTGTCTCAGTTCTGAGTGTGGTAGCCCACGGTTGCTCACTCTTAAATCCTAGGGTCAGTAGCCAGCTCTTCCCTCTTTGTTTCTCAGCAGCCAACATGACAGAAGCCAGCTCTGCTCTTATCCCTCAGCCCCAGCACTGCACAGATCCAGGAGAGCATGCAGAATGGTCTGTTGGGGATGGGGCTCTATGATGGTGCCTTGATTGGTGGTGGCCCACACTTTGGTTTTGCCTCTGAATCATGTGCATTAACCCACTGTTGCTCATGCCTAAGCCAAAGGGGCATCATCCATGGCTTCTCTTGGGCCTCCACCCCAGCGTTGCTGAGCTCCAGGACAATGCACAGTCTTTTGCGAGTGGGATTCTAGACTGGCACTCCACTCACTGTTGGGGTCTGCGTGTTTCCTAAACAAAGGAATGAACACACAAGACAGCACAAGACAAGACAAACATGGCGGCCGCCTCGAATGGCACTCTCTGCTTTATTTTATACAGTCGTTTGTGGAATGTTGCCAAGTCACAAGACACATGTTGTATTTCTGACCTTTCCCTGACTTTCTGGATTTTCAAGATGTTTACACATAAACAAGCCCCCAGGGTCTGCTGTTAGCAGCTGGCTCCTTTGTCCTCCCTGTAAACAGGGAAGGAATGCCCTGCTTGGTTTGCAAGAGCAGGACTTAGGGGGAACGCCCTGCTTCTTTTGCAAGAGCAGGACTTATCGGGCAGACCCTGTTTGTGAGCACGTAGTCCTCTACACTCACACCTGAGCCTTAAAAGCAGCAGGCTGTGCTTTGCTCATACCTCCATTCTGGGTGTGGTGGCCTGTGGTTGCTGAATCCGAAGCTCTGGAGAGAACAATCCGTGTTTCTCTTACACCTTTGTCCCAGCACCACTGGGCCACAGGGCAGTGTGCAGTGTGTTGGAAGTGTAGTTCTAAAATGGTGCTGTACTATAGCTGCTAAGGTCTCAATGACTGTGAGAGGCCCAGTGCAATCTTTCTCCCTGGGGCAGTGCTGTTGCACAATCTCCCGGCAGATCACTATGTAGTTTCAGGACCCATGAGGGTTGAGGGACTCTCTCATGACTAAGATTATAGGAGCCTACAGTGAGAATGTGGGCTTCTGAGGGTCTTTCACTGACCCTTTTCCAATGTTAGGTAGTTTCTCTTGGTTCGCAGCTGATCCTAGCCACACAGTCTACTTTGCTTCTTTCTCCATCCTTTCTTTGGGTATAGCCTGCCACTTTTCTGTTTAATTCCAGTGTTCTTTCTTAGATGAGCTATTCAAAGTGTGAATAGTTACCTACTTGTTATTTTGGTTCTTCTTAGTGGATGAAGCAAGTACAAAATGCCCCTAGTCAGTCACCTCGAAGCCTCCACCAACTCCAAAAATTTATTTTGAAAAAGATGCCATACATAAAGTTTTGTGATATATTACCCTAAATTGCTTTTAAGATTAAAAAAAAAAAATCGTTTTGTTTTTCCTGCTAAGGTGTAAGAAAGAGCAAGAGCAATTCCTGATGACCTAAGCAGAATTTTCCTGAGCTTTCTATATAAAGAAATTATAATTTGACATGCAGTTTTTTTGCTAGATTTCCAAATCAATTGTGACCTATTTACCTAATGGAAGGAATCATCACAATACTGACAGTTGTGAGGCAGTGTTAGTTAACTAATAAAACGAGTCAGGCATCTTGCAAAAATATATATGTGCTTGACAAATTTTAATCATTTTCCGTTTAAATTGTATCATGACTTTATAAAAATATTATCAGAAATGTATTATACATTTCTTATTTATAAGAAATTTGTTGTTTGAATATCATAGGGTAACAAGGAAATGTTGAAAATAATATTAAAGAGACAAAAATGAATATTTTAAAATTTATGTTAATTTTACTCTAAAGAGAGTAAGAAACATTGAAAGATTATGATCTTACATTATCAAGTTGACCTTCAATTTCAAATAAACTCATTTTTAACAGAAGAGTTATTTGAACTGTTCTAGTTTATACGTTGGTATAATATACATTCCAGACAAAAAGATGACCTTAAAAAAAACACATCAGTTTAGCAAAAATCCCTGGAATATTTTATTTTCCAAATCTGTAAAATATAACCATCCACAATGTGATATTAAGAAGATGTTTTCCACACATCCCAAAACAGGTCTCTAAGAAATCTAGTACAGTGTTACTTTAATAAAACATTTTTAAGATTTAATATTTCAAGTTAGCCTTTATAAATAAAAACATAATCAGTTTAAATGATTAATAACAAAGTAATTATACTTGGCTATTGACATAAATTCTTTTATTGTCTGCTGTTGCTTTCAAAACACTCAAGTAATTTAAGTTTTATTCACTTTCTAATCGCAAAGAATTTATTTTTTACAGAAATATAAGTAAAAATTGTTAGATCACTTAAATGAGAACAGAATATCTTGAAAAATCTTAATCCGGACAAAGCATCAATGGATATGCTTTGTGTGTACCTGAATGCTTTAAATTTGTGATATATTTAGATGTTGGCATTCACATTGCTAAAATGAGACTAACAGTGCCTGTTCTATAAATACCTGTTAGCAAATAAGAGAAGTAAAAGAGTTTGTATACCACAATGATTTATTGTTCTTCAAATGTAAAATGTCATTGCCACTATGAATGACAAAATTCCTTAGTAGCTATTCCAAAATGTTAGTTATTTGAAAATTTAAAAGTCTCTTATCTTTCTCTAAGTACCCCAAAGTAGCAAACAAATCATGTTGTCTGATGTGGCAGTTCACTTTTTAATTTAAAAAGCTGGAGACAGTATTATACTAAAAAGGAAAAATCAGGTTCTTTAATTCAGAGAGCTATGACACATTAATCTTGGGAAAGTTTTCCACCCTTTTGAAGCTTATTGGATGTATACAAAAATGAACATAAAGATAATGCACATATATCACATAACCAGCACCTGCTACAGAGTTTACTCAACAACTGTAAACACTTGTTATTCTCTTCTGTCCTTCCACATGAGATTTTGAGGTTGTAATTTATGGTTCTGTTTAATCACATTTTGAGGTGCATCTATCACCCCCAGGTGGACTACTTACTCCCATGATAGTAACACTGGAGACCCTTAGGCTTCATTATATATATTTGCAAGTCATTAACTCAACTCCTACTAGTTCTTCAGGACTCAACAACTTTTCTCTTAGCCTTCCTAACTCCCAAGGCTGGGCTAAGTTTCCTGTATATCTCACTTCATTTTGTGTATTTTTCTAGGAGAGCACTTCCAATAACACATTGTAATTGCCTGTTTGTTCCCTGCTTCTCCTCAGTTTTTACATCTTATGCAGGACTGCACCTCAATGCCCATCACAGTGCCTAGCACAGAGAAATATATACTTGCCTGATGGGTGGACTAGTAAGATTATTTTATCAAGGCTCTTTGTATTTCTGCATAAAATCTAACTCCTCTCGTTTAAAAACTGACAGTGTGTGTACCAGGCAAGTGTGTACAATCTACTTTTTTGTATAATCCTGCCTGATGTGGTCAGGGCTTCTTTGGATGAATTCTAGACTGCGTATGTTTGATTCTGATATCTAAGTTTACTAGCTGTGCAAATTTGGGTAAGTTACTTCACCTCTTTGTGTATGACTTTCCTACAGTCATATTGTATGTTATAATAGCTAATCATAAGATTCTGTGAAAATAAACATTTACATGAGCATTTACTTAGGAGAGTGCCTGGTGCATAGGCTTGCTATATTTACTTCCACATCCTCTTAACATCACTGATCTTAGCCCAAATTAAATGTAAGCAAAAATATTCTACAATTGATGACTTTGTTTTATATATAAGTCACTCAATCCTAAAGTTTGGATAAGGGGTATATTTTGACAAGATTTGAATAGATAAATCTTTTCTTGTGTGTGTGTGTCTGTGTGTATTTATAGGTTTGTGCTTTTCAATCAAGGGCGTGAAAATACCATATATATGTTGAAAGCTAGAATTTCATAGTAGCAAAACTATAGTCATAGAAATCTTCTAACAAGCTGATGGAGTTTGTTTTGAACAAACTGATATACTACAAAAATATTAAAGAAATATCTATTTTTAATGCATGTTTTAAGTAAATCATTCCACTGAATTTAATCTATCACAAATACTTCTATTAATCTCACTCTTGAATTATTGTGAGGGTCAATATCTTTTGTGGAATTATTATGGTATCATGATTATGACTTTGTTTGTTACTTTTTCTACTTATGCACAATACTGTGCCTGGACATTCAAATTAAAATGAATAACTTGGTGACTCTCCATGTATTCTAGATTTTTAAAATCTTTTGGATTCATTTGTAAAGATCTGTGCTTTCCAATGTAGTAGCCACATGCCACATGGGGTTATTTAGTTCTTGAATTGTGGCTGCTATGAGTTGAGATGTTCTATAAGTGTAAAGTAGCTACAAGATTTTAAAGAATTAATGAGAAAAAATGTAAAATACTTCATTAATAATTTCATACTGATTAGATATTAAAATGATAATATTTTGATATATTGTTAAATAAAATACATTGTTAAAATTAGTTTTACTTTTATCTTTTCACTTTTTTAATGTGACTACTAAAGCATTTGAAATTACATACATGGTTCACATTATATTTCAATTAGACATCATTTATCTGACTAGTTTAACTGAAAGTTACTTTTAAAAAATGTTATTTGTTGACATGAAATAACGTCTTTATCCATTTTACCTTTTGAGTATAAACACAATCTTAAACACTATTTTATTTCTTTCTAAAGCTAATGTTTGACATAAAATCAAGTAATTATATATATGCATATATATATCATATATTTTGAAGTTATAAGTCTAAAAGAACAAGCAGTCCAACTCAGATATTTTTGTAACTGTAATGTCCTGTTTATGAGACAGTTCCCAGATTTTCACCACTATATTTTTTGTCTAATTTTTAATCTATGCTTAATATCAATACATTTATAAATCTATGCTTTATAAATACATAAATGAAAGGAAAGGGAAAGCTCTTCTTAAATTAGAATGACAACTAATAAATGTAGAAGAATTAGAAAATCACCATTTGTGAGTCATCATAAAAAAATTTACTCAGATAAGACTGAATTATCAGTGAATATTAAAATTAGTGGGCAAAATTTTGCCGAGGAAAAAGATCCTTACATAGAGATACAAGTCACAAAATAATTATTTATTGTAAAGGGTGAATAATTTTACGCTGAAGAATGCCAGTGAAACACCATCCTAACTAAGCTAACATCACTAGGATGGAACAAATCAAAATGTGTTGATAAGATGTAATGAGAAAAATGCAATTGCTTCTGTTATACCCATGCCCAAAATGAAGAACATGGATTTAATCATGAGGAAACATCAGATAGACAAAAAGGAGGAACAATCTACAAAAATGAAGTGACCCGTACTCCAAAATCACTGTAGTCATGAAAGATAAGGAAAGGCTAAGGAATTATTGGAAAAACTCAAGAGACATCATAATCATATGTGTTAATGTGATCTTGAATTGTATTCTGTACAGGTAGTGCAATGGGTTGAATATTTGTTTCCTACCCTCCTAAAACAATTCATATGTTGAAATTCTAACCCCCAATGTGATGGTATTAGATGGGGCCTTTGGGAGGTAATTAGGTCCTGAGGGTAAAGCCCTCATGAATGGGATTAGGGCTCTTATAAAAGGAACCCCAGAGGGCTTTTTAGCTCTCTTTCTGGCATGTGAAAGGAGGAGGCAGTCTGCAACCTGGAAGAGGGTTCCCACCAGCCCCTGAACATGCTGAAATCCTGACTTCAGGCTCTTTAGCCTTCAAAAATGATATGAATACATTTTTTGTTGTTTATAAGCAACCCAGTCTGTGAGAATTTGTTACAGCAGTATGAACAAAGACAGATTTAAGTTTTTTTTACTATAAAGAGTGTTATTGAAATAAATGGTGAAATGTGAATGGAGTCTGTAATTGTTGGTATTATTGTATCAATGTAAATTTTCTGATTTTAATGATCTTTGGCTTTCAGAACAAGGGGTTGTAGTCCTTTTCTTTTAGGAAATACTTATTGAAGCATAAAGTGTAATGGGTAAAATAGCAACTTTCAGTAGGTTCAGAAAAAAATTACAAGTATATTTACATATATATATGCACACATAAAGAGGGAGAGAGGGAGAGAATAAGGCAAATGTGGTAAAATATTAATATTTTTACCAAGGTCAATTCTTTGTTCTATTCTTGTGCCTTATCTAGAAGTCTAAAATTATTTCACAATAAAGGTTTTTAAAAATATTAAGTGGCATTCAAGGTAAACCTTGAGAAAAGCAGACAATTCTTTCTCTGAAAAAGGAGAGAAGCTATTGATGGACAGGTAACATTGAATGGTATACAAATATTCTGAAAGGTACAAGAGCCACTGAATTCCTTTGCTTAACCTCCCACAATGCCCTCAGCTACTTTCTTGTCTGATCACATACAAACGTGAAAAAAAAAAAAAAAAAAAAAAAAAAAAAAAAAAAAAAAAAAAAAGGCTTCTCTTAAAATGCTTTATCTGTGAGCTAAAAAATAAGAAAAAGTCCAACTGAGTTTTCCTCTTTGATTAGCCTCAGTCAGTTCAAATGAGAGGAGCAGTTTCCAAGGCAAATAGTGGGCCCATAGCCTTCAATGCTTCTTTACTGTCGCCCTTGTATTTTGCAGGGCTTTTTTATGCCCTTCTTTTGCCTCATCTTTTGAATAGGATTGTAGAGGATGGAAAAATGTGTAAATGCTCTTGGGAGACTGTCTTTTACCTTTCTTTTAGTTCTCTGGAACTATTTTAACTTTTCTAAACATTCCTTCATGCTGAATTTATGCCCTGTTAAATCAAGTACCTACTTATTTCAACTTTACCTTTAGGATAGCCTTTGTTATAATATCACCTGAACACAGAAAATAAACTAGTAAGCATAATAAAATTATCAACACAACCCCATTAAGGTTTTTATAAATGCCCTGTTACTTAAAACCAGTAACAATCTTCAATATGCTTCATTGAAGATAATTCATTCCTTTGTCATTAATTGTTTTATTCAAAATGTTGCTCAATTTACAGTATTAAGACAGAAGAAACAGGAAAGTTTCTTAGACATATATTAAATAATAATAAAACAATAGCAAAAATACATCTAAGATGATACTAAATTAGATAATAGAAAATTTCACGTGGAGAAATAATTCTTAAATAAATAATAAAAGTACTGTTTCTGCAGTCCTCTTTGCCATCACCTAATCTTGTGACACTAGGCAAATCATATAATCTCTGACACCAAAATAACACAAAGCAGTGGCAATAGATTTAATGTTCGGATTCATTTCTCTATGTATAATTAGAAGAATCTTAAAACTTTGAAAATACCATGGTCTAACTCTAGTTACACTTTTAAAGCTCCAAATACTTCAAATGATAAATTCCCAACAGATTTTACAAGACCCTTTTCCTGAGCTTTGTTGTTCAAGAAATGGTCTAATTATCAAACTAATTTTAGGGACACAAATAGAATTTTATAATATGCTTTATGCACAAAATGTAATGGAAGAAATGTAGATGACTTACAGTTCAGTTCCAGGGGTACAGTATTCCCAGTGACCTATTTACTAAATAAAACTCTGCTACTGTGCTGTTTTCTGTACTGCACAGAAGATCATAAACATACAGAAAATGCCCTTCATTTCTAATTCATTTGAATCACCTTTTTCTCACCTTTATTCAACAGGGAAAAACAACAATCTAAGCCGCTTTAGTAATAATGTTATTCCTTAGAAGTTGCAAAAATAGTTTTGACATTTTACCCCATCAAGGACAAAAACAAATGAATGTTATAGAATAAAAAGAGATTGCCCGTCGTATATAACTTCTTCCTGAAAGTACAACAACCAAGAAATAAGGCTTTATTTTCAAAGGGAGAGATTTTCTACCATCAGGTTTGTTTTTATTTTAATTAGAGTTCTATTTTTGAGATAACTGTAGATATGCATGCAGTTATGAAGATAATGCAAAAAGATCTGGTATACTCTTTACCTGATTTTCTTCAAAGGTAACATCTTGCAGAACTCTAATTCAACATCACAAACAGAATATCAATGTTAATACAGTCAAGATACAGAACATTACTATTGCTACCATATCCCGCCTGCTGCCCTTTTGTAGCCACATTCAGTTCCCTCCCTCCTTAACCACTGGCAACCACTAATCTGCTCTTTATTCTACAATTTTGTCATTTCAAGAATATTATGTAAATGGCTTTCCTCATTCAGCATAATTCTCTGCAGGTTTACTCAGGTTGTTGCCTGTGTCAATAGTATATTTTTGCTGCTGAGTAGTATTCCATGACATGGATGTACCCCAGTTGGTTTAACTAATCACTTATCGAAGGAGAATCTAGATTGTTTCTAGTTTTTTTACTATTAGAAAAAAAGCTAATAAAACCTTTATGTACAGGATTTTATGTAACAATAAATCTTTATCTCTCTAGGCTCAATGCCTAGAAGTACAATGCTGGGTTGTATAGTAGTTGCACATTTAGTTTAGTAGAAAACTAACAACCTGTTTTCCAGAATGTTTTACATCCCTAACAGTAATATATAAGTGATCTAGTTTTTCTGCATCATCACCAGCATTTGATATTGTTACTAGTTTTTACAGGAATATAGTCAAATATTTTATTATAATTTTGATGTAAATTTTGCTAATGGCTAATGGTGTTGAACATCTTTTCCTATGCCTACTTGTTTGTATTAGTCCATTCTCATGCTGCTATAAAGAACTGCCTGAGTCTGGGTAGTTTATAAGGGAAAGAGGTTTAATTGTCTCACAGTTCTGGAGGGCTGCAGAGGTCTCAGGAAACTACAATCAGTGAAAGTGGAAGCAAATATGTCCCTCTTCACATGGCGGCAGCAAGGAGAAGTGCCAAATGAAAGGGGAAAAGCCCCTTCTAAAACCATCAGATGTTTTGAGAACTCACTCACTATCATAAGAACAGCATGGAGGTAAGTGCCCCCATGATTAAATTACTTCCCATTGGATCCATCCCATGACATTTGGGGATTATGGGAGCCACAATTCAAGATGAAATCTGGGTGGGTTCACAGCCAAACCATATCACTTGTAATCTGTACATCCTTTATGGTGAAATTTCTCTTTATGTCTTTTGCCTACTTTCTTCTTGGCCTTTTTTAAATGTGAGTTTTGAGTATTCTTTATTTATTTTAATGATACTCCTCTTTTTAACATGCAATTTATAAATATTTTTCCCACCGTGTAACTCATCTTTTCACTGTCTTAACATGATCTTCTGCAGAGCAAAAGTTTTCAATTTCAAGAAAGCCCAATTTATCAATTTTTGTGTTCATGTATTGTACTTTTGCTGTTACATCTAGGAGCTACATGCCTGGCCCTAGGTTTGGAAGATTTTCTTCTAACATTTCTCTAAAAGTTTTACAGATTCACATTTTACATTTATGCCATAGGTCCATCTTTAGTTTACTTAGGTTTTAAGCCATGGGTGTCTAATCACTTCATTACTATACATTGAAAATACTCTTTCCTCCATTCAATTGCCCTTTCATCTTTGCCTTTTCACCAATACCCACCTACATCAGCTGGGTATAGGTGTATAGTATTCTATGAATTCATAATTATGTATCGTTTCATTTAATTGACACAAAATGTGTCCATCCTTCCACCAATGTGAGAGTCTTGATTAATATACCACATTAAAAGTCTTGAATTCAGATAGATGATTTGTCCCACTTTATTCTTCTTTATCAAGAGAGTTTTTAGCTAGTTTCTTAGCTTTTCCATATAAATTTTAGAATAATCTCATTTATATCTACAAAATATATGGCTGGAGTTTCAATAGAAATTGTATTACACCTATTCATTAATTTGGAGAAATCTGCATGTTTACTATTTGAGTCTTATAACTCAAAATAAAATTAAATTAAAATGAAAAGTTATGTTTTAATTGTAAATGATATTATTTTTCTAATTTTATTGCCCACTTGTCCATAGTTAAGAGACAGAAAAAAGCCTGATTTTTGTATGTTTTTCTCATTAAAATCATTTATTACATCTTAGAAGCTTTTTGTATATTCCTTGGGATTTTCCATGTGAACAATTGTATCATGTGTAAATAAAAAATATTTATTTCTCGCTTTCTAATCTGTATATTTTCTCTTTTTTAAAAATGTTATTGCCTCATTGCAATGGCTACAATTGTTAACACCATGCTGGATAAGAATAGTAAGAGTGGGCATTTTTGCCATGTTTCTGATTTTTAGAGGGAAAACTTTCCCTCATTCAACATAAGTATGTTAGCTGTAGCATTTATATGTGCTCTTTATCAAATTTAGGACATTTTCCTCTATTCATACTTTCTGAGAATGTTTATCCTGATTATGTGTTAGATTTTGTCAACTGCCTTTCTGTATTGACATACATATGTGTAGATGTAATTTTATATATATCTCTTTAACATGATGTATTACATACAGTAGTTTTCAAATATTGAGACAATATTTGGTTTAGCCTTGCATTCTTGGAATAAACCCCACTTGGTTATCTTTATATATTATTGAATTCTATCTTGCTAATATGTTATTTAGGATTTCTGTATCTATGTTTATGGAGAATATAAATTTGTAGTTTTAAGTGTATGTGTGTGCACATGTGTGTGTGTATGTATGTGAACTTTGCCTGATTTTGGTATCAAGGCAATACTATCTTTAAAAAATGAATTGGGAGTTATTTCCTCCTTTTCTATTTTCTGAAAAAGATTATGTAGAATTAACGTTAATTTTTTTGAATTTGAATTTTTTAATTATAAAATTAATTGCTTAATATTTTTATAGACTTACTCAAATTATCTATTTCATATTTTGTAAGTTATAAATTGTATTTTTCAAAAACTATGTTATCTAAGTTATAAAACTTAGATGCAGAGAGTTGCTCATAGTACTTTCTTACTCTTTACTATCTTTTCGTCTGTTTTTTCTATATAATTATTGCAAATTTATTACTTGTAAATTTGTCTTTTTTCTTTGTCAGTATTGATATAGGTTTGTCCATTTCATTGATTCACATGTAATTCTTTGGTTTGTTGATTTTTCTCCATTGACATTGATTTCTAATTTTATCTTTATTGTTTCCTTTCTTCTGTTTGCTTTCAGTACATTTTGCTCCTTGTATTTTTATTTCTTTTGAAGCTTTCTCTTTGGCCCATGGATTATTTAGATATATTTTATCTCCAAGTGATTATATATTTTTCTATTATCTTTATGCTATTGATTTTAAATTTCACTCCATTGTGTTCAGAAAATGTATTTTGTATGATTTTAATTATTTTAAATTCGTTGAGGTTTGTTTTGTTTTGTTTTGTTTTGTTTTCACTGAGTTTCATTCTTGTTGCCCAGACTGGAGTGCAATGGTGTGATCTTGGCTCACTGCAACCCCACCTCCCTGGTTCTAGCAATTCTCCTGTATCAGCCTCCCAAGTAGCTGAGATTGCAGGCGTCCACCACCATGCCCGGTTAATTTTTGTATTTTTTAGTAGAGACAGGGTTTCACCATGTTGACCAGGCTGGTACTGGACTCCTGACCTCAGACGATTATTTTCAAAAGGTGTATCCTGTTGTTGTTGGATGAAGTAGTCTAAAAATGTTTATTAGAATATGTGTTTTGATAGTGCTGTTGAGTTTTTCTGTACACTTTCTGATTTACTGTCTAGTTAGTTGATCAATTTTGGGAGAAACGGTGAAGTTTACAACTATGATTGTGCATTTGTTTCTTAAGTTATATCAGTTTTTGCTCTACATATTTTGAAGATACGTTGTTTGGTGCCCAGTCATTTAGAACTACTATGTCTTCATGGTAAACTGAAACTTTTAACATTATATAATATCTCCTCTGTATCTAGTAATTTTCTTTGCTCTGAAGTTTACCTTATCTGATATTAATATAGCTATACCTGCTTTTGTTTAATTAATAACTGCAAAATATAGCTTTTAAATACTAAAGTATTTTCTTACTTTAGCATTCTCTGTATCTATATTCGTGTTATCATGAGATTTTTTTGTAGATAAAACAGTTTGGGACATATTTTTAATGCATCTGCCAATCTCTGTCTTTGAATTTATGCAGTTAGACTGCTTACTGTAATTAAATTACTAATATATTAAGATTTAGCCATTTTATTTTTGGTTCCTGTTTCTTCTGTCTCTTCCTTTTTTTCTCAAGTGTTTTCTCAATTAAGAGACCCAAAAATTATTTTCTTTTTTGCCTTTCTACAGGTCACTTAAACATTTGTTAGAATCTTGTTTTAATCTGTCTATGTCTTTTTTGGTCCATCTTTTTGTATGGCTTTTGTAATGATTGTTCCGTGTATTAAATTTTATCAGCACAAGTGTAGAAACCTTACATTTTATTTTGATCCTTTACCTTCTATCACATACAATACAGTTTTAACATATAATAACCTAAATATTTTCTCTACATATATTTAGAACCACATTATATGTAATTTTTACTTCAACCATCAATAATAATTTAACAAACTCAAAATGAAAAGAAAAACTAATGTATTTTTGCTTACCATGTTCATTCTTTGTTCCTGATGTTTACAAGTCACATTATTTTATCATACTCTTACTGTTTAGAGAACTTTTTAAATTTTAAAGTAGGTCTGCTGCCAATAAATTATTTTAGTTTATCTTCATCTGATAATGTCTTCGATTTCCCTTTACTCAGGAGGGGTATTTTTGCTGGGTATAGAATTCTGATTTGTCAATTCTTTTCTTTAGGCATTTGAAAAATATCATATCTCTTTTTACTCTTCCATGGTTTCTGATGAGAAATCCATTGTCATTCTATTATTTTTTTTCTATTAGTAAAGTGTCATTTTTCTTCAGCTGCTTTCAATATTTTTTTTCTTTCATTTTCAGAAGTTTACATATGATGTGTCTTGGCATAAATTTATCTGGGTTTATCCTTTCTGGAATTCACACACCTTCTTGAATCTCTGACTAAATTTGTAAAGTTTTCAGCCAATATTTATTTGAGTACTTTTCAGCCTCCCTCTTTCTATTCTCTTTCTAAGACTTCAATGCACAAGGATCAGATGTTTTTGCCATATGTCCCTGAGGCTCTGTTCACTTTTTTTCATTAAATTGATTTAATTTTTTATAATTAATTTTGGGTGATTTCTATTGTTCTACTTCACTGTTCTTTGATTATTTTCTCTGTTCCTTAGATTCTGTTTTTTAGCTCATCCTCTGAGCTTTTTATATCAACATTGTATTTTTTATGTATAGGTTTTTCTTTGGTTTTTCCATATAACTACTAATTTATTGTTGAGACATTATCTTTTTCATTTAAATGTGTTTTTAGCTGCTTGTCTAAATATGTTTATTGTGGCTTCTTTAAAAACTTTGTCAGATGATTCTAATATCTCTATTACCTCAATGTTGACACCTATTGACATTTTTAAAAATTTAAGTTTACTTGTTTCTGATTTTTGGTATAATTAGTTATGTTTTAATTGAAACCTAAGCATTGTTGTATTGTTACAAGATGCTGGATTTTATTTAAACTTTGTTTTAACTGGTTTTCTCTGATACCACTTAAGGAAGGGAAGTAGGAATGCTGCATTTTTACTGCAAGCTGGAATTGTATACTCCAATTCTATTGAGTCTGTTGAGCTCCCTGAATGTGGAGCTCTTTATTACAGCTAAGTGGGTGTGACAGTTCTGACTCCCATTTGGTATCTAATGCATGTATCCATATGTTATCCACTGACTCTACAATGGCGGCATTGTTAAAGCTGGAGATGATGAAAATTCTTGCTCTCCACCAAGCCTCTTCTGACACCATTCCTGCAGTGAAGAAAAGAACACCTTCTACCGTCACTGCTATAAAGATGTAGGAGGAAGTCCAGGCTATTCAGGTACTTTCCATTGACTCTACAGGGATGCAAAGGAAGAGGGGAGAGACTCTGTTGTTAGTGGTGGGGTAAAAGTCCTGGTTCCTATTTGACCTTCTCTGACATCACATCTGTGGGGTTGTTGGAGTAATACACAACAGCCTGTGAGGGTATAAATTTAGACTTCTGATTCAACATTTGCTGGTGTGAGTGTTGGAGGGGGATAAATATTTATTCTTTAGTGTTTGGCTGGAGTAGAGCATTTATTGTCTACAAATTTTCTCTCTTGCTAGGCTGTTCCTTTTGTGGCCCTTTGCTATAGATAGCATGTTTTATTGGGGCTTTTTTTTTTTTTGTCTGGCCCATTAGCACTTCTTCTTTGGCAGCCTTTTCTGCTCCAGGCCTGGGATATTTGAGATGAAAAGAAAACTCAAGGAACTTACCATTGTGTTGGTCCTTGGGTCCTAATGACCCAATCTGATTTAACTTATCCCGTCCACCATTCAGACTCTTTGTGTTATAGCTAATGTTCAGGGTGGCCATTGTACTTAGTAGGACCAATAAGAAAGAGAGCATCTATTTCACCTTCCCAGAAAATGAATTCTTCTTAAGTTTTTAAACACATTTAATCTTTTTAAAGTATGTCTTTGAATCTTAATACAAAGTGAAAGTTATGATTTCAGTTTTTTAAACCTAAGTGGTGAAAATGCCATGACCAATTATTTAATTCTCTTTAAAAACAACCCTACAAGTGATCGGTATTATACCTAAAAGTATCATCTTTTTACTCTCTTGAAATTTCTTCATTTATTTATTTCTTGAAAACTATTTTGAAAGATGTCAATAAACACAGAAATGAGTCTTGGTAGTAACTTTCTATTCTGTAATTACTTAGGACACTTCAAACTTGGCTTTTCTTTTTGCAAGTTTATATATTGGCTGTCATATAATTTTAAGTGTCTGTAGAGTCTGCCTTTTCTTCTTTAAAATTATATTGTTGCTTGTAAGTTCTTAGACATTATATATCAAGAGTTTAAAGTATTGACCAACTTTTTTAAGTGGCATTGGGGCTACTCCAAAGAATGACATAAACTTCAGCTAGGCAGCCTTTCAAATCATAATAGTATATTGCCACCCCCAAATAAAAATAAAAATTTTGAAAGTAATTTTCTTTGAAAATTTTATTAACCATTATGAAAACCAGTTGTTAGCAATGACATTCTCTATATTATTATTAAACATAGTCTATAAGTAGTTAAAATATGGAATAGCTTATATTTAACAACATTAAAAGCATTTTATATCACTTATTAGTTAAATGGTTCATATTTTGTCTCAGCAAACATGCAGCACAAATGCTACAATACAATGTACAGAATCTTGACATTATTACTTTCCCTTCTTCAGTAACAACAACAAAAAAATATTCTGTGGATTGTAGGTTTAGTCACTCCAAAATTTGTGAATAAATTTAAAACCAAAATTAAGGTGCCTAAAGATAATGATAATTTGTATTCCAACCCTAAATGGTTTTGTTTATTCAAGTTACTTCTACTGTATTAAAATAAAGCTATTTATTACCATTTATTTCTTCACTATAAATATTAATCAAAAATTATTAACATATATTCATGATTTTTAGAAATTCTTAATTTGATAAAGACTCTCTAAAAAACCTACTGCTAATCTCATTCTATTTTTCTTTTTTTTTTTTGACCGAGTCTCCCTCTGTCGCCCAGGCTGGAGTGCAGTGGCTCGATTTCAGCTCACTGCAAGCTCCGCCTCCCGGGTTCACGCCATTCTCCTGCCTCAGTCTCCCGAGTAGCTGGGACTATAGGCACCCGCCACCAAGCCCGGCTAATTTTTTTCTATTTTTTAGTAGAGAGGGGGTTTCGCCGTGTTAGCCAGGATGGTCTTGATTTCCTGACCTCGTGATCCGCCCACCTCAGCCTCCCAAGCAAATCTCATTCTTAATGTGAAATATCGGAAGCTTTCTTCAGATATCAAGAATTAAATAAGGACACCCACTATCCCCATTTATTTGCAAAATTAAACTTGAGGTCCCAGCCAGGGACTCGATAAATAAGGAAAATATATAAAAAGTTGAAAAAATTGTGGGATGCAAACACACAACCTTCTCAAAAGTAGTCAGCCTCAGCTGCCTCAGCAGCAACTGACTTCCAGGCAATTTGCCAGTGATCTCTGTTAACAAAATATTCTTCCTACAGTCAGCATAAGGTGGATCAAGTTGTCTCATGTGTCTACATACCCTAGTTTAAAGAAAGCTCTATTCAGTACTCTTTATGAGTGACTCAGGAGACTGATCCTCCAGACCGCTGTTCTAACACATACAGAATGTCTAGCTGAGCTTTTATGATAAAACATTTTCTATAGAACTGGGATTTAAGACAACCAGGAATCTTTGCATAGATCTTATCAATGCTGCTACAGGCTTTCTTTCAAACTCAAGCAAACATGACTCACTTTTTAGGTTAGGCCTGTTTTCTACTTTTTGAAAAAACTAAACTGCTCTAAAAATGACATTTGCTACACAGAAAATGACAACTAACTGTGCTAATAGATGTGTTAGTTAATTTGGTTGTGATAATCATTTTGCAATTTATAAGTAGAGCAAATCATCATATTGCATATCTTGAGTATATATAATTTTTATTTGTCAGTTATACCTCAATAAATTCAGAAAGAAAAACATATATGCTAAACAAGAAAAACATATATACTTACAACATTACTTAAGAGTATGTTCACAATTTGACAAGGTAGGGTTAAACACTGTCAAAATAATTTTACTTTTTGGGAAACAAAATAAGTCATCCTTTAAGAAATTCTTATAAAAATTATATCATGATTTGATTTACAATAGCAACAATGAGTACCAAAATGCCCAGAAACGAATCTAACGAAATGGTGTAAAACTTCTATACCTATGTTTTAAAAATTATTAATCAGATAAATAAAAAAAAAAACAAAGGAAGAGATATGTCATCTTTATGGATTGAAAGACTTAATATGATAAAGACCTCAATTCTGAAAAATTGATCTAAATATTAAGTGCAATCAGAATCAAAATCCTGTTAGGAAATTGGTAGAAATTCTCAAACTAATACTAAGTTAGATTAAAGTAGTCAATAAAATATTGCTGAAGATGAATAGAGGTGGAAGATTTAACTGCCACATATAAATACTTATTAAAAATAATAAATTAAGTTGTTATTGGGGCAAAAACCAGATAAATAAACTAACATACCAATCTAGAGAATCCAAGAAAGAAACCTTCACATATGTAATTATTTCCCTGATAAAAAAGTGATACTGCATTCCAGTGGAGGAAAAAAATGCCCCTTGTGTTAAATGGTGCTGCTTTTACATAAGAGAAATACATATTTATGAGTACAAAAAATGTCTAAGCATATTTATTGCAACAGTATTTGTAATCCTCTCAACTGGAAATAGCCCAAATGGCCACTAAGAATAAAATGAATAAATAAATCGTGAAATATTTTCATAATAAAATACTCTACACAATAAAGATGAATGAATAACAAAACACATCAAATGAAAAAGGTGAGCACAAAAGACTACATACTATCTTATTTCATCTGCATGTATATAATTCAAAAACAGATGAATAAATCTGTGGTTATAGAAGTACTGGAGATGCAGTTTCTTTTAGCGGAACAGTCATGAATCACACAGGACAAGAGGAAAGCTATTGGAGTGCTAATAATACTCTATTTCTGGCCATGAGCAGTATTGACATGGATGAGTTCAATTTATAAAACAGAATTTTCATTCAACTACTTATTTATGTAGCCTTCTCACTATGATATATCTCTGTTATATTTCAATGTAAAAACATTTATTTTTTAAAAAGTGTGACCTACCTTAAAGACCAATCAATAAATTGCAGTTTCTAGACCTAATTTGTTTCATTACTCACTAAACATTCTCTTAGTTCAGGCTGCTATAACAAAAATACCGTAGACTGATGGCTTAACCAAGAAACACTTATTTCTCAACAGTTCTGAAGGCTGAACAATCCAACATCAGGACACCTGCAGATCTCATGTCTGGTGAGGGTCCACTTCTGGTTTGCAGACCGTACCCCTCTCACTGTGTCCTTACATGGTGGAGATTAGAGAAAGAGGAATCAAGCTCTCATATCTGTTTTCATAAGCGCACTAATCCCATCATTTGGGCCCCACCCCCATGACCTAATTACCTCCCAAAGACCCCACCTCCAAATACCGTAACACTTGGGATTAGGGATTCAACATATGAATTCTGAGGAGGCAAAACCATTCAGTACATAGCAAGCACTTATGAGACTAATGAGGAAATTTGATCCAGAAGCAGATATTTGATAAAATTAAGAAATAATGTTTAAGTATTTTTATGCAATAATATTATTATAGTTATGTTTAAAATAAGAGAATCTTTATCTCACAGAGGCACATTCTGAGAGTTGTTTCAAAAGTAACCGGTATAAGGAAGCCGTGGGTTGATCATAATTGAAGCTGGGTAATAGAACATAAATTCATTATGTCATTTTTCCTACCTTTATGTACATTTGAAATTTCCATATAAAAATTAAAAGGTTAAAAAATCAGAATGATTCCTGTCTACACTGAAGTAATACTTTGTTGATCAGAGCCCAATACTTACTTGCCACTCAATGAATAATAAGTGTCCACTCCCCTAAAAAATATTGGGATTGCAAGGTGAAATCTCTATACATTTTTAGGCTATTGTAAAAGCATTAAGTCTTCAAAGAAGTTTAAACATAAGTTGTGTTTTTTTTGCTTTTTTGTTTTTTCTTTTTGGTTTTTGTTTTTTTTGAGACGGAGCCTTGCTCTGTCACCCAGGCTGGAGTGCAGTGGGGGGATCTCGGCTAACTGCAACTTTTGCCTCCTGGGTTCAAGCAATTCTCCTACCCAACCTCCCAAGTAGCTGGGATTATAGGCACCCACTACCACACCAGGGTAATTTTTGTATTCTTAGTAGAGATAAGATTTCACCATGTTGACCAGGCTGGTCTCGAACTCCTGACCTCAGGTTATCCACCCACCTCGGCCTCCCAAAGTGCTGGGATTACAGGTGTGAGCCGTTGCACCCAGCCTAAAAATAAGGTTAAAAATAATAAACCTGAGAATTCAAAATATAAAATACCAGTAATGAGAAACTCTTGGGTTTTACACAAAATTTCCCTTGTTTGTTTGTTTATTTTGCCATAATTTCCATAGGTGGAGAATGTCAGCTTGACACATAGCTAAAATGGGTTTCACACAAAATGAAATCATCTGTTTTTGGCCCCCTCCTCTATTAAAGTTTCATAGTAATGGCCTGTCATCTTAAAATGTAAGCTTAAAGTTGTCACATTGTAGTCTTGAACTTTGGATAAACTCATATTACAGAACATTTTATTACTTATTTATATTTTCTCCTACCCTTCAATAGTAGCAAGTTTCCTACAGGCATATTTAGGAATTTTGTAAGAAGTATATATGAGGAACTATAAGGTACCTTAGCAATCATGTAATTCAAATACTTCATTTCACACGTAAAATCTCTTAGTCCCTGTAGAGGATGTGTATGTGATGGTTTGCACAATAGCCTCTCCCTGGGGCCTTCCTGCAAACTACATTTCACCCATTCCATCCACATGATTTCAATTTCCATATTCTTAAATCATTTCATTTCACCCCCGGCCACAATTGGTTGTTCTCAAAGTTGGTATCTCTCTGAATATTGTTAGATTTTGATGAATCATACATTGTAATGCTGACAGCAGCTGTGCTTTCAATCATTTAGGGAAGAAAAATTATTGGCAGTGAAAGAGAAGGCTGAAGCCAATAGAGAGAAGCAGAAATGAGAACACCATAAGGATTCAGGTTTGACTGTTAACTCCCGAAACCTGTGCCCAATGATTCTTTATTCCATTAGATTCCCCAACATCCCTCCAATAAATTTCTTCTTTTGATTTATTTAATCTAAGTTTGATATATTCTGTTGCAACAAAGAAAACCATAATTAGCACAATGCCTTGAAGGGTTAGTGATTTATCCAAGCTTTCAAAACCAGTTTGAAGTTGTTTTGGAAACCAGATATTCTGGCTAATAGGTACTAATAAATTCTTGTTCAAATGAAATCAACTGTAATATATCATGTTTTTAAGAATTATTTTGATATTTGTATATGTATATATATGACTATTATATTGCATTATCTTCAGTAGAGGTTTCAACTAATGAGAGACAGTACATTTGCAACTTTTAACAAAATTTGACAATTCTTGAAATGGAAATTAAATTATGTCAGATTTACTTTAAATTACTGCATAACAAAAAACTGAGAAGATGGCAATATATAAAACTAAATAAGAAAAACATTGATTGCTAAAGCTGGGTAATTGGTAAACAAGGTTCACTATAGTATTCTCTCTTGTGCTTGTTGGAAATTTTTCATTATAAAAAGTATGTCATAAAATCTGCTATAATATAGATTCTCATTAAATACTAGTTACCCCTGTCACTCATAGCCTAATTTGGGGGAAAAATAGGAAGAAGTGAGGGTAGCTAATAGAAGTGGGGACTATATTTAGTGACACTGGGTGCACTTATTTTCTGAATTGTGTATAATAGAATGAATTTTAGACCAGATATCTTAATAGCTAGTTCCAAATTCTATCCACTTTTTCCTGCTCATTCACCATTTGGCTATTTCACCATTAACAATTTCTATGATGCATTTTTACTGCATTTTATTGCAGTCTTGTTTTTTGACTCACACTTTTATAAGTATTGGAAATTAAAACAGTTTGTTTATAAAAATAGGAGTCTTATCATTTATATTTTGGTGCAGTTTTGAGCTTATCATTTTTTTTTCCTCAGGCTTCTTTGTCATAGGTAAATTTAAATAAAACTGGGGAAATTCTAAAAATGTGTTCACTGGAGAAAAGTAATGTATAATTGCATATACACTCTACTTCCTTTTTTCTTCAGTGTTTCGTTTTCCTATACTTTAAATTTTATGTGGAAACCAAAAAGAGCCCATATAGCCAAGACAATCCTAAGCAAAAAGAACAAAAATGGAGGCATCACGCTACCTGACTTCAACCGATACTACAAGGATATAGTAACCAAAACAGCATGGTACTGCTACCAAAACAGATATATAGACCAATGGAACAGAACAGAAGCTTCAGAAAATATGTCACACATCTACAACCATCTGATCTTTGACAAACCTGACAAAAACAAGCAATGGGGAAAGGCTTCCCTATTTAATAAATGGTGTTGCGAAATCTAGCTAGCCACATGCAGAAACTAAAACTGGACCCCTTCCTTACACCTTATACAAAATTAACTCAAGATGGATTAAAGACTTACATGTAAGACCTAAAACTATAAAAACCCTAGAAGAAAACCTAGGCAATAACATTAAGGACATAGACATGGGCAAAGTCTTCACAACTAAAACATCAAAAACAATGGCAGCAAAAGCCAAAATTGACAAATCAGATCTAATTAAACTAAAGAGCTTCTGCACAGCAAAAGCAAATATCATCAGAGTCAACAGGCAACCTACAGAATGAGAGAAAAAAAAAATTGCAATCTATCCATTTGACAAAGGGCTAATATCCAGAATCTACAAGGAACTTAAACAAATCTACAGAAAAAAAAAAAAAAAAAAAAAAAAAAAAACCTTACAAAAGCAGGCAAAGGATATGAACAGACACTTCTGAAAAGAAGACATTTATGCAGCCAACAAGCACATGAAAAAAAGCTCATAATCACTGGTCATTAGAGAAATGCAAATCAAAACCACAATGAGATACCATCTCATGCCAGTTAGAATGTCAATAATTAAAAAGTCAGGAAACAACAGGTGCTGGAGAGGATGTGGAGAAATAGGAACGCTTTTACACTGTTGATGGGAGTGTAAATTAGTTCAACCATTGTGGAAGACAGAGTGGCAATTCCTCAAGGATCTTTGACCCAGCAATCCCATTATTAGATATGTACCCAAAGGATTATAAATCATTCTACTATAAAGACACATGCACACATATGTTTACTGCAGAAGTATTTACAATAGCAAAGACTTGGAATCAATACAAATACCCATCAATGATAGACTAGATAAAGAAAATGTGGCACATATACACCATGCCATACTCTGCAGCCATAAAAACGATAAGTTCATGTTCTTTGCAAGGATATGGATGAATCTGGAAACCATCATCCTCAGCAAACTAACACAGAAACAGAATACCAAACACCACTTTTTCTCACTCATAAGTGGGAGTTGAACAATGAGAACACGTGGACACAGGGAGGGGGACATCATACACTGGGGCCTGTCAGTGGGTAGGGGGCTAAGGGAGGGGATAGCATTAAAAGAAATAACTAATGTAGATGAGGGGTTAATGGGTGCAGCAAACCATCACGGTACATGTATACCTATGTAACAACCCGGCACGTTCTGTACATGTATCCTAGAACTTAAAGTATTAAAAAAATTTGGAAGAAAAGCTTCAAATGCTAATGGTAGATATCAGTCTAGGATACCACATTATAGGGCTCAAGCGTCCACCATTCAGGTTGCATGGCTCTGGGCTAGACAGTGGCACTATATTGATTTCAGTTTACTTCTGAATTCTCTTCTACGTTGTACACATGTTCTTAAGTGAACAGATATTGCTTTTGTAATCAGAAAAATGCATAAAATTTTAAGTGAACATTTATACAATGTATTTCTTAGAAATATTATTCCAATTTGGATAGGAATATTATTTTTATTAGGATGCAAACAGAGCTGAAATGGGGTAGAAACTAGCACAGAGAGGACAGGAACTCATTCTTTTCCAAAAGAATAAAGAAGTGAAATTCAACGTAGGCCCATAAGCAAGCATGAGCACTGAACTGCAGCTGAAGAATTCCTTCAGTGCCCATGAATGATAGTAGATAAAGGGCGTGGCCATGCTACTTATGATTTTGGCCTGTTTGTATCTGTGCTACTTTTGTTTTCACCTAAAGGTCAGACTGAACTTATTGCTCTTTTCCAAGTTTGAGGGGAAATAGAAAGAAATATGGCACCAACTCAGCAAATGGTTCCAACATCTATGTGGTTTCTTAAGCCAGAAACATAGAAATCATTCTTCACAATTCCTTTTACTCAAATCCTCCAGGAAAGTCTACAGATTTTATTTCCTACATACCTATCTTGAATCTCCCAATCTCTCACCATCATTATCTACTTCTATCATAATCAGACACATTGTCATTCCTTGCCTAGACCACTGACATAGAGCACGAACTGATCGCCTGCATTCACTTCAGCCCTCCTCTATTCCACAACTGAGGTAATATTTCACATAGAAATCTGATCTTGTCACTTTCTCAGCTTAATACTCTTTATTGTTTTCATAATAACAATCAAAGTCCTTAATATATTCCACAAGGCTCTGTATAGCCCTACATTGAGTGATAAAGAAAAGATAAAGGAAACTTTGTATAAAATCACATAATTTTTACAAAACTCTCAGAAACTACACATAGATACAACATATACACGTGAAGGGGTGTGCATATGTGTGTGTATCAACTCAGGAAACTCTGCACCTGTGTGTATCTCATAAGCTTGTGGGTATGAGAGGCTATTTATTATTTGGAGGGGGCACAAGGTAAAATGGTAAGAAGAAAGAATCAATTGAAGAAGAAAGGAAAAAATAGAAGAAAAATAAGAAATAAGGAAAGAAATTTGTACTTTTAAAAAGTAACATGTACATATGAATCCCCTTACACAAATTAATATGTGTATGTGTATATATTGAGAGGGCCTTGCAGAAGAATTATCACTAAATTGTTAACAATAGTGGATGTTTGATGATGGAATTTGTTACTAATTTTTATTTTCTTTATATACTATATAGTTTCTTTTTCTACAATTAATGTTTAGTAGGTATATAATTTAAAATGTATGTATTTATCTTTATTTTCAAAAAATAAAGTACATAGACACTGGAATCTGAAAATTTGGGTTTTTATCCCAGCTCACTGTTGAATCTGGAAGCAATTTGAATCTAATTGTGCCACTCCTCTTTGGTAAAATGAGAATAGTAAATATTATCATCAACAAGGGATCAGTGAGACAACCAAATGATACAATTCATGCATATCTCAGTACTAGATGTTGAAAATGAACAATAAATATTAGCTGTTATTATTATATGACAGGAAAAAAATTGGTTAAGTTGAGAAAAGTCCAACAGAGGTGGCTGCATGTGGTGAGAATCTGGCACTTGTCAGGGAAAGGGTACAGGTTAGTTATTCAGACCAATTTTCATCATTGTATTAGATTTCTGTTGCTCCATAACAATTTACCATAAATACAGTGACTTAAAACAAAACCCATTTATTTCTCAGTGATCTGCAAGTCAAAAGTCCAACCCAGCATGGCTGGGCCCTCTGCTCAAGGTCTCAAACCAAGGATAAAATCAAGGTTTCAGTTGGGCTACATGCTCATCTGGAGCTTCCGGTTCCTCCAAGTGCATGTGGATATGGGAGGATCCCGTTTCTTGCAGTAATAGGACCGAAGTCCCTCTCTCCATGCTGGCTGTCAGCCAGGGGCTGCTCCAAGTTCGTAGAGGTCATTCCCATTTCTTGCATATGCCCTTCTTCATCTTCAAAGCCAGCAATAGAGAATCTCCCTCACATGGAGCTCCTCTCTCACACCCAAGTCTCTCTTCAGGAAGAGCTCCGTCCTTTTTAAAGGCCTTTGTAAGAAGACACGTCCACCCAGGACAATTTTGCTTTCTTAATGTCAACTGCGCCATGTAATATAAGCTAATCATGGGAGGGACTATCTCATCATATCCACAAGTCTCTATGGGATCTGGGGGTGGATCTTGGGAGCATCTTAGAATTTGACTTACTATAATGATGTTCCATTATCTTAGACTGTTTGATTTCTTTCTGGGTCATATATTCAGATTTTTGGTCCAGGAATTCTGACAGGATGCTGTATCATTTACTGTGATTTTGTCTGGAGCTTATAAAGTTAGTCATAGCCTTTTGAGAGTATACTTGGTCACGTTGACTACATCAGGGTACTGGGAGAGTTGCGTGAGAGAAAAAGATAGTTACTTCTACCAAAGCTTAATTGTATGCCTTATATGTTCAGTTACATTATCTTCAATGTTTAAGACTACATGATATACAAGTAGCAACAATAAACTTCAGAATGAGCAATTTTCAAAATTTCAACATGACTTCACTTCTCTCTCTTTCCTCTCTCTTTTCTCTCTCATTTATTGCGCACAAAAAGTGCAGATATAAAAGCAGAATTTTTTGATAGATAAACATATTAATATTAACAATGACAAACATAAGCCTAGTGTATGGAAGTAACAGTAAAATGTCCACACAGAACTCGAAAATAAAGAAAATGATTTTACACTTTGAAAGTTAAAGACTATATAATCAGAGCAGAGATATGCTCAGATGAAATAAACTTACATAAAAATACCATTTTTCTTTCATTAGCTGATGCTCTTTAAACATTTTACTGTTCTCAAACCTGGATCATCTCAAAACTAATGAATACATTTAAAGTGGTATCTGTCTTTTGAAAAAAGCATGGTTAATATACTGATAGACTATCTTACAACCCATAGAAAAAATATTATGCAACTGCTAGGCAGCAACACTAAAGTATTGATGTACCTAAACGAACAAACAAAAAAAATGCCACTTACGGTCACATTTCTAATTGAAATGAAAAAAAAAAAAAAAAAAAAAAAGGAAAAGGAAGACTTTGAAAGCGCCTGTTTAAACATTTTTTACAAATATTCTGGTTCAAATTCTTGATTTATCTATTATGATAGCATGCATATCTCTATGTAGAGTTGTAGTTTGTAAATAATTTTAAATTTTCTCTTAAGAGAAATTATCTTAAGAAAGAGAAGTTATCTTAATATTTCTTCTTAATTCTAGTCTTCATACCTCTTCTATTCTCCTACCTCTGTCTTTTCCATTTGTTAAACCCTACTCATCCAAGGTTTTTCTTTTTTTATTTTCCTTGAGAGGGAGTCTCGCTCTGTCGCCCAGGCTGGAGTGCAGTGGCGCGGTCTCAGCTCACTGCAAGCTCGGCTTCCTGGGTTCACGCCATTCTCCTGCCTCAGCCTCCCCAGTAGCTGGACTACAGGCGCCCGCCACCACGCCCGGCTAATTTTTTTTTTTTTTTTTTTTTTTTTTTTTTTTTTTGTATTTTCAGTAGAGACGGGGTTTCACCACGTTAGCCACGATGAACTCGATCTCCCAACCTCGTGATCCACCGCCTCGGTCTCCCAAAGTGCTGGGATTACAGGCGCAAGCCACGGCGCCTGGCCCCAAGAAGGTTTTTCTAATAAAATTCCCCCCTAACACGCTCACCTCTGTCATTAGCCACATTGTACCTATCTTTGTTTATTAATTTTACCCCCAAACTTGTCTTGCTTATCTTTGTTTCCCAAGTACATGGCACTGTACTGGGCACATACTAAGTACTCAAATTTTGTATAAGTGATTAAATGCATAAATGAATGAATGATGGATTATGCTACATTTATCAAGCTGGCAACCCTATTACAGACTGTGTGTCTGAAGTATATGAAGCCACAGAAGAGCGCAGCAACCTAGAGAATCACATTTTGATAGGATCAGACCATTTTTATTTTGTAATGAGTATATTATGAAGTAAATTATAAAGTGTGTAAACATATTTAATATATTTAAGTTATAGCTCAGGAGTCAAGATAAGTTATTTTACCGTATATCCCCAAACTTCATTGAAGCAGGTAGAGAAAAAGTTTGGAAACCCTGTTTGAAGGCCAAGGTTGAAGCTCTCACCTAACACTTATCTATACCTGTCTGCATCCATCTCAGCTAATAATTTGGCTATGGCATTAAGCCAGCTATCCCTAGAGGGCAAGCAAGCTCCAGTTTCAGTTTGAGTTGATTATCTTAGCTTCACAAACAGATTCTGAAAATAATACTATTTTAGGTCAATAAGAAGACTGAGTTTCTGTATGTCTAACTCTAAAGTCAGACTTAAAATATTCTGAGTTTATTAAGTTAATGCCAGTTGGTGAGTCCTGTTGGTGGCTACAGCTCAAATGTTATTATTACTCAAACAATAACATAACTCTTACATATTTTATGTTGTAGATTGGATAGAGAAAAGCAACATGGGACACCCAAAAGTTTTAGTCAGTTACATGAAACCAGATTTCAGGCATTGAATGACACCCAAAATTTGTTATCTACTAAAAGCTGCTTATTATGATGGGGAAAAAAAGTAAACATATCTCTAAATCCATGATGTATACAAATTCATTCATTTATTGAACAAATATTTGAGACACCTACTATCTGCTGAGTGGTTGAGACACTGAGGATGCAGCATTTAACAAAATGATTATTTTACCCTATGTCCTAACATGGGACATATCTACTTCCGTGTTGTCTTTCTCCCTCTCTAGACTATAAACTCATAAGACAACATGGAAGTAGATATGTCCCATGTTAGGACATAGGGTAAAGAGTGGGAGGCAGCCGCGGACAGGTTCTCTGATTAGACGACATCAGTACAGGAATCTCTGACTCGAGGGTTTGTGTTTGTTTTGTTATGTTTTTTTGTTTTTTGTTTTTTTTCCTTTAGGGCTCTACAATCCCTTTCTTTTCTTCCTCTTCCTTCTTATTTCCAAGTAACTAATAAAAAGGATATTCAGAGGACTGGCTCATCACAGATTAGCTGCTGAATATATATCTACAAAACTTTGGTATCCTATCTATATGTGCTAGCATAACCAAATCATGAGTTAAGCCTAAAGACAAACACACAAGCTATTTATACAGCAAGCAGGTTAAGAATATGCCTTAAGAATAAAGTTTGCTAAGTTTAAAAACTGTTATGCTATTCTGTCTAAAGCTGTGTTTTACACAAATTCTGTATCTCTTGGCAACTTCAGTAAGGAAGGTTGTTTTGGTATTTTTCTTTTCTCTTTATACTTGTGAAGGTGACTGTTTGCTTTCAGCAAACTTTCTTCTTACCAATCTTTCTAACCCGCCTAATGAGCATCACCTCTTACCTCCAGCTTCTGTAGCTCAGATACTTTATTCTCAGAGTAAAACTTCATGTAAAAAATGATACACTGTAATATAATTATAGTTATAGAACCATGACTATATGTACAATGAAAATAAGCCTAAATAAATATTAATAATCACAGAGCATATGAGCATGGGATGTTATTTTACTGTTTTTATTTCAACTTTGTGGATATGAAAGGTGTTTTGGTAGTAAGTTCTGTGGCACTGCCTTCTTTACAAAATGCTGGTTCAGAATTCCCCATTTATTTCTCTTTCTTAAAGTAATAATTAGTAACCTAATAACTAATGGAAAAATGTTAATTGCCACATCCTATTAATGGCATTTAGTAATATGGAATCAATTTTTTTCTGAACCAGCCACTAGAAAAATGAAAGTCAAAAATAGAAGTATTATGGCCTGAACTCAGTCTGTGTGATTGTTTTTTCCCTAAGGGCTTTAGATTGGATTAGGTTATCTAAATTCAATCAAAACTGGATGCCTGAAAGAGGGAATTTCACAGACTTTGATGGGAAAGGAAAAAAAAAAAAACCCTGCAAAAATTGTAGCCAATAGGCAATACTAATTGTGAATGCTTCTTTTTAAATGTTTTTCTGAAATCTAAGTTCTTTGAGGCAGTATGATATATTCACAAAATATTTTAAACATTTTAAAAGATTGCCCAAAAATAGAAATGTTAGGCATAGTCTGTTATTTGAAACAGCAGTGCCACCTTGTGACAAAGACATTTCAGAATAATTCTGCTTCACATTTCCTTACATGTTGCTAACCCTTAACCAATTCTGTTGACCTATAACATACAAAGATATGATGAAAAAAAATCATGTACTTTGATTTTTAGGACATCTTAAAATCACATATTGAAGGAAAAATGAAAATTTTGTTTTGCTTATTAACCATTGGACTAACAATCATCAATATTTTTAAGTAACCACTATATTTAAGACATCTTCCTAGGCTTTAAAGAAATTTGTAAAATAAATAGTCATTGATTTAACCCACTGCTCCTGAGAAAATTATAATGAAATATAAATAATAACAAGACAATGATCAACAAATAAACATTTGGAAATAAATTAAATAGCTAAATAGCAGAGAGTGCCTAGTTTTCAGGGTACCTCAAACTAAAAAGGCATCCTGGAGAAAAGAAACATTTCTATTCTCTCATTATTCTTGTCAGAATGGCACGGACATTTTAACAAAGGCTGGTTAGGAAGAACATTCCTTTTATATTATTTAATATTTTTGTTTTAATCTATATTCCTACTCTATTTTTCCAGAGATAAAAGATGCAACATTTTCCTGGAAAACTTAAATTGCTATGAAAAAAAACATAAAAAAGGACAGACACAGTGGGATTCTTTCTGTGCTGAGGGCCTATACTAATGACCACTTTTAAAACATTTTAATATTTTCCAGTGTTTTGATTTTTTTTTCCCCAGGATGTAACTGCTACCATTATAGAGAAATTTTTAATTTATTACATAATTAACTCATTATATAATATAATCTATTATGATCTAAAAACTGTAATAAGACATACTACATATTATTCAACCCAAATAAATAATTAATATTAAGTACCTACTAGACAATAAAAACAATAACAAGTATATCTATTTTCCTGATGTGCAAGTTACTTTAACAGAACTCTGGATAATGACAAAAAAAATTACCAAATCCCCTGCCTTAATATCCAGCTCTAAAACTCTCCTAGGTGGGATGAGACTAAACTATCAGCTGGACTACAGAGCCCTAATTTTGTAGCACTGAAGAGGGGGAAAAGGAGGAATACCAATGTAAACCATATAAGAACTATAAAATACTAAAAAAGTAAAAAAGAACTTTTTTTTCCCACTTCCCCAGTAACAGTGTTGTAATTTAATCATCTGCTGGAATACCTAATTTGGTTACCAAACCATTATTATAAAGCATTTAATAAGAATAAAAGGGAAAGAAAATTGAGCAAAAAATCTATTTCTTTCTTGAAAACTAAGCATTTTCTTGTTCTCTATGACCTTGTATAGACATAGCAACAATAAATATTCATTTAATTATTTTTAAATCCCTTAATCAATGCTTTTAATTCCAATATATGTTAAAATTCTTGGAGCTCTTTTATTACATTGTTAGAAAAAATTCAGCTATCATTAGTCCAGAAGACAATTAAGACTCCTGCTCTAAATAATTGATTTATATGTATCACATGCATAATTTTCAGTTGTTGAGTTGTCTTATAATTCATTCTTAGTCACAAATTTAAAATAATCTAGGAGGAAATTCTTTCCCCTAAAGACGGCTAAATATGAACAACTTCCCTAAATCCACTAGTATTTTAAAACAGAAAATTAAAGAGCAGTATGTTTTACCCCTAGGCTAGATTAAGTGGAAATGAGAAAGATTGAAGAAGAAATGCCTCATTACATAGGTTGTGAGAAAATAGAACATTTTCCCTTGGAAATGTGTACGTTGATGAGCCACTTTCTCTCTTGATGATAAAAGACAGTTATAAGCTAGAAGCAGGAAAAAAAAAAGTCTACAACTAGGATGACAGTAAACATGGACCTGAAGGGTAAAGAATTAGGGCTGTTTATAATCAATTTCATTTGGATTTCCCCATAATTTGTTTTTTTTGTTTATTTGTTTGTTTTTATTGATTTTCACTTATACCAGGCAACATACTATATTTATTCAATATCCAACTCTATTTCTGTCAATATAAAAATTTAAATGTAAAAGGATAATGTATAAAATTCAGAAATTTAAGGTCAAAATAAAACTACTGCTTATTTAATATTTTCAGAAACTAAATAGGGAAATGTTTACTTAGCAGTTCAAAATTAACACAGTTTTTAGGTTTCTATAGTATTTTAAGACATAGCCATGAGCAATCAGATGTGTCATGTAACTTCTAAATATATTGCCAGGGTGAAAATCATACCAAATGTAGCACCGGAAAGTCAGACAAAACTGGAAAGAAATAACACAACAATATGCTTTACTTTTGCATCTTTTTGTGGGCATGACTACTTACAAGCATCAAAGAATATTATATTATTTATTATAATATCCCTTAAAGACTGCTAAATATGAACATCTTCCCTAAATCCACTTTTATTTTAAAACAGAAAATTAATGAGAAGTATGTTTTACCCCTAGGCTAGATTAAGTGGAAATGAGAGAGATTGGAGACAAAATTCCTCATTACATAGGTTGTGAGAAGATAGACTACTTTATCCTTATAATAAAAGAATATTAAAATATAATCATATGATATCATATATTGTGTATATATGATATACGCAATATTCTTTTACACTTTTGTGTGATTGAATCATATACATATATTCAGTGTGCTATAAGTTAAATACAATTAAAATTAGTAATTCTTGACACATTTGTAATGAAAAATAAAATTATATTAATTTAAAAATAATATGGAATAATGTTTCTAGCATAAATAAATTTTAATTATTAAATTGATTATTTTTCTACAAGTAATGTTATTATGCAACATGGAATATTATGTATCAAAACTGACAGAGCTGAATGTTGAGATGGAGGCTCACATACTTACGCCTCCCTTATACACATATTGAAATCATTCTGGTTAATTCTATGCTCTGGCTATACATTGCTGACCATCTACTCTGTCACCTTAAGAAATATTGTTATGAAAATAGAATCAAAAGATAATTTATCATCTGTTCCTAGTTCTTTCTGAATGCTAACATTACTTTAACCATCAGGTAGCTTAAAAAGACAAATATTCACTACCAGCTTGACCTCTAGGATACGTTAGTGAAATTATATTTTAGACTCATGGCAGCATACTAAAACCTTTTATAATTAAAAGTTATTATTTATAAACATCTTCTACCAGAAAGTAAAAGCCACTTATCTAAGTAACATACTAAGGATGTTAAATGATTAATCAGTGAGCTTAAAACATGAGAATTCTGTGTGAAAGTGTGTGATGTTGTGTTTATTTATATTTAAATAAAAAAATATATATATAAACTATATATTTATAATTCACAGGTAGAAATGTAAGGATAAATTATTCAGACAAAATATATTTTTGGAAGGTAGGAGTGACAAGTGAAGGAAGGCCAGGCAAACCAAAGGAAGAGGATGAATTGAGCCTCTATGCAAGAATCAGTATTTTTGTTTCTATTTTATTTTATTTTTTATTTCTGTTTTTATTTATTTATTTATTTTTTGAGATGGAGTCTTGCTCTGTCACCCCAACTGGAGTGCAGTGGCGCAATCTTGGCTCACTGCAACTTCTGCCTCCTGCATTCAAGTGATTCTCCTGCCTCACCCTCCCAAGTAGCTGGGATTATAGGCGCCCACCACCATGCCTGGCTAATTTTTGTATTTTTAGTAGAAACAGGGTTTCACCATGTTGGCCAGGCTGGTCTTAAACTCCTGACCTCGTGATCCGCCTGCCTCAGCCTCCCAAAGTGCTGGAATTACAGGCGTTAGCCACCGTGTCCAGCCAAAAATCAGTGTTTTTAATATGGGAAAAAGTCTGTGCACCTTTCACTAGGTTAATTTCAGTAAAAACTTAACAAATTTTAAATTAATTTCAGGATTGAGCCAATAATTTTGAACCTAAATATTGAATATTGCTGTATTAATTATACGGATAATGTAACAACAAATACCACCCAGCATGAATTATTTTATGACAGTATATTTTCTCATTTTATTGCAATATATTATGAGTGGCACAAATATTACTTTTTTTTAATTTCACATATTTAAAATACGTTAACTTTAGTGTTAATGGTTGAGAGAGTAGCAGAAAAGTTTTGTTACAGTTTTACTTCCTCTTTTTTGCCCACTGTAGATTATACTTTGGCTCACTCTTCCTACCTTCCCATTTATTCTTTGAACTTGACAAATAATGATGAAGTGCTAAGACTTAAGACAAGATATCTAGGTGTGAATGGTGCAACCAATTTACTGGGAAGCTGATATAGTTTGGATATGTGTCCCCACCCAAATCTCATGTTAATTGTAAGCACAGCGTTGAAGGTGGGGTCTGGTGGTAAGTAATTGAATCATGGGGGTGGTTTCTCATGAGTGGTTTAGTACCATCCTCTTGGTGCTATTCACATGAGAGTGAGTGAGTTCTCATGAGATCTGGTTTCCAAAAGTGTGTGGTATGTCACCTCTCCCTCTTGCTCCCGCTTTCACCAAGTAACACACCTGATCCCCTTTGACCTTCTGTCACTACTGTTGTTTCTTGAGGCCTCCTCAGAAGCAATGCTTCCTGTACAGCCTGCAGAATCATGAGCCAATTAAAATCCTTTTCTTTATAAATTGTCCAGTCTCAGATATTTCTTTACAGCAATACCAGAATGGCCTAATACAAAAGCCAAAACTAAACAACTAATTGTACAACCAACTAGTAAAGAGACAAGGGAAGGAAGGATAGTATGGGTGTGTGAAACATGGTCTGCAGAGGGAGAAGGAAGAATGAAGGCTCTGAACTGGAAAAAAAAAAATGTATAATAATTTTAAGGAAATAAGAGAAATCTAATGGAACTGAAACACAAAAATTGACGAAGTGGCGTGAAATAAGAATTATGAGGTAATCTGTTAAGAGCCTGAATGATTATGTTATAGATTTATATCTCTCTCCTAAGAACAACAAGACGTCATTGGAAACTTTCAAGCAGTGAATGACATGACAGATTTGCATTTTTGAAACCCATTAATCAAGTTTTAATAAAGCCAACAGGCACCTACTAATTAATCATTAGGCTGAGAATAGTCACATCAATGAATAAAAACACCAATTTTATGTCTATACCTAACATTAACTCAAGATAATATTGGAATTGTATAACAATTGGTGGTATGCATTTAATGAAGAAATTATTTAAAAGACACTATAAGACAAGAATTAAAAGGAAATGTCTATGTCTTCCATTTTCATACTTTCCACATTTATTAAGTGCATACTAAATCATTTTGAACAAGACTAGAAAAGGAAGAAATGAGTTTCATTTTTCCCCCAAGCAGTGAATGGCTGAAAGTATGGTGAGACCCTGAAATGTTCCCTGTGCTAAGGGGATGCTTGTGTGGTTCTTAGTGGCCTCCAACAATTTTCCTCTTGGCCAAATTGATGGGCACCTTTCATGTTTACTCTAAACATCCTCCAGCAAATCTCTTTGCTGCAGTGGCGGCAGGGGCATAGGGAAGGTGTATTGGCAGCAACTGTGCCATCTCCTCAGAGGAATGGATCTCAGCCTTGGGGGTATGGCGTAAGCCTCCCCTAAGTTCTGAGCTACTTCAAGGTTCAAATTTCCCTCAGCCCTAGGACTGGAAACTGCCTTCTGCTGTTGCTAACCCTTACATTTAGAGCACACGATAATTCCTTTCAATTAATCAGCTTTTACCTGATTAACCATTCATATTAAATTCACCCTGTTGAAATTACTTGTGTGCTTATTGTCTTCTAATTGGAGCCTGACTGACACAAGTGAAAAGCATAATAAAAACAACAAACAGCCACTGTTAGAAAGAAGTTTAAAAGTAAGAAAATGCCAAGAAATAAAACATCTCTATTAGCAAGTGGGATCATAGCAGGTTATGTTTTACTATTTTTCTTTTTCTGTATCTACATAGATACATAAACAGATGATTGATAGATAGATAGATAGGTAGATAGAAGCTAGATAATAGATAGAATCATATTACTCCTGTTGATTATAAAATTGTATTTTTCCAAACTCATTTTGCATTCCTTGAATCTATGCTTTTAATAACTATGCAGTGGGTCACCATAAAGGTACATTTCAATTTATTTAATGAATTTTCTCTAATTCTTTGAAATTTTAGTTAGCTTCCAATTCTATTAGCCTTTAGTGATAAATAGATCAATTTTAAGTGATAAATTGTAAATATCTTTATAACTATACTAATTTATTCTTAGATAATCATTACCTTCTCTCTTTTTTTTTAATTTGATGATAAGTATTAGTGCAATGTTATATGTGCAATGTTATATGAGGGAGTGAATTTCATAAGCTCTAACATCTATGTGTAATACGGGATAATACCAAACACTTTTTTAATTAATTTTATAACCTGAGATATTTAAAATCTTGTAAAATCCAGTGATTCCAGAATAGGAACTGGCAGTTAGAGTGGTCCCTAACATGTCACCCTGTTGGTAATGGAGTTGCTTCTGTTACAGCCTTGCAATTTTTTTCATGGTATTTGAGTTTTGTCTTTTCTTCCATCTTATTTCCTATCTACCCTTCTGGCTCATCTCCAGCATCCCTCAGTTATCCAGTGTTGAGAGCCAACAACTATTCACTCTAAGTCCTCTACTGCAGCACTCCAGTGAAACTTGCCTTCCCAGACTGTGTTGCCCTTTCACTTTTCAAGCTATAATTTCTTCCCCTGAATAACGGGGACTTGGGGATAAGAAGATGATAGCCACAGTATCTTCCCACACTAAACATTCTGATTCTGGATTCTGCCTTCCCATTACAAGTGGTTAATAAAATTTAACACAATATCATCTAAAATACTGATAACTCTAAGCGACTTCTCTGCCACTTAATAAAATTATTTGGTTCTGAAATAAAAAATTTAGACCGGAAAATTCAACTTTTCTTTCTGTCTAATTAGGTTTTACCTATAATCAATAGTTGATATAATATTTCCTTTTTTGTGCAGAAGCTTATTTGAATATATCAAATGTTAAAATCTATATTAGCATCCTATATCTAGGAAAACCACCTCCTTCTACTAACTTGTCCAAGGTAATAGCAAAAAGTAATTTTGAAAGTCACATTTAGTATAATTGTATTCATAGCACAGCTGCAAATCTCTTAAAGTTGTTATAAACCATGAAAAACTACTTCCTTATGACAGTTTGTTGAGCATTTAAATGGAAATCAGAGAACCTAAGCTATCTATTTCAATTCAGCCAGCAATTCTAGAAAGCTTAAAAATCTAAAATGCCACAGTACTGTGAAGACACAACACAAACTATCAAAAATTTACACAATTAAACTAAAAATCTTAGAAAAACTCCATTGTTTCCAAGCATCCACTAATCTTCTTGTAAACATATTTATTTTACATAGTAATTTAAGCTCTATAATGCCCATATTACCAGTATTAATTTTATATTACCCTTATGTTCTGATTGAATGTAAGATTTTGATTTATAAACATGGTGATTTGACATTTTTATCTTCCCCATATGATTCTCAAATAGGAGATTTCCAGTTCCACTTCTCTATTGAAATTGCCATGGTCACCAATGGCAGAAGAACCAATTATTTTATTCAACCTTTCTGCCCCCAGTGTCTTCTGTGAGCCCTTTCAATTGTTTTAACTCCTTTATTTTTGTTACATTAATAAAATGCTTTGTTCTAACCTTTGCGGTCATTTCTTATCCCCTCTACTACCTCCTTTTTTCTTCCTTTCACTGTTTTTGTTCGCGTGTTTTAATCCTTTTTCCCTATTCTTTCTCTCCCTCTTTCTTCTATAAATAGAAGTCAAGTTTCCTTAAGGCCTTAACTACCACGGATACATTTAAAATCTCCAGATAGATGTATATAGCAAGCATTTTTCTTATAAAGTCTAAATCTAAATATCCCGCTGCCCATTGAAAGTCACTATCTGGAAACTCATGTGTTCAAACCTTAATTATCATTTTTTTTCCATTTCATTTACCTTTAATACTCTATTATTTATTCACATTTCTATTCGCTTCTAATTCTTATCTCCACTTAAATCCTTCTTCCTCAACATTCATCAGAACACACTCTGTTATACTTCCTGAATACATTTAAGCTGATTCTCTTGTTTTCCACCCTCGAAGCTCTATGTTGAGATTCTCCCTGTTTTTCACTAGCAACATCTTAAGTTTGTCAACCTAATCAAAATCATCTTCCTCACTAAAAACACAATGCTTATTTTCTTTTTTTAAATTAACAGTTCTTACTTATCTCCCTTATTAAGTCACAGATGTAATAGATGTATGTAGAAAATAGAGCAGTCTCACTCCTGTTTGTGATTGTCAGACATTTGAAAGTGAATCTTGACACTAACCAATCAAATGTTGTCATGCAATTGGTGACAGAAACTGAAACACTGTTTCTTCTGGGAACATGTCTAATTTGCCATACCCTGTAAACCTTCCGTATTTATTCTTCAATTTTCTGACTCCCAAGACCTCCATTCCTATACCATTGTGGTGGCATTTTTGGAAATATCTCTAGCTACTAGCTGCAGGTAGCCTTCCCTGGGGCTCTGCTGCTCAGCTATATTAGAGCAGCACAACATGGATGAAGTATGATGGAGACGTTAACCCATCCAAACAATATGTTAAGTACCATCTTTGAGCAATACTCTAACCCTTTAAGAAAGCATGTGTTTATTAGAGCTAGGTTAAACATCAACTTTCAAGACTTTTCTTTACCTATAAGTCTGCATAGACCACCTACAAAATAGCCTCAACAATAGTCATATGACTTTTAAGTGTTTTTTTCAGAATTAATTCAAACCTCCTACACTATTTATGTGTCCAACACTTTGTTACTGCTGGCTCAATTTGGAGGGATGACTTAATTTAAGATTCAGTGGGGTGAAAATCTTTAGTTCATGTGATCATATAGAGACCCATAAAATGTAATCCAGATGCCATGCAGGGCTCTTTGCTCTTTGAGAGCTAGATGTTAGTAAAATTCCCAACTTTACTTTATTTGGAAAGCATAATTTCTGTTAATAGTTTGTAAGGAAGGAATGGGATCACGTCCTCATGATCACCCCACAATGTTTCACTGGCATTTCTTTGTAACTCACTTCTCTCTTTAGTTCCTAATTTTATTTCCTTTCCTAAAAAAAATTCACTCCTTTCTAGCACAGACCTAGAAAAACATATTTATTCTCCATAGGTTGCTTCTGAATCTCACTCTCTGTTCCCTTGTGGCTTTTCAAGATATCTTCTCAAAGAGGAGCATATGATCTATGAGAACATTCAGATGCCAAAATGCTAAAATAATATATTTCCACCTTCACATAACTATTAGTCTTATCACTCAACTTCTATGGCCTGGAGATTAATTTCTTAGCTGTAAAGTAGGCTCCATTCAAGTCAGGCCCTATCAAGTACCTTAAAGATCATCCAATCCAACATCCAGAGATGTGCAGAGTGAAATTACTTTCCCAAGATCATACTGCAAGTTAGTATCAGAGCCAGGAGTGCAACTTGAGTTTCTGAATTATCGTTCCAGTGACCTTTCTATCACTCCACTCTACATCGATCTTCCTAACAAGCACAATCATTATTTATACAACTCACTAAAATAATTTTCTTTATTGAATCAAATGATAGTCAAGATATTAAATAATATATTTAATTTATATTTTCTTTGAACATTTTAATTGATTGTTCTTTGTGTTCACATGACAATGTGATTATGTATAGTCACAGTTTGTAACTTTTAAAAATTACAGTTCAAGGTGCTACATAATAATATAATTTCTAAATTAAAATTTTAGTGCTATGTAGTCCATTTTTATTTATTTACATTTGTAATTCAATACATATAAATCTACTTTATAAAATTGAAAACTTAGAGATATTTAAAGAAGAGGATCTTTTGAAGTAATTAAACATGTTTCTATCTCAATTTATAAAATTATATATTTACTTATTCTTTGTAGTCAAGATAAAAAGGTTTTATTGGAAAAAGAACGATAATGTGTTGCATGTTCATGAGGGTAGGCACTGCGCTCTCTTACTCCATTTCTACAGCTTCTCTATGAGATAAATATAATCTACTATTATTAGCTAAGAACATTAAAGCATAGAGAAGTTAAATAAATTATCCACGGCCACACAACTGAGTTGCAGACATTCAATTCAAAAAACCTTGGTCTATCTCACTCAAAAACCCTTATTTTTACCAATGTGAAAAATTGGTTATTCCAATTCAGTTATCAACATTTTTGCACGATGTATTTATATTGATCTGCATGTAGGTTGTTTTTCAGAGGTTGTATATTAGTATCTAATGGAGAAATATATTTTCTTTTAATTACTCACTCATTAATTAATTCAACACATTTTTATTTAAAGCCATTTTGTATCAGATAGCATACTAGCTGCTAAAGATTTAATGTATACTTAGATGTGAATAAGTATTTGAATAATTGTGAAGATTTGTCTTTCTCAACATTTGCTTATTTGATGGGCTTTCCTCAAATTATTATAATATTTATGGATATAACAAAATTGATATTAATACAATGATTTTTCAGTAATAAATTTTGAAAGTATTTTTTAAAACAACTCTCTGAGATATTCCCCCCTTGGATACATTGCCAAATTCCTCATTTAATTTTTTTTCTCCAAAATTTCTGGAACTCTGAGAATGTAGCCTTGCCTGACCAAAACTATATTGAATATATTTTCTTAGCTTTTTTAAATGATTCCCATAAAGTTGATTCATACTTGTACAGTAGTCATCCCAAAGCAATAAAATCTAGGACAGTAGTGACAGGAAGACTCGCCTTAATTGGCAACATGTCAGCATGCTTTTGGGTGACATGTAATGACGGACTTGGTGGCAATAAAAGCATGAATAAACCTGACCTAGCAGCATATCAGGTATTCACATAATGCAGATGATTTAATTCTATGAGCAGCCAATATTCCCAGGATAAATCATTTATTTTTCTCAAAATAAACCTATCATATTTTTAAGATTCAAAACTCATGTATTAAAATACAGTCTTGACTCCAATAATCTACCAAGGATGACTTAAATAATACAAACCTGTTCCAAATCTACTTCAACTAATTTGATGGAAGATACAAGGTCAAGAGCACCTTGTTCAACCAATTTGATGGGAGATACAAGGTCAGACACCTTGTTGGACCTACTTTGATTTGTGTCTAAACTTCTAGGTGAGTTTAGAGAAATCTTTGCTTCCAGGAATGAACTGAAACTCACACTGGGACCCCATATTGGCCTGTGTACCTCCTTCTACATCAAAGACAAAGTGAAATAAGGTATTATCTGAAGCATGTGAGAGGAAAAGAGAGTACAAAATCTTGATAGGGACTATTTTATTATACCTCCAAACATAAGCACCACCATTATCTGGTATATATGGAAGCACATCTATTTAATACACATCCCTGAATAGTCTACCATATAGATACTCATTTTCACTGCCTCTAGCTCCATTACGGGCCACCAGTCACTTCTTCCCAATTTGTCACATTCCATAATTCTTTTGAAGAATACTGCTCTTCCACTCATGTGGCAACAGAAGGCCCTGGCGACTCTTAACTTTTATTGCTCTGTATCTTTATATTCTTTGTGTGCATTTTAATCATTATTAAAGGATGGGAGGAACTAGAGTCAAAAATAGGAGATGAGAAATTCAAGACAGTAAGCTTAATTTACCACATAGTCCAAAGAAAAATACAGAAAAGATATTTAACAAATAGTTTTTTTTTCCCCCTAACATACCTTATTTCTAAAGATTAAGTCCACCATCTAGTCTGCCCTTCTGTAGGAGCACCTATTTCTTCAAAGTGCCATAGTACAGGTATAAAACACTTATTAATAAAACTAAGCTCTGCCCATCATGTTGATCATGCTGTAGAATACATGTTTCTCCAAATCCCCAAGGTGCAGTGAGAGACAGCCCCTCATTTTCCAAAATCTATTAAGACCATGGAGTGACTACAGCAGGACTGCCTAGGGTTTGACGTAAGACAGATTTGCAATAGGCAAATAATCTACACCTGTAACTTCAGAAAAGTTGAAATCGGTAAAAAATAAATTTTGGAAAATAATTGTATTTTGTAAAAGAAAATCATCTCACAAAAAGTCATAATACAGGCACAAAACTTTGTTAGAATTCCTTGCACTTATATGCAATTTACCTTTTTGCTTGTTTGCTTGTTTCTTTTTTAATTACAAATAAGGTAGCTTCCAAAATCATTTCAGTAGTTAGTAATTTTAAAAGTTGGAACCTAGAACTGCCTTTGGAACTCCAATTCTGGTGACCTTTGATAATTATAAATTAATGTGCAGTACAGAAAAAGGATTCCTCACTTTCTCCAGGAGAAAATTGCTATGAAAATCTCTCTCTCTCTCTCTCTTTTTCTCTCTCTCTCTTTCTCTCTCTCTCTCTCTGTTGTAGGTATTATGAATCAATTTCCAAATTTAGAAGATTATAATTTAACACTCCAATATATCCCTCATACATATTTTCTGTTTCTTATTCTCCCTAATGGTTTTATTAGTTCAAATTCAAATTTACTGTCTTCAGTGTTATGGCTACATAAACATTTTTTATTCAGAGCTAAATATTATGCCAGTAGAGACATGCATTGCTTAACAACTGGTTTATGTTTTGAGAAATGCAACATAGGTGATTTCTTCATTGTATGAGCATCATAGAGTGCACTTACGCAAACCTAGATTGTGTTGCCTACTATAAACCTAGGTTACATGGTATAGCTATCATTCTATTGCAGTCCATCATTGACCAAAATGTACTTATGTGATGATGCATGATTATATTTCATTGCCTTTCTTAGACAATAATTTTTGCTTTTTATAAAGTTACATTTTTATTTGCTTAGCTTCAAATCTGCCTAAGTTTTTCCAAACTTCCAACAGCTTTTTAAAATGCCTTTCAACTATTCATATAGTCAAACATGTCAGAAAATATATCAACTTTATTTTACATGTTTTAAAAAACAGCTTTTTCTCAAAGTCTACTATAGTCTTGATCTAATATTTATTGGTCTGCCTCTAGCTGCTGGAACCCTATTGTCATTATATTGATAATTCCCTTAGCCTCACTTCTATATTGGAGTTCCTCTATCTCAGGAAACTTATTTTTTTCTTTCTGAGTTAAATACTCATTTGGGGGAGAAAAAGTACATGAAAGTTATATTGTTTTAGGTTTTTGCATATGATGAATATCTATTTTACCCTAGAAATCATGACTTATAGTTTGTCTGGCTACACAATTCTAAGTTGAAAATCATTTCCCTGGAAAAAGAACACGAATAGACATTTTTCAAAAGAAGACATACAAATGGTCAGGAGGTATATGAAAAAAATGCCCAACATCACTATAATCAGGGAAATGCAAATCAAAATCACAGTGAGATACTATCTTACCATGGGCATATGGCTGTTCTTAAAAAGACAAAAAATAACAGATGCTGGTGAGAATGTGGGGGAAAAAAGGGAACTCTTCTACACTGTTGGTGGGGACGTACAGCTACTATGGAAAACAGTGTGGAGATTTCCCAAAAATAAAAAAAATAAAAATAGAACGATCGTATGATCCAAGAATCTCATTACTAGCTATTTATCCACAGGAAAAGAAATGAATATTTCAAAGAGATAACCACACTCTCATATTTATTGCACTATTCACAATAGCAAAGATATCAAATCAACCTGTGTCCGTCAATGGATGAATGAATAAAAGCAATGTCGTATATAGACACAGTAGAATACTTTTTGTCCACAAAAAAAGAATGAAATCATATCATTTACAGCAAGATGGATGGAACTGGAATTTATTGTGTTTGATGAAGTAAGCCAGGCACAGAAAGACAAGTATCACATGTTCTTACTCTTACATGAAAGCTAAAAATATTTATCTCATAGAGTTAGAGAATAGAATAATAGATAGATACGAGGGGCTGGAAAGAGTTTCTGAGGGTGAGAAAAATAGAGAAAGGTTTGTTAATAGGTCCAAACAGACAATTAGTTGGACGAATAAGTTCTAATGTATAATAGCAGAGTAAGATTATTATATATAAACAGCAATGTATTGTATATTCCAAAATACCTAGAGGACTTGAAATGTTCTTAACATATGGAAATAATACTTGAGGTTATAGACACCCCAGATACCTTGACTTGATGATCACAAAGTCTAGGCAGGTAACAAAATATTGCATATACCCCATGCGCATGTACAAATATATTAATGAAAAAAAATTCCTCTTCTACAATAAAATTTTATTACTGTTAATTTAACTAATTGAGAAATCATGATGATTTAAAGATGATTTGGCAAAATTTTACCTGAGCAAAGCAAGCCTTTTTTCCTATATTGTGCAAATTACTAAAGTAATATTAATATGTATATAACTTCAAAAAATGACTTTTAGAATCTTGTAGTACAATACTCAAGCTTTTAATGTCACTGCTATTAAGTTTTCTAATAACAGGCAATAATTTAGCATTCCCTGTAAATTAAGTTCTCTGTTAGCCTATTTTTTTTTTTTCAACAAACTTACAGATAGGAAGTTTAGGTCCAAAAAATTTAAATAGCTTGTCTCGCATTACTTAGCAAATATATTGTATTTTTGAGATCTGACTCCAGACTCCATCTACTGTTTTAAACTAGTACTCCAATGCTAAACTCATTTTAATCCGCCACAGAAGAATAACTAGAAGAACTATTTATTCTCTCTCTCTCTGGAAACTTTTAGCAAAATTTTTATATGATTTTCTGAAATATAGCAATAATATTTCTATCAACATTTTATTTTTTACCTATGCATATTCTTGAGCTCATAATTTTCTTTATCCTATTGTCCCTAAAATTTCTTTAAACCTATTTAAATTTGATTTTTAGTTTTATGGTGGTATAATTCACAAATAAAAATTATATATATTCAATGTGTACAACGTGAAGTTTTGATTTTTTTTTAATTAGTCCTAGTTGAGAAAGGCAAATGCTTACTGGTACATACAAAAAAGTATTCAGGGCAATGCTACTTAATATAAACTTGCCAACTACCAATCAATAGACTATTCAAATGTTTGTTTGATAAACAAAAGCTACAATTGTAAGTAGCATGTTTTTACTGATTTCCTTTACACTGCAGCATTTTTTCCAACGAATATATTATATATAGTAAAATACATAAATCTTAACCATATGGCATTATAATTTTTATAAGTTTATACAACCCTATCATCACCACCCAAATCAAGCAAGATATGGACTACTTCCATCTCCCACACCTGTCTCTCTTGCCCTTTCTAAACCAGTTACTCACCAAAAGGCATCATTATCATGAACTCTATCATGATGGATTTCCCTGCTCCTCAATTTCGTATAAATGGAAACTTGCTATAGGTGTTCTTTTGAGTCTGACTTCTTTTGCTCAGTTGAAATTTGTGAGAATCATCTATGTTGTGTGTAGCAGCAGTCCATTGTTTTTAAATGTTGTGTGGTATTCCACTGTGGGAAGTAAAAGCAATTTATTTATTCATTCTACTCTGGATGGGCATTTGTGTTGTTTTTAGTTTAGAACTTATGACACATCAGTGATTTTATTTGATGATAACCCTAGGAGTTGCTGAAATATATAGAATTGATTGCCTTACACATAGTTTAAGTTGTGCTTACACTTTTACGTATTTAATCCTTGCTCTGTTTGTCTCTCTAATGTTTGAAACAAACCTGGAGCTCCTTATAGGAATCTGATGTATATATTTTTTCTTTTCTCAGGTTTTATTTTAGGTTTAGGAGGCATATGTGCAGGTTTGTTACATGGGTAATTGCATGTTGCTGGGGTTTGGTGTACAAATGATTTCATCACCCAGCTAGTGAGCATAGTCCCCAGCAGGTAGTGTTTTGACCCTCACTCTATTCTCACCCTGTCCCCATCAAGAATGTTTTTAAAAGTTTTCACAATCAAGCTAATTAACATATTCGTCTCTTTACATAGTTACGATGTGGTGGGGAAGGCACATACTTAAGATCTATACTCAGTGAACTTAAAGTATATATTATTATTGACTATAATTACCATGTTGTACATTAGATCTCCAGAACTTATTCATCTTATAATAGCAAGTTTGCGTGGTTGTACCTGTAGTATTTTTCTGTCTCTGCCTGGCTTATTTCACTTAGCATAATGTCCTCTAGGCTCATTCATTTTGCTGCAAATGGAAGGATTTCATTCTTTTTAAAACTAAATAATATTCAATTGTAGATAGATAGATAAATAGACAGATAGAGAGATAGACAGACAGGCAGACAGACAGACAGACAGACAGACAGACAGATAGATAGATAGATAGATAGATAGATAGATAGATAGATAGATAGATAGATAGATGATAGATATAACAATTTACATACCTACTTGTCTATCAACACTTAGGTTGTTTCCATATTTTGGTTCTTGTGAATAATGCTGCAATGAACACAGGAATGCACATATCTCTTCAAGATAGTTATTTTATTTCCTTTGTATATAAAAAGAAAAGTATATAAAAGGTACATACCTTTTTTTTAATGAGACAGAATATCTCTCTGATGCCCATGCTGGAATGCAGTAACGCGATCTTGGCTCATTGCAACCTCCGCCTCACGGGTTCAAGCAATTGTCCCCGCCACAGCATCCCAAGTAGCTGGGATTACAGGTGTCCACCATCACGCCTGGCTAATTTTTGTATTTTTCTGTAGAGATGGAGTTTCGTCATGTTGGCAACTCTGGTCTTAAACTCCTGACCTCAGGCAATCTGCCTGCCTCGTCCTCTTGAGGTGTTGGGACTACAGGCATGAGGCACTGTACCCGCAGGTATATACTTTTATTCCTAAAAGTGTAATTGCTGTATTATATGGTAAGTCTTTAATTATTGGAGGAACCTCCATGCTGTATTCCATAATGGTTGTACCAATTTATATTCCCACCAAAACTATCAGGGTTCTCTTTTTGATACATTCTTGTCAGCACTATTTATCTTTTGGCTTTTTGATATTGGTCATTTTAAAAGATGTAATGTGACATCTCATTCTGATTCCAGTTTATATTTCCCTCATGTTTAGTGATGTTGTGCACCTCTTAATACATGTGTTGGCCATGTGTAAGTCTTCCTTTGAAAAAAATGTCTATTCAGGTCTCTTGCTCACTTTTTTTTTTAATTTATTTTTCATTATTATACTTTAAATTCTAGGGTACATGTGCACAACGTGCAGGATTATTACATATATATACTTGTGCCATGTTGGTGTGCTGCACCCATCAACTCGTCAGCACCCATCAACTCGTCATTTACATCAGGTATAATTCCCAATGCCATCCCTCCCCCTTCTCCCCTCCCCATAATAGGCCCCGGTGTGTGATGTTCCCTTTCCTGAGACCAAGTGATCTCATTATTCAATTCCCATCTGTGAGTAAGAACATGAGGTGTTTGGTTTTCTGTTCTCGTGATAGTTTGCTGAGCATGATGGTTTCCAGCTGCATCCATGTCCCTACAAAGGACACAAACTCATCCTTTTTTGTGGCTACATAGTATTCCATGGTGTATATGTGTCACATTTTCTTACTCCAATCTGTCACTGATGGACATTTGGGTTGATTCCAAGTTTTTGCTATTGTGAATAGTGCTGCGATAAACATACATGTGCATGTGTCTTTATAGCAGCATGATTTATAATCCTTTGGGTATATACCCAGTAATGGGATGGCTGGGTTATATGGTATTTCTAGTTCTAAGTCCTTGAGGAATTGCCATACTGTTTTCCACAATAGTTGAACTAGTTTACAATCCCACCAACAGTGTAAAAGTGTTCCTATTTCTCCACATCCTCTCCAGCACCTGTTGTTTCCTGACTTTTTAATGATCGCCATTCTAACTGGTGTGAGATGGTATCTCATTGTGGTTTTGATTTGCATTTCTCTGATGGCCAGTGATGACCAGCATTTTTTTGATGTGTCTATTGGCTGTATGAATGTCTTCTTTTCAGAAATGTCTGTTCATATCCTTTGCCCACTTTTTGATGGGGTTGTTGGTTTTCTTCTTGTAAATTTGTTTGAGTTCTTTGTAGGTTCTGGATATTAGCCCTTTGTCAGATGAGTAGATTGCAAAAATTTTCTCCCATTCTGTAGGTTGCCTGTTCACTCTGATGGTAGTTTCTTTTGCTGTGCAGAAGCTCTTTAGTTTAATTAGATCTCATTTGTCAATTTTGGCTTTTGTTGCCATTGCTTTTGGTGTTTTAGAAATGAAGTCCTTGCCCATGCCTATGTCCTGAATGGTATTACCTAGGTTTTCTTCTAGGGTTTTTAAGGTTTTAGGTCTAACATTTAAGTCTCTAATTCATCTTGAATTAATTTTCATATAATGAATAAGCAAAGGATCCAGTTTCAGCTTTCTACTTATGGCTAGCCAATTTTCCCAGCACCATTTATTAAATAGGGAATCCTTTCCCCATTTCTTGTTTTTCTCAGGTTTGTCAAAGATCAGATGGCGGTAGATGTGTGGTGTTATTTCTGAGGGCTCTGTTCTGTTCCATTGGTCTATATCTCTGTTTTGGTACCAGTACCATGCTGTTTTGGTTACTGTAGCCTTGTAGTATCGTTTGAAGTCAGGTAGCGTGATGCCTCCAGCTTTGTTCTTTTGACTTAGGATTGTCTTGGCAATGTGGGCTCTTTTTTGGTTCCATATGAACTTTAAAGCAGTTTTTTCCAGTTCTGTGAAGAAAGTCATTGGTAGCTTGATGGGGATGGCATTGAATCTATAAATAACCTTGGGCAATATGGCCATTTTCACATTATTGATCCTTCCTATCCATGAGCATGGTATGTTCTTCCATTTGTTTCTGTCCTCTTTTATTTCACTGAGCAGTGGTTTGTAGTTCTCCTTGAAGAGGTCCTTTACATCCCTTGTCAGTTGGATTCCTAGGTATTTTATTCTCTTTGAAGCAATTGAGAATGGGAGTTCATTCATGATTTGGCTCTCTGTTTGTCTGTTACTGGTGTATAAGAATGCTTGTGATTTTTGCACATTAATTTTTTATCCTGAGACTTTGCTGAAGTTGCTTATCAGCTTAAGGAGATTTTGGGCTGAGATGATGGGGTTTTCTAAATATACAATCATGTCATCTGCAAACAGAGACAATTTGACATCTTTCCCTAACTGAATACCCTTGATTTCTTTCTCTTGCCTGATTGCCCTAGCCAGAACTTCCAACACTATGTTGAATAGGAGTGGTGAGAGAGGGCATCCCTGTCTTGTGCCACTTTTCAAAGGGAATGCTTCCAGTTTTTGCCCATTCCGTATGATATTGGCTGTGGGTTTGTCATAAATAGCTCTTATTATTTTGAGATACGCTCCATCAATACCGAATTTATTGAGAGTTTTTAGCATGAAGGGCTGTTGAATTTTGTCAAAGGCCTTTTCTGCATCTATTGAGATAATCCTGTGGTTTTTGTCTTTGGTTCTGTTTATATGCTGGATTATGTTTATTGATTTGCATATGTTGAACCAGCCTTGCATCCCCGGGATGAAGCCCATGTGATCATGGTGGATAAGCTTTTTGATGTGCTGCTGGATTTGGTTTGCCAGTATTTTATTGAGGATTTTTGCATTGATGTTCATCAGGGATATTGGTCTAAAATTCTCTTTATTTGTTGTGTCTCTGCCAGGCTTTGGTATCAGGATGATGTTGGCCTCATAAAATGAGTTAGGGAGGATTCCTCTTTTTCTATTGATTGGAATAGATTCAGAAGGAATGGTACCAGCTCCCCCCTGTACCTCTGGTAGAATTCGACTGTGAATCCGTCTGGTGCTGGACTATTTTTGGTTGGTAGGCTCTTAATTATTGCCTCAATTTCAGAGCCTGCTATTGGTCTATTCAGGGATTCAACTTCTTCCTGGTTTTGTCTTGGGAGAGTGTAAGTGTCCAGGAAATTATCCATTTCTTCTAGATTTTCTAGTTTATTTATGTAGAGGTGTTTATAGTATTCTCTGATGATAGTTTTTATTTCTGTTTGATTGGTGATAATATCCCTTTTATCATTTTTTATTGCATCTATTTGATTTTTCTCTATTTTCTTCTTTATTAGTCTTGCTAGCGGTCTATCAATTTTGTTGATCTTTTCAAAAAACCAACTCCTGGATTCATTGATTTTTTGGAGGATTTTTGTGTCTCTATCTCCTTCAGGTCTGCTCTGATCTTAGTTATTTCTTGCCTTCTGCTAGCTTTTGAATGTGTTTGCTCTTGCTTCTCTAGTTCTTTTAATTGTGATGTTAGAGTGTCAATTTTAGATCTTTCCAGCTTTCTCTTGTGGGCATTTAGTGCTATAAATTTCCCTGTACTCACTGCTTTAAATGTGTCCCAGAGATTCTGGTATGTTGTATCTTTGTTTTCATTGGTTTCAAAGAACATCTTTATTTCTGCTTTCATTTCGTTATGTACCCAGTAGTCATTCAGGAGCAGGTTGTTCAGTTTTCATTAGTTGAGTGGTTTTGATTGAGTTTCTTAGTCTTAAGTTCTAGTTTGATTGCACTGTGGTCTGAGAGACAGTTTGTTATAATTTCTGTTCTTGTACATTTGCTGAGGAGTGCTTTACTTCCAACTATGTGGTCGATTTTGGAATAAGTACGATGTGGTGCTGAGAAGAATGTATAATCTTTTGATTTGGGGTGGGGAGTTCTGTAGATGTCTATTAAGTCCGCTAGGTGCAGAGTTAAGTTCAAATCCTGGATAGCCTTTTAAATTTCTGTCTTGTTGATCTGTCTAATGTTGACAGTGGAGTGTTGAAGTCTCCCATTATTATTGTATGGGAGTCTAAGTCTCTTTTTAAGTCTCTTAGGACTTGCTTTATGAATTTGGGTGTTCCTGTGTTGGGTGCATATATATTTAGGATAGTTAGCTCTTCCTGTTGAATTGATCCCTTTACCATTATAATGGCCTTCTTTGTCTCTTTTGATCTTTGATGGTTTAAAGTCTGTTTTATCAGAGACTAGTATTGCAACCCCTGCTTTTTTTTATTCTCCATTTGCTTGGTAGATCTTCCTCCTCCATCCCTTTATTTTGAGTCTATGTATGTCTCTGCATGTGAGATGGGTCTCCTGAATATAGCAGACTGATGGATCTTGACTCTTTATCCAGTTTGCCAGTCTGTGTCTTTTAATTGGAGCATTTAGTCCATTTACATTTAAGGTTAATATTGTTATTTGTGAACTTGATCCTGCCATTATGATATTAACTGATTATTTTGCTCCTTAGTTGATGCAGTTTCTTCCTAGCCTCGATGGTCTTTACATGTTGGCATGTTTTTGCAATGGCTGGTACCTGTTGTTCCTTTCCATGTTTAGTGCTTCCTTCGGGGTCTCTTGTAAGGCAGGCCTGGTGGTGACAAAATCTCTAAGCACTTGCTTATCTGTAAAGGATGTTATTTCTCCTTCACTTATGAAACTTAGTTTGGCTGGACATGAAATTCTGGGTTGAAAATTCTTTTCTTTAAGAATGTTGAATATTGGCCCACACTCTCTTCTGACTTGGAGAGTTTCTGCTGAGAGATCTGCTGTTAGTCTGATGAGCTTTCCTTTGTGGGTAACCTGACCTTTCTCTCTGGCTGCCCTTAAGATTTTTTCCTTCATTTCTATTTTGATGAATCTGGCAATTATGTGTCTTGGAGTTGCTCTTCTCGAGGAGTATCTTTGTGGCGTTCTCTGTATTTCCTGAATTTGAATGTTGGCCTGCCCTACTATGTTGGGGATGTTCTCCTGGATGATATCCTGAATAGTGTTTTCCAACTTGGTTCCATTTCCCCCCTCACTTTCAGGCACCCCAATCAGACGTATATTTGGTCTTTTTACATAATTCCATACTTATTGCAGGCTTCGTTCATTTCTTTTTCTTCTTTTTTCTTTAGATTTCTCTTCTCACTTCATTTCATTCATTTGATCCTCAATCGCTGATACTCTTTCTTCCAGTTGATTGAGTCGGTTACTGAGGCTTGTGCATTTGTCATGTATTTCTCGTGTCATGGTTTTCATCTCTGTCAGTTCGTTTATGGCCTTCTCTGCATTAATTATTCTAGTTATCAATTCTTCCACTCTTTTTTCAAGATTTTTGGTTTCTCTGCGCTAGGTATGTAATTCCTCCTTTAGCTCTCAAAAGTTTGATGGACTGGAGTCTTCTTCTCTCATCTCATCAAAGTCATTCTTCGTCCAGCTTTGATCTGTTGTTGGCGATGAGCTGCGTTCCTTTGCAGGGGGAGATGCGCTCTTATTTTTTGAATATCCAGCTTTTCTGCCCTGCTTTTTCCCCATCTTTGTGGTTTTATCTGCCTCTGGTCTTTGATGATGGTGACGTACTAATAGGGTTTTGGTGTGGGTGTCCTTCCTGTTTGTTAGTTTTCCTTCTAACAGTCAGGACCCTCAGCTGTAGGTCTGTTGGAGATTGCTTGAGGTCCACTCCAGACCCTGTTTGCCTGGGTATCAGCAGCAGAGGCTGCAGAAGATAGAATATTGCTGAACAGCGAGTGTACCTGTCTGATTCTTGCTTTCGAAGCTTCCTTTCAGGGGTGTACTCCACCATGTGAGGTGTGGGGTGTCAGTCCACCCCTAGTGGGGGATGTCTCCAAGTTAGGCTACTCAGGGGTCGGGGACCCACTTGAGCAGGCAGTCTGTCCATTCTCAGATCTCAACCTCCCTGTCTGGGGATCCACTGCTCTCTTCAAAGCTGTCAGACAGGGTCATTTACATCTGCTGAGGTTTCTGCTTCTTTTTTTTAGTTGTGCCCTGTCCCCAGAGGTGGAGTCTACAGAGACAGGCAGTCCTTCTTGAGCTGCTCTGGGCTCCACCCAGTTCAATCTTCCAGGCAGCTTTATTTACCTACTTAAGCCTCAGCAATGGCAGGCGCCCCTCCCCCAGCCTGGCTGCTGCCTTGCAGTTAGATCTCAGATTGCTGTGCTAGCAATGAGGGAGGCTCTGTGGGTGTGGGACCCTCCTGACCAGGTATGGGATATAATCTCCTGGTGTGCCGTTTGCTAAGACCCTTGGTAAAGTGCAGTACTATTGTGGGAGGTACCCGATTTTCCAGGTGTTGTGTGTCTCAGTTTCCCATGGCTAGGAAAAGGGATTCCTTTCCCCCTTGCACTTCCGAGGTGAGGCAATGCCTCACCCTGCTTCACCTCTAACTGGTCGGTCTGCACCAGCTGACCAGCACTGATTGTCTGGCACTCCCCAGTGAGATGAACCCGGTACCTCAGTTGAAAATACAGTAATCACCCGTCTTCTGTGTCGCTCACGCTGGGAGCTGGAGACTGGAGCTGTTCCTATTTGGCCATCTTTCTCTGTCCCCTCCTCTTGCTCATGTTTTAATCAGGTTATTTATTTTCTGATTATGAGTTTCTTATATATTTTAGATATTAACCCATTATCAGATACATGGTTTGCAAGTATTTTCTGCCATTCCATGGGTGACCTTTTTATTTTGGTGGGTTTTTTTTTGTTTGTTTGTTTGTTTTTACTGTACACCAACCTTTTAGTTTGATGTAGTCCCATGTTTTTATTTTTGTTTATATTGCCTATATATTGGGATTCATATCCAAAAAATCATGCCAAGGTCAATGTCATGTAGGATTTTCCCTGTTTTCTTCTAGGGATTCTTTGGTTTCAGATGCTTGGTTTAAATTCCTTATCAATTTTCAGTTTATTCCATTGCATAGCATAACAGTCCAATTTCATTCTTCTGCATGTGGGCTTTCAGGTTTCCAATGCTATTTATTGAAGAGACTATCCTGTCTCCATTAGGTGTTCTGTGCATGTAACAAGTTTGGTACCTCCTGCTTTGCTCTTCTTGCTCAAGATCACTTTAGTTAATTAAGGTCTTTTATAATTTCATACAAATTTTAGGGTGTATTTCTGTTTCTGTGAATAAATGCTGTTGGGCTTTTGATAGGGATTGATTACATTGAATCTGTTGATTGCTTTGCATAATAGAATTTCAGCAATATTGATTTCTCCCATTGATGAACACAGAGTATCTTTCAATTTCTATTATTTTTCAAATCTCTATTTCATTTTGCTTTGATCTTTCTTATTTTCTTTCTTCTATTAACTTTGGGCTTAGTTGCCTCTTCTTTTTTTCTAGTTCCTTGAAGTTTAATGGCACATTGTTTATTTGAGATCTTTTTTCAATGTAGGTGTTTGTCATTATAAATTTTCTTCTTAGAACTGTCTTGCTGCATCCCACAAGTTTTGGTGTACTGTGTTTTCATTTTTGTATCAAGATTTTTTTTAAAAATTTTCTTTTTTATTTCCCCTTAAAACCACTGGTTGTTAAGAATTGTGTTATGTTCACTTATTTTTGAATTTTCCAGTTTTCCTCCTGTTATTGATTCTAGTTGTATACCATTGTAGCCAAAAAAGATACTTGATGCAATTTCAATCTTCTTAAATGTATTAAGACATTTTGTGACTTAAAGTATGCTCTATTTTGGAGGATGTTTCCTGTTAGCTTGAGAAGAACACCAGTTCTCCAGCTGTGGATGAAATGTGCATATACGCCTGTGAGGTCCATTTGGTCTAAAGTGTAGGTCAAGTCTAATGTTTTTTTCCTAACAGATTATCTGTCTGAATGATCTATCCATTGCTATAATTGAACTATTGATAATTGCAACAGTATCAATAGGGTTACATATATCCCTAATATTATTGATTGCTGTGTGTCCCTCCCTCTAGATATGTTTTCTTTAAATTTTCAGGTGCTCCAATGTTCAGTGCATATTTGTTTATAATTGTTTCATCCTTTTAATCAGTTTACCCCTTTATCATTATATAATGAAGATCTTCGTCTCTTGCTATGATTTTATCTTAAAGTATATTTTGCCTGATATAAGGATAGCTATCCATGCTCTTTTTTGGTTTTAATTTGCATGGAATATCAAATTTTCTCATCCCCTACATTCACACCGTATTGTCCCTGAAGCTAAAGTGAGTCTCTTGTAGAAAGCATATTGTTGGGTCTTCTTTTGTAATCCATTCAGCCATTCTGGTTTTTGGCTATAGAATATGATGAATTTATCTTCAAGATAATTATTGAAGGTAAGAACATACAATTGCCATTTTGTTCATTGTTTTTTAGCTTTTTAATATATTACTTGTTCCTTCATTTCTCTCCTGTTGTCTTTGAGATTTTATGATTTTCTATAGTGTCCTGCTTTGGTTTACCTTTATCTTTTAGGTATCTACTATAGGTTTTTGCTTTTGATTAGCTTGAAGTTTATATATAATATCTTGTAGTTGGAGCAAACTATTTTAAACTGATAACTTTGATCAGATTCAAAACTCTGTACTTTTACTCAGCCCAGCATATTTTATATATTTGATGTCACATTTCATATATATTTAATATTGTATACCTATTAACAAATTATTGCAGCAATAATTGTTATTACATTTGTATTTAACATTCATACTAGCAATACAAAAAATCAACTCACTACTATTACACTATTAGAGTGTTCTGTGTTTTTTATCTATTCTCTTAATCAATGAGTTTCATACTTTGCTTTCATGTTGCTCTTTAGCAAGCTTTCGCTTCAAATTCAGAAATTCTTTAAAACAATTATTTTGAATTATTTGTCATGCTATTTATAGATTTTTGTATTTTGGAGGTCAGTTATTGGAAAATGAATGTGTTCCTATGGTGATGACATGTTTGACATGTTTGCACAGTTTTTCATGTCAAGTACTTTTTAAAGGAGAGTAATGAGGTACAAGAGAATACATAGGCAACTTAACTAAAACCTAAAAAAACAAAACACAAACAAAATGAGAAGTTCAACAGAGAGATGAAAAAAATAGAAACAAAACTAAAATTCTGGAGCTAAAGAATAAAATAAATGAAATAAAGAATATAAAATGAAAAACTGACAGCAAAATTGATCAAGAGGAAAGAATTTGTGAATTTGTTTCAACCAGGAACAACCTGCAAAGGATATTTCAGAGATAAGGTCTCTTCATCCTAGAAAATATCAATAGTCCCTTTCACCAGAAGTTTAGCTGACAAAGAGACTAAATCAGTTAGTCTTCCTTCTAGTCTTACTCCTGGGCCATTTGCTGATAAAGAGATTGAATAGATTGCAGACCAACTGTTTTAATTACTTCCTCACACGGCTGATTGAAGTTTGTTCAACAATTGCCAAGCCGATCATCAAACATATTCTTTGTTATTGCTTACAACACTTCCTGACTTCTAAAATTAGATTTGCATATAGCTTTAAGGCCCACCATATCCCAGTAGCTCACTGTTCAAAGTAATAAATATTTGATTAGGTCTTTAAGGCTAAAGACCTCAAAGTTTCTAAGAAGTTTGTGCCATGGACAAAATTTGTTGGTTATTTTCTTTATACATCAGTCCAGATTTTACTGTATTAGTATTTCTATACTGGTTCTTAAAATGTATTTGGATTGGAAATTTCATAGTTTTAACATAGATGAAGGGGTTATTTTCATATAGATTTTGCTCTTTTTGTTATTTTCTGTTTTTATTAAAGAAAGAGTTGGAGTGGAAATACTTTTGCTCTGCATCTTCAAACATAAAAAATGAAACACTTCAAAAGACTTACCATGCCATAACTAAAATTTCTGTGGTTTGAAGAAGTCTACCAAAAAAAAATTCGCTTCAATTAGATATGTCTGACTTTTGTGACTTAACTAAAACTTTTGTAAGACTCTATATTAACTTTGGAAAGATGCAAAAAGCTTTTGAAAAGCAAATGATTATGTTTTTAATTATGGTTTTGGATTCTAAAAGTATATGAATGACATAGGCAAGTATAAGGGTAAAAAAGGGGGTAAGAAAAGGAAAAATGAATCTTTATGTTCACTTTTAACTATTTAAATAAGAATCTGTGGAGTCAAATTTTATTGTCAGTAATAAGGAATTTAACTCACTTCAAGGGCACAGCGAAAAATGCTGCATTAGAATATGTGGGTCTTTTAAAAATACATACTTTGGATTAATATTTTTATGTATTTTGGATTAACAAGAGAATCAAACTTAAAATTATCCTAAGGCATAAGAAATTATTGGCCAGTTTCCACTAAATGATAAGTTTTCTGGAGAAATACAATACCTAATTTATCTTTTTACCTCTCATATCTACTATTACACCTTGCTGGTGGTGTGCATTGTACTGCTGTCAATTTGTGATATAAATATTTAAACAATGTCTTTCAATTAATATACTCCCAATTAATTAGCATATCTCAATTACAATTTCAGTGTTTTCATTTGTATCACGTCATTTATCACTAAAGACTGTGAATATTCTTTCCAATGAGGTTAAAAAAAAAAAACCTATTCTCTATTGAAACATGAATAGCAAATTTTCAGCAAAATAATACTTGTCAAACACAAAGACAGAAAAAGAAATCCTAGTCAATTTAAAATATAGAGGACTGACATTGATGAAACACAGTGTCTAAGATAGAATTATACAGAATTCCTACAGTAACACCCAATTTTTGTAAAATATACCACCAGGAACAGAGGCTACATTTTAGATCTCATTGTGTCTGAAAAGCAATCTTTCTTAGCAAAGTTCCAATATTCCTCTCCAATTTCAATATGACATTGTATTCTAAAGTTAATAGATATTAGTAATATATCGAACCACAGAATATTAGCTACAAAAGAATAAACATAGAGTAGATAATTCTGTGCCTTTGATTTTATTGTAAGAAATATCAGAGGAATGAATTTGAATTGACTGTAAGATCTTCACACTTTAACACATTCAGTTCTAAATAAGGAAGTGCCATTGTGAAAAACTTTGATGAGTTCAGGTATGATAAGGTAAGTTACTAAATATTAATAATAATCACAGTACTGCATTAAGGCATATATCTCAAAATGTGTCTTGACATTTAAACATTGTAACAAGTGCTATATATTCTGACAAAATAATAAATACATTTGGATGACTGAGTGAAACATGTCAGTTCCAGCAAAGTTATTTATATGTGTGTGCTGGAGGACAGGGAGCTTGGAGCAGTGTTAGGCACTAAAGCAAGTTTAAAGCAACAACCAAAGACAGTCCAAAAAGGAGACAAAAAATGTATCTTTTTTAGTCTGTTTGGGCCACTATAACCAAATGCCATCAACTGAGTGGCTTATAAAAGCAGAAATTTATCTTCCACAGTTCTGGAGACTAAGTTCAAAATCAAGCAGATTTTGTGTCTGGTGAAGGCTAACTTCCTAGTTCATAGAGGGTAACTTGTGGCTGTGTCCTCATTTGTTGGAATAGGCAAGCATCTTATTCATAACAGCACTAAAAAGAGTTCCACCATCGTGACCCAAGTTCCTAATACTATGACCTCAGGTGTTAGAATTTCAACGTATTACTTTTGGGGGTGTACGTTCAGACCATAACAATGTTTGATTATTGAAATAATTCTAATAGTGTGGTAATTACTAGCAGCTAATGATGGATTCATTGAGAAATCTGAAGTGTTCCTGCTTGCCTACATGGTTTACTGTAATATATATATACTGTATATATACTGTAGTATATATACTGTAATGTATATAGTAATATATTTCTTGTTCTGAGAATAAGACAAGATTATGAGGTTGCATCCTAGAACTAAGTTTAATGCATATAAGCATCCAAGAAACTGAATACATGTAATCAGAAATGGTTTATTTATTTATGGTGGAATTCTCGACATGATCAGAAGGTGTACTGATGATGTAATTCAACTAATGAGAAAGACTGCAAGAGGCAAGAACTTTCTTTTTCTCAAGAGATTGGGAAATCATGAGGAGAAAAAACTCATAGAGAAAGAAAGGCAAAACTTTACCAAAGGATAAAGGACAACAAATGATTCTGAGATCTAAATATTTCCTCTAGACCTCAGACTTTTTGTTGTTGTTGTTTAACAAGTCCACAGATTGATAGTTAAGGTCAGAGAAGGAAATTATGGAAATTATACAAAGAAGCTGAAAATCTTTGTGATAAATTTGGATTAAAAGGCAGCAATGATTTGAGAACTAATGTAGCACATCACTATCAAGGGAAAGAGATGCTTCACAAACAAAACAAGACTTTGGCATAGCAAGAGCTTCCACCCATCAGTAGGTACCTGAGTTCCATCAGTGGTTTTGTCGTGAAAGAAGAACTTCAATACAGCATGGGCTTTTTACAAAAAGCATTAGCATCAGCAGGAAAGAGACTGGTTCCTATATTGATTAAAAGACAATTTCACCTGACTGCTTAACAGGCACCTTGGAAGCCATAATATACAGAAGGAAAAGAGCTGGTACTGCATGATTCTAAGGAATATGTTCACACATGAGATATGGCACCCAGCCTTTCAGATAGAGACTTTGGAGACATCGAAAGCAAACTGTAAGTGCCACAGTAATAAATGGTGTCAGTCTTAGACACACAATGAAGCATGAAATTTGGAACTCATTTTCACTTAAATCTGGAAGTTAATATCTAACTGAAGAAACAAAGCTGCTGTTTAAAGAACACATTCTATTCAATAAGGCTGCACTTTCAGGAAGAATAACGAAGTAATTACTCATGAGTCCAGGATATGATGACAAATTAAGATTACATAGAAATAGAAGACCCCGGAGACATAAAGCGACAAGTATGTGTCAGAGAAGGTGAAAGTGAGTCTAGAGAAAAAGAGTTTTGGACAAAGAATACAAAACAAAAAGAAGAAATTGTTTAGGCGGGGCATGGTGGTTCATGCCTGTAATCCCAGCACTTTGGGAAGCCAAGGCAGGCGGATCACCTTAGGTCAGGAGTTTGAGACAAGCCTGACCAACACAACGAAACCCCATCTGTACTAAAAATACAAAATTAGCTGTGCATGGTGGAACATGCCTGTAATTCCAGCTCCTCAGGAGGCTGAGGCATGAGAATCCCTTGAATCCCTTGAACCCTGGAAGCAGACGTTGCGGTAAGCCAAGATCGGGCCATTACACTCCAGTCTGGGCAACAAGAGTGAAACTCCATTAAAAAAACAAAAAAGCAGTCGGTGTTAGGAAAAATGCTTTAGTTTTTCAATAACAAATACAATCGAACTGACTGAAGTCCAAAGACAGTTTGTTAGCCTTTCTAACTGGGATATGAAGGGATACAACAGATGAGACCTAACTCCAACACACAGCCTGGAGTAAAGTCCAGGCAAACTGCAATATGAAGCCGAACTGCCCTTAAATAACCTGAAGATTTGAGAGTAAGAAAAAAATATATATTGTTTAAAGTTATGGAGAATTTAAGGTTGTTATGTAGCATTATTGCAGCATAAAATTGAATATTAAACATTTTTATACTACTTATGAGTTACATTCAACTCATTTTCAATCAAATGTACAAAAAAAAAAAATGCTTGGGGAAATAGTAACAAAATTTCCACATGTGATTACATTGTTTCACAATACTCTTTTAAAATTTTTAATTTTTTTAACATTTCAAAAACATTTTCCATATAATATATTAAAATAAAATGTATAAAAAATATCACATTTTAAAGCTCTTTTTCTATACCTGAATTTAAAAGCAACATTTTATGGCTGTATAAACATTATCAAGTCCCCTAGGACAGGGAGGAAAAGGTGGAACAGGCATTGATCTCACCTCCATCCATTGAAACTTAAGACAGAAAACCCCACTGATAGTTTTTGTACATTGGGTTCCACTTAACATGTCAATTTTCCACAGGGCAAGAAGGTGAGATTATTTTTCTATGTTAAAAAGCAAGTTTGTAACCTTCTTTACTATATGGTCATCTTACACAAGAAATTTTTTAAAAATCTTAGTACTAAAAGTAATTTGTGTATATCTTAATTAGATCTTAATATAGTTTAAAAACAATAATTATGCTAAATTAGACATCATAGAGGAAATATCTCCTTTCCTCATAGCCTAGATAATCACAGTATGAATAATGCTTTTTCCTATAACTCCTATAATCATATCATTTCCAGAATATGTCCTGTGTTAAAAATTGTCAGTGTAATCTTGATAACAAATTGCATATTTTAGTCCACTAGAGAAAGAGAGATCTATATCTCCTGCCATCTTTGAAAGTATATATCTGGAATTTTTTCTTTCCAAAGCTGTGATTATTCCAACACACTATGATAATTTAAAAATTACCAATGTGAAATATTTCGGTTCACTGGGAAGGACACACCTTTTTAAATTTTTAATTGTTGTTGGTACCTAGCAGGTGTATATGCTTATAGGGCATATGCCATATTTTGATACAGGCAGATAATGTGTAATAATAATATCAGGGTAAATGGATTATCCATGACCACAAACATTTATCCTTTATGTTACAATCTAATTATATACTTTTATTTATTTTAAAATATAGGATTAAGTTATTATTGACTATAGTCACCTTGTTGTGCTGTCAAATACTAGGTCTTATTCATTCTTCTGTTTTTTGTACCCATTGAACATCCCCTCTTGCTTCCCATTCCACCCTTCTCAGCCACTAGTAACCATCTTTCTACTCTCCATGTCCATGAGTTCCATTGTTTGGATTTCTAGCTCCCACAAATAAATGAGAACATGTGATATTTGTCTTTCTGGACCTGGCTTATTTTTCTTCACATAATAAGATACAGTTCCATCTAGGTTGTTGCAAAGGACAGGATCTCATTTTTTTTTGACAGCTGAATAATACTCCATTATATATATATATGTACTACATTTTCTTTATCCATTCATCTGTTGATGGACATTTAGGTTGTTTCCAAGTCTTAGCTATTGTGAACAGGGCTGGAATAAACATGGGAGTGCAGATACCATTTCAATATACTGATTTTCTTACTTTAGGTATATAACTAGAGGTGGGATTGCTGGATCAAATCATAACTCTATTTTTAGTTATTTGAGGAACCTCCAAACTGTTTTCCATAGCAACCATACTAATTTACATAACCACCAAAAGTATATGATGGTTCCCTTTTCTCCATATCCTCACCAGCATTTGTTATTGCCTGTCTTTTAAATAAAAGCCATTTTAACTGGGGTGAGATAATATCTCATTATAGTTTTTATTTGTATTTCCGTGATCAATGATGTTGAGTACATTTTAATATGCTTGTTTGCCATACGTATGTCTGCTTTTGAGAAATGTCTATTCAAATATTTTACCCACTTTTTGATCCAATTATTATTATTTTTTTCCTATGCAATTGTTTGAGCTCCTTAGATATTCTGGTTATTAATCCATTGTCAGATGTGTGAAAGGAAAATATACTGGGCTCCCAAAATCACTAAGGAAAACCCAAATGGGAAACTGCTTAGAACTAACTTTCCTCCCATTCTACTCAAAGTCACCCCTCTGCTCATTGAAGCAGATACATATCTTATTTTCTTCCTTTGTAAAGGTGAATCAGAAACCCAAAATACCAGGGGATTTCAAGATTTCAGTCTAAACCTTCACCTAGTAAGTGCTTTTTGTCCCCCCAGTGACAGTCATTCATGGCACTGTATGAGAAGATATTTCACCCTGAGTGAATACCCTCCTCTCTCTCCATTTTGGTTGCTTTTCCTTCATGTAAAAACTCAGCACTGCTCAATGAATTTAAACAGTTTAATAATGAGACAAGTTAGTTTTCTACTGCTGGGAGGCATGTATGGTGACAGCCTATTAAACCCCAAACCTCTCTTTCTAACTTCTGCCTGGAAAAACTTTAGAGTCATATATTTTACCTAACATTACAGACCCTACAGACCCTCATAAGACAGGATTTTTTTCTCAGTAAAGAGTCTTTTCGGTCCTTTGCCAAAAACTTCTAGTACCCTGATTTCCTCCGCTTTTGTGTTCCTCTATCAGCAAGCAGTCTCTATGCCCCATTTGTAAGGAAAAACTCCACATTCAACACTTGGGAGGAAGTGAGAGACAAATTCTAGCCTCAGTGCTGTTCCCATCTGATGGAGGACAGCCATTAAATCCATATGTTGTTTTGAGACACCTCTTCTGCTTCCAACTACATTGACATTTAAAAAGAAAGAGAATTTTATGTTTAAAAGTCAATGGGTAAAATTTCCTGGGAATGCATTGCTTTTCCAGGGTCGTAGCTAGAGGAGGCAGGAATAGAGTGAAAACACTCCCTCCGTTAAAGTGTCTCAGCCAAGTTAAACACTGTACAATCTCCTGGGAGGCCTAGGATCCCAGAAGAGCAGTGAGATGAGGCATTGTGCTGGGAAGCATGACTACTCCTGCCAGCTAGCGCCTCCAGATCCATGGGTGCAATTCATGCTTCAATCCATGGGCAGTGTCTATGATGGTTGCCTGGACCCAAAGGAGATGGGAGGAAAGAGAAAAGAAACACCCCTGCAATCTTTCTCTTCATCCTGGGTCACTTCAAAAGGAGAAAGGAGGCTAAGGAACACCTTCTACTCCCCTTTTACTGCATGGGTAACAACCCTTCTTCAAGCCCAAATTTCCCTTGAGTCTAGCCTGGCTATTCTTTAAACTTCAGACCCTGAAGTTCACTCTGGGCAAGCACAAACTTCACTCATATATAGAGGCCTTCCAGGATATAACCCAAGTATTTAAACTCTCCTGGAAGGATGTTAGGTTACTCTTAAACCCTAACTGCTGCTGAGAGACAGGCAGCCCTACAGGTAGCAGAAATAATCAGAGATGAACAGCATGTCTCCTGTAGCCAGTCAAAATGGGAGAGAGGGTGAGAAAGAGGAAGAATCCCCATTTCCAGTAGGAAAAGAGGCAGTATCCCTTGAAAACTCTAACTGGAACCCTACTAAGCCCACACATGAGTGAAAAAGAAAACACTTTCAGATGGATATGGTAGAAGGATTACAGAGGACCAGAGTCAAACTTGTTAACTACTCTAAGCTATCCATGATAGATCAAAACCTAGATGAAACTCCCTCTGCCTTTTTATAAAGGCTGAGAGAGACTTTGGCAAAACATGCTTCCCTATCTCCTAATTCAGTTGAGGGACAGCTAATCTTGAAAGACAGGTTTACTCAAGCCACTCCTGATATTTGAAGGAAGCTACAGAAACAGGCTGTAGGACCAGAAGGCACCTTAGAAAACCTTGTAAGAGTATCCACCTCAGTGTCTTACAAGAGGTACTAGGAGGAGGCTCAGGAAAAGGACACACAATACAATAAAAAGTCAGAGAGAGGGTACCTTGGAATGGAATCCAGGCCTGGGACTCCATAAGCCCACTGTTCAAGTCACTCCTGTAAACTGGTCAGTAACAAACTTTCCTGAAGGCCTCCATCTTTTTTTACATCCTTGAGCATAACCTGTAACCATGCGGCAGTACTTTTTTTTTAGCCATTGCCATTTTACAATGGTGACCCAGGTTCAATCCTGGCTTGGGTAATGAATACTTTCAAGTTAATAGCTGTGTGACTTTTAATCATCTCTTCCTCCTCCATGAACAACTAACTTCCTGTCTTAAATCTTCCTTTCTCTAAATTGCCTTTAAAAGTTCTAGATCTGGTAAAAGCTGCTTACCACCACTTATAAAATATCTTGTATAGTCACAGTTAATTTATAACCTAATTGAGAGTTGTTGTTTCACCTGTGATGTTACTTTTGGTAAAGTTCAAAAGCCAGAAATATTAACTGCTTGGTTTGGCTAAAGTCACGTAGCAGAAGATTTCAAAGGATGTTCTTAAAGAGTGCTCAGCTTGATTAAAAGTGGTTAAGTTATGGTATATTTAAAAGGCCTTTATGTTTTTCTCTTCTTGGAGGATCGTGTTTTTCTTGAAAAGAACTTTCCATTGACTAAATTACTTTTCTCCACTCTGTATTTCCATTCTTAATGCACCCAAGATAACTTCTGGTGGCCTGAAACTTTTTGGGAAGAACAGAAAAGGCACAATTGGATTCCATTTTGGGAGAAACCTCTGTTTTCCTCATGGAACCCCAGAACTTAGGGGCTGATAGATCCCACTCAAAATCTGTTTTTGTCTTACAGCTATACAAGTTTATTAGGCCCTAGAAGTTTCATGGTTTTCGATCCTTGCTCTTAAAGGGCTCCACTGGGAAGCCAATAATTCAATTAGGAAATGGGACAAGAAAAAGTCTTAAAACTACTGGATCTTCTTCTGTTTGATTATGTAGTGTCAAACACTACATAAATGTGTTGTTTGTGATGTCTGTAACAAGAACTCTAATTGAATACCTTAAATAAAAATAAGCACTTAAATCAAATATTTTAGAGAAAAGTTAAAAATGCCTTTTGGTTTATGTGAATTTAATCTTTAAGAAATAAAAATTGCTTTAAAGATTAAATTGATAAAATGCAAATGTCATCAAAATGTAAACAGGAGGTTAAAATCATGTAAGTTAGATACCAGGTTTGTTAAATATTTCAAGGTTGTACGCTGCCTACTTTACAACTTTGTAAGATGTGGGGATATATGAAATTAATCATGCCCCTAACTATACTGAAAAAAGTCATACTTTATCTGCATCTAGTACATAATTAAAACAACTTACCAGGTTTTACATTAAAGTTAAAAATTGTTAAGAGTTACCACTAAAACATGTAAATAAGAGAACTAAAAATAAATGTATATGCAAGGTAGGTAAGAACGATAAAATGTGTTTGTGGTAAAAGATTATAAAAAGGCATAAAAATGTAAACTTTGCCTATGGAAAGAGGATTATTTTGAAACCAATGTAAGGGTAAAATTTGGCTTTCTTTCCCTTGTACAGATTTTTCATGTAATAGAGAAGAATAACGAAATATTTTGTTTACCTTGTTGGCAGACTGCCAAGGAAAGAAAAGAGTAGACAGGAGACAAACTGTTTGGAAAGCTAAATCCTCCCTCTTAATGAGTAAAGTTTGTTTCCTAGTTTTAAAATTTCTGAGTCATCATTTTGTCAAAATAAATAACTTATGTGTAACCGTGAATTGTATTTCATAATATCAAGTGTTTTAAATCTCTAACATTTGACAAGCTTCCCAAAATCAAACTTCGCATTCAAAATTGTCTCTCCTGAACCCTAGCTTCTTTATGCTGCAGAGGTCCCTGAAGCATCCAGAAGAGAGGTAAACAGAATTTTTTGACTTGTTTAGGCAAGTAGGATTGCCAAAATTATGTTTAACTTTATTCAGGTTATATTTTAGTGATAATATTAATATATGTTCCAAAATTGTATGGGATTTTAAAAATTCTAATGCTTGAGTATATACCATGAATCATAATTAGGATTATTGTATTAAGTTACTGCAAACCACAGAAATAACCAAATATCATTGCCAATCATGTGCTTGACTGTAACTAACCTGAACACGTTGCCATCTACAGATAATTGTTGTCTTGTTTTAATCCTCTGCTAAACATGCTTTACAATCAGCTGTAGGACTTTAAAACGTGCCATCAAATGCAGGTTTCTGATAACTTTGGAAATCATGACATGGGAATAAAAGAAAATGTACAAGAGTCATGAAGAGCTTAACCGTTTATGAATATAAGACAGGAGTTAACTGCATGAACTAAACTAATGTAAGTCTGAATTAATCTTTTTTACTTTTTGCTTAAAACATTGCTATTCTTTGTTTTGTTCTTCAGAGTTAAGGAAATTTTTGTTTTAAGCTATCTATAACTTTTAAGAATTAAGTAAGATATACTCCTATGAACAAAATTTGGAACATATTTGTTTCTTCTGCCGGGTTACTCTGGAATTTGGGAACTATTTGGGAATATTCTTATTTTGTGGCAATATAGTGGCTTGCACCAGTGCAGTAAGAATCCATTTTCTTTTGCAACATGACACAATTGGAGAAACTGGTTGTTTTACCAAGGCTGTGACTGGAAGGGTATGCTTCTCTTTGAGGAATCAAGCTTCACTTACAGAGCCAATAAAAGCCTATTGGGAAATGAGGCCTCCTACCTTGCCTACACAATCTGTGTACAGTGTTTCTAGTATGTGGTGAGTAAAGAATGTCACTATCTAACAAGCCCCGGAACCACATATTCTTGTGACCTTAAGAAGAGAGGAATTCACACAACTCATAGGTATTTGAGGCTACAAACTCATGGCTGGGCTTGATTTTAAAAATAGTCCTATCTGAGATCCCTTGTGAAACAGAGTTCCATCAAAGCTAACTTTAAAAGACTATGCAAAAATAATTATTTTTTGCTGCACTTTATGCAAATAATCAAGCCAAGTGTAAGCCTAGTTTATTTTGCAAACAACTCAGTCATACCTTTTTTTTAAGAAAACAACTATCATGATTTGTTTTGAACAAAAATGAGGCCTGGAGAGAGAAAAATTTGATTCAAAACTTATCATACACTTGTCATTAAATTCTAATCTCATTAGTTGTTTTTAAGTTTTGCCTATTCTATTAGTCTGTTCTCATGCTCCTAACAAAGACACATCTGACACTTGGTAATCTATTTTAAAAAGGATGTTTAATAGACTCACAATTTCACATGGTTAGGGAGGCTTCACAATCATGATGGAAGGCAAAATCATGGAAGTAGACAAGAAAGAGGATGAGAACCAAATGAAAGGGGTTTCCTCTTATAATACCATCAGATGTCCTGAGACTTATTCACTACAATGAGACCAGAATGCAGAAAACCACCCCCCATGATTCAGTTATCTCCCACAACACATGGGAATTATGGGAGCTACAATTCAAGAAGAGACTTGGATGGGGACAAAGTCAAACCATATCACCTACATTTAAAACTAACCCTGCTTTTTCCTGTAAACACACAAGCAATCTCTGAGTGGAACTCACAATAAAAAAAGGATAAGTAGTGTAAAAATCTGGATCAATATTCTAGCTTTGGGCAATTATCCTGCAAATCCTACCAGGTTATGGGAGTATACAGGTACCTATAACACAGAGGTTTCTTTATTTGGGAAAATAAAACCAAGGAAGTAAACCAAAGCCAAGCCTCATGCACCCAGATCTTAGCAGGCATAACTATAGATATGATTCATCTGGGCATGGCTGAAGCTTTGAGATTTTTGAGCTATCATTACCTAGTCCCTTGTTTCATTTTTCTACGTGTCCTCTAATAAACCATTTTTTTTCTTGCCTAACGTGTATCACGCTACAAATGTTGATGCAAATGAAACCATGCATGGAAACACATTTCTTCCAAGGATCCTTAGAAAGGTCCCAGGAGGAATCCTAGCTGCTGTTCCCCCACACAATGCCCCTTTCCAGCAGGAAATAGCAAGAAGAATCAACACCCAACCTCACTAACAGCAGTTAGGGTCTCCACTCCTGTGGGGAAAAATGAAAGAGGAGAAAGAAACAAACCAGTCAGATAGGCAGTTAGGGTGGGTCTTCAGTTGAATTCTTTCAAACAAAAGAACAGCCTAAAAAATTCAACTATAGTCACAGATAAGTAAACTTGCATAGGGGGGTTTGACTAAGACATGCGCACAGCCACACAGATAAGAAAGTCTATACAGGTGACTTGTGCAGACACACTCACAATAAAAAGTTCCATCTCCCATGATATGGTTTGGCTGTGTCCCCACCCTAATCACATATTTAATTTCAACATGTTGTGGAAGGGATCCAGTGGGAGATAACTGAACCATGGTGGCACGTCTTTCCCATGCTGTTCTTTTCTCAGGGTAGTTAATAAGTCTCACAAGATCTGATGGTTTTAAAAAGGGGATGTGCCCTGCACAACCTCTTTTCTCCTGTCTGCTGCCATGTGAGACATGACTTTTACCTTCTGCCATAATCATGAGGCCTTCCCAGCCATGTGGAACTGTAAATCCAATAAACCTCTTTCTTTTGTAAATTTCCCAGCCTTTGGTATGTCTTTATCAGCAGCATGAAAATGGACTAATTGGGTAAATTGGTACCAGGAGTGGAATGTTGCTAAAATGATACACAAAAATGTGGAAGAGACTTTGGAACTGTGTAAGAGACAGTAGTTGGAACAGTTTGGAGGTCTCAGAAGAATACAGGAAAGCATGCAAAAGTTTGGAACTCTCTAGAGACTTGTTAATGGCTTTGAGTAAAAAGATTTCATTTCTTGTTGTTCCTTCCAACAATAGCTAAAAGAAAGAAAAATTTAGAGAAACCCTCTGGTAGGGTTGGTAGAACATCAGTGGCAAGAGGGTGCAACCTGCATCTCTATCTGACCATCTACAAATTCTCAGGGCATCTAATCTGATGATTGACTGTACAGCAAGCCCAACATCATGTACCCTGCCACCAGGAAGAAAGCCAAGCCAAACACTCAAGACACAAAATGAGACAAACAGGAAAGCAATGGCTGTCCCTGGGCCTGAAAGGGTCAATTAGCAATGAATATTCAAGAGAAAATTCACCAGAATCACATTCCAAAGAACTAATTCTTATAGTTGTTTTTCTCCTGCATATCTGAATTTGGGAAAGAAAAAACAGAGTCCTGTATTTGTATTTTTATAGGCAAAATTCCAGGATCTGGTTCAGTAAAAATTTTTACATCAGCTTTGTCAGATCTCAATTCAGCTGCACCCTCTGGAGCAAGTGGGATACCTGCCTGTCCATTCATGGTTGCCTAAGCCACAGGAAAGGAGAAACACTTTTCCTCTTCCCTCCTGGGTTCAGTGTCTGGGACCCTACAAATTAAACTGACCACAGACAAGGAGAAACACTTTTCCTCTTCCCTCCTGGGTTCAGTGTCTGGGACCCTACAAATTAAACTGACCACAGACACGTTAACAAGAAAAAAAATTAATGATGTGCATACACATGGAAATTCACAAAGAAATGTGATGCAAAGAGGCAATTAGAATTCGGGGCGTATATCTTAGATTAGCCCTAGAAAAGAAGTCTGGGGCTGCTTGATGCAGGAAGTAAGTTATGAGAAAGCAGGGGGAAGAAATGTGTTCTAAATAAGGATTGTTTAATAAGCCTTCTTATGCAGATAAGTCATCAGCTATTAAGAGTTGTCTATGGAGTAGTTTTCTCATAAATACGCTAGAGGGAGACACCTTTATATATTGAAATTTATGTCTTGCTTTTAGAAAGGGGAAAGTCAGAGAGCGAATTGCTTTCTGCTCAAAAAAGTTATTATGCCAAAGTGACATATTTTGGAGGGGCATATTTTGGTCCACTTCAGGATATTTTGCTGGATGCAATTCTATATTTTAATGTGTTATAGTGATATTCATCATAAGATAGGAAAACACTTTATTTCTTCTATCAAGATAGCAGTATCACTAAAATCATTAGTTCCTGGCAGAATATGGGGCTTTGTTTAATTTTATAGCATGCTTGAGTTGTCATTTGACTGGCAATTAAATCAAGGGATAATTCTTTTTTTCCCATCCCCATGATATAAAAATAGTAAGCAGGAAGCAGGTTGTCATAAAAATCAATTATTTCAACATAGGCCAATAGAAGCCTGGAGTGAGAATTGACAAATACAGGTTCATGCAAATCTAAAGCCATTCAAAGGTTGGTAGTCCTTCATGCTAGTGAGTGAGCTATGATGGAGTTTACTTTCATTTAAATTGTAAAGCTGGAGGCTGGGGGAGGAGGGAAGCAAAGTATAAGCACAGTGTACACTAAAACTGAATAAATTAATTCTGTAGTAATATTAACAAAGGGACTGATAATTACTTCCTAGAATTTCTCAGTGATAACATATAACGATCTTGCGTAAATAGAGATATCTTTCATATTCAGAGATGACGTTGCTGGTATGAACATATCAAATCTAATAGGAAAGTCTTGATAGAAAATGGATCCTTCTGTTATTGGATACATTCTAACTTTTCATCATATTTTTGACTAATATTCCATAAATGTGCTTCTCTAGCCTCACTGATTAACTGATCTATTCCCTGTCACTCATTTCATTAATTCCTTTGTGCTTTTATCATGCTTTTTCTTCTTTGGGAATCAATTTCTCTCCTTTCTCTTCCTTACGTATCTCCCTTATCCATCTCGAGACCTTCCTTTATCATTAAGCTTTCCCAGGCCATTTCAGCATGTGTACTATCCCCTTCTGTTGAAACCAAACAACCTATTTCCGTACTTTATTATGCATCGCTTTAACGATTCCTCTGTATTCTTATTAACACATCATATAGTTATATTTCGCCTTGCCAACTATCCTCTGAACTTCAACATGGGTTACATGTTTCTAAGCATCTAAAAGAGTGCTGCAAAAAATAAATATGTGTTTCATTGGTTGATGTGGGTCTTCACTGTAATGTACACATTTATTTAATCCTTGCTTGAGGCCATAGAGCACACATAAGATATCTGGTCATAATACCTAAGCATAACAAACCTGATGCTAAAGTTTAAGAATTAGACTTTCCTATAAATTTCATGACCTAGAACTAAATTAGAAACAACATTAAAGTTAAGACAGCATTTTGTGTCATCTAGCTTTCAGCTAACAGCACACACAGACTGAATATGGCAAGACTTCAAACAAGAATACATTATTTTCTGCTCCAATTCCAATGCTTTGTGATTTTTTTTCTTTGAGTTAGATTTTAGGAGAGTATCAGTACTGTGCTGGCCCAAAGTGCTGAGAATAACAGTTACATGTATTTTTATTATTTATTATTTATTTTTATTTTTATTTTTTGAGACTAAGTCTCACTCTGTTGCCAAGGCTGGAGTGCGGTGGTGCTATCTCGGCTCACTGCAATCTCCCCACCCCATTCAAGCGATTTTCCTGCCTCAGCCTCCCGAGTAGCTGGGACTACAGGCATGCACCACCACTACGGCTAATTTTAGTATTTTTAGTAGAGACAGAGTTTTGCCACGTTGGCCAGGCTGGTATTGAACTCCTGACATCAAGTGATCCACCCACCTCGGCTTCCCAATGTGCTGGTATTACAGACATGAACCACCATGCCTGGCCAACAGTCGTATCTTTACTGAAGAGATGGTGAAGTATGCATTTAGCGAGAACCAGTGGTTAGCATATTACAGTGTTTTCTCATTTAACACAACAAACTGAGAGAGTATATGTTGTTTCCATTTTACAGATGAAAAAGCTAGGTTCAGATAAGTTTTTCAAAAATGTCTACTGAATTGATTGTGAAAAATAATAATTATTCAAAAATATCTTTTAAAATATTAAATAAAAAATAGTGACTTACATTTGGCGAATTTGTAATTATAGGAAAATAATAAATACTACTTCGTTGAAATCTAAGTGGTGTTTGTCTTACCTAAGAACTTTTCAACACCCCTGTTTCTGCCTAAAAACGGATTACATGAGTGACCCTGAGCCACACTTCTTTCTTTTATTTTCAGAGTTTATGTTCAATGTTACAGGACAAAATGAGCAAATAGATAATGTATACTGTGCATTTGTCCATCTGTTCAATTTCTTGTGAAAGGTCTTTAAAAGTCTTTTAATATACCACTTTTCCTACTGTTTTCTTGAGTATCATTTTTATTGGCACTCATAAATGATTTTTTTCTAAACCTTTATGATTTCTTACCAAAAAATTGTGAATTGCATCTGTTATGTCTAGATTTTTTTATATCTATCTTTGTGTGTGTGTGTGAGGAAAGTTGCAAGAGCAAATAAAACAGAAGAAAAATTGAGATTCACTTAAACTAGCTCTTAGTAAGACCCTGAAATTTTTTCCAGTCACTTTCAAAATAAAAGAAGGAATTTACTTTGATATATTCATAAAAATCAAGTGTTCTAAAACCCTTGATTAAAATGACTAGAGGTTTTTCTATCTTTTCCAGAAACAATCTCATCTTTCTAAAATGGAAAGTGGTCTCTTTAAAGATCTGGCTTATTGAAAATCAGTGTCATTTTGGAAGCTATCATATTGATCTAGCATTTAGGTGCACTTTTTAATAAGCTGATTGATAGTAATGATACTAATTATCATAATGATGAGCTCACTTTGGACAGGTACTGAGCTAATGCCCCAACCATTCTCTGTGGCTAGTCACACTCTATGATTGTAAAGTTTGTTGGTTCAGTTTGACTTATAAATGAAGGTCTAAGTATACATAGTAATGATTTTCAACACAAAGAGTTATTTTCCCTTCTAAGAATAGAGAAATAACTCAGTAATTTCACAGGCAGAATTAGATCTGTAGATAAAATGAAATATCTAAAGGATGAAACTGTTATCACAATTTGGTTTTACAAAGTTCTAAGAACATAGTAAAAATGAATTTCAAATTTATTATATTCAGATGAATGCGGCATCATTTTCCCAATACCATATTAAGAATTCTTCATTGACTTCGTAGGAGTATAGCTCACCAAATAATTTACTGCTGTTATGGTTTACAAATCCTGAAAACACAATGGGTTATTATCAAAGTACTTGACTTCCCCATTATTTTTACGACCTGAGAAATCAGGGTAAACCAGAAGTTAATTACATTTTGGAAGAAATAGGAAAAAAATGAGAGAAACATCTCTATTCCAGGGCTACATCTTCATTAAAAATATTCTCCTTTTCAAAAATAGATACATTTTTCTCTTATTTGTCTCTTTTATTATTATCTCAATTCATTTTACAAATAACTACTGATCTCTTCATAAGACATTCTGGATAATGTCCTGAGACTAAGGATTCAATAAAGAACAAACAGATATTTCCTACAGTACTATGCTGAGTGCTAAGAAGTACAGAGAGTGCTAACAATAATCAGGGGACTTGACCTAATACTGAATAAATATTCATGCAGGATCAGCATTTGAATTAATGTTTGAATGATCAACAGGAGTTAATTAGGAGAAGAAGTAAGAAAATGACATTCCAAGAGAAGAATGTCTCTTGCACTGAAATTAAAGGACTAAAAAGATCTTGTTGAGTTGCAGTAACTAAAAGATTATCATGGTTAGAGATCAGAAATTAGAAAGGAGAATTGAGTGAGTTAGGACTTCAAGTACAGGGTAACAAGTCTTGTTAAAAATTTTGGCTTTTTATCCTAAGGTAAGCGGTAGTGGTCTTCTGATTTGAAAAGATCACTCGGATTCCATGGTAGATAATGGAATGGTTGGAGAAAGGACTGAAGTGGATGCTGATGCTGCAGTGAACCCCTCAATAATCAGCATAACTGCATGTAAGCTATTCTAAAAGTTAAAATTTCAACTAATAGACATGCTTGATGTTTTATTCTCTAAGAAAAGCTCTGTAACCTCTTGCACAAAAAAAAAAAAAAAAAAAAAAAAAAATACCCTTGCAGGAAAGCTGATATCCCATTATAAAACCCCTTTCAAATATCCTTTTTGAAGCTTGAAAGCTTATGTCACTAATGTTTATCTTTTCACTCCTGCTGGGGGTAAAGATATATGTTTACCACTACCTGTTTACCAAGGGCACTCTCCTCTACTCCTCTGCTAACCACTGAAAATTCTTAAAGAGGTTCTCTGGTTACTCTCTTATAAAAATGAAAGAATGTAATTCTGACATATTAAGAAACTAATATGACGTGGTCCCAGTTCCTGGCTTGTGATTACATTCTTTGCTTACATTCTGCAATGCATTTGTTATAAACAATAAAGCCTGGCTTTAAATTAAGAGTCAGTAGTCTTTTTACCATATTGCTGGAGGGGAAATAGGAGATTTTGGTCATTTAAGAAAAGGATTACTAGATAGTAGAAGTAGAAAGAGAAAAGAACCCTGTAACCCCAGAACTTTGGGAGGTCGAGGAGGGCAGATCACGAGGTCAGGAGATCGAGACCATTCTAGCGAACACGGTGAAACCCCACGTCTACTAAAATACAAAAAAAATTATCCGGGCGTGGTGGCGGGCGCCTGTAGTCCCAGCTTCTCGGGAGGCTGAGGCAGGAGAATGGCGTGAACCCGGGGGGCGGAGCTTGCAGTAAGCCGAGATTGGCCACTGCACTCCAGCCTGGGTGACAGAGCGAGACTCCGTCTCAAAAAAAATAAAAATAAAAATAAAAAAAGAAAGAGAAAAGAACATAGTGAAGAAATAGTTAGAAGGCAACAATCTAAGGTATTCAGTGCTTGATTTTTCCTGGGAAATGTAAAAGAAGAGGGTTTCAAACGTGGGCATCAGATTTCTGAACTGCAGGACTGAATAAATGGTAATACTAGTTCCTGAGTTTGGGAGTACTTATAAAAACAGGAGCCAACCATGCTAAGAACTGAGTTAAGAGCATTCCAAAAAAGTGGAAAAACACAAAGAGTCCACAACAGAAAATAAAAATACAGGGCATATTCAATAAAATGATGAAAGATCAGAACACCTAAGGCTATGGGATTGTCAAGGGAAAAGAATAGAACTGAGGCTGGAGAGCTAGGTTCATATCTGATAAGGTGTGGTTTTGTAGGCTACCATGAGTAGTTAGAATTATTCTGAATACAATAAAAATTTAACAGTTTTAAGCACTAACATTTTAGTTGGATTTAAATTGTATGAATATGATGTTGTGGTCTTTAGTAAAATGAAGGGAGAGAGTTAAATAATGGATATAGGAGACCAGTTGTAGGGTCGTTTTGGAATGCAAGGAAGAGACCATTGTGACCCGGATAGAGGGATGACAGAGGATACAAAAGAAGTGCAATAAATCAAGAGATATTTTGAAGATACAATTAATAGTTCATGCTAAGGTTTATATGAAGAGATAATGTTGTTGAGCTAAAGAGAGAGAAGTCAGAAAATCTCCTAGGTTTCTAAGCAGTAAGAAAATAATGTAGTAAAAGGTTTATGCAAGGAAAAAAGTGAAGGCTTCATTCTGAATATGTTAATTGTAAGATGTCTGTGGAACATGGAAATGGTGATAACAAGCATCTGATGGAAATATGAGGCTAAAGTGCAAATTCTGAATTGAAGATACCTAGGTATTCACCGAAAATATTTCATTACAATTCATGGAAATGAATTAAATCACCTAGAGAAGAGAAGATAGAGAACGAAGATAAATAGATAAAAGTTAGGACTTAGATGGAACAGAATAAGATGACCCAGTTAAAAAAAAAAAAAAAAAAAAAAAAAACCTGCAAAAGAGCAATCACTGAGAAAGAAGGAAACCAGGAGAGTAGAATACCACGAACAAAGGAAGATAGAAAGAGAAAGTAACCCACCATCTTGAATATTGGTGTGAAATGGTTTAAGGTGAGGATAGAGAAGAATATTGGACTGGTAACATAAATGTCATTCATGATGTTGATAAGAGCATATTGAATGAAGTAATAATGGTGGAAACTGGACAGTAGAGAGATGCACAATGACGGAGGCTGAGGATGTGGAGACAGTGTGATAAAAGGAGATATTTAATTAGGAGAGGGAGCAAGAAAATAAGCAAATAAATATACCCAGAAGAATATCTGAGGGTGGTCATTGATGTTTTTAGTTGGAAGACTGTAATACATGTAATCTAGGATGACTAATGCAGAAGAAAGGGAAAGACTGCTAAATCAAAAGAGGGAGGATAATCCAAAGTCCTCCAAAAGATAAAAATGGAATGGTATCATTAACATAAGCAGAGAAAATGGCCTTTCTTAGAATGAGGTGTACTTTCTTCATTATAATAGGAGAAAAAGAGGAAAATGCTAGGGGAAAATGCAGGACAGCCCTCCAAGTGGCCTTGGACCAACCCAGTTTTTCCCCTTCTCTCACTTGTGCTTCTCAAGAATAGCTGTAGAATGAGCTGGGAATGCAACATCCTGAGATAAGGCTCAGACTCTCTTACTGTGTCTCTTAGAACAGCTTTTCTTTGAGTGCTTTAGCCCAGTGATCATGTGATGCCTGGGTTATAAAATACAGGGCAGGCTTCTTTCAAGGGTTCCTCAGCTGTGGTACAAATAGGGCATGTGCAAATGAGACTTCACCACTCTGGGCAAACTGTGTGAGTCTTGGGAGGCTGGCTCCTCATGAGCCCCAGGCTTCTGTGTCCCTTGATGCCTATCTGTAAGCAATAAACCTGCTTCATGCAACTTTATTCTTGTATGTTCTAAATCACTGGACTCATTCAAGTAGTAGAAACTGCAGCCCAAGATGCAGTGAGCCAAAATGGTACCAACGCATAGTGAATCTGCTTTGTGGCAGGAACACTTTATAGGTGAAAAGAATAGACAGTTTCTGAGTTGTGGCCTCTATGCTCTCATTTAAGTGTAAACAAAACAGCTGAGAGTTATAAGGAAACCTAGATGACAGCCCTAATGAATTCCATATTTAAAGTCAAGATGAAGAAGAATGAATAGGTAGAGAATTGGGAAGAAAACTCAGACTACAAGGTGTCGTGAAAACCCTAAGTAAATATCCATATTGTAGAATAAGAAAAAGAACAAAAAGTCATAAACACCAAGTCTAAGCAGTGAGAAAAAAATTGAAAAAGAAGAAAGAATATAAAGTAGGAGAAGATTCCAGCGAGCTCAATAGAATTAAGAACTGTAGATTGTATAATTTAGGTTTCTTCTGTTGTCTAATGTTATTAACATGAAAAGTACTTGCATATTATAAAAACCATACAACCAGGCTAACTTTGCATGGGAATCAACATTAAACCAGCAATTCCTAACTAACTGATAAAAGCACTCTTTGGAAGAATTACAGAATGACAGAAATTAAACGTACACAGCTGGATAAGTGATGCTAATGACAACAAACATATTGGTTAAGATGCTTTTCTGAGTTCATACGTTAAATAGGTTAAAGTGAGTCCTCTAAAGCATAACAATGTGCTGACTTTAATTATCTTATAATTATTTAATAATTAAGTGGGATTTTCATACTGTTGATCTTTTTCTGAATTTTTCAAGTTGACTACTAATTAGAGTTTTGACTAAAAATTAATGAAATATAAATATTACTGTATATGTAAGAAAAGAAACACACTTGGCTATTGTTTTGAGGATATGCATTTAATTTTAAATTTTATAATTTAGATTCAACATGAATTGCAATAAATGGATCTTCAGCAGAGTTACTAATAGAAAATTGAGCTTTGCCATCATTAGAAACATAGATTTTAATGCCTGTGCAATTGCCATCAATTTTATCTCCAGAAATGACATCACAGTATGTGCCAGCAGGAAGACCAGTTTGCAAAGTTAAAGAAAATGACCTGGAAAATAAAATTTAAGATTGAACTTCAATACATTGAAAAACAGGAATACTGACTAACCATAAATAAATAGCATAACTTTATGTTGTAGAATCCTAAGCAGTCAAGGTCTCACTAAGAAGAAAATCCATATGCCTCTCTAGTAGTTGTAAATAGCTTTCTCAGGACCAAAAGTCACCTTACAGCAAACAGAGCAAGTTCGTGGCCATGTGGTGCAAACATTACGAAAAAATCAAAGTTGAAGAATATCAGTGAAGATTGGCAGGAACGGTCACACTTTGATAAAAGTGCCACCTTAGTAAAATCAAATTTGTTCTCAACTGAACTTAATACCAACTACATTTAATAATTTCAAGGGTATTATTTTTTTAACCTCCTTTTTTCCCCACGAGGATAAAAAGAATTTGGGGTGTACATGCAAACAATCTAGCATTTCTATGAAGAAGTGATTTTTTGAAATATAAAGCTTTTTCACAAAAATTTTTTTGATATTTTCATCCACAAAAGAAAGAAATTAAAGAACTAGACATGGGCTTTTTTGGCAGGAAAGAGATCGACTTGACTTATATATTTATGTATTTATTTTTCATCAGTGAAATATAATTTATACTAGAATGAGCTAAGTATGAGTATCAGTTGGCCTTGGACAGGGACAATTCAACTGTTTGCAAGGAAGTCTTCTGAGCTATATGTTAGGGAATCATTTATACCACAGGCAAAGGATATAAAAATCACAGATGAAAGGCCAATAATGAGAAGTTTCAGAACTAAAACTCAAATCTCCTGAAGCAAGTCATTAACCACAAGATACATATTATTTATACATACACTTTAAAAATGTTGTTTGTCACAAGGAGAAAGAGAAGTGAAGAAAGTATACCAAAACACTAGGTAGAGCAATCATTGAGGAAAAGAGTTAGAAATAAAGACACTTTAGTACTGAGGCAGCATTTTTCCATGACTAAAAGAGCAGGAATACAAAACACGTTCTTTTAATGATTTCACAATCCTTACATTAATTACTTTGTGTATTTTGTGGCATGTGTAGGTGAGCATATGCATGTTAATTCTATGTATGTATAAGATACTGCAAGGGTACACAGAAAGGACTCTGCTTACAACAGAAAGCCCTTATGAAAAGAGGAGAACGAAGGAGTAAGAACCATCATCCTTTAACTTCTGCCCATTTTTGATCTCTATTGTCTTCTTGCTCCACTGACTAAATGATTTTTCAAATATGATAAAAGTAAATGAACAGAAAAAAAAAAGAATGAACCAAGAACGTACTGATACAAAATATTATTTTTAATTGATATTTACTTACCAGTCATCATTGTTGAAAACAATGAATCCTTTGTTTCCTCTTCCAAAAGCCACTTGGTTGCTCCCATTATCATACCAGTTTGTAAAAGGCTCACCATCCACTACATTGCGGAAAGCAACCATGTTCCTACAAACACAGTAACATAAAAATGTTGATATTCTTAAACTTCAACTGTTTTAAATAAAATGCTAAAGAAAGTTTCCTATTAGAGGACATGTCAAAATAAATATTCTCACCTTATTTGGCGCCATCGATGTTCACAGACCCAGTCATTGCCACAAGTAGTGTCTGGATTAATAGTAACTTCTTTAGTTACTCCATTATTATTTGGTGGCCCAACCCAGTCATTAACATCCTTAATTGGGGGGGAAAAGCCAAATTTTAACATACATGTATTTACCTTTTCCTTCTCCTTTACACCAAACCCAACCTATCCTGTTATTTGTGTCTCTGTAGTCAGTGACTTGATCCAGAATCCAATGCCTTCATTAATTTTTATAGCCCTTTACTGGGTCTTCATCATCTCTCTATTCTCTGATTCTCTTTTATCATATTTCAAACTAAGGTAACAAATTTTTATCCTATCCTTTTCATTCCAAGGACCCGCAAAGGCTTCTTTGCTCTGTCACCCAGGCTGGAGTACAGCGGCATGGTCATAGCTCACTGCAGCCTTGATCTCCCAGGCTCAAGCGATCCTCCCATCTCACCTCCCAAGTAGATAAGACTGTTGGTGCACACAGTCTTGTTGGTTGTGCACCAACAGTCTAATTTTTTTTTTTTCTGTTTTTTTTAAACGAGGTCTTGCTAGCTTGACCAGATTTGTCTTGAACTCCTCAGGTCAGGTGATCTTCTCGCCTGGCCTCACAAAGTGCTGGGATTACAGCTGTGAGCCACTGCACCTGGCCTGCAAGGGCTTCTTAACATCACTGTAAGCCATGCAATGTCATTGAAGTAGGCAGGGCATTAGTACCAGAAACACCAAGATTCAAACATGGGCTCTATTACTAGTAGCTAAGAAAACTTAATCAATATACAAAATTCACTGTGTCTCAGTTTTGTCATTTGTAAATGGGAATATTGTTTTTCTTTGCTCTAAAAATTAAGTAGTATATCTGAAAATGCCCTGAGCGTGACATGTGCTAAATAAATCTTAAGAGTCCTTCATGACTCTTTTCAGATAAATGGACAAAACAACACATCTGAACATTTTTTTTTAATTGACCGCATTTTTAATACTATATTTTTTGGATTGGCACTTTAAAAAATACAAATTAAAAAAAAAAAAAACACAGTAACCCTAGGAAGGTTTTCAGTGTTGACCTTAGAATCATGTCATATGGTGAAAAGTGAACAATACTAAGAATTTTTAGCATGCAGCAGTCCTGGCAGAGTGGAAACGTTATAGTAATAGGAAAAATAAAAATACTCTCTGACTCCTAATGACAGAAATAAGACCAATTAGTAGAAATTTTAAGAAGTTGGCTCGATATAAAAGTACACCTTCTAAATATTAAAGCTGTTTAACAATAGAATCAGTTGCCCTATAAAGAGGTGGACTTCTCAAACTGAAAGGAATCTAAAGAAGCTAGCTAGGTATCAGTGTGACTCACATGAAGGAGGAATTTCTGCTGTAGACATGAACTCTCTGATGCTGTTTCTAATCCCTTTAGTTTATTATTTATTTATTTATTTATTTTATTATTATTTTTTTTTTTTGAGATGGAGTCTCGCTCTGTTGCCCAGGCTGGAGTGCAGTGGCTGGATCTCAGCTCACTGCAAGCTCCGCCTCCCGGGTTCACACCATTCTTCTGCCTCAGCCTCCCGAGTAGCTGGGACTACAGGCGCCCGCCATCTTGCACGGCTAGTTTTTTGTATTTTTTATTAGAGACGGGGTTTCACCGTGTTCGCCAGGATGGTCTCGATCTCCTGACCTCGTGATCCGCCCGTCTCGGCCTCCCAAAGTGCTGGGATTACAGACTTGAGCCACCGCGCCCGGCAGAACCCTTTAGTTTAAAAGAAAACCTTCTACTAGCTTTCCAAATATCTTTACACTCTTATTTCTCTGTTCCTTTTTGAAACTACTCATCAGATTAATGTCTTTACCACACTCCCAAAAGTTTTTCTCATTCTTACCTTTCTTGGAATGCTCTATACATTTCTGTTCTTTAGTACATATAATTTCCTTCCTCTTATAGGACACTTTGCCTATTTAACTTAGCTCAACTGACACATTTCTTTGTATTCCATGTAACATTTTAAAAGTACTTAACAAACATTTATGTTGTTCTCACTACGGGCAGATGATGTTTTAAGTTCTCTACAAGTATTGGCGTATATAATCTTGCTATCAACCCTGAGGTAGATACTTATTAGAAATACATATTTTACTCCCTGTGTCTAGCTCTTATTTTTCGGTGTTTTTTTTTTTTTTCTTTTTCCTGTTGGCTAGGGGGATTTTTCATGTCTCTGAAACAGCTTGCATACTCTTTTTCAATGAGGAATATAAATTTTACTCCTTTAATATAACCTGCCTAAAATCAGAGCCCTGTGTCAGGTTTATACATAATTAAATATTTGTTGAATAAATACATAATTAATAGTTGTCATATTAAGTTAGAACATGATTGCCTCCTTTTTCTTGAGAAAAGGATATTTTGAACAACTCCAAAACTTACTTTTCCATTTTGAAAATTTCTTGGCCAACGGTAGCTTGACATTACTCGTGTAAATCCATAAGGATGAGCAAGCATAAATCCAACTGCCATTTTATACAGCCTGAAAGTTACATAATTATATGATCATAGAATATCAGAATATTCTTACCATCATTAAAAGATGTGTTAAAAAAAATAGAGAACTTTGTTTTCTACCTGGCGTCCCAGAAGGTAAGAATAGAGGCTCCTCCAGCCCCATGTCCTCGTTGATTGTCATGGTTATCCACAAAGACAAGTGCTCTGTCAGAAGGCATGAAACCCCAACCTTCTCCCCAGTTCCTATTTTTGAAAAATAAGATATACATTGATGTATCATTTCACAATCGTTTTAGAGTAACTTAACTGTGCATCTCTTTCTGTAGGACATGGCATCTGAAGATTAATTCTCTCTCTAATTAAATGGTTAGTCTGCAAGATATATATTTACACACACACATATATATACACACACTCCATACACACTCATGTGTGTGATCTACATATATAGTCCATATTTGTATATACATGTTTGGAATACTTATGTTCATATTACTAAGATTTCTGATATTTAAAAAGGTTCTTTTAGAGGTTTCAGCACATTATAATTTAGAGGCACTCCAGAAGGATCTATGTCCATATCACATTATACAGAATGTCAAACTAGATTAAAATAAGGCTTCAATACTGTATTGTTACCATATATATTTTAATATTTTAAATTAATATATGTAAATTCTACAGTATGGACACATTGTGCATACTTTGTAAATGATAGAATCATTTTAATAATAACCTGGCTTTAAAGATTATATGCAAACATCAGTCAAATCTAGCCTGTTCATCTCTTACTTAGATGAAAATTCATAGGGAATGTTTAGGGTTCCTAGGCATGCTGTCTTGTGACAGACACTCTAAATACAAAAGATGATTGATTCGAGTTTAGGGCACTAGAATACTTATCATTAAAAATTGACTCTTTGATAGTTGTCTGAATAAGAATGATCCAGAACATAACTCACACTGGGGTAGTATGACTAATAGATCTATGAAATAATTCAGGGGAAAAGTTGTATTTAATTACTTTAAGTAAGACATCTTCTCTCCATTCCACTTGCGAATAACTGTGCCGAGTTTTGCACCATACTTGAATTCTGTCACCCGGCCATTTCCAAAGTACTCACTGCTTTTAATTGGCTCACCACCCAGGTCAATTACCTAGTAGAAATTTAGGAAAAAATAACATTTTGCATGAGGACTTTAAAGCATTTTAACCAACAAGTTAATATTATATAACAAATAGCTTTAAGCTATTATTTGTTATTGTTTTGTTATGTTTTTTGGTGACAGGGTCTTGCTATATCGTCCAGGATGACCCAAACTCCCAGCCTCAAGCAATCCTCCTGCCACAGCCTCCCAAAGTGCTGTAATTCATGAAATCACAGCATGAGCCACCACGCCCAGTGCTATTTGTTATGTAAAATGCTCAAAATGGTTTTCTTATTCTTATTATCTCAACAGGTAATATTCTTATATTCTTTTTTTGATACAGTATACACTAAAATATTGAAAGACACATAATGTCAAAGTTACCTGCTGTCCTGTGAGAATACTTACCTAATTTTTAGTCTTGTACATCAATGATAATAAGAGCTCACACTAATACAACATTTACTATCTCACTGACATATCTTAATAAATATAAACTCGTTTCTTTTTCCAAAGAAAATAAAGACATAACTATTATCAGTATCCTACATTCTGTGTACCTCCATAAAACCTGTTGTGATAAAGAATTAGATATGCTGTATCTGAAGAAGAGGAGGTTAAAGAACAGTGTTTTACATAAATGACTCAGTCCTTATCCTACAGAAATTGCATTTTTAATTGAATCTGCCATTAATTTTCTAATGAATAAGATGATATTTTATATGCAATGAATGTACCTCCTGGTAAATGAAAGGTTTACTTCCTTGAGGAAACCAGTTACTGTTGAGATTATGCAGTTTGTCCAAAATTGCCTTTATGTCTCCAGGCCACATGTGCTTGGAAGCATCAAGTCTGAACCCTGCAACTCCCATGTCAATGAGCTTGTTCATATATTCGGCAATCTTGGAACGCACATAATCCTTCTCCAGCGCAAGATCAAGAAGACCAGTCAGACGACAATCTCTGACCTGTTGAGGTAAAAATGTTATGACTGATTCATAAAACCTCACTTTTCACCTGAGAATCCATTTGCTTATTCATGTATTCAGTAATTCCTCAATAGTTGTTCTACAGGGACTTCCTTGCATTGGGCACTGGGGATGCTCACATTCTACTATAGATGTATCTTTGAAATATTTTGTAGTAGAAAATAGAGAATTTAGGAAATAAAGGCTATGAGCTTTTGAATTTGTTGGGAGCTTTTTAAAAGGGGGAAAATGCGTATTGATTAAAAACTTGAAATTAATATTTAAAAGTTTTTAAATATGGATTTGAGTTTCTTAAAGTAGTCAAACTTGTAAACCTGTGTCCCTAAGAGATCTAAATTAGTATTTAAACTGAAGTTCAATTAGTTACATGTCTATAATAAAAGGCATATATCACTCTTTATTCAGATCATACTCTCAAAAAAAATTACCTGAGTAGCATCATTATAGTTCTCAATATCTCCACTTGAAGTTTTACATTTACCATCGTTAAAATCCCATCCAGAATACGGGACTGCTGGAAAGTCCCTACTTCCAGGGTTGAAGTAACTTCCACAAGTACTACTTGTTCCTGCACTCACGGCATTACCACACATATGATTAATTACAGCATCCACATAAATACGAACCTAGAAAGCAAAGTTTCTACTTCAGTGTGACTTACAGAGAGGTAGACGCTTAAAACATTATTGATTAAAGTTTATAGTATGTTAACAAAACTCCATAATATTTCATTATATCTTATAACTATTTTCCTACAAGATCAAAAGTCAACTGTGAAAGGAAAGTAACATGAACTAAACACCTACATTCATTCTAGACACTTGGTCAAATATTTATAGTAATGATAAATTGAGAGAACCAGAAACTACCATAAATAGGAGGAAATGCAAAAAGCCCATTTCGGGGAGACAAAACACAGATGAGACTGGAAAGGTGACTGTTTTGGAAATGTCAGTGGGTCACCAGGAGAAAGCCTGTACTCTCTACTTAGTGTTTGAAGACAAATAAGGTAGATATTAGTCTCCAATTATGCTGCTCATTAAATAGAGAAGCGAGGTATTCACCACAAAAAACCCTGGAATTAATGATGGAGACACAAGTCACCTAAAAATTATAGCAAATATTGTAACTGGAATTATAATTCCTAACCAGAAAAATCTTTCCAGGATATATGGATAGTTATAAGGGTTAAAATTTGATGTTTTGCTTTAGAAGTAAATTCTGCTCTAATCTTTAACTTATCTCTCTAGTAGATAGACAGCACATACACAAATATTTACAAAAGTTGAACATAAGGCAACAGTTAATTTTGAGTTTTAAAGTATGAAGTAAAATTTTAAAAAAATATGGAAAACTGTCTACTTAAAAGGAGCAAGAAAGAAGAGAGAGAAATCATTTTCCTATCTGTTATTTTAAAGGAAACTAGAATTCACTTACCCCAACATTGTTACATCTAGTCACCATGTTTCTAAATTCATCTTCATTTCCAGATCTTGTGCATAATTTATAGCTAACTGGTTGGTATCTTTCCCACCAAGGTCTTGAAGGATTGTAAATTGCAACATTTTCATTTGGTGGAGAGACCTACAAATGTAACAGTCTTAATAAGCACCAAATTGTGTCTTACTGAATATCATTGGATGTTCTAGAAACTAATCAATAATATAAAAATATTCTTGAATCTTTGCATATGCAGCTATCTTTTGAAAATATTAACAGCACATTGGAGGATTCTCGTTGAAGAAAGATTATCTCAGAAATAAAATATAAAGTTGCCAACAATACTACATTGTTTTGTCCTCAGAAAACTGTTTTACTTAGAATATTTAACTGTGAAGTAAAATGTTGCCCAAGCTCAACAGATAAGATCAGAATACTCTTTACTACAATCACAGTGAATTCTGAAATTTATATTATGAATAATACCCACCTGAACCCCTCCAAACCCCTTGGGAGCTAAATATCGCTCACATTCAAGAGCAATATCAGCCCATCGCCATTCAAACAGATGAACGATAGATGTCCGTCCTTGTTGTGTATTTGGGGAATACTGAGCCCAGCAGAACCCAATGGTTAAAAGCAACAGAAAGAACTTCATTTTGCTGTGAAGTTGTCAGTGTCCTTTCCAGAAACTATTTATATTCTTGTAAGAAGCACGTTTTACAAAGTAAATATTAACATTAATAAATACTTGAGAGCAAACTGTTTATTAATAATATGAAAAGGATTATCAATCATAATCTTAACAAGTGAAGAACCATAAAATGTCTCTCACGGAAATAATCTAAATGACCTTTTCAAATTAATGTTTTGTTTTGTTTTGTTTTTTCTTATATCAGCACTTTTATTTTTCCTTACACAATGGTGTGTTACTGGGCCCTAATGTTCTCACATCACAGTAGAAAACCAAAATTTGTTTTCATCTCTTTAAAGATTGAGAATTGCATACGAAAAACCTTTAAATAAATTAAAAAGAGGAATACATTTACAGGTATAAATTGAACTGCTTCCAACTCAAGGCAAGTAACAGCCCACAGGGTTCTGGCAGACAACATAAGCTAAGAAAGGAAACTGGGTCCTATGGCTTGGACTTTCCAACCATGACAGATAGACAGAAACAACTGGTTCAGGAGTCCTTGTCAGCCTCTAGACAAATCCCAGAACACTCAGCCCTGACACATTAATAACCTGCACACATCAGAGACTGCTGGCCATGCAGACTCACCAAGCCACAGACTTGTCTTCCACAAGCACGTTTTTAGCCATGAAGTGACCAAGCCACATGTACTAAAGACTGAAATCCAAGATATGTACAGATACCAAGGGGAACAGTTAACTTGAATGCAAGCTCAAAATCAGCAACCATTTCTACAGTCCAGTGCTGATATCAGATACAAGCTTCAAGGACAACTTCTTTTCGAAGGCTTATTCCAGTTTGGTGATGCCAGCATGAGGTGTATTTTTTAATTAACCTGATCAAATGCACATATGGAGAACCCTTTCTTTTTTAATTGTCTCTATACAGTCAGAAGTTGAGTCTTTTAAAGGATTGAAATAAAACAGAATATTCTAATTGGACCAAGATCATATAGTATGCGCTTGTTAATATGAACATTTACTTCCCAATATTTTGTTGTTATAAGAAATGTTATAATGAATATCTGTACACATGTTTACACATGGGTAGGTAATTCTTCAGGCTAGATAAACATATGTGAAACTTGAAGCATATTTTTATATTACATATTATGCAAAATTGCACTTACAAAGGTATCAATTTTTACTCTCTAGTAGCAATATACTATAGATCCTTTTGCCACACTCATACCAAAAATTAATATTTTCATATGTCTAATTTTTGCCTAGTAGATTAAAAATGATTTGATTTTTCCCAATTACTCATGAAGCTGAACATCATTTCACATTTTTTTGGCCTTTGGAGTTTTGTTCTGAAATTTGCTTCTTCCTTTTCCCATCTAGTTTTGCTTTAATTGTTATTTTTTATCTTACTGAATGTTTGGAGTTCTTACGTTGTTATCATTTGTCATGTATTGCAAATATATTGTCCTAATAGATCACTGTTTTTGAAGTCTTTCCAGTGCAAATTTAAGCAATCATGAATGCTGGTAAGAATTAGGACAGTGCCAAAGGTATGCCTGCATTATTATTTTTTGTCCAACTACAGTCATGCATTGCTTAATGACAAGAGTATGTTCTGAAGAGAAAGCCCTTAGGTAATTAAGCCACTGTGCAAATGTCATCGAATGGACTTCCGTAAACCTGCATGGCATAGCCTATTCCTCCTAGGCTACAAACCGGTAAAGCATGTTATTGTAGTGAATACTACTGGCAACTGTAACACAATGTACTGGTGTATCTAAATATATTTTAACATAGGAAACTTCCGATAAAAATGTGGCATAATAAACTTAACTGGATCACCATCATATATGTGGTGCAAAAGGTTTTAATTTTTATAGTGATTTTTTTTTAACTACAGTGGTTCCTTGTCCCTCCATATCCATGAGGAATTGGTTCCAGGACCCCCCATGGATACTTAAAGCAATAACTGCTTGAGTCCTTTATATAAAATGTAGTATTTGCATATAACCTTTACATCATCTCAGATTACTTATAATAACTAATGCAACGCAAATGCTATGTCAAACGTTGTTATACTATGTTGTTAAGAAAACAATGCCAAAAACAAGTCAATACATGTTCAGTATAGATACAACTATCCTTTTTCTTGTCTTATCCTTAGATCTTGTTTAATAAGATTAGATTTAAGACTAAGTGGTAAGGAGGATGGGAAGAGAGACAGAGGAACAATGTATTAATGACAGCTTTTTTGTTGTTGTTGTTGGGGTCTCCCTATGTTACCAAGGCTGGAGTGCAGAGATGCAATCATCGTTCACTGCAGCATCCAACTCCTGAGCTTAAGTGATCCTCCCTCCTCAGCCTCCCAAGTTGTTGGGATTACAAGCATGACCCATTATGCCCAGCAGTGGTAGGGTTGTTTTGTTTTTTCTCAAAGTTTAATGTCATTATTCTTTTATATTGAAATATATTTTAATACTTTTTTTGAAATATAACTGATTACTTAGAACCCAAATTCTGGAAACCTTTGAAAAAATTTATTCCAATAGTCTCTTTCACTGTTAGCATTCTCTGATCCTATGACTTATTCTTCTCTTGACTTTCTACATCCTAATGGAAATATGAAAATCAAAGAGCTTAAGGAAATTTGTGGCTGTATCCATCAGGACAGAATAGGTTACTCTGCAGTAATAATAATAAAAAAAAAACAACTAAAATTTTTCAGTAGCTTACAATAACCAAGTTTCTCATATTCAACTAGGATCAACAAAGGCACTCTTCTTAGTCACTTTGTAATGTCACAAAAACTTCACTTTGACACATGCTTTAGCAATCAGGAAGTCCCCAAAGTAAAACATTATTTTTGCTCACATTTCACAGCCAAAGCAAATCACATGGACATTCCCAAATTCAACAGGATGGGAGTATTTCATTTGCAGGGAGGATCACTAATATTTGTGAACAATAGTACACTGCATATATGAGGTCAGAAAAAAACAGGAAAAATAAAATAATTTTCATTGGAGTGAACATTTGAAAAACAAGAAATGTGAGTTTAAATATATATTTTTTTAAAGAAAAATACAATATATACAGAGCTTCCCACACTCAACATCAATCTCTTACACCTCCATCCTTTCCTTCGATAGCAAGACATTCAATTTCTTCTGCATTTATATGATCATTTGTATGCATGTTTTTGTGAATTACTTAATCTAATGTTTCCATAAACAACATATAATGGTATTTTATGTAGTTACCTTTTTTTAAGCTTTGAAAAGTTTCATAAAATTGCTCACATCTTCTTAAATTTTGGATATTCAAATATCCTTGCATATAAATACCATATTAAGTGCTATTTTATAATTTACACAAAATTAAAATAAAATTTCTTATGTAAAATATATATATATTTTTAATCTTACTCCATCACCCAGGCTAGAGTGCAATGATGCAATTTCAGCTCAGTACAATCTCCCCCTCTGGGTTCAAATGGTTCTCCTGCCTCAGCCTCCCAAGTAGCTGGGACCACAGGCACGCACCGCCATGCCCAGCAATTTTTTTTGTATTTTTAGTAGAGACAGGGTCTCACTGTTGTGGTCAGGCTGGTCTCAAACTCTCAACTTCATGTTGATCCACCTGCATTGGCTTCCAAAAGTTCTGGATTACAGGTGTGAGCCACTGTGCTTCACCTCTTTTTCCATTTCTAAGTGATACCTTTTAAATGGATATAACCACCTCAAGTCTATTCGGGTCTCTTGCTCATGTTTTAATCAGGTTATTTGATTTCTGATTATGAGTTTCTCATATATTTTAAATATTAACCCATTATCAGATACATGGTTTGCAAGTATTTTCTACCATTCCATGGGTGACCTTTTTATTTTATTTTTGTTTTACTGTGCAGCAACCTTTTAGTTTGATGTAGTCTCATGTGTTTATTTTTGTTTGTTGCCTATACATTGGGATTCATATCCAAAAAATCATGCCAAGGTCAATGCCATGTATGATTTCCCCTGTTTTCTCCTAGGGATTCTTTGGTTTCAGATGCTATGTTTAAATTCCTTTTCAATTTTCAGTTTATTCCTGTGCGTAGCATAACAGTCCAATGTCATTCTTTTGCATGTGGGCCTCCAGTTTTTGCAATGCTGTTTATCCTGTCTCCATTAGGTGTTTGGGCATGTTATTGAAGATTCTTTGACCGTAGTGGTGTAGGTTTATTTCTAGGGTTTATATTTTGTTCCATTCTTCTATGTGACTGTTTTCATGCCAGCATCATATATTTATATATATCTATTTATATATGTGTATATATACACACATATGTAGCATATATATGTGTATATAAATGTATAATTACTGTAGTTTTGAAATATAACTTGAAAGTAAGAACTGTGGTAACTCCTGCTTTGCTCTTCTCGCTCAAGATCACTTTAGGCAATTAAGGTCTTTTGTAATTTCATACAAATTTTAAGGATTTATTTCTGCTTCTGTGAAAAATGCCGTTGAACTTTTGATAAGGATTACATTGAATCTGTAGACTGTTTTCTATAATAGCATTTTGACAATATTGATTTATCCCATTGAATACAGAATATTGAACACAGAATATCTTTCAATTTCTATTATTTTTCTACTCTCTGTTTATTTTGCCTTGATCTTTCTTATTTTCTGTCTTATATTAACTTTGGGCTTGATTCACTCTTCTTTTTCACTGGTTCCTTGAGGTTTAATGATACATTGTTTATTTGAGGTCTTTCTTTTTTTGAATGTACATGTTTGTCATTATAAATTTTCTTCTTAGCACTGTCTTAATGCTTCCCACAAGTTTTGGTGTATTGTGTTTTCACTTTTGTATCAAGATTATTTTTATTTTCCTTTTCATTTCCTCTTTAAACCACTAGTTGTTAAGAATTGTGCTATGTTCACTTATTTTTGAATTTTCCAGTTTTCCTCCTGTTATTGACTTGATACAATTTCAATCTTCTTAAATGTATTAAGACATTTTTTGACTTAAAGTATGCTCTACTTTGGAGGATGTTTCCTGTTAGCTTGAGAAGAACACCTGTTTTCCTGTTATGGATGAAATGTGCACATACATCTGTTAGGTCCATTTGGTCTAAAGTGTAGATCAGGTCTAATTTTTTTTTCCTTACAGATTATCTGTCTAAATGATCTATCCATTGTTGTAAGTGGAGTATTGATAATTGCAACAGTATCAATAGGGTTACCTATATCCCTAATATTATTGATTGCTGCATATCTCTCCCTCCAGATATTATTGTTTGCTTTATATTTTCAGATGCTCCAATGTTAAGTGTGTATTTATTTATAACTGTTTCATTCCTTTAATCAACTCATCCCTTTATCATTATATAATGACCATCTTTATCTCTTCTTACAGCATTATCTTAAAGTATATTTTGTCTGATATAAAGATAGCTATCCATGTTTTTTTTGTTTGTTTGTTTTAATTTGCATGGAATATCAAATTTTCTCATCTCCTACATTCACACCATATATGTCCTTGAAGCTGAAATGAGTCTCTTGTAGGCAGCATATTGTTGGGTCTTCCTTTGTAATCCATTCAGCCATTCTGACTTTTGACTATAGAATAGATTGAATTTATCTTCAAGGTAATTATTGATAGGTAAGAACATACAATTGTCATTTTGTTCATTGTGTTTTAGCTTTTTAACATATTACTTGTTACTTTATTTCTCCCTTGCTGCCTTTCTTTGAGATTTTATGATTTTCTGTAATGTCCTGCTTTGATTTCTCTTTATCTTTGGGTATCCACTATAGGTTTTCACTTTTTGATTAGCATGGAGCTTATATACAATATCTTGTAGTTGCAGAAACCTATTTTAAACTGATAACTTTTATTATATTCAAAACTCTATACTTTTTTACTCAGTCCACCATATTTTATATATTTGAGGTCACATTATTTATTTTTAATATTGTATATTTATTAACAAATTATTGTAGCTATAATTATTATTACTTTTGTATTTTAACTGTCATACTAGCAGTGAAAGAGATCTAAACACCACTATTACACTATTTGAGTGTTCTGTAATTTTTATATATTTACCTTAATCAATGAGTTTCATACTTTCATGTGCTTTCATGTTGCTCTTTAGTAAACTTTTGCTGCAAATTCAGAAATTCTTTAAAACAATTATTTTGAATTCTTTGTCATGAAATTTATAGATTTTTTGTATTTTGTATAATTTTTCATGTCAAATAATTGTTTTAAAGGAGAGTTATGAGGTACAAGAGAATAAATAAGCAATTCAACTAAAATGAAAAAAAAAAAAAAACACAAACAAAATGAAAAGTTCAATAGAGAGATGGAAAAACATAGAACCCAAACTAAAATTCTGGAGCTAAAGAATAAAATAAATGAAATAAAGAATATAAAATGAAGAATCAACAGAAAAATTGATCAAGAAGAAAGAATCTGTGAAATTGTTTCAGCCAGGAACAACCTGCAAAGGGTATTATAGAGATAAGGGCTCTTCATCCTAGAACATATCAGTAGTCTCTTTCACCAGAAGTTCAGCTGACAAAGAAGTTAAACCAGTCCATCTTCCTTCTACTCTTATTCCTGGGCCATTTGCCAACAAAGAGTGTGAATAGATTGCAGGTCAACTGTTTAATTACTTCCTTACACTGCTGAATGAAGTTTGTTCAACAATTGCCAAGCTGATCATCAAACATATTCTTTGCTATTGCGTACAACACTTCCTGACTTCTAAAATTAGATTTATGTATAGCTTCAAAACCCACAATATCCCAGTAGCTCACTGTTCAAAGTACTAAATATTTGATTAGGTCTTTAAGGGTAAAGACATCAAAATTTCTAAGAAGTTTGTGCCATGGACAAAATTTGTTGGTTATTTTCTTTATCTATCTGTCCAGATTTCACTGTATTAGTATTTCCATAGTGGTTCTTATAATTTATTTGGGCTGGAAATATCATAGTTTTGACATAGATGAAGGGGTTCTTTTTGTATAGATTTTGCTCTTTTTGTTACTTTCTGTTTTTATTAAAGGTGAGTTGGAGTAGAAATACTTTTGCTCTGCATCTTCAAACATAAAGAAACGTTTCAAAAGACCTACCATGCCATAACTGAAATTTCCGTGGTTTGAAGAAGTCTACCAAAAAAAAATTGCTTCAATTACATATGTTTGCTTTTTTTGTGTGTGTGAATTAGCTAAAAGATTTGTAAAACTCTATATTAACTTTTGAAAGATGCGAAAACCTTTTGAAAAGCAAATGCCTACATTTTTAATTATTGTTTTGGATTCTAAAACTACATGAATGACCCAGGCAAATATAAGGGTAAAAAAAGGGGGTAAGAAAAGGAAAACCAAAACTGATCTTTTCGTTTGCTTTTAACTATTTTAAACAAGAATCATCTATGGAGTTAAATGTGATTGTCAATGATAAGGAATTTAATTCACTTCAAGGAGACAGTGAAAAATACTGCGTTAGATTATGTGGGTATTTCAAAAAATATATACTTTGGGTTACTATTTTTATATATTTTGTATTAACAAGAGAATCAAATGTAAAATTATCCTAAGGCATAAGAAATTATTGGCCATTTCCACTAAATGATAAGTTTTCTGGAGAAACTGCAATACCTAATTTATCTTTTTACCTCTCATATCTACTATTATACCTTGCTGGTGGTGTGCATTGTACTGCTGTCAATTTGTGATAGAAATATTTAAACAGTGTCTTTTAATTAATATTCTCCTAATTAGTTAGTATATCTCAATTACAATGTCAGTGTTTTCTTTTCATTTATAGCATGTCATTTATCACTAAAAACTCTAAATATTCTTTCCAATGAGTTAAAAGAAAGAAAAACTATTCTCTGTTGGAACATGAATAGCAAATTTTCAGAAAATAATACTTGTCAAACACAAAGATGAAAAAAGAAATCCTAGTCAATTTAAAACACAGAGAGGACTGATATTGATGGAACACAAGTGTCTAAGATAGAATTGTACGGAATTCCTATAGTAACACCCAATTTTTGTAAACTATAGGTCCAGGAACAAAGGCTCCATTTTAGATCTCACTGTGTCTAAAAAGCAATCTTTCTTAGCAAAGTTCCAATATTCCTCTTCAATTTCAATATGACATTTTGTTCTAAGGTTAATAGATATTAGAAATATGTCCAATCACAGAATATCAGCTACAACAGGACAGTAAATATAGAGTAGATAATTCTGTGGCTTTGATTTTATTGCTAGACTATCAGAGGAATCAATTTGGACTAGATGTAAGATCTTCATCCTTTCACACATTCAGTCCCAAATAAGGCAGTGTCGTTGTGAAAAAACCTTGATTTTAGGTATGGTAAGTTATGCTACTAAATAATAATAATAATCACAGTACTGCGTTAAGGCATATACCTCAAAACATATCTTAACATGTAAACATTGTGACAAGTGCTAAGTATTTTGACAACATAATAAGTACATTTGGATGACTGAGTGAAACATGTCAGTTCCAGCAGAATTATTTATATGTGTGTGCTAGAGGACAGTGAGTTTGGAGCAGTGTTAGGCACTAAAGCAAGTTTAAAGCAACAACCCAGGAGAGTCCAAAAAGGAGGGAAATACTGTGTCTGTTTTAGTCTGTTTGGGCCACTATAACCAAATACCATAAACTGAGTGTCTTACAAAAGCAGAAATTTATTTTCCACAATTTGGAAGACTAAATTCAAAATCAAGCAGATTTTGTGTCTGGTGAACGCTAACTTCCTAGTTCAAAGAGGGTACCTGTGGCTCTGTCCTTATTTGCTGGATTAGTCAAGCATCTTATTCATAATAGCACTAAAAAGAGTTCCACTCCCAAGTTCCTAATACTATGACCGCAGGTATTAGAATTTCAACATATAAATTTTTGGGGTGAATTCACCCTAACAATGTTTGATTATTGAACTAATTCTAATAGTGTTGTAATTACTGACAGCTAACGATGGATTCACTGAGAATTCTGAGGTGTTCCTGCTTGCCTACAGGGTTTACTGTAATATATATATGTATATATATATATACACACACACATATATAGTATATAAACTGTAGTGTGTATATATATACACACACACTGTAATGTATATAGTAATATATTTCTTGTTCTGAGAATAAGACAAGATCATGAGGTTGTATCTTAGAACTACGTTCAATGCCCATAAGAATCCAAGAAACTTAATACATGTAATTGGAAATGTTTTATTTCTTCATGGTGGAATTCTCGACATGATCAGAAGCTGTACTGATGGTGTAATTCAACTAATGAGAAAGACTGCAAGAGGCAAGAACTTTCTTTTTCTCAAGAGATTGGGAAATCATGAGGAGAAAAAACTCATAGAGAAAGAAAGGCAAAGAACTTTATGAAAGGATAAAGGACAACAAATGATTCTGAGATCTAAATACTGCTTCTAGACCTCAGTCTTTTTGTTGCTGTTGTTGTTGTTTGACAAGTCCACAGATTGATAGTTAAGGCCAGGAAAGGAAAGTATGCAAGTAAACTGAAAATGTTTGTGGTAAATTTGGATTAAAAGGCAGCAATGATTTGAGAACTAACGTAGCACATCACTGTTGAAGGAAAGAGATTCTTCGCAAACAAAACAAGACTTTGGCATACCAAGAGCTTCCACCCATCAGTAGGTAGCTGAGTTCCATCAGTGGTTTTGTCGTGAAAGAAGAGCTTCAATACACCATGGCCTTTTTACAAAAAGCATTAGCATCAGCAGGAAAGAGACTGGTTCCTATACTGATTAAAAGGTAATTTCACCTGGCTGTGTAACAGGCACCTCGGAAGCCATAACATACAGAAGGAAAAGAGCTGGTACTGCATGATTCTAAGGAATATGTTCACACATGAGATATGGTACCCAGCTTTTCAGATAGAGAATTTGGAGACATTGAAAGCAAGCTGTAAGTGCCACAATAATAAACGATGTCAGTCTTAGACACACAATGAAACATAAAACTTGGGACTCGTTTTCACTTAAATCTGGAAGTTAATACCTAACTGAAGAAACGAAGCTTCTGTTTAAAGAACACATTCTATTCAACAAGGCTGCACTTTCAGGAAGAATAACAAATTAATTACTCGTGAGTCCAGGATATGATGACAAATTAAGATTGCATGAAAATAGAAGACCCTGGAGATATAAAGGGACATGAGGGACATGTATGTGTCAGAGAAAGTGAAAATCAGTCCATACAAAAACAGTTTTGGAAAAGACTACAGAACAATAGAAGCAATCGGTTAGGCTGGGCAGAGTGGCTCAGGCCTGTAATCCCAGCACTTTGGGAGGCCGAGGTGGGCGGATCAACTGAGGTCGGGACTTCAAGACCAGCCTTATCAACACGAAGAAACCCCGTCTCTACCCAAAATACAAATTAGCTGGGCGTGGTTGTGCAAGCCTGTAATCCCAGCTATTCAGGAGGCTGATGCAGGAGAATCCCTTGAACCTGGGAAGCGGACTTTGCGGTGAGCTAGGATCGCACCATTGCACTCCAGCCTGGGCAACAAGAGTGAAACGCAATCTAAAAAAAAAAAAAAAAAAAAAAAAAAAAGAAAAAAGAAAAAGAGCACTCGGTATTCGGTGTTAGGATAAATGCTTTGACTTTTGAATGACAAATACAATCGAACTCGCCAAAGACAATTTGTTAGCCTTTCTAACTGGGACGTGCAGGGATGCAATAGATTAGATCTAACTCCAACACACAGCCTGGAGTAAAGCCCAGACAAACTGCAATATGAAGCAGAACTGCCCTTAAATAACCTGGGGATTTGGGAGTAAAAAAAATTGTTTAAAGTTACCAAGAATTTAAGATTGTTATGTAACATTATTGCAGCAGAAAATTGAATATTAAACATTTTTATACTACTTATGAGTTTCATTCAACTCATTTTCAATTAAATGTACAAACAATGCTTGGGGAAATAGCAACACAATTTCCACATGTGATTAGATTATTTCACAATACTCTTAAAAATTTTAATTTTTTAATCTTTCAAAAACATTTCCCTTATAAGATATTAAAATAAAATGTATAAAAAATATCACAATTTAAAGTTTTTTTTTCTATACTTGAATTTAAAAGCAACATTTTATGGCTGTTGAACAACTCTAACTTCCTTTCTTAAAACTTCCTTTCTCTGAATTACCTTTAAAGATTCTAGATTTGGAAAAAGCTGCTTACCACCACTTATAAAATATCTTGTATACTCACGGTTAACTTATAACCTAATTGAGAGTTGTGGGTTTCACCTGTGATGTCACCTTTTGTAAAGTTCAAAATCCAGAAATATTAACTGCTTGGTTTGGCTAATCTCAGGTAACAGAATATTTCAAAGGATTTTCTTCAAGAGTGCTCAGCTTGATTAAAAGTGTATATTCAAGTTATAGGTATATTTAAAAGGCCTTTATGTTTTTCTCTTCGTGAATCACGTTTCTCTTGAAAAGAACTTTTCTGTTGACTGAATTACTTTTCCCCACTCTGGTCTTTCCACTCTAAATGTACCCAGGATAACTTCTGGTGGCCTGAAACTTTTTGGGAAAAATAGAAAAGGCATGATGGATTCCATTTTGGGAGAAACCTCTATTTTCCACATGGAACTCAGAATTTACAGGCTGATAGATCCCACTCAAAATCTGTTTTGTCTTACAGCTATACACGTTTATTAGGCCCTAGAAACTTCACGGTTTTCTATCCCTGCTCTTAAAGGGCTCCACTGGGAAGCCAATAATTCACTTAGGAAACAGGACAAGAAAAAAATCTTATAAATGCTGTATCTTCTTCTGTTTTTCTGTGTAGCGATATGTGTTGTGTGTGATGACTGTAAGAAGAGCTCTAATTGATTGCCTTAAATAAAAATAAGCACTTAAATCAAATATTATAGAGGAAAGTTAAAACTATAATGTGTTTAGTTTATGTGACTTTTAATCTTTAAGAAATAAAAATTGTTTTAAAGATTAAGTTGGTAAAATGCAAATGTCATCAAAATGTAAATAGGAGGTATAAATCATGTAAGTTAGATACCAGGTTTGCTAAATGTTTCAAGTTGTACACTGCCTGCTTTACAGCTTGGTAAGGCCTGGAGACATAAGAAATTAACTATGCCCCTAACAATGCTGAGAAAAGTCAGACTTTATCTGCATCTAGTACATAATTAAAACAACTAACCAGGTTTCACAGTAAAGTTGAAAATTGCTAAGAGTTACCATTAAAACATGTAAATAAGAGAACTAAAAAGAAATTTACATGCAAGATGTGTAAGAACAGTAAAATGTGTTTTTGGTAAAAGATTATCAAAAGGTATAAAAATGTAAACCTTGTCTATGGAAAAAGGATTATTTTGAAACCAATGTAAGGGTAAAATTTGGCTTCTCTCCCTTGTACAGATTTTCATGTAATAGAGAAGATAGTGAAATATTTTGTTTGCCTTGTTGGTAGACTGCCAAGGAGAGAAAAGGTTAGATAGGAGACAAACTGTTTGGAAAGTGAAGTCTTCTCTCTTAATGAGTAAAGGTTATTGCCTAGTTTTAAAATTTCTGAGTCATCATTTTGGCAAAATAAATAACTTACGTGTAATCTGGAATTGTATTTCATAATATCAAGTGTTTTAAACCTCTAACATTTGACAGGCTTTCCAAAATCAAACTTCATATTCAAAATTGTCTCTCCTGAAACCTAGCTTTTGTATGCTACAGAGGGTCCTGAAGCATCCAGAAGAGAGGTAAACAGAATTTTTTGACATGTTTAGGTAAGTGGGATTGCAAAAATTATGTTATATTTTAGTGATAGTTTTAATATATCTTCCAAAATTGTATGGGATTTTAAAAATCCTAAACCTTGAGTATATGCTGTGAATCATAATAAGGATTATAATATAAGTTGCTGCAAACCACAGAAATAACCAAATATCTTTGCCAATCATGTTCTTGACTGTAACTAACCTGAACACTTTGTCATCTACAGAAAATTGTTGTCTTGTTTTAATCCTCTTCAAAAGATGTTTTACAATCAACTGTAGGACTTTAAAAACATGCTCAAAAATGCAGGTTTCTGATAACTTTGGAAATCATGACATGGGAATAAAAGAAAACATAAAAGAGTCATGAAGAGCTTAACTGTGAATATCAAATAGGAGTTAATCTCATGAACTAAACTAATAGATGTCAGAAATAATATTTTTTACTTTTTGCTTAAAACATTGCTATTCTTTGTTTTGTTCTTTAGAATTAAAGAAACTTTTAAGCTGTCTACAGCTCTTAACAATTGAGTAAGGTATACATACTCCTGTGAACAAAATTTGAGGGCATTTGTTTCTCTCTGCTGGGTTACTCTAGAATTTGGAAACTATTTGGGAATATTCTTAACTTATGACAATATAGTTATTTGCACCAGTGCAGTAAGAATCCATTTTCTTTTGTAACATGACACAATTGGAGAAACTGGTTGTTTTACCAAGGCTGTGACTGGAAGGGTATGCTTCTCTTTGAGGAATCAAGCTTCACTTACAGAGCCAATAAAAGCCTATTGGGAAATGAGGCCTCCTACCTTGTCTACACAATCTGTGTACAGTGTTTCTAGTATGTGGTGAGTAAACAATGTCACTACCTAACAGGCCCAGGAACCACACATTCTTGTGACCTTAAGAAGAGAGGAATTCACTCAATTTGTAGGTATTTGAGGGTACAAACTCATGGCTGGGCTTGGCTTTTAAAAAGTCCTATCTGAGATTCCATGTGGAACAGAGTTTCATGAAAGATAATTTTAAAAGACTATGCAAAAATAACTATTTTTGCTTCACTTTATGCAAATAATCAAGTCAAGTATAAGCCTAAGTTTATTTTGCAAACAACTCAGTAATAGTTTATTTTTAACAAAGCAATTATCGTGATTTGTTTTGAACAAAACTGAGGCCAGGAGAAAGAAAAATTTGATTCAAAACTTATCATACACTTGTCATTAAATTCTAATCTCATTAGTTGTTTTTAAGTTTTGCCTACTCTGTTAGTCTGTTCTCATGATCCTAACAAAGACACACCTGACACTGGGTAATTTATTTAAAAAAGGAGGTCTAATGGACTCACAATTTCACATGGTTAGGAAGGCTTCACACTCATGATGGAAGGCAAAAACATGGAAGCAGACAAGAAAGAGGATGAAAACCAAATGAAAGGGATTTCCTGTTATAATACCATCAGATCTCCTGAGACTTATTCACTACCATGAGAACAGTATGGGGAAAACCACCTCCCATGATTCAATTATCTTCCCTAGATCCCTCCCACAACTCATGGGAATTATGGGAGCTACATTTTAAGAAGTGACTTGGGTGGGGCAAAGCCAAACTATATCACCTACATTTTAGACTAACCCTGCTTATTCCTGTAAACAAATGAGCAATCTTTGGCTGAAACTCAATATAAAAAAGGGATAAGTAGTATAAAAATCTGGATCAATATTCTAGTTTCGGGCAATGATTCTGCAAATCTCACCAGATTATGAGAGTATACAGGGTACCCACAACCAAGAGGTTTCTTTGATTGGGAAAATAAAACAAGGAAGTTAACCAAAGCCAAGTCCCTTGCACCCAAATCTTAGGAGGTATAAATATAGCAAACATTTATCTGGGTATGGCTGAAGCATTGAGATTTTTGAGCTATCATTATTTATCCCCTTGTTTCATTTTTATACATGTCCTCTAATAACTCATTTTTTTCTTGCCTAAAGTCTATCAAGCTACAAATGATGATGCAAATGAAACCATGCATGGAAACACATTTCTTCCAAGGATCCTTAGAAAGGTCACAGGAGGAACCCTAGCTGCTGTTCCCCACACAATGCCCCTTTCCAGCAGGACATAGCAAGAAGAATTATCACCTACCTCCTTAACAGCAGTTAGGGTCTCCACTCCTGCAGGGAAAAATGAGAGAGGAGAAAGAAACAAACCAGTCAGGCAGGCAGTTAGGGTGGGTCCTCAGCTGAATTCTTTCAAACAAAACAATAGCCTAAAAAATCCAACTATAGTCACATAAATGTAAACTTGCATAGTGAGGTTTGACTAAGACATGCCCACAGCCGCACAGATAAGAAAATCTACACAGGTGACTTGTGCAGACATACTCACAATAAAAGGTTCCATCCCCCATGATATGGTTTGGCTGTGTCCCCACCCTAATCCCATCTTTAATTTCAACATGTTTGGGAGGGAAACAGTGGGTGATAATTGAACCATGGTGGCACGTCTTTCCCATGCTGTTCTTTTCTCAGGGTAGTTAATAAGTCTCACAAGATCTGATGGTTTTAAAAAGGGGAAGTTCTCTGCACAACCTCTTTTCTCCTGTCGGCTGCCATGTGAGACATGCCTTTTACCTTCTGCCATAATTGTGAGGCCTTCCCAGCCATGTGACACTATAAATCCAATATTCCTCTTTCTTTTGTAAATTTCTCAGTCTTGTGTATGTCTTTTTCAGTAGCATGAAAATGGACTAATACCATAAATGGGTACCAGGAGTGGAGTGATGCTAAAATTATACACGAAAATATGGAAGTGACTTTGGAACTGTGTAAGAGACAGAGGTTGGAACTGTTTGGAGGTCTCAGAAGAATATAAGAAAGTGTGGGAAAGTTTGGAACTCCCTAGAGACTTGTTAATGGCTTTGAGTAAAATGCTAATAATGATATAAAATCCAGGCTGAGGTGGTCTCAGATGAAGATGAGGAACTTGTTGGGAACTGGAGCAAAAGTGACTCTTGTTATGTTTTAGCAAAGAGGCTAGTAGCATTTTGTCCCTACCCTAGAGATTTGTGAATCTTTGAACTTGAGAGAGATGATTTAGTGTATCTGGCAGAAGAAGTTTCTAAGCAGCAAAGCATTCAAGAGGTAACTTAGGTGCTGTTAAAGGCATTCAATTTTAAAATGGGAAACAGAGCATAACAGTTTGGAAAATTTGCAGCCTGATACGATTGAAAGAACAAATCTCTTTTTCTGAGAAGATATTCAAGTCAGCTGCAGAAATTTGCATACGTAACCAGGAGCCAAATGTTAATCTCAAAGACAATGGGGAAAATGTCCCCAGGGCATGTCAGGGGTCTTCACAGCAGCCTCTCCTCTCACAGGCCCAGAGGCCTAGGAGGAAAAAGTGATTTCTTGGGCTGGGCATAGAATCCCTGTGCTATGTGCAGCCTAGTAACTTGGTGCCCTGCATTCCAGCCACTTCAGCCATGGATAAAATGGGCTAAGGAATAGCTCAGGCTATTGCTTCAGAGGGTGGGATCCCCAAGCCTTGATATTTTCCATGTAATGTTGAGCTGGGGGTACACAGAAGTCAAGAATTGAGGTTTGGGAACCTACCCCTAGATTTCACAGGATGTATAGAAACACCCAGACGTCCAGGCAAGAGTTTGCTACAGTGGCAGGGCCTTCATGAAGAAACTCTGCTAGGTTCATGCAGAAGGGAAATATGGGTCAGAGCATCCACACGGGGTCCCTACTGGGGCACCACCTAGTGGAGCTGTGAGAAGCGGGCCCCCCTCCTCCAGATCCCAGAATGCTAGATTCCTTGACAGCTTGTCCGTGCACCTGTAAGAGCTGCAGACACTCAACACCAGCCAGAGAAACCAGCCAGGATGGGGCTATATTCAGTGAAGCCACAGAGGCAGAGCTGCCCAAGGCCATGGGAACCCACCACTTGCATCAGTGTGACCTGAATGTGAGACATAGATTCAAAGGAGATCATTTTGGAGATTTATGATTTGACTGCCTTACTGGAATTCGTCCTTGAATGGGGACTGTAGTCCCTTTGTTCTGGCCAGTTTCTCCCATTTGAAACAGCTGTATTTACTCAATGCCTGTACCCCCATTGTATCTACGAGGTAACTAACTTCCTTTGGATTTTACAGGGTCATAGGCTTACCCTGTCTCAGTTAAGACTTTGGACTGTGAACTTTTGAGTTAATGCTGAAATGAGTGAAGACTTTAGAGGACTGCTGGGAAGTCACGATTGATTTTGAAATGTGAGGACATGAGATTTGGGAGGGGCTGGGGCAGTACGATAGGGTTTGGCTGTGTCCCCATCCAAGTCTCATTTTGAATTTCCAGGTGTTGTGTGAGGGACCTTATGGGAGGTAATCAAATCATGGGGGCAGGTCTTTCCTGTGCTAATGAATAAGTCTCATGCAATCTGATGTATTTAAAAACAGGAGGTTCCCCACACAAGTTCTCTTCTCTTGTCTGCCAACATGTGAGATGTACGTTTCACCTCTGTCGTGATTATGAAGCCTTCCCAGCCACATGGAACTGTAAGTCCAGTAAACATTTCTTTTGTAAATTGTCCAGTTTCAGGTATGTCTTTATGAGCAGCATGAAAACGGACTAATACACCTTGACACATGAGCAGTAAAGGGAACAAAGCAATATGGAGTAACTAAAGCTATGGGTCACATGTAAATTAGGACAAGGTGAAGCTACCAGAAATTTGTACTGTATGCAAATGAGATGCCTAGCCCTTATCAGGTTTTTGATAAAAGGGTTTGCATTCAACTGTAAAGATGACAACCTTCTTTTAAGCCCCCTTTCCACAGTGGAGAGCTTTCTTCTTTTGCTTATTAAAAAACTTTCATTTCTACCTCACTTTGGTGTCCACACTTCTTAATTTTCAAGGTCATGAGACAAAGGACTCCAGGTGATGCCTCAAATAAGAGACTGCCACATGGTAGTGCATTGGTTAAACTGTAATATTTGGAAACCGCTTGCCCTTTGTTTACCTTTTCAATTACTTAAACCCAGGATACACTTAAAGGTTCTGTATGTTTGTGTGTGTGTATAGATGTGTGTGTGTGTATAGATGATGATGTATGTGTGTGTATATATATATACACGTATACATACATATATGTATTCATATATATACATGTATTTATATATATATATGTATACACATGTATTCATACATATATATGAAAATCTGTAAGACCATACATTCAAAACATTTCTATGTGGTCTCTCTTAAATTAATCCCCTGCAAAATGCAGTTTGATTTTACACAAAACATTCCCTTTCTCAGAAAAAGTTCTGGTAATGTATTATTTTCTCGTTTTATTTCTTCATTTTTAAGCTGTTTGTGATAAAAGGATACAAATTAAGTTTTTGATTCAATATTTTAGAAGAAAATGCAGAAAAATGTTTATACTAAGTAATGTTTTTCTCTCTGAAACAAAATTTTTAAAAATTTGGCCGAGTGTAATCCCAACACTTAGGGAGGCTGAAGCAGGAGGATTGCATGAGCCCAGAAGTTCAAGACCAGCTTTCCCTATTTAAAAAAAAAAAAAAGAAAAAAGAAGTTTATTTAAAAAAATATTAACAAATAAAAACATAAATAAAAGAAACTTACAGGCTTATTTTTCATTGAAATAGTTGTAAGGGAGGATAAGTTACTTTTTCTCTACCTTCTTTGGTTTAATGGTGGGGATATATGAATCAAATAAATAAAAGCTTAATAAGAGAGGGAAAAACACATTGAATTATGTAGATAGCCAGGAACATAAGAGGCATCCACAAAGAGTGCAAAAATGAAATCCTTAAGATATGGAGTTTCTCCCAACAGTAGCCAAAAGAAATAAAAATTTAGACAAACCCTCTGAGAGGGTTGGTAGAACACCAGTGGCAAGAGGGTGCAACCTGCATCTCTATCTGACCATCTACAAATTCTCAGGGCATCCAGTCTGATGATTGACTGTCTGTACAGCAAGCCCAACATCATGTACCCTGCAACCAGGAGGAAAGCCAAGCTAAGCACTCAAGACACAGAATGAGACAAACAGGAAAACAATGGCTGTCCCTGGGAGTGAAAGGGTCAATAAGCAATGAATATTCAAGAGAAAATTCACCAAAATCCCATTCCAAAGAACTAATTCTTATAATTGTTTTTCTCCTGCAAATCTCAATTTGGAAAAGAAAAAACAGACCCTGTATTTGTATTTTTGCAGGCAAAACTCCAGGATCTGATCCAGCAAAAATTTCTACATCAGCTTTGTCAGATCTCAGTTCAGCTACAGCCTCTGGAGCAAGTGGGATACCTGCCTGTCCATTCATGGTTGCCTAAGCCACAGGAAAGAAGAAACACTTTTTCTCTTCCCTCCTGGTTCAGTGTCTGGGACCCTACAAATTAAACTGACCACAGATAAGTTAACAAGAAAAAAAAAAATTAATGATGTACATACACATGGAAATTCACAAAGAAATGTAATGCAAAGAGGCAATTAGAATTTGGGGTGTGTATCTTAGACTAGCCAAAGAAAACAAGTTTAGGGCTGCTTGGTGCAGGAGGTAAGTTATGGGAAAGCAGGGGGAGGAACTGTATTCTAAATAAGGATTGTTTAATAAGGTTTCTTATGCAGATAAGTAATCAGCTATTAAGAGTTGTCTATGGAGTAGTTTTCTCACAAGTACGCTAGAGGGAGACACCTTTACAATACTGAAATTTAATTATTGCTTTTAGAAAGGGGAAAGTCAGAGAGCTAATTGCTTTCTGCCCAAAAAGTTATTATACCAAAGTGACATATTTTGGAGGGGCATATTTTGGTACACTTCAGGATATTTTACTGGATGCAATTCTATATTTTAATGTATTATAGTGATATTCATCATAAGATAGGAGAACACTTTATTTCTTCTACCAAGATAGCAGTATCACAAAATCATTAGTTCCTGCTAGAATGTGGGGCTTTATTTCATTTTATAGCATGCTTCAGTTGTCATTTGACTGACAGCTAAATCAAGAGATAATTCTATTTTTCCCTACCCATGGTATAAAAATAGTAAGCAGGAAGCAGGTTGTCATACAAATCAGTAATTTTGACATATGCCAGTTGAAGCCTGGAGTGAACTTTGACAAATACAGGTTCATGGAAATCTAAAGCCATTCAAAGGTTGGTAGTCCTATGTGCTAGTGAGTGAACTATGATGGAATTTAGTTTCATTTAAATTACAAACCTGGAGGCTGGGGGAGTAGGGAAGCAAACTATAAACGTAGTATACACTAAAACTGAATAAATTAATTCTGTAGTAATATTAATAAAGGGACTGATAATTACTTCATAGAATTTCCCAGTGATAACATATAATTACCTTGCATAAGTAGAGATATGTTTATATTCAGAGACGACGTTGCTGGTATTAATATATCAAATCTAATAGGAAAGTCTTGATAGAAAATGGATTCTTCTGTTATTGGATACATTCTACCCTGTCATTGTATTTTTCACTAGTATTCCATAAATGTGCTTCTCTAGCCTCACCGATTAACTGATCTATTCCCTGTCACTCGTTTCATTAATTCCTTTGGGCTTTTGTCATGCTTTTTCTTCTTTGGGAATCAATTTCTCTCCTTTCTCTTCCTTACAAATCTCCCTCATCCATCTCAAGACCTTCCTTTATCATTAAGCTTTCCCAGGTCATTTCAGCATGTGTACTATCCCCTTCCATTGAAACCAAACAACCTATTTCCTTACTTTATTATGCATCACTTTAACTATTCCTCTGCATTCTTATTAACACATCATATAGTTATATTTTGCATTGCCAACTATCCTCTGAACTTCAACATGGGTTACATGTTTCTAAGCACCTAAAAGAGTGCTGCAAAAAATACATATACGTTTCATTGGTTTGATGGGGGTCTTCACTGCAATGTACAGATTTATTTAATTTTGCTTGAGGTCATAGAGCACACATAAGATATCTGATCATAATACCTAAGCATAACAAACCTGATGCTAAAGTTTAAGAATTAGACTTTCCTATAAATTTTATGACCTAGAACTAAATTAGAAACAACATTAAAATTAAGACAGCATTTTGTGTCATCCAGCTTTCAGCTAACAGCACACACAGACTGAATATGGCAAGACTTCAAACAAGAATATATTATTTTCTGCTCCAATTCCAATGCTTTGTGATTTTTTTTCTTTGAGTTAGATTTTAGGAGAGTATCAGTACTGTGCTGGCCCAAAGTACTGAGAATAACAGTTACATGTTTTTTTTGTTTGTTTGTTTGCTTTTTTTTTTTTTTTTTTTTGAGATGGAGTCTCACTCTGTTGCCAAGGCTAGAGTGCAGTGACAGTGACACTATCTCGGCTCACTGTAATCTCCCCGACCCATTCAAGTGATTCTTCTGCCTCAGCCTCCCAAGTAGCTGGGACTACAGGCATGCACCACCACTATGGCTAATTTTATTATTTTCAGTAGAGACGGGGTTTTGCCATGTTGGCCAAGCTGGTCTTGATCTCCTTACTCAAGTGACCCGCCCACCTCAGCTTCCCAAAATGTTGATATTACAGGCATGAGCCCACGTGACTGGCCAACAGTCATATCTTTACTCAAGAGATGAGGAGGTATGCATCTAGCCAGAAGCCGTGGTTAGTGTATTATATACGGTTTCTCATTTAACACAACAGACTGAAAGAGTATATATTGCTTCCATTTTTCAGATGAGAAAACTAGGTTCAGACAAGTTTTTCAAGAATGTGTACTGAATTGATTGTGAAAATATAATAATTTTTCAAAATATGTTTTAAAATATTAAAGAAAAAATAGTGAGTTACATTTGGCAAATTTGCAATTATAGGAAAATAATAAATACTACTTTATCGAAGTCTAAGTGGTGTTTGTTTTACCTATAAACCTTTCAACACACCTGTTTCTGCCTTAAAACAGATTACATGAGTGACCCTGAGCCACACTTGTTTCTTTTTTCAGAGTTTATGTTCAATGTTACAGGACAAAATGAGCAAATAGATAGTGTATACTGTGCATTTGCCCATAGGTTCAACTTCTTGTGAAAGGTCTTTAAAAGTCTTTTAATATATCACTTTTCCTACTGTTTTCTTGAGTATAATTTTTATTGGCACTCATAAATGATTTTTTCTAAAACTTTATGATTTCTTACCAAAAAATTGTAAGTTGCATCTGTTATGTCTAGATTTTTTTATATCTATCTTTTGTGTGTGTGTGTGTGTGTGTGTGTCTGTGTGTGAGGAAAGTTGCAACAACAAACAAAACAGAAGAAAAATTGAGACTCACTTAAACTAGACCTTAGTAAGACCCTGAAATTTTTTTCCAGTCATTTGCAAAATAAAAGAAGGAATTTACTTTGATATATTCATAAAAATAAAGTGTCCTAAAACCCTTGGTTAAAATGATTAGAAGTTTCTCTATCTTTTCCCCAAAAAAATCTCATATTTCTAAAATGGAAAATGATCTCTTTAAAGATTGTCTTATTGAAAATCAGTGTCAAGTCAGGAGCAAGATGGCCGAATAGGAGCAGATCCAGCCTCCAGCTCACAGTGCAAGCATCACAGAGGATGGGTGATTTCTGCACTTTCAACTGAGGTACCGGGTTCATCTCACTGGGGAGTGCCAGATAATCAGTGCTGGTCAGCTGGTGCAGCCCAACCAGCAAGAGTTGAAGCAGGGCGAGCCATCATCTCACCTGGGAAGTACAAGGGGGAAGGGAATCCCTTTTGCTAGCCAAGGGAAACTGAGACACACAACACCTGAAAAATCGGGTAACTCCCACCCTAATTCTGTGCTTTACCAAGGGTCTTAGCAAATGGCACACCAGGAGATTATATCCCACTCCTGGATGGGAGGGTCCCATGCCCACGGAGCCTCCGTCATTGCTAGCACAGCAGTCTGAGATCTAACTGCAAGGCAGCAGCAAGACTGGGGGAGAGGCACCTGCCATTGCTGAGGCTTAAGTAGGTAAACAAAGCCACCAGGAAGTTCGAACTGGGTGGAGCCCACTGCAGCTCAAGGGGGTCTGCCTGTCTCTGAAGACACCACCTCTGGGGACAGGGCATAGCTAAACAAAAAGCAACAGAAACCTCTGCAGATGTAAATGACCCTGTCTGACAGCTTTGAAGAGAGCAGTGGATCTCCCAGCACAGAGGTTGAGATCTGAGAATGGACAGACTGCCTGCTCAAGTGGGTACCTGACCTCTGAGTAGCCTAACTGGGAGACATCCCCACTAGGTGCACACCGACACCTCACACCTCACACTGCGGGTACACCACTGGGATGAAGCTTCCAGAGCAAGAATCAGACAGCAACATGCACTGTTCAGCAATATTCTATCTTCTGCAGCCTCTGCTGCTGATACCCAGGAAAACGGGGTCTGGAGTGGACCTCAAGCAATCTCCAACAGACCTACAGCTGAGGGTCCTGACTGTTAGAAGGAAAACTAACAAACAGAAAGGACACCCACACCAAAACCCCATCAGTTCATCACCATCATCAAAAACCAACGGCAGATAAAACCACAAAGATGGTGAAAAAGCAGGGCAGAAAAGCTGGAAATTCAAAACATCAAAGTGCATCTCCCCCTCCAAAGGAACACAGCTCATTGCCAGCAACAGATCAAAGTTGGATGGAGAATGACTTTGACAAGTTGAGAGAAGAAGGTTTCAGTCAGACAAACTTCCCGGAGCTAAAGGAGGAACTACGTACCCAGTGCAAAGAAACTAAAAATCTTGAAAAAAGAATGGAAGAATGGATAACTAGAATAATCAATGCAGAAGGCCATAAATGAACTGACAGAGATAAAAACCATGACACTAGAAATACGTGACAAATGCAGAAGCTTCAGTAACCTACTCGATCAACTGGAAGAAAGAGTATCAATGATTGAATATGAAATGAATGAAACGAAGCAAGAAGAGAAGTCTAGAGAAAAAAGAGGAAAAAGAAATGAACAAAGCCTCCAAGAAATAAGGGATAATGTGAAAACACCAAATCTGTGTCTGATTGGTGTGCCTGAAAGTGAGGGAGAAAATGGAATCAAGATGGAAAACACTCTTCAGGATATCATCCAGGAGAACTTCCCCAACCTAGTAAGGCAGGCCAACATTCAAATACAGGAAATACAAAGAGTGCCACAAAGATACTCCTTGAGAAGAGCAACTCCAAGACACATAATTGTCAGATTCACCAAAGTTGAAATGAAGGAAAAAATCTTAAGGGCAGCCAGAGAGAAAGGTTGGGTTACCCACAAAGGGGAGCCCATCACACTAACAGCAGATCTCTTGGCAGAAACTCTACAAGCCAGAAGGGAGTGGGGGCAATATTCAACATTCTTAAAGAAAAGAATTTTAAACCCAGAATTTGATATCCAGCCAAACTAAGTTTCATAAGTGAAGGAGAAATAAAATACTTTACAGATAAGCAAATGCTTAGAGATTTTGTCACCACTAGGCCTGCCTTACAAGAGACCCTGAAGGAAGCACTAAACATGGAAAGGAACAACCGGTACCAGCCATTGCAAAAACATGCCGATTCACAGCCGAATTCTACCAGACATACAAGGAGGAGTTGGTACCATTCCTTCTGAAACTATTCCAATCAATAGAAAAAGAGGGAATCCTCCCTAACTCATTTTATGAGGCCAACATCATCCTGATACCAAAGCCTGGCAGAGACACAACAAAAAAAGAGAATTTTAGACCAATATCCCTGATGAACATCGATGCAAAAATCTTCAATAAAATACTGGCAAAGCGGATCCAGCAGCACATCAAAAACCTTATCCACCATGATCCAGTGGGCTTCATCCCTGGGATGCAAGGCTGGTTCAACATACACAAATCAATAAATGTAATCTAGCATGTAAACAGAACCAAAGACAAAAACCACATGATTATCTCAAGAGATGCAGAAAAGGCCTTTGACAAAATTCAACAGCCCTTCATGCTAAAAACGCTCAATAAATTCGGTATTGATGGAATGTATCTCAAAATAATAAGAGCTATTTATGACAAACCAACAGCCAATATCATACTGAATGGGCAAAAACTGGAAGCATTCCCTTTGAAAACTGGCACAAGACAGGGATGCCCTCTCTCACCACTCCTATTCAACATAGTGTTGGAAGTTCTAGCTAGGGCAATCAGGCAAGATAAATAAATCAAGGGTATTCAGTTAGAAAAAGAAGAAGTCAAATTGTCCATGTTTGCAGATGACATGATTGTATATTTAGAAAACCCCATTGTCTCAGCCCAAAATCTCCTTAAGCTGATAAGCAACTTCAGCAAAGTCTCAGGATAGAAAATCAATGTGCAAAATCACAAGCATTCTTATACACCAGTAACAGACAAACAGAGAGCCAAATCATGAATGAAATTCCATTCACAATTGCTTCAAAGAGAATAAAATACCTAGGAATCCAACTTACAAGGGATGTAAAGGACCTCTTCAAGGAGAACTACAAACCACTGCTCAGTGAAATAAAAGAGGACACAAACAAATGGAAGAACATACCATGCTCATGGATAGGAAGAATCAATATTGTGAAAATGGCCATACTGCCCAAGGTAATTTATAGATTCAATGCCATCCACATCAAGCTACCAATGACTTTCTTCACAGAATTGGGAAAAAACTGCTTTAAAGTTCATATGGAACCAAAAAAGAGTCTGCATTGCCAAGACAATCCTAAGTCAAAAGAACAGAGCTGGAGGCATCACGCTACCTGACTTCAAACTATACTACAAGGCTACAGTAACCAAAACAGCATGGTACTGGTACCAAAAAACACAGATATAGACCAACGGAACAGAACAGAGCCTTTAGAAATAACAGCACACATCTACAGCCATCTGATCTTTGACAAACCTGAGATAAACAAGGAATGGGGAAATGATTCCCTATTTAATAAATGGTGCTGGGAAAATTGGCTAGCCATAAGTAGAAAGCTGAAACTGGATCCTTTCCTTACTCCTTATATGAAAATTAATTCAAGATGGATTAGAGACTTAAATGTCAGACCTAAAACCATAAAAACCCTAGAAGAAAACCTAGGCAATACCATTCAGGACAGAGGCATGGGTAAGGACTTGATGTCTAAAACACCAAAAGCACGGCAACAATAGCCAAAATTGACAAATGGGATCTAATTAAACTAAAGAGCTTCTGCACAGCAAAAGAAACTACCATCAGAGTGAACAGGTAACCTACAGAGTGGGAGAAAATTTTTGCAATCTACTCATCTGACAAAGGGCTAATATCCAGAACCTACAAAGAACTCAAACAAATTTACAAGAAAAAAAAACAAACAACCCCATCAAAAAGTGGGCAAAGGATATGAACAGACATTTCTCAAAAGAAGACTTTCATACAGCCAACAGACACATGAAAAAATGCCCGTCATCACTGGCCATCAGAGAAATGCAAATCAAAACCACAATGAGATACCATCTCACACCAGTTAGAATGGCAATCATTAAAAAGTCAGGAAACAACAGATGCTGGAGAGGATGTGGAGAAATAGGAACACTTTTACACTGTTGGTGGGATTGTAAACTAGTTCACCATTGTGGAAAACAGTATGGCGATTCCTCAAGGATCCAGAACTAGAAATGCCATATGACCCAGTCATCGCATTACTGGGTATATACCCAAAGGATTATAAATCATGCTGCTATAAAGACACATGCACATGTATGTTTATTGCAGCAGTATAGACAATACCAAAGACTTGGAATCAACCCAAATGTCCATCAGTGACAGACTGGATTAAGAAAATGTGGCACATATACACCATGGAATACTATGCATCCATAAAACAGGATGAGTTCCTGTCCTTTGTAGGGATACGGATGCAGCTGGAAACCATCATTCTCAGCAAAGTATTGCAAGAACAGAAGAGCAAACACTGCATGTTCTCACTCATAGGAGGGAATTGAACAATGAGATCCCTTGGACATCGGAAGAGGAACATCACACACCAGGGCCTATTATGTGGAAGGGGGAGGCTTGAGGGGGGAGGGATGGCATTGGGAGTTATAACTGATGTATATGATGAGTTGATGGGTGCTGATGAGTTGATGGGTGCAGCACACCAACATGGCACATGTATACATATGTAACAGACCTGCATATTGTGCACATGTACCCTAGAACTTAGAGTATAATAACATAATAATGAGCTCACTTGGGACATGTACTGAGCTAATGCACCAACCATTCTGTGTGACTAGTCACACTCTATGATTGTAAGTTTGTTGGTTCAGTTCAACTTATAAATGAAAGTCGAATTATATGGTAGTAATGATTTTCAACACAAAGAGTTATTTTCCCTTCTAAGAATGGAGAAATAACTCAGTAATTTCACAGGCCGAATTAGATCTATAGATAAAATGAAATATCTAAAGGACGAAACTGTTAGTACAAATTGGTTTTACAAAGTACTAAGAACATAGTAAAAATGAGTTTCAAATTTATTATACTCAGATGAATGTGGCATCATTTTCCCAGTACTGTTTTAAGAATCCTTCATTGACTTACTAGGTTTATAGCTCACCAAATAATTTACTGCCATTATGGCTTAAAAGTCCTGAAAACATGATGGGTTATTGCCAAAGTACTTGACTTCCCCATGATTTTTATGACCTCAGAAATCAGGGTTAACCAGAAATTACTTAAATTTGAGAAGAAATAGGAAAAAAAATGAGAGAAATATCTCTATTACAGGGCCACATCTTCATTAAAAATGTTCTCCTTCACAAAATAGATACATTTTTTCTCTCAATTTTCTCTTTCATTATTATCTCAATTCATTTTACAAATAACTATTGATCTCTTCATAAGACATTCTGGATAATGTCCTGAGACTAAGGATTCAATAAAAGAAAAAAGCAGATGTTTCCCACAGTACTACGTTGAGTGCTAAGAAGTACAGAGAGTACTAACAATAATCAGGGGACTTGACCTAATACTGAATAAATATTCATGCAGGATCACCATTTGAATTAATGTTTGAATGATGAACAGGAATTAATTTGGAGAGGAGGTAAGAAAAGAACATTCCATGTAGAAAGAGCGGAATGTCTCTTGCATTAAAATTAAAGAACTAAAAGATCTTGTTGAGTGGCAGTAACTAAAAGATTAGTATAGTTAGAGATCAGAAATTAAAGAGGAGAATTGAGTGAGGTAAGACTTCAAGGGAGTACAGGGTTACAGGTCCTGTTAAAAATGTTGGCTTTTTATCCTAAGGTAAGCGGTAGTGGTCTTCTGATTTGAAAAGATCACTCGGATTCCATGGTAGATAATGGAATGGTCAGAGAAAGGACTGAAGTGGATGCTGATGCTGCAGTCAACTCCTCAATAATCAGCATAACTGGATGTAAGCTATTCTAAAAGTTAAAATTTCAACTAATAGATATGCTTGATGTTTTATTCTCTGAGAAAAGCTCTGTAACCTCTTGTACAAATACATTCCCTTGCACAAAAACTGATATCCCATTATAAAACCCCTTTCAAATATCCTTTTTGAAGCTTGCTAGCTTATGTCTCTAATGTTTATCTTGTCTCTCCTGCTTGGGATAAAGATACATGTGCACCACTACCTGTGTATCAAGGGAACTCTCCTCTACACCTCTGCTAACCACTAAATTTCTTAGACTGGCTGTCTGGTCACTGTCTTATAAAAATGAAAGAATGCAATTCTGACATGTTAAGAAACTAATATGAAGTGGTCCCAACCCCTGGCTTGTGTTTACATTCTTTGCTTACATTCTGCATTGCATTTGTTATAAACAATAAAGTCTGGCTTTAAATTAGGAGTCGGTAGTCTTATCACCATATGGCTGGAGGTAAAACAGGAGATTTTGGTCATTTATGGAAAGGATTACTAGATAGTAGATGTAGAAAGAGAAAAGAACATAGTGAAGTAATAGTTAGAAGGCAACAATCTAAAGTATTCAGTGCTTGATTTGTTCTGGGAAACGTAAGAGAAGAGGGTTTCCAACGTTAGCCCCAGATTTCTGAATTGCAGGACTGAATAAATGGTAATACTAGTTCCTGAGTTTGGGAGTAGTTATAAAAACAGGAGCCAACCATGCTAAGAACTGAGTTAAGAGCATTCCAAAAAAGTACAGAAACACATACAAAAGTCCACAACATAAAATAAAATACATGGCATGTTCAGTAAAATGATGAAAGACCAGAATACCTAAGGCTACGGGATTCTCAAGGGAAAAGAATAGAACTGACTGGAGAGCTAGGTTCATATCTGATAAGATGTGGATTTGTAGGCTACCATGAGTAGTTAGAATTATTCTGAATGCAATAAAAATTTAAAAGTTTTAAGAATTAAAATTTTAATTGGAATTAAATTATATGAATATAATGTTGTGGTCTTTAGTAAAATGAAGGGGGAGAGTGAAATAATGGAAATAGGAGACCAGTTGTAGGGTCGTTTTAGAATGCAGGGAAGAGATAATTGTGACCTGGATAAAGGCATGACAGAGGATACAAAAGAAGTGCAATATAACAAGAAATATTTTGAAGATACAATAGTTCATGCTAAGGTTTATATGAAGAGATAATGTTGTTGAGCTAAAGAGAAAGAAGTTAGAATATATCCTATGTTTCTAAGCAGTAAGAAAATAATGTAGTAAAAGTTTAATGAAAAGGAAAAAGTGAAGGTTCCATTTTGGATATTTAATTGTGAGATGTCTGTGGAACATGGAAGTAGTGATAATAAGCATCTGATGGAAATACGAGGCTGAAGTCCAAGTTCAGAATTGAAGATACCTAGGTGTCCACACAAAAATATTTGCTTAAAATCCACGGAATTTTTTCCAATGACCTAGAGAAGAGAAGATAGAGAAAGAAGATAAATAGATGAAAGTTAGGACTTAGATGGAACAGAATAAGATGATCCAGTTAAAAAACAAAAACAAACAAACACAAAAACCTGAAAAAGAGTAATCAGTGAGACAGAAGGAAATCAGGAGACTAGAAAAACAGGACTAGAGGAATATAGAAAGAGAAAGTGACCCACCATCTTGAATACTGGTGTGAAATGGTTTAAGGTGAGGATAGAGAAGAATATTGGACTGGTAACATAAATGTCATTCATGATGTTGTCAAGATCAGATTGAATGAAGTAACAATGGTGAAAACTGGACAGTAGACACATGAATAATGATGGAGGAAGAGGATGTGCAGAGAGTGTGATAAAAAGAGGTATTTAATTAGGAGAGGGAGCAGGGAAATGAGCAAAGAAATATACCCCGAAGAATATCTGAGGACGGTCATTGATGTTTTTAGTTGGAAGACTGTAATACATGTAATCTAGGATGACTAATGCAGAAGAAAGGGAAAGACTGCTAAATCAAAAGAGGAAGGACAATCCAAAGTCCTCTAAATGATAGAAATGGAATGGTATCATTAACATATGCAGATGAAATGGCCTTTCTTAGAATGAGGTGTACTTTCTTCATTATAAAAGGAGAAAAAGAGGAAAATGCTAGGAGAAAATGCAGGACAGCTCTCCAAGTGGCCTTGGACCAACCCAGTTTTTCCCTTTCTCTCACTTGTGCTTCTCAAGAATAGCTGTAGAATGAGCTGGGAATGCAACATCCTGAGATAAGGCTCAGACTCTCTTACTGTGTCTCTTAGAACAGCTTTTCTTTGAGTGCTTTAGCCCAGTGATCATGTGATGCCTGGGTTATAAAATACAGGGCAGGCTTCTTTCAAGGGTTCCTCAGCTGTGGTACAAATAGGGCATGTGCAAATGAGACTTCACCACTCTGGGCAAACTGTGTGAGTCTTGGGAGGCTGGCTCCTCATGAGCCCCAGGCTTCTGTGTCCCTTGATGCCTATCTGTAAGCAATAAACCTGCTTCATGCAACTTTATTCTTGTATGTTCTAAATCACTGGACTCATTCAAGTAGTAGAAACTGCAGCCCAAGATGCAGTGAGCCAAAATGGTACCAACGCATAGTGAATCTGCTTTGTGGCAGGAACACTTTATAGGTGAAAAAAAGAATAGATAGTTTCCGAGTTGTGGCCTCTATGCTCTCATTTAAGTGTAAACAAAACAGCTGAGAGTTATAAGGAAACCTAGATGAGAGCCCTAATGAATTCCATATTTAAAGTCAAGATGAAGAAGAATGAATAGGTAGAGAATTGGGAAGAAAACCCAGACTACAAGGTGTCGTGAAAACCCTAAGTAAATATCCATATTGTAGAATAAGAAAAAGAACAAAAAGTCATAAACACCAAGTCTAAGCAGTGAGAAAAACAATGAAAAAAAAGAAGAAAGAGTATAAAGTAGGAGAAGATTCCAGTGAGCTCAATAGAATTAAGAACTGTAGATTGTATAATTTAGGTTTCTTCTATTGTTTAACGTTATTAACATGAAAAGTACTTGCATATTATAAAAACCATACAACCGGGCTAACTTTGTATGGGAATCAACATTAAACCAGCAATTCCTAACTAACTGATAAAAACACTCTTTGGAAGAATTACAGAATGACAGAAATTAAAGGTAGACAGTTGGGTAAATGATGCTAATGACAACAAACATATTGGTTAAGATGCTTTTCTTAGTTCATATGTTAAATGAGTTAAAGTCAGTCTTCTGAAGCATAATGATGTGCTGACTGTAATTATCTAATAATTATACAATAAGTAAGTGGGATTTTCATACTATTGAGTTTTTTTCTCAATTTTTCAAATTGATTACTAATCGGAGCTTTGTCTAAAAATTAATGAAATATAAATATTACTGTATACGTAAGAAAAGAAACACACTTGGCTATTGTTTTGAGGATATGCATTTAATTTTAAATTTTATAATTTAGATTCAACATGAATTGCAATAAATGGATCTTCAGCAGAGTTACTAATAGAAAATTGAGCTTTGCCATCATTAGAAACGTAGATTTTAATGCCTGTGCAATTGCCATCAATTTTATCTCCAGAAATGACATCACAGTATGTGCCAGCAGGAAGACCAGTTTGCAAAGTTGAAGAAAATGACCTGGAATAAAATATTTGAGATTTAACTTCAATACAATTAAAAGCAGGAATACAAACTAACACAAATAAACAGCATAACTTTATGTTGTAGAACCCTAAGCAGACAAGGTCTCATTAAGAAGAAAATCCATATGCCTCTCTAGTAGGTGTAAATAGCTTTCTCAGGACCAAAAGGAACCTTAGGCAAACTGAGCAAGTCCCTGGTCAGTAGTGAAAATATTACCAGAAAATCAAACTTGAAGAATATCAGTGAAGATTGGCAGGAACGGTCACACTTTGATAAAAGTGCTACCTTAGTAAATTCAAATTTGTTCTCAACTGAACTTAATACCAACTACTTTTAACAATTTAAAGGGTATTATTTTTTAACCTCCTTTTTTCTCTCATGAGGTTAAAAAGAATTTGGGTGTACATACAAAGAATCTAGCATTTCTATGAAGAAGTGATCATTTGAAATATAAATCTTTTTCACAAAAATTTATTTTGGTATTCTCATCCACAAAAGAAATTAATTAAAGAACCAGACATCAGCCTTTTTGGCAGGAAAGAGATTGACTTGACTTATATATTTATTTATTCATTCATTTTTCATCAGTGAAATATAATTTATATTAGAATGAGCTAAGTGTGAGTTTCAGTTGGCCTTGGACACAGACAATTCAACTGTTTGCAAGGAAGTCTTCTGAGCTATATGTTAGGGAATCATTTATACCACAGGCAAAGGATATAAGAATCACAGATGAAAGGCCAATAATGAGAAGTTTCAGAACTAAAACTCAAATCTCCCGAAGCAAATCATTAACCACAAGATACATATTATTTATATATATGCTTTAAAAATGTGATTTGTCACAAGGAGACAGAGAAGTGAAGAAAGTATACCAAAAAACTAGGTAGAGCAGTCCTTGAGAAAAACAGTTAGAAATAAAGGTATTTTAATACTGAGGCAGCATTTTTCCATGATTAAAAAAGCAGGACTACAAGACACATTCTTTTAATGATTTCACAACCCTTATATTAATTACTTTGTGTATTTTGTGGCATGTGTAGGTGAGCATATGCATGTTAATTCTATGTATGTATAAGATACTGCAAGGGTACACAGAAAGGACTCTGCTTACAACAGAAAGCCCTTATGAAAAGAGGAGAATGAAGGAGTAAGAACCATCATCATTTTGCTTCTGCCCATTGTTGATCGCTATTGTCTTCTTGCTCCACCGACTAAATGATTTTTCAGATACCATAAAAAGTAAATGAACAGAAACAAAAAGAATGAATCAAGAACATACTGATACAAAATATTATTTTTAATTGATATTTACTTACCAGTCATCATTGTTGAAAACAATGAATCCTTTGTTTCCTCTTCCAAAAGCCACTTGGTTGCTCCCATTATCATACCAGTTTGTAAAAGGCTCACCATCCACTACATTGCGGAAAGCAACCATGTTCCTACAAACACAGTAACATAAAAAAGTTGATATTCTTAAACTTCAACTGTTTTAAATAAAATGCTAAAGAAAGTTTCCTATTAGAGGACATGTCAAAATAAATATTCTCACCTTATTTGGCGCCATCGATGTTCACAGACCCAGTCATTGCCACAAGTAGTGTCTGGATTAATAGTAACTTCTTTAATTACTCCATTATTATTTGGTGGCCCAACCCAATCATTAACATCCTTAATTGGGGGGGAAAGCCAAATTTTAACATACATGTATTTACCTCTTCCTTCTCCTTTACACCAAACCCAACCTATCCTGTTACTTATGTCTCTGCAGTCAGTGACTTTATCTAGAATCCAATGCCTTCATTAATTTTTATAGCCCTTTACTTGGTCTTCATCATCTCTCTATGCTCAGGTTCTTTTCTGCCGTATTAAAAACAAAGGTAACAAATTTGTATACTCTCGTTTTCATTCCAAGGACCTGCAAAGGCTTCTTTGCTCTGTCACCCAGGCTGGAGTACAGCTACACGATCATAGCTTACTGCAGCCTTGATCTCCCAGGCTCAAGCGATCCTCCCATCTCAGCCTCCCAAGTAGCTAAGACTGTTGGTGTGCACCACCACACCCAGTGCATTTTTTTTTTTTTTTTTTTTTTTTTAATTTTCGATACAGACGAGGTCTTCTTAGCTTGCTCAGATTTGTCTTGAACTCCTCAGGTCAGGTGATCTTCTCGCCTGGCCTCACAAAGTGCTGGGATTACAGCTGTGAGCCACTGCACCTGGCCTGCAAGGGCTTCTTAACACCACTGTAAGCCATGCAATGTCATTGTAGTGGGCAGGGCATTAGTACCAGGAACACAAAGATTCAAACACGGGCTCTATTACTAGTAGCTAAGAAAACTTAATCAATATATATAATTCACTGTGTCTCAGTTTTGTCATTTGTAAAATGGGAATATTGTTTATCTTTGCTCTAAAAATTAAGTAGTGTATCTGAAAATGCCTTGAACGTGACATGTGCTAAATAAATCTTAGAGTCCTTCATGCTTCTTTTCAGATAAATGTACAAAACAATACATCTGAACATTTTTTATTAATTGACCACATTTTTAATATTATGTTTCTCTGATTGACACTTTAAAAAATATTAATTAAAAAAAAAAAAACAGAGTAACCCTAGGAAGGTTTTCAGTGTTGACCTTAGAATCATGTCATATGGTGAAAAGTGAACAAAACTAAGAGTTTTTAGCATGCAGCAGTCCTGGCAAAGTGGAAACGTTATAGTAATAGGAAAAATAAAAATACTCTCTGACTCCTAACGTCAGAAATAAGACCAATTAGTAGAAATTATAAGAAGTTGGCTCGATATAAAAGTACACCTTCTAAATATTAAAGCTGTTTAACAATAAAATCAGTTGCTGTACAAACTAGCCGACTTCTCAAACTGAAAGGAATCTAAAGAAGCTAGCTAGATATCAGTGTGACTCATAGGAAGGAGGAATTTCTGCTTTAGACATGAACTCTCTGATGCTGTTTCTGAACCCTTTGTTTAAAAGAAAACCTTCTACTAGCTTTTCAAATATCTTTACACTCTTATTTCTCTGTTCCTTTTTGAAACTACTCGTCAGATTAATGTCTTCACCACACTCCCCAAAGTTTTTCTCATTCTTATCTTTCTTGGAATACTCTATAAATTTCTATTCTTTAGTACATATAATTTCCATCCTCTTATAGGACACTTTGCCTGTTTAACTTAGCTCAACTGACTCATTTCCTTGTATTCCATATAACTTTTTAAAAATACTTAACAAACATGTTGTTCTCACTACGGGCAGATGATGTTTTAAGTTCTCTACAAGTGTTGGCATATATAATCTTGCTATCAACCCTGAGGTAGATACTTATTAGAAATATGTTGTTCACTCCCTGTGTCTAGCTCTTATTTTTAAGTGTTTTTTTTTTTTCCTGTTGGCTAGGGGGATGTTTGCCATATCTCTGAAATAGCTTGCGTACCCTTTTTCAACAAGTAATATAAATTTTACTGCTTTAATATAACCTGCCTAAAATCAGAGCCCTGTATCAGGTTTACACATAATTAAATATTTGTTGAATAAATACATAATTAATAGTTGTCATATTAAGTTAGAACAAGATTGCCTCCTTTTTCTTGAGAAAGGGATATTTTGAACAACTTCAAAACTTACGTTTCCATTTTGAATATTTCTTGGCCAACGGTAGCTTGACATTACTCGTGTAAATCCATAAGGATGAGCAAGCATAAATCCAACTGCCATTTTATACAGCATGAAAGTTACATAATTATATGATCATAGAATATCAGAATATTCTTCTTACCATCATTAAAAGATGTGTTAAAAAAAATAGAGAACTTTGTTTTCTACCTGGCGTCCCAGAAGGTAAGAATAGAGGCTCCTCCAGCCCCATGTCCTCGTTGATTGTCATGGTTATCCACAAAGACAAGTGCTCTGTCAGAAGGCATGAAACCCCAACCTTCTCCCCAGTTCCTATTTTTGAAAAATAAGATATACTTTGATGTATCATTTCACAATTGTTTTAGAGTAATTTAACTGTGCATCTCTTTCTGCAGGGCATGGCATCTGAAGATTAATTCTCTCTCTAATTAAATGGTTAGTCTGCAAGATATATATTTACACACACATATATATACACACACTCCATACACACTCATGTGTGTAATCTACATATATAGTCCATATTTGTATATACATGTTTGGAATACTTATATTCATATTACAAATATAAGATTTTTGTTATTAAAAAAAGGTCTTTTTAGAGGTTTCAGCATAGTATAATTTAGAGGCACTCCAGAAGGATCAATATCCATATCACATTATACAGAATGTCAAACTAGATTAAAATAAGGCTTCAATACTGTATTGTTACCATATAAATATTTTAATATTTTAAATTAATATATGTAAATTCTACGGTATGGACATTTTGTACATACTTTATAAATGATGGGATCATTTTAATAATAACCCGGCTTTAAAAGATTATATGCAAACATCAGTCAAATCTAGTATATTCATCTCGTACTTAGATGAAAATTCCTAGGGAATGTTTTGGGTTCTGAGGCATGCTGTCTTGTGACAGACACTCTAAATACAAAAGATGATTCATTCGAGATTAGGGCACTAGAATACTTATCATTAAAAATTGCCTCCTTGATAGTTGTCTGAATAAGAATGTCCCAGAAGATCACTCACACTGGGGTAGTATGACTAATAGATCTATGAAATAATTCAGGGGAAAATTTGTATTCATTTACTTTAAGTAAGACATCTTCTCTCCATTCCACTTGCGAATAACTGTGCCGAGTTTTGCACCATACTTGAATTCTGTCACCCGGCCATTTCCAAAGTAGTCACTGCTTTTAATTGGCTCATTACCCAGATCAATTACCTAGTAGAAATTTAGGAAAAAAGAACATTTTTCATAAGGTCTTTAAAGCATTTTAACCAATAATTTAATATTGTATAACAAATAGCTTTAAGCTATTTATTATTTGTTTTTGTCTTGTTTTGTTTTGTTTTTCAGAGACAGGGTCTTGCTATATCGTCCAGGATGGTCCCAAACTCCTGGCCTAAAGCAATCCTGCCACAGCCTCCCAAAGTGCTGTGATTCACGAGCCACTATAACCAGTGCTATTTGTTATATAAAATGCTCAAAATGGTTTTCTTATTCTTATATCTCAACAGGTAATATTCTTATATTTTTTGATTAAGTATACACAACAATATTGAAATAAACATAATATCAAAGTTACCTGCTGTCCTGTGAGAATACTTACCTAATTTTTAGTCTTGTACATCAATGATAATAACAGCTCATACTAATACATTTACTATCTGACTGACATTTCTTGATAAATATAAACTCGTTTCATTTCCAAAGAAAATACATAACTATTGTCAGTATCCTACATTCTGTGTACCTCCATAAAACCTGTTGTGATAAAGAATTAGATATGCTGTATCTGAAGAAGAGGAGGTTAAAGAACAGTGTTTTACATAAATGACTCAGTCCTTATCCTACAGAAATTGCATTTTTAATTGAATCTGCCATTAATTTTCTAATGAATAAGATGATATTTTATATGCATATATGTATTGAATGTACCTCCTGGAAAATGAAAGGTTTACTTCCTTGAGGAAACCAGTTACTGTTGAGATTATGCAGTTTGTCCAAAATTGCCTTTATGTCTCCAGGCCACATGTGCTTGGAAGCATCAAGTCTGAACCCTGCAACTCCCATGTCAATGAGATTGTTCATATATTCGGCAATCTTGGAACGCACATAATCCTTCTCCAGCGCAAGATCAAGAAGACCAGTCAGACGACAATCTCTGACCTGTTGAGGTAAAAATGTTATGACTGATTCATAAAACCTCACTTTTCACCTGAGAATCCATTTGCTTATTCATGTATTCAGTAATTCCTCAATAGTTGTTCTATAGGGACTTCCTTGCATTAGGCACTGGGGATGCTCACATTCTACTATAGATGTATCTTTCAAATATTTTATAGTAGAAGATAGAGAATTTAAGAAATAAAGTCCATGAGCTTTTGAATTGGTTGTAAGCTTTTTAAAAGTGAGCTTTTTAAAAGTGTGTATTGATTAAAACTCTTAAATTAATATTTAAAAGTTTTTAAATATGGATTTGAGTTTCTTAGTCAAACTTGTTAACCTGTGTCCCTAAGAGATCTAAATTAGTATTTAAACTGAAGCTCAATTAGCTACATGTCTATAATAAAAGGCGTATATCACTCTTTATTCATATCACTGTCTTAAAAAAAAATTACCTGAGTAGCATCATTATAGTTCTCGATATCTCCACTTGAAGTTTTACATTTACCATCATTAAAATCCCATCCAGAATATGGGACTGCTGGAAAGTCCCTACTTCCAGGGTTGAAGTAACTTCCACAAGTACTGCTTGTTCCTGCACTCACGGCATTACCACACATATGATTAATTACAGCATCCACATAAATACGAACCTAGAAAGCAAAGTTTCTACTTCAGTGTGACTGACAGAGAGGTAGACCCTGAAAGCATTACTGATTAAAGTTTATAGTATGTTAATAAAACTCCAAAATATTTCATTATATCTTATAACTATTTTCCTACAAGATCAAAAGTCAACTGTGAAAGGAAAGTAATGTGAACTAAACACCTACATTCATTCTAGACACTTGGTCAAATATTTAGAGTAATGATAAATTGAGAGAACCAGAAACTACCATAAATAGGAGGAAACACAAAAAGCCCATTTCGGGGAGACAAAACACAGATGAGACTGGAAAGGTGACTGTTTTGGAAATGTCAGTGGGTCACCAGGAGAAAGCCTGTACTCTCTACTTAGCAGTTGAAGACAAATAAGGTAGATATTAGTCTCCAATTATGCTGCTCATTAAATAGAGAAGCGAGCTATTCACCACGAAAAACCCAGGAATTACTGATGGAAACAAAATTTACCTAAAAAAGATAGCAAATATTGTAACTGGAATTATACTTCCTAACCAGAAAAGTCTTTCCAGGATATATGGATAGTTATAAGGGTTAAAATTTGATGTTTTTCTTTAGAAGTAAATTCTGCTCTAAACTTTAACTTATCTCTTTAGTAGACAGAGAACACGTACACAAATATTTACAAAAGTTAAACATAAGACAACAGTTAATTTTAAGTCTTAAAGAATGAAGTACAATTTAAAAAATATATAAAATATGGAAAACTTTCTGCTCAAAGGGAGCAAGAAAGAAGAGAGAAATCATTTTCCTATCTGTTATTTTTAAAAGAAACTAGAGTTCACTTACCCCAACATTGTTACATCTAGTCACCATATTTCTAAACTCATCTTCATTTCCAGATCTCGTGCATAATTTATAGCTAACTGGTTGGTATCTTTCCCACCAAGGTCTTGAAGGGTTGTGAATTGCAACATTTTCATTTGGTGGAGAGACCTACAAATTAAACAGTCTTAATAAGCACCAAATTGTGTCTTACTGTATAACACTGGATGTTCTAGAAACTCATCAATAATATAAAAATATTCTTGAATCTTTGTATATGCAGCTATCTTTTGAAAATATTAACAGCACATTGGAGGATTCTCGTTGAAGAAAGATTATCTGAGAAACAAAATATAAAGTTGCCAAAAATACTACATTGTTTTTTCCTCAGAAAACTGTTTTACTTAGAATACTTACCTGGGAAGTAAAATGTTGCCCAAGATTCACAGATCAGATCAGAACACTGTTTACTATAAACACAGTGAATTCTGCAATTTATACTATTAATAAATACCCACCTGAACCCCTCCAAATCCCTTGGGAGCTAAATATCGCTCACATTCAAGAGCAATATCCACCCATCGCCATTCAAACAGATGAACGATAGATGTCCGTCCTTGTTGTGTATTTGGGGAATACTGAGCCCAGCAGAACCCCATGGTTAAAAGCAACAGAAAGAACTTCATTTTGCTGTGAAGTTGTCAGTGTCCTTTCCAGAAACTATTTATATTCCTGTAAGAAGCACATTTTACAAAGTAAATATTAGCATTAATCAATACTTGAGGGCAAAGTGTTTATTCGTAATCTGAAAAGGTTTATCAATAATAATTTTAACAGGTGAAGAACATTAAAAAGTCTCTCATGGAAATAACTTAAAAGATCTTTTAGAAACTAATGTTTTTTTTTTTTTTTTTTTTGCTTATATCAGCACTTTTATTTTTCCTTTCACAATGACGTGTTGCTGTGGCCTAATGCTCTCAGATAACAGTAGAAAACCAAAATTTGTTGTCATCTCTTTCAAGATCGAGAATTGCGTACAAAAAACTTTACATAAATTAAAAGGAGGAATACATTTACAGCTATAAATGTGAACTGCTTCCAACTCAAGGCAAGTAACAGCCCACAGGGTTCTGGCAGACAACATAAGCTAAGAAAGGAAACTGGGTCCTATGGCTTGGACTTTCCAACCCTGACAGATTGACAGACAGAAACAACTGGTTCAGGAGTCCTTGTCAGCCTCTAGACAAATCCCAGAACACTCAGCCCTGACACATTAATAACCTGCACACATCAGAGACTGCTGGCCATGCAGACTCACCAAGCCACAGATTTGTCTTCCACAAGCACGTTTTTAGCCATGAAGTGACCAAGCCACATGTACTAAAGACTGAAATCCAAGATATGTACAGATACCAAGGGGAACTGTTAATTTGAACGCAAGGTCAAAATCAGCAACCATTTCTACAGTCCAGTGCTGATATCAGATACAAGCTTCAAGGACAACTTCTTTTCTAAGGCTTATTCCAGTTTGGTGAGGCTAGCATGAGGTATATGCATCTGCCAGGGGCAAATTTATACTTCTGAATTAACCCATGCAGCAAATTCTAGACATCTGCTCACAGTCCATTTAGAAGCATTTGCGGTGGACGATGGAGGGGGCCAACTCGTTGTACCACTGCTTGCTAATCCACATCTGCTTGAAGGTGGGCAGTGAGGCCAGGATGGAACCGCTGATCCACACCGAGGACTTGAATTCTGCATTAGATTATATGAGTATTTCAAAAATATATAGTTTGGGTTAATATTTTTATATATTTTATATTAACAAGAGAATCAAATGTAAAATTATCCTAAGGCATAAGAAATTATTGGCCAGTTTCAACTAAAAGAGAAGTTTTCTGGAGAAAATGCAATACCTAATTTATCTTTTTACCTCTCATATCTACTATTATACCTTGCTGGTGGTGTGCATTGTACTGCTGTCAATTTGTGATAGAAATATTTAAACAGTGTCTTTTAATTAATATTCTCCTAATTAGTTAGTATATCTCAATTACAATGTCAGTGTTTTCTTTTCATTTATAGCATGTCATTTATCACTAAAAACTCTAAATATTCTTTCCAATGAGTTAAAAGAAAGAAAAACTATTCTCTGTTGGAACATGAATAGCAAATTTTCAGAAAATAATACTTGTCAAACACAAAGATGAAAAAAGAAATCCTAGTCAATTTAAAACACAGAGAGGACTGATATTGATGGAACACAAGTGTCTAAGATAGAATTGTACGGAATTCCTATAGTAACACCCAATTTTTGTAAACTATAGGTCCAGGAACAAAGGCTCCATTTTAGATCTCACTGTGTCTAAAAAGCAATCTTTCTTAGCAAAGTTCCAATATTCCTCTTCAATTTCAATATGACATTTTGTTCTAAGGTTAATAGATATTAGAAATATGTCCAATCACAGAATATCAGCTACAACAGGACAGTAAATATAGAGTAGATAATTCTGTGGCTTTGATTTTATTCCTAGACTATCAGAGAATCAATTTGGACTAGATGTAAGATCTTCATCATTTCACACATTCAATCCCAAATAAGGCAGTGTCATTGTGAAAAACTTTGAGTTTAGGTATGGTAAGGTATGTTACTAAATATTAATAATAATCACAGTACTGTGTTAAGGCATATATCTCAAAACATGTCTTAACATGTAGACATTGTGACAAGTGCTATATATTTGACAACATAATAAGTACATTTGGATGACTGAGTGAAACATGTCAGTTCCAGCAGAATTATTTATACGTGTGTGCTGGAGGACAGGGAGCTTGTAGCAGTGTTAGGCACTAAAGCAAGTTTAAAGCAACAACCCAGGAGAGTCCAAAAAGGAGGGAAATACTATGTCTGTTTTAGTCTGTTTGGGTCACTATAACAAAATACCATAAACTGAGTGTCTTACAAAAGCAGAAATTTATTTTCCACAGTTCAGGAGACTAAATTCAAAATCAAGCAGAGTTTGTGTCTGGTGAAGGCTAACTTCCTAGTTCAAAGAGGGTACCTTGTGGCTGTGTCCTTATTTGCTGGAATAGTCAAGCAGCTCATTCATAATAGCACTAAAAAGAGTTCCACTCCCAAATTCCTAATACTATGACCTCGGGTATTAGAATTTCAACATATACATTTTTGGGGTGACCATTCAGATCATAACAATGTTTGATTACTGAACTAATTCTAATAATGTTCTAATTACTGACAGATAACGATGGATTCACTGAGAATTCTGAGGTGTTCCTACTTGCCTACAGGGTTTACTATAATGTGTGTGTGTGTATATATATATATATGTACACATATATATAGTACATAAACTGTAGTGTATATATACACACACATACTGTAATGTGTATACTAATATATTTCTTGTTCAGAGAATAAGACAAGATCATGAGGTTGTATCTTAGAACTACGTTCAATGCCCATAAGAATCCAAGAAACTTAATACATGTAATTGGAAATGTTTTATTTCTTCATGGTGGAATTCTCGACATGATCAGAAGCTGTACTGATGGTGTAATTCAACTAATGAGAAAGACTGCAAGAGGCAAGAACTTTCTTTTTCTCAAGAGATTGGGAAACCATGAGGAGAAAAAATTCATAGAGAAAGAAAGGCAAAGAACTTTGTCAAAGGATAAAGGACAACAAATGATTCTGAGATCTAAATAATGCTTCTAGACCTCAGCTTTTTTGTTGTTGTTGTTGTTGTTTGGCAAGACCACAGACTGACGGTTAAGGCCAGAGAAGGAAATTATGCAAATAAACTGAAAATGTTTGTGATAAATTTGGATTAAAAGGCAGCAATGATCTGAGAACTAACATAGCACATCACTGTTGAAGGAAAGAGATTCTTCACAAACAAAACAAGACTTTGGCATATCAAGAGCTTCCACCCATCAGTAGGTAGATGAGTTCCATCAGTGGTTTCGTCGTGAAAGAAGAACTTCAATACAGCATGGCCTTTTTACAAAAAGCATTAGCATCAGCAGGAAAGAGACTGGTTCCTATACTGATTAAAAGGTAATTTCACCTGGCTGTGTAACAGGCACCTCGGAAGCCATAACATACAGAAGGAAAAGAGCTGGTACTGCATGATTCTAAGGAATATGTTCACACATGAGATATGGTACCCAGCTTTTCAGATAGAGAATTTGGAGATATTGAAAGCAAGCTGTAAGTGCCACAATAATAAACGATGTCAGTCTTAGACACACAATGAAACATAAAACTTTGAACTCGTTTTCACTTAAATCTGGAAGTTAATACCTAACTGAAGAAACGAAGCTGCTGTTTAAAGAACACATTCTATTCAACAAGGCTGCACTTTCAGGAAGAAAAACTAATTACTCATGAGTCCAGGATATGATGACAAATTACGATTGAGTGGAAATAGAAGACCCTGGAGACATAAAGGGACATGAGGGACATGTATGTGTCAGAGAAAGTGAAAATCAGTCCATAGAAAAACAGTTTTGGAAAAGACTACAGAACAAAAGAAGGAATCAGTTAGGCTGGGCAGAGTGGCTCACGCCTATAATTCCAGCACTTTGGGAGGCCGAGGCGGGCGGATCAACTCAGGTCAGGACTTCATGACCAGCCTGATCAACACGAAGAAACCCGTCTCTACCCAAAATACAAAATTAGCTGGGCTTGGTAGTGCATGCCTGTAATCCCAGCTATTCAGGAGGCTGATACAGGAGAATACGTTGAACAGGGAAGTGGACGTTGCGGTGAGCTAGGATCGCACCATTGCACTCCAGCCTGGGCAACAAGACTGAAACGCAATCTAAAAAAAAAAGAAAAGAAAAGAAAACAAAAAGAAAAGGAGCAGTCGGTGTTCCGTGTTAGGATAAATGCTTTGACTTTTAAATGACAAATACAATCGAGCTGTCCAAAGACAATTTGTTAGCCTTTCTAATTGGGACGTGCAGGGATACAATAGATTACATCTAACTCCAACACACAGCCTGGAGTAAAGCCCAGACAAACTGCAATATGAAGCAGAACTGCCCTTAAATAACCTGGGGATTTGGGAGTAAAAAAAAATTGTTTAAAGTTACTGAGAATTTAAGGTTGTTTTGTAACATTATTGCAGCAGAAAATTGAATATTAAACATTTTTAAACTACTTATGAGTTTCATTCAACTCATTTTCAATTAAATGTACAAACAATGCTTGGGGAAATAGCAACAAAATTTCCACATGTGATTAGGTTATTTCACAATACTCTTTCAGAAATTTTAATTTTTTAATCTTTCAAAAACATTTCCCTTATAAGATATTAAAATAAAATGTCTAAAAATATCACATTTTAAAGGTTTTTTTTTTTCTATACTTGAATTTAAAAGCAACATTTTATGGCTGTTGAACAACTCTAACTTCCTTTCTTAAAACTTCCTTTCTCTGAATTACCTTTAAAGATTCTAGATTTGGAAAAAGCTGCTTACCACCACTTATAAAATATCTTGTATACTCACGGTTAACTTATAACCTAATTGAGAGTTGTGGGTTTCACCTGTGATGTCACCTTTTGTAAAGTTCAAAATCCAGAAATATTAACTGCTTGGTTTGGCTAATCTCAGGTAACAGAATATTTCAAAGGATTTTCTTCAAGAGTGCTCAGCTTGATTAAAAGTGTATATTCAAGTTATAGGTATATTTAAAAGGCCTTTATGTTTTTCTCTTCGTGAATCACGTTTCTCTTGAAAAGAACTTTTCTGTTGACTGAATTACTTTTCCCCACTCTGGTTTTTCCGCTCTTAATGTACCCAGGATAACTTCTGGTGGCCTGAAACTTTTTAGGAAAAATAGAAAAGGCATGATGGATTCCATTTTGGGAGAAACCTCTCTTTTCCTCATGGAACCCCAGAATTTAGGGGCTGAAAGATCCCGCTCAAAATGTGTTTTTGTCTTACAGCTATACACGTTTGTTAGGCCCTAGAAATTTCATGTTTTTCTATCCCTGCTCTTAAAGGGCTCCACAGGGAAGCCAATAATTCACTTAGGAAATGGGACAAGAAATAATCTTATAAATGCTGTATCTTCTGTTTTTCTGTGTAGCGATATATGTGTTGTGTGTGATGACTGTAAGAAGAGCTCTAATTGATTGCCTTAAATAAAAATAAGACAAATCAAATATTTTAGAGGAAAGTTAAAACTATAATGCCTTTAGTTTATGTAACTTTAATCTTTAAGAAATAAAAATTGTTTTAAAGATTAAATTGGTAAAATGCAAATGTCATCAAAATGTAAATAGGATGTTTAAATCATGTAAGTTAGATGCCAGATTTACTAAATATTTCAAGTTGTACACTGCCTGCTTTACAATTTGGTAAGACCTAGGGACATAAGAAATTAACCATGCCCCTAACGATGCTGAGAAAAGTCAGACTTTGTCTGCATCTAGTACATAATTAAAACAACTAACCACGTTTTACATTAAAGTTGAAAATTTCTAAGAGTTACCATTAAAACATGTAAATAAGAGAACTAAAAATAAATTTACATGCAAGGTGTGTAAGAATAGTAAAATGTGTTTTTGGTAAAAAATTATCAAAAGGTATAAAAATATAAACCTTGTCTATGGAAAAAGGATTATTTTGAAACCAATGTAAGGGTAAAATTTGGCTTTCTTTCCCTTGTACAAATTTTGGAATAGAGAAAAATAGTGAAATATTTTGTTTGCCTTGTTGATAGACTGCCAAGGAGAGAAAAGGTTAGATAGGAGACAAACTGTTTGGAAAGCAAAGTCTTCTGTCTTAATGAGTTAAGGTTATTGCCTAGTTTCAAAATTTCTGAGTCATCATTTTGGCAAAATAAATAACTTATGTGTAACCTGGAATTGCATTTCATAATATCAAGTGTTTTAAACCTCTAACATTTGACAGGCTTTCCAAAATCAAACTTCATATTCAAAATTGTCTCTCCTGAAACCTAGCTTTTTTGAGGGCCCTGAAGCATCCAGAAAGAGGTAAACAGAAGTTTTTGACATGTTTAGGTAAGTGGAATTGCAAAAATTATGTTACATTTTATCCATAGTATTAATATATGTTCCAAAATTGTACAGGATTTTAAAAATCCTAAACCTTGAGTATATGCAATGAATCATAATTAGGATTATAATATTAAGTTATTACAAACCACAGAAATAACCAAATATCTTTGCCAATCATATTCTTGACTGTAATTAACCTGAACACTTTGTCATCTACAGAAAATTGTTGTCTTGTTTTAATCCTCTTCAAAAGATATTTTACAATCAACTGGAGGACTTTAAAACATGCTCACAAATGTAGGTTTCTGATAACTTTGAAAATCATGACATGGGAATAAAAGAAAACATAAAGGAGTCATGAAGAGCTTAACTGTGAATATCAGACAGGAGTTAATTGCATGAACTAAACTAATAGATGTCTGAAATAATATTTTTCACTTTTTGCTTCAAACATTGTTATTCTTTGTTCTTCAGAGTTAAGGAAACTTTTAAGTTGTCTACAGCTTTTAACAATTAAGTAAGGTATACATACTCCTGTGAACAAAATTTGGAGCACATTTGTTTCTCTCTGCCAGGTTACTCTAGAATTTGGAAACTATTTGGGAATATTCTTAACTTACGACCATATAGTTATTTGCACCAGTGCAGTAACAATCCATTTTCTTTTGTAACATGACACAATTGGAGAAACTGGTTGTTTTACCAAGGTTTTGACTGGAAGGATATGCTTCTCTTTGAGAAATCAAGCTTCACTTACACAGTCAATAAAAGCCAACTGGAAAATGTGGCCTCCTACCTTGTCTATACAATCTGTGTACAGGGCTTCTATTCTGTGCTGAGTAAAGAATGTCACTATCTAACAGGCCCAGGAACCACACATTCTTGCGACCTTAAGAAGAGAGGAATTCACTCAATTTGTAGGTATTTGAGAGTACAAACTCATGGCTGGGCTTGACTTTAAAAAAGTCCTCTCTGTGATCCCTTGTGGAACAGAGTTCCATCAAAGATAATTTTAAAAGACTATGCAAAAATAAGTATTTTTGCTTCACTTTATGCAAATAATCAAGCCAAGTATAGGCCTAAGTTTCTTTTGCAAACAACTCAGTCATAATTTATTTTTATTTTTATTTTATTTTATTTTTTTTTTGAGACGGAGTCTAGCTCTGTTGCCCAGGCTGGAGTGCAGTGGCCGGATCTCAGCTCACTGCAAGCCCCACCTCCCGGGTTCACGCCATTCTCCTGCCTCAGCCTCCCGAGTAGCTGGGAGTACAGGCACCCACCACCTCGCCCGGCTAATTTTTTTTGTATTTTAGTAGAGACGGGGTTTCACCGTGTTAGCCAGGATGGTCTCGATCTCCTGAACTCGTGATCCGCCCGTCTCGGCCTCCCAAAGTGCTGGGATTACAGGCTTGAGCCACCGCGCCCGGCCAATTTATTTTTAATAAAACAACTATCATGATTTGGTTTGAACAAAAATGAGATCAGGAGAGAGAAAAATTTGATTCAAAACTTATAAAACACTTGTCATTAAATTCTAATCTTATTAGTTGTTTTTAAGTTTTGCCTACTCTGTTAGTCTGTTCTCATGATCCTAACAAAGACACACCTGACACTGGGTAATTTAATTTAAAAAGGAGGTTTAATGGACTCACAATTTCACATGGTTAGGGAGGCTTCACAATCATGATGGAAGGCAAAAACATGGAAGCAGACAAGAAAGAGGATGAGAACCAAATGAAAGGGATTTCCTGCTGTAATACCATCAGATCTCCTGAGTCTTATTCACTACCATGAGAACAGTATGGGGAAAACCACCTCCCATGATTCAATTATCTCCCACAAGATCCCTCCCACAACTCATGGGAATTATGGGAGCTACAGTTCAAGAAGAGACTTGGGTGGAGACAAAGCCAAACTATATCACCTAGATTTTAGACTAACCCTGTTTATTCCTGTAAACAAATGAGCAATCTCTGGCTGAAACTCAATATAAAAAAGGGATAAGTAGTGTAAAAATCTGGATCAATATTCTAGTTTTGGGCAATGATTCTGCAAATCCCACCAGGTTATGAGAGTATACAGGGTACCCACAACCAAGAAGTTTATTTGTTTGGGAAAATAAAACAAGGAAGTTAACCAAAGCCAAGTCCCTTGCACCCAAATCTTAGCAGGTATAAATATAGCAAACATTTATCTGGGTATGGCTGAAGCATTGAGATTTTTGAGCTATCATTATTTATCCCCTTGTTTCATTTTTATACATGTCCTCTAATAACTCATTTTTTTCATGCCTAAAGTCTATCAAGCTACAAATGATGATGCAAATGAAACCATGAATGGAAATACATTTCTTCGAAGGATCCTTAGAAAGGTCACAGGAGAAACCTTAGCTGCTGTTCCCCACACAATGCCCCTTTCCAGCAGGACATAGCGAGAAGAATCATCACCCCACCTCCTTAACAGCAGTTAGGGTCTCCACTCCTGCAGGGAAAAATGAGAGAGGAGAAAGAAACAAACCAGTCAGGCAGGCAGTTAGGGTGGGTCCTCAGCTGAATTCTTTCAAACAAAATAATAGCCTAAAAAATCAAACTATAGTCATAGAAATATAAACTTGCATAGTAGGGGTTGACTAAGACATGCCCACAGCCACACAGATAAGAAAGTCTACACAGGTGATTTGTGCAGACATACTCATAATAAAAGGTTCCATCCCCCATAATATGGTTTCACTGTGTCCCCGCCCAAATCCCATCTTTAATTTCAACATGTTGTGGGAGGGAAACAGTGGGTGATAATTGAACCATGGTGGCACGTCTTTCCCATGCTGTTCTTTTCTCGGGGTAGTTAATAAGTCTCACAAGATCTGATGGTTTTAAAAAGGGGAAGTTCTCTGCACAACCTCTTTTCTCCTGTCTGCTGCAATGTGAGACATGCCTTTTACCTTCTGCCATAATTGTGAGGCCTTCCCAGCCACGTGACACTATAAATCCAATATACCTCTTTCTTTTGTAAATTTCCCAGTCTTGTGTATGTCTTTTTGAGCAGCATGAAAATGGACTAATACAGTAAATTGGTACCAGGAGTAGAGTGCTTCTAAAATGATACACGGAAATGTGGAAGTGACTTTGGAACTGTGTAAGAGACAGAGGTTGGAAACGTTTGGAGGTTTCAGAAGAATATAGGAAAGAGTGAGAAAGTCTGGAACTCCCTAGAGACTTGTTAATGGTTTGAGTAAAATGCTAATAATCATATAAAATCCAGGCTGAAGTGGTCTCAGATAAAGATGAGGAACTTGTTGGGGACTGGAGCAAAAGTAATTCTTGTTATGTTTTAGCAAAGAGACTAGTAGCATTTTGTCCCTACCCTAGAGATTTGTGAATCCTTGAACTTGAGAGAGATGATTTAGTGTATCTGGCAGAAGTTTCTAAGCAGCAAAGCATTCAAGAGGTAACTTAGGTGCTGTTAAAGGCATTCAATTTTAAAATGGGAAACGAGCATAACAGTTCAGAAAATTTGCAGCCTGATACGATTGAAAGGACAAATCTCTTTTTCTGAGAAGATATTCAAGTCAGCTCCATAAATTTGCATAAGTAATGAGGAGCCAAATGTTAATCTCTAAGACAATGGGGAAAATGTCTCCAGGGCATGTCAGAGGTCTTCACAGCAGCCTTTGAGGAAAAAGTGATTTCTTGGGCTGGGCATGGAATCCCTGAGCTGTGTGCAGCCTAGTACCTTGATGCCCTGCATCACCGTCACTTCAGCCATGGCTAAAATGGGCCAAGGAACAGCTCAGGCTAAGCTCAGGCTATTGCTTCAGACGGTGGGATCTGCAAGCCTTGACATTTTCCATGTAATGTTGAGCTGGGGGTGCACAGGAGTCAAGAATTGAGGTTTGGGAACCTCCCCCTAGATTTCAAAGGATATATAGAAACACCCAGATGTCCAGGCAAGATCTGCTGGGTTCATGCAGAAGGGAAATATGGGGTCAGAGAACTCACACAGGGTCCCTACTGGGGCACCACCTAGTGGAGCTGTGAGAAGAGGGGCCCCCTCCTTCAGATCCCAGAATGGTAGATTCCTTGACAGCTTGTCCGTGCACCTGGAATAGCTGCAGACACTCAACACCAGCCAGTGAAAGCAGCCAGGATGGGGCTATATCCTGTAAAGCCACAGAGGCAGAGCTGCCCAAGGCCAAGGGAACCCACCACTTGCATCAGTGTGACCTGAATGTGAGACATAGATTCAAAGGAGATCATTTGGAGATTTATGATTTGACTGCCTTGCGGGATGTCAGAATTGAATGGGGCCTATAGCCCCATTGTTTTGGCCAATTTCTCCCATTTGAAACAGCTGTATTTACTCAATGCCTGTACCCCCATTGTATCTACGAGGTAACTAACTTGCTTTTGATTTTACAGGGTCATAGGCTTACCCTGTCTCAGTTAAGACTTTGGACTGTGGACTTTTGAGTTAATGCTGAAATCAGTTAAGACTTTAGGGGACTGTTGAGAAGTCACGATTGATTTTGAAATGTGAGGACATGAGATTTGGGAGGGGCTGGGGCAGAACGGTAGGGTTTGGCTCTGTCCCCACCCAAATCTCATTTTGAATTTCCATGTGTTGTGGGAGGGACCTTATGGGAGGTAATCAAATCATGGGGTCAGGTCTTTCCTGTGTTGTTCTATTCTCGTGATAATGAATAAGTCTCATGCAATCTGATGTATTTAAAAACAGGAGGTTCCCCACACAACCTCTCTTCTCTTGTCTGCCAACATGTGAGATGTGCCTTTCACTTCCTTCCATGATTATGAAGCCTCCCCAGCCACATGGAACTGTAAGTCCAATAAACCTTTCTTTTGTAAATTGCCCAGTCTCAGGTATGTCTTTATGAGCAGCATGAAAACGGACTAATACACCTTGACACATGAGCAGTAAAGGGAACAAAGCAATATGGAGTAACTAAAGCTATAGGTCACATGCAAATTAGGACAAGGTGAAGCTACCAGAAATTTCTACTGTATGCAAATGAGATGCCCAGCCCTCATCAGTTTTTTGATAAAAGGGTTTGCATTCAACTGTAAAGATGACAACCCTCTTTTCAGCCCCCTCTCCAGAGTGGAGAGCTTTCTTCTTTTGCTCATTAAATTTTCATTCCTACCTCACTTTGGTGTCCACACTTCTTAATTTTCAAGGTCATGAGACAAAGGACTCCAGGTGATGCCTCAAATAAGAGACTGCCACATGGTAGTGCATTGGTTAAACTGTAAAATTTGGAAATCACTTGCCCATTGTTTACCTTTTCAATTACTTTGAACCCAGGATACACATAAAGGTTCTGTATGTTTGTGTGTGTGTGTGTATATGTGGGGGTGTGTGTGTGTGCATATAGATGGATGTATGTGTATATATATACATGTATTCATTATATATGTATTCATATATATACATGTGTATATCTACACACACACACACACATATGTATTCATACATATATATGAAAATCTGTAAGACCATACATTCAGAACATTTCTATGTGGTCTCTCTTAAATTAATCCCCTGCAAAATGCAGTTTTATTTTACACAAAACATTCCCTTTCTCAGAAAAAGTTCTAGTAATGTATTATTTTCTCTTTTTGTTTCTTCATTTTTAAGCTGTTTTTGTTAAATGGATATATATTAAGTTTTTGATTCAATACTTTTAGAAGAAAATGCAGAAAAAGATTTATACTAAGTAATGTTTTTCTCTCTGAAACAAAATTTTTAAAAGTTTGGCCGAGTGTAATCCCAACACTTAGGGAGGCTGAAGCAGGAGGATTGCATGAGCCCAGAAGTTCAAGACCAGCTTTGGCAATATAGTGAAATCCTGTTTTTATGAAAAAAAAAAGTTTAATTTAAAAAAATATTAACAAATAAAAACATAAATAAAAGAAATTTACAGGCTTATTTTTCATTGAAATGGTTGTAAGGGAGGATAAAATACTATTCCTCTACCTTCTTTGGTTTAATGGTGGGGACATATTAATCAAATAAATAAAAGCTTAATAAGAGAGAGAAAAAATATATTTAATTATGTAGATAGCCAAGAACATAAGAGGTATCCACAAAGAGTGCAAAAATGAAATCCTTAAGATACGGAGTTTCTCCCAACAGTAGCCAAAAGAAATAAAAATTTAGACAAACCCTCTGAGAGGGTTGGTAGAACACCAGTGGCAAGAGGGTGCAACCTGCATCTCTATCTGACCATCTACAAATTCTCAGGGCATCCAATCTGATGATTGACTGTCTGTACAGCAAGACCAACATCATGTACCCTGCCACCAGGAGGAAAGCCAAGCCAAGCACTCAAGACACAGAATGAGACCAACAGGAAAGCAATGGCTGTCCCTGGGAGTGAAAGGGTCAATTAGCAATGAATATTCAAGAGAAAATTCACCAAAATCCCATTCCAAAGAACTAATTCTTATAATTGTTTTTCTCCTGCAAATCTCAATTTGGAAAAGAAAAAACAGAGTCCTGTATTTGTATTTTTGCAGGCAAAAAATTTTTACATCAGCTTTGTCAGATCTCAATTCAGCTACAGCCTCTGGAGCAAGTGGGATGCCTGCCTGTCCATTCATGGTTGCCTAAGCCACAGGAAAGGAGAAACACTTTTTCTCTTCCCTCTTGGTTCAGTGTCTGGGACCCTACAAATTAAACTGACCACAGAAAGGTTAACAAGAAAAAAAAAAAGAAAAGAAAACTAATGATGTACATACACATGGAAATTCACAAAGAAATGTGATGCAAAGAGGCAATTAGAATTTGGGGTGTGTATCTTAGACTAGCCAAAGAAAACAAGTTTAGGGCTCCTTGGTGCAGGAGGTAAGTTATGGGAAAGCAGGGGGAGGAACTGTATTCTAAAAAATGGTTGTTTAATAAGGTTTCTTATGCAGATAAGTCATCAGCTATTAAAAGTTGTCTATGGAGTAGTTTTCTCACAAGTACGCTAGAGGCAGACACCTTTACATACTGAAATTTAATTATTGCTTTTAGAAAGGGGAAAGTCAGAGAGCTAATTGCTTTCTGCCCAAAAAGTTATTATGCCAAAGTGACATACATTGGAGGGGCATATTTTGGTCCATTTCAGGATATTTTACTGGATGCAATTCTATATTTTAATATATTATAGTGATATTCATCATAAGATAGGAAAACACTTTATTTCTTCTACAAAGATAGCAGTAGCACTAAAATCATTAGTTCCTGCTAGAATGCGGTGCTTTATTTAATTTTATAGCATGCTTGAGTTGTCATTTGACTAACAGCGAAATCAAGAGATAATTCTGTTTTTTCCCACCCCATGGTATAAAAATAGTAAGCAGGAAGCAGATTGTCATAAAAATCAATAATTTTGACATATGCCAATTGAAGCCTGGAGTGAACATTGACAAATACAGGTTCATGCAAATCTAAAGCCATTCAAAGTTTGGTAGTCCTTTGTGCTAGTGAGTGAACTATGATGGAATTTAGTTTCATTTAAATTACAAACCTGGAGGCTGGGGGAGCAGGGAAGTAAACTATAAACGTAGTATACACTAAAACTGAATAATTAATTCTGTAGTAATATTAATAAAGGGACTGATAATTACTTCATAGAATTTCCCAGTGATAACATATAATTACCTTCCATAAGTAGAGATACGTTTATATTCAGAGATGATGTTGCTGGTATGAATATATCAAATCTAATAGGAAAGTCTTGATAGAAAATGGATTCTTCTGTTATTGGATACATTCTATCTTTTCATTGTATTTTTCAGTAGTATTCCATAAATGTGCTTCTCTAGCCTCACTGATTAACTGATCTATTCCCTGTCACTCGTCTCATTAATTCCTTTGTGCTTTTGTCATGCTTTTTCTTCTTTGGGAATCAATTTCTCTCCGTTCTCTTCCTTACAAATCTCCCTCATGCATCTCGAGACCTTCCTTTATCATTAAGCTTTCCCAGGCCATTTCAGCATATGTACTATCCCCTTCCGTTGAAACTAAACAACCTATTTCCATACTTTATTATGCATCGCTTTAACTATTCCTCTGCATTCTTATTAACACATCATATAGTTATATTTTGCTTTGCCAACTATCCTCTGTACTTCAACATGGATTACATGTTTCTAAGCATCTAAAAGAGTGCTGGAAAAAGTACATATACATTTCATTGGTTGATATGGGTCTTCACTGTAATGTACAGATTTATTTAATCTTTGCTTGAGATCATAGAGCACACATAAGATATCTGATCATAATACCTAAGCACAACAAACCTGATGCTAAAGTTTAGGAATTAGACTTTCCTATAAATTTCATGACCTAGAACTAAATTAGAAACAACATTAAAGTTAAGACAGCATTTTGTGTCATCTAGCTTTCAGCTAACAGCACACACAGACTGAATATGGCAAGACTTCAAACAAGAATACATTATTTTCTGCTCCAATTTCAATGCTTTGTGATTTTTTTTTCTTTGAGTTAGATTTTAGGAGAGTATCAATACTGTGCTGGCCCAAAGTACTGAGAATAACAGTTACATGTTTTTGTTTTTTTTTTTTTTTGAGACGGAGTCTCACTCTGTTGCCAAGGCTAGAGTGCAGTGGTTCTATCTCAGCTCATTGCAATCTCCCCGCCCCATTCAAGTGATTCTTCTGCCTCAGCACACCGAGTAGCTGGGACTACAGGCATGCACCACCACTACAGCTAATTTTAGTATTTTCAGTAGAGACGGGGTTTTGCCATGTTGGCAAAGCTGGTCTTGATCTCCTGACATCAAGTGATCCGCCCACCTCAGCTTCCCAAAATGCTGATATTACAGGCGTGAGCCACCGTGATGGCCAACAGTCATATCTTTACTGAAGAGATGAGGAAGTATGCATCTAGCCAGAAGCCGTGGTTAGTGTATTATATATGGTTTCTCATTTAACACAACAGACTGAAAGAGTATATATTGTTTCCATTTTTCCGATGAGAAAACAAGGTTCAGACAAGTTTTTCAAGAATGTCTACTGAGTTGATTGTGAAAACATAATAATTATTCAAAATATCTTTTAATATATTAAAGAAAAAATAGTGAGTTACATTTGGCAAATTTGCAATTATAGGAAAATAATAAATGCTACTTTATCAAAGTCTAAGTGGTTTTTGTTTTACCTACAAATCTTTCAATACACCTGTTTCTGCCTAAAAACAGATTACATGAGTGACCCTGAGCCACACTCGTTTCTTTTATTTTCATAGTTTATGTTCAATGTTATAGGACAAAATGAGCAAATAGATAATGTATACTGTGCATTTGCCCATAGGTTCAATTTCTTGTGAAAGGTCTTTAAAAGTCTTTTAATATATCAGTTTTCCTACTGTTTTCTTGAGTATCGTTTTTACTGGCACTCATAAATGATTTTTTCTAAAACTTTATGATTTCTTACCAAAAAATTGTAAGTTGCATCTGTTATGTCTAGTTTTTTTTATATCTACCTTAGTGTGTGTGTGTGAGGAAAATTGCAACAGCAAACAAAACAGAAGAAAAATTGAGACTCACTTAAACTAGCCCTTAGTAAGACCTGGAAGTTTTTTCCAGTCATTTGCAAAATAAAAGAAGGAATTTACTTTGATATATTCATAAAAATAAAGTGTCCTAAAACCCTTGGTTAAAATGATTAGAAGTTTATCTTTTCCCCGAAAAATCTCATTTTTCTAAAATGAAAAGATATTCTTTGAAACCAATGAGAACAAAGATACAACATACCAGAATCTCTGGGACACATTTAAAGCAGTAAGTAGAGGGAAATTTATAGCACCAAATGCCCACAAGAGAAAGCTGGAAAGATCTAAAATTGATACTCTACCATCACAATTAAAAGAACTAGAGAAGCAAGAGCAAACACATTCAAAGGCTAGTAGAAGGCAAGAAATAACTAAGATCAGAGCAGAACTGAAGGAGATAGAGACACAAAATCCCTCCAAAAAATCAATGAATCCAGGAGCTGGTTTTTCGATAAGATCAACAAAATTGATAGACCGCTAGCAAGATTAATAAAGAAGAAAGGAGAGAATAATCAAATAGATGCAATAAAAAATGATAAAGGGGATATCACCACCAACCCCACAGAAATACAAACTACCATCAGAGAATACTATGAACACCTCTACACAAATAAACTAGAAAATCTAGAAGAAATGGATACTTTCCTGGACACTTACACTCTCCCAAGACTAAACCAGGAAGAAGTTGAATCCCTGAATAGACCAATAGCAGGCTCTGAAACTGAGGCAATAATTAATAGCCTACCAACCAAAAAAAGTCCAGGACCAGACGGATTCACAGCCAAATTCTACCAGAGGTACACGGAGGAGCTGGTACCATTCCTTCTGAATCTATTCCAATCAATAGAAAAAGAGGGAATCCTCCCTAACTCATTTTATGAGGCCAACATCATCCTGATACCAAAGCCTGGCAGAGACACGACAAAAAAAGAGAATTTTAGATCAATATCCCTGATGAACATCGATGCAAAAATCCTCAATAAAATACAGGCAAACCGAATCCAGCAACACATCAAAAAGCTGATCCACCATGATCAAGTGGGCTTCATCCCGGGGATGCAAGGCTGGCTCAACATACGCAAATCAATAAACGTAATCCAGCATATAAACAGAACCAAAGACAAAAACCACAGGATTATCTCAAGAGATGCAGAAAAGGCCTTTGACAAAATTCAACAGCCCTTCATGCTAAAAACGCTCAATAAATTTGCTATTGATGGAACACATCTCAAAATAATAAGAGCTATTTATGACAAACCCATAGCCAATATCATACTGAATGGGCAAAAACTGGAAGCATTCCCTTTGAAAACTGGCACAAGACAGGGATGTCCTCTCTCACCACTCCTATTCAATACAGTGTGGGAAGTTCTGGCCAGGGCAATCAGGCAAGAGAAAGAAATCAAGGGTATTCAGTTAGGAAAAGAAGAAGTCAAATTGTCCCTGTTTGCAGATGACATGATTGTATATTTAGAAAACCGCATTCTCTCAGCCCAAAGTCTCCTTAAGCTGATAAAAAACTCCAGCAAAGTCTCAGGATACAAAATTGATGTGCAAAAATCACAAGCATTCTTATACACCAGTAACAGACAGAGAGCCAAATCATGAATGAAATTCCATTCACAATTGCTTCAAAGAGAATAAAATACCTAGGAATCCAACTTACAAGGGATGTAAAGGACCTCTTCAAGGAGAACTACAAACCACTGCTCAGTGAAATAAAAGAGGACACAAACAAATGGAAGAACATACCATGCTCATGGATAGGAAGAATCAATATTGTGAAAATGGCCATAATGCCCAAGGTAATTTATAGATTCAGTGTCATCCTCATCAGGCTACCAATGACTTTCTCCACAGAATTGGAAAAAAACTGCTTTAAAGTTCATATGGAACCAAAAAAGAGCCCACATTGCCAAGGCAATCCTAAGTCAAAAGAACAAAGCTGGAGGCATCACGCTACCTGACTTCAAACGATACTACAAGGCTACAGTAACCAAAACAGCATGGTACTGGTACCAAAACAGAGATATAGACCAATGGAACAGAACAGAGCCCTCATAAATAACACCACACATCTACAGCCATCTGATCTTTGACAAACCTGAGAAAAACAAGAAATGGGGAAAGGATTCCCTATTTAATAAATGGTGCTGGGAAAATTGGCTAGCCATAAGTAGAAAGCTGAAACTGGATCCTTTGCTTATTCATTATATGAAAATTAATTCAAGATGAATTAGAGACTTAAATGTTAGACCTAAAACCTTAAAAACCCTAGAAGAAAACCTAGGTAATACCATTCAGGACATAGGCATGGGCAAGGACTTCATTTCTAAAACACCAAAAGCAATGGCAACAAAAGCCAAAATTGACAAATGAGATCTAATTAAACTAAAGAGCTTCTGCACAGCAAAAGAAACTACCATCAGAGTGAACAGGCAACCTACAGAATGGGAGAAAATTTTTGCAATCTACTCATCTGACAAAGGGCTAATATCCAGAACCTACAAAGAACTCAAACAAATTTACAAGAAGAAAACCAACAACCCCATCAAAAAGTGGGCAAAGGATATGAACAGACATTTCTCAAAAGAAGACATTCATACAGCCAATAGACACATCAAAAAAATGCTGGTCATCACTGGCCATCAGAGAAATGCAAATCAAAACCACAATGAGATACCATCTCACACCAGTTAGAATGGCAATCATTAAAAAGTCAGGAAGCAACAGGTGCTGGAGAGGATGTGGAGAAATAGGAACACTTTTACACTGTTGGTGGGACTGTAAACTAGTACAACCATTGTGGAAAACAGTATGGCAATTCCTCAAGGATCTAGAACTAGAAATACTATATGACCCAGCCATCTCATTACTGGACGTATACCCAAAGGATTATAAATCATGCTGCTATAAAGACACATGCACAAGTATGTTTATCGCAGCACTATTCACAATAGCAAAGACTTGGAATCAACCCAAATGTCCATCAGTGACAGACTGGATTAAGAATATGTGGCACATATACACCATGGAATACTATGCAGTCACAAAAAAAGATGAGTTTGTGTCCTTTGTAGAGACGTGGATGCAGCTGGAAACCATCATTCTCAGCAAACTATCACAAGAACAGAAAACCAAACACCACATGTTCTTACTCATAGGTGGGAATTGAATAATGAGATCACTTGGACTCAGGAAGGGGAACATCACACACTGGGCCTATTATGGGGAGAGGGGAAGGGAGAGGGATGGCATTGGGAGTTATACCTGATGTAAATGATGAGTTGATGGGTGCTGACGAGTTGATGGGTGCAGCACATCAACATGGCACAAGTATACATATGTAATATACCTGCACGTTGCCCATGTACCCTAGAACTTAAAGTATAATAATAAAAAATAAATTAAAAGAAAAAATGAGCAAGAGACCTGAATAGACATTTTTTCAAAGGAAGACTTACACATGGCCAACACATGAATTAAGAGGTGCACAACATAACTAAACATGACGGAAATATAAACTGGAATCAGAATGAGAAGTCACATTACATCTTTTAAAATGGCCAATATCAAAAAGCCAAAAGATAAATAGTGCTGACAAGAATGTATCAAAAATAGAACCCTGATAGTTTTGGTGGGAATATAAATTGGTACAACCATTATGGAATACAGCATGGAGGTTCCTCCCATAATTAAAGACTTGCCATATAATACAGCAATTATACTTTTAGGAATAAAAGTATATACCTGCGGGTACGATGCCTCATGCCTGTAGCCCCAACACCTCAAGAGGCCAAGGCAGGCAGATTACCTGAGTTTAGGAGTTTAAGACCAGAGTCGCCAACATGACGAAACCCCATCTCTACAGAAAAATACAAAAATTAGCCAGGCATGACGGTGGACACCTATAATCCCAGCTACTTGGGATGCTGTGGCAGGGACAATTGCTTGAACCCGTGGGGCGGAGGTTGCAGTGAGCCAAGATCTCGCCATTGCACTCCAGCATGGGCATCAGAGCGAGATTCTGTCCCATTAAAAAAAAGGTATGCACCTTTTATATACTTTTCTTTTTATATACAAAGGAAATAAAATAACTATCTTGAAGAGATATCTGCATTCCTGTGTTCATTACAGCATTATTCACAAGAACCAAAATATGGAAACAACCTGTGTTGATAGACAAGTAGGTATGTAAATTGTTATATCTATCATCTATCTATCTATCTATCTATCTATCTATCTATCTATCTATCTATCTTTCTATCTATCTATCTACAATTAATTATTATTTGTTTTAAAATGAATGAAATCCTTCTATTTGCAACAAAATGAATGAGCCTAGAGGACATTATGCTAAGTGAAATAAGCCAGGCAGAGACAGAAAAATACTACAGGTACAACCACACAAACTTGCTGTTATAAGATGAATAAGTTCTGGAGATCTAATGTACACCATGGTAATTATAGTCAATAATAATATATACTTCAAGTTCACTGAGTATAGATCTTAAGTATTCGCCTTCCTCACCACATCGTAACTATGTAAAGAGATGAATATGTTAATTAGCTTGATTGTGAAAACTTTTAAAAACATTTTTGATGGGGTCAGGGTGAGAGGAGAGTGAGGGTCAAAACACTACCTGCTGGGGACTATGCTCACTAGCTGGGTGATGAAATCATTTGTACACCATACCCCAGCAACATGCAATTACCCATGTAACAAACCTGCACATGTACTCCTAAACCTGAAATAAAACCTGAGAAAAGAAAAAAAAATCAGATTCCTATAGGGTGCTCCAGGTTTGTTTCAAACATTAGAGAGACAGAGCAAGGATTAAATACGTAAAAGTGTAAGCACAACTTAAACAATGTGTAAGGCAATCAATTCTATATATTTCAGCAACTCCTAGGGTTATTATCAAATAAAATCACTGACGTGTCATAAGTTCTAAACTAAAAACAACACAAATGCCCATCCAGAGTAGAATGAATAAATAAATTGCTTTTGCTTCCCACAGTGGAATACCACACAACATTTAAAAACAATGGACTGCTGCTACACACAACATAGATGATTCTCACAAATTTCAACTGAGCAAAAGAAGTCAGACTCAAAAGAACACCTATAGCAAGTTTCCATTTATATGAAATTGAGGAGTAGGAAAATCCATCATGATAGAGTTCATGATAATGATGACTTTTGGTGAGTAACTGGTTTAGAAAGGGCAAGAGAGACAGGTGTGGGAGCTGGAAGTAGTCCATATCTTGCTTGATTTGGGTGGTGATGATAGGGTTATATAAACTTATAAAAATTATAGTGCTATATGGTTAAGATTTATGTATTTTACTATACGTAATATATTAGTTGAAAAAATGTTGCAGTGTAAAGAAAATCAGTAAAAACATGCTACTTACAATTGTAGCTTTTGTTTATCAAACAAACATTTGAATAGTCTATTGATTGGTAGTTAGCAAGTTTATATTAAGTAGCATTGCCCTGAATACTTTTTTGTATGTACCAGTAAGCATTTACCTTTCTCAACTAGGGCTAATTAAAAAAAAAAAATCAAAACTTCACATTGTACACATTGAATATATATAATTTTTATTTGTGAATTGTACCACCATAAAACTAAAAATCAAATTTAAATAGGTTTAAAGAAATTTTAGGGACAATAGGATAAAGAAAATTTCGAGCTCAAGAATAAGCATAGATAAAAAATAAAATGTTGATAGAAATATTATTGTTATATTTCAGAAAATCATATAAAAAGTTTTGCTAAAAGTTTCCAGAAAGAGAGAATAAATAGTTCTCCTGTGGTGGATTAAAATGAGATTAGCATTGGAGTAGTAGTTTAAAACAACAGTCTGGAGTCAGATCTCAAAAATACAATGTATTTTCTAAGTAATGTGAGACAAGCTATTTAAATTTTTTGGACCTAAACTTCCTATCTGTAAGCTTGTTGAAAAAAAAAAAATAGGCTAATAGAGAACTTAATTTACAGGGAATGCTAAATTATTACCTGTTATTAGAAAACTTGATAGCAGTGACATTAAAAGCTTGAGTACTGTAGAACGAGATTCTAAAAATCATTTTTTGAAATTATATACATATTAATATTACTTCAATAATTTGCACAATATAGTAAGAAAAGCTTGCTTTGCACAGGTAACATTGTGCCAAATAACCTTTAAATCATCATGATTTCTCAATTGATCAAATTAACAATAATAAAATTTTACTGTAGAAGAGGAATTTTTTTTCATTAATATATCTGTGCATGTGCATGGGGTATACGCAATATTTTGTTACCTGCCTAGACTTTGTGATCATCAAGTCGAGGTATCTGGGGTGTTTATAACCTCAAGTATTATTTCCATATGTTAAGAACATTTCAAGTCCTCTAGGTATTTTGGAATATACAATACATTGCTGCTTATATTTAGTAATCTTACTTTGCTATTATACATCAGAACTTATTTCTTCCAACTAATTGTCTATTTGGACCTATTAACAAACCTTTCTCTATTCCTCTCACCCTCAGAAACTCTTTCCAGCCCCTGGTATCTATCTATTATTCTATTCTCTAACTCCATGAGATAAATCTTTTTAGCTTTCACGTAAGAGTAAGAACATTTGATACTTGTCTTTCTGTGCCTGGTTTACTTCATCTAACACAATAAGTTCCCAGTTCCATCCATCTTGCTGTAAATGATACAATTTCATTCTTTTTTTATGGACAAAAAGTATTCTACTGTGTATAAATACCACATTACTTTTATTCATTCGTCCATTGATGGACACAGGTTGATTTCATATATTTGCTATTGTGAATAGTGCAATAAATATGAGAGTGTGGTTATCTCTTTGATATATTCATTTATTTCCTTTGGATAAATAGCTAGTAATGAGATTCTTGGATCATACGATCGTTCTATTTTTATTTTTTTTATTTTTGGGAAATCTCCACACTGTTTTCCATAGTAGCTGTACGTCCCCACCAACAGTGTAGAAGACTTTCCTTTCTTTCCCCACATTCTCACCAGCATCTGTTATTTTTCGTCTTTTTAAGAACAGCCATATGCCCGTGGGTAAGATAGTATCTCACTGTGATTTTGATTTGCATTTCCCTGATTATAGTGATGTTGAGCATTTTTTTTCATATACCTACTGACCATTTGTATGTCTTCTTTTGAAAAATGTCTATCGTGTTCTTTTTCCAGGGAAATAATTTCCAACTTAGAACTGTGTAGCCAGACAAACTATAAGTCATGGTTTCTAGGGTAAAATAGATATTCATCATATGCAAAAACCTAAAACTATATAACTTTCATGTACCTTTTCTCCCCCAAATGAGTATTTAACTCACTAAGAGAAAAATAAGTTTCCTGAGATAGAGACACTCCAATATAATAGTGAGGCGAAGAGAATTATCTATATAATGACAATAGGGTTCCAGCATCTAGAGGCAGACCAATAAATATTAGATCAAGACTATAGTAGACTTTGAGAAAAAGCTGTTTTTTAAAACATGTAAAATAAAGTTGATATATTTTGTGACATGTTTGACCATATGAATAATTGAAAGGCATTTTAAAAAGCTGTTGGAAGTTTGGAAAAACTTAGGCAGATTTGAAGCTAAGCAAATAAAAATGTAACTTTATAAAAAGCAAAAATTATTGTCTAAGAAAGGCAATGAAATATAATCATGCATCATCACATAAGTACATTTTGGTCAATGATGGACTGCAATAGAATGATAGCTATACCATGTAACCTAGGTTTATAGTAGGCAACACAATCTAGGTTTGCGTAAGTGCACTCTATGATGCTCATACAATGAAGAAATCACCTATTGCATTTCTCAAAACATAAACCAGTTGTTAAGCAATGCATGGCTGTATTGGCATAATATTTAGCTCTGAATAAAAAATGTTTATGTAGCCATAACACTGAAGACAGTAAATTTGAATTTGAACTAATAAAACCATTAGGGAGAATAAGAAACAGAAAATATTTATGAGGGATATATTGGAGTGTTAAATTATAATCTTCTAAATTTGGAATTTGATTCATAATACCTACAACAGAGAGAGAGAGAGAGAGAGAGAGAGAGTCAGGGAGAGAGAGAGAGAGAGAGAGAGAGAGAGAGAGAGAGAGAGAGAAATTTTCATAGCAATTTTCTCCTGAAGAAAGAGAAGAATCCTTTTTCTGTACTGCACATTAATTTATAATTATCAAAGGTCACCAGAATTGGAGTTCCAAAGGCAGTTCTAGGTTCAAACTTTTAAAATTACTAACTACTGAAGTAATTTTGGAAGCTACCTTGTTTGTAATTCAAAAAAGAAACAAGCAAAAAGGTAAATTGCATATAAATGCAAGGGATTCTAACAAAGTTTTGTGCTTGTATTATGACTTTTTATGACATTTTTTCTTTTACAAAATACAATTATTTTCCAAAATATATTTTTTACCAATTTCAACTTTTCTGAAGTTACAGGTGTAGATTATTTGCCTATTGCAAATCTGTCTTAGGTCAAACCCTAGGCAGTCCTGCTGTAGTCACTCCATGGTGTTAATAGATGTTGGAAAATGAGGGGCTGTCTCTCACTGCACCTTGGGGATTTGAAGAAACAGGTATTCTACAGCTTGACCAACATGATGGGCAGAGCTTAATTTTACTAATAAGTGTTATATACCTGTACTATGGCACTTTGAAGAAATAGGTGCTCCTACAGAAGGGCAGACTAGATGGTGGACTTAATCTTTAGGAATAAGGTATGTTAGGGGACAAAAAACTATTTGTTAAATATCTGTTCTGTATTTTTCTTTGGACTATGTGGTAAATTAAGCTTACTGTCTTAAATTTCTCATCTCCTATTTTTGACTCTAGTTCCTCCCATCCTTTAATAATGATTAAAATGCACATAAGGAAGATAAGATTCAGAGCAACAAGAAGTAAGAGTGGCCAGGGCTTTCTGTTGCCACATGAGTGGAAGAGCGGTGTTCTTCAAAAGAATTATGGAATGTGACAAATAGGGAAGAAGTGAATGGTGGCCCATAATGGAGCTAGAGGCAGTGAAAATGAGTATCTATATGGTAGACTATTCAGGAATATATATTAAATAGATGTGCTTCTATATATACCAGATAATGGTGGTGCTTATGTTTGGAGGTATAATAAAATAGTCCCTATAAATATTTTGTACTCTCTTTTCATCTCACATGCTTCAGATAATACCTTATTTCACTTTGTCTTTGATGTAGAAAGAGGTACACAGGCCAATATGGGGTCCCAGTGTGAGTTTCAGTTCATTCCTGGAAGGAAAGATTTCTCTAAACTCACCTAGAAGTTTAGACACAAATCAAAGTAGGTCCAACAAGGTGTCTGACCTTGTGTCTCCCATCAAATTAGTTGAACAAGGTGCTCTTGACTTTGTATCTTCCATCAAATTAGTTGAAGTAGATTTGGAACAGGTTTGTATTATCTAAGTCATCCTTGGTAGATTATTAGAGACAAAACTGTATTCTAATACATGAGTTTTGAATCTTAAAAAATATGGTAAGTTTATTTTGAGAAAAATAAATGATTTATCCTGGAAATATTGGCTGCTCATAGAATTAAATCATCTGCATTATGTGAATACCTGATATGCTGCTAGGTCAGGTATATCCATGCTTTTATTGCCAAGTCCGTCATTACATGTCACCCAAAAGCATGCTTACATGTTGCCAATTAAGGCGAGTCTTCCTGTCACTACTGTCCTAGATTTTATTGCTTTGGGAGGAATTCTGTACAAGCATGAATCAACATTATGGGAATCATTAAAAAAAAAAGCGAAGAGAATATATTCAATATAGATTTGGTCAGGCAAGGCTACATTCTCAGAGTTCCAGAAATTTTGGAGAAAAAAAATTAAATGAGGAATTTGGCAATGTATCCAAGGGGGGAATATCTCAGAGAGTTGTTTTAAAAAATACTTTCAAAATTTATTATTGAAAAATCATTGTATTAATATCAATTTTGTTATATCCATAAATATTATAATAATTTGAGAAAAGGCCATCAAATAAGCAACTGTTGAGAAAGACAAGTCTTCACAATTATTCAAATACTTAATCACATCTAAGTATACATTAAATCTTTAGCACCTAGTATGCTATCTGATACAAAATGGCTTTAAATAAAAATGTGTTGAATGAATTAATGAGTAATTAAAAGAAAATATGTTTCCCCATCAGATACTAATATACAACCTCTGAAAAACAACCTACATGCACATCAATATAAATACATCGTGCAAAAATATTGATAAATGAATTGGAATAACCAGTTTTTCACATTGGTAAAAATAAGGGTTTTTGAGTGAGACAGACCTAGGTTTTTCGAATTGAAATGTCTGCAACTCGGTTGTGTGGCTGTGGAGAATTTATTTAACTTCTCTATGCGTCAGTATCCTTAGCTAATAATAGTAGATTATATTTATCTCATAGAGAAGCTGTAGAAATGGAGTAAGAGAGCGCAATGCCTACCTTTGTGAACATGCAACACATTATCGTTCTTATTCCAATAAAACCTTTTCATCTGACTACAAATATTAAGTAAATATGTAATTTTATAACTTGAGATCAAAACGTGTTTAATTACTTCAAAAGATCCTTTTCCTTAAATATCTCTAAGTTTTCAATTTTATAAAGTAGATTTATATGTATTGAATTACAAATGTAAATAAATAAAAATTGACTACATAGCACTAAAAATTTAATTTAGCAATTATATTATTATGCAGCACTTTGAACTGTAATTTTTAAAAGTAACAAATTGTAACTATACATAATCACATTGTCATGTAAACACAAGGAACAATCAATTAAAATGTTGAAAGAAAATATAAATTAAATACATTATTTAATATCTTGAATATCATTTGATTCAATAAAGAAAATTATTTTAGTGAGTTGTATAAATAATGATTGTGTTTATCAGGAAGATCGATGTAGAGTGGAGTGATAGAAAAGTCACTGGAATGATAATTCAGCAACTCAAGTTGCACTCCTGGCTCTGATTCTAATTGGCAGTATGATCCTGGGAAAGTAATTTCACTCTGCATGTCTCTGGATGTTGGATTGGATGATCTTTAAGGTACTTGATAGGGCCTGACTTGAATGGAGCCTACTTTACAGCTAAGAAATTAATCCCCAAGCCATAGAAATTGAGTGATAAGACTAATAGTTATGTGAAGGTGGAAATACATTATTTTAGCATTTTGGCATCTGAATGTTCTCATAGATAATACGCTTCTCTTTGAGAAGATATCTTGAAAAGCCACAAGGGAATAGAGAGTGAGAATCAGAAACAACCTATGGAGAGTAAACATTTTTTCTAGGTCTGTGCTAGAAAAGAGTGAATATTTTTTTATGAAAGGAAATGAAATTAGGAACTAAAGAGAGAAGTGAGTTACAAAGAAATGCCAGTGAAACATTGTGGGGTGATCATGAGGACGTGATCCCATTCCTTCCTTACAAACTATTAACAGAAATTATACTTTCCAAATAAAGTTGGGAATTTTACTAACATCTAGCTTTCAAAGAGCAAAGAGCCCTACATGGCATCTGGATTACATTTTATGGGCCTCTATACAATCGCATGAACTAAAGCTTTTCACCCCACTGAATCTTAAAGTAAGTCACCCCTCCAAATTGAGCCAGCAGTAACAAAGTGTTGGACACATAAATAGTGTAGGAGGTTTGAATTAATTCTGAAAAAAACACTTAAAAGTCATATGACTATTGTTGAGGCTATTTTGTAGGTGGTCTATGCAGGCTTATAGGTAAAGAAAAGTCTTGAGAGTTGATGTTTAACCTAGCTCTAATAAACACATGCTTTCTTAAAGGGTTAGAGTATTGCTCAAAGATGGTACTTAACATATTGTTTGGATGGGTTAACGTCTCCATCATACTTCATCCACGTTGTGCTGCTCTAATATAGCTGAGCAGCAGAGCCCCAGGGAAGGCTACCTGCAGCTAGTAGCTAGAGATATTTCCAAAAATGCCATCACAATGGAATAGGAGTGGAAGTCTTGGGAGTCAGAAAATCAAAGAATAAATATAGAAGGTTTACAGGGTATGACAAATTAGACATGTTCCCAGAGGAAACAGTGTTTCAGTTTCTGTCACCAATTGCATGACAGCATTTGATTGGTTAGTGTAAGATTCACTTTCAAATGTCTGACAATCACAAACAGGAGTGAGACTGCTCTATTTTCTATATACATCTATTACATCTGTGACTTAATAAGAGAGATAAGTAAGAACTGTTAATTTAAAAAAAGAAAATAAGCATTGTGCTTTTAGTGAGGAAGAGGATTCTGCTTAGGTTGGAAAACTTAAGTTGTTACTAGTGAAAAACGGAGAATCTCAACATAGCACTGTGAGGGTATAAAACAAGAGAATCAGCTTAAATGTATTCAGGAAGTATAACAGAGTGTGTTCCGATGAATGTTGAGGAAGAAGGATTTGAGTGGAGATAACAATCAGAGGCGAATAAAAATTGGAGTAAATAATAGAGTATTAAAGGTAAATGAAATGGAAAAATATGATATTTAAGATTTGAACACATGACTTTCCAGGTAGAGACTTTCAGGGGGTAGCGGGATATTTAGATTTAGACTTTATAAGAAAAATGCTTGCTGTATATATATATCTGGAGATTTTAAATGTATCCATGGTAGTTAAGGCCTTAAGGGAACTTTACTTATATTTATAGAAGAAAGAGGGAGAGAAGGAATAGGGAAAAGGGATTAAAACATGCGAACAAAAACAGTGAAAGGAAGAAAAAAGGAGGTAGTAGAGGGGATAAGACATGACCGCAAAGGTTAGAACAAAGTATTTTATTAATGTAACAAAAATAAAGGAGTTAAAACAATTGAAAGGGCTCACAGAAGACATTGGGGGGAGAAAGTTTGAATAAAATAATTGGTTACTCTGCCATTGGTGACCATGGCAATTTCAATGGAGAAGTGGAACTGGTAATCTCCTATTTGAGAATCAGATGGGGAAGATAAAAATCTCAAATAACCATTTTTATAAATGTGGCACATATACACCATGGAATACTATGCATCCATAAAAATGGATGAGTTCCTGTTCTTTCTAGGGACATGGATGCAGCTGGAAACCATCATTCTCAGCAAACTATCACAAGAACAGAAAACCAAACACTGCATGTTCTCACTCATAGGTAGGAATTGAACAATTAGATCACTTGGACATGGGAAGGGGAACATCACACACCGGGTCCTATTATGGGGAGGGGGGAGGGGTAAGGGGGGAGGGGTCAGGGAGGGCATTGGGAGTTATAACTGATGAAAATGACGAGTTGATGGGTGCTGATGAGTTGATGGGTGCAGCATACCAACATGGCACATGTATACATATGTAACAAACCTGCACATTGTGCACCTGTACCCTAGAACTTAAAGTATAATAATAAAAAGAAAATCAGTGTCATTTTGGAAGCTATCATATTGATCTAGCATTTAGGTGTACTTTTTTATAAGCTGATTGATAGTAATGATACCAATAATCATAATAATGAGCTCACTTGGGACAAGTACTGAGCTAATGCCCCAACCATTCTCTCTGACTAGTCACACTCTATGATTGTAAGTTTGTTGGTTCAGTTTGGCTTATAAATGGAAGTCTAATTATACGGTAGTAACGATTTTCAACACAAAGAGTTATTTTCCCTTCTAAGAATAGAGAAATAACTCAGTAATTTCACAGGCCGAATTAGATCTATAGATAAAATGAAATATCTAAAGGACGAAACTGTTAGTACAAATTGGTATTACAAAGTACTGAGAACATAGTAAAAATGAGTTTCAAATTTATTATATTCAGATGAATGTGGCATCATTTTCTCAATACTGTTTTAAGAATTCTTCATTGACTTACTAGGTATATAGCTCACCAAATAATTTACTGCCATAATGGCTTACAAATCCTGAAAACATGATGGATTATTGCCAAAGTACTTGACTTCTCTGTGATTTTTATGACCTGAGAAATCAGGGTTAACCAGAAATTAATTAAATTTGAGAAGAAATAGAAAAAAAAATGAGAGAAATATCTCTGTTCCAGGGCCACATCTTCATTAAAAATGTTCTCCTTCTCAAAATAGATACATTTTTTTCTCTCAATTTTCTCTTTCATTATTATCTCAATTCATTTTACAAATAACTATTGATCTCTTCATAAGACATTCTGGATAATGTCCTGAGACTAAGGATTCAATAAAGAACAAACAGATATTTCCCACAGTACTATGCTGGGTGCTAAGAAGTACAGAGAGTGCTAACAATAATCAATAATCAGGGAACTTGACCTAATACTGAACAAATAATTAATGCAGGATCAGCATTTGAATTAAGATTTGAATGAACAGGAATTAATTTGGAGAAGAGGTAAGTAAAGAACATTCCATGTAGAAAGAGCAGAATGTCTCTTGCATTAAAATTAAAGAACTAAAATGATCTTGCTGAGTGGCAGTAACTAAAAGATTAGTACGGTTAGAGATCAGAAATTAAAGAGGAGAATTGAGTGAGGTAAGACTTCAAGGGAGTACAGGGTTACAGGCCCTGTTAAAAATGTTGGCTTTTTATCCTAAGGTAAGCGGTAGTGGTCTTCTGATTTGAAAAGATCACTCGGATTCCATGGTAGATAATGGAATGGTCAGAGAAAGGACTGAAGTGGATGCTGATGCTGCAGTCAACTCCTCAATAATCAGCATAACTGCATGTAAGCTATTCTAAAAGTTAAAATTTCAACTAATAGATATGCTTGATGTTTTATTCTCTGAGAAAAGCTCTGTAACCTCTTGTACAAATACATTCCCTTGCACAAAAACTGATATTCCATTATGAAACCCCTTTCAAATGTCCTTTTGGAAGCTTGCTAGCTTATGTCTCTAATGTTTATCTTGTCTCCCCTGCTTGGGATAAAGATACATGTGCACCACTACCTGTGTATCAAGGGAACTCTCCTCTACACCTCTGCTAACCACTAAAAATTCTTAAAGTGGCTGTCTGGTCACTGTCTTATAAAAATGAAAGAATGTAATTCTGACATGTTAAGAAACAAATATGAAGTGGTCCCAACCCCTGCCTTGGGATTACATTCTTTGCTTATATTCTTCATTGCATTTGTTATAAACAATAAAGTCTGGCTTTAAATTAGGAGTCGGTAGTCTTTTGGCCATATGGCTGGAGGTAAAACAGGAGATTTTGGTCATTTATGGAAAGGATTACTAGACAGTAGAAGTAGAAAGAGAAAAGAACATAGTGAAGTAATAGTTAGAAGGTAACAATCTAAAGTATTCAGTGCTTGATTTGTTCTGGGAAACGTAAGAGAAGAGGGTTTCAAACGTTAGCCCCAGATTTCTGAACTGCAGGACTGAATAAATGGTAATACTAGTTCCTGAGTTTGGGAGTACTTACAAAAACAGGAGCCAACCATGCTAAGAATTGAGTTAAGAGCATTCCAAAAAAGTGCAGAAACACATACAAAAGTCCACAACATAAAATAAAATACATGGCATGTTCAGTAAAATGATGAAAGACCAGAATACCTAAGGCTATGGGATTGTCAAGGGAAAAGAATAGAACTGAGGCTGGAGAGCTAGGTTCATATCTGATAAGGTATGGTTTTGTAGGCTACCATGAGTAGTTAGAATTATTCTGAATGCAATAAAAAATTAAAAGTTTTAAGCATTAACATTTTAATTGGAATTAAATTATATGAATATAATGTTGTGGTCTTTAGTAAAATGAAGGGGGAGAGTGAAATAATGGAAATAGGAGACCAGTTGTAGGGTCGCTATAGAATGCAGGGAAGAGACAATTGTGACCTGGATAAAGGCATGACAGAGGATACAAAAGAAGTGCAATATAACAGAGATATTTTGAAGATACAATTAATAGTTCATGCTAAGGTTTATATGAAGAGATAACGTTGTTGAGCTAAAGAGAGAGAAGTCAGAAAATATCCTATGTTTCTAAGCAGTAAGAAGATAATGTAGTAAAAGTTTAATGCAAAGGAAAAAGTGAAGGTTCCATTTTGGATATGTTAATTGTGAGATGTCTGTGGAACATGGAAGTGGTGATAACAAGCATCTGATGGAAATACGAGGCTGAAGTCCACGTTCTGAATTGAAGATACCTAGGTGTCCACAGAAAATATTTGCTTAAAATTGACGGAATTGTTTCCAATCACCTAGAGAAGAGAAGATAGAGAAATAAGATAAATAGATGAAAGTTAGGACTTAGGTGGAACACAATAAGATGATCCACTTAAAAACAAAAACAAACAAACAAAAAACCTGAAAAAGAGTAATCAGTGAGACAGAAGGAAATCAGGAGACTAGAAAAACAAGACTAGAGGAAGATAGAAAGAGAAAGTGACCCACCATCTTGAATACTGGTGTGAAATGGTTTAAGGTGAGGATAGAGAAGAATATTGGACTGGTAACATAAATGTCATCGATGATGTTGTCAAGATCAGATTGAATGAAATAACAATGGTGAAAACTGGACAGTAGACACATGAATAATGATGGAGGAAGGGGATGTGCAGACAGTGTGATAAAAAGAGGTATTTAATTAGGAGAGGGAGCAGGGAAATGAGCAAAGAAATATACTCCAAAGAATATCTGACGACAGTCATTGATGTTTTTAGTTGGAAGACTGTAATACATGTAATCTAGGATGACTAATGCAGAAGAAAGGGAAAGACTGCTAAATCAAAAGAGGGAGGATAATCCAAAGTCCTCCAAAAGATAAAAATGGAATGGTATCATTCACATAAGCAAAGAAAATGGCCTTTCTTAGAATGAGGTGTACTTTCTTCATTATAATAGGAGAAAAAGAGGAAAATCCTAGGGGAAAATGCAGGACAGCTCTCCAAGTGGCAATGGACCAACCCAGTTTTTCCCCTTCTCTCACTTGTGCTTCTCAAGAATAGCTGTAGAATGAGCTGGGAATGCAACATCCTGAAATAAGGCTCAGACTCTCTTACTGTGTCTCTTAGAACAGCTTTTCCTTGAGTGCTTTAGCCCAGTGATCATGTGATGCCTGGGTTATAAAATACAGGGCAGGCTTCTTTCAAGGGTTCCTCAGCTGTGGTACAAATAGGGCATGTGCAAATGAGACTTCACCACCCTGGGCAAACTGTGTGAGTCTTGGGAGGCTGGCTCCTCATGAACCCCAGGCTTCTGTGTCCCTTGATGCCTATCTGTAAGCAATAAACCTGCCTCATGCAACTTTTTGCAGGTATGTTCTAATTCACTGGACTCATTCAAGTAGTAGAAACTGCAGTCCAAGATGCAGTGAGCCAAAGTGGTACCAACGCATAGTGAATCTGCTTTGTGGCAGGAACACTTTACAGGTGAAAAGAATAGACAGTTTGCGAGTTGTGGCCTCTATGCTCTCATTTAAGTGTAAACAAAACAGCTGAGAGTTATAAGGAAACCTAGATGAGAGCCCTAATGAATTCCATATTTAAAGTCAAGATGAAGAAGAATGAATAGGTAGAGAATTGGGAAGAAAACCCAGACTACAAGGTGTCGTGAAAACCCTAAGTAAATATCCATATTGTAGAATAAGAAAAAGAACAAAAAGTCATAAACACCAAGTCTAAGCAGTGAGAAAAAAAATGAAAAAGAAGAAAGAATATAAAGTAGGAGAAGATTCCAGCGAGCTCAATAGAATTAAGAACTGTAGATTGTATAATTTAGGTTTCTTCTATTGTTTAACGTTATTAACATGAAAAGTACTTGCATATTATAAAAACCATACAACCGGGCTAACTTTGCATGGGAATCAACATTAAACCAGCAATTCCTAACTAACTGATAAAAACACTCTTTGGAACAATTACAGAATGACAGAAATTAAAGGTAGACAGTTGGGTAAATGATGCTAATGACAACAAACATATTGGTTAAGATGCTTTTCTTAGTTCATATGTTAAATGAGTTAAAGTCAGTCTTCTGAAGCATAATGATGTGCTGACTATAATTATTTTATAATTATTCAATAATTAAGTGGGAATTTAATACTATTGAGTTTTTTTCAGAATTTTTCAAGTTGATTACTAATTGGAGCATTGATTAAAAATTAATGAAACATAAATATTACTGTATACGTAAGAAAAGAAACACACTTGGCTATTGTTTTGAGGATATGCATTTAATTTTAAATTTTATAATTTAGATTCAACATGAATTGCAATAAATGGATCTTCAGCAGAGTTACTAATAGAAAATTGAGCTTTGCCATCATTAGAAACGTAGATTTTAATGCCTGTGCAATTGCCATCAATTTTATCTCCAGAAATGACATCACAGTATGTGCCAGCAGGAAGACCAGTTTGCAAAGTTGAAGAAAATGACCTGGAATAAAATATTTGAGATTTAACTTCAATACAATTAAAAGCAGGAATACAAACTAACACAAATAAACAGCATAACTTTATGTTGTAGAACCCTAAGCAGACAAGGTCTCATTAAGAAGAAAATCCATATGCCTCTCTAGTAGGTGTAAATAGCTTTCTCAGGACCAAAAGGAACCTTAGGCAAACTGAGCAAGTCCCTGGTCAGTAGTGAAAATATTACCAGAAAATCAAACTTGAAGAATATCAGTGAAGATTGGCAGGAACAGTCACTCTTTGATAAAAGTGCTACCTTAGTAAAATCAAATTTGTTCTCAACTGAACTTAATACCAACTACTTTTAACAATTTAAAGGGTATTACTTTTTAACCTCCTTTTTTTTTTTTCCCCCATGAGGTTAAAAAGAATTTGGGTGTACACACAAACAATCTAGCATTTCTATGAATAAGTGATAGTTTGAAATATAAATGTTTTTCACAAAAAATTATTTTGGTATTCTCATCCACAAAAGAAAGAAATTAAAGAACCAGACATGGGCTTTTTTGCCAGGAAAGAGATCGACTTGACTTATATATTTATTTATTTGTTTATTTTTCATCAGCGAAACATAATTTATATTAGAATGAGCTAAGTGTAAGTATCAGTTGGCCTTGGACAGAGACAATTCAACTGTTTGCAAGGAAGTCTTCTGAGCCATATGTTAGGGAATCATTTATACCATAGGCAAAGGATATAAGAATCACAGATGAAAGGCCAATAATGAGAAGTTTCAGAACTAAAACTCAAATCTCCCGAAGCAAATCATTAACCACAAGATACATATTATTTATATATATGCTTTAAAAATGTGATTTGTCACAAGGAGACAGAGAAGTGAAGAAAGTATACCAAAAAACTAGGTAGAGCAGTCCTTGAGAAAAACAGTTAGAAATAAAGGTATTTTAATACTGAGGCAGCATTTTTCCATGATTAAAAAAGCAGGACTACAAGACACATTCTTTTAATGATTTCACAACCCTTATATTAATTACTTTGTGTATTTTGTGGCATGTGTAGGTGAGCATATGCATGTTAATTCTATGTATGTATAAGATACTGCAAGGGTACATAGAAAGGTCTCTGCTTACAACAGAAAGCCCTTATGAAAAGAGTTGAACAAAGGAGTAAGAACCATCATCATTTTGCTTCTGCCCATTTTTGATTGCTATTGTCTTCTTGCTCCACCGACTAAATGATTTTTCAGATACCATAAAAATGAACAGAAACAAAAAGAATGAATCAAGAACATACTGATACAAAATATTATTTTTAATTGATATTTACTTACCAGTCATCATTGTTGAAAACAATGAATCCTTTCTTTCCTCTTCCAAAAGCCACTTGGTTGCTCCCATTATCATACCAGTTTGTAAAAGGCTCACCATCCACTACATTGCGGAAAGCAACCATGTTCCTACAAACACAGTAACATAAAAAAGTTGATATTCTTAAACTTCAGCTGTTTCAAATAAAATGCTAAAGAAAGTTTCCTATTAGAGGACATGTCAAAATAAATATTCTCACCTTATTTGGCGCCATCGATGTTCACAGACCCAGTCATTGCCACAAGTAGTGTCTGGATTAATAGTAACTTCTTTAATTACTCCATTATTATTTGGTGGTCCAACCCAATCATTAACATCCTTAATTGGGGGGGGAAACCAAATTTTAACATACATGTATTTACCTCTTCCTTCTCCTTTACACCAAACCCAACCTATCCTGTTACTTGTGTCTCTGCAGTCAGTGACTTTATCTAGAATCCAATGCCTTTATTAATTTTTATAGCCCTTTACTTGGTCTTCATCATCTCTCTATGCTCAGGTTCTTTTCTGCCATATTAAAAACAAAGGTAACAAATTTTTATACTCTCGTTTTCATTCCAAGGACCTGCAAAGGCTTCTTTGCTCTGTCACCCAGGCTGGAGTACAGCTACACGATCATAGCTCACTGCAGCCTTGATCTCCCAGGCTCAAGTGATCCTCCCATGTCAGCCTCCCAAGTAGCTAAGACTGTTGGTGTGCACCACCACACCCAGCTCATTTTTTTTTTTTTTTTAATTTTCGGTACAGACGAGGTCTTGCTAGCTTGCTCAGATTTGTCTTGAACTCCTCAGGTCACGTGATCTTCTCGCCTGGCCTCGCAAAGTGCTGAGATTACAGCTGTGAGCCACTGCACCTGACCTGCAAGGGCTTCTTAACATCACTGTAAGCCATGCAATGTCATTGAAGTAGGCAGGGCATTAGTACCAGAAACACCAAGATTCAAACATGGGCTCTATTACTAGTAGCTAAGAAAACTTAATCAATATACAAAATTCACTGTGTCTCAGTTTTGTCATTTGTAAATGGGAATATTGTTTTTCTTTGCTCTAAAAATTAAGTAGTATATCTGAAAATGCCCTGAGCGTGACATGTGCTAAATAAATCTTAAGAGTCCTTCATGACTCTTTTCAGATAAATGGACAAAACAACACATCTGAACATTTTTTTTTAATTGACCGCATTTTTAATACTATATTTTTTGGATTGGCACTTTAAAAAATACAAATTAAAAAAAAAAAAACACAGTAACCCTAGGAAGGTTTTCAGTGTTGACCTTAGAATCATGTCATATGGTGAAAAGTGAACAATACTAAGAATTTTTAGCATGCAGCAGTCCTGGCAGAGTGGAAACGTTATAGTAATAGGAAAAATAAAAATACTCTCTGACTCCTAATGACAGAAATAAGACCAATTAGTAGAAATTTTAAGAAGTTGGCTCGATATAAAAGTACACCTTCTAAATATTAAAGCTGTTTAACAATAGAATCAGTTGCCCTATAAAGAGGTGGACTTCTCAAACTGAAAGGAATCTAAAGAAGCTAGCTAGGTATCAGTGTGACTCACATGAAGGAGGAATTTCTGCTGTAGACATGAACTCTCTGATGCTGTTTCTAATCCCTTTAGTTTATTATTTAATTAATTAATTAATTAATTTATTTATTTATTTATTTTTGAGATGGAGTCTCGCTCTGTTGCCCAGGCTGGAGTGCAGTGGCTGGATCTCAGCTCACTGCAAGCTCCGCCTCCCGGGTTCACACCATTCTTCTGCCTCAGCCTCCCGAGTAGCTGGGACTACAGGCGCCCGCCATCTTGCACGGCTAGTTTTTTGTATTTTTTATTAGAGATGGGGTTTCACCGTGTTCGCCAGGATGGTCTCGATCTCCTGACCTCGTGATCCGCCCGTCTCGGTCTCCCAAAGTGCTGGGATTACAGACTTGAGCCACCGCGCCCGGCAGAACCCTTTAGTTTAAAAGAAAACCTTCTACTAGCTTTCCAAATATCTTTACACTCTTATTTCTCTGTTCCTTTTTGAAACTACTCATCAGATTAATGTCTTTACCACACTCCCAAAAGTTTTTCTCATTCTTACCTTTCTTGGAATGCTCTATATATTTCTGTTCTTTAGTACATATAATTTCCTTCCTCTTATAGGACACTTTGCCTATTTAACTTAGCTCAACTGACACATTTCTTTGTATTCCATGTAACATTTTAAAAGTACTTAACAAACATTTATGTTGTTCTCACTACGGGCAGATGATGTTTTAAGTTCTCTACAAGTATTGGCGTATATAATCTTGCTATCAACCCTGAGGTAGATACTTATTAGAAATACATATTTTACTCCCTGTGTCTAGCTCTTATTTTTCGGTTTTTTTTTTTTTTTTTTTTCTTTTTCCTGTTGGCTAGGGGGATTTTTCATGTCTCTGAAACAGCTTGCATACTCTTTTTCAATGAGGAATATAAATTTTACTCCTTTAATATAACCTGCCTAAAATCAGAGCCCTGTGTCAGGTTTATACATAATTAAATATTTGTTGAATAAATACATAATTAATAGTTGTCATATTAAGTTAGAACATGATTGCCTCCTTTTTCTTGAGAAAAGGATATTTTGAACAACTCCAAAACTTACTTTTCCATTTTGAAAATTTCTTGGCCAACGGTAGCTTGACATTACTCGTGTAAATCCATAAGGATGAGCAAGCATAAATCCAACTGCTATTTTATACAGCCTGAAAGTTACATAATTATATTATCATAGAATATCAGAATATTCTATCATTAAAAGATGTGTTAAAAAAAATAGAGAACTTTGTTTTCTACCTGGCGTCCCAGAAGGTAAGAATAGAGGCTCCTCCAGCCCCATGTCCTCGTTGATTGTCATGGTTATCCACAAAGACAAGTGCTCTGTCAGAAGGCACGAAACCCCAACCTTCTCCCCAGTTCCTATTTTTGAAAAATAAGATATACTTTGATGTATCATTTCACAATTGTTTTAGGGTAATATAACTGTGCATCTCTTTCTGTAGGGCATGGCATCTGAAGATTAATTCTCTCTCTAATTAAATGGTTATTCTGTAAGATATATATTTACATACACATATATATACACATACACACCATACACACTCACGTGTGTAATCTAATTATATAGTCCATATTTGTATATACATGTTTGGAATACTTATGTTCATATTACAAATACAAGATTTTTGTTATTAAAAAAGGTCCTTTTAGAGGTTTCAGCACATTATAATTTAGAAGCACTCCAGAAGGATCAATATCCATATCACATTATACAGAATGTCAAACTAGATTAAAATAAGGCTTCAATACTGTATTGTTACCATATACATATTTTAATATTTTAAATTAATATATGTAAATTCTACAGTATGGACACTTTGTACATACTTTATAAATGACGGGATCATTTTAAAAATAAACTGGCTTTAAAAGATTATATGCAAACATCAGTCAAATCTAGCCTGTTCATCTCGTACTTAGATGAAAATTCCTAGGGAATGTTTAGGGTTCCTAGGCATACCGTCTTGTGACAGACACTAAATACAAAAGATGATTCATTCGAGTTTAGGGCACTAGAATACTTATCATTAAAAATTGCCTCCTTGACAGTTGTCTGAATAAGAATGTTCCAGAAGATAACTCACACTGGGGTAGTATGAATAACAGATCTATGAAATAATTCAGGGGAAAAGTTGTATTTAATTACTTTAAGTAAGACATCTTCTCTCCATTCCACTTGCGAATAACCGTGCCGAGTTTTGCACCATACTTGAATTCTGTCACCCGGCCATTTCCAAAGTACTCACTGCTTTTAATTGGCTCACCACCCAGATCAATTACCTAGTAGAAATTTAGGAAAAAATAACATTTTTCATAGGGTCTTTAAAGCATTTTAACCAATAAGTTAATATTATATAACAAATAGCTCTAAGTTATTTATTATTTGCTTTTGTCTTGTTTTGTTTTTCAGACATAGGGTCTTGCTATATTGTCCAGGATGGTCCCAAACTCCTGGCCTCAAGAAATCTTCCTGCCAAAGCCTCCCAAAGTGCTGTGATTCGTGAAATCACAGCACGAGCCACCACACCCTGTGCTATTTGTTATGTAAAATGCTCAAAATGGTTTTGTTATTCTTATTATCTCAACAGGTAATATTCCTATATTCTTTTTTTGAGAAAGTATACACTACAATATTGAAATAAACATAATGTCAAAGTTACCTGCTGTCCTGTGAGAATGTTTACCTAATTTTTAGTCTTGTACATCAATGATAATAACAGATCACATTAATACATTTACTATCTGACTGACATTTCTTGATAAATATAAACTCGTTTCATTTCCAAAGAAAATAAAGACGTAACTATTATCAGTATCCTACATTCTGTGTACTCCATAAAACCTGTTGTGATAAAGAATTAGATATGCTGTATCTGAAGAAGAGGAGGTTAAAGAACAGTGTTTTACATAAATGACTCAGTCCTTATCCTACAGAAATTGCATTTTTAATTGAATCTGCCATTAATTTTCTAATGAATAAGATGATATTTTATATGCATATATGCAATGAATGTACCTCCTGGTAAATGAAAGGTTTACTTCCTTGAGGAAACCAGTTACTGTTGAGATTATGCAGTTTGTCCAAAATTGCCTTTATGTCTCCAGGCCACATGTGCTTGGAAGCATCAAGTCTGAACCCTGCAACTCCCATGTCAATGAGCTTGTTCATATATTCGGCAATCTTGGAACGCACATAATCCTTCTCCAGCGCAAGATCAAGAAGACCAGTCAGACGACAATCTCTGACCTGTTGAGGTAAAAATGTTATGACTGATTCATAAAACCTCACTTTTCACCTGAGAATCCATTTGCTTATTCATATATTCAGTAATTCCTCAATAGATGTTTTATAGGGACTTCCCTGCATTAGGACCTGGGGATGTTCACATTCTACTATAGACGTATCTTTGAAATATTTTGTAGTAGAAAATAGAGAATTTAAGAAATAAAGTCGATGAGCTTTTGAATTGGTTGGAAGATTTTTTTAAAGTGAGCTTTTAAAAATGTGTATTGATTAAAACTCTTAAATTAATATTTAAAAGTTTTTAAATATGGATTTGAGTTTCTTAGTTAAATTTGTTAACCTGTGTCCCTAAGAGATCTAAATTAGTATTTAAACTGAAGCTCAATTAGCTACATGTCTATAATAAAAGGCATATATCACTCTTTATTCAGATCACTGTCTTAAAAAAAAATTACCTGAGTAGCATCATTATAGTTCTCGATATCTCCACTTGAAGTTTTACATTTACCATCATTAAAATCCCATCCAGAATACGGGACTGCTGGAAAGTCCCTACTTCCAGGGTTGAAATAACTTCCACAAGTACTGCTTGTTCCTGCACTCACAGCATTACCACACATATGATTAATTACAGCATCCACATAAATACGAACCTAGAAAGCAAAGTTTCTACTTCAGTGTGACTGACAGAGAGGTAGACCCTGAAAGCATTACTGATTAAAGTTTATAGTATGTTAATAAAACTCCAAAATATTTCATTATATCTTATAACTATTTTCCTACAAGATCAAAAGTCAACTGTGAAAGGAAAGTAATGTGAACTAAACACCTACATTCATTCTAGACACTTGGTCAAATATTTAGAGTAATGATAAATTGAGAGAACCAGAAACTACCATAAATAGGAGGAAACGCAAAAAGCCCATTTCGGGGAGACAAAACACAGATGAGACTGGAAAGGTGACTGTTTTGGAAATGTCAGTGGGTCACCAGGAGAAAGCCTGTACTCTCTACTTAGCAGTTGAAGACAAATAAGGTAGATATTAGTCTCCAATTATGCTGCTCATTAAATAGAGAAGCGAGCTATTCACCACGAAAAACCCAGGAATTACTGATGGAAACACAAGTTACCTAAAAATGATAGCAAATATTGTAACTGAAATTATAATTCCTAACCAGAAAAGTCTTTCCAGGAAATATGGATAGTTATAAGAGTTAAAATTGGATGTTTTGCTTTAGAAGTAAATTCTGCTCTAAACTTTATCTCTTTAGTAGATAGAGAACACGTACACAAATATTTACAAAAGTTGAACATAAGACATTTAATTTTAAGTTTTAAAGCATGAAGTACAATTTAAAAAATATATAAAATATGGAAAACTTTCTGCTCAAAGGGAGCAAGAAAGAAGAGAGAAATCATTTTCCTATCTGTTATTTTTAAAGGAAACTAGATTTCACTTACCCCAACATTGTTACATCTAGTCACCATGTTTCTAAATTCATCTTCATTTCCAGATCTTGTGCATAATTTATAGCTAACTGGTTGGTATCTTTCCCACCAAGGTCTTGAAGGGTTGTGAATTGCAACATTTTCATTTGGTGGAGAGACCTACAAATTAAACAGTCTTAATAAGCACCAAATTGTGTCTTACTGTATAACACTGGATGTTCTAGAAACTCATCAATAATATAAAAATATTCTTGAATCTTTGTATATGCAGCTATCTTTTGAAAATATTAACAGCACATTGGAGGATTCTCGTTGAAGAAAGATTATCTCACACACAAAATATAAAGTTGCCAAAAATACTACATTGTTTTGTCCTCAGAAAACTGTTTTACTTAGAATACTTACCTGGGAAGTAAAATGTTGCCCAAGTTTCACAGATCAGATCAGAACACTATTTACTATAAGCACAGTGAATTCTGCAATTTATACTACGAATAATACCCACCTGAACCCCTCCAAATCCCTTGGGGGCTAAATATCGCTCACATTCAAGAGCAATATCCGCCCATCGCCATTCAAATAGATGAACGATAGATGTCCGTCCTTGTTGTGTATTTGGGGAATACTGAGCCCAGCAGAACCCAATGGTTAAAAGCAACAGAAAGAACTTCATTTTGCTGTGAAGTTGTCAGTGTCCTTTCGAGAAACTATTTATATTCCTGTAAGAAGCACATTTTACAAAGTAAATATTAGCATTAATAAATACTTGAGGGCAAAGTGTTTATTCGTAATCTGAAAAGGTTTATCAATAATAATTTTAACAGGTGAAGAACATTAAAAAGTCTCCCATGGAAATAACTTAAATGACCTTTTAGAAACTAATGTTTTTTTTTTTTTTTTTTTTTTTTGCTTATATCAGCACTTTTATTTTTCCTTTCACAATGACGTGTTGCTGTGGCCTAATGCTCTCACATAACAGTAGAAAACAAAAATTTGTTGTCATCTCTTTAAAAATTGAGAATTGCGTACAAAAAAACTTTACATAAATTAAAAGGAGGAATACATTTACAGCTATAAATGTGAACTGCTTCCAACTCAAGGCAAGTAACAGCCCACAGGGTTCTGGCAGACAACATAAGCTAAGAAAGGAAACTGGGTCCTATGGCTTGGACTTTCCAACCCTGACAGATTGACAGACAGAAACAACTGGTTCAGGAGTCCTTGTCAGCCTCTAGACAAATCCCAGAACACTCAGCCCTGACACATTAATAACCTGCACACATCAGAGACTGCTGGCCATGCAGACTCACCAAGCCACAGACTTGTCTTCCACAAGCACGTTTTTAGCCATGAAGTGACCAAGCCACATGTACTAAAGACTGAAATCCAAGATATGTACAGATACCAAGGGGAACTGTTAATTTGAACGCAAGGTCAAAATCAGCAACCATTTCTACAGTCCAGTGCTGATATCAGATACAAGCTTCAAGGACAACTTCTTTTCTAAGGCTTATTCCAGTTTGGTGAGGCTAGCATGAGGTATATGCATTTGCCAGGAGCAAATTTATACTTCTGAATTAACCCATGCAGCAAATTCTAGGCACCTGCTCACAGTCCATTTAGAAGCATTTGTGGTGGATGATGGAGGGGGCCAACTCGTTGTACCACTGCTTGCTAATCCACATCTGCTTGAAGGTGGACAGTGAGGCCAGGATGGAGCCACCGATCCACACTGAGTACTTGTGCTCTGGGGGTGCGATCATCCTTGATCTTCATGGTGCTGGGTGTGAGGGTGGTGATTTCCTTCTGCATCCTGTCAGTGATTCCCGGGTACACGGTGCCACTGGACAGCACCGTGCTGGCCTACACGTCTTTGCAGATGTCCACGTCACACTTCATGATCGAGTTGAAGGTGGACTGAGTGGATGTCGCAGGATTCCATGCCCAGGAAGGAAGGCTGGAACAGCGCCTCAGGACACCGGAACCTCGTTGCCGATGATGATGACCTGGCCATCAGGCAGCTCATATCTCTTCTACTGAGAGGAGGAGGAGGATGCGGCAGTGGCCATCTCCTGCTCAAAGTCCAGTACAACATAGCACAGCTTCTCCTTGATGTAGTGCCTGATCTCCCGCTCAGCAGTGGTGGTGAAGCTATAGTCGCCCCTGGTGAGGATCTTCATGAGGTAGTTGTTCAGGTCCTGGCCAGCCAGGTCCAGATGCAGGATGGTGTGGGGGAGGGCGTAGCCCTCATAAATGGGCACCGTGTGGGTGACCCCATCTCCAGAGCCCATGACAATGCCAGTGGTGCAAATAGAGGTGTAGAGGGGCAGCATAGCCTGGATGACCACGTAAATGGCCAGGGTGTTGAAGGTCTCAAACATGATCTGAATAATCTTCTCTGTTGGCCTTGGGGTTCAGGGGGGCCCTGGTCAGCAGCACCGGGTGCTCCTCCAGGGCCACATGCAGCTCCTTGCAGAAGGTGTGATGCCAGATCTTCTTCATGTCGTCCCAGTTGGTGACGATGCCATGCTCAATGGGTTACTTCAAGGTCAGGATGCTGCGCTTGCTCATGGCCATGTCGCCCACATGGGAGTCCTTCTGGCCCATGCCCACCGTCACACCCTGGTGCCGGGGGCACCAATGATGGAGGGAAACACGGCTGGGATGTGTCGTCCCCAGCAAAGCAAGCTTTGCACATGCCGGAGCCATTGTCAATCACCAGAACGGCGATCTCTTCTTCCATTGAGACTGGTGGAGGAGTGGGACAGCAGAGTGGCGGGACAACATGGTGCGTGGGCTGACAGAGGTGACTGAGACCCTGTTTTTTTCTTACTGATACAATCTTAACCTTTACAAACCTCTGGCAATGTGCACACACACACACACACACATATATAACACATAAATGAGGACAGTAAATATATGTTTACACACATAAGGACTATATTTTTATATACATACACACACATATCTATATAGTCCTTGTGTATGTGGGCGTGCGTGTGTATATATGTATATATATGTATGGTTTGGCTGTGTCCCCACCCAAATCTCATCTTGAATGTGGTTCCCATAATCCCCACGTGTTGTGAGAGGGACCTGGTGGGAGGTCATTGAAATTGAATCATGGGGGCGGTTATCCCATACTGCTGTTTTCATGATAGTGAGTGAGTTCTCCCAAGACCTGATGGTTGCATAAGGGGCTTTTCCCGCTTTTGCTCAGAATTTCTCCTTCCTGCCATCAAGTGAAGAAGGATGTGTTTGCATTTGCTTCCCCTTCCATCATGATTGTACGTTTCCTGAGGCTTCCCCAGCCATGTGGAACTGTGAGTCAATCAAATCTTTTTCCTTTATATATTACTCAGTCTTGGACACTTCTTTATAGCAGCATGAGAACTATATATATATATATACACACACACACACACACAGTACTATATATATAACAGTACATATATATAACACTGTACATATACTGTCCACATATATAAATTCCTTATATATGTGTGTATATATATAAATCCTAATTAAATAAATAAGGACTATATTTTATTTCTGATATCCGTCACTAATGGAAAATAACAATTGAAACCAACTGAATTCTCAAAATATTGCTTCAACTGTATATTTTCAAATTTTTGTCATGCTTCCATTTCAAACAGAAATATTATGTGATATTTCCATTTTTTAAATCAGCCCTGTTTCCCATCCTTAATTCAAATTTTTTGTTATTTAAATTTCTGCATTAAGATTTAAGAAAACATTTAAAATCTGAAAGCCTATGAATTGGAGAAACTAACTTTTTTCCCCTCGAGCAAGTCATGTGCTTAATATAGTGCATATAGTAGTAGGATTTGTGGTGGTGGTGGTTTTCTCCCTGTAGGCAAATATTTATTGTACCTGATGAAACGCTAAATGAATAAATTTGCATACCTTTTCCTTCTTAATGTAAGTGAAATGCTATGAAAGGGAGTAATAGTACATGTAGGAAAAACTTCATCCATTCAACAAGTGTTAAGTGTGTGTCTGTTTTTTGCTAAGCACTATAGGTGATGTTCAGGAGACAATGATAAAAAAGACAGGTTTCTGTTCTCAGAGAGCTTACATTCTAGTGGAAAGAAAATATATTAGTAAATAACAGTAATAGCAACAGTACTAATAGTGATGATAAAAATAATTTCAGATAGCAATAAGAACTAGTATAAAATCATAAAATAGAGACTGACTTTTCCGTCAGTGTATTTTAGACTGGATGGTAAGGGAAGACACCCCTTAAAAGAGTGACTTTATGATGTGATTTAAATGATTAGAAGTGTCCAGTCATTTAGAGATCAGAGAAAGAGCAATAGATAGAGGAAACAGCAAGAGTAATGTCCCAAGAAAGGAAAAAGCTAATACATGAGACACATTAAAAAGAAATCAGTGTGGCTACAGCACATGTGATAAAGGGTGGGATAAAGCGAGATGAGATCAGAGAGGTAGGCCAGATCATGTAGAACCTTGTAGAACATGAAGAAAGAGAGAGCTGTTAAGGCTGTAACACGGGGAACTGAAAGACTAATAGACTTTAAAAAGAAAATCACCCTTGCTTCTGGGAAGAAATCAGATTATAGGAGGATAAGAGTGGAAAGAGGTAGATGTTAGAAGACTTTTACAGTGGCCCAGGAAAGAGGTGAGTGGCTTGCACTAGGGCATAGATAAGGTCTATTTCAGAGGTAAACAGGCAGTAGGTTTATGAATAGATTAGAGCTGAAAGATGAGGAAAAAATATTTAATATATAGGTATTTGGGGGTGATACCATTTTTTAACATGAGAAAAAATGAGTAAGTACCAGCTTTGGTGAAGAGTATCAAGAGAGCTGTGGATCTTAACTATTCCACTCTCGATCCCGATGCTGCCCTTTGGTCCTTCCCCCAGCCAATCCTGTGAACTCTATTCATTGCAAAACTAGAAGTTCCTCATATTTTATATGCAATGTCATACCTCCATGACTTTCCTAATGGTTTTCTTTCCCATATCATCCCCTTCCACATCCAACTTAGTGTGGAAGCAACTAATTTTCCTTCCACATTAAGTTGAAACCACAACTTTATGAAGCTTACCTTTATATTACCAAGCACAGTTAGCTTCTCTGCTGTATGAAAGCTTTTAAATTTATATGACATTAAGCTATATTTGACTTCTATTGTAACTATATTATAAATAATTAACAATTTACTTGTCATTCTGGACCAAGCTTCTTGAAGGCAGACTTCATATCTAGTAATTCCAAATCCTAGTAAAATGATTGACATTGTCTTATGTGCTCAATAAATGGCTATAACATGAAAACTCTAGGTTCCAGGTATTGTGCAAAACATTGGCATAGCATGGGTTATGTCCTCATTGATTTTTTAAAAATCAATGAACTCTATATTAGAAATTGTTCAATACACTCGACTCTAATCCTAGCAAAAGTGTTGTACACATGATGGAACTAAGGCCCAAAGAGATTGAGTAAATTGTCCAGGCTCATGTGGTAAGTGACAAAGACAGGATTTGATAATAAGTCTTATTGCAAGTCAACATTCTCTGTATTACACTAATGTTTCTCCTAGAATTCTAGAGTTGTGATGTCTAATGTGGTAGCCACTAGAAACAATTGGCCACTAACCAGTTGAAATACATGTAGTTTGAACAGAGATGAGTAATAAGTGTAAAACACACTCTGGATAGTGTGAAAATAAAATGTAAAAAAATATATTTTTATGACGTTTACATGTTGAAATAACATATTGTGATACATTAGGCTAAATAGAACTTACCATTAACATTAATTTCCCTAGTGTCTTTTTGTTTCTTTTAATGCAGTTGGTAAAAAATGTTGAAATACATACATGATTTACATTCTATTTCTATTAGACAGAGCTGTTCAAGAAGTTACGTTCAGTTAGAGAAGGGATACGTCCATATACAAAAACAAACAATAAAGTGAAAGATATGAACATAATTTTAAGAGGGTTACGAGTAAAGTGCTTCAGGATTTAATTGATAGGAAAAGTTCTTTCTGACAGATGGGAATAAGGGGAGACAAAATTGACTTGAAGAACGGGTTTGACATCAATGAAAAGAGATAGGTAAAATTACTTTTAAGTAAGAAAAAATATGTAGAAGAGCAAGGAGAACAGCAAGAAGTCAATAGTGTTTTAGAAACTTAAGTGTGAGGGAGCCATGTGAGGGAGCAGTTAAATTTGGAAAGGTATATTGGAGACACTCAAAATCAGGGAGAAGAAAAAAATACTTTCCTCAGAAGGTTTTTTGGCTGTTTTAAACAGGAAAGTAATAATAAAAACTTTTAATTATATCAGATGGGCCAGAAAACAGAGATAGGAACATTAGTAAGCAGAACAGTGATGGAAATGTGAACTTGGATTATAGCAGTAAGAATGAAAATTAGGGAAGTGTGATAGATTGTTATATTAAAGGGCATCCAATGAATGACACTTCCCGGTATCCATACCTATATGGAGTCTCTTTCTAAATAGACTATGGAATTAGCTTGATATTTATTTTATCCAACGAGGTATCAGCAAACAAGACACAAGCAAAGTTTGACTGGGATTTGCAGAAGGGAGTTTGATCTCTTGAAACTCTGAGATCATACATTGTGCCGTGAGCATAACTGGGATGAAAGATCACTTGAAGTCTAGTTGTCCCTAGTCATTCCAACAATCTGAGTTGACTCACCAGCTAACAGTCGAGTGATATGCCAGGAAAAAACATGGTGTATATAATCAGCCCTCTATATCCATGGGTTCCACATCGCCAGATTCAACCACGGAAGAACATATTTTTAAAGAAGGATAGTTGTATCTGTGCTGAACATATAGACTTTCCTGTCATCATTCCCTAAACAATGTAACTGTCTGCATAGTATTTGTATTACAGTAGATATTACATCTCTAGCAATATAGAGATGATTTAAAGCATACAGGAGGATGTGCATAGTTTACATGCAAATACTATGCTATTTTATATAAGGCACCTGAGCATCTGTAGATTTTGGCATCCATGGGAGGTCCTGGAACCAATACCCCACAGATACTGGAAAGATGACTGTACAGGGCTTGGTACTATCTGTGGTTTCAGGCATCTTCTGGGGGTCTTGGAATATATACCCCTGGAACAGGGGGGGAAATGTTTATGTAAAACTGACAGGGGAGATACAACAGACTTGGTGGAGACTGTACAGAAAATGGTGGTTAATCAGATATAAGAGAATAGTGAATATAAAGAGTGAAATGGGGACTCTGTGATTTAAAGTTTGCGTGAATGTTAGAAAGGCCATGTCTTTATGACTGATAGTGCAATCTAAAGGCAGATTTGGTTTAGAGAAACCAATTAACTAATATGGGGACATACTGAGGTAGAGGTACCACTTTTAAAACAAATGGGTATATAAAAACAATTTTAAAAAAGATATGAAGAAAGAAGCAGAGAATTGGGAGTTTTCAACAAGCAATGACTGTGAGAAATGGAACACTAAATACTTAACTGATTTAGCACAGACACTGAACGGAACAGATGCTATCCCTAATCAACTACTATATAGAGGGCAGTGCACACTGGCTGAATTATCAGGCCTGGAGAGTTGCATCCTTGAGGGCTGACAAAATACCAAAAAACATGTTGGGTGAAGCCACCATCTTTACAAATAATGGGTTATAGGGAGTAGGAAGGAGAGAATAAAGAGGTGCCTTCAAAGTAGCAAAGGGAGTTTTATTACCTGAGATGATTTTTAAAAAAACAAATAGGGAAGGAAAATTTGCAGGCAGTACAAGATATTAACTGGATATGGGTGAGTATCAGAATCTAAATAGAAAACTGACTAGATAGTGATACAGGGCTGATGGTGTAAAGAGTTGACAGTTAGAGAAGAGGGGCACCATTTGAACTTTATGCTTGACTCAAGGTTCCAAATGTGAAAATGTAATTGTTGGGAGTTAAAACAAACTATAAATCCTGACTTTTCCATTTATAACCTCTGTGATGCTGGAAAATAACCTCTCTAAATGTATCTATGAACTAGAAAAAGTAATATTTACCTCATAGAGTTATTGTGATTAAACAAATAATGCAAATAAAGCTGTTATCCCATTGCATGGATACAGCAACAGCTCAATATGGTTGATAATGTTATTTTTGTATTGGTATTTTTACTTGGTCCTATTAAAAATCCTATCAACTCATACTGTCTTCCTGCCTTCACTCTACTAACACGTGGCCCTTCTGTCTTCCCATTCTACTTTTCTGAACTTCTAATGTTTTCTACTTCTCAGAATTATTTTCATTTCTACTAAAAGAATGGGCAGAGATGAAAAGGAATCACCAATATTTTATTCCTGCAATTTTTTCCTTCCTTCCCTCACACTATTCCCTTACTATTCAACAAGCAATAGCTTATTGGCTTAGGATTTCTGGCATATCCACGTTAGTTTTGAAATATACTTTTCATCTATGCCACATTAATGAACTCTGTTCTTGTAATAACAAATCAGCATTTTTCACAATGCATTTGGAATGTTGGTAAAATAAGGGATAATTTGCAGACATAATTTAGGGAATTAGCACTACATGAAAGGTAGAGTTAAACACACATATAATAAGCTTCTACCACGATCAGGCATTGTCATATATTTTCTCATTCAATCTTAATTTTAACCTCAAACAAGCAATCTGAAGCGCTATATACCCCATAGGAGAAGCATTACAACAGTTAAAGTATATTTATGCCTTCTGAAATAAAAATCTGCACAAACAATTCTTGGCATCTTTGGCATCAAAAACAATATCACCAAAAATAAGGATTTAAAATAGTTGTTATATATACTTTCTGGAATAGTTATTCTAAAAGAGTTATCCTTAGAGAAGCTATCCAGTTATTAGTAATATACAGCATTATTGCCCATATTTTGTACTTCCTAGAATGCGCTACAAAGAGAGAACTTCCCTTTACTCTAAAGCTCTAATGGTTACTATAATGTGCCAAATGACATATCTTGGGAATTCCCTGAGAATATGAAATAGGACATTTGATAATATCCTGACAACAAAGCAATAGTCACTAAAGATTATTTGTATTTGGAGTGTCAAAACATATCCTCTCTTCTCATCTGGGCTCATACAAAAAAAAAAAAAAATAAAATATATCCAGTGTCAAGAATTAACTCAAAATTAGCCAGTTTCTGAGGGTCTCAAAAGTATTTTTTCAATCAATATCATATATGAGGTATTTACTTGACATCCATAATACACATGGCATTATAGGGAGACAGTTCTAGTGTAAATGCAGTATTCCTCTTAACACATCAAGTACCATAAATTTAATCATTTAGCTTAAAGTTTACCTAAATCACACCAAAGCCATGACTTAAATAAAATGAAAGAGCTCTATTAAAATGTTAAGCAGAAAGTAGCAACTTCCAAATAACTTGTCTTTTTAGAACTTCCTTTCTACTTATATAAGTATCAGTTATTTACAAGTTCTTTCCCCCTAGCCAAAGTAGCCTCACATTTGTACCAGATACTATAGTTTTTAACGTGCTAATGAATTAACATTGACCAAAAAAAGACAAGTTATCTATTAATGTCATTCATAGTTCTTGGCCTAGATGCCTTATAAATATCTTTGGAAGTAATTTAATGTGATTAAAAATTACAATTGAAATACTTTAATGTCACATTTATGAACTTGATCTAGTTGTTTCTCTTACAAAAAAATAAAAAGTCTGAATTCCTCTGAGTTTTGCAATAAATTATGTACAATTTTCTCAAAATAGTAAACCTTCAACCACCAGCCCTTCCACCAACAGTTTTCTATTTTTCTTCTGAAAATAAAATAAAAAAGAAAATAAACCTGAACTCAGGATAAGTTCCATGTGAAGGTTAGAGGAAAGAAAGCACAGATAATCAAGTTTGCCTACCAGATCTCTGAAATCAGAGACACCTTTTGAGCCAAGGTTAAGACACATTTTCAATATAAATAGTACATTTTGTACAGCACAGCACTGAAGCATGATTTGTCAACAAACTGAAAATAGATTGTGAAACTCTATATCAAATCATGTGACAGAAACCACTTATTTCAAGACAAAAAGTTGGCAGAGGACTTACATGATACTCAAAAAACATTAAAATAACTTACCACTTTAACTTATTTCAATCAGCAATCTCCCAAACCCACAGTTCAATGTTTTACAATCATAAAATAACAAAGTCTCACAGTTCTGGTTTTGGTTTTTCTTCAGTTGGAAAAAAAAAAAAATGCTGAATTTAGAATTTTATAGATTTTCTATAACCTCTTACTTTCAATATGTGGCCCTACTGTCCTACTCCAATTCTCCAAATCAGATTCGTACAAGCAGTCTTCTCTGAACTCCAGTATTACAACAGGTTGGTCACTACACTTGTTTCCTAAGCAAACCACTGTCTTCTCTCCTCTGCTCAATTTGCTGCCCTGCCACCTCTTCTTACTACACTATATCTCATCTGCTTTCTTTTTGTCTTCCTTCCTTTTTCTACAATACCCTCTCCCAATCTCTAATTTTTTTCCCTGAACCATTTATATTTATACCAATATATAGGAAATATATAGAGAATTAACATATATGGAATAAAATAACCTTAATAAAATAATCTAAATATATATATATAAAATAAAATAAAATAACCTCCTTAATAAAATCACCTTAAAGACCAGATTGACATAGGACTGGGTTAAATTAGTTAAATGAGACTAGAATGTAAGCAAAGTCACAAAATCAAAAATTTAACTCTTCGAGATCAGCCTGGCCAACATAGTGAAACCTGTCTCTACTAAAAGTACAAAAATTAGCTGGGCATGGTAGCTGGCACCTGTAATCCCAACTACTCAGGAGGCAAAGGCAGGAGAATTGCTTGAACCCAGGAGATGGAGGTTGCAGTGAGCCGAGATCGTGCCACGGCACTCCAGCCTGTGCAACAAGAGCGAGGCTGTCTTAAAACAAACAAACAAACAAACAAACAAAATTTAACTCCATGCGTCACCATCTACTAGATGCTTCACCATGAACATTTTTTTTTCTATATGAACCTTAGAAAAAAATTAAAGTCTATGGATTTCATACTAGATCCTCAATTAGAAAATGAGGATATTGTTGATATATATATATATATATATAAATAAAATAACCACTAACAACATATAGTTACTATGTGCCATTTCGAAACATTATCACTTTTACTTCTCACACATGCATACCCTACATGATAGAAATATGATTATCCCCATTTTTAAAATGAGAAAACAGAAACACTAAAAATTTATTATGGCCAAATTGTAGTACATGTTGGGACTGAATTTCAAAGCCAAGAAGCTTAAATTCACAGTGAGCTCTTACCTACTAATCAGTATTATATTCCCTTTCACTGGATTGTTAGAAAAATCAAATAAAATATTATGTGAAAATATTTTAAAATCTGAGTTCTCCTTAATCTGATTTTTAAAAGATTAACAGTAGTAAAAATTCTTCAAAAATAATGTCTTGGAAGATTAAAAATACAGGAGTAATTTCAAAAATAAAAACGACTGCAAACTGGAATAGAACAGTGTTCAAGTATTCTAAGGTCACTTTATTGTCTTTGGCAATGGACATAGGCATTAACCTTGGACTTTGAGAACATGCATGGGTATAATCAGTGCTAATCATTAACAAAACAGAAAGTGTGCCTAATTCCTGTGGTATAGGGTTAAAAAAAAAAGATTAATAAAAATAATTTAAAAGAAGGGAAGAATACAAAAAATGAGTGAATAAAGTGAATATAGCAAATATAACAATAATTATATCCAATGTAAATTGTTTCTGCTAAATGCATTTTCAGACAGATTTTTTTAAAAACAGAGATACAAAAAAGGTAAAGGTAAAGCTAGAACCAAATAATCAATGTAAATTCTAACCAAAGGAAAGACAGTGTAGCTTTATTAGTATTGCACAAAGATCTAAGGCAAAATTAATGCCAAAATAAAATGGTCGTACATTCATAATTAAAAATGTTTGACTCTGACTAGAAATTCAACAAATATATGTGTTTACTCGCCTTATAACATGTTTAAAATTGCTAAAACAAAAAAATTGACAGTACAATAATCGGGAAATCCACCATTATGAGAGAGTTTTAACAAAATAACCATATTAAGAACAAGCAGGTTTGAACAAGTTTTAATTAACCTGACCAAATGCACATATGGAGAACACATTATTTTTTTAATTGTCTCTATACAGTCAGAAGTTGAGTCTTTTAAAGGACTGAAATAAAACAGAATATTCTAATTGGACTAAGATCATATAGCATGCTCTTGTTAATATGAAAATTTATTTCCAAGTATTTTGTTGTTATAAGAAGTCTTATAATGAACATCTGTATACATGCTTACACGAGTGAGTAATTCTGTAGGCTAAATGTATGTGAAACTTGAAGTATATTTTTATATTTTCATATTATGCAAAATTGTCCTTACAAAGGTATCAACTTTTACTCTCTAGCAGCAAATATTATGGTACGTTTTGCAACACTCCCACCAAAAATTATTATTATAGCTCTAATTTTTGCCTAATATATTAAAAATGATTTGTTTTTCCCAATTACTAGCAAGGCTGAACATCATTTCACATTTTTTTTTTGCCTATTGAGTTTTCTTTTGAAATTTACTTCTTCCTTTTCCCATCTAGTTTTGCTTTATTATTTTTTTTCTTATTGAATGTTTGGAGTTCTTATGTTGTTATCATTTGTCATGTATTGCAAATATATTGTCCTAATAGATCACTGTTGTTTTTTGAAGTCTTTCTATTGCAAAATTAAGTAATCATGGATGCTGGTAAGAATTAGGACAGTGCCAAAGGTATGCCTGCATTATTATTTTTTGTCCAACTACAGTCATGCATTGCTTAATGACAGGAGTATGTTCTGAAGAGTAAGCCTTTAGGTAATTAAGCCACTGTGCAAATGTCATAGATTGGACTTCCATAAACCTACATGGCATAGCCTATTCCTCCTAGGCTACAAACCTGTAAAGCATGTTATTGCACTGGATACTATAGGCAACTGAAACACAATGTACTGGTGTATCTAAATATATTTAAACAGGAAACTTCCGATAAAAATGTGGCATAATAAACTTAACTGGATCACCATCATATATACAGTGCATGACTGTATTCACCATGCAAAAGGTTTTAATTTTTAAAGTGATTATTTGTTTAACTACAGTGGTTCCTCGTCCCTCCATATCCATGAGGAATTGGTTCCAGAACTCCCCATGGATACTTTTAACTGCTCGAATCCTTTATATAAAATGTAGTATTTGCATATAACTTTTACATCATCTCAGATTACTTATAATAACTAATGCAACATAAATGCTATGTCAAATGTTGTTATATTATGTTGTTTAGAAAATGACAAAAAAAAACGTCAATACATGTTCAGTATAGATGCAACCATCCTTTTTCTTGTCTTATCCTTAGATCTTGTTTAATAAGATTAAAGACCAAGTGGTAAGGAGGATGGGAAAAGAGACAGAGGAACAATGTATTAATTACAACTTTTTTTTTTCTTTTTTTTTTTTAGCTGAAGTCTCCCTATGTCACCCAAGCTGGAGTGCAGAGATGCAATCATGGTTCACTGCAGCCTCAAATTCCTGGGCTTAAGTGATCCTCCCTCCTTAGTCTCCCAAGTTGTTGGGATTACAAGCATGACCTATTATGCCCCGCAATGGTATTTTTGCTGTTGTTTACAAAGTTAAATGCCATTATTTTTTATATTGAAATATCTTTTAATACTTTTTTTTTTTGAAATATTATTGATTACTTAGAACTCAAAGTCTGGAAACCATTGAACAAATTTATTCCAATAGTCTCTCTCACTGTTAACATTCTCTGATCCTATGTTTATTCTTCTCTTGGCTTTCTACATCCTAATGGAAATATGAAAATCAAAGAGCTTAAGGAAATTTTGTGGCTGTATCAATCAGGACAGAATAGGTTATTCTGCAGTAATAAAAGAAAGTAAAATTTTTCAATGGCTTACAATAACCAAGTTTCTCATGTTCAACTAGGATCAACAAAGGCATTCTATTAGTCCTTTCGTAATGTCACAAAAACTTCATTTTGACACACGCTTTAGCAGTCGGGAAGTTCCCAAAGTAAAACATTATTTCTGCTCACATTTCACAGCCAAAGCAAATCACATGGACATTCCCAAATTCAACAGGATGGAAGTATTTCATTTGCAGGGAGGATCACTAATATTTGTGAAAAATAGTACACTGCATATATGAGATCAGAAATAAACAGGAAAAATAATTTTCATTGGAGTGAACATTTGAAAAACAAGAAATGCGAGTTTAAATATATATATTTTAAAAGAAAAATACAGTATATACAGAGCTTCTCACACTCAACTTCAGTCTTACACCTCCATCCTTTCCTTCGACAGCAAGACATTCAATTTCTTCTGAGTTTATATGATCATTTCTATGCATGTTTTTGTGACTTACTTCATCTAACATTTCCTTAAGCAACATATAATAGTCTTTTAAGTAGTTACCTTTTTCTAAGCTTTGAAAAGTTTCATAAAATTGCTCACATCTTCTTAAACTTTTGGATATTCAAAGATCCTGGTATATAAATACCATATTAAGTCCTATTTTATAATTTACAAAAAATTAAAATAAATTTTCTTATGTAAAATATATATACATATACATATAAAAATATATACATATATACATACACATATATGTACATATATACATAATATACATATATATACATTTTTTAATCCTACTCTATCACCCAGGCTGGAGTCCAGTGGCACAATTTCGGCTCACTGCAACCTCCCCCTCCGGGTTCAAATGATTCTCCTGCCTCAGCCTCCCGAGTAGCTGGGACCACAGACATGAGCCACCACACCCAGAAATTTTTTTTGTATTTTAAGTAGAGACAGGGTCCCACTGTGTTGGCCAGGCTGGTCTCAAACTCCTGACTTGACGTTGATCTGCCTGCGTGGGCCTCCCAAAGTGCTGGGATTACAGGCATGAGCCACTGCGCCTGGCGTCCTTTTTCATTTCTAATTGATACCTTTTAAATGGATACAACCGCCTCAAGTCTTTATACATTAGTCATAGATGTTCTAGTCTTATTTAATTTCCTACCTTTTTCTTCATTGCTTAGACCTTGTACATGTTGGGTACAGGGTATATCTTTCCTGATGTTTTTCAATGTTTTGTGTGTGTGTGTGTGTGTGTGTGTTTTAAGATTTCCTATTAGCTTTTATGTGGACGCTCTATATACCATTTGTTTTCAGAAAATATAAGGCGGGATATTTAGCAGCTTAAGCACTAGGGGTGAGAACTTTCTATTCCTCTTGAAAACCATCAGTTCTACCCTTAAATTAAGTGTCTGACCCAGGGGGTTAGCTCACATATCTACTGAATAATCCTACTGAGGTCATTATTTTTTAGTATGCACTACTAAAGATAATTAAATGTAATAAAGTATCTTACAGTTGACACATTAAAGAACTTTCGATTACTCACAAAAGGAAGTGCTGTCTTCTCACAGGGTAGTAAAGATAAAATAATTACTACAAGCACTCAGCACAGTTCTTGTTGAGATTTCAAAATTCATTTACATAACCTTTCAGTCTCCTAGGTTCTCAATTTCTTGAATTCATCTCCTTCCATCATCACCTTGCCTCTAAGCTACTCCCATCTTCACATCCTAAAACTTATAAACACTAAGTACTATACTCTAATATTTTCAATTTCAGTCACCCCATTCTTATTTAAATCTCCCAAATTTCTAGTTTCTACCTCAAGAACTCCAATGCATCTTCAGTCACACTGCAATCTACAATTGATCATACGATTTTCCACTGTCTCAACCTTATTTTCTCACTTCATTCCTTAACCCAGATTACTTTCCATATCCCTCTTTTATAGTCATTATCTTAAACGTAACATCTCATTACTGACCGTCTTACTCACCTAGGGAAATCTCAACTTTCAACTGAATTCTGTACTTATTCAGTGACAGCACCTATGCTGAACTCAACTGGAGAAAAACACAAAACCATGTTGACTGATACCACTTAAATAAACCACAGACTGCCTAAGAGTTTACTTTCCTGCATTCCTGGTTATCCATTTTACATCTCCTTTTTCTTCCTTAATCCTTCATGACTTCCTCCCTCTTTATGACCTTGTATCCTAGTTCACTGAGAAAATATAACAAAAATTTGACATGCTACTCCTATCTACTGAACAACAAACATCTAGAACTCTATAATCTGCCCTTTATCCTGTTACTAATGAGCTGTTTATGTGCCTACCTTTAAAACTAACCCTTCTATTTGTATACCAGATCTATGATTTCAGCAATATCCCTCTCTTTCCTGCATTATGTTTTTTTCCTCTCTACTGAATCAGTCCCATTAGCATACAAACCTGCTATATCATCGATCTTAAAATAAACAGTGTTTGGATATTACATTACCCTCCATTAACAACCCATTTCTCACATCCCTTTGAAAGCGAGACTCCTCAAGAGTTGTCTTCAATACTCACTATATTAAATTCCTCTCCAACATTCTCTTGAATACCTCCTCTTACTCCTGACATCCACCAAGTTTGTCAACATCAAGGTCGCAAATGTTGCTCTACCCAGTGCTTAATTCTAAAAACTCATCTTTCCTAACTCATCAAGAGAGCTAATATATTTGATTACTCCTTCCTATTTGAGATACTTTCTTCATTTAACTTCTAGTTATTCCTCCTTGTTTTAACTATTTGATATCTCACCATTTGGATGCTCCAGGGTTCACTTCTCCATCCTTCTAATTCCTGTCTCTAATGTTCTTACTCTCTCTACCTCACAATGCTGTAAAAGGTAAGAAGCTATGATTCACAACAGCATTTTTACAGAAGAGCTGAGTCTTTTTGGGCAGTGCCTCTAAGGTACAGGTGTAGTCACAGACTCAGGAAAGTATCTGTAAGAATAAATCAAATTAAAAAAAGAATGTTTTCCTACGTATATACAGCTGAAACTAATTTCATTAAAGGAACAGAATAATTTTACATGGGAAACATTTTCACCTTTGAGTGATGTTCTGACAGATGAAAGATTTGGGGGTACAAAAATGGAAGACTGTATTACGGCAAGGATACAAATTTTCTAAACTGGGATAAATCGCCCGCTTCCGAAAAACCAAAAGCCCAATAAAACTCAAAGCCAGAAAAATATAAAATAATTACAAAAACAAGACTGCAATAAAAAAAAATGTGAAAGCGCACTGGTATCCAGGTAATTACAAATACTGCCTTTTAATTTTTAAAGGCAGTATTTGTAATCATAAAAAAATTATAAATTTTATATATTTTTATAATACTATGTTTTCCTAGATGTGTTAAGCCAGATAAAAAATACAAACACCATTTATTGGAAAGAAAACAATTTATTATATTTGAGGAAAGACATTAAAATACATGTAATATATTTCCAATTCACTGATTTAAAGGCATAACAATTTAATTTTTAAATACACTTTCAAAGCTGTTACGCACAGTTCCATAGTCCAGGTGGTCAATTTCTTCCTCTGAAAGTTGGAAAGCACTTGAAGGACACGCCGGATTCAAAAGAAACCTAAAACATCACAAAAGCCCATTAAAAATAGTAAGTATAACACAGTTCATTAGTTTAAAAATAACTGAAAGCTGAACCATTTATATTTAGAAAATTAGTGAATCATGTCAGTATAACAAAATTTATCTAAATAACAGCTTATAAAGAAACTGATTTATAACATTTACAAAATCATTTTAACTGTGCCTATAGAAAAATAATTACAATTTCAATATCTATAGGTTTTGTACTTTTAAGATGATAATAACCAAATTTTGAATTGTTTTCATAGAACTAATAATAGTAGCAGATTTTTCAACAAAGAAATACGGAGGCTCCAACCCTTTATTTTCCTAGTTATTAATATAAGGTTGGATGGCTAGGTTGATACTTGGTACCTAACCATTTTACTCTAACAAAGCAGTGTCTAAAATGGTCAGTTCTTAGAATTACTAAGGAAACCTTTTCAAATCAGATTCTTATACTCCATTCCCAGAGATGCAGATGTATTGGTTCTAGGGTAGAGTATAGGAATTTTTATGCATGAAAACTCTTCCTTGGTGGTTCTCAACCTTGGTCGTACATTAAAATCTGTTTGAGAGGTTTATTCTAACATCTGTGCTACACTCCCATTACCTTAAATCAAAATTCTGACCAAGGGAACCAGGCATCAATATATTTATTTATTTATTTATTTTTTTTTTTAGGAGGGAGAGGGTCTCACTCTGTCACCAGGTTAGAATGCAGTGGTGTGATCATGGCTCACTGCAACCTCAACCTCTGGGGCTCAAGTGATCCTCTTGCCTCAGCCTCCCAAGTAGCTGAGACCAGAGGTGGAAGCCACCACACTCGGCTACTTTTTGTATCTTTTTGTAGGGACAGGGTCTCCCTACATTGCCCAGGCTGGTCTCAAACTCCTGGGCTCAAGTGATTCTCCCATTTTGGACTTGCAAAGTGCTGGGATTACAAGTATGAACCACTGCACCCTTTTAAAATTAGTATTTCATTCAAGTTCCAGATCACTGTAATGTGCAGCCAAGACTGGGAACCACTGTTCTTGGCGATTATGGTCATCAACCAGTCGGGAAATCACTATTCCTATATACCTGCCAAGACTGTTTTTGACTTAATGCACTACCCTTAGTCGGCATTATGTGTTCTCCCCTCTATTACACTTTTCTTCCCTTGTTTAGAAAAAGAAAGGGGAAAGAAGAAAGATACTTCTATTGCTATCTATGTCAAAAGAGACTCACTTAAGACTTTAAATGAGAGGTCTGCTACTCTTTAGAATTTACATAGTAATCCAGACATCTTAATTTTCAATATAAGTACTTTTTAAAAGAAAAACATGTCCTTTGCCCAATTAAATTTTAAACATATTATAAATACCTAAACCAGATACATTATACAACAGAAAGCATGTTATTGAATTAAGTTTAGGAAATATACAAATAGAAGAAACAAGACTGTATACTGAGTTAAAGTAAATAAACACATTCTCTAAGTAAGTTGACCTGATTCACTAACTTTCCCTCAAAAAATTATATAACCTAAAGGACAGCACAGAAAATTCAACAACAAATCTAAAAACACATAAAAGATTTTTCAATCTATACAAACACTTTTAGAAATATTTCATTTGAATAAAGTGTAAAAAAGTATTGCTTAACCTGGATCAACAGGTGGGGGAAAGACAAACATTTCTAAGAAAAAAATAAAAAAACACTGCCCCAAAAAGGATACGACAAGAAAGGATACACTTTGCATGACAGTATTACAGCAGTATTTACGCAGGAATGCTTCTAAAGAAGAACAGCAGAATGCAGTTTAATTTTTTTTTCTTATTTTTCAGCACCAGATTTACAAATAAATGATTTTTAAAAATACAGACTGAAATCCATCTTTCTTCTAAAGTGTTTATAAGACTTGTGACTACCCAGTATAGACATACAACACAATTCAAATATTCAAGCCATCTCAGAGGGACTAAACATTAAACAAAATTTTCTCTTATTTATTCATATTTGTCAATTAAACACAATTGTGATTGTGACCAATTTACTTTATGTTCTTTTAGTTTACAGAGGAAGAAAAATTTAAATAAAAAACAAAGGAATATATTTCCACTTATTTCTTGAACAATGTAGCAAACATTAACATTTAAAATGCTTAATTCTACCATACTTAATCATCAAATTAAGTATGCACTAAAATTACTTGTTTTAAAGACAAAAAAAAGATGTAAGTCCACAAACATATATTATTGTGAAGTGTGTTAATAGTTTTATATACTCAGCACTGTTGAAAATTTTTTTTTTTTTTTTTTTTTTTTTTAGTTGGAGTCTTGCTCTGTCGCCAGGGTAGAGTGCAGTGGTGTGATCCCGGCTCACTGCAACCTCCGCCTCCCAGGTTCAAGAGATTCTCCTGCTTTAGCAGCTCATGTAGCTGAGACTACAGGTATGCACCACCACACCCAGCTAATTTTTGTATTTTTAGTAGAGACGCGGTTTCACCATGTTGGCCAGGATGGTCTTGATCTCTGGACCTTGTGATCTGCCCACCTCCACTTCCCAAATTGCTGAGATTACAAAGGTGAGCCACCACCCTCAGCCAGAATTATTTTTAGTAACAGTTTGACTTTTTTTTTTTTCTAACTTTTATTTTAACATTTATTCTAGGTTAATTTTAAGAGTTAGAAAATGTATCTGTAAGTGTTTATCCAAGGAGTTTTCAAGCTGTGGTCTCTGGATCAGATGCCTCATGATTACCTGAAAACTCATTAATTTTGTAAATTTTCAGGTGCCAACAAGGGTGACCAACTCGTCCTGGCTTGCCAGACACATTCCCCATTTCGGCACTAAATGTCCGGCTTCCTGGAAATCCCCTCATTAAAAGGAAAACTGGTATAACTAGCTTCCCTAGGTCCCCACATCAGACCTACCAAATCAAAAACTCTTTCAGGGAAGGAAAGAACCTACATAATTGTGTTTTATTAAGCTCTCCAAGTGATTATGATACATATTAGAGTTTAAGAACTATTGATTTACTATAGGCCGAAAAATTAAAAAAAAAGTAACTGGCACACTCCCAAGATTCATTCTCCAAACTTAACTTTTACATATAAATGGGTTTTAATCTGTAGTTATAGTTTTGAAGTTTAATGGGACTTAACTGCATAGATAGGTATTTCCTTAAAAAATACATAAGAGATACCCGAATTACTACTCTATCAAACTTTTATTCTTAATTGTATCTAAAGAATTAGTCTTGTCTTATTACATTTTATTCACACTTACCTTTATTAATTTTTAACTCTTTTTCCTTCCTTAGGATCTTGTTTTGGTCTAGCAGATCGAGCAAACTGCTAATAATTTAAAATTAAGGTTTCCTTCATGAATATGCAAGTAATCTTTTCTAAATAATTCTCAAAAACGTTCTAATGTATGGTGAGAGTATGGTTTTTTAATTTACCTTGAGTGTCTCCTGACTCCATGACTTGAGAGGAAATTAATAATTAACTTTTCCTTTATAGTCATTATTTTTTATACCTGGGCCTTTGCTTCTTTACCTATCTTGCTGATTTCTAGTTTGCAAACTGCATTGATTACTAAAAGCAAGATGGTTCATCAATGATATACTCTGGTTATTAAAATTCTCATGTAGAAATATAAATTACAATAAAATGATAAAATGAATTAGTTCTTTTATGACTCCAAATGTACTTCTGGATACTCTAGTCTCTTCGCATAACTGTACTTTTGAGCTGCATAAGCGAAACACTTAAAACTTGGCTAAAATTGAACAACTTCATGCTGCTGAAGCTCCTTTACTAAAAATCTAAATAACACTGTCATTTGACTCAGTGAGGTGGGTTTAACTGTAACTGAATGAATATCTACTGCTAGAATGCCAATTGTGGAAATTTCTAAAGGGTAACACGAAAATTAATTTCAGTTATACCCTTCTAAAAATTATAGTTTTGAAATAGATGGATTTAAAGGATACAACCACCATGGGTTTTCCAAAAAGCACGTATCCGTTAGCTTCCTTTAAGGCTTTTGTTGCTGCTTTTTCATTAGGAAGTCCAATGAAAGCTTGTCCTTTCATACGACCTTCTTTCATCAAACGTATATCAAACCTAGAAGGAAGAAAAGAGCTTTGATTCAAAGAATGTTAGTTTCAATGATGTGAATGAAAATGTGTTGGACAATTTAAAATGTTACTATTTCAAATAAAAGTGACTGAAACATTTGATAGGCACGTCAATTATTCAGTTTTCTAAAAATGTATTTCATGTTCTTGCACTAAAACTGATTCTACAAGTAGGTAGTATTTAAGATGTATTTTTAACTATTCTCAACTATCATAAAAATATGTGATTTAAAAATTATACTACTAGTAATAAGAAAAGCAAACTTCCCTTTTTTTTTTTTTTTTTTTTTGAGACGGAGTCTCGTTCTGTCACCCAGGTTGGAGTGCAGTGGTGCAATCTCGGCTCACTGCAAGCTCCGCCTCCTGGGTTCATGCCATTCCCCTGCCTCAGCCTCCGGAGTAGCTGGACTACAGGCACCCGCCACCACGTCTGGCTAATTTTTTGTATTTTTCGTAGAGACGGGGCTTCACTGTGTTAGCCAGGATGGTCTCTATCTCCTGACCTTGTGATCCACCTGCCTCGGCCTCCCAAAGTGCTGGGATGACAGGTGTGAACCACGGTGCCCAGCTGCAAACTTCTTAAATTATTATTTATCTCAATTTTTTAAGTTCCTTACAATCTGGCACTACCTGTTCAAGTGACTAAAAAGAAACAAAACAAAACAACACTATATAACGAAGAATGGAAAAATAAAAAGGATTAACAGCCAGTTATAAACAATTATAGAATTCGTTACATGTTTTTTTTAAATTAATTAATTAATTTATTTATTTTTTGAGACAGAGTCCTGCTCGGTTGCCCAGGCTGGAATACAGTGGCGTAATCTTGGCTCACTGCAACCTCCACCTCCTGGGTTTAAGCGATTCTCCTTCCTCAGCCCCCCGGGTAGCTGGGATTATAGGCGTCTGCCACCACACCTGGCTAATTTTTATATTTTTAATAGAGATAGGGTTTCATTATGTAGACCAGGCTGGTCTTAACTCCTGACCTCAAGTGATCCCACCCACTTTGGCCTCCCAGTGTGCTGGGATTACAGACGTGAGCCACCACGCCCGGCCTAGAGTTCATTATATTATTATAAGCAATTACAGAACTTCAAAGTAGGAAGGAACCTCAATGATTATCTACTCAAAACCATAATTTTACAGGTGATGTCTAGAGTCAGTGAGTGACTCTTCAAAGCAGACAGCTAAGATCTAAAGTCAGAAACACAAACCAAATTTTTAACTTCCTAATATAGTGATCTATTCCATAGTATATTCATTTTTTTGAAATTTTTGAAAGAAAATCAGTCAAACACTACTTAGAAAAACTAGATTGTAATTTACAACTGAAATATTACCTAGTATTTAGTCTACGAGACTACCAAAATAATACAACATAAAAAACTATCAAAAAATGCAGTAAATTATTATTTTTTTTCTTATAATCATGACTCAAAGATGGCAACAAAGAAAAAGACCTAGCATTTTGCATGACCAGCAAAAGAAAAAATATTTTGGCATCCTGATAACAGGTATTTGTTCCTAATGAATATAGAGAATTGTAAAACATGGTTCCATTTGTGTATACCTATCTAAAAAAACACATAGCCAGATAAGATTTTTAAAATATTGATGTCACTTGAAGATTAAAACAAAACTTAGTTACAGTCACTTATTTATTTTATCTGCACTCAAAAGCCTCTTACCTTATCCTGTCTTACTTCTTCTTACTTTTAATTTATATGACAGGGAGTCTTTTATACTTTGGAATTAACAAATACAGTATTGTAAAGAATGAAATTCTAACTCCAAACATTAGCTGATATGGTTTGGCTCTGTGTCCCCAAATCTCATTTGAATTGTAACTCCTACATTCCCATGTGTCATGGGAGGAATGCTGTTACAGGTGACTAAATTATACGGGTGGGTCTTGTGTCCTCGAGATGATAAATGAGCCTCGCAAGGTTTGATGGTTTTAAAATAAAAAGAGACTGGTGGCATTTTTCCCCTGACCTAGAGATTTATGGAATTTTGAACTTGAGGGTATCTGTTGGAAGAAATCTCTAAGCAGCGAAGCATTCAAGAGGTGACTTGGGTGCTATTAAAGGCATTCAGTTTTAAAAGTAAACACCATAAAAGTTCAGAAATTTTGCAGTCTGACAATGCAACAGAAAACAAAGAGAAGAAATTCAAGCCAGCTGTAGAAATCTGCATAAGTAATGATGAGCCTGATGTTAATCCCCAAGAAAATGATGAAAATGTCTCCAGGGCATGTTAGAGGTCTCATAGGAGCCCCTCCCATCACCTGAGGCTTAGGAAGGAAAAGTGATTTCTAGGGCAGGGCCCAGGGTACCTGTGGTGTGTGCAGCCTAGGGACTTGGTGCTCTGCCCCCCAGACACTGCAGCTGTGGCTGAAAGGGGCCAACATAGAGCTTGGGTGGTAGCTTCAGAGGGTGCAAACCTCAAGCCTTGGCAGCTCCCACATGGTGATGAGCCTGGCAGTGCACAGATGTCAAGAATTGGGGTTTCGGAGCCTCCACTTGGATTTCAGAGGCTATATGGAAATGCCTGGATGTCCAGGCAGAAGTTTGCTGCAGGGATGGGGCTCTCATGAGCTAAGGCAGTGCAGAAGGAAAATGTGGGGTTGGGGTTCCCACACAGAGTTGCTACTAGGGCACCACCTAGCGGAGCTGTGGTAAGAGGGCCACCGTCCTCCAGACCCCAGAATGGTAGCTTGCACCATGCACCTGGAAAAGCTGCAGACACTCAATGCCAGCCCATGAAAGCAACTGGGAGGGAGGCTGTACTCTGCAAAGTCACAGGAGTGGAACTGCCATGGGAACCCAGCTCTTGCATCAGCATGACCCGAATATGAGACACGGAATCAAAGGAGATCCTTGGAGCTTTAAGATTTGATTGCCCCGCTGGATTCTGGACTTGCACAAGGGCTGTAGCCCCTCTGGTTTGGATGATTTCTCCAGGGCCCATAGCACCCTTGTTTTGGCCAATTTCTCCCATTTGGAATGGCTGTATTTACCCAATGCCTGTACCCCCATTGTATCTAGAAAGTAAGTAACTTGCTTTCAATTTTACAGGCTCCTAGGCAAAAGGGACTTGCCTTGTTTCCAATGAGACTTTGGACTGTGGGCTTTTGAATTAATGCTGAAATGAGCTGAGACTTTGGGGGACTGTAGGGAAGGCAGGATTCATTTTGAAATGTGAGGACATGAGATTTGGGAGGGGTGGGGGCAGAATGATTTGGTTTGACTCTGTGTCCCCACCCAAATCTCATCTTGAATTGTAACTCCCACAATTCCCATGTGTAGTGGGAGGAACTCTGTGGGAGGTGACTGAATTATAGGAGTGGGTCTTTCCTGCACTGTTCTCGTGGTAGTGAAGGAGTCTCAAGATCTGATGGTTTAAAAAAAAAAATGGGAGTTTGTCTGCACAAGCTGTCTCTCTTTTTGCCTGCCACCAGCCACATAAAATGTGACTTGCTCCTCCTTGCCTTCTGCCATGATTGTGAGGCTTCCCTGGCTTCATGGAACTGAGAGTTTTCCATTAAACCTCTTTCCTTTGTAAACTGCTCATTCTCAGGTATGTCTTTATCAGCAGTGTGAAAACAGACTAACACATTAGCTTTTGTAACATTTATAAATCACAACCCTCTCTTTTGCTTTCACAAAACTGGAAGCCTTGCTCAATGAAGTTCTTTAAAAGATGACACTTCACTGTCAGAGTAAGAATCTAAAAAATTTTGCCTCACTGTTATATATTCCTGGATGATTCATTGAAAGAATCGTTTTCAAATCACAGAAACACAAATTCATGAGTCCCACCCATGAAACCTAGAAAATCAGACTCTCTGCAGGTGGACCTATAAAACTGTTTTTCCAGGCTCTCCAGGTGATTCTTGTGCAATGTTAAAGTCTGAGAACCATGTATTTAGAGAGAAGATTAAGGTCAGAATGTATCACAGGCCTGTTTCGGCAAAGAGTTTTATTAGAACACAGCCATGAATATTCATTCAGGTTTTATGGCTGCCTTCATAATACAACTACAAAACTGAGTAGTTCCAACAGACACAGTATGGTCTGCAACAAAATAAAAATATTAAATTTTTACTATCTGCCCATTTACGGAAAAAGTTTGCTAACTCCTATTCTAGACATCTTAAAAGATCAATTGTGCAACAGCACAGACAAATTTTTTCATATAATTTTTATCTCTAAAAGGAAAATGATGGAATTAAAATAGTAAATTTGTAACAGATAAAAACAAAACATAATTTAAGATTACATTTTACTGTCACTTACATGATCCGCTGTGTTTCTGATGAAAAGTCAACATATCTTCCAAAAATATATTTAAGGTCCTAGAATTTCAATACGAAGAAGACAAATAACAAAGCCAGGGGAAAAAAAAAACTGTTAATAAATAAATAAATACATCAATACATCAATAGAAGAGGTCATACTGGACTAAGGTTTTAATCTGACTGGTGGCCTTTCAAAAGGGAAAATTGGGACACAGACACTCACAAAGGGAGTACGCTATGTACAAAGGCAGAAATTGTGATGACGCTGCCACAAGCCAAGGAAGGTGAAAGATTGCCAGCTTCTGCATACCAGCAGAAGCTATAGGAGAGGCACAGAACAGATCCTTCACTCAAAGCCTTGAGAATGAACTAATCCTGCCACACTTTTGCCTTCAGTTTGCCTCCAGAACTGTGAGACAACACATCTCTGTTGTTTCAGCCACTTAGCCCTAGGAAATTAATACATACTCCAAACTCTGTCTCAGTATTTACTGCCAGAGAAGCCAAGCTATGAGAATATTATTTTAACAAAAAATTAACCTGAAAATACTAAACAATAATTTGTCATGCCCTGAAGCAGTAAAAAAAAACAAAAAAAACACATTCTTAAAGGTAGTTTCACACAGATTTTAACACACCAAGTATAAAACCTCAAATTATTTTCATTTACATGAAAAAAAATCAATTTATACCTACCTTTTCTTGAACATGTTTAGCTAAATTCTTTACATAAATTCTACAGTTTGGTTCACCAGGTTCATAACTTCTGAAAACTGAAAGTGTTTCCATTTCTTATTAAAAAACAAAAACAAAGATATAAAATTAAAATATTTTAACCAAGTTTTTAAATATAATTATCATATTCAAATATAACTGTTAAATAGACAAATTAAGCTTTATGAAAATGTTAAAACTATAAAATTAGTAACAATGTTACAAATGGGTTTAAATATACTCACTGAAAATCCGAATTGATTATATAAAAAACTTTTCTTTTTTTTTTTTTGAGATGGAGGCTGGCTCTGTCGCCCAGGCTGGAGTGCGGTGGTGCGATCTCAGCTCACTGCAAGCTCCGCCTCCCGGGTTTACGCCATTCTCCTGCCTCAGCCTCCCGAGTAGCTGGGACTACAGGCGCCCGCCACCTCGCCTGGCTAGTTTTTTGTATTTTTTAGTAGAGACGGGGTTTCACCATGTTAGCCAGGATGGTCTCGATCTCCTGACCTCATGATTCGCCCGTCTCGGCCTCCCAAAGTGCTGGGATTACAGGCTTGAGTCACCGCGCCCGGCCTATAAAAAACTTTTTATATATAAAACTTTTAAGTTTTTATATATATAAAAAACTTGTTTAAAAAATTTCAGACTTCTAGAGTAACGAAAATTTGGCCAATAAAATATCTACTATTAAAACTCCATTAAGATGAGTCATGTTATAAAAAAAGAGTAAAGTATATATGCTAATTGATTTGGGTAATTATTTTGCTTAAAGTGAATTTCCCAAACCATCAGCCACCTCCATATTTAAATGCAAGAATGAAGTAAGCACAATATCAGGCATCTCTGCAGGTGGGCCTATAAAACTGTTTTTCCAGGCTCTCCAGGTGATTGTTGTGCAATGACAAACCATGGCCTAAGAACCCCTGTATAGCTCCTCTCATTTAATGTCAGTAGTCTGTTATAGAAAATCAGATAGATGTTTTGTGTAAAAATCCTAGCTGGAAGTCTATTTCCCATTACTGTAGGAAAAATTATGTACTACACATCAATCTAAAGCCTCTAAATATTTTCTGACAATATACTAAAACAGTAAAAGTCTTTGAGAAGTAGAAAACTATCATGTTAGGATATAAAATCCTAAAATCATAGATTTCTAATCACCATTTTTTTTTTTTAACATTGCTTTGTATGTATCTCAGACACAGTATTTGTGACAGTCTTTCGGCTGCATTTGGAATATATAACCCCAGACTTGTAGGACACACTGACTTATTTTAAATGACACATAAAAGTTTTAGGAATGAAAACAAAAATGTTTCCCAAATATAGACTGGAAACACTGTATGGAAAGAAATGTTCCCTCCACTATAAAGTATGAGTATTAAAAAAAAAAACAGAAGAAGTGATTACAAACATTAATCGGAGAGATGTTCTAAAGTATGTGCCTTAAATTAAGGTAAATGGCATGAAAGATTTGTTTTGTTTCTGTGAAGTCAAAGATATGTAAAACGGAATATGTGCTTAGTTTATTTCATGATATTACCTTCTCTAGAAATTCTGCCCTTTTCCAATTCCCTTCTGGAAATACATTCTGATGGCATTTCATCAGAGTCTTCTTTAATCTCCTCTGTGATGTCCAAATTAGGTTTGGGGAAGATTTTTCCAAATCCTATATTGGATGCATCAACTTCAGGAGCAGGTAAATCTAAGAGTTAAATGTTAACATTAACCATAAGAATCTCTCCTTTAAAAACAGTTTCTGCCCCCTCCCCCCAGTTTATATTTAATAATATATCTTTAGGCACTAAAATTCTTTGGTGTTTCTCAATATACTGAAAGAGGCATATGTAAACATTTTCTATAAAGGTTCAAATAGTAAAAAAATTGTGTTAAAGGGTGACTAGCTATGAGATAAGAAAAATTTATAAAAAGAAAAATGTTAAATAAACGCACATAAAAGGAGCTACCTGAAAAGGCACTACATTCACACTCACCATCCAAGACAGGAATGAAAACTAGTCACAGTTTTTCACTCACTATGTTTGCAATACTTACTAAAATTCTATCCTATATTCACACAAGTGCTCAAAGATATATGTGCAAAGACATAGTCCACTATTTTCTGTAATAGTAAAAGAAGGGAAACAACCTCAACTTCTATGAAAAAAGCATGATAAAATATTGACAAAATTATATTAGAGGCTATTATACAGCTAAAAAATGTAAAGTATATGATTATATTTTGACATAGTAAGCTACCCCAAACTAGATTGTAAACTTCAAAAAAGAGACCATGGCAAACTTGTCCACGGAGGCTGCTAGATAACAAACTTTCAACAAGTCACTACTGAGTGAATGATAAATACCATCAAAACATAATGTTCATTTAAAAAATAAGATAGAAATGTGTTCATACATGTACAGGATAAGGTCTGGAAGGATACACACACACACACACACACACACACACGTACATATATACACATACCAAATTGCTAACGGTATTTGCCTTTAGGTTGTAGGACAGAGGAGAGTGAGGTTTGAGGTGTTAACTTTTTAACAATTTTACTTTGTTTTGGTTACATTCCGATCAACTGGGATTATTTCAGAAATTTCAAAATAAAGACTTAAAGAACAAAAGAACACCATTATAACATCAAATTCGTGATTAAAACAAGCAAAAAAAATCTGTAATTTCAATACTTTTTTTTAAACTTAAGAATAGCTTTCTTGGCAACAATCGTCCATGTCTTTTGGATTAAAAATATATACATTTACATTAAGTCTACAACTCACAAAATAGTCACATTGCTTGTTTACTAACCAATAATATTAGTATAATTACACTAATAAAACCATAGGCCACCACATGAAACAAGCAATGAAAAAGTCAATAAAATATACTACATTATATTTTTAGTGTGAACATCAGCAAAAAGCACTAAATTTCATTCTAGAAGTCATTATTAGCAAAGGGTAACAGTGACAATCTCGCCATTTACCATCAATTTCTGTTATATAAAAAAGTTGAAAGTGGATATTATTCCATGATTTTGAGGAAACACTAATTGCATATTTTAAATAAAGTTGACAAATACTAAAATACAAAACATTGTATGTAAAACTTAATTCTAACACAAAAAGTTGATTTCAGCATGTGAAATAACTAGAATATCCTTACCATGATTTTTTTCCTCACAATTTTGTTCCTTCTCTAAATCTTTCTTAAATGCAGCTGGCATGTCAGTAGATATATGGAATTCAATTCTTTTATTACCTACAGGTTGTGGTTGGTCAAATACATCCGAAGGTAACAGCACTGGATGTAAACTGCTATTTAAAAACATCATAGCATTAGTTTGTAATTGCAAATAAAATCCTGAGTAAAATATTATTTCAAGTTTACTTTAAATTGTAAAAGTTAACACTGACAAAGGATTCACTACATTTTTGATATTGAATAAAGAGAGTGACTTAGATTTATTAGTTTAATAAACTTTAATACTCTCATATAGGTACTAATAAATTATTAGTTTACAAATAAAAAGACTGAGGTTCAGCAATGTTAATAATTTGTATAAGGTCATTCTGGAAATGACAGAGATTTGATGACTATTGATTCTAAACCCCAGGATATTTACCAATATGCAAAATAGTGCATTCCATGTTTGATATTTTAAACATATAGATAACACTAGATTTTGATGACTTAAAATTATCAATAGTCACATTAAAACCATGAAAAGAAACAGAAGAAATATTAATAACTTATTATTTCTCATTATATCCAAAATATTATTTCTGCATATAATCAATATAAAAAGTTATCAAGATATTTTACATTATGTCTTCATACAATTTTAATGTGGCTCACATTAATTTCTATTGTTCAGTGTCACTATAGAGATTCAAAGGGGAAAAAAGGTAAAATAATTTAAACATGTATAAAACAAGTATCCTTTTACTGACAACTTCCGGACTATAATAAAATGTGCAAAACACAATGGAAAGGTAACTTATATCTACTAACATTCTTGGATAACTATGGCTTGACCCTTATCCCAAATCTGCAAATTCCTTAGGAAGTTTATTACAAGATAAAGTAGTGCAAAAGGAATTCTTAATTTTTAAAAATATCAATGGCATTCCAATGGCTTCTTCAATAAATTCAAACTTCACAGCCTAACATTTAGGGGAGGTTTCAAATCCTTCTAGCTTTCTCTTTCATTGTTTCTATTCCTATTCAATAAATTTTCTTACCTCTGGAAACTTTCTTTTTATTCTTCCATTCACATAGGTTACAGTTTCCCTGCCTAATTTTTCTCTCTCCTCCTTAAAGGGCCAGCTCAAATGTCTCCTCTCTCTCTTACAACCTTTCCAAATTTCTCAACTGGCTGTGACCTCTCTTTTCTCACAACCTTTTAGTTCTTAGTTTATATTTCCTATGTCATGTATTATAAATGCTAATGCAATAATCATCTGTGCATCTGGCTTATTATCCTTAAGACTATTAACTCACTGTTTGAAAAGACAGCATTAAACTTTAGAAGCATGCTTTAAACTACACACAGTATTTAGCAGAGAACCTTACCATACATTCAACAAATACTTAAAGGCACTCTGGTGGGTCCTGTGTGCCAAGAAAAGATATGTGAATTTTTATCTGCTGGGTACTTTTTAAATAAAAAATGTCTGATATCAGGTGATGGAGTTAAGAGAAACTAAATAACTGTATATCAACACACTCATGTTTACATTAGTGACATTATTCACTAATATATTACACTAGTGACAGTAATGTCACTAACAAAACTATAAATGCACAAGGAGAAAGAGCAAAGAAATAGTAAAAGGAAAGTAAATGAATTTTGTTTTGGATAATATCCTAAGTGCCTATAAGAAATTCTGAGTCTGCAGACAGGAAGCTGGAAGAAAATACATGAAGGCTTAGGACAGAGAAGAGAGTACTGGTCAACTGTGAGAGAACTATGAATATTTATAAATTTGGCAACTAGGAAGCCAATGGTAAACCAAGAACATTGAAAGGAAACAAATGCCAGCTTGAAGAATGATGTGAATTAAGCAAATAAACAAAGTACATACAAACAACCCTCATTTCATAGTTCAAATATAATTACCTGTGTGAAGGACACAAAGGTGTATTCAACATATCCTTTATTTTTCTCTTTTTTCTCACATGGCGCTGCTTTACTGTTTTTGGTCTTTTGGGCTGAAGATTTGCTAGTTCCATTAATTTGTTCATTCTACAATGAGGAGAGGAATGATAAACAAAATTTCCTTTCTAGAACCATAGCTATTTACCACTGTTTCTATTAAAGTTAAATTTGTATTTTGGTAAATATTTTAAATTTTAAAATGTTTTACTTATATCAAATATACAGAACACCATCAATTAAGAGATAATCAATTTGATAAAAGCTCAAATACTAAATTGCCTTGCTCAGCTTTCATCTTACTTGGAAAAAATTAAAAATAGACTTAATTACATGTTATCAATTTTTAAAACGTATGTCTCATCATAAGCAGTTGCCCAAATAAAACGGTTGAACTTCAATGCCAAACAGTTGAACAAGATACAATAAAATTGATATAATATTAATGTTCTTAAATGATTTTTATTCATATTCTAATTATTAAACAGAGCCCGGACTGAAATATGTCATTTAAAAGCTTTTTGTGCATAACTGTTGCAAATCAATCATCCTATAAATAAGGTAACTTAAATTACTTGAGAACAGTTTTCAAATCCTGTACTAGGCTCTGAAGTAGTTTCAGGAAGTGATAACACCTTGTACATAGCTTTTCTCTATTAAGAGTATGAATATTTAATATTAAAGATAGATCTTGTCTAGGTATTTCTGTATCATCTACAGAGCAGGAACTTGAAAACCGTTAGTCCCAGCTCTACTTCTCAGGGTTATATTTGTAAAATTTGAAAGCAAAATAAACATATGCACATAACAAAATACAAAAGAGAGGATGGAGGGTATTGTTCAAATAAGCTTTAAACCTTTTTCCCTGAGGAAAAATGAAAACATATGCTATAAATTTTTAAACCCTTTTAAAAAACCATGGTTTACTAAAAACTTTATGAAAAAATTTAGTTATTCACAGTATATGTCTACATTTATAAATTGCTGACCCAAAGTACACCAAGCCTCTACAAGAGTGCTAGACATATAGTCAGTAATCAATAATTATTTGCTGAATAAATGAATAGTACAGGTTGAGCACTCCTTATCCAAAATGGTTGGAACCAGAATTATATCGGTTTTGTAATATTTGCATATACATGAGATCTCTTGGGGATGAGACACAACTCTAAACACAAAATTCATTTACGTTTCATATACAACTTATACACAAAAGATGAAGATAATTTTATATAATATTCCTAATAATTTTGTACATGAAATAAAGTTTGTGTACATGGAAACATCAGAAAGCAAAAGTGTTGGCTGGACACGGTGGCTCACACCTATAATCCCAGCACTTTGGGAGGACAAGGAGGGCGGGTCACTTGAGCCCAGGATTTTGAGACCAGCCTGTGCAACATGGTGAAACCCTATCACTACAAAAATATGAAAAATATTAACCAGGTGTGATAGCACATGCTTGTAGTCCCAGCTACTGGGACTGATGCGGGCAGACTGCTTGAGCCCGGGAGGTTAAGCATGCAGTAGGCCATGATTACATCACTGCACTCCAGTTAGGGTAAAAGAGTAAGACCCTGCCTTAAAAAGAAAAAAGAAAGAAAGAAAACAAGCAAAGGTGTCACTAAGCCAGCCATATGTGGTATCATACTGGTACTCAAAAAATTTCAGAATTTGAAGCATTCTGGATTTCAGATTTAGTTTAGAGGTACTCAACCTGTACCATTTTTGTTTTGTTTAGGTCTTATTACATTTCCTGAAGATAACAGAGAAGCATGAAACTAGAGCTTGGTACATGCAAAGGCTATGTTCTCTCTCAGGACTCAAGATGAATTACTGTTAGAATTCCACACTACATCCTTTAATGGAAACCTAAGTAAACAAACAAAAAAGGGTTTGGCCAGTTTACTATAGCATTTCTAATTACTATCATTATTTTTATAAAGAAAGTGAAGTTCACAGAGGTTAAGTAATTAAACCAAAGTTAACACTCTATACTATTCTTTTTCTTTTAGCAACAAGTTAAAGTAACCATCTATCAGGAACTGCCAGCTTCCCTAAACGTCTCTGTCCAAGACAGATACTCTATTCACTCCCATTTTGTAGTTTCAGCCCCATCTATACTTTGATTGTAACTCTTTCCTTACAAAGAGAATACACTGCACATTGTACCACTACTTAGGTGGACACTAACTCAGTCAAATTGCAATTATTTGCGTATGTTGCTCAGGGTCTCTGTTTGGGTTCTGCCTCATGCCAACCACTCACTCCTCCTATATACAACTTCTTCTGTGCATAGTCACCTAAGATTTCGATCATTTTACCATCAGAGTCCTGCAGATAGGGGTTGACAAACTACAGCTCAATGACCAAATCCAGCTAGCTGCCTGTTTTTATAAATAAAGTCTAGTTGGAATAAGGCCATATCAACTCATTACGTATACTATCCATGGATGCTTTCCTACTCCAAGGGTAGAACTGAGTAGCCACAACAGAGACCACATGTCTCACAAAGTCAAAAATACTTACTCTTTGGACCTATAAAGAAACCGTTTGGCAACTCTTGTTCTAAGTCAGGCTGTGCATTATATACATGAACATTATTAACAATGTACTATTGTTTGTCAGAATCCTTAAATAAAATATGTAGATTGTCAAGAACTATCAATAAAAAGAATAATTCATCTGCAGTAGTTACTATGAATAGTTTTGTATAAAATCCTAAAGAATTGCTCTAGAAATTATTCTGAGGTAAATAAAGTCCAGAAGAATAAGCATCTGTCAAAACATGAACACAGTCGAAGTTCATTATTTGCAGTAGTTATGTTCTAAGGTTACCATAAACACTAAATCACTGTCCCTAGGAAAATTCAGGATTAGGTTCCTGGAAGCCTTTGTTTACAACATCTTGTCATCTGATCAATACATTACCTTGTTTAATATATGTTAATGTCTAAGAACACCTTACTTAATATACACTACTGAATCATTAGCATTGAACTCACAGTCAATACTACCATAACTCTGGCCTGAAGGAAAACCATGTATTTTCTCCATCAGGCTTGACATAGCCTTCTTGAGCTCAGGAACACTAAAGAACACTTCAACACCATGCTCGAAGGCCATTTTAAACACAAGAGTCACAACAAAAAAACTCAAAAATGTAAAAAAAGGTAGTGCTGAACAGACCATGAAAAGGATACTTGTTTGTAGTATGAGAACTGAAACAAAAGGCTCTTAGAGGGTGTCTTTATTTGACTTCATCTGGGAACCTGTGTGTTGACTGGCTCAAATTTTTCACCACATGGCACAACGTCCATTTCCATCAAAAACTTTAAAAAGCACATCAAGGTCAGGCGTGGTGGCTCATGCCTGTAATCCCAGCACTTTGGGAGGCTGAGGCAGGCGGATCACCTGAGGTGGGAGTTCGAGACCAGCCTAACTAACATGGAGAAACCCCATCTCTATGAAAAACACAAAAATTTATCCGGGCATGGTGGCACATGCCTGTAATCCCAGCTACTCGGGAGGCTGAGGCAGGAAAATTGCTTCAACCTGGGAGGCGGAAGTTGTGGTAAGCTGAGATCACGCCATTGCACTCCAGCCTGGGCCATAAGAGCAAAACTCCATGTCAAAAGAAAAAATAATAATAATAATAATAAATAAAAAGCACATCAATTATTGATTTTAGAGTCACAAATAAATTTTAGCACGTAGGTAAATTCGACAATATGGAATCCACAAATAACAAGGCTCGAACGTAGTTTATAATACCATAATTATCAATCTAAAAAATTATGCATAATCCAAAAATTTTCACTTAGGTCTTGGTATCTATTCTCAGGTCTTAATTTATAGCTGCTATATATGCTTGAGGTGTTGGTGTTGGGGGGCTGAGGACAAATTCTAATCACTCAAAACTATGAAGAATTATAAACACAAAATCTAGGGAGAGCAAGAATCTCCTTCTTACATTCTATGTTTCTTGGAAACTAAACAAATATTTCATGTTACAAACCTCTGTCGGTCCTCATCATCAGTGCTTTCATATTCTGATTCTTCACTAGATAATTCCTCATCCTCGTCTGGCAAAGGAGGTTCCTCAGGTGGCTGAGGAGACGTGGGTGGAAGAGGTGCATGCAACGGCATATAGTCTTCATACTAATTAAAAGAATAAAACAAAAATACTATGGCAGTCTAAAATATTTATAGAACAAACTCCATTTGAATACTTCATTCTCATTTCTATCACATTTTTTTTTAACACATTCTACACATATTGAGGGAACACCCTGTATGGCAGATCACTAGCTGATCACAAAATGTGCCTCTTCTTCCTTCACCCTCAGCTGAACTAAATTTTCAAAGATCCTCTGTAGTTATATTTCCCCTTGTAACTGAGTTATAGCCAATGAAATGAGACAATTAGAAACTCCCACATATAATTTTTCCTTCGTGATCTGCAGACTGTGTAGCAATGTCTAAATCAATCTGGGAAGGCACACGGTCAAAACAATTCAGGTGTTTTTCATGGCTCAGTAGAGCAAAATATCCCTCTGCTCTACTTTTGGAAAGGATGTGACATGACAAAAATCATTTTTATTGTATTAAATGACTAAGAATTTATTTGTTAACAGCAGTTAGTATAATCAATTAATTCTTCAGTAATATATCAAGCATTGAATAGGTGCTGGGGTTACAAAAACAAACAAACAAACAAAAACAACAAACAAATCCTAAAGTTAATAGTACATATATCAGAAAAGCAGCAAATCTCAAACCAAATTCTCTTCTATTCATATATGAACACTCAATGTATTAATAATTTTGCATTGCTATTTTTTATAAATATACTAAGAGTACTATAGCAAAATAATAACTAAAATTATTCAAGAGCAGGTATAGCCTACTTCTAAATTATTGACAGATTTGCATAGTCAAGTCTAATAAAAATACCAGCACCCTTTTTCGTCTTTTGCAAACAAAGCTCTATTTGTGATAAAACCAGAACAATGAAATCCTTAGGTAATCTAGTTAAGCGTAACTACCTTATAGAATGGCACAATGTTTTGGCTCAAAAAACTTAACAATGCTGGATGAAATGATAGTCTTTATTGCCCAAAGCATTTCTTTCATATTCTGGCTTTTCCTCACTTACAGTTCTCAGTTCTTCTATTATCATCATATTACTTTATATCTGTTCCTTATTTTCAATGTACATCAGAGGTTGCTACAACACCTGTATAATTCAGCCTCAATAATCCCATTCGGGAAGAGAAATTTTGACTTCAAAATTCTAAGAGCTGTCTTACCATGGGAGGTCGCGCAGTAATTGGTCCAAAAGGTGTGGGCAAATTCATTTTATTCATAAGATGAAGGACCTTAAAATGGTAAAACATTTAAATTCACATATAAATTGATTCAACTCACATCTTGTATTTTATATACTAAGAAACTTTGCAATAACACTATTTATTAATTGAGTGTAAAGGAAGACCTGCCCATCTCTTGACTTTAGGATCTCTGCATAAGGTAAAACAAGGCATTGGTGTATCTCAGATTAACCTTCCCAAAATGTTAATTCTACATGTTCAATTAGTCCCGTTGCTAAGAATGTAATGTTCTTGCAATATAAAATCTACTTGAAATGATTTTATATCTTTACCCAATTATTGTAAAATTATAAAACAGAGAAATACATTAAAATACATCTATACTTTGTACTTCAAAAAAATATGTTATTACTGCCAATATTTTTAAGCATTTGCTCAGGGGTCTGAATCTCTATTTAATGGTGTATTCTAAAGTAATAGAGAATTATCACAAATTACATTTCCCAAACTAGCTTCTGTTTATTAGTATCCACTTACACTATACCTTATAAAAGTCTTTACTTGAAAGTAGTAAATATTTAATTACATTTAAAGTAGTGTATCACTGGCTGTCTAGAATTAGTCTGATTACTTTCATGAGAATCAGCATGAAAAATAAAATATCAAGCTATATAAACAAATCCTTTTAGGAAAAGTTTTATTCTACTTACCTGTACATAGAACTTAGGCACACTTGCCAAGGCATTTACTATGTTTGCAAGGATTGTGCTGGAAGGTGGTGGGTACATATACTTGAGGCATGAATTTAAAGGAAAAGTCAGCCTATAAAATAAAAAACATTTAAGATGTTTATGTTTTTTTTTTTTTTTTTTTTTGAGACGGAGTCTCGCTCTGTAGCCCAGGCTGGAGTGCAGTGGCTGGATCTCAGCTCACTGCAAGCTCCGCCTCCCAGGTTTATGCCATTCTCCTGCCTCAGCCTCCCGAGTAGCTGGGACTACAGGCGCCCACCACCTCGCCCGGCTAGTTTTTTGTATTTTTTAGTAGAGACGGGGTTTCACGGTGTTTGCCAGGATGGTCTCGATCTCCTGACCTTGTGATCCGCCCGTCTCGGCCTCCCAAAGTGCTGGGATTACAGGCTTGAGCCACCGCGCCCGGCAAGATGTTTATGTTTTAATAATTTCATATCAATCTCATTTTAGGTAACCTGGTAACAAACACACCGCTCAAATGATACAGTACTATTGGATTTACCTTGTTCCTAAAAGATCCAAAGTACATTTAAAAAGAAAAATAAGCTACTGTATTTCTTGGCAGAGGTTTACCTTGTATCTCTGAACATTTCAAGAGATGCTTTCTCTGCACTGAATTCAGTGACAAACTCGTAACTCAAAATGTGATTCAACATATTAAAAATATACATGAACATAAATATCTTTGTTTTTAAAATTATCTTAAATTATCTTATTTGCAATAAGGTATCTGTATATAACACGATATACAATAAGCAATAAGATATCTGTATATCACAATATATAAGAAGATATCTGTATATCACAATATACAATACGCAAAAAGCAGTAAGACATCCGTGTATCTGTATACAACACAGAACAAAAGCAAAAGAAAAGCAAATAAAAATGCTAACCCATGGTTTGGTGCAATTCCATTTTCCACTGTTAAATAACCAAGTTCTTTTTTTTCTTTATCATCTTCGACAGGGTCGTCAGACCTGGGACATACAGAATCAAAGTTAATCTCACCTTTCCAAAGAGTGAAAAACTGCACACAAAAAAGATAAATTACCTTTCCAAACATGTCATTATAAAAACAGTTTGATTAAAAAAAAAACAAAAAACAAAAAACTTTCAAGTATTTCTCAAGCAAACACCTATAAATGGGAAGGGAACTAAAATTAACCTTCACTGAATCCCTTCTGTATTATTATTACTACAGAAGTGCTATAATAATAAAATTATTATTCAGCACTACACATTTTCATTTACTCTTCATAGCAAGACTATGAAGATGGCATAATTGTCACTGACCAAAAATAAAACTAAAGTTTACATGGTATAAAATAGTGGTAATCAAATGTCATTAATGTATGTCATAATCAGTTGGAGAGTTTATTAAAACTCATAGACTTCTAGAGCATTTTCCCATCCCTTCCATCCCTCAATGAAGTTTCTGATTCAGTAAGACAGGGTTAAAAAAGCTCAAGGTTCTGTAGTTTGATCAAGCTTACAGATGATACAGCTGATCTAGGGACCACAGTTTGAGAACCACTAGTGTAAAGCAAATTTCTCAAGGTGTACTATAAAAAGTCACAGCTGGAAACCAAATGCCAGTCTTGATTTTATCACATTGTGTTATCTCTGATACAAAGACATTATATTGGTTATTTTCCCTCCATTGAAGGTTGAAGATGAATTCATTTCAGCCCACTCCCTTCCCACTTCACACTGATTAAACTGTAATATTAAATCTGGTTCCTAATGCACAATTAGGGGCAAAAATAAAGATATTGTTTTACTGTGCTAGATTTAATGGAAAAATCTGTCACTACTCTTCCAATTACTGGCTAGTCTGAAACCAATATAATAACTGTATAACTGATTAAAAAAAAATTTTAAAAATGTTACAAAATGTATTATCTACACACCTTTTTTTTTTTTCAGAGCCTGAAGTGGGACATGGGGAGTGAACTTGATCTTGTTCTTTTGCAAATTCAACGACTAAAGTATGACCTAAAAGTTTCAGCTGATGGAGTCTTGTCAATGCCTGGAGTTAAAAGAACAAGAGTAAACATTTCACAATTGTACTAAAAATGATCTGTTAGAGACCAATGTTTACACTGTGGGCGGCAAGCCACTCAGGTGCCGAGGCAAGAGACCAGGGACACGAGCTGTTCCCGTATAATAAAATACATAAAACAACAAGAGCTATAGTAGATCTAGATCATAGATATGATTATATATGAATGTCATTAATCATTAGTTTGTAGCAATTACTCTTTATTGCAATATTATAATAATCCTTGCTCTACAATTATAACCTAGGAAAAATCAGGCCATACAGAGATAGGAGCTGAAGGGACATACTGAGAAGTGACCAGAAGACAAGCGTGAGCCCTCTGTCACGCCCAGACAGGGCCACTAGAGGGCGCCTTGGTCTAGTGGTAACACCAGCATCTGGGAAGACGCCTGTTGCCAAGCAGACTGTGGTCTAGTGGTAGTGTCAGTGCCAAGGAAAAACACCGGCTACTTAGCGGACCAGGAAAGGGAGTCTCCCTTTCCCCGGGGGAGTTTAGAGAAGACTCTACTCCTCCACCTCTTGTGGAGGGCCTGACATCAGTCAGGTCTGCCTGCAGTTATCCAAAGGCCTGTCTCCCGGTGATGCTGTGCTTCAGTGGTCACGCTCCTAGTCCACTTTCATATTCCATCATGTACACCTGGCTCTGCCTTTTGGATAGCAATAGCAAAATCAGTGAAAGCACTAAAAGTCTCTGATATGCAGAAATAATGGCATAAGAGCGCTCTCTCTCTCTCTCTCTCTCTCTCTCTCTCTCTCTGCCTTGGCTGCCAGGCAGGGAAGGATCCCCTGTCCAATGGACACGTGATCCACGTGACCTTACCTACCATTGGAGATGGCTCACACTCCTTACCCTGCCCCTTTGTCTTGTATCCGATAAATATCAGCAAAGCCTGGCATTCAGGGCCACTACTGGTCTCCGCGTCTTGTGGTGGTGGTCCCCCGGGCCCAGCTGTCTTTTATCTCTGTCTTGTGTCTTTATTTCTACAATCTCTCGTCTAAACACATGGGGAGAAAAACCCACCAACCCTGTGGGGCTGGTCCCTACATATACTTTTTTTTTTTTTTTTTTTTTTTGCTAATGCTGTAAACATTTCCTTGACTATTTCCTAATTTATTTTTAAATTCAGGCTATCAAGCCTTTAGTACTTATTAAAGGACTACTTCCTATAACTGAGGAAAATAAAAATCTGGCTAAATTCCACTTTATGCCAGCTCTGCTTATACCCAGACAGCTGAAAATGGCTAGAAAACAAACCAACAAATTTCCCTGGCCTTACTTTCAATTTATAACAGCACCACAAATTGCAGGGTGACCTTTAATGATACCACAAAATTACTTATTACAATCGTAGTCTATTTGTCCCATCTATAAGAGAATATTTTGTACTTTCTCCTTGTTCCTTAACCTCACAATATTTTTCTTGCATTCCGTTAGCCTAGCACCTGGTTTCCTATTTTGAGACAACTGAAGTGATGACATGAGAATATCAGATTTCCACTATAACTCCCCATCTACCAGCATATGCATGCCAAAATTCTATGTTCTATCTGTTATAATCTATTAACTATCCACATTCCTATCTAAATCCAGCTGCCTGACTTATATACTAAATTCCATCCTCTCATCTACTCAAGGGTCTTTATTTAGCTATGCTCTGGAAATGTGTGTGGTGGGGGGTGTGGGGGGTACTCTTATTTAAACTGTTAATTTTCTGTCCTCTATTGGATTATCCATATCAGTATGAAAACATGCTCCTATTTCTCCCATCCTAAATTTGCATTATTAGTTTTGCAGTAAAACTCTGTAGAAGTTATATAAACCCTCTATCTACAACTCCTCTCTGCCTATTCAGTTTCAAACCTATTTCAATCAGGTTAATGCTTTAATAAGTTTAATGAGACTGCTTATCACAGACAACAAATTTTATATTGTTAGGCTAATGATCAACTCCTAGTCTTCACTTGACTGCATTTAACATAGTTAATCACTTCTTCCTTGATACATGTCATTCACTTGGCTTCAAGACTTCATACGTTCTTATAATTTTCTTCCTAGCTCACTGGTTTCTACTCTTCCATCTCTTTGACTTGTGCCTTCTCTCACATTCTTAAAGTTGGAATGCTCCAGAGCTCTCGTCCTGGTCTTCCTCTCTATCTCAACATATTATCTTGGTGATTTAATCCAGCATCTGAAGTTTAAATCTATATGCTAATGATTCACTAATTTATAATTTCAGCGCAGACTTCTGTCCTGAAGTCAAGAAACACATATTCAAATAATGGATAGTGCCCCATAGGTTTCTAACAAACGTTTCAAAATCAACATTTCAGGAGCTAAACCGCTTAATCTCTCCCCCAGCCAAAAATGTGCTCCACCAGGAGCCATCTCTGTTTCAGATGATGGCAAGTCCATTCTTCCAGTTATTCAGGTCAAAAATCTTGTAATCATCCTTAATGTTTCTTTCCCACATTCCATATCCAAGCCATTAAGAAATCCTGTTTGCCTATACCATAAGGCCAAAGTCATCAAAACAGCATGGTAGTGGTATAAAAATAGGCACATAGACCAATGGAACAGAATAGAGAACCCAGAAATAAACCCAAATACTTACAGGAAACTGATCTTCCACAAGGCAAACAAAAACATAAAGTGGGGAAAAGACACCTTATTCAACAAATGGTGCTGGGATCATTGGCAAGCCGCATGTAGAAGAATGAAACTAGATCCTCATCTCTCACCTTATACAAAAATCAGCTCAAGATGGATCAAGGACTTAAATCTAAGACCTGAAACCACAAAAATTCTAGAAGACAACATCGGAAAAACCCTTCTAGACATGGCTTAGGCAAAGACGTCATGACCAAGAACCCAAAAGCAAATGCAACAGAAACAAAGATAAACAGATGGAACTTAATTAAACTAAAAAGCTTCTGCACAGCGAAAGAAACAATCAACAAACAGACAACCCACAGAGTGGGAGAAAATATTTGCAATCTATACATCCAAAAAAAGACTAATATCCAGAATCTACAAGGAATCCAAATGAATCAGCAAGAAAAAAAACAAGCCCATGGACTAAGGACATGAATAAACAATTCTCAAAATAAGACATACAAATGGCCGGCAAACATGAAAAAATGCTCAGCATCACTAATGATCAGGGAAACGCAAATCAAAATCATGAAGAAATACCTCCTTACTCCTGCAATAATGGTCATAATGAAAAAATCAAGACATAATAGATGTTGGCAGAAATGTGGTGAAAGGGACTTCCACACTGCTGGTGAGAATGTACACTAGTACAGTAAGTATGAAAAATAGTGTGGAGATTCCTTAAAGAACTAAAAGTAGACCTACCATTTGATCCAGCTACTGAGTATCTACCCAGAGGACAATAAGTCATTATACAAAAAAGATAGTTGCACATGCATGTTTATAGCAGCACAATTTGCAACTGCAAAAATATGGAACCAGCCCAAATGTCCATCAATCAATGAGTGGATAAAGAAGTTGTGAGATATAGATATATATAGAGATATATGTATATAGATATATATAGACATATATAGATATATATAGATATAGATAGATATAGATATAAATATGAAACATGGAATATTACTCAGCTATAAAAAGGAACAAAATAATGGCATTTGTAGCAACCTAGATGGAATGGGAGACCATTATTAGACCATTATTCTAAGTGAAGTAACTCAGGAATGGAAAACTAAACATCGTATGTTCTCACTCCTAAGCAGGAGCTAAGCTATGAGGACCCAAAGGCATAAGAATGATACAATGGACTTTGGGGACTCAGGGGAAAGTGTGGGGGGTGGGGGTGAGGGATAAAAGACTTCACAATGAGCACAGTGTATATTGCTTAGGTGACAGGTACATCAAAATCTCAGAAATCATGACTAAAGAACTTATGTAACTAAACACCACCTGTTCCCCCAAAACCTATTGGAATAAATACAATAAGAAATCCTTGCTTCTATCTTCGAACTATATAAAGAATCTAATCACCGCTAACCACTACCATTGTGGTCAAGGCAACCATCAATTCTGGACTGAATTACCACAACATTTTAATGGATTTCCTTGTTTCTACTCTCCCTTCAGTCTAGTCACAACAGAGAAAGCAATCCTTTGAAATATGTCAGATCAGGTCACCCCCTTGTTCCAATGGCTCCCTATTTTACTGACAGTAATCTAAATTCCTTACTATAATCTACATAATATAGATTCTATGACTTCTCTGACTTCAAATCCAATGCTCACTCCCACCCCTACTCCCACAGATCACTCCCACTATGTATGCTCCAGTCATAGTGGTTTCCTTGAACAACATGACAGGCATGGTCACATCCTAGAGCCCCTGATCCAGCTGTTCCTCTAATTCAAACATACTTCTCCCAGAAATTTCATTAGCTAACTCCCTTTGTGTCCTTCAAATTGTTGTTCAAATATAACCCTAACTACAGCCTGACCTCTCCCCACTTAGCACTCCCGATCTTATTGCTCTACTTGTCCTTTTTCCATAGCATTTATCGTCTTCTAAAATATTAAAGATTATTTTCTGTCTCCCCTTTTGAGACTACAAACTATAATCATCTTTGTTTTTGTTCACATATAATTCCAAAACCTAAAACAGCATCTAGCACATAGTAGGCACTTAATATTTTGCAACACATGAAACTACAAGCCTTAACCAGGGACCGGTTTTGTGTAAGACAATTTTTCCACAGGCCAGGGTAGGGGGTGAGGAGATAGTTTCAAGATGAAACTGATTCACCTCGGACCATAAGACATTAGTCAGATTCTCATTGAGAGTGCAACCTAGATCTCTTGCATGTGCAGATCACAACAGTGGCCAAGGCACTGCTGATCTGATTGGAGGTGGAGCTCAAGCAGCCATGGGGACAGGCTGTGAATAGAGATAAAGTTTCCTCAGCCTGCTAGTCACCTCCTGCTGTGCGGCCCAGCTTCTAACAGGGAGTGGATGGGTACCAGGCTGTGTCTGGGTACCAGTCCGTGTCCTGGGGTTTGAGGATCCCTGCCTTATATCATCATACAAAGTTAGTTTTAAAATGTTTCAATAATTTTCAAGACCCTAAACGAATGTTAGACCTCTTCATTATCAGTGAAGCTTGATTATATGAAATGAAGGTCATCTAACCTGACTTACTCCAACTTTCTTCCTCTCAAAATGGGTATCACATAAGTTCTTATTCTCAAAGATTTATAGCTTTTCACTTTTAATGTTAACTCCTCCTACCTAACTTGGCTACTTACTCTATTCTTGAACATTTCTCCCTTTGTTTTCTTAATCTATCACTTTCCAATAAGGCCAAATGTTCACTAGCCTAAAAGCCCTATCAATACTGCCATTAACCTCTTACTGCTTCCTTTCACTACAAACATTTCCAAAGACAATGACTGGCTCCATGTGCTCTCCTCCAAGTTATTTTTGACCCTAAAACAATGTGTTTTTCATTCCCATATTTTATTTATAATGTATTATGCTATATTTTTAAAAAGACTTTTTTTCTGAAAAAAAAATTACCTATCATTATAAAAGTACATATTAATATAACATGAAAGCCCTCTGTAATCCTACTCTCAGAGAAAGATGTTTTTAACATTTTGGTGTATAGTTCTGTCATATTTTTTTCCTGTGCATATGCTAACATGTATACCATTAGTTTCAAAAAATCTGAGGTTACATTATAGATAATGTTTCACAACTTTATTCATGTACTCTATCTGGGCTATCATTCTCTATTAACACTTACCACTTGATATCATTCTCAGACAGCTGCAGTCCAGTATATGGACATAATGTGATTTAAGGCTTCCCTTCCTTTTACCAATGAAAATTTGGGTCATTTCTATTGTTTCATGGCAAAAAGACTTTAATAGAGGTGCTCATTCCTCATTTTGCATCATCACAGGATTTCATCTTCTTAAAACACACTTCGCTTTGCATCAGTGATAATTTCCTTTCTAGTTCTCCTACTTTAACTGCTCCTTCCCATTCTTCTCTCCTAGCTTATTATCCTTTGGGCAATCATATCTATTTACATGGCTGAAGAATCTTTCCATTCTTCACCTTGCCTCAGCTCTAGACTGATATTTTTAAATATTTCCACAAAAGTAGCCCAGGGACCCCTCCAAGTTAACAGATGACATGTGAATTCATCATATACTTTTGCAAAATTCTCTGGATCCTCATGTCAGCTAATATAACAACCCAAATAACTCAATCCTCAATCCAAATATCCTGAACCCGTCTCTCTCAACCCCTATATTATAAAACCTACAAACTCAATCTCTATTAAGTATATATCTACTTCCCCCTTTATCTTCTTATTGTCTTCTTCAGATAGTTATTCTTGCCTTGGCCATTATAACAGCCTTCCATTTGGTCTCCTACCTGTAATAATTCTGCGCATCCAATCCATCCATGATACGAGCTATACCAGATATCTTTCACAGGCCTGATTATATTATGAGCCAGCTCAAAAGTATCAAGTGCACACCTACTAAACCAAACTCAATACCTCTCTCCCAGACTCCATCTATTTTTCAAGTCCCACTTCCATCTCAACCCTTAGCTCCTGCTCCACTTATAACTTGCAATGACTTCCAGCTTTATTTGGTGTTCCCCAAGCCCCGAAGGCCCATCTCACCTTGTTTCCTGTTGAAAAAATCCAATTATCATTAGACTTCTAGCTAAAAGATCACTTCCTTTGTGAATGATTCCCTGGCATTTTAAAGAAATGTATATTCTCCTTTTAACACTTGAAACATCTTATCTTGTAACAGTCACAGAGATATTTATCAATCTAAATCATTTAGAAATTATTTTAATTACATATGCAGTTTTGGTTTACAGATAATCTACTAAAGGACTGGGCAATATCTGCCAACTAACAAATCAAATGTAGTCTGTTGGGGAAACTGTTGCAATACAAATGCTTTTGCTTCTTAAAAACCACAGTTTAACATTATCTGAACCAAGACTGGATAAGAGGATACTTTTGACAACTTTAATAGTCAAGAAAAAGTCATACCTTTATAGCTGCTTTTTCATTAGGGAATGTGGCAAAAGCTGTATGTTTCTGAAACAGAGTTAAGGTACAAATTACTTCCAATATAATTTCAGTTTCTCATAAAGAAATCTGACATTTTACCAGTGGAGTAATGTGACATGTTAATAATACATGGGAAAGTATGAAAAGTCAAAACCATTTAACTGATCACTAATTTCAGTCCAGGGGTTTTCAACATTTTTTGAGGCAGACTTGAGATGAAAGCTATGCAATCTCTATCATATAAAGACACACGTCTTACACATGCAAATAGTTCAAAAGACCAAAAGTTTAAAGACCTCTTCTACACAGAGGGTCACTATTAACCAATTAAAAATTTATTTCTTTTATTTATGACAGACCTAAAGATTTTAAACTTTCCTCTATACATAACAATGCACAGTTTAAAAACATTCACCAACAGAGAAATCGTTCTTCAAGGTGCATATTTCCTTTGTGCTTTATCTTTGTAATAATGTTCAATGGGAGAAGCATATTTTTAAACGTAAATTATAAAGATTTTAAAAACCATCAGAAAAGAAACACAAGTCAACAGTAAAAGAAACACTATCTTAAGGAAGAGCTCTGGTCAATGCTTATTAAAAGTTACTTCAGTAATTATATTGCACATTCTAATTTTGTCTAATCTGATCCACGATGACCTAACGTACTTAAATTGAGCCATAATTTTTTTTTTTTTTTGAATTTGAGGGTATAAATGACACTTAAACTGATCAGAATTGGCCTTTCTTATAATTCAGTAACTCTCAGCATGGGCTGCACATTAACATTAAAATCACCTGGGGAAACTTTTAAACCACTGATGTCTTGCCCCATCGCTATTCCTATTTTAATGAAGAGAAATCAAAACATCTTTGGATATAAAGCAAAACAAAGTAATTGTGTAAATTCCTACGTAGGTATTTTTAACAGTTCTAAAAAATTGTTCCCTAAAAGATGCCATCGGGAAATTTTTATGAAAAGTCTCTTTTTCTAGTTGAAATTCTGCATTTAATTTACTCAAGTCACCAATGCAGCTTCTCTATTTTGATGAACGATTTAACATTGGCTTATAAATGAACTAGGACTTTTAAAAATCCCTTGATGCACATTTGTAAGAATACGCTGAGTCCAGAAGCAATAACCCCAAATTCAAAAAAGTTGTGAGGCTCTCAGGATGGATCTGAAAACTCAATATAACTAAGCTAATTTCCATTCTTCTGCTTTGTCGTTCACGATTGCCCTTTTCTGCAGTGCTATGACTAATACAGACTCAAGCCGATTAAAACTCCACTTTGCAGAGCAGATATTCTGATACAAAAGAGGTAGGATGGGGGAGCTTCCATTACACAAGTGCATCTTCCCCACTCGTTTCCGCCTTACTCCTGTCAACGCTCCCCCTCCCCGGTCGCTCGCCAAAGGCCTTCCCGGGAGACTCCGGCGGGGCACGCCCTTACCAGTCGCCCCTTATCTGACAGGACGCGCACGGACTGCGCCCCGAAGTACTTCAGCAAGTCCTCTTTCTCCTCAGCGGTAAGCTCAGCCGGCAGGTGCCTGACCAGAAGGGTTCGGTCGCCCCGAGGCGGGGAAAGCGAGGAGGAGCTCGTGCATCCCCTTGATATCGCAAGCGGCTGCTCGGGAGCTGCCATTTTCCTTGGAGAAGCAAAACAGAAATCGTGGGAAGAAGTCTCAGTCGAAATAGCAGCATCAACACAAGCTGGGATATTTTTTCCGCCTCGCGCTAAGGATTCTGGACACCAGGAAATACCGAGCAGAAAGTCACCTTCTCGCGAGAACTGCGCCACGGAAAAGCCGCAACCCTTCGGAGACTCTTGGGGAAGGGCGCGGTGCTAATGACAGTAAAGCAAAATGATTTAAATTCCAGGTAGCTCCGGAAAGACTTACAAGCAAAAATTGGCCCAGAGAAGTGCGAGGTACCACAAGTTGTCAATCGAAGAAGGAAACAGGAACCCCAGCCACTTGAGGAAAAGAAGCTGGACGCTCAAGGACACGAGGACTCACGACTGCGCATGTGCGGGCTGGGACCGGGGCGGGGCGGGGCGGTGCGCGGCGGGGCGGGGCGGGGCGCGGCGCGGGGCGCGGCGCGGCGCGGGGCGGGGCGGGGCGGGGCGGGGCGGGGCGGGGCGGGGCGGGGCGGCGCGGCGCGGGGCGCAAGGCGGGGCGCGGCGGCGAGTGCTGTCAGAAGCTGCCCGCGCGGCTGTTAATCCCTGGCCTTGGGAAAGTGAATTGGCCTGGATATCAAATAGGACAACTTGGGATGTGGAAATACCGGGTATGTTCTTAAAGTCTTTAGATGGTAAAATCTAAAGATAGCTAGTTCTTCAGTCAACTTATTAGACACCATGGGGGAGGAGAACTCAGTTTAAAGGGCAAAAAGTTGAGACTTTTTTCTTGAATCGGTAGGCATTTAGCCGAGGGATAGGCACCCGCCAGGGTTCATTTCACAGAAATGGCAGCCTCTAGGAAGAGGTCGCCTAATAAATTATAGTGTGTGTGTGTGTGTGTGTGTGTGTGTGTGTGTGTGTGTGTAGGTGTAGGTACTTTTCTCCTTATTTTACAGCTGAGGACACTGATGTACAAAGAGGTTAAGTCACACAGCTATAAAATGGAAGAACTAGGATTTGACCCTTGGTGTTCTGACTTGGGGTCTACATTCTAATCCACCGTTCTGCCTAGATTCTGAATGGAGTGAGGTAGAGATCATCCCCGGAGGGTCAGAAATGCACCCCTCACCCCATACAGAGAGGGTGTTGAGAATTCTAAAGAGAGGTTTTATTCTAGATGTAGCTGCTACAGGCTGGAGAACCAGAGTTCCTCTTACAGCTCTTTTTGTCACTTAAATAAATGTTAGAGATACAGCAGTAAGCTGTATACCAAGGATGTGCTGTCATCCAGCATTGGTTGGGGAGAAGGAGAAGGACAGATACTAATGAAAACTTAGAAGACAAACATGAGAAGAACCTTCCCCCCCCAACACACCAAAATACCAGATAGGCAGAGCCAGACCATGTAGATGCTGTAGGTTTGTTAGGAGCCCTATTTATTTGAAGAACGTTTAGAAACTGACAAATTATTTAAATAGGTGTATGTTGAAGGGAGAGACTCAAAGTTTAGGTATGAAAATTTCTCTGGTTGCAACGCGAAAAATAGAAGCGGAAAGGCCAGTTGGACTACTGTAAAAGTCTGGAGAAAACACTGCCAGAAATAGTTCGGTGAAAGTGGACATGTAGAAAAGGAACTGGAATTGACATATGTTTTAGAAATAGAATTGATAGGAACTTGCAGACGAAGAACAGTAAGCAAGGATGAATTCTGGATTTTTGGCTTAAGCTCCATATTATCCATCTGTAGATGATGATGCCATTTACCGAATGTGAGAAGATTGACCAAGTGTAACTAGGTTAGAAACTGTAGTGGGACATTGGAAATAGAGGAACATATATTAAGTTTAAGGTATCTATTCAGTATCCCTGTTTCAAGTAGGAAGTTGAATGTGTATGTTTGGCATTCTTGTGAAAGGTCACCACTAGGTATGGCATCAACCTATTTAAATCCGAAGAATGACAAAGAGTATAGATAGAATAGTGCCCAGAATAGCGTCATGGGACATGCAGATGTTGAGAAGTTGAGGCGAGGAAGAACAAGACAATCAATTCCTGCCCTCTCGATGCTTACTTTCTAAAATTAAGACAGAATAAACATGTAAATAAAGTTCTTTCAGAGAATAATAAATGCTTTGGAAAAAATAGGGTAGTGGTATAGACTGATTGGAGTGGTCATGCTGTTTTAAACACTGTCCTTCACCAACTTTTTTTGTGTGTTCTTTGAGGACTTGTTTGAAGCTTCTAGCAAGGGAGCACTGCTACGCATATGCCCTTACGGAAGAATCATCCTCCTCTATGGGGGAAAGTCATCCTCCTCAGCAGAGTGTGCAGCTTTGGAAGAGACATATATGGGACAGTTAGGAAGGAAGGGGAACCCAGCTAGTTAGCCAGATAAGCCAAATCAACTATTGGGATTAGTTGGTGACAGGTACCACAGCAAAATCACCCTCACATCCTCCCTGTAACTCTTATGTTTAGTAAAATGTTCCACACATAATGCACATTCTGTAAATATCTATTCAATGAATGAATGCATGAAAGAATTCACTTTTATATTTACCACTGTCTCCTACAGTTAGGAATTACTACAGGGACTATCAGAGTTTAATGGTCGTTATCTACTGTAATTCAGGTATCATGACTGAGTGGAATAGTTACATGACAGAATTTTATTATCTCTCCACTTAATTGCTTTTAGTTGTACTAAATGAAATCTACCTTATCCTTTCCATGACAATATGTCAGGTAGAGGTCATAATTTCCTAGTCACTTTCAGTTACTATCAGTACAGTTGGTTTGAGATGTCAAGTTCAAACTCCGTTAAGGTGTCTCCTCTTACCCTCCCCTCATATCAGGCTTGAACTAAAGGATTGCAGGAATATGTAGTACACTTTAATCTTTTCTGTATCTGAGTGTAGGTGTGTGTGGTCATATCTGAGAAGCACCTTTCTCATTCCCTTCTCTTTGTCTAGCCCAGAAGTTCCCAAACTTTTTCAGTTATTGGTGCCTTTATTGTCTCAGCAGTTTTTTCTAGCACCCCTTGATGCCACCATATTTCCTATTCTACTCCAGTTTTCCAAGAAAACCACTGTGTTAGCCAGGATGGTCTCATGATCCACCCACCTTGGCCTCCCAAATGTTTTATATGAGAGCAGCAGCTGAAAACCCAGCTTTTCAAAGACATGACATTCTTAAAAGGAATTAAACAGTATCTAATGTTCAAATTGAGAAACATCTCAAGCTGGTAGTTCAGGTAGTGTCTGGTAAACAGTGAGTATTGCTATGTTTCCCTCAAATATTTAAAATATCCCATAGTACCTCTATAAGGTGGCAAGGGTAGCTGGAGCACCTTAGCACAGTTTGAGAACCGTGAATTTAATTCATTTTCGGCCTTAATTTTTCTATGTTGGGGAATGGGAGGAGGGAAAAGTACTGGAGCTTGGGAGTGTCCGACTTCACTGAGCAATTGTTGATTCTTTATCTCATTCTTGTTCTCAGGGGTTCTGTGTGTTGATGGAGGTCCCCTCTAATGTGATGGTTTTCTTGGATTCATTTTCATCTTCATCTTCCTCCATGTCACTAAATACCTTCTCAGTCAGAAATACCTTTTTTACTTCCTTTGGTTTGTGTCCCTAATTTTCCTCACTTGACCACGTGGCTATTTGCTCTTTCCTATTACATCTTACCTTTTCCCTCCAAACTCCCTATTTTTCTACATGAAGACAGGAAAACTCCCTATTTTTCCACATGAAGACAGGAAAACCCTATCCACATGAAGATAGGGTCCTATCTCTGGCATGCTTTGGAGAACCACAGTAGGGAGAAGGGTTGATCCCAGTATTTGTCCTGGCTTCTTGCCAGAGGCATTCCCCTCACCCTCCACAGCCAAGCTTCTAAAGAGAGGGACATAATTATTCCTATTTCTTCATCTCCCATGCACTCCAAAGTGTGCTCCTACCTGACTTCTGATCCCATCAGTCCACAGGGTAGTTCTTATTAGGGTCACTAGTTACCTCCTAGTTACTAAATCCAGTAGGCCTTTTCAGTTCTCATTTTAGCTTTTCAGCAATGCTTGGCATACCTGACCACTTCTTCGTTAAGACACTATCTTCCCTTGATTTCCAAAACGCACCACTTCTCCTACTGTTCAAGCTCACTTTCTCTCCTGCTTTACTCCAGTAAATCTTTGACTCCATGCTTTCTCCTATTTCCTGTCACCTTGAATCCTTCCCTTTTTTTTTTTTTTTTTTTGAGACGGAGTCTTGCTCTGTCGCCCAGGCTGGAGTGCAGTGGTGTGATCTCAGCCTCCCGGGTTCACTCCATTCTCCTGCCTCAGCCTCCTGAGTAGCTGGGAGTACAGGCGCCCACCACCACGCCCAGCTAATTATTTATTTATGTATTTATTTATTTATTTATTTATTAATAGATACATGGTTTCACCGTGTTATCCAGGATGGTCTCGTCTCATGACTTCGTGATCCGCCCACCTTGGCCTCCCAAAGTGCTGGGATTAAGGGCGTGAGCCACCGTGCCCAGCCCCTACTTTTATTTTTAAATGGTGACCTTGCTTCTTAATCTCATTGGGGAAAAAAATGAACCAAATAATAGAGGTTTCCCATGTCTATTAATCCTAACTGTATCTGTGAGTCTTGGTTAAGCTAACCTCTCTCTTGGGAAGTAAATCTGCTTTTCATGTACTTTACTGAGCCTTTCTCATCAGTATATACAAATATGATTATTTACCTTTTGTTTAAAAAACCACAAGCAAATAAAATAATTTTTAAAAATTCTCTTCACTTTCTTCTTTGACTACCATTTCATTTCTTTCTGTTAATAGCAAAACTCTTGGAAATGGTGGTTTATATTCATTGTCTCCAATTTTCTTCTCCCATATTGTGTTTAGAGTATTCCAGTCAGATTTGTATCCCAATTGTTTTTCTGAAATTGCCCTTCTTGAGGTCATCAGTGACCTCTACACACTGCTAAATCCAGTGGTCATTTCTTAGATCTTATCCTTCTTGATCTATAAGCATTGCTCACTAAACACAGTTGTTTACTCTGCTCTAGAAACAAACAACACTCTACAAACAACCAATAAACCAAACTCGCTTCATTTGGCTTACTGAGTATCATACTTGCCAAGTTTTTCTCCTATCATTCTGATCGCTCTCTTTGTTTCTTTTGCTGATTGCTCTTCATCTCCTTGACTTCCAAAGGTTGGAATTTGCCATGCTCAATCTTTCTCTTTTTGCCCTACCTGTACTTGACAGGTCATCTCATTCAGTTTTATGGCTTTAAGAACCATACATTGATGACTACCAAATCATATCTTTAGCCTGAACCTCGTCTCTAAACTCCCAGTCCATATATTGAACTGCTTACTTGACATTTTCTCAATGTTATGTAATAAGCCTCTCAAAACTAAGAGGCCTAAAACTGAGCTCTTGATAGTATTCAAAAATTTTCTTTCAGTTTTTCCCATCTCAGTTACCTGTGACTCCTCTATATCTTTTATATCTCATGCCTTGACATTCTGCAAATTCGCTTTATCTTACCTTCAAATTCTATTCAAAATTTGACCATTTTCACTGCCCCCACTATTTCTACCATCCTTGTCCAAGCAGCCATGATCTATATGGAATATTGTCATAGCCTCATGACTGGTCTCCTACTTTTGCCCTTGCTGTCTGGACAGCACAGTAAGACTCAGCAATTATTTCATATATTCCTTTACATTTCCCAACTCTCTTGTTGGTAGTTGGGACTTTATGATTCATTTTGGTAGATGGGGTGTTAATTAAAGTGAAATGTGTCAATTCCAGAGTATTGCATGAAAGATTGAATGTGAAAACAGTGATCATGTAGGCCACATATTGAGGTGGTAGAACCTCAAGCTAAACATAGCCTAGAATACTAACTCACCACATCAATGACAGCTCCCCGCAGAATCACTTCACTCCCACCAAACTTTGCATCAAAGTAGTAAATAACTTTTTTCTGTTAAAGGTATTGATAATTTAGGATTAATTTTTACCATGCAAAGTCCATTCTAACATGATTAAAAATATATTGCTTCTTCAATGTATTTTTATCACAGCAGCTAGAGTGATTCTGTTAAATCTTCAAAACTCTGCAGTAACTTTTCCCCTCACTTAGAGTAAATGCTGAAGTTCTTTTGATCTGTGAAAATTTCCATGATCTGACTCCTCCAGTATATTATTTTTATGACTTCATCTATTCTTCTCTTCTTCCTTCCCTCTACTGTAAACACACTGACCTTCTGGCTGTGCTTGAACACTTCAGACCCATAACTAAGACCTTTGCCTTTGCCATTCTCTCGTTCAGGGATGCTTTTCCTGCAGATATCTGCATGCTTAGTTCCCTGACTTTCTGCAGATGCTCAAATGCGACTTTCTCGTTAAATTCTTCATTGTCAGTCAACACCATCTCTGCCTCCTCTATTCTGTTGCAATACTGCAAACAAACAAAAACAGCAACAACAAAACTGAACACTAGATTTTTCAGTGTTTTTGCTGTCACTGTGTAATAAGACATCCAATTACTTGGTAACTTAAAACAACCATCATCAAAGTCTTTTCTTTTTTCGCAAGGTAGAATTCATGTCTTCATTCCATTTGTTATTGTAATACTTTTCACCTCTGCTATAAAAGTTATCATAAATACACTTTATTATAAATAATTGTATATATAATGTCATTATTATTAATAAGCTCCTTGAAGACAAGAATTTCTATGTTCATCTTTATATCCTCCAAGCATTAGCATAGTACCTTACAAATAGATTAATGATCATTGAATGTTGAAATATGTATTAATATTTGACTTATGTTTAAAACATGTATCAGTGAATAAATTAATGTTATTATCAAGAAAATAAAAAACACTGCTGACAAACAGGGATTACATATTCAGCAGTTTGCATAATGACTTTAGGAAACGAGTCTAAAGATTCCTAGGCAAAATGATCAGAAAGTTAAAATGTCAATATTATTTTGTTATTTATTGATAGATTAGATAATGTGTGGATTTCACACATAGTTATTTGTAGACTTAGTCTCTTCCTTTAAATAACAAGTGAACAGAGGCAGGATTTATGTGAACTTTTGACTATTGTAGGGGAAATCAGCCTTTTCTACTGGGATATAACTTGCTTGTATCTGCTGTTCTGAGATGGAACCTAGAGAAGATAGAGAAATAGCACCCAAAAAATATTCCTGTTCTAAAATACTTTTTTAACTCCATTTATAATTTGGAATCCATTTGGATAGCACATTTTTAAAAAAAAATGTATGCAACCTGGAAGGCTATTTTTCTTAATATAAACCTATACATTTATGTTGTGGGAAGTCAGGGACCCTGAACAGAGGTACCGGCTGAAGCCATGGCAGAAGAACATAAATTGTGAAGATTTCATGGACATTTATTAGTTCCCCAAATTAATACTTTTATAATTTCTTACGCCTGTATTTACTGCAGTCTCTGAACATAAATTGTGAAGATTTCATGGACACTTACCACTTCCCCAATCAATACCCTTGTGATTTCCTATGCCTGTCTTTACTTTAATCTCTTAATCTCATCATCTTCTTCATAAGCTGAGGAGGATATATGTCACCTCAGGACCCTGTGATGATTGTGTTAACTGCACAAATTGTTTTTATAGCGTGTGTGTTTGAAAATATGAAATCTGGGCATCTCAAAAAAAGAACAGGATAACAGCAATGTTCAGGGAACACCAGAGATAAGACTTCTGGCCGCTGGTGAGCCAGACAGAACAGAGCCATATTTCTCCTCTTTCAAAAGCAAATAGGAGAAATATTGCTGAATTCTTTTTCTCAGCAAGGAACATCCCTGAGAAAGAGAATGCGCCCTGAGAGTATGTTTATAGACGGCCCCCTTAAGGCGGGCCACCTTTTACAGTTGAAGTCGAAGGGATGAAATAAGCCCTGGTCTCCTGTAGCGCTCCCAGGCTTATTAGGACAAGGAAAATTTCCACCTAATAAATTTTTGTCAGACAGCTTGTCTGCTCTCAAACTCTGTTTCCTGATGAGATGTTATCAATGACAATGCGTGCCCGAAACTTCATTAACAATTTTAATTTTGCCCCATCCAGTGGTCCTGTGATCTTGCCCTGCCTCCATTTGCTTTGTGATATTTTATTACCTTGTGAAGTATGTGATCTCTGTGACCTACACCCTATTTGTGCACTCCCTCCCCTTTTGAAAATTGCTAATAAAAACTTGCTGGTTTTATGGCTCGGGGAACATCACGGATCCTGCTGACATGTGATGTCTCTCCTGGACACCCAGCTTTAAATTTCTCTCTCTCGTGCTTTTTCCCTTTATTTCTCAACCCAGCTGAGTCACTTAAGAAATAGAAAAGAACCCATGCAACCATCGGGAGTGGGTTCTCCCGATACATTTAAGTATTTATTAGTTGATATGGTTTGGCTGTGTCCTTACCCAAATCTCATCTTGAATTGTAACTCCCACAATTCCCACATTTTGTGGGAGGAACCGGGTGGGAGGTAATGGAATCATGGAGGTGAGTTTTTCCCATGCTATTCTTGTGATAGTGAATAAGTCTCATGAGATCTGATGATTTTAAAAAAAAGAATTTCCCTGCACAAGCACTCTCACTTTGCCTGCTGCCATCCATGTAAGATATGACTTGCTCCTCCTTGCTTTCTGCTATGATTGTGGGGACTCCCCAGCTATGAGGAGCTGTAAGTCTGTTAAACCTCTTTTTCTTCCCAGTATCAGGTATGTCTTTATCAGCAGCATGAAAATACATTAGTCAATCAAAAAATTAAAATGTACTATACATTTCAGAAGATGCCTAGAGAAAATGTTTCAGCTGATAAATGGTATTGGCATAAGTAGTTGTTTTTCTGTAACATGACAATGCTGGATTATCTTCTCTCAGGTAAAAACTAAATTACAGACAAATGCTGAAGTGTCAGAAAATACAGCTGTTATCAAAAAATTTGAAAAAGAGAAACAAATTAATAGACAAATATATTTAAAGAATATAAACAGGTGATTTTACAAAAAGGAAACCTGAATGGCCCATTAACATATGGAAAGGTGTTTAACCTTACTAGTGGTAATGGGAATGCCAATTAGACCCCACAAGAATATACCAATTCTCAATTCTCAAACTATAAAACATTATACATAGCTATAAAATTTAATGTTGGTGTGTACCTGAGGGCAAATGTCTGTCACAGGCATTTAGAAAAGTAAATCTTAGTATTTATTTGGGCAAATGTTAACATACTTTTTGATCCAGTAATTCTGCTTTTCAAATCTATCATATAGAAATAAAAGCATCTGTATACAGATGCTGAAAGGTTGAATTAGCTGGACCTAATGGGGCTACCGAAAGAAAATCCGAAGACAAACTCTTTATTTTACAACTTCACCATGCTTTATTGGATCTCCTTCCTCTGCAATCACCCTTGGCATTCCTATTTATTTTTATCTTAAAACAATCTATTATTTATAATTAAGATTCTCTTTCAGTTCAGTTTTTAATACTAATCTCACTTCTAAACATACACCCTTCTCTAAGCTCAGGGAACTTACGGTGGGGAAGATGATGTAGTCTTTTCTTTCATTTTCTTCATCTCTTTGTGTTTCTGCTTTAGAATCCACTAGGAAAAGTAGTTCTGTCTTTGCTGTTGATGTCCTATCAAGGCAGGTCACCGTAGTTGTCTTTTGGAGGGCCCTGTAGCATTTATGCCATATAGTTACATGATATCAGTAATATACTTGCTGGTTGACCACTTATGATTCTTCTTCAGTTCCTGTCTCTAACCCCTTTGAGTCATTCACCCCAACAGATAAACCTCTTGAGTGGGGCCTATATACATAGAGAGTCCAGCTACCTCATACAGTGATTTGCTGGTCTAGATGTCAATTATTTTCCAGAAAATCTCATACTTCTTAGTACTAACTTCCAAGTGGCCTAACCAAATGACAATTTCTCCCGCACTTCACTCTCTAAGTTCCTCTGCTCTCCTCCTTATTCAGTCACAACACAGGCATGCTCCTGACTCACAGCAAAACCAAGGTATTAAAATTAAACTTTAATAAAATATATTAAAAGCTATATGGTGTAAAAGCATAAAATGATTTCTTTTGTTAATTAATTCCAATGACAGCATTGAAAAACTTGGTTCTGTAAAAATTACAAACTATCAGAAAGTTTGCTTTTTGAAATTATGTTAGTGAGACAGGAACACCCCACTATTGCCTGAGGAGCTAAGCTATGTGGGTACTTTAACACAGAGAAGCAGCCTCAATTTTCCACCCAGGAGCAAAGCTGCAGATAATGTTTTTCAGATACAAGATTCTACAGTCATCTTAACTTCGTAGTGTTCAAGGAAAGAGAACCCTATACCCACTTCTTAGTCCAGGCTTGATGCTAATACAGCCAGGCTGTTCTTTCAGCCTGTCAAATAACTGTCCATTTTATTTAAACCCTACCTTACTCTTAAATGAATCAGAATACTGGCTCTTCCTTCATCTGTTTTGGCAAAGTGCCCCATCAATTGTGTAGTCTTTTTTTACTGCTGCAAAATGATAAACTTATCTTTGTCAGACCATAGATGTGTCATAGTCTGGTGGTCTTTCAGCAGATTTATTAGTCATGCCTAAATAACATGTTCTGTGCCCAGCATTCTCAAAGGTATTAAAAAGACGTATATCACAGTAGATGGAAACCAGCATGTAACTGAGTTGGTATAGGGCTGAATGCTGCTTAAGAGAGTAAAGAAATAAAATAAAGCAGAGCCTAAATTTTATCTCCTGAATCCTTTAAGTCCCTCTATCTAGTTGACTCTTTATGTTTCACCCTTACATTCACCTTATGCTACACAGAAGGTAAACTATACTTTCTTAAAGACACCCACATATTTTTGTCTTTCTATACTCAAATATGCTGCATATGCCACACAGCTAATGATTTTCTTGATTCTCATCGAAATGTGACCTTTCATTTGATTTTCAGTAAACTCTTTGGCTTGTTATGACCCATATAGTTTCCTTTTTATTATAATTATTGGAAAATGTAATTTGGTTGACTTTTAGATTTCATCATATGTCTTCATAATTTTCTCTTACCTGGAATGTTCCAATAGACTCGTAGCAAACTAATAGCAAGATTAGTTTCCTTGCTTCCATTCTAGGCACTTTACAGTCTGTTTTCCTCACAATAGCTCATGTGATTTTTAAAAACATAAATTACATCACATTACTTTCCTGTTTGCAACCTTTAATTGGCTTCCCGTCACAGTTAGAGTAAGACCTACAGTCCTTCTCTTGCCATATAAAGCCTTTCTTGGTATTTCTATCGTCTTATGTCCTATTTCTCTGCTTCATGAGCACTCCCCATTAGTCATTCTTGCAGCAGCGGTAGTGGGGGTATAAAATTAAAAAAACGAATCTCTTCAAATGTCCTTTTTCTCTCTAACATTCCTCTTCCAGATGCTCATATCCCTCATGTTTATTCAGTTTTTATGCAGATGTGCTTTCCTCAGAGAGGACTTTCATGCCATCTCTGGAAATAGCATTTCTCCTCACCTAGCCAACACTAATAACTTAACCTTGCCTTATTAATTTCTTGCAAAATAGCAGCCTAGAAATATATACTAATGTGTGTGTGTAAGTGTGTGTGTGTGCACGCATGCGTGTGTTAGAAAGTCTATGAGGTAAGAGTTTTTGTCATGTTTGCTACTTTGTTCACCTGCCAAAAGTAGTACCTGGCACATTATGGGTATGCAGTAAGTACTTTTTGAATGAGTGAATAAACAGATGAATAAATGAATGAATGAAAGTTATCCACTCATATAGTTACCTTGCTCGTGTTTATCACACTATTAGACTTTCAATTTTATATTCAGAAGTGGCTAAATCACAGATTCGAGAGTCAAAATATCTGAGACTTATATACCTGCTCTGTTATGTGACGTAGGAGAAGTTACTTAATCTATCTTCCTCAATGTTCAAATATATAACATAGAGATAATAATATGTATACCTCACAGGTTTATGAGTATCAGGTGAATTAATGTGGCACAGAGTGCTATAGAAGTTGTTATATTTGTTATTTTTACATTTAATTGGTGATTATTTGAATATTATCTATCTTCTTCACTAGACTTTTGGGAGCCATATTAATTTTTATCCATCACTTTATCTTCAAGCCACAGTTCATAATATGTGCTCTATAAATATTCTTTGAACTTTTTTATAAAAAGCTGGTTTCAGTTTTGAGATCATGCGTGCACGTATGTTTGAGTGCACTGGGCCTATTTTCATATTCTGTAGTTACCAGTCGTTGTCGCTAGATGGCAAGTTTGTCCTAGCCAAGGCAAAATGTTTTAAGACCAGAGACTGAAGAGTAGCCCTAAATAGGGGAAAATTTTGTGTATGTGTTTTTATAGAACGGTAGGATGATAAACATTTACTTAAAAATAATAGTTTCCTGTATTTTTTTTTTCATTTCATTAGGTACTCTACCCTCCCAGGGATCTCATCTTTTGTATAGTGATGCATTTTATCATTACTGTCATGCTGTTGACCCTTTGTTACTATATTCACTTGTTTCTATTTAAAAAGCAATGTTTAAAAAGGTCTCTTAATGTATTCTTTATCAACATATGTTTCCCACGTCTTTCAAAATCATACTTTTTCCCTGCCAGTTCCAAAATATGTTTTGATTTTGGCTAAGACATAAGCTAACCTTTTTGAGCAAGAACTTTGTCTTTTTTTCTGATTACTAGCCACCCTATATCGATGTGAAGTATATATCCCTTTTGATTCTTTTAAACTCTCAATGTACCATCTTGGAAAAAGAAACTGTTTGGCTCAATGCTATTGTATCTGTCCAGCTTCACCTTTGTTTAGCAAAATTATCAAAAGGCTCCTGGTATAAAGGAACAAAAAAGAGTGTTAAGTAACCTATAAATTAGATAATCAATCTTTAAATGATCATCTTATTGAATTATTACAATTATCTTTATAAATATAAATTTCTTAGAATTGGTTAAATGTACATATATGCTTTGGCAAGTTAAATTTACCAAAATACATTAAAATTGTGGGCATGTAAACAAACATAAATAATAGTACCTTTAATATGGTGCTGATTGTTTTTAGTGCAGCAATATTTACAAAAAATCCTTATTTTCTTTTTGAAAGTTAACTACTGAATAAAATAGAGCTAAAAAATTAACTATTTTTTAATATTTTTTTCTGTGTCTTGATGTGTCATAGAATAAAAGAAATGTGGTTATTTTTCTTACAACTGCTAAAATACTTTTTCCCTCTTTTCCTCTTGTCTTGATCCATTTGCACTGGTATAACAAAATACCATAAACTAGGTAACTTATAAACAACAGAAATTTATTTCTTACTGTTCTGGAGCCTTAGAAGTCCAAGATTGAGGCACCAGCAGACTTGGCATCTGCTGAGTTTTACCATTTCCTGATTCAAAGATGATGCCATCTCACTATGTCATCACATGGTAGAAGGGGCAAGGCAGCTCTCTAGGGCCTCTTTCATAAGAGCATTAATCCACTCATCACTTAATCACCACCCCAAAAGCCGCATCTCCCAATATTATCTATCACCTTGGGAGGTAAGATTTCAACATAAGAATTTTGGGCAGGATACAAACATTCATACATTAGTACATCTTCTTCTTAAGAAAAGTGATTATCTTGGCTATACGGGCCCTTTTTTTTTGTTGTTCCATATGAAATTTAAAGTAGTTTTTTTCTAATTCTATGAAGGAAGTCAATGGTAGCTTGATGGGAATAGCATTGAATCTACAAATTACTTTGGGCAGTATGGCCATTTTCACTATATTGATTCTTTCTATCCAGGAACATGGAATTATTTTCCATTTGTTTGTGTCCTCTCTAATTTCCTTGAGCAGTGGTTTGTATTTCTCCTTGAAGAAGTCCTTCATGTTCCTTGTAAGGTGTATTCCTAGGTATTTTTTCTCTTTGTAGTAATTAAGAATGGGAGTTCACTCATGATTTGGCTCTCTGCTTGTCTATTATTGATGTATAGGAATGCTTATGATTTTTTCACATTGATTTTGTATCCTGAGACTTTGCTGAAGTTGCTTATCAGCTTAAGGAGGTTTTGGGTTGAGTTTTCTTTTTTTTTTTGAAAGAATCTTACTCTGTCACCCAGGCTGGAGTGCAGCGATGTGATCTCGGATCACTGCAACCTCCGCCTCCCGGGTTCAAGCGATTTTCCTGCCTCAGTCTCCCAAGTAGCTGGGACTACAGGCACGTGCCACCATGCCTAGCTATTTTTTTTTTGTATTTTTAGTAGAGACAGGGTTTCACCATATTAGCCAGGATGGTATCAATCTCCTGACCTCATGATCTGCCCATCTAGGCCTCCCAAAGTGCTGGGATTACTGGTGTGAGCTACGATGCCTGGCCAACGATGAGGTTTTCTAAATATATAATTATGTCATCTATAAACAGAGGCAATTTGACTTTCTCTCTTCCTATTTGAATAACCTTCATTTCTTTCTGTTGCCTGATTGCCCTGGCCAGAACTTCCAATACTGTGTTGAATAGGAGTTGTGAGAGAGGGCATCCTATTGTGCCCATTTTCAAAGGGAATGATTCCAGCTTTTGTTCATTCAGTATGATACTGGCTATGGATATGTCACAAATAGCTCTTATTGAGATATGTTCCATCAATACCTGGTTTATTGAGAGTTTCTAGCATGACACAGTGTTGACTTTTATCAAAGACCTTTTCTGCATCTGTTGAGATAATCATGTGGTTTTTGACATTGGTTCTGTTTATGTGATGGATTACGTTTATTGATTTGCATATGTTGAACCAGCCTTCAATCCCAGGGATGAAGCCCACTTGATCGTGATGGATAAGCTTTTAGATGTGCTGCTGGATTCAGTCTGCTGGTATTTTATTGAGGATTTTCGCATCGCTGTTCATCATGAATATTGTCCTGACATTTTCTTTTTTTGTTGTGTCTCTGTCAGGTTTTGGTATCATGATGATGCTGGCCTCATAAAATGAGTTAGGGAGGAGCCCCTCTTTTTCTATTGTTCGGAATAGTTTCAGAAGGAATGGTACCAGCTCCTCTTTGTACCTCTGGTAGAATTTGGCTGTGAATCCATCTGGTCCTGGGCTTTTTTAGTTGGTAGGCTATTCGTTACTGCATCAATTTCAGAACCTGTTATTGGTCTATTCAGAGATTTGACTTATTCCTGGTTTAGTCTTGGGAGGGTGTATGTATCCAGGAATTTATCCATTTCTTCTAGATTTTCTAGTTTTATTTTGTGTAGAGGTGTTCATAGTATTCTCTGATTGTAGTTTGTATTTCTGTGGGATCAGTGGTGATATCTCCTTTATCATTTTTTATTGTGTCTATGTTATTCTTCTCTCTTTTCTTCTTTATTAGTCTTGCTAGTGGTCTATTTTGTTAATCTTTTCAAAAAATCAACTCCTGGATTCAATTATTTTTTGAAGGGTTTTTGTGTCTCCATCTCCTTCAGTGCTGCTCTGTTCTTAGTTGTTACTTGTTTTCTGCTAGCTTTTGAATTTGTTTGCTTTTGCTTCTCTAGTTCCTTTCATTGTGACATTAGGGCCGGGCACGGTGGCTAAAACCTGTAATCCCAGCACTTTGGGAGGCCGAGACGGGTGGATCACGAGGTCAAGAGATCGAGACTATCCTGGCTAACAGGGTGAAACCCCGTCTCTACTAAAAAAATACAAAAAACTAGCCAGACGAGGTGGCGGGCGCCTGTAGTCCCAGCTACTCGGGAGGCTGAGGCAGGAGAATGGTGTGAACCCAGGAGGCGGAGCTTGCAGTGAGCTGAGATCCAGCCACTGCACTCCAGCCTGGGCGACAGAGTGAGACTCTGTCTCAAAAGAAAAGAAAAAAAAAGTTGTGATATTAGGGTGTCGATTTTAGATCCTTCCCATTTTCTGATGTGGTCATTCAGTGCTGTAAATTTCCCTCTTAACGCTGCTTTAGCTGTGTCCCAGAGATTCTGGTATGTTATATCTTTGTTCTCATTGGTTTCAAAGAACTTCTTTATTTCTGCCTTCATTTCATTATTTACTCAGTAGTCATTCAGGAGCAGGTTGTTCACTTTCCATGTAGTTGTGCGGTTTTGAGTGAGTTTCTTAATCCTGAGTTCTAATTTGATTGCACTGTGGTCTGAGAGACTGTTATGATACTTATTCTTTTGCATTTGCTGAGGAGTGTTTTACTTCCAATTATATGATCAATTTTAGAATAAGTGCTATGTTGTGCTGAGAAGAAAGTATGTCCCATTGAACTGAGATGGAGAGCTCTGTAGATGCCTATGAGGCCCACTGGTCCAGAATTGAGTTCAGCCCTGAATATCCTTATTAATTTTCTGTCTCAATCTGTCTAATATTGACAGTGGAGTGTTAAAGTCTCCCACTATTATTGTGTGGGAATCTAAGTCTCTCTGTAGGTCTCTAAGAACTTATTTTATGAATCTGGGTACTCTTGTATTGGGTGCATGTATATTAAGGATAGTCAGCTATTCTTATTGCATTGATTGCTTTACCACAAAGCTGTAGGCATCACACTACCTGACTTCAAACTATACTAAAAGTCCACAGTAACCAAAACAGCATGGTACTGGTACCAAAATAGATATATACATCAATGGAACAGAACAGAGGCCTCAGAAATAACACCACACATCTGCAACCATCTGAATTCAACGAACCTGACAAAAACAAGCAATGAGGAAAGGATTACCTATTTAATAAATGGTGCTGGGAAAACTGGCTAGCCATATGCAGAAAACAGAAACTGGACCCCTTCCTTACACCTTTTACACAAATTAACTCAAGTTGTATTAAAGACTTACAGGTAAAACCTAAAACCATAAAAGCCCTAGAGGAAAACCTAGACTATACCATTCAGGACATAGGCATGAGCAAAGACTTCATGACTAAAATACCAAAAATAATGGCCACAAAGGCTAAAATTGACAAATATGATCTAATTAAACTAAAGAGCCTCTGCACAACAAAAGAAACTGTAATCAGAGTGAACAGGCAACCTACAGAATGGGAGAAAATTTTTGCGATATATCCATATAACAGAGGTCTAATATCTAGAATCTACAAGGAACTTAAATTTACAGGGAAAAAAAAAAAAACCCATCAAAAAGTGGATGAATGATATGAACAGACACTTCTCAAAAAAAAGACATTTATGTGGCCAAATAACGTATGAAAAGAAGCTCATCATCACTGGTCATTAGAGAAATGCAAATAAAAACCACAATGAGATACCATCTCACACTAGTTAGAATGGTGATCATTAAAAACTCAGGAAACAACAGATGCTGGCAAGGATGTGGAAAAATAGGAACGCGTTTACACTATTGTTGGGAGTGTAAACTAGTTCAATCATTGTGGAAGACAGTGTGGCAATTCCTCAAGGATTTTTGAACCAGAAATACCGTTTGACCTAGCAATCCCATTGCTGGGTATATAACCAAAGGATTATAAATCATTCTACTATAAGGACACATGTACACGTATGCTTACTGCAGCACTATTTACAATAGCAAAGACTTGGAACCAACCCAAATGTCCATCAGTGATAGACTGGATAAAGAAAATGTGGCACAAATACACCATGGGATACTATGCAGCCATAAAAAATAATGAGTTCATGTCCTTTGTGGGAACATGATTGAAGCTGGAAACCATCGTTCTCAGCAAACTAACACAGGAACAGAAAACCAAACACCTCATGTTCTCACTCATAAGTGGGAGCTGAATAATAAGAACACATGGACACAAGGAGGGGAACATCACACACTGGGGCCTGTCGGGGGGTGGGGGGCAAGGGAGGAAGAGCATTAAGACAAATATCTAATGCATGTGGGGTTTAAAACCTAGTTGATGGGTTGATAGGTACAGCAAACCACCATGGCACATATATGCCTATTTAACAAACCTGTACATTCTGCACATGTATCCTGGAACTTACAGTAAAAATTTTTAAAGTGATTATCTGTTACTTTATTCTACTTTTTAGAATGTCTTAAAATAAATATTAATTTATTCTGGCATTGATATTTTTCCAAGTTAACCCAAACATAGCTGAGATGCTACCATTAGCAATGTTGTCAGGGATTCAAACATACTGATAGACTCTCTCAGGTTAAATGATTCAATGTAAAAGTAAACATTTATTGACATTGATTTCCTGTATTATGGAAGACTTGTAGGAGACTTGCATTGACTTCTACTTCTTCTTTATTTTTCCTACCCCATTTCCAACTTCCCTTTCAAACCTGACTCATAAATTTATTTTATATCCAACTTGAGAGGGTATTAATGACATCATCTAATATAATGAGAAGGCATTATCCAAGGTACATTTTTAAACTATATATTATCCTGCAAATATCTGAGATTTTGTCACTGTTTCACTTTTTATATTATGATTATAACTTAGTTGAAATTACACATTACTGTTAACAAAAGGTAATACATAGTTATTGTTGAAATTCTGTACTGATTCACAAAAGAAAAAAATGTAACCCTAACAACTACTGATAATCTTCTAACAACTTAGTATAATTCCTTCTACTCGTTTCTCTTCCTATATTATTCATATATATTTGTAAAAATTGAACTCAGCATTACCATTCATATTGGTTTGTAATGGTTAGCAATGTTTAGTTAACGTTTTTGTGTGATTATATGTTGTTCTTTAAATCATGTTTTATAGGATTCTGACATTGCCTAACACTGTGCATCTATGTATCTGTACCTCTGTGACATTATATTGTTGTATCTACCTGTGGGTTTATACTTCTTCAGAAGTAATCTAAATTTCTCTTCTGTATGATTTCAGAAGGCTTAGTCTGCAAAATGATCTTCACTTCTAATGTCACCAAGTTACCCCCAAATGCTTATATGTCCTACAAATTTGTGTGGGTTGCTGATTGCCTTTTGAGTTCCCTACTTTTCTTGCTTTACATTCCCCTCCTCTGCCACTTTTTGGTGGGTGTAGCAATCGTGTTTCAAATATGGATGTGGGTTCATTCCTTAATTTTCTCCCTCCTTTACCTCAGCATTTAACAGTAATGTATTAAACACTGGAAATAATAGAAGAAAGTTTCAATACATCTTTAAAAATAAAGCTTGAAACTAGGTATGAATACTCCCAGAGTTTATAGTTAAGTCCTTTTTGGTGTCACATGGGTAACCCATCGGCCCCTTCTCTCTTTACTTTCTGCTTATAGAATTCGCTTCTTATTAAAAAGGAATGCCTTTGAGAAAGTTTATTTTCTTAGATGTTCAAGTCTCAATTCCAAATCCCTACTTTCCATCACGAATTTCCTTCCTTCCAGTGACAGTTGGAATTCCAACTGCCTTTGGAAAAACCTTGACTCCTATTAATATGAATAGGTCTTGTCTAAAAAGCACCACCAGGGAATATTCAACAAGGTATACCCACTAGGACAGAGTATCATTCTACACTGGTAAATTTCCCAATGTGGAAGAATACCCTGTGAGGGAATTACAGCTGAATAATCCAGGTTGGGCTCCAGCAACCTCAGTCCTGCTCCTAAAGAATCTCTCCATTTGCTTACGCTCAAATTTTACCTTCTCACTTTTATCTAGTGTCTTGTTTTGATTTATTCCTGTGTGTAACTCTTTGAATAAGGATAGGCAGACAAAGGAGACAGATATCATATCTCTGCAAAATGAATACTTTTGAGAGACATTGTCTTAATCTAAATTTAACTAAGATCTATTCTTATAAAAGAAGCAAGCAACATTAATGCAAGTTCTCATACGGTAAAGAAAGTATTTACAACATTATACAAAATAGGTAACTCTTCATCTTTTTACATTTTTTATCCCAAATTAGCATCTTTGCTTTGCTTTTTTTAACCAAAGACTCATTAAATTATTTCTACATTCAGAAAATAATGAAAAAACACCCCACAAACTTAAAGCTTTCTTCTGCTTCTGTCAAGATTTAAAAAGCTTTAACTACTTTTAGATAGCAAGTTTTAGATAATCTTAGCTAGATTGTTTATTGTGTTTAATTAAGTCAGAGAATAGCTATTTCTTAAGAACAAAAACAATATCTTATACTATTCTTGGTAATTTTTATGGCATACTTAACCAATATAAGGCTAGCATCTAGTCAATATTTGCTAAATAAAAGATTTTGGTCACTATAGTTATTCAGTAACACCACAATTACCTAAAATTAAACAAACTAGCAGCCTATCCTATATAAAATACAGCGTAGAAAGAAAAATAAATAATTGGCAAAAGTCTCTGAGCAGTGCAAATAAACGTAAAAAAAAAAAAAAAAAAGTAATGCAATAAAGCTTATCCCATATATGCAGAACTTCTCCCTACCCTACCATTTCTCAAACACGGTTTGAATTGGGTTACCTCACCCTACTTCAAGGCTAAACTCATATTGGCTTGAAGTAGTTATGACCTGGTAGTGATCAGGACTGCTGATCCAATCAAAGTACACTTCAGGGCTTCTGTGGTGAAAATTCCAAGACAGATCCTCTCTTCAACACTGAACTTGAAATGACCAGTATCTTGAAAGTAGGAAGATATTTTGCTAAAGGAGAGAAGATGGCCTAAGATCAGAGTCTCTGAAGGGAGTAGAGCCTGAAAATGTATTATGGTCAAGTTTACTTTCTGTCCTGGGAATAACTTTACCCATATGATAGCCAGTGTCTTTTTTTTTTTTTTCTGTCCTCCAACTTTGTTGAGTTTCCTGTCACTTGAAATCAAAATAATCCTTACTGATTGATTTATTTATAAGTGATTTAATTGGTTATTTATTTAAATTCATATCTTTAGTTTATGAACAATTCTAAAAGCCTCTGTTTTGTAGATTTCAAGCAAACACTAGAAATGGAAATTTGAAGAATGATGGGCAGGCCCATTTTCGTTAGTAAGCCATCGAGTCAGTCAGTGTTTGTTAAACATACGAGGCTGGAAGATTCATGAAGGCATTGGAACATGCCTTCCTTATGTATGTCTTTGTCCTCATCCTTAAAAAAGGTCTTGCACACTGTACCTGCTCAATTAATATCTATTGAATAAATGAATAAAACAATCATAATTTAGTATAAGAATTTAGTATTATAATTTAGTATAAAAATCAGGATTATTGTTTAAAATAGTTGATAAAGAAAAATATGTGTATGGTTAATACATGAAGCTACAGATAGTATAAATGGGTAAGAAAAAACTCTTATTATTAGTTTGTGATACTAAGAGATTACTTTATTCCTCTGAACCTTATCTGCAAAATGTAAATAATATAATGGTGAGCTAATGAAGTTCTGTGAGAATGTAATGAAATAATTTATGTAAAGTGCCCCATTAGAGTTCAGTGCATATTAGCTACTATTGTTGTAATGAATAAATCAACTTTGCCTTAATTTAATAATGCTTGGTTGTTACTGTGTTGTTATAAAATTTAAAATTTTTTTGAAAACTAAAGTTTATAGTTAAATTTGACACTAAGTATATTCAGTCACATTTGGATTTTCATATTCATTATTATTAAGTAATCATATCCAATTTTCACATCAAATGTTTCAATTTAAGAATATTGCTGGCAGATACTTTTATAGAATACCTAACAACGACAATGTTGAAAATCTTCATTGACTTGTCCAACTGTACTTTTTTATAGTAGATACAATTTATTACAAAAGAAATAGAACTACAGCTAATTAGAGCTACAGTCCTAAGAATCAAGAACATTTTAATAAAAGGAGACAACAACTTTCTAGTTGAAAGTCTTCAACTAGAGCTAATTAGAACTACAGTCATTAGAATCAAGAACATCTGAATAAAAGAAGAATAAGACAACAAATTATTGAAAATCTTCACTTCTGCTAAGTAAAAACCAAAGAGAGCCTGAGAATCATCTCATTAGGGCTTTTCCAATTAGAAAATTCTAAATAAACACAGAGTTAGTACAAAAGATGGTGAAACAAAAAAAAAAAAAAAATTTGCATCTTAATTTACCCTGTCCAAGTGTGCTTTAAGTATATTCATGTGTTGTATTTTTTCTTTCATGTTAAAAGTACATATCAGAAAAGTAAATATTCACGAATCAAGTACTACTTTTGTCCACTGTTACCTGCTATCTTAATTTCTTTTCTCTTGCGTTCTTATACTGTTATAGATACAAAATAGATATGTATCTACCTCACTGGTTTGGAGTATATAAGATATGTGTATGTATATACGCACACAAGTTGAGTATCTCTTATCCAAAATGTTTGGGGCCAGAAGTGTTTCAGATTTTATATTATTTTCTGATTTGGGAATATTTGTATATACATAATGAAGCCTCCTGGGGATGGGACCAAAGTTTATAACATTTATTTATGTTTCATATATACTTTATACATATAACTGAGAGCAATTTTATATAATATTTTTAATAGTTTTGTGCATAAAGTTTATATACACTGAGCCATCAGAAAACAAAGGTGTCACTATCTCAGTCACCCATGTGGACAATCTGTGGTTGGTTGCCATCATCATTATCCTTGACTCTGAATTTATGTGCTACCAATAAACAATTGTTTTCTTCACTTATTTTCACATAGATACTTAATAGTAAAAAATAAAGGCATACCATTAATACAGTAAAGAAAAAAAAAAGTAATATGTTCAAGGTAACTAAGGAGCACAGTAGCATCAGCAGACTACCTGTATCAGCTATTAAACAACAGCAACAACAAACAATTGCACGCTTTCAGTCTCTACCGACAATTCTGCATTTTGATTAATAGGTTACTGTACACTGTATTTTTTTTAAGTTGAGAAGAAATATTAGAAGCAGATGAGAGACCAAGAAGTGAGTCTTTGGGATGAGGGCTTTTTCTTCAGACACATCTGCCTCATTAACAGTGTTTTTTGCTTTAGATATCCCGTTTTCATTTTATAAACTGACATCATTTTTTTTTTGTTATGACTGTATGCTTCTCTAGTCCTTCAACAAGCCCATACACATTTTTATGATGATGTCTGTAGGTACTTTTTCTGTAGTGTTAACCTTATCTTCATTGTTACTATTATCATGATCACCTTGATTCAGAATCGTTTTGGCTGCTTCACCATCAGTCAATCAATAAACAATTGGAGCCACATTATCAGTGTTCAAAATATCTTCAATATCCACTTCTTCCAGCTTACTGTCAGACTCTGATGCTGTATTTTTTTACATATGTAAGGAAGTTAGATTTTCTTTTTCACTTGACATGGAAGTACTTCAAAGTCACCACCTAGTTCATGATCATCATTTAACGTAGTCACAGGCCAGAGGTTGTGCCTGGCATGCACAACTGTCTTTAGTTACTATTTCCCAAGCATTGGCAACAGAATATAAGACATCCTTCATGCTAAAGCCTATCAAAAACTTTTCCAGCCCTCTTTTCACTGCTGCTAGCATGTTGTTCAAGAAAGTGCTTTTGCATTTACTGTTCATTGATCTATGTAGACCCTGGTGTCATGGCTGAATTAATGAAGTCAACTTTGAAAGAAAATACATGACATGAATATTATTTTGATGAAAGTTTTAGCTGGAGGATGAGAGAACAATTGTCAAAGAATAGCAAAATCTTGCAGTTGCCATTTAGTCCAGCATCCCTACAGTGAGCATGAACCACTAGTACAAAATGTTTGTGAAACCAATCAGAAAAGATATTTCTGTTGATCTATGCATTTTTGTTAGCATAATAATGGACTGGCAAGAAATTCACTCCTTGAAAGCAGTGAGGACAAAAGCTTTTGCCTATCACGCAAGTCTACCTATATGCACATCTGCTATAATAGCACATCCTAGCAGTTATTCTGTCCTTGGCATCCTTAATTCCTATAGGGGCCGTCTCATCGGTTGTAGCCACCATCTTTCTGGGGTAATAATGTTAAAACAGGGTTGTTTCCTGAGCATTCTAGACATGTTCTGGCATTAGATTTTCATCAGCAGTGACCTTGGCAACCTTATTAATGAATTGAATTTCTTTGCTGTTTTGTGATCAACAGAGAGTTTATCTCTAGAAATCTTTAAAAATGTAATGTCATGTATTTTCTTAAATTTATTCAACCAGCCTCTTGAATATTCACAGTTCTCTTCAATTTTCAGGTAATCGTAATGAATTTTTGCATGTTTCTTGATCAGCATAACATTAAGCGGCCTGTGTTCACTGTGATGCTGATAGATGCACTGTTTCAATACACAACTGAAATCTTCATTTTTTAGCTTTATTCAGTGCTTTTGTATTTTTTATTAGCTGCTGTTCACTACTTTCAGCACATAACTTCAAGCATTTATTATTTTATCTCTTCAGGTCATATATGGTTATCCTTACCATACCATACTCTTCTGTAAGAATATTCACACTTCCAGCACCATCTGATTTCTCTAACAGCTTGATTTTCTGTGCTATAGAGAAACATAAATGCTTCCTCTTTTTTTTTTTTTTTTTATCACTGCTACCAATGTGGGTATCCACGGGTCTTTTTGACATTTGAATAGTATTTTCACTTAGAAGAGAATTATAAACAATAAAGAAGATCACAGTGAATAATGCTTGTAAGTCTTGGCCCCATGTGGAACATCATGGAAACCTGCTGTTGGCACTTCCCATTTTATTACTGTTTGTGGGTATGCATGCACAAGGAAATCTGGGCATGTACAGAAAAGATACATCATGGCTGAAGGGAATTGGGAGAGTATTTGCTCCCCTGGGGATGATGAATAAACTTTGTGTTGTATGACTGTGTTTTGACTGTAACATGTCACATGAAGTCAAGTGTGAAGTTTTTTACTTGTGGCCTCATGTCGATGCTCAAAAATTTTGATTTGTGGACCATTTGAGATTTTGAATCTTTGAATGAGGGATGTCCAACCTGTGTATACATGACACATATGTATACATATATGTATATACATATGCATATATATACTGGAAATGTAAATAAATAGTTCAATATTTATAGAAAATTAGGTTTTTGGTGATTTTTTCACCTGTATGGTGGATTGAATTATTTGCTTTAACCCCTTTGTGAAATTATTTGCCATGTAACCTTTTAATTCCACCCATACACACAAGAAAATACTCTTCCTTCATTACACTTTGATGTTGAGCTCAATCATGTGACTTGCTTTAGCCAATAAGATTTTAGAAGATAAGACACAATGTGTTTTTGTGAATGCATCCTTACCCTCCAGCTCTTTGCCATTACCACGAGAATAATAATCTTGGCCAGCTGTTGGCTCCATAAGAAGAATGGCAAAAGTGTGATGCCAACCCACCCCAGCAAAAATTAGAGACATTTTAAAAACATTCCTTTCAGAAAATCTTCTGGATTTTCTTTCTTTTTTTTCTAGGCTGGAATAGATGCCTCTTCTCATATCTTTGTAATTATTCTCTCCATAGCTTTATCACTGATTTTACCACAATATACTAAGATTGCTTTTTACTTTGTTGTAATCTTTCACCAGACTAACTTTCTGTGCAGCTGGAAATATCTCAAAAATTTTGGAAAAAACATCTGTGCCTTGATACCATAGTAGCTAAATAAGTATCAAATAAATTAATTAATTTAAGGGACTAAGTCTAACATGCAAAGTGAAATTACATTCACATTGAAATGATTCAATAAGATCTTATAGTCAATTGACTGACTTGTCCCAGTTTTTACTTCCTTGTAATAGTAACATATGTCTACACCTTTGTCATGTGTCAAGGTAGAGGAAGTATTTCAGCTCTTAATTTTGGACTTAGACATATGCCTTGCAATGGCCCATGGACTATTAGCAGACATGACACAAGTGCAAGCCTGAAAAATAACACAACAGTTGAGCCTACCCTTGGACTTGTTATTGTCATGTGCAAAACATGTCCTGGGTAACCGATTAGTCCAACTGGTCCAAGAAAAACACACCAAGAGAACTTGGATCTAACTTACAATTTGGAGCAAAACTCAGCCTAAATCAGCCAGCCTCTAGTAAGCACACAGATTTATGAGGGAGAATCAATGGTGGTTATTTTTTGCCTCTCAGTTGCAGGGTGGTTTGTTACAAGAATGACTGTGGCAAGAACTGATACTCATCTATGAAGAGATTTTTTTGTTCATGTAACTAATGAATCAATTACAGTTTATTTTGTATCCAAAGAGAAATTTCCTTAATCAAAATGAATCCAGAATGTCTTATTCACAGAGTTAAATTAAATCACCATGTTAACAGATGGATGGTCACAATTTTAATTAATTTTAACTGATAAATAACATTACCTACTTCTTCCTCTAAATATTTACATAGGTATACATACACATGTACACATGTATGCGTGTATACATCTACATAATTATTAAACTGAAGTTTAGGTATGTGGTCAATACTGCTGCATATGTATGTCCCATCTTCTCTTTTCTCCATTTTTCATGTAGTTTCTCAAAAGGCCATCTGGACTAAAGAAGAGGGTTCCCAGTCTCCCTTCAAGCTAAGTGAATTTGTGTACTGGACAACAGGATGTTGGAAGACATAATCTCTGCCACTTGTATGTAATACCTTAAAGGAAAGGAAAATGCTACTTCTTCCTCTTTTACCTTTTTACTATTATCCAGAATTTGGATAGGTGGTAGTAAGCCATTTAAAAATCGAGATGAGCAAAACACTGGATAAAAGAAGGCTGACTCTGATTACTTTGTATAGCACAGCTACCATATTAGCTTGGGCCTTTAATTCATGTGAGAATAAATGTCTATCTTGTTTAAGCCATTGCTAATACTCTATATAAAATGTATGTCATAAAAATGCAAGATATATATCCTATTCATTTGAATTACTCTAGGTGGCCTAATTTTTTAATTAAATATTTTTTAAAATTGTAAAATTAACATATGTTTGTTAATGCACTTGTTCATTGAGTAAGAAATATAAATTTTACTGTCTGCATTCTCCTGTCTAGAAATTGTCATGAGTTTGGTACTATTATTGCCTTGCCAGACTAGGCTAGTTTTCCTCACCCTACTCCCAACTGTGTAAGGCATTAGATGTCAAATATATGTCACCAAAGACGGTGGTGGCAAGCAATTCAAGTGTTTTTCACTCTCAGGCATAGGCAAAGTGAGTTTGGGGACCACAAACAAGAAGAAGGGAGAGGAGGAGAGAAGAGGGGAGGGGAGAAGTTGGAAGAAATATATGATAGAATACTACCTGCTGCATTTTTGAAAGCTGAAGGCGAACTAATATTGTGTGTCTTTCCCTACTAGGGGTGGACATTGGAGAGTGAAGCCGAGATCAATAGCAGGCAGGGGTAGCATGGCTTGCACATGATTTATCTGTTAGGCATAGCAGATGTGATTGAGGCAGGGATGGGTACCTGACAGTTTTTTTGCATGTTCTTTTCTGTTAGTGACTTATTTCACTCAGCTCTTTCTCACAGGTGAGTATAAATCAAGTTCAAATTTGATGTTGCACTAAAATTGATTACATTTAAGGAGAATTGTAGAGGCTGGGCCATTTAGCCCGAATATATGATCAACCCTTATTCCAGATGCTTTTGTGAGAGTGTTTCTGTATAATAGCAACGTTTAAATCTGTGGATTTTGAGTAAAGCAGATTGCTCTTTGTAATGTACATGGGCCTTATTCAATCAGTTGAAGGCCTGGACAGAACACTGTTCTAAACCACACACACACCACACACACACTGTCACACACACACACACACACACACAAACAAACATATACACATCTTATTGGTTCTGCTTCTCTGGAGAACCTTGACATATAGGGGACATACCAAAGTAGTTACTAGATATGAAGTATGTTCATATGCATTTTCTAGAAGAAACTTATATTCTACATAAAAGTAAAATGATGATGGTGATGAAAATGGTAATTGCCACTAGATACTTAGATTATATTATAATTCACTTTAAGAATTCACAGTGTTATATTGTCATTAACACAGTACTGCCATCTATCCTGGCTCTTATGTGTTATTTATTAATTTACCACACAAAGCTATTGTGTATAGTGAACTAGTTGAACCATAAATAAAATAATTTACTATGACAAGTAAACAGGAATATTTATCCAGTAAGGTTTACCTTCAGTTTTGTCTGCAACCAGTGTAAAATGCTGTCTTGTATTAATGAATAGATTCAGTGAAGCTAGCCAAAGCACCTGCCAAAAACACCTTAAAAATGTTTCTTTTATGGAACTTAAAAAATTAGTGTTCAAGATGTTAATTCAAAGTATTCAGGGAACAAGCACATACCTTGTGTTAAACAGTATTTATATGAAGTGGGAATTCAAATTACTGAGGCTTAATTGTGTGAAGGTAGCTGGAACATATAAATAACTTTGGGGTAAGGTGTTTGGATAAGGCACTACTCAAGCAAAGACCTTCTTTCTTTCTTTCCTTTTTTTTTTTTTTTTTTTTTTTACTTAATGAAGTATCTTTCTAAGTTTCCTTTTAGAAAAATGCTTTCTAAAAGGGTATGGATACTTTTCTAATATACCATGGATAACAGGAAATGACAATAATAATGATGGCAGATACTTATAAATATGTGGATCAAAAATGAATATTCTATGAGTTTTAGGTGGAAGCTTACTCAAGATGGGATACTCCATGAAAATCTTTTCCCAAATATTTGGGTCTTCCGTATTGATACCCATCCTTACTGCCTGTATCACAGGGAAAGATGACTTAGGTAAATACCTTTCTTATGCTTTAATTTCCATCCACTCCCATTTCATCAAGGATATTGTTTCACAAATTACCATTTTTTTTCTTGGCTTCCTTTTCTTGCTCTTTGCTGTCTCCTTCAAAAAATAAATGCATGTATTCAATTTCTCCTGTCTTAAAAACATCTCCCTTAATTCTGTGTACCCCAACTACACTCAGTCTTCATCTCCCAACCATGCTTTTTGTCAGGGCTGTAGAGGTTTGCTCTCTCCGAGACTTTATTTAGTCATTCAGCCTTAGGGATTAGTCTTTGAATACATTATAAAATTTAATTCTTAAGTATCTGACAAACTACATGTAGATATTTCCTACTCCTAATTTATAGATGTGGAAACTGAGGCTGAGAGAGGCTGAAGGACATGCTCAAGGCAGCTGGAATCCAAAGCCTGCCCACTAGAATGTGGATATTGTCATCCCGTCTAAAATGTTCAACTGGAGCTCATTGATTGGGTGCCTACTCTATTACTATGTATCAGGCACTATCAAGCTTTTTACCCATTTTTTTAGTCCTTATGACATTCTGTATGAAATGGGTACTCTGATTTGTCAACTCTGTAATTCTCTCAAATTCAAAATGAAATGGTTTTTATAAAATTGTGAATAAAGTGAACACGATTTTTTCTTTGTTCTTATTCCCCATATTATTTATTGCTTCTGAGCACTCTTTTTGGAGGAAGATATCTTCATGTCTTACATATATTTGTAACAGAAAAAATTGAAAAATTTGTATATAAAGGAGAATGTAAAAATCAACAATCATCCTACTATTCAGATGATTATCATTACCATTTTACTGTATATATTTTCAATTTTTATCTGGTACACATTCACACACACACACACACACACACACACACACACACACGCATATTTGGAAAAGCAATATCTTCTTTCCTCACCCATTGCCAGGTGCATAGTTGAGACCTTTTAGGCATGTTAACAAGAGAAAAACATATACATTTATTTAATGTAAGTTTTACATGACATTAAAATCACATTCATGCCTTTTGGAATGAAGACCCAAATAAACAAGAAAAATCTGTGTATTTTCTGGTCAGCCATGAGGAACTATGATTGGAGGACAAAAGGGTATAATCTAGTAAAAAACTGGGGGAAACAGCAAGACACGTTTGTTCAGATTCTGTTTGGCATCTCTGTGCCTTCAGACATGAGAACATTCCTTTCCTCCAAGTATAGAGAGGATCCTTTTGGAATGAGAGCCTTATTACTCACTTTGAAGGAAAGTCAGGTAAGTTTTGCAGCCTGCTGCAGGGGAGCAGAGTGGGAGAAGGGGTGCAAGTGACCCTCCTGCTTCTGCTGTTCCTTCAAATACCAAGGTGCTATATGAGGTATCATATTCTAAACTCCATCATAAATAGGTAGTGGTTTCACAGAATGACTCTTCTGTTAGGTATTTAACCAGGAGTTCTATTATTGGATTTTTAGTTTGTTTTTGAAATTTTATTTGGCTATTTTAAAAAATGCTATGGTTTTCCTGAGGATAATTTGCCAAAAGTATAACTTCAAGTTAAAAGTTACTCATAGTTTCATTTGCTTTTTTAACATTATTACTTTTTAAAGTTTATTTTAGGTTCACAGGTACATGTGCAGGTTTGTTATATCGGTAATTGTGTGTCACAGGGGTTTGGTATGTGGATCGTTTTATCATACAGGTAATAAGAATAGTACCTCAAAGATAGTTTTTTGATCTTCTCCCTCTCCCTCCTCCTACCGTACACTCTCAAGTAGGCCCCAGTGTCTGTTCTTCCCTTCTTTGTGCTCAATGTTTAGCTCTCACCTATAAATGAGAACATATGATATTTCATTTTCTATTCTTGGATTAGTTAACTTAGGATAATGGCCTCCAAGTTCTTCCATGTTGCTGCAAAGGAAATGGTCTCATTCCTTTTTATGTCTGCATAATTTCCCATGGAGTATATGTACCACATTTTCTTTATCCAGTCCACCACTAATGGGCATTTAGGTTGATTCCATGTCCTTGCTATTATGAACAGTGCTATGATGGACATATGCATGCATGTGTCTTTATGATAGGTTGATTATATCCCTTTGGGTATGTACTCAGTAATGGAATTGCTCAGTTGAATGATAATTCTGTTTTGAGTTCTTTGAGAAATCGCCACACTGCTTTCCAGAATGGCTGAACTAATTTACATTCCTAACAGCAGGGTATAAGAGTTCCTTTTCTCTACAACCTTGGCAGTATCTGCTATTTTTTGACTTTTTAGTAATAGTCATTCTTACTGGTGTAAAATAGTATCTCATTGTGGTTTTGATTTCCATTTTTCTAATGATTCATGGTGTTGAGTATTTTTTCATATGCTCATTGGCCAGGAATATGTCTTCTTTTGAAAAGTTCTGTTCATTGCCCACTTTTTAATGAGGTTGTTTGCTTTTTGCCTGTTAATTTGTTTAAGTTCCTTAAAGATACTGGATATTAGACCTTTGTCACATACGTAGTTTGCAAATATTTACTCTCATTCTCACAGAGTGGACTGTTTACTCTGTTGATAGTTTCTTTTACTGTGCAGAAGCTCTCTGGTTTAATTAAATCCCATTTGTCAATTTTTGTTGAAATTGCTTTTGGCATCTTTGTCATGAAATCTTTGCTAGGGCCTGTGTCCAGAATGCTTGACCCTCCTTCAAATCACCTAAGCAAAGTCCTTACTAACACCCCCTTACTGCAAAGTTCTATAATTCTCCATATTATCCCTTCTTTCTCACTGCAAAAAGTTATAACCCTAACTTGTTCAACTATAAGTGTGTTTCTGGTGGTCTTTGGCTGAAGACCATTGATCACACATAAGAGTCATCAGCCTACTCAGATTTTCATTACTTTTGTTCAACATCAATTATTATCCCTTTTACCAATAGTTAGGGTACTTTTAAAATGTCATAGCTAGGCCGGTCTCAGTAGCTCACATCTGTAATCCCAGCAGTTTGGGAGGCCAAGGCGGGAGGATCACGAGGTCAAGAGATCAAGACCATCCTGGCCAACATGGTGAAAGCCTGTCTCTACTAAAAATACAAAAATTAGCCAGGCGTGGTGGCATGCACCTGTAGTCCTAGCTACTCGGGAGACTAAGGCAGAAGAATTACTTGAACCTGGGAGGCAGAGGTTGCAGTGAGCTGAGATTGCACCACTGCACCCCAGCCAGGGTGACAGAGTGAGACTCAGTCTCAGAAAAAAGAAGAAAGAAAGAAAGAAAGAAAGAAAGAAAGAAAGAAAGAGAGAGAGAGAGAGAGAGAGAGAGAGAGAGAGAGAGAGAGAAGGAAGGAAGGAAGGAAGGAAGGAAGGAAGGAAGGAAGGAAGGAAGGAAGGAAAGAAAGGAAAGAAAGGAAGGAAGGAAGAAAGAAAGGAAGAAAAGTCAGCTTGTCTTTTAAAATTAAACCTTCAAAAATTATGTATAGTTTTTATAGCTTCAAAAACTTCAGCTCTGCGTTTTTATTTTTTATTTTTTTTGATTTAGTGATGGCCATATGTGTTACTTTCTATTTAATATCCTTCACTTATTGTGTTTACCAAACAAATGCTCTTGGTTACTATTTAATTTACTTAAGATAAGTTCATTTAAGAGATCATTAGAGACACATTTGGAATTAGAATGCAACATTTAATAGCATGCTGAGATAGTTAATGGTTTGTGATTTCAGAGTACAATGCGTAAACTTTATAATGCTGTGTTTTTTAGCAGGACAAAATGTGATATAGTTATACTAATTTCCATATTGAACTACTGCCTGGAAGAATTGTTTAATCACCAGTTCCAAGGACAGTAATATTAACAAGATAAACATTTAAGTAAATGGAGCTTTTTAGTACTTTGCTATCAACTGCAAATTCACTTTAATTTGGAAACTTTCTGATGAATTCCCTTTTTGCTTTTTTATCCAGCTTAGTTAAACTAGTTTTGACATTTTTTTTCTAAACTGTTATATCAAAATGTCAGGGAGTGGAAAGAAATAATACCCCTATTGTACATGTTATAAATAAAATGCTTAATCTATCAAATATCAATTTATGTTTATCTTCTACTCTGTCATAAAGTTTATATGTAACATCAATATGATATCACCTTTTTATGTTTAGGTAATTATTGGTCTAAGTAGACAATAATGAAACAATATGGTCAATGGAACTGTGAATATTTCATACAAAGTTAAATTTACATTTCTATCAACTAGATCTTTTTAACTATTATACTAGATCTATTAACTACCATGGGAAGCAAAATAAATAGGGAAATACTCTTTTTCTTCGAAATGCTTTTAATAAGACTTAGTTATTCTAAGTTAACTGGAATTTGAATGTGGGAAAGTAATTGAAAAAAATAATCACAAAACCTAATTGAGCACTTACTATTAATAATGGATTGTTGAAATGCTTCATATGTATTAATTCATTTAATGATCACAAAAATCCTCTAAGGAAAAGTGACATAACTGCTAAGTGCCAGCCTAAACCATGGTCTCCTCTTCCTTCTCAGCTGACAGGCATTCTTCATTTTCACTGAAATCAGAAGTGGTCATGTGACTAAGTTCTAGCCAGTGGAATATGAAAGTGATCTGTGTTCCTTCCAGGTCTGGCCCATAAAAGCCTCCTACAAGTGATCCTCTATGCTCCTTTTGCTCTTATGGTTGACAGAAATGAAGATGTTTCCTCGTATGTCCTTGGAAGGCCTAGGTTATAAATGAACCACCACTGTCTTCAGTCATTGAAACTGAATTTCTGTTATAAAGTCAAACCTAATTGTAACTGATATGGTTCTAACACAACATATATGAAAAGGTCTTTTCATTCTTAAAGCAATCTTAAAATTACATCTCATCATAGTTTACACCATATTATTTCACTATTCATCTTCTCAGGCTTTCTTGCTACATACATATAGAATTATATATTATTACATTTCTCACAACCTATAACCAAATACAGTATAATAAATATATTTAGATGTATCAATAAATGCATCAACAGGGATTTACTGCACATATTCTCTCTAATTTCTAAAGTACCTTGAAATACCTAAAATGTTTTGAATACTAAAAGACTCTTAATTTCTAAAATACTTGGGAGAGCTAAAATACTTGGAAGAGATAAATACCAGAGATAAAATAAAACATCAGTATAAAAGAAGTACTTAAAAACGTAATTATAGACCAAATTCTTGTAGAATGCTTGTCCCCTTGTGTTTAAGAACAGAGAATGACTTAGTTTGTTAAGAAAGATTGTTAAAGATTTAAATTTGACATTTCAGTTTTAATCAGAATGTTCCTTTTGTTCTTTAATCTCTAGCCTCTGTTATCTGTAAATTGTGTAGCTACTTTGAAAAATTCTACTACCTTTGATTGCTTCTGTGTGGCATACTCAGAGTACAAATAGTATTACAGTAGCAGCATATTCAGAAAACAAATAATATTAAACAAGCAATTGGAGCAAACAATATAAATATGAAGAAGATTTTAAGAGGATACATATCTTAATGGTCACTCTTCAAAAAATTATTAGTTGTTTTTATGCTGGAGATGTAAAGATCCAATTGAATTCAAATTCTAAACTTTGTGTAATCCTTTTCAGCAGATTTTACAGGAATGAGTAAAAGATTGATGACTAAATGATCCCAGTTTTTGAAATTTGCAATACAGTCTTGAATCTCTTATATAAGGCTTATTATTATTTCCTTACAGATACAGAAAGAACTGGGCATATTTTCACTGTATACTATATTTCTTCAAAACATAGAATAATTAAGTTCAATGATGGGTGTAGGATGTTAGGAGGAGGTCTGAATATAAATATGACACACAAAAGGTCAACTTTTGATTAAATACAGCTCATAAGCTTTTATTTTGATTCTTTGCATATGAGTTAGTAGATAGTATGTCTCTTGATAGCACAGTGGCAGGATACTAGTTATCTCTATTCCATGAAGTTTGGGAATGCTAAATATGTTCCTGTTAAGTATGCAAAGCTATAGATAGTGAGGCTAGTGAAGGGTGTGACAGATGTGTTTATATAATCAGATAAGCAATGTAGTAAATTAGGGTACCACATTTCATCAAATTGAAGATACTTATGTTTTCCAAATATTAACATATCTGAAGCTAATATGCATCTTATAACTATTGTCAACTAAGTGTCAACTGTGACGTAATAGTAGGTGCCTGTACACACCTAAACCTGGCATAGCAGTTTATATTTTACTCACCTCATTAAGTTACATGTGTTGTTGGAACTATACCTATTGTTACTATATACTTAGTGATGCACTTGAAACTGGAAAAACTGCCAAATCCATTGAAGTAGATAAAATAAATTTGAAAGCAAAAAGAGGCTGCTATGATCATATTAATGTATTACACAAGATAACCGTTGAGTATTGAAACATCAAGCTGTTAACAGTCTGTTGTCTTTGAACAGATGCTACTACAATTTTAGCAAAATGTAATTGAATTAAGAAAAAATAAAAGTATGAGCTTACTAAAATAGAAAAAACACTGGCATCACAACTTTTAGAATGGGTGTCAGCAACTTGAAAGAAAATCTTGAAGACTATGATACAAGACTTAAGAAATGCTGCCTTACCAATTATTTTGATGGAGAGAGAACAATATTGTTTTGAAAATCAATAGAGTCAGATATTAACAAAGTTTTTAATAAATGGATTAAATTCTTTCACTAACATTTTTCTTATGTGATATATGTTAAAAACCTGTCTAAATACAAAATAATGTTTTCAATAAAATTGTAAGTGAAAAGGCATTTATCACAATGTAATTGGGAGCATTTTGCTAATGTTGTATAATAAAAGGTAGTGGGACATCTTATAATCAATAGCTTTTGGATTAGATAAAATACAATATTAAAATTTCCACAAAGGAATAGTACAGTATTTTCGAGGACTTTGTTAAAATCATAACTCTAAGGTTAAGGATATGTATTATTTATATGTTAAAATATCCATATGTTGGCTGTTTCTCTGCCCATCTTATGTTACAAAAGAATTAGGCTATGTCTCATTGAATCTGCCTCACCCCACTTATCTAATAGAGGGGAAGAGCTACTTCATTATCATAATCATGGCTTATAATGATTGAATACTTGCAATTATTGAGCACTGAGCTAAGTGCTCTACATGGGCTACCCAATTTTTTTTTTTTTTTTTTTTTTTTTTTTTTTGAGACGGAGTCTCGCTCTGTCGCCCGGGCTGGAGTGCAGTGGCCGGATCTCAGCTCACTGCAAGCTCCGCCTCCCGGGTTTACGCCATTCTCCTGCCTCAGCCTCCCAAGTAGCTGGGACTACAGGCGCCCGCCACCTGGCCCGGCTAGTTTTTTGTATTTTTTAGTAGAGATGGGGTTTCACCGTGTTAGCCAGGATGGTCTCGATCTCCTGACCTCGTGATCCGCCCGTCTCGGCCTCCCAAAGTGCTGGGATTACAGGCTTGAGCCACCGCGCCCGGCCAGGCTACCCAATTTAATCCTGGTAAGGATCTGTATAATATATCATTCCAGTATGCAAATTAGGAAACTGAGGCTGAGAAATTATGCTCCAAGTCACATACTTAGTATGTAGTGAAGCTGGATTTTGAATTCAGGATATCTGGCTCCAGAATCTGTGCTCATCACCACTGTACTGTACAGAGAGGCTATATTAGGTAGTGATTAAAGGATAAACTCTAAAGCCTGATTGGCTGGATTAAAATTCTATTCTGCCATTAAACATTGTGTGATCTTAGAGAAGTGATGGAGACTTTCATTTTGACTTATCTCCTCAACAAAATGTCTATAAAAATAGTAATAGTATTTTCCTCATTAGAAAGATATAAAGATTACATAAAATAATATATATAAAGCATTTAGAAAGTGTCTGGTGATTAGGGTTACCTACATATTAGTCAACTCTTTGTGTTATGAGTGGCCAAAATAAAAGATTATTTGCCCTGAAGGAAACAACTTGGAGATTATAGAAAAATCAATCGGGCATTTTAAACATTTTCTATGGCCTATGTTTATTTTTACCTCGACACCAAATAGGATGGGTCTTTTCCAATTGTTCTATTTAATTGAACAATTAGAATTAAAGATAAGCATTTCCCTTAATGAGTTTTCCTATAACCACATTAACCTTACTCTTTAAATTGGTGTTCAGTAGACCTATTCTCACTGATGGCAGCAAAGTCACATGCAAAGTGATTGTTATATTCCCTTCTTATGGAGCTAGATACGCCTACTTTAAAGTTTGCTTTACATTGCTAACGAGTTTTTTAAAAAGGGAAGAATGCCAAGAAAGATTATAAGGACTCTTTGAAAATCACAAGGACAAATTACATAGTTGTAGAGACTATTGCTGAAATGTCTTTAATGTTGGATTCTTGTTCTACCAGTTATCTTGTTGAAATAAACTCTTCTTGAGAGAAGTAAGTCCTTTGTCTTAGCTCTAAAAATTGCCTAGTGTATCATAAATGAAAAATTACACAGTGACACAGATCTGTATTTTAAACCTGGTTCTGTTCATTATTAGTTGTATGATGTTGAACAAATTGTTTAACCTTTTTGTTTACTGTTTCTTAGTAAGAACTAGATTCATGTCTATTTTATAGGCAGTTGTGATAATTAAATGAGTAGTTAATATAAAGCGTCTAGTACAGACACTCAAAACTAGTTGTTCATTCTACTCTTCTCTCACTTTCTTATGCCTATCCTCTGCCCCAGGCTTTTCCAAGAAGTAGGGCCACTGCTAGAATACATGGAACACCAGGAAAATAGTTTTTGGTGGGATTTATCATTGAAATAAATAATTTGATTTAAAAATTTGCAAAATTCATGGGTCCCTATAAGGCATGATCATGATGATTTAGAGCAGTGAATAGAGAAGAAGCATGTATATTTTTATAATTGCCAACAGTGTATAAGAGGATTCTTCATAGTGTTTAGGCACTATCCTTTCTCATTTGAATTGAGGAACCATTTCTTTTTGTTCTTTACTGTCAAAGTGCAATTCTTGGATAATTTTATATCTCTCATTACAAGAAAAAGGCAGCAATACTTATTACTCACAATGGCATGGCTGTTTAGAATCTATTACTATTAAAGCAATGCAGATCTTTTCACCTCTGCAATTCTTATACCACTTATTTAATGCTGGTTAATTATTTCTTATGGTTCCATATCATCCATCATGCTGCTGCGAATAGGCTTACAATGCCTTTCTCAAAGAATTTCTCTGGTAATGATACTCATGCAAGTCTTACTCAGAGCAAGCAGAAAATGTAATGATTACTTGTGTAATATAATTATAATTACATAAATTATCATTACATTTTCTGCTCTTAGTAAATTGACTACTAGGAATTGAATAGTATAAACTTAGAACAACTGATTTTCAACCATGTCTTCTCTTGAACTCCTAGGCAATAATGACTATACTCCTAAGAGATAATCTCTTTCAATGCAGACTGCACCCCTGCCTACATATACTGCCAAAAGTGGGGGTAAAAGATAAGGGGCCTGTTGGCAGTACAAGAAGAGTGGTCCCATTGGCTGTTCCTCACCTGGCAACTCTTAAAATTTATCCAGAAGAACATGACATTACTACACAGATTAAAGACAATAGAGAACATCAATTGGAAGAGCCCATTAGCATGACAGAGCTATCATTTCAAAAGCCTTCTAATGGGCACCACTGGAAGATAACTTAACATGTGATGTGGAGTCTGCAGAAAGGTGCGATGACAACTCTGGGTGCCACTGGCAGAGATTCACAGAGTAAAGAATGTTGACTTCTATTCCCATATCCCTTGTGTATTGTTGACACTGCAGTTAAAATATGTACAAAGGATGGCCCATGCACAAAGCCATACATAGAGTCCAAGGCCAAGGTTTGATGATAAACCAATGGTAGCCAATAGCATAGATCTTGGCTTGTGTTCAACACAAGTGAGTAATCGAAAATTATCATATGAGTATGATTCTGGGGCCAATCACACAATATACCATTAAAGAAATACTACTTCAGCCAGCAGGAGTGAGTCATTTGCTAAACCATGTCCCAGGACCAGGGCTCAGGCATTGTTAGTATAGCTGAAAATCTCAGACTATTCACACCATTTCATCAAGACCACACACAGAATGGAGGTTTGGAGAACACTTGAAAGGGGAAAAATAGAGACCATGGTCCACATGGGCCCTGGTCTGGACTTAGGATGCCTGGATGATCCTGGATGGTTTCAAGAACCAGAAGGGAACTTGGGAAATATTAAGGATGTTAGTCCAAAGTGTGGAAACTTTCAGGTGTGGAGCTTGCAGTAAGGGTCCTATTTGTCCTCTTCTAAGGGTGATTCTCTATAGGAGTTATAGTCTCTCTGAGATTCTTTAGTAACATAGCAAGGATCATTCTGTTGGTTACTTTGACTTCCAGAGTCTTATGTAAATTTATTGACATAAGCCATTCCCCAGGACATCATCAAAATAGTTAGAATATCTCAAGCCAAGTTGCAGTAAGTAAATGTTTTCAAAAGTTTAAAATCGTATCTATATTCTAGCATCTTTTGCAGCCCTCCTTCAACTTCAGCCTCCTTTCATTAACCATTATAGGTGTTAATGTTATCAGGAGTTTCAAATGAGTGGGGTTACAAATAGATCCTTTGCCCTATATTCACAGGTATTTTTCTTCGGAGATTTTATCAAGCTATCTCTTTTTTTTCTTCTAATTGATTTTTGGCATTTTGTGCCTTGCATCTCCTAATCATTAACACAGATGCATTATTGGCTCTTGACAAACATCTTGGCACCAAGGATTCGCTCTTTATGTTTGGCAAACATAAATATTACATATCAAGCCTTATTCGGTTCATAATATGTCACTGCTAATAACTCCAAAAGAAAAGAAAGCTAAGAGAGTTAAAAAGTTCACGAATAAGCTGGTAATACAATATATTGAAGAGTAAAAATGCAACAATGGAAAGAATGAAAAGGAGAAATCAGCTGAAAATATTTTTGATTACTCAGCTCTACTTTAATTAAGTTGCTTATACTACAGTTCGTCAAATTCTGTCTCACTCTCCTCACCGTTAAACCCAACTCAACCATGTAAGCTAGTTTTTAAAAATTACTTTTTTAATTCCTGTCAGGTTTTCAGTGATTACTTTTTGCATTTCTTTTTCTTAATGCTGTCTCTAGGGATTACAGTACGCATCCTTAATTTGCCATAGTCTGTTTCAAGTTAATATAATACTGTGCTGCTTCACCAGAAGTGTAATAACCTTACAACAGTAACATTCCATTTGTACTCCATTCTTTTGCGTATTATTGTCATATACTTTAAATCTACATATGTAATAAACATCACAATACAGTGTTCTTATTTCTACCTTAAAATACTATTTGGAAGCAAATACAATTGTTTTCTTTTAATGTTTACCCACCAGCTTACCATTTCTGGTGCTCTTCATTTATTCTTGTATGGATTTCTACGAAGTGTCATTCCTCATAAACCTCAAGAACTTCCTTTATCATTCTTGTAGAGTAGATCTGTTGATGACTTATTTTCTCAGCTTTTCTTTATTTGAAAATGTTAGCATTAAGCCTTCATTTACATGGGATATTATCACTTGATATAGACTTCTGGGTTCTTTTTTTCTGTTAGCCCCTCAAAGATGTTTCATTGTCTTCCAGATTTTCTCTTAGAAAGTCAGCAATAATTCTTACTGTTCTTTCCCTGTATATTTGTTTGTAGGTGCTTTTGAAATACTTGCTTTTTCTCTGTTTTTCAGAGGTTTGACTATAAGAGTTGCACTGTGGGTCTGTTTGTATTTATTATTCTTTGGATTCAATAGACTTCTTGAATATTAACTTGATTTTTACACCAAATTTGGGAAACTCTTTGATGGTGGTTTTCTGAAATACGATTTCTGCCGTATTTATTCTGTCCTCTAAAATTCCTAGTAAACTGCTTGATACTTGCTCATATGGCACAAAGGCCCTCAATTTCTTTTCTCTATTCAGTCTTCAGACTGAATGATTTATTTTAATGTATATTTACCCCAGTAACTCTTCATTCTGTGATATCTAATTTGTTATTAAATCAAAACAGTAACTTTTTTAATTTCAGATATAGTACTTTTCAGCTTTAGAATATCCATTTGTTTATTTTCTATTCCCATCCTCCAACCTGCTCACTCACTGTATCAGTTTTTCAATTATTCCTCTTCGTATTTCTTTTTCTTAATGCCTTCTCTGGGGATTACAATATGCATCCATAATCTCCAACTTGCTCACTCACTGACTATGTATTTCATTAAATCTTTGAACAGAGTTCCCGTAAGCCCTTGTCTGCTAATTCCTACATCTGGGTTATCTTTGGGTTTGTTTTTATTGGCTACTTTTTACATTCTTGATGTGGATTACCCTCCCTTGTTTCTTTCAAGTATAGTAATTTATAATTTTAGTAGACTTTGTGAGTGGTTCAGTACATAATACAAAGTCTAGATTAAGTGGTGTTCCTTTATAGGGTGTTGAAATATGTCCTGGAAAACTGTTAAATCACTGGTGAATTGTATGTATGTTTCAGGCATGGTTTTATTTATTTATCTTTATGGTATAGCTCTTACTCTAATGAGACATCGGTACTCATGAGATGTAGCCTTTCAGAACTCAAGCAATTGAACAAAATTCTCAGTGAAGTGTCTCCACTGTACCTGGATTATAACTCCAGTGCGTTGCAGCAGTCTGGCACCATCATTCAGTTTTCAGACCTGTAGGAGGCAATCTCTGCTAGACTATGCAGGGCCTCACATTTTGCTTCTACCACTTAGCTCCTGACCAAAAACCAGCAGGTAATCCTCATGAATTCTTATGGGCCTCCTATCTGTTAGGTCTCCCCTTTCTGGTAACTTGGCCCACAAGTTCTAGCTGTTTCAGCAGCCCAGAATTCTGATCTCTTCCTTCTCAAGTACTGAATAAATGAGTTCCACTTTATTGTACAGTGTTCAGAATGGGTACTGCACAATTTACATCCTAAAAAACTAAAGAAGAATTTTCAGGAAACTGAGGTTAAAACCCACCAAAAGTCACTATTTCTTGTCCAGTTTCTAGTTCTGAGCAAGTATTCATATGTGAAACCCATATGTGAACACTATGGCCATTATGTACAGTGAAGATTCTTCAGTTTTTTCTTTTCCGTTAAGAGACCTACAACTATTTATTAGGATATCATTACACTGGAGAAAGGGGAATATTCAAACGTTTTGAAGATGGTTTGATTCTGGGTCTTAACTGACATTCGTACCCAGGTACCCAAAGAATTATCATGATTCTCTGTTAGAGTTGGGGCTTATGGTGGCCCATAAATAGAACCTTGGTCCAGTTCCACTTCACAGTAGGTTGACTGATTTGATGGACCCATTCAGTGGTCATTTCTCTAGTTGTTGACATGAATTTTAAACGGAGACACTTAGTAGTTGTTAGACCTCTATCTTGATTCCTAGTGTATAGATAAAAGCTAACATATTACGGGAGATCAAATGCAAGTCTTATTACTTTTCTATTCATGAGGCATCAGCCAGAACTATTTTCCAAGGCTTTAGAGAATGTTGAATCACCAAGAAAGGGTTCTGCATATTGCTGTATCAAAACATGGAAGACTATTCACAGCAAAATAGGTGTGGTAGTAGACACCTGCATATAGGGTCTACACAATGCTTCATCCAAAAGCTACCAGTCTGATAAAAGCAATGCAACAGAATTTTGAAGCTGGGGTTCCAGGTTGGAGATAAATTCTGCCAGGATGGATAGCCGTCTTGCAGAACACAGTATAAATAAATGCTAAATAAATTATAGCAGTTGATACTTTGTTATCTATGGCTAAAATGTATATTCTTAAAATATGGGTGAAAAAATGTGAGGAACAAAATAATGAGCAAAAGTAGGAGTGGCTTGATTTATCATCACTCTCAGCTACCCACTTGAGCATGTACATTCTGTTCTCACAACTTTGGCTCTTTGACTTTAGACATTCCGGTTGACGGAGTGGGAATTCTTCCACCAGAGGTAAAAATAAATGACTCAATAAATTCTAAGTTATGGTACTACACAATAACTTCTGGTTCCCTGTACCAAGAAACTTGCAGGAAATAAAAAATAGTGTCACCATTGTCTGTAGTAATAGGGCTAAAACTTTTCCATTAGCATCTCTCTTTTACTTTCCTTAAAAAAAAATGATCAGCTAGAATATTAGAGGAGATTACCAGACAAGGTAAACTTATTTTACATATAGAGTAGATTTGAGGGGATTTACGTGGACTGTAGTAAATAATGCTGTATTAAACTGCCCGGATTCCCCTTTCAGTACCAAGATACTTAGTACAGAGATGCCAGCAGTGTTAGTTTCTGATAGTTCAGTCTTTCCAAATTTCCCTTAGAACAAGGAATCTACCTTACTATCTCTGCAGGAGCAGCCTTCATCCAATGACTGATTTGTGTCCAGCAAGAAGGTCACTGCCCCGGCTGGGTGCAGCAGCTCATGCCTATAAATACCAGCACTTTGGGAGGCTGACATGGGTGGATGACTTGAACACAGGAGTTCGAGACCAGCCTGGGCAACATGGCAAACTCTGTCTCTACAAATAATTTTTTAAAAGTAGCCAGGCATTGTGGCATATGCCTAGGGTCTCAGCTACTTGGGGGACTCTGGTGGGAGGATAACTTGAGCCCAGGGAGTTGAGGCTGCAGTGAGCTGTATTCAAACCACTGCACTCCAGCCTGGGCTACAGAGAGAGACTCTGTCTAAACAAACAAAAAAGTTACAGCTCCCTTTGACTAAATTCCGTACAACTTTGAACTGACATCCTTGTTTCAGAGCTTTTTGTGTGATGGACTGAAGCCTTTTGTTACTTTATAATAATTCAACTTCTTCCACTGCCCAACATTGTTTCATTTAGTCATTCAGAGGTGTGGCTACACAGTGAACTCTCCTAATAACCTTTCTAGATGTTAATTCCTCTTTCTGTCTTGTTTTTTGGGGAATCTAGTCTAACATTTACTGATTGTATTATTGTTTAATGTTTTAAAGTTATAACAAAAGAAATAGGAATGTAGCAACTCAATTACTATGTGAAAAACACTTGTTTTTCATCCTTGCCAATATAGTTAGATTAATATTTTTCGATCTGGTATATGGTATCTCAATTTTGCTTTTATTTGCATTTCTCTGATTGCTTATAATTTCAAGCATAATTTTACATGTATGAAGTGATTGGATCATGGGGGCAGTTTCCTCCATGCTGTGCAGGTGATAATGAGTGAGTTCTCACGAGATCTGATGCTTTTGTAAATGGCATGTTCCCCTGGTCTTTCCTCTGTCTTTCCTGCTGCCTTGTGAAGAAGGTCCTTGTTTCCCCTTTGCCTTCTGCCATGAGTGTAAATTTCCTGAGCCCTCTCCAGCCATGTGGAACTGTGAGTCAATTAAACCTCTTTCCTTTACAAATTATCCAGTCTAGGGTATGCCTTTATAGCAGTGAGAAAATGGGCTAATATAATGAGAAAGAAAGAGAGATAGATACAAAGGAAAGAAAGAAGAAAGAAAGAAAAAAAGGAAGAAAGAGAAGGAAGGAAGGAAAGAAGGAAGGAAGGAAGGAGAAAGAAAGAAGTCATTGGATTTCTTTAGAAAGAGAAAGAAAGAAAAAGAAAGAAAGAGAGAGAGAGAGAAAGAAAGAAAGAAAGAAAGAAAGAAAGAAAGAAAGAAAGAAAGAAAGAAAGGAAGGAAGGAAGGAAGGAAGGAGAAAGAAAGAAAAAGAAAGAAAGAAAAAGAAAGAAAAGAAAAGAAAGAGAAAGAAAGAGAAACAAAGAAAGAAAGAGAAAGAAAAGAGTCAAAGGAAGGAAGGAGAAAAGGAGGGAGGAAGGAAAGAAGAAAGGAAGGAAGAGAAAAAAGAAAGAAGGAATAAATTCCTTGAGGTAAAACAGAACTTTTATAACCATTAAATGGAAATGTTTTCAAGACTATTACATAACAGATATATGTGAGGCGATATCATTAATGCAGTAATGACTCTTAATTCAGGGTATCCCACCTTAACTTAGGCTAAAAATAGAAGACAATACTTACGGAAAACAGTACTCATGGAAGTCAGTATCTCCCTGGCCAAGGATCAATTGTATCACATGAAGTTATTGACTAAACTTCTGCAGTATAAACACACTCACAACAATCAGGTTGTGAAAAATTGTGGGAATAATTTAGTATCAAAGCTCTAATTTTACTAGATGTTGCAAACTTTTTTGCATTAAAAGTAATGGCAAAAACCACAATCACTTTTGCACTGACCTAATAGTTTCCCATCTCAGAAATGACTTGTAAAAACAGTACACCCCACATAAGTAAGTAATATTTTTTTCTGAACCTGGTAGAGTTAGGATTTCCATCCTATGTTTTATAATCTACACCGCATGAAATAGAAGGACCACAGAGGTTTGAGATCATTACCAGAGTGATAGGAAAGTCATGCTTAATTTATCTCTAGTCTCATACAACTACTTTCCTACAGCCGCACCTGACTTCCCCTTTACATGTCTATTTCATTAACTTTGTCCAACAGGGTAAGAAGACTTCCCCCAATAAGTACCTTGATGTGCAAAGACAGATGTAGAAAGGAAACGATGTATTTCCAGGAACAAAATAACTGACACTAACTGTGGCCAAAATCAACAACTGAGAGATACAGATTTAAAGTTATGTATTTTTATGATGATACTCTTCTAGCCATTTTTGGAATTTTGGCATTCAGTTAATAGTTCGATTCTCCAACATTCCAGAACAGATCATCAACATATAGATGTCAACATTTTTGTTAATATGAAATGTATGCTACATAAAAGTTTTATCAATTTCATCAGTTAGCTTTTGCTTTATCCAGCTTAAAATGTCTATGTATTTTGTTTATGATTCCAAGCTGGTCTCCACTGAGCAGTTCTTCTGGTCTGGGCTAGACTTGGCTAATCTTCATAAACCTTTCACAAGTGTCTGTGATCATTTTGTGTACTGACTGGGGCTGGCTCCTTTATGATGATTTTATGAGGAAAACTGGAATGATAAGCTTCTGACATAATTTCGGCCTTTCACTACACTAGTCAGAGCTCACTCATGCGATGGTGTCATAATTTCAGGAGCAAGAAAATAAATTACAAAACTTCTTGAAGTCCATTCTTGGAACTTACTGAATAGTACTTCTAGTATGTTCTTCTAGCCAAAGTAAACCAGTAGCCATGCCTGAATTCAAGAGATAAACCACTTCACTTTTTTATAGAAAGATTTGCAAAAAACTGTGGCAATTTGTGGAATTTACCACATCAAGTACCCTGTGCAAAGAATTTAAATCAGATATTTATCTCTGATGTCAAAACTTTGATAAAAATGAAAAAATATACACAATCTTTAAATGTTTTAACCATAAATTTAATAATCCCTTATAGCTGGAAACAAATTATTTGACTTTACATAACTTATCCTGAATTTTTGATATTCATAATTATTTCAGTCTTTGTCAGAGGAAATAGAACATAAAAATATCAATATAGGAAATTATAATATTTCTTATTAGTGCTCATAAATAGTGTGGAAAGTAGGACATTGGCTGAAATCAGATTTTGGATTACTTATGGATTCTATATATCTATCGTATCACTATCATTAATGTAAAAATTTGTGTTATTTATAAACTGAAGTAAATAACAATTTTGATAATTTTAATAATGTTGGATTAAAAATGAAAATTTTATGGAAACCCTCGAGTGCTTAAGTATAATTTTTCTTTTTCTTTCTTTTTTTTTTTTTTTTTTTTTTTTGAGACAGAATCTCACTCTATCGCTCAGGCTGGAGTGCAGTGACCACAAAGTGTGAGGTGAGCCATGGTTGAGTGGGTAAAACTTCATCTGTATATACAGCCGATCCCCATAGCTCACATTACCACTTGAGGTCCACTTTCTGTGGGATCTCAGCTCACTGCAACCTCCACCTCCTGGGTTCAAGCAATTCTCCTGCCTCAGTCTCCTGAGTAGCTGGGATTACAGGTGCGTGATACCACAGCCAGCTAATTTTTATATTTGTAGTAGAGATGGGGGTTTCACCATGTTGTTCAGGCTGGTCTCAAACTCCTGACCTCAAGTGATCCACCCGCCCTGACCTCCCAAAGTGCTGGGATTACAGGCATAAGCCACCACACCTGGCCTAACCTAAATAGAATTTTTTATAAATTAACAAATAAATGGCAATTCTGAAGTTTAGTTCTAAACACAAATTAATCCTTTAGGTTTTTGCAAAACTATAAATTTAACTTAGATTGGAATAATTAAAGGCTATTCACACCTGCAGCTTCATCATCCTGTATTTCTAATTCTTCAAGCACTACATTAAAGGCTTAAAAGATAAAGTTCTAAAAAATAACATTCTCCAGAAAAGTGTGTTTACCAATGTAGCATAATAAATACTGTATGTTTTATGGAATATTACATGTTCTTAAAAATTACATAATTAAAGTATTCATAATTTTAGCAACATAGAAAAAATCAAGCATAAATTAATTTGTATACATATTAAAATACATTATATTTTTAAATTGTATGAGTATAAATATTATACAAAAAGCAGTTGTAAGTCATTATTTTCTACTATTTATTGCAGTTGAAGAATGAAGTTAAAATGAAGGAGGGTATTCAAAGATGTCTAATTCCAAATGTGGGTTTAAAGGAATTCTCCTAAGAATACATAGGGTAAGGCTCTAAAAATTTAGATGGAGAAAAATAATGTCTAGTTCAGAAAAAAACAAAAGGAAAAGATTAACATTATGGAGCTTTTAGAGATTAAAGAAACATATTGATATGAAAACTGAGCCTTGGACCCACTGAAGGTTACAAAAGTAGTGAGTTGTGGGTTGGAACTCAAATTTCATAGCCTTAAGTCCATTGTTTTTTCTTTAATATGATATTCTAGAAAGAGGTGGATAAATAAGCTTCCATGTCTTTGTATCACATTTTAGAAGGTCTACCTCATTTATCCATTTTATTGTTATTCTGAAGCTTGTCAAAGTTTTGATGATTTTTAGAAATTATTTCTAATGATAAATGTCAAAAAACTGGGAACAATCATGAATATCTATGTACCTGTTGCCTCATAATAAAAAAAGGTGAGTCAGTCTCATCTTCTATTTCTCCCACATACATGCACACAGATACACACACACACACACACAGACACACACACACACACAGCACACAACCTGAAAATGTTAAAGATGCTTTTTCTTTTCTCATCTCCGTTGGGGCCAGTGGCCACCCAACCCATATATCTTGAGTTAATTTTAGAACTTTTTTTCCCCACTTGATTTTCACATCACAAAATCTAATTGATTCTACATCCTTTCTAACTCTTAAAATGAAACTTTCTAAACAGCTATTGGCTCTTATCAGGCCTCCTAAATGACCTCCCAGGCTGCTTTTGCCCTCTACCTAGCACCACCTCCCTAATCCACCTTTATAATCTGGGTCGCACATTCTGCATTCTCCCAGAGTATCCTAACCTGCAGTCAGACTGTAACATTTGCTCTTCCTCCAACGAACCATGCTCACTCATGCCCGCATGCCTTCGCTCATTCCATATCCTATGTCTGGAATACCCTTCTCCACTTCCACTGCTTGATAAGAACTCAGCAGTGTTTTGTTTTGTTTTTTTTGTTTTGATTTGTTTTGTTTTGTTTTGTTTGTTTTGTTTTGTTTTTAAGACTTAACTCAGATATGGTTTCTTATGTTCCAAAAATGGTTCCATTAGCACAGGGGTCCCCAACCCCCAAGCCACAGACCAGTAGCAGTCTGTGGCCTTTTAGGAACTGGACCACACAGCGGGAGGTGAGCAGTGGGTGAGTGGGTAAAACTTCATCTGTATATACAGCTGCTCCCCATAGCTCACATTACCTCTTGAGGTCATCTTTCTGTCAGATCAGTGATGGCACTGGATTCTCATAAGAGCGTGAACCCTATTGTAAACTGCAGGCTGGGCATGGTGGCTTGCACATGTAATCCCACCAATTTGGAAGGCCAGGGCAGATGGAACACTTGAGGCCAGGAATTGGAGACCAGGCTGGTCAACATGGCAAAACCCCATCTCTACTAAAAAAATTTGCCAGTCTGGCGATGTGTGCCTGTATTCCCAGCTACTAGGGAGACTGAGGCAGGAGAATGGCTTGAAATTGGGAGGCAGAAGTTGCAGTGACCTGAGATTGCATCACTGCACTTCAGCCTGGGCAACTGAGCGAGACTCTATATGGAGAAAAAAAAAAAAAAGTGAACTGTGCGTGCAAGGGATCTAGGTTGCCCGCTCCTTATGAGAATCTAATGCCTGATGATCTGATATCTGTCACTATCTCTTATCACCCCCAGATGGGATCATGTAATTGCAAGAAAAAAAGCTCAGGAATCCCACTGATTATATATTATAGTGAGTTGTATAATTATTTCACTACATATTACAATATAATAATAATAGAAATAAAGTACACAATAAACATAATGTGCTTGAATCTCCCAAAAACATTCCCCTACACTTGGTTCATGGAAAATGGTCTTCCACTAAACTGGTCCCCAGTGTCAAAAAAGGTTGAGGACCACTGCTTTAGCAGCAGTAACAATATCTTCTTATACAGAAGATGTTCTTATAAGACAGTTGGGTCAAATCAAACTTTATGAAATGCTCCGAATGTTTCCATAGCTACAAGAAACAAATATCCCCTGCAAGATATGGATATAGAAAAAGAAAACTGGTTACAGGAGGTAAGTTGTACTTCATTACATTGTGAATAAAATCTATTTTAGACTTTTTCTTTTTTATTTCTTTCTTTTAATTTTTTATTTCTATAGGTTATTGGGGAACAGGTGGTGTTTGGTTATATGTGTAATTTCTTTAGTGGTAATTTGTGAGATTTTGGTGCACACAACACCTGAGCAGTATACACTGCACCCAATTTGTAGTCTTTTATCCCTCACCTGCTTTCCACCTTTTTCTGCTGAGTCCCCAAACTCCACTGTGTCATTCTTATGCCTTTGTACCCTCATAGCTTAGCTCCCACTTATGAGTGAGAGCATACGATGTTTTCCATTCCTGAGTTACTTCACTTAAAATAGTAGTCTCCAATCTCATCCAGGTTGCTGTGCATGCCATTAATTCATTCCTTTTTATGGCTTTTTATGACTATTATTTCATCATATATATATATATATGTATATATGTACACTAGTTTCTTTATCTGCTTGTTGATTGATGGGCATTTGAGTTGGTTCCACATTTTTGCAACTGCAAATTGTGCTGCTATAAACATGTATGTGCAAGTATCTTTTTCAGATAATGACTTACTGTCTTCTGGGTAGATACCCAATAGTGGGATTTCTGGATCAAATGGTGGTTCTACTTTTATTTCTTTAATGACTCTCCACACTGCTATCCATAGTTGCTGTACTTCCTACCAGCAGTATAGAAGTGTTCCCTGTCCACTGCATCATGTCATGATCTATTATTTTTTGATTTTTTGATTATGACTCTTCTTGCAGGAGTAAGGTGGTATCGCCTTGTGGTTTTGATTTGCATTTCCCTGATCATTAGTGATGTTGAGCATTTTTTCATATGTTTCCTGGTTTCTCTTCAAATCATATAAATCTTTTGCCTTTTACTATTTTAGACTTTTTCTATCCCCATTCTATTTCATTCAAGTGTGTTGGATCATATTGACGAAAGACAAATCTGTGTTGTCAAACTACTGAATACCAATCAATATCTCTGCTTTTAAGAAACTTTTGTATCATACAAGACTAAATGTGTTTATTCTAAGTGCTACAACTCCAAATAATTTTGAAAAATTATGTACCACACACATTCTAAATTGACTTCTAAATTTTTTATTATAAGCTGAAAGTTTAATAAGTTGCAAAAGTATGTAATTGCCAATGTGTATTATAAACACTTCATTTAAAAAAAAAATCACACTTTTACTTTAATAACATGAAAAATGCCTTGGCAATTTAATGCCTACTGTACTAAGTTGTCTAGAGTCCTTTGAAAATCCTTGTTCAGAGCCATTTTGTTGTGGCAACTCTAGGAAACTAATACAGATTTTGATACTGACAGTAGGGTACAGAGTAGGCTGCTGTAACAAACAGCTAAAAAAGTGGAGGTGGCTTTGGAATTGAGTACTGGATACAGCCTAGAAGACTTTTGAAACGAATGATGGAAAAATCCTAGATTGTCTTGAAAAGACTTGATAAAAATAAGGATGTTAAAAAAGATTTTGCTGAGGGCTCAGCTGGAAATAAAGAACATGTTATTAGACGTAGGAGGAAAGGCAGTCTTTAGTATAAATAGCAGAAAACTTGGATGAATTATATTCTGTCAGTGGGTGGAAAGTTAACTCATAAGTTATGAACTTGAATACTTAGCTGAAGAGATTTCCAAGAAAGTATGGAAAATGTGGCCTGGTTTCTTTCTGCTGCTATAGTAAAATATGAGAGGAAAGAGATAAATTGAGAAAGGAACAATTAAGCAAATGGAGCCAGAATAATAATTGCTAATTTAATATTCTATATAAAATATTTTTATTGTATCAAATCCCTTCAATATTTTTTGAATTATTTTTTAAATATATGAAAAATAACACTAATTTAATTAGCACAATCTTCATTGTCTAACAAATCAGTCAAATTCTGCCTACTCTTTGTTTATAAGTGTACCTTTATTTTAAAAACAAATTAAATGTGTTACTATGTGTATTTCAATCATCCCAGGTCAGAATTGGTCAGATTGGTAAATAGATGGATTAAGTATGCGATCTGCCGTGTTTGAAATAAAGTGAAGCTACCTTTAATATTTTCCTACAGATATTCTTTTTGCTTTGCTCTCATGGAACTTATTCTAAGGAATTATGCATTTTTGGTGAGAGTTTGGGGGATAGAAAAAGTGACATCATTAAACAAAATTTTATCATTTCTGCAAAATATCTGAATTCAGAACATCTTCTCATCATCTAGACTACCTTATATATACTGCTAAATTATCCTTATCAGATTATTTATATTCTTATATATCTGCTCTCTCCCTCCAAACCCTTTTTTATAACAGATTCTTATATTCAGAATACAAATCTTCATGACACTCAGGCAAGAAGATCCAGGAAGTACTTCTCTAATCTTAAGTTTGTAATATTTATGTATGTGATGCGCACAGGGATGCTTAATATATTATTTGGGGAAATTTCCTTTATGCTTAAAATATTGCATAATATTTAAAATTTTAATATTGGTAAAAAACACATACAGAAATGTACCATCTTAAACATTTTTAAGTGTACAGTTCAGAGGTGCTAAGTATATTCTCATTGTGCTGCAACAGATCTCTAGAACATCATTATTTTGCATAATTGGAACTCTATATCCATTAACTACTCCTCACTTCCCTTTCCCTGTAGTTCCTGGCAACCACCATTCTACTTTCTTTATCTATAAATTGGATTACTTTAGATACTTCATATAACTGTAATCACATTTCTGTTTTTGTAACTAGCTTATTTAACTTAGTATAATGTCCTCAAGGTTATTCCATGTGTTACATACATGTAACAGGATTTCCTTCCTTTATATAGCTGAATAATATCTTATCGTGTGTGTAAATATCACACTTTTTATTTATTCATCTGTCAATGGATATTTGGATTGCTTCCAACTCTTGGCTATTGTGAATAGCGCTGCTATAAAAAACACAATCTGCAAATATCTCTTTGATATTCTGCATTTAATTCTTTTAGAGGCGTGCCCAGAAGTAGGATTGCTGGATCATGTGGTAATTCTATTTTTAGTTTTTTAAGGAATCTCCACACTATTTTCTATAGCCACGGCACAATTTTACATTCCCACCAGAATGCACAAGAGTTCCAATTTCTCTACATGCTTGCCAACACTTGTTCTCTTATTTTCTTTGTCAGTTTTAATAGTAGATATTCTAATGGGTGTGAGGTGATTATGCATAATTTAAAAATAAAAATATAGTAAATGTCATTTTCAGTATTCTATTGAAAAATGCACTAGAGTTAATAACATAATTAGTGAAATGTATGTGGCATGCATAAAAATAAGATTCCATTTTTAACGGCAAGAGTAGAAGCAGAACATTTTTAAAAGACATAAGACAGAATGAGTACTTCCAAGATTTTTCAAAATTCTGACTCATTACTGTTGTGTGAATTTTAGTAGAATCAGTTTCTTTAAACACATATAAAGCACTTACTCTGTGTCAAGCACTATTCCAAGTGCTTTTCAAATATTAAGCTTTCACTCATACTAATTTTTCTATGATGTAGATATTTTAATGCTCATTTTACACAAGAGGAAATTGAGGCTTAGAGGGAGTACTTAGCAAGTAAATGGGAGATCACAAATTCATTTAATTCTGACTAAAATTAACTTCATAAAGCCAAAGGTATTTCAATCATATCTTGTTATTTTCAAGAGATTCTGCCTAATTTTACTGGGAAATACTTGTATTTCTTAATTATATTCTCAAATTGTCAAGTTCCTCCTTCTGAGAGTAGGCCTACCAAGGTAGAAAAGCAGACATTGAGGGTGGGAGTTCTGCTAGCCTAATGGCACAAATAGAATAGTCAAGGAATGTAAAGTATTGACAAGAGAGTGTTTGAAGTGTAGGGCCATGTGTAGAGATGCCAGTGAACATGAGGGCCCAGTGAAGTCAAAAATACTGGAAGTAGATGAAAGAACAAGAGTTTGGAGTCAGAACAATGTGATGTATGAATTTATAGTTTTCAGGTGTTCATTAGAACATCCAGTTTAGAGAAAATAACATCAAAACTAGAAAGCTTAGTTATTTAATTGATTTTTTTTTTTTGGTTGACTTGAGTAAAAGAAAGTTTTAGAATAAAAGTCCAAAATTTAATTTAATTACATGTAGCAATATTGAAATATTTCTCAGTTTATTTGTGTAAACTTGTCAAATGTAATATTTCAAACAGGGATACTTTAACTTGTGTGGACTTACCGAAGTGTATTGTCATTTGAAAACCATGCATTATTAACATATTAAGAAAACAACAGTGTACAACCTAGTCTTAGAAATTCAAATGTTCCACAATTACTCATTTGTACTATTGCTTTAAAAGTAAGTCCTTGTGAATAAGAAAAAACATACTGTCAAAGCTCTGAGGTAAGATAGAATCATATTTTTATGCCAACTTTCCATATTCACATACTTTTCAGAAAAATAATCTATAATGTAATGTTACCTTCTTAATTTTACGTTATAAAAAGATTAACATGACATACACTTTAGGGTTTTCTGCTTCTAAGCTATTTCTTCAAAGTTTATTAATTCTCTTGACTAAATCAGCTAAGATCTTGTCAAGTATTAGTTTGTTTTGAAATTAGACTCCACAAATGTATATACGACTATTACATTTTTTTCTTGAGCTTGAAAATTTAAAATATAGTTTGGCACTGAGGGTCTAAGATATTTTAAATTTAATAGTACAATTATACTACTGCTCACTGAGTAAATCTGAGTCTAGAGCAGCTACCTAGGGATTCCATGCTATTGTTATGGTTGACCTGTAGAGGTCACTATTAACAGACAAATGAAAAGCTTTTTGCCATTACAGGTTAATATAGCTAAATTTTAATTTCTGTCTGCTCCAAATTAGCAGAAAGATTATAACACTACCTGGCACTAAGACATCGTAAAAATGTAACACAATTTTAAAAGTATATTTTTAGATAATTAAATGATTAATGTAGATATTACTACCTGAATAAATTATCCAAATCATATGATTTCCTAAACTTCTAATCTCCATACTTCCTTAAGCAAATTGACAGAAGAGAGACTCTACTGAATTGAGTTCTAATAATTTTCGATTTAATTATCTTCTTTAGTATTTCACATAAGAATCTATGACAAACAAAGGGAAACCAGACCTTGTTTGAATTCTCTGAACATGAGATGTATCCTAGGAAGTGTGAATTTCACCCATTTAAAAAAAAAATACAAAAAAAACTGAGCAGAAAACACTAACAAAAAGTGATATAAAGTAATCAACTTATAGCCTTTTCAGTTAGATGGCAACCAGGTGGGTATAGGTAGGGAAAGAGCAAGACTGTTCAATAGAAAAACCACCCTTACCATGAATGCCAGTAAAACGCCCTCAAAATGAAGGGAATCTGTCATTTTGTGTAAATTCTCTTCTGCTTCCATAAACACAGCCGTAATCAATTAAAGACCAACTTGTGAAGGAGCCATTGTTTGCAGTTCCATTCAGACATTGCTGAGTTGTCTTTTAGACTGCCCGTGCGGAAACACTGGTAAGGTGATGAGAAAGTTCAAAGCACCTAACTTTTCAATGTGGATTTTGTTCCTTAGACTTTATTTTATCTTTTTATTCATTAAAAACATTGGAGTGTCATATATGTGTTGATTTTTGCTTCTAGGAAATGAAGGGGGTTTAAGAACATAGCAATGCTTGCAAATACTCTAAAGATACAATTCCGTGTGACTTTCAGAGAGCAATGTCTTATACATGAGTTCCAGAGGAATCAGTGTTAAAATGCTTGTTAAGAAAATAAGTAATATTACTTCATCAAAATTATCTTGGTAGAAAGTGAGAGTGTTTTCTGTGACATCAATAAATCACTTACTAAATTTTCCATGATTGCCATTTTATTCTTGTTCTCAACCTCTCTCCTATGCTCCTAATTTGAGTGAGGCCATATTATTGGCACTGAAGTTGTCGATGTCCAATCTTGATTGCTGGATTTGGGAGACTGGTGGAACTTTACTGAAGAGGCCGATGTAATACTATGTTCAAACAATTTGGCATAAATGATTTTTTTAAATTAACATAATAATGATGAATCATCATTAAATATTTAATGCTATTGATATGCACAAAACTAGGAGTAACTAAACTCTCTCTCTCTCAGACATAAGAAATAAAAGTTACTTAGTAATGAAAGTAAACCCTTAGATGCTTTTCTAGGCATAAATGGTCCAAATATCTTCCCTACCTGCCTAAAGAATAATCTGGAGTAGGCCTGGATGAAGTCCCATTCAACCATAGTTAGCTGGATATTCAAGCCAAATATAAAAGTTTATAAAATGTAAATTAAAGAATAAAGTGATTCAACAAGAATATGTTTTTTTTTTTTTTTTTTGCCTAAGACTTCTTTACTTTTCTAGATCAAATAAAGAGAACAACTCTCTTTGGGACTACAATTTAATAAAACTGCTGTGTCTTGTTCCCATTATGTGTGCACATAGGCTCTCTCTCTTCTCCCTGAGTGACATGTCTGGGGAGGTTATAAGGAAAAGCCTTAGTGCCCAGACCAGCCACTGTACAGATGACTCAGGACACCTTCACTAAATCCATTCATTACCCTGGCCCTAGTGGGAGTTACAAGCAAAGCCTGCCAATTAGATGTTGGTAATGTGGACTCTGCTTTAGGGAATTGGGTAAGACTGCCAGAATTCATTCCTGAACTTTAGCAGCCACAAAAGAGTATTTTTCTGTCGTCTGAAACTGATTCAAAACCAGGTCCCAAAAGGACAAGCTTCCTTTTGTGCACCATCTATCCTCAAGTCCAACGACTACTAATGTCACAACATCGGGTTTAGCACAGGATCACAGGAAACATCTGATGAAGGAGAAGAGAATAAAAACAGTCATCGTTTGAGTTGATTAACCTCTGTTTTACTCAGTTTTCTAATTTTTGACTATGCTTTTTGGAAAAGTATTGTTTGGTAGTTCACCACAAATTAATGGTGTTTTATTGTTAAATGAGAGATTAAACGTGTGACATATCAGAATCATAGAAAAGCTTTACAAAATCTTTAGATGTTGAATTTGGTAATAATGTCATTTCATATTCAAGGCTGTTTTTCCTTGCCTTGAAAAAAATATTTCCAAAGTCCTATTCTGAAGCTGTATTGGCATCACTACTTCTTTCTCTGTTAATAAACACACGTTAAGTGGAAATGCTTTGCTTTCAAGTCCACTGACATTATCATTGTTTTATTTTTATTTTTTATTTTTTTGCTTTTTATTTTTACATTTTAGTTTGGATGCTCGAGTGATGATTTGAAATTGTTGAGGGGCAAAGGTAGATTTTTTAAATGAGGATTCTGTGAGCTTAAATATCTTATTAGTATAATGAACAAATCTTGGAGAATTTCCAAGTCATTTTGCAGAAAATGAGAGCGAACTCTAAACAGTAGGAATTTCAGATAGTAAAACTGCTAGTCAGTCCCTGTAGACTCAAACAAGAAAGATTTGACTCTGTATCAAGGTGAATTTTTTCTTTTTTTCTTCCTAAAGCAATGTATTCTTTTGGCTTCTAGTCCTAATTTTACTTTAGAAATTATTTTAATATGTTTCAGACAGGGGCCTTCTGTCCAGGTCTTGAATATAAGTACTGTATCTTTGTTTTGTATTCTTGTACAAATATATTTTATTGGAAACCTATTTCAAAATGCTTGTTAAACATATGAGCTTATTCACATAAATGCACTTTAGTGCTGTAAATGTAGGGGCAGAAGTTGGAACAGAGGAACCTATGTGTCCTGCTCATGGCAGCAGCTCACTGTTTGGGGAGAGAGGTTTTTCTTCATCAGCTCACTGCTTGTGCACACGCCGCACTTCACACATACTTACTTCTCTCGGCTGTGACATGCAAGCACAGATACGCACACGCACAACACACACACATACACACATAAACCTGTCTATAATTTAAGGGAAAAAACATATTAGTCATAAAGCTTAGGAGTTGAAAGTAAGCAAGTAAGGCCAGGATAGTAACTGTTCAGAACTTGAATGAATTGCCACAGTTTTCACCAAGTAACTGGCTGGCCTTCTCATGCAGGCTCCAAATTCCTGTTGAAATGAAGACTTTTTTTCCTGGACTAGGACTGGCATTCCTGGGAAACAATGGCCCTTTTCAAATAGGCTCTGAAATTTCACAGGTGAAGGGAGAGGGGCAGTCATTTGATCCCACCCACAAGAAGCCTGTTAGTATTTTAAAAAGTGAAGACAGAGCCTATCATGGAAATACAGGCAAAGCTGGCTAGTGGCTAAGAGCTGCAATCTAGACCCACAGTTCTACAGATGCCTGTGAAATATGAATCAATTTCAATGTTCTGTCTTCGACTCACGTTGCAACTCTGTTTTCTAGATTTTCTAAAGAGCAGAGTACAGAACCACTGAAATTGAGTTTTACTTCATATTACATGTTCTGGAAGAGCAATACAGAAGTTTAATTTAATTAGGGTGTGGTATTAGAATCTATAAAATAAAACATCTACTAATGTATATGTGTGTGAATATATAAATACATATATAAATATATTTATATATAATAATTTTGAAAGAGATACAAGATTAAAATACCAAATAGATATACAAAACACACACATATATAATAAATATAATATACAACCTAATATGATAATTTTACCTTGCATCCCTTCTAATATATTTGAGTTTGGTCTAATTATGTTTTAATTCAGTAATTTAAAGATTTAAAATGCTGAGATAATTTAAGAAATTCTTTATAAAAACAGACTATATCCAATTTGAAAGAATTTGAGCATATTGATTATTGTAATTATAATTAATTTCAGGTGCATTTCATAGCTTAAACTTTTGATAATAAATTCACAGCTATTTTTGAAACTTTTATTTGATCAGATCTCTCTGTGTTTAAGATACACTGGAGGTTTTAGTACTCTGTTTCATGTATAGAAAAACCAGTGAATGTTCCAATTGTGATATTTATCATTAATAAAATAGACAAAGTTTATTAGCTATACCTTTCTGCAAGTGACTACATCATTCCTCTTTTAGTCTTTGCAACGATCCTGATAATTGTTCCAAGAATGTTGATGCACCCAGTATTTAGCTTAGTCCTAACTTGAAGACTTATTTTAGACGTATATTACTGAAGACTCAGAAAACACTTATTTTTTCCTTAAAGGCAAATAAAAAACTATTTATGAAACTATTATTAAATAATATAGGCCTTCTCTAAGAAACACAATTACCTAATCTTTTTGTAGCAGTATAACATTTTGATAAGTTTTTCCTATTTTCATTACTACATGGTATTCTTTACCCTACCCCCAATATCCACTAGTTCTAACCCCAGTTCTAGCAGGAAGGAAGCTGGGTTTTCTGAGCTTATATCTTAGAAAAGAGATGAAACATTAGCCAGGCGTGATGGTGCACACCTGTAATCCCAGCTGCTCAAGAGGCTGAGCCAGGAGAATCGCTTGAACCTGGGAGCCAGAGGTTGCAGTGAGCCGAGATCACACCACTGCACTCCAGCCTGGGCAACAGAGGGAGATTCTGTTTCAAAAAAAAAAGTAACAAAGGAAGGAGATGAAACAGTAAAACAACAATAAAATTAAACTATTGCCTTTAAAGTTTCAGAAGCAAAGATGTAAATAAAAAATAATTGGAAACAGATACATATGCACAATAAATGATAGAAGGAAAAAGCCACGTTCTAATACTTAAACTTATTATCAATCAAAGCCAGCTTTTTCAAACCCACCAAGAAAAATTTCCTGGGTTGGAGAGAGGACAAGAAACAGAAGAAGAGTATTTAGATGTTGGTATATTATTTGAAAAGAGCTCTTAAATACTTTGTTTTCCCAATGCCTGGGTTGTGTTTGGTGATTAGCAATACAACAAATACATAAGCTTGAGGTTCTAGAATTAAGACAACTAGTTTCCCTAGTGGAACTTACAGAGTTGTCAAACTTTATAAAACTGTCCTTCTCTTCCCCTACCTCCAGCCATGTCCCCTTCCCCATGTATGGAGAACGGAAAGAGTAGAGATGGGTGAGGTCTGAGATACAGGCCTAAGGTGGCTTCTCAGAATCTCTTGTCCCATTAATAAAGCCTAGAGAGCAGCAGAATGTTTTCCCGGTGAGCTGAGGGTAGCATAGACATGGCACAAAGAACTAACAGATTGGAGGAGAAATTATGTTAAAGAGGAGGATGGTGCAGCTGAAATCTGCAATCACTTCACACTCACTTCCAAGGCGAAGTACATATTGATCCTAGGCTACAAAACTGGACAACATGTTACTGTATTGAATACTTGGGCAACTGTAACACAGTGGTAAGTATTTGTGTATCTAAACACATCTAAATATAGAAAAGGTAAGGTATAACACAATACTAAAATATTATAGGACTACATATATGTGTTCATTGCTGACTGAAGCATTGTTACAAGGTGCTTGACTTACTTGTTATGAGGTGCATGACTTACTTGCAGTGTTTGTAAGGAGGACTAGTAACTGAAATGATTGAGATTACTCTAAATTGACCAAGTTTACTTCTACTGCCCAGCAAAATGGGAGCATATAATAGAAATTAAGTGTATTTATAATAAAATACAGTTAGTAATTTTTCATACTTAAGTTTTAGAAACTAAAAGTCATACCTTCTATACTTATTACAAAGAATAAAGTTCAGAAGAAAATATCTGGCTAGGTGCAGTGGCTCACGTCTGTAATCCTAGCACTTTGGGAGGCCAAGGCAGGTGGATTGCCTGAGAACACGGTGAAACCCCATTTCTACTAAAAAAAAAAAAAAAAAAAAAAAAAAAAAAAAAAAAAAAATTGGCCAGGTGTGGTGACGTGCACCTGTAATGGCAGCTACTCAGGAGGCTGAGGTAGGAGAAATGTTTGAAACTGGGAGGCAGAGGTTGCAGTGAGCCCGGATTGCGCCACTGCACTCCAGCCTGGGTGACAGAGCAAGACTCTGTCTCCAGCAAATAAATAAATAAATAAATAAATAAATAAATAAATAAATAAATAAAAGAAAATATCTAAGTACCCTGCCAGTTAATCTAACAAAGCTAGTTTTATTGCATCGTTTATCTCTGCTTTCCTACAAACTCATTAGAACTCATGTTGAGACTTCTAGACATTTAGTGGTACCCCAAAGCCTTGGTAGCTTACGGCTTGCTGCAGGCTACTATCTGGATTCTTCTTGCTCTTGTTGTTCCAACCAGCACATATCAGAGTTAGTTATAAATATGGGCACTGCAGACACCTAAATCTTTAACTGTAACTGGACCTTTTCTATTTATACCTAAATTCTAGTAATTCTCACCAGTGATGCTGTCAAAGCTAACATCCTTCATTCTGACCCTGCACGAACCAATGAAAAAACTAAATAGAAAATAAGAGAAAAAGAAATGGATATTCTAAGTACTTTGCAAAGATCTCTTATTATTATAACTGTCTCTTAAAATAGACCCAAATGTTTCTACTTAGCCTCATCCCTCTTACACTTCTTGTGTTTCCATTACTATGAATGCAATTCATTTCTGTTTTTCCCTTTCTCTCCTGGCTAATAAGTCATCTGTAATTCAATAAGCACTACTTCAACTATCAGTCTCAAGGCTATTTCTTGAAGAGGATTACTTTGCAAGAGTAGAAATCTTAAGCTCTTTTTTGGGCAATTTTTGTTTGTTTGTTTGTTTGTTTGTTTTCTGAGATGGAGTGTCACTCTGTCACCCAGGCTGGAATGCAGTGGCGTGATCTGGGCTCACTGTAACCTCTGCCTCCCGGGTTCAAATGATTCTTCTGCTTCGTCCTCCCAAGTAGCTGGGACTACAGGTGTGTGCCACCACGCCTAGCTAATTTTTGTATTTTTAGTAGAGATGGAGTTACACTAATTTGGCCAGGGTGGTATGGATCTCTTGACCTCGTAATCCACCCCCATCGGCCTCCCAAAGTGGTGGGATTACAGGCGTGAGCCACTGTGCCTGGCTGGCAATTTTTATTGTATATTGTGTTTTCTGATGCAAACTGACCTCAATTTCGTAAAACACAGCTATTAGGTTATTTGTAATATACTTGAATCCCAATTGTTAGAGGTAGGTAAGGGATATAATCAACATCCTGTAACCTTGCTGCCAGGCCACTGTGAAAACACATATTTTGCTAAACATAGGCATTTTTTCAAAAACAGCCACAAAGCACTCGCAATCCTGTTCTACAGGCCACGAAGTCCTAGTTCTGAGTCCCATATACTCTGAGAATATCTTGCACAAATATTCACTTGAGGCAAATGGGCAATGCTTTAACTCTCCAGTCAGTCACATGACCCATAATTCTCCAGGATCACTGACTCAGTATGAACCATTTAAGAAGAAAGCCTAGGGTACCATTTATAAAAAGTGCAAGATTTACAGATTCTTATAACCTGTTCATACAAACTGGGGAATAGAATATTTGTATAACATTTTAATCAGTCCACTTATCTGATATCACCAGTGAAGTTCAATTTAACATTAAGCTTATTAATAAATATCTGGTGTTGATTAGTAATAAAGATAAATGAAGTCTATCTAGGGAGAAGACTTTGCATTAACTTGTAGGAAACCGCTCCTGGAGGACATAGGCCAACTAACTGTTCTAGAGGACATGCTGAAACCAACACACATTTTAATCACATTTTCTATAATTAATCATGTTAAAATAAATGATAAGCCACATATAATTTACCTTCTTTTTTCCTCACACAGATAGTTTACTAGTATTTTCAACTTAGAGGAACATAACAAAACCATTAAAAATATATTGATATTTGATATTCTTCAGGCAATTCCTTCCTTTTTTACATAGAGGAAATGTATGTAAGAATGTATTTTTTCCTTCCTTCTTTCTTTTCCTTTCTTTCTTCTTTCTTTTCTTTCTCCTTTTTCTCTTTCTCTTTCTTTCCTTTTCCCTTCCTTCCTGTTTTTAAAATCACATCTGTCTGAAGAATGGATATAAAATAACTAGTCTTATAATACAGATAATTAAAGTAAAATTGGTTGTTAATGACTAAGTTACACAGATAGTTGCTGAGTTTTCTTTTATTTAGTCATAAAGTTATTTATCAAATATTAGTCTATTTCTATTTTGAGCCAGATCTATTATCTTTCTAGAAAAATGGGTAATAATAAATGTAATAACAACAATAACCAAAGTAGCTAAAATTTTTACAGAATTTTTTACTCATTTGTTACTGTAACCTTATGAAAACAAAAGCTTTATTATCTGTATTGTGCAAATGAAGATTCCATTGCCTAGAGAGCTAGAGAGTGTAACCGCAAGTCCAAAGTCACGCAACTATCAAATGGTGAAGTGAGGAAGACATTCATGTCTATATGCCTCTTAATTCCTTAACTACTACACTGGGCCATATCCTATCCACTCCCAGTTTCCAGCCCTGAGCCAGCTTTCCCTGTTGATCTACTTACAGATTTAGCTGTATGTGTTATGAAGAATATATAAATAAATAAACCACAGACTCTCTTTAGATGGAGAATACAATTTGATAGGGAGCATAAGATATGTGTAGCATATATATATATATAAAATACAAATATATATATATATAAAACACAGCAAGAAGTAATACATTGTTATTTACAGATTGTTGAGATAAGACAGAGTGAACAGATTATTCAATAAGAACAGACTGTTGAGATAAGACTTCTACATTTTTACTACAGTGATAATACAGTAGCTTTGAAATGAACATGGAATGGATTCCATCCTTTGCCCCTTTGTTGAATGTACAAACAAAATTCCGAAATCCTGTTTTCTGATTTTGGAACCTTCAGAAAATTCAGGGTCATTTAAAAAACTGTCAGAGTGTACACACAGAAGAGTAGATGCTTGGAGGAGAACTTCTCTGAAAACAATAATGCTATAAACCTCATTTTCTTCTCTTATGAGATGAATAATGTGGACTTGGAAAAAGAAGGTTTCAATAAGACCACCTAGGAGCTTTATATGTGTTTCCTGATATTGGAGGGTCTTGAAACTTGGAGTCAGACACTTGCCTAGTGTATTTAAAGGGTAAGAAAAGGAGAAAAGGGATGTCTATCTGCTTGGTGAACAGCCAGGAGAGTATTGCCACTGCTTTCAGACTGATAGGGTCTCCTAGAGCTTGTTGCGGTAAAGGATGTGTTAGTGGAATAAATACAGGGCCCTGCAGGGAAGATAACTGAGCAGAAGCCATTTTAAGAGCTTATCAAGAGGATCAGCAGGGATTGCTGAAGGACTCCTGTAGTGTGAGATATTGTGAACGAGATCCCCAGGGAAATTCGGGGCTGAACTGGAAGCATCCAGCCAGGAGACTGAAATGCCGCAGCTAGGGAAACTTCCATATCCAATCCACAAAAGCATCTCATAAGAGAATAAGCTTTGACCCTCATGTCAAGCACAGAGAATATGGCACAATCAGCAGGAAAAAAACATTTCATTCTCTCTTACCATTCCTGCTTACTTTGACCCTGGAGAGTTCTGAGAAAGCAGCTACTCAGTGAAGGAGGAGGTAGACATCTGAAGGAAAAGCATAGATGACAACCAACCATTCTCATTGTGTTGAGGAAGGCAACTATAGGCCTTGGCTTTGGGAAGAAGTCACAATTTAAATGACTATTGAAACATTAATTAATAATTTTGTTTGTATATGTTATAATTATTGAATTGAGATGTGTTTTGTGACTTAAGGAGTCATAAACTACTTACTACCTAAAAGTAAGCTGGAAAGTAATAAAATCTAAGCAATTTTCCACCCAGGGGCAGGAAAGATTAGCCACACTGAATGAATTTTAAGTGGCTATTGGAGATAAAACAGAATTGTGATTTGAACTTATCTTACAAGTTTCATGTTCAACATACTAATTATATATCTTATAAAGATTTCACAAAATGCTGTGCAATCATAGCTAATAGACTGACCGACTCTTGTACCAAAGCAATGTCGAGTAATATAAAGATTGCTCAATAAGGACTCGCTGGAGCATTGTTTTATTTTTAGCTCCCTCATCTTTTTTGCTGGCACCTTATCTAAATTTCACAATGTTTCTTAATTTCGGCTTCTTTACATGTAATAATGAATAAAAGTGTAATAATGCAGGGTGAAATGCTTTTTGCTTCAAATTAGATGATATAAATCAAATACGGTAATGTAATGAACACATTATAACACTAACTGTGATATATGTGTAGTATTAATATTATTAAAATAATGCAACCACTTTTTTAGTGGAACTTATAAACTCTATTTTGTTAGACAAAAAAGATGAGTTTTTTAGCCCCCAAACTGGTGTTCATATGCATTTCAGACATTTTTGTGAAATACACATACACACAACACACATAGTTTACTTATAATTTTTCTTGTTATACTTTATATATAAATGCAATTATATCTTACTTTGTTATTTACACATTTTTGCACCTTAAAATGGGAATTTTGTCTCAATTTTAAGGCGTATGTAGACTGAGAATAAAATAAGTGACAAAATAAGTGACTAGTCTATATATACTGTATACTAATAATACATATAGTATATTATTAGTGAACATTAATACATACATACATATATACATAAACATAGTACAGAGTATATGTAAGTGTGTATACATACTGGGCAGATATATATGGTGACGTGTATAGAGTTGTGTGTAAGAATGTGTACATAGTTAAATTCTCATAACTCTATGAGATTTATGATATTATTTACTATATATTACAGATGAAGAAACTGAGATGCGGAAAATTTAAATAACTTGGTCATGGTCACAGTGCTGGTGAACAGTAGGGCCCCAACAAAGTAGCACAAGTTTGGCCTCTTACATTTATACTCTATATTCATTTGGCCCTCCATATCCATGGGTTTCACATCCACAGATTCAAACAACCATTGATCAAAAATATTCAAAAAATAAATAGTTAAATAAATAACTAAAAAATAACTACAACAATAAGCATAGAAATAAAAATATAGTATAACAACTGTTTACACTGGATTTTCTTTGCATTAGGTATTATAAGTAATCAAGAGATGATTTAAGTGTATGGGAGGTTGTGTGTAGGTTACATACCAATACAGTGCCATTTTATAACACAGACTTGAGCACCTAAAGATTTTGGTATCTTGGGTGGAGGGGAAGGTTCCTGGAGCAAATGCCCCTGCTGATACCAAGGGATGACTGTACACTTTATTCCCTTCATTGAGAGAGAAGGCTACAATACAATCAAGTACCAATTACAAAGGAAGTTACCAAAACTCAGCTTTGGAAATGTCAGTGTTTATATATGTGAATGTTAATAATTCAGTTAGAATTAGGGAGTTGAAAAGACCTGCCAAGGTAATATGGGTCCTCATGAATGGAAATGGATTTCTTTCCCACTTACAAGTCAAATGAGAAAGATATTAAGAACAATACAAGTACAACTTGGTAAGTTCCCGTTACAGCGTAGGGGACATAGTGATTCACAGGTGTCTGATTTACATCTAAGAAATCAAAACAGCAAAGTTTGACTGAAGCAGCTTGTGGCAGCATAGCAGAGGATGCTGGTAGAAAGTAACTGCACTCTCACTGAGATTAAACTAAAGCTAAATGTTTCCTCTGCTCCAGATGTCAGGTCTTACAATAAAGAGCCTTCAGGGGTTGTCTTAGACCCATTATCAGACTCTTGTCTAAAAGGAAGAGGAGAGACCACAACAGAAATATATGGACAATGAGAATATGTGTCATAAGAAAGTATCCAGTAGCTAGGTTTTTGCACTTATCAAGGGAGCCGTTGGTACAAGACCTCAGTGATTGGAGATCTCCACTGAACCCACAAAGTGATCCCTGAAACAAGTGATAGATGCAAGAGGCAGATACGGGGGCGGTGGTCCCAGAGAAACACTTGGTCCCACAAGTGTTTACATCAGATGTTTTTGTGCAGGGAGTTTGCTATACCAGTTTAAAGTTTAGGGAGAATTACAGAGAAGCTTCATGCTTATGCCAGCAATTCAGAGCGAATGGAAAGAAACAGACTGGCAGTGGCCTTATTCCATAACAGTGACTCAAATGATAAAAGAGAAAAAAGAAAACATGTACCTGTCCTCCAAGATCTTATAGTTCTGTTTAGGGAAACTAGAATCTTCTTAACTGTATATACTACACCAGAAAATACTATACCAGAAAAAAATGCAGCTTTAATAATAAAAATTTCAAATAAAATAATTGAGTTGCAAGCTCTTTATTTAGTTCAATAAATTCAATTTTCTTCATATTTACCTCATGATGCAAACAAAAATAGATGCTAGTTTATTCTTTTCTATTTATTGATTTTTTTTCCTTACAATGTTGTTTACCTGTAAAAATACAGTAATTTTTTATTTTGCTTTTGGTAACATTTTCTTTTTTTCAAAAATTCTTTTATCTTAATTAGAAAATCTGTTTACTATGATATTTCCATATGGCTGTCCAGAAGTTCAGAACTGATACACATCTTAGAAGTAATTTATCACAGCACCTTTATTTTAAATGTAGATAAATTGAGGAGCCTAAAGGTTAAGTGACTCACAAATGCCAGTAAAAAAGAAATGGCAAGAGTCAACATCTCCTATTACCCAGACAATTGTTTTTCATGTAGTATGCAATATTATATTGCTTCTCTGAACACATGACAAATTCATTTTGGGAGGAAGAAATAATGATGTAGTTCTAGGTAACCATCAACACAAAGATAAGATGGATTTACATTGCTTCAGTGCCTTTATTTGATAAGTGATATCAAACATATTATTTAATAATTTCAAAATTAACAGGCACTAAAAGTGGGTTAGGTTCTTGTTAAAAGTGTTTAGAAGGAACAGCCAGGCAAAAATATGCACATGGAATTTTTAATGATATGTACCCAAGAACTATCAGTGTTGGTTTAATGATATGTACCTAGGAACTATCAGTGCTGGTTATTTTTACTGACCCCTCCTACCCTCTTGTTGGTCCTGATAATGAACAATTGCAAAATACTTTTGAAGTTAATTTACAAATTTATTTTTTAAATTCTTTTCGGGCATTCAATGAGTCTGAATAAATATTGGGTGATTAGAACTAATAATACTTAGAAAAGAACAAACCTCAACCTCACTGTGGGTGACAACATAAGTCTTTGGTGTTGTGACTTCTCCTGTGTAAAGACTATATCAAATAGCCTTGTGTCAAATTGTTTTTTGGAAGAAGGTAGAAAATTGTTGGTCACCAGCTATCTGATTAGGTTGTCTTAACTACAACTGGGGCCATTTAGAAAATGACCACAGCAACTCAGGACAAGATTTTTATTGTAGTTTCCAATTATTACAAAAGTGCAGATTGTGGGTCCCAGAAATTTAAGAGGTCTTTGCCTTCAAATGTGTTGTAGTCTAAAAAAGGAAATTAGACCTTGTTTTGTATTTGGCATGGAGGGCTAATAGAGGGCAGGAGGAATATCATATTTGCAAATAAATTTGTGATGTAGGCCATTCTGGAGACCAGATTTTTCACACTTGTTAAGAATGGAATAAGGTATTTTGAGCATATTTGTCCCTAGAAGAATAGATTTGAAATCTTCAGTTTTTCCAATACATAGTTTAGGTTTTGTTTTACAGACACTCCTCTAATTAGTAGTTAAGAGAAAAATAAAGCTTAGCATCTACCAGGCCACTTTCATTTGTATGTGTGGAACTGGCTCATGCTTTGCTGGAATTCAGCTCTATCAGACTGGTGTTGTACTTGGCTAAGTAACATTTTTATTTAAATAAATGCAGAAATTTAAGAAAAGTAAAATACAGGGTTTACTGTTTTCAATATATTTCAGGGGAAGAAAAGGCTTATAAAGCTAGTTATATATCTATTCTAAATATTAGCTAAAGACTAAATAGCTCTTTTTATAGTCATGGCAGATAAATAATGCCGAAAAATTAATCTATTAGGCTGTTATATAATACCCATTTAATGTAAAATATAGAAATTATAAGATTTAAGAGGAATACATCACATGCTTTGTTTCAATAAACTCATATACAAGAGAATATATAGCAGCATGCCTCCCTTTATGGTGCTGCACAGATACTGCATTTTCATACAAATTGAAGATTTGTGACAATTCTATAGTAAGCAAGTCTATCTGTGTCACTTTTGCCAATAGCATGTGTTCCCCTCACTTCATGTCTATGTCTCATTTTGGTAATTTTCACAATATTCCAAAATTTTAAATAATTGTTAGGTTTGTTTAGTAATCTATAATCATTGATCTTTAATGTTACTACTATAATTGTTTTGGGGGTACAATGAACCAGGCCTATATAAGATGGCAAATTTAATGGATAAATTTGTATTGTGTTCTGACTTCTCCACTAGACCAACAGTTCCCCTGTCTTTCTGCCTCTCCTAGGGCCTCCCTATTCCCTAAGACAAAACGATATTGAAATTAGTCCAATTAATGATCCTACAATGGCCTATAAATGTTCACGTGAAATGAATAATTACATATAATTACGTCTTTCACTTTAAATCAAAAGCTGGAAATGATTAAGCTTAGTGAAAAAGGCATGAATGCTGAAAGCTGAGATAGGCCAAAAGCTAAGCCTCTTGTGCCAAACAGTTAACCAAGTGGTTACTGAACAACAACAACAAAAAGTTATTAAAGGAAATTAAAAATGCTACTCCAGTGAACACATGAATAAGAAAGGAAAACAGCCTACTGTTGATATGTAAAAAGTTTCTGTGGTTTGGATAGAAGATCAAACCAGCAACAACATTCCTGTAAACCTAAATTAACCCAGAGTAAGGCTGCAACTCTCTTTCACTCTATTTCAACTGAGAGAGGTGAGGAAGCTGCAGAAGAAAAATTTGAAACTAGCAGAGATTGGCTCATGAGGTTTAAGGATAGAGGCTGTCTTCACAACATAAAAATGTAAGTTGAAACAGCAAGTACTGGTGTAGAAGCTGCAGTAATTTATCCAGATCTAGCCTATATCATTGATGAAGGTGCCTACAATACACAACACAAGAAAGCCATCTACTGGAAGAAGATGCCTTCTAGGACTTACATAGCTAGAAAGGAGAAGTCAATGCCTAGCTTCAAAGGACAAGATGACTCTCTTCTTGAAAACTAAGGCAGCTGGTGACTAAGTTGTATGTTTATTTGCCTAATTTACAAAAATCCTGGGGCCCTTATGAATTATGCTAATTCAACCTCTATGTGGACTCTATAAATGGAACAATAAAACATGGATGACAGTACATCTGTTTACAACATGGTTTCCTAAATATTTTAAGCCCACTATTGAGACCTACTGCTCAGTGAAAAAATTCGTTTCAAAATATTACTACTTATTAACAATGCATCTGGTCATCCAAGAGCTCTGATGGCAATGTCCAAGAAGATCAATGTTATTTTCATACCTGCCAACAAAATGTCCATTCTGCAGTCAATGGATCAAGAAGTAATTTTGACTTTTGAGTATTTTGATTTAAGGGGCCAGGTGTGCTACCTGATGCCTGTAATCCCAGCATTTTGGGAGGCTGAGGCGGGAAGACTGACTGAGAGCCAGGAATTTGAGACGAGCCTACACAACATGGTGAGACCTCATCTCTATTAAAAATAAAATTTAAAAAAAAATAGCTGGACATACTTGCATGTGCCTTTAATCTCAACTACTCAGGAGGCTGAGGTGGGAAGATCATTCGAGCTCAGAAGTTCAAGGCTGCTGCAGTGAGCTGTGATCACACCACTGCTTTCCATCCTGGGTGACAGAGTAAGATCCTGTGTAGCAAAAAAAAAAAAAAAAAAAAAAAGTAAATAAATAGCTGCTATAGAAAGTGATTCCTCTGATGGGTCTGGACAAAGTAAACTGAAAACCTTCTGGAAAGAATTCACCATTCTAGATGCCATTAAGAATATTCATGATTCTGGGAGGAGGTAAAAATATGCACATTAACAAGAGTTTAAAAGAAGTTGATTAGAATCATCATGGATGACTGAGCTGTTCAAGACTTCAGTGGAGGAAGTAACTGTAGATGTGGTAGAAATAGGAAGACACCTAGAATTAGAAGTGGAGCTTGAAGATGTGACAGAATTGCTGCATGAGTGGATGAGCAGTTACTTCTTATGAATGAACAAAGAAAGTGGTTTCTTCACATGGAATCTATTCCTGGTGAAAATGTTGTGAATATTGTTGAAAAGAAAACCAAGAATTTAGAATATGACATAAATTTAGTTCACAACACAGCAGCAGGGTTTGAGAGGATTGATTCTAATTTTGGAAGAAGTTCTATCACAGGTAAAATGTCATCAAATAGCAACACATGCTACAGAGAAATCTTTCATAAAAGGAAGAATCAGTTGATGAGTAAACTTCACTGTTTGTTATCTTATTTTAAGAAATTGCCACAGCTACCCCAATTTTCAGCAATCACCACCCTAATTAGTCAGCAGCCATCAACATCAAGGTAAGATACCTCAGCAGTGAAAAGATTATGACTCTGGCTTGAGCCCAGGAGTTGGAGGCCAAATTGGGCAACATGACAAAACTTTGTCTCTACAAAATAAATAAACACATACACACATACATGCATACATACATACATACAATACAAAAAATTAGCTGGGTGTGGTGGCATGTGCCTGTAATCTCAGCTACTGGAGAGGCTGAGGTGGGAGGATCCTTTGAGCCTAGGAGGTCAAGGCTGCAATGAGCTGAGATTGCACCACTGCACTCTGGCCTGGACTGGACCCTATCTCAACAAAATAAAATATAAATAAATAAATAAATAAATAATAGATTATGACTCTCTGAAGGCCCTGACAATCATTAGCACTTTTTTTCTTCATCTTTTAAGTTCAGGGTTACATATGCAGGACAAGCAGTTTTGTTGCACAGGTAAATGTGTGCCATAGTGGTTTAATGCACAGATCATCCCATTACCTAGGCATTAAGCCTGGCATCCATTAACTATTCTTCCTGATGCTCTCCCTCCCCAGACTCAACCAACAGGTCTTAGTGTGTGGTGTTCCCCTCTATGGGTTCATGTGTTATCATCATTCAGCTCCCAATTATAAGTGAGAACATGCAGTGTTTGGTTTTCTGTTCTGCGTTAGTTTGTTGAGGAAAATGACTTCCAACTTTATCCTCTGCAAAGGACATGATCTTCTTCCTTTTTGTGGCTGCAGAGTATTCCATGGTTGTATATGTACCACATTTTCTTTATCCAGTCTATCATTGATGGGTATTTGGGGTGATTCCATGTCTTTGCTATTGTGAATAGTGCTGCAATTAATATAGACATGCATGTGTCTTTATAATAGAATAATTTATATTCCTTTGGGTATATACCCAGTAATAGGATTGCTGGGTGCCATTGCTGGGTCAATCCCATTATTGGGTATATACCCAAAGGAATATAAATTATTCTATTGTATTTTATAGAATAAAATATAGGTTTTTGAGGAATTGCCACACTCTCTCCCACAGTGGTTGAACTAATTTACACTTCCACCAACAGTGTAAAAGTATTCCTTTTTCTCCATAACCTCAGCAGTGGTTGTTTTTTGACTTTTAATAGTAGGCATTCTGACTGGTGTGAGATGGTATCTCATTGTGGTTTTGGTTTGCATTTCTCTAATAATCAGTGATATTGAGCTTTTTTTCATGTTTGTTTGCCTCATGTATGTCTTATTTTGAGAAGTGTCTGTTCATGCCCATTGCTCACTTTTTAATGGGGCTTGTTTTTTTCTTGCAAACTTGTTTAAGTTCATTGTAGACTCTGAATATTAGATCTTTGTCTGATGAATAGATTGTAAAAATTTTCTCCCATTCTCTAAGTTGTCTGTTTACTCTGATGATAGTTTCTTTTGCTGTGCAGAAGCTCCTTAGTTTAATTAGATCCCATTTGTACAGTTTTGCTTTTGTGGCAATTGTTTTTGGTATTTTCATCATGAAATCTTTGCCTGTACTTACATCCTGGATGGTATTGCCTTGATTTTCTTACAGGGTTTTTATAGTTTTGGATTTTACATTTAAGTCTTTAAATCATCTTTGGTTAGTTTTTGTATATGGTGTAAGGAAGGGGTCTAGTTTTAATTTTCTGCATATGGCTAACCATTTCTCCCAGCACCATTTATTAAACAGGGAATCCTTTCCCTATTGCGTTTTTTTTTTTTTTTTTTTTTTAAGGTTTTTCAAAGATCAGATGATTGTAGGTGTGAAGTCTTATTTCTGAGTTCTCCATTTTGTTCTATTGGTTGACGTGTCTGTTTTTGTACCAGATCATTAGCAATTTTTTAGCAATGAAATATCTTTCAATAAATGTATGTGTGTCATTTTTAAGACAAAATGCTTTTGCACACTTAACAGACTGTAGTGTAAACATGACTTTTGTATGCATTGAGAAACAAAAAAAATTATATGACTTGATTTAATGCAATATCCATTGTCTTGCAGCAGTCTGAAACTGAATCTGCAGTATCTCCGAGATATGTTTGTACAAAAAAAGAACCATTTCATAACATTATTAAAGTAGTTCAAATGTGATCAACACAAACATTTTAAAAAATGAAACTGCATACCTAATTTAGACCTTAATCTTGAAAGGGCAAGTAATGGCTATTGTACCTTATAGAAGATTATGCTCAAATATGGCAGAATTAGCATAATAGATACTGTCAATATTTTACATGTAAAATACCATGCACATAGTCATCAAAGAAGAAATTACTTTCTTTGAGCACATAATTATTTTTTATTTTTAATATTATAATTTTCTTTTTTCTTTTTCTAAGAAATAATGAGTATTTCTCCTATTATTAACATATTTATCTTATTATTATTCCCCCTATTATTAACACATTACATTAGTATGGTATATTTATGACAACTAACTAACTAATATTGATATAATATTATTAACCTAATTTAGAACTTTATTCATATTTTCTCTTCTGCTCGGGATCACATCTGGGATACCACATTACATTAGTTTTATGTCTTCTTATGTGCCTGTTGGTTTTGATAGTTTCTCAGACTTTATTTTTATTTTGAGACAGAGTATCCCTCTGTTTCCTAGGCTGGAGTGCAGTGGAACAATCACAGCTTACAGCATCCTTTGCCTCCAGGGACAAGTGATCCTCCCACTTCAAGCCGCCCAAGTTGCTGAGATTACAGGTGTGTGTCACCATGCCAGTTATTTTTTTGTGGAGATGAGGTTTCCCCACGTTGCCAAGGCTGACCTTGAATTCCTGGGCTCAAGCAATCTGCCCACCTTGGCTTCCCAAAGGGCTTGGAGTATAGATGCGAGCCATCACGCTCAGCAGACTTTCCTTATTTTTAATGACTTAGGCAGTTTGAGAAATATTGGTTAAATATTTTGTAGGAAGTCCCTCAATTGGAATTTTTGTGTTGTTTTTCTCAAGTTTACACATGGGGTAATGTGTTTTAGGGAGGATGATCACATAGGTAACATGCCAGTCTTTGTAGTACATTTTAGTAAGGATATATACACAAATATGACTTATCACTGTTGATGATGTTAATTGACCACCTGGTTTGAGCTAGTGTTTATCAAGTTTATCCACTGTAAATTTATTCTTTTTTTTCTCCCTTTCCATATTCTACTTTGTGGAATAAATCACTGTATATAACACGTACTTAATGAGTGTGAAGTTGTGTGGCTCTTCCTTAAGAAAATAACTATTTTAAAACATATTTGTAATTCTTCTGTATGAGAGATTTGTCTCTTTTTCGTTTATGTGTTTGCTTAATCATTTTATATCAAAATTGACTCATGGATAGTTATTTTTACTTTGGTTTATAATCCAATAATATTTCACCTTGTTGCCCAAATTTGCCACTGGGTGTTCTTCAGTTGGCTCATGTATCCCTTTGTCATTCTCCTCATCATTGTGACTTTTTTTCTTTAAATGCTTTTTTTACTTTTTGATAGAACAAGAAGTTGTGTTCATCTTGTATATTTCATGTCCCACCTCTATATTCAACCATTTCTCCACGCATCCTAAGTTTTTTTTAATTTTTTTTTTTAATTAGAGAATGACATTAGACCCAAAGATCTGGGTGCTAGTTGTGCTCATTGTTAATGGGGTGCCATTACTTCTATGCCCTCTCAACTGAAAGAGCAAGTCAGTATATGTTTGTATGCTTACATATCTGGAAATCTATATCCAGCATATGTGTTTGTTGAGCAAATGAAGAGTGCCTACTGATGTATCCAATTCTATTCCATTTCCACACGGACCACTTCAGTCAGTTCACTCTCTTGCTTGTCTATAACCTTCTACTCCAACAGTGAGAAACTTAACTCCTACTATCTGCCACACATTTCCTTAAATGTCCAATTCCAGTATACCTGTATTGTGTTTCAGAATTGTTAACCTGCATGTCAATCGAGAATAACTGTATGAATTAGAGTATAGCACTTAGGTACAGTTCTTTTTACCTGTAAGAAAAAAAAAAAAAAAAAAAAAAAAAAAAAAACCAAAAATCTACTCCAGTCTCCATTTATTTCCAAAATCTTACATCAGTACTTTTTTCTCTTTTCGCTTTCAATAAGGTTGGTTCATACATTTGTAATACATTTACTAGTAGATTTGTTTATAACATTCTGAATCTCACCCTGGGATTTCTAGATCCTTAAATTATTTTGTAAAATTTGCATGCATTAAATATTTTTGTGTTGTTTTTCACAATATTCTTTGTGCCATAAAATTCACCCAAATGTGTAGAAATTAATGTCTTTTATTTACAGAGTTATCTAATCATCATGACTTTTATCTCTCACGATGGCAGCAGTAGGAAGAATGTTGATGTTCCCTGGGTCATGAGGATACATTATGCTTCAACTTGATATATATAGCTAACGTCTACTTAATTAAAAAGGACTGTTAGACAATCAATACTCAACTTTAGGCTTTGGTTCATCATCGAACACCCAATTCTGATGAACAGTGCAAATCACATGGTCATTTATCCCATGGTCAGCCATTCCGTCTTGTGCACATTTTAATAACAACATAAGAAATATTTTTCAAAGGAAAGGTAGTTATTTGTAAAGAATAAGTTTGCTTCAAAACTTTGTGGGACTTTGGTATGATTTTCTTATTGTGGATTGCTATAGGCTCCGATCAGCCAGAAGCATTTTGAGCATCACTGAATTTGCTGCATTATAAGGGTCTTGTGTAGAGCAACTTGCTCTGCATCTTGAACAACTGGAGAACAGCACAGTAGTGTAAAATGCCTTCTAAACTAAAAGCAAAACAAAAAATGCCATGTGGTTTGAGGTAAACCTTCTAAAGAACGTTATTATTAACATGGTGCAGAAATCTATTACTTAGAGGAGCACTAGATTCATGGCTAAGCTTTGGAGAGGACAGTAAGCTGTGAATAGTGAAAAGGAGTGATAAATGCACAGTAGTGTTAGCCAAGGTAGCAGTGAAGTAAGACTAAATCCAGCTTTTGAGGAGGTGAAAAGGTACAGGACGCAGTCTTCAGAAAGAGCCTATTATACATATGTCTTTAGGTAGAGAGAAAAAAAATCCTTAATATTTAAATTAGGCTAAGGCGAACTATTTACATTTTGTCAGGTAGTTTCAGAGACAAATATTTTGAGAGTGAAAGTGAAAAAAAATAGGATCCTTGCCCTTGTTTCCCAAGAGTACATGGAATATATAAAAGGTGTTCACAAGCATGAGAAATACTTTTAAAACATAGTCCTCTCGTATCAAATAATTGTCTTTCAAAAATATCCCCTTCGTTTTGGAATTTTAATTGCATATGCTTGGATACCTAATGGTGGATGGCTCTCTATTTGCAATTTTTTAGGTTAAAATCTCAAATTTTTGCTTCTTCTAACTGTTTAAAACTATGAGCTCACAAACTTCACCAATGTTTGTTAAGAACAGGAAGAAATCTCTAAAGTTTACTATAGATCCTACTATGGAGAAGCAAACATGGACACCTGGAGATATGTGGACAAGGTAGTAAGAAATTAGGTAATAGGGTCACAATAGCCAATAATATGCCCTATCTGATTTCAGGTAAGGAGACCAGAGTAATTTAGACAGTGTTATTTTTGTCTGGTAGTTGAAAACTTTTTGCCAGAGCAAAGATGAATGTAGCCATTTCTTTTTCCACCTTGTAAATATATCAAGCTTTTTAAAAATCACTTTCTAGTCAAATTGTTACATTAATCCGTGATATGCTAACATCTCTGTGCATTTTAAAAGCGACTTTCTGCTTTGTCTCTAATGAGGAGAATTCCAGGAATGTCCCTAAGGAAAGATATGTTTAGCAGGTGGGACCTCTTGGTATTTCTCAGGTCATACCACCTACTCATATGGCCAGTCTTAGGAGCCACTGAAATCTAACCGAGGTATGTTTCCCTAAGTGTAACTCTGGAGCTAAGGGAGAAAAAAAACAAAACAAAAAAACTTCTCTCTTAAAATGACTTTTCCCTGATTATTTGTCAGGGACTGCATGCTGTCCTTCACACTATTAGGTTGGTGCAAAAGTAATTGTAGTTTTTGCTGTTACTTTTAATGGTAAAAATCACAACCACTTTTGCACCAACCTAATAATACATGTCAACATATTTGGACCAAAGTGGAGATGAAGATGAGGGCCAAGAAGCAGCTTAAAACACATGTTATAGTTATAATCCTATGTTTTTTACTAGCCATGTACTTCATGGAATTTTCTACAGTTTGTGTTATCAACAATAGTAGTAACAATACCTTACATTTATGCATGCCTTTATAATCTTCAAAGCGTATTTACATGCATTATCTCATCTGAACTTCACAATATGTGAAGGTCTGGAAAATATGTATATGTATGTGTTTATATATGTGCATATGCATGTATGTACATATACATATATATACTCACACATAAATGATGTTTATGTATCACTTCACATTTAACTTTATAAATATGACAAACATGTATCAAGTGAAAACTTTATAAGGTGACAAACAGTATCATATTTAATCTTCACAAAATCCCTATCAGAGATACAGAAAATGTATTATTAAATATCCCTTTTTTACAGATAAGGAATAAAATTTTGAAGAGGTCAACTGTCTGGCTCAAGACACTGCAGGCAATAAGCAAAAGAGACTGAATTTAACTCGACTTCAGATTTCTCATGTAGTTTGGATCCCACTAGACTAGCTATTTAACTGAAGAGAGTTCAATAACCCCAGTGCTCAAGTTGCACTCCACACTAATTAAACAGGAATGTTTGGGGGTAGGACTCAGGCAGCAATTTTTTTTTTTTTTTTAAAAGATCCTCAGATGATTCCAATATTTGGGAGTATGTAAACTAATAAACTGGTCTGTTTTTTGTAATTTAACCTGACAAATATCTATTCACTTTTCAAAGTATGTTTCTAAGGTGCCATTAATATAACTACTCATTTGCTTTTTACCTTGACTTTTATTCACAGAAGCTGTGTATGGTATCTCTAAACATATAAAGTTAAACATGATTAGTAGGTTTTTATCAATAAAATCACATATGCTAGAAACGTGAAAAATAAGTCAGCATTTATAGGTACTATAAGAGGAAAGATTAAATGCTCACCTTTCTAGTTTTGCCAACCTATTAAGAAAAAAACAGACAAAACACAAATATGAATTCCTGAAAAATATTTTTAAGCAAAAATTCCTGTTTATTCCTTTTGGGAGCTACTTTCAAAGTTAGCCTACTTATCTCATTCTCTTATTATCATCGCTACTCCTTTTCTGTTTTTTTTTTTTTTTTAAAGGGAATTTTGCTAATAAGATCAAAGGAAAACAAGCAACTTTTGCTATCAGTGGATATGAAAGAGGGTCATAGATACCCAAGAAGCCACTCTGTGCTTTTTATAAACCAGGAGTCCAGGAATCCAGACCTAATTTGGCAGGATTTTCTGTGCGCAGTAGACCAAGAGAATCCAATTCAGAATACTCCAGGAAGTCTGCCCTCATTGGAACCAGAAACTAGTATGATAATGCTTTTGAGGTAGTCCGGGTGGAAAACTCAGTCAAATGGTTGCCCATCAGGTACAGGTTTGTTATCAGCATCTACCTTCAAAGCTTCTGTCTCTAGTCAAAGAAGTAAGTGTACTTTAAAAGCAATAATAAAAATAAAAAACCTCTTTTTTAATGGTTCTGGGCAGGTCGACTCTTTGAAAGAGCCAGAAATTTGTGGCAATGAGGATAGGATTCAGTGAGTGCAACTAGAGCAGTTCAGTATCTCACAAAGTCAACCAGGGTGTAATCCCTGAGAGCAAGAATGCAATTGAGAATTTACTCATTTCTAGTTGATTCTTCAGATTAATTGGTCATGGAGCTTCTAAAAAGTTTGAAAATACCCGTGTGAACCCCCAGATGGTTTGTGAAAAATGTCTCCCTGGCATATTAACTACTTTCAATAAGGTGAGCATTTTTCTTTTTATCTTTCCTTTACTTTCTTTGCTTTTTTTTTCTTTTTAGAAAATTTGAGCATGTCAGTTTCATTCTTTTAAGTACAAGTGGTAACATTTAAGTATTAAAAAAAACACACCTGTGTCAGGGACGGACATTGCCCAGCAAATTCGATATGTGAAAACTGACTGTACTAGCAGACTTACATAATACTGTCCTTGGGGTCCATGTTAAGATGACCTATAAAGATATCTGCTTTTTATTGTGGTACAACTAAATTCATTTGAATGTGATCCAAGATAAATTGGTTTTATATTATATTCTGCTCAGGATGACTAGGGATTATAGAACTGGCACTGGATTCAGAGTCAGAAAATATTTTATTTTCTTGGCTCTGATTTTAAATGTTCAATTTAAATTCTCTATGTTTCAATTTTCTCATTTATTTTTAAATGGACATGAATATACTTTTTTTCTGCTATACTGCCATAGGTTGATCAAGGGTCAAATATGAATGTTCTTTGCCAAAGAATAAAGTTTGAGGTATTATCTTTCACATAAATATTTTGAAAAGTGCACTTTCACCTCTATTTAAAAAGGTAGAAAGTGTCAGCTATTTCCTATGCCATGCTTGTGAAACAGTGATGTGCATACCACTCTGTCACCTAGACTGGAGACACAGTTTCTTAGGAGAAACTGTGTGGCATGCTGTAATGCCACAATATGAGCACAGGACATTTTCACACAGTGTCAACATCACATTAATATCTGGGCAAAAGTTTGATACTTTGATAAATAATAATGATATCTTGTATTAATCATGAGCATACAAATTTCTCCTGAGTTTTAACAACAGCACAAAAAAATTCAGTATTTTGCCAAGTGTCAAGTAGCTTCAATAATACCTTGAGAACAATGAGGCATATTTATTTATGTTCTTCTCTGCTACTCAGGATAGTTAGGCAGAACATTTTGAGATGCCCAGTCCTGTATCAAAGTATCAAACTCTTCTGATTCATACATGAGGCCTTCCGTAATACTGGATCTAATTGTCTATTGATTCTTTTTTCCACTACGCCCTATGTCTCAATCGATATACCTGACTGGTATATCTTCTTTAACCCATTGCAGAATGACTTTGAGGAGATATTGTGTATTTTATAAACAGTTCAGGCTGGGCATAGTGGTTCACGCCTGTAATCCCACCACTTTGGGAGGCTGAAGCAGGTGGACCACCTGAAGTCAGGAGTTCGAGACTAGCCTGACCAATATGTTGAAACCTTGTCTCTACTAAAAGTACAAAAATTATCTGGGTGTAATGGCATGCGCCTGTAAGTCCCAGCTGCTTGGGAAGCCGAGACAGGAGAATTGCTTGAACCCGGGAGGCGGAGGTTGTAGTGAGTCAAGATCATGCCCCTGCACTCCAGCCTGGGCGACAGAGTGAGACTCTATCTCAAAAAATAAAAAAAAAAAATAGATAAACAATTCATTCCATAATATACTAGCATGCTTCCCTGTATTAAACTTGATTTATCACTCGGTACCAAGAAGAGGAAAATAAGCATATTTAGTGTGTATATGGGAGGGGAGGCAAGCATAAAAACTAAAAGGTTGAAATGACTTTAGTTGCTCAGCTCCTCTATTTTTCCACCCTTGGATCCATGGTACATTTTTTAAGGTCTGATCATCCTTTTCTTCATTGTGAAAGTTTTCCGTATCAGATGATTATAACATGAATCTTCTTATACCATGGCTTATTTGTGAGCATTCTCAACTTCCCTATAAATTAAAATTTTTTTTAAAAGTTGCAAGGGTGCAGATGAGTGTCAGGAAAGCTTGTTAACAAGACTGATGTTCATCCATGTTGACAATTTGCTAAATAGTATTTCATCATATTGATATGTATCAATTTACTTATTTACCTATTGATGGACATTTGGATTAATCCAATTACTGGGCAATTATTAATAAAACTGCAATGAATATTCATGAGAAAGTCTTTATGAGACTGTATGGTTTCATCACTCTTGGGTACATAACTAAGACCAGAACTGATGGTCAAATTGCAAGTTTATGTATAACTTTAAAAGAAAGTTCTCAACAATTTTCCAAAGTAGGTTTTACCATTTTGCATTCTTATCATCAATGTATGAGAGTTCCAGCTGCTCCACATGTGTACCAATACTTAGTGATATCAGCCTTTTTTTTTTTTTTTTTGAGACAGAGTCTCGCTCTTGCCCAGGCTGGAGTACAATGGCATGATCTCGGCTCACTGTAACGTCCACCTCCCAGGTTCAAGTGATTCTCCTGCCTCAGCCTCCTGAGTAGCTATAATTACAGGCACCTGCCACCATGCATGGCTAATTTTTGTATTTTTAGTAGAGACAGGGTTTTACCATGTTGATCAGGCTGGTCTCGAACTCCTGACCTCGTGATCCGCCCACCTCAGCACCTGAAAGTGCTAGGATTACAGGCATGAGCCACAGCACCCAGCCGATATCAGCCTTTTAAATTCTAGTTTTTTGATGATTTTGCAGTGGTATCTTCCTGCATTTTTAGTTTGTATTTCTTTGTTGATAAAATTAAACATCTTTTAATGTATTTATTAATCATTTATACATGCTCTTTTGTGCAGTCACTGTCACACAGTTTGTGTACTTTTAATGGACCTGTTTACGTTCTTACTAACAAGTTATAAGGTATATATGTATATGTTGAAAGTATTATCTCCAGATCTGTGACTTGCAAAATTATCTCAGATCTGTATGTATAGAATCTATAGTGATGTCATCTCTTTCATTTTTGATAGTTGCTATTTGTTTCTTCTCTGTTTGGTCTTGGTCAATCTGGCTAGCAGTTTATTAATTTTATCAATCTTTAAAAATAATTATTTTTGGTTTAATCAATTTCCTCTGTTGATTTTCTATTTTCAATTTCATTTATTTTTGCTCGTATCTTAATTGTTCCAATTCTTTTAGCAAGTTTTAGGCATATTTCATTTGGACTTTGCCAGTTTGTTCAGTTGGAAGTTTAGATTTTTTATGTGCTTCCAATTTCACCCTCCCACCTTTGAACTTTGCTGTCATATATTCTATTTTCCACATGTGCTATAAACACTGATTCAAAGCCTCTAATTTTGCTTAGGAAGTGCAAATACCTTTTGGAGAAATTAAAAACAAAAATCAAATATATATATTTTTAACTTTCATTTGTGTAATTTTCATTTTCATTGCTCTTCATTAATTTATTTATATTTAAGTTTCTGTTTGGGGTACTTACTTATTTATTTTGCAAAGCCGTAGAAACCATGGGGTATTTTTTTTTTCCTGACAGAAGTTTTTAAGAATATTTCTCATTAGACAGAGTCATTGGTCATAAGTTCTCTAAGTAGTATTTTTCTCTGGGAAAAAAAAAAAAGTTTTTTTCTTTATTTTTAAATGTATTTTTATTGATAATAGAATTCTGGGCTCACAAAGTTTTTTTAAAAGCACTTTAATGTTGCCAATTCATTATCTTCTGGTTGATTGTGTATTATCGAACAAGAAGACTGCTGTATTTCTTCTTTTTTTTTCATTTTTATTTTTTTGAGACAGGGTCTCACTCTGTCACCCAGACTGGAGTGCAGTGGCCCGATCTTGGCTCACTGCAACCTCCACCTCCAGGCTCAACCGATTCTCCGGCCTCAGCCTCCCAAGGAGCTGGGATTACAGGTGTGAGCCACTACCACCAGCTAATTTTTGTATTTTTAGTAGAAGCTGGGTTTTACCATGTTGCCCATGCTGGTCTTGAACTCAAATAATCCGCCTACCTCAGCCTCCAAAACTGCTGTGATTATGGGAGTGAGCTACTGCTCCTGGCCTGAACTTCGTAGAATTGTTCTTCTATACATAACATGTCTTTTTCTTCTGACTGCCTTGTTTTATTCTTTGGCTCTTGGCACTTTTAATATGTTGCACCTAGTATTTTTTTATTAATTTCTGTTCTCCAAGTTTTTGGTTTTGTGATCTAATTTATTACATTAAAAAATTCAACTATTCCTTAAAATATTTTTTAAATATTTAAAAATATATTTTGCCCTTCTTCTCTTTCTAGTATCCCAATTACACATCTGTTAGACCGTTTGATATTGTCCCATTGCGCAGGATTCTCTGTCATTTTCTCTCTCTCTCTCTCTCTCTCTCTCTCTGTCTGTCTCTCTCTCCTCTTTGTGTCTTAGTTTGGGTTGTTCTTTTTTACTTATCTTGAACTTTACTAATATTTTCTTCAGCTATATTGAGTATACATATATTTGGGCCCATTGAAGGCCTTCCTCATCTCTGTTACTATGTTTCTGTTTTTTTCTAGCATTACTATTTGATTCTTTCTTATACTTTTCATCTCTTCAAAATACCTCATCTGTTCATAAAAGATGTCCACCTTTTCCTCTAGAGCCTTTAACATCTTAGACACAGTTATTTAAAATTCACTGATAATTCCAACATCTGGGCCTTATCTAAGTCGTTTTGTTGATTGCTTATTGAGTTGTATCTTAACCTTGGTGTGTGTTTGGGGGTGGGTGGGTATATACGTGTGTGTGTGTATGTGTGTGTGTGTGTGTGCATGTGTATTTTATACACAGGCATCATGTGTAGGCATGTAGAGGTTGAGAGAAATATTATTGATGCCTGAAAATGGACAACCGTCTTTCCTGGACAGTGAGTTAAGGTCATGAGTATATCTAGCTGGCAGTGAAGCTGGTTTGTTTCTTTGTTTTTTTACACCTCCAGGTTTAGGTGGGTGCTCCACTGTTACTTTGTGCTTGAGGATCGAGAGCTGAATTACAGGAGGGTTTTTCTCCATGTTCCTAGACTACTTTCAGCCTTAGACTTTCCCTACATGTGGAATATCTTCACGTTCTTGACCGTCTCCCAATGTTTTTTTCTTATTATTTTGTGCTTATGGACCTGAAAGCTGATCCAAAAGGGGCGAGGGTGGGGATAGACAGTTACACTTTTGTGTTTTCTGTTGTCCTGGTTTAGTCTTAGGTAGGCTTTGTGACCTTGGCTCTTGAGGTTGTGTCTTTCTCATGATCATGTGAGATCAAAGATCATGTCCTGCCCTAAGCAGTAAGGAATCTCATTTGCTGCTCTTCCCTCGGTGGTTTAGGCTTGTGTATTGTAAGGAAGAAGGATCGAGTTGAAACTCTCGCTCCACAGTGTTGACTATTCTTCTCCCACAGACTGGCACAAGGGAGAGCGACACTTGAATATGTGGTGAGATGTGTGAAGAGCATGACAATGGATGCAAACACCCTGGTAATTGCTAATCTATTTTACTTCTATAAGTTTTTCATTATTAAGACATTTTATTTTGTCATTTCAAGAATGCAAAAGACATAAGTAGAATTGGAATGTGTAACCTTTTGAGATTGGCTTGTATTATTGCCTTTCAGATTCATTAAAATGTTTACATGTATAACTCACTGTTTCTTTGTATTACTGAGTAGTATTCCACTGTATCCGGGTACCACAGTAACTTCAACCAGTCACCTGTTGAAGAATTTTTTTCCAGTTTTTGGTTATTATTGATAAACCTGCTATGAACATTTATGTGAAGATAAGTTTTCATTGCTTTGGGATAAATGTGTAGGAATGCAATTATTGGGTCATCTGATAAGTGTGTGTGCGTTTATAAAAAACTGCCAAACTATTTTCCAGAGTGGCTGTACTCTTTTACACCCCCAGCAGCAATGTATAAAAGATACAGTTTCTTTGTATCCTTATTAGAATTTGATAATCTCACTATGTTTAATTATAACTGTTTTATTATATACATAGTGATGGTCAATTGTTTTTTTAATTTGTATTTCCCTAATGGCTAATGATTTTGAACATCTTCTTTTTTTTTTTTTTTTTTTTTTTTTGAGATGGAGTCTGGCTCTGTCGCCCAGGCTGTGGAGTGCAGTGGTGCAATCTTGGCTCACCGCAAGCTCCGCCTCCTGGGTTCATGCCATTCTCCTGCCTCAGCCTCCCGAGTAGCTGGGACTACAGGCGCCCACCACCACGCCTGGTTAATTTTTTGTATTTTTAGTATAGACGGGGTTTCACCGTGTTGGCCAGGATGGTCTCGATCTCCTGACCTCGTGATCCGCCTGCCTCAGCCTCCCAAAGTGCTGGGATTACAGGTGTGAGCCACCGCGCCCGGCCGAACATCTTATTATGTACTTTTTCTATCTGTGTATTCTCTTTGTTGAAAATTCTATTAATGTCTTTTGCCATTTTCTAATTAGATAGTTAAAAGCTTTTTTTTTTTTAATACTTAGAGAGTACTTTATATATTTTAAGTATGGTTTACAAATATTTTTTCCAGGTTTTAGCTTGTCTTTCATGTTCTCTACAGAGATTTTGTAGAGAAAAAAACTTTAATGAAGTCCAGTTTATCTATTTTATTATTTTAGTGATTGCATTTTGTCACGTCTAAGAACTCTGCCTAATCTTCTACCTCAAAGACTTTTTCCTTCATTGTCTTCTAAAAGCTTTATAATATTATATCTTATGATAAAACCGTTGGTTCATTTTGAGTGAACTTTTATAAAGTGGAGGTTTTATTTCAAGGTGTATTTGTTTTGGTGATAGATATCTAATTGCTACATCACTTGTTGAAATGTATACATTTTAGCTGTAAGAATAATTATTTAATAATTAAAAGCATATCAATTGCTTACAAAATTTATAAAAGGTACAAAAGGTGCTAGTGACTATCTTATTTTATGTGCAAAAGCCTTTTGGCAGTTACTAACATGGTGGTATCATGTTAATAATTGTAACAATATTAGCATGATGAGACTATTATGAGCACAAAATTTAATTTCTTCAGGCAATACTGATAAAGAAGAACAGTGTAGAAGAAAAGTAGAATGGAAACAAAGCAAAGCAAATCTATTGCACAATTTTAAGGGTCATTAACATTTGATTGGGAATATTATAGCACATAATATATTATATTTTTTAAATATAAACATGCTGTTAAACAATGTTATTTTTAAAAGTTTGCCTTGTTTCTCTTGTGCTTTTCCATATTCTTACATTAGATACTGTTTTTTTCCAAAAACTAAATCTGAAATGACTAGGGCATGCTTCTTATACTCCTTCTGCATCTGAATCTTCTTTGTCTCAGGGTAAACTTTCTTACTACTCAAGGAAGCTATAAAATATGTATATCACTGCCACAATTTTTTATTATTTGGAGATAAAAATGGAACCTAGAGAACTGACATTTTATCCAGTTGAAATGAACCAATATTAAATAACCTGGAACCCTCCAGCAAAAACCCTAAAGTTTTAGATTTTTCATCCAAAGAAATTATACATTACCTAACCAAAGGTACAATTATAAAAGTACCTAACCAAAATGACGGCATTATTGAGTGGGAGTAGAGTTTTACAGCTTAAGAGAAATTTATAAAGTTTTAAAATATGAAATAATATTTAATAATCATTTTATTAGCTATTTTTATTAATTATGCAATTTATTATTATATACTTAATATACAATATATAAAACAAAAAATTGATTTGTATCATTTTTATAAAATATATTTTATTTTAAAGATAACTAAAAATTGAGCCACTTGAAGAAATACACCATATACTTAGACATCCAAAAATTGGGTTATAGAAAGGGTATATAATATTTTAATTCAGATAGAATTAAGCCCTATCATATTAGCAAATAGTACAGTTGCAAAGAAATAATAGTTTTGATGCAGACAGCATGTCTAATAGATTGGGCAATAATTATTTATTCTGAATAAATGCTTTTCTGTATTCCTGACAAGCTGTATTCATTGTTCAAAATTACTAAATTGCAGTTTATTGTTAATTTGAAAAGCCTACATTTAGAAAGCCCTTAAATTGTAATCGTTTGCGTGCCATATTTGTTGAAATGCTGTAAAATATTTAAAGCTATGTATGTCTATTTCAGGATTGATATATATGTTATTTACAACATGTACTTTAAGCTGCTTCTCAGTATCCCATTAATTGGAATAGGCAAGTGATACGTATAAATGAATGCCTTAGTAGCTTCATTACTTTTAAATCTTTTTACCTGAAAAATTTCTAGCTCAAATATCACAAAATGACTTAGCATATTATTTCTTTATGTCTTTATACTGACAGCATAGAGAAAAAATAAAATTACTTATCACAACCACAATACTTGTAAGCAAATAGGTAAAAGAACAAAAAGTCTGAAAAGATTGGTAAGAACTTTCCGTTTCCATTTTCCTCCTTCACTGGAACGAAGTGAGTGCTGGTAAAATTGCTTCCTTTTACCCCCGGCTGGTGATCGACGCAGATGAGAACAATTGGTATTACAAGTGATGATTGATTATTTCTCTCTGGAGTATCTGAGGGAAACCCAATAACACTTCCTTTTAGGTCAAAAGGAGATACTGGGGCTTAATATATGTGCCATGGTTTAATATATGTGCTCTGGGGTATTTTCCGGTGACCGTCTTCAACAAGCAAGAAAAGAGAAAAAACAACTTGGTTGAGAGTTATGTTCCTGCTATGTATTATCTACCTATGCATGTAATATTGAAGATTTCATTCAATGGGTTATAGCAACTCATAGCAAACTGGCAGCAGAAATAGTCTTTGGTTTTTAAATAAAAGTTCTCTAACTGAAACTTTTTGATACTGGAATTATCTTCCTTTCCCTTTCTATTATTCTCTTATTGAGTTATAAGGAAACAGAAAATAGAGAGATTCAGCCCAGCAGTATGCTTTTTTTTGTTTTGTTTTTTGAGGCAGAGTCACACTCCGTCACCCAGGCTGGAGTGCGGTGGCCCCATCTTGGCGCACTGTAATCTCCGCCTCCTAGGTTCAAGTGATTCTCCTGTCTCAGCATCCCAAGTAGCTGGGATTACAGGCATGTGCCATGAGGCCCACCTAATTTTTGTATTTTTAGTAGAGAAGGGGTTTCACCATGTTGGCCAGGCTGGTCTCAAATCCCTGGCCTCAAGTGATCTGCCCACCTTGGCCTCCCAAAGTTCTGGGATTATAGGCATGAGCCACTGTGCCCAGCCAACAGTATACTTTTAATGGAGTAAAGTGAGACCCAAGTTGTCTCATTCTAAGTCACACTAGAATAAAATTTGTATAGAATTCATAAGGAATAAGATATTGGCAAGGACTCTGAGATAGATGGCACTGTTATTTGGAATTGCTTACTCTCATACTTGGAGAGAGTGAATACATCACTGCCCACTGCCATGTGATGTGCAATGCTCCTTCCTGAGAGAGTCTTACTTTTGCTTCATTCATGCCTTATTTACAGAATGCCTTGGCCATATGAGTAGCTCTGAATATGAGTAGCTCTGACCAGTGAAATAGGAGTAAACGTGATGTATAGCATTGCTCACTGGAAGCCTGTAGAGCATTCATTGCATGGTTGCAGCATTGCTTTTCTTCTTTCATAAGATCAAAATAGGGCTGTTCTTTAAGCCTTGGTCCAGCAGTGAAGACAATAAGAGGCAAAGCCGCAACTGAACAGTGAAGGATGAGTAACATGTGCAAGAAATAAACCGTTGTTGCTGTAAGGTTGTTGCCACTAAGATTGTTGGGGTTGTTTATTACTGCAAAATAACCTAGAAAAACTATTAGCAAACTTAACGTAAACTCAAAAAAGAACTAAAGCACTCATATGAATAATTGTGCCTCTTAACACTCACATTCTAAGATAAGCTTCCTCCCTGCTTTTTTCTCCTTTTCTTTCATTTTTTTCTTCATTCATGTTTGTGTGTGTGTACACACATACATAAAAATTTGGTCATCCATAGTAAAATCAAATGTGCTTTTAATAACTTTAGAACTGATCATTTCAAAATACTGAGCATTCTTAAGCTGAAATTGAAACTTGGAAAAAACCACCACAAAGCTAACCTTAAAAATGGAAATAAAACAACCAAAAATGAAGATGGAGTCAATTAGATCTTGGAATTGCTAGGGCAAACAAAAGAAAAGTTTTAATTTTCTGTTTCCTGAATGTTCAATTTTCTTTTCTCTTTCTCTCCCTTGTTCAATAAAATGAGAAAAACTCTATGACTATATTTTATTTTCACCATTATTATACACAAGGTAGTAAGAATACTAATGCAACCAAGAATGATTTAAGTCTATCTCTATGCCATTCATGGAAAGAAAATCAATAACCATCCTGAAATTGATAATGTAATACTTCTCTATTAGATATGATATCACTAGTAATATTTCTGCTTAGTCAAGGAGGGGAAAATGACTCATTTGCTCATCTACTCTCCTTTTTTCTCATCAATTCTTTCTCTTGTCAGGACTGTGCTTTCCCTGGACATGATGAAAACACAAGATTGAGTGCCATCCTATTTATTGTTATGGTTTTCCTAATCTAAACTAAGCCTACTTTTGAAATTTCCTGGATGAAAAGGTGGTTAAATCCCAAATGCTTATGGTTCTTCAAAAATATAAACATTCTTTCCCTCTGGGATAATAGAAAGCATACTTTTAGAATGATTCTCTTGGTATTAATTCATATGCTCTATTTGATTTTTTCCAAACTTGTATTTATTCAGTGGTCATGCAACTTTAGAAATTAAGTTAACAAATGATAATCTCATCTCATATTTATTCTAATGAAAGAAATGGAAAGTAAAGTGCTCACAAAGTGTATGTGTAACTTTTTCCAGTGCTACCTTAATAAGCTTCCTTCCCCTAACCCTCAAAAGAGGATAGCCTTAAGTGCTTACAGTGAATTTGTAACAAGAATCTTTTTTTCCACCTCATTCTCTCTCTCTCTCTCTCTCTCTCTCACACACACACACACACACACACACACACACACACACACAGAACTGGTGTCTCAGGTTTCATTACTGCTGTAGACTCTTACCAAGGAAGAATAAAGCATCTTCTTTCTCCATACCTTCCCTGCTCCCTAAAAGTCAGAAATCCTCATTAAATTAATATTTTTTTAAAGTCTGTGTTCCCCCAAGTAAGTAATATATTCAAAAGGGAAATGAACAACATTTTTTAAAGGCGAGATTATTTCAGAGAGATAAGCAGTGAAAGTCCTTTTTTAGTGGGAGCAGGTGTGACTAGTCCAAGGGTTTGAAATTACCTGAGATTTGCAAAAGGAGCTTTGGCATTTCAGCTTGCTATGGAAAAGTGTGTCCAGATGGCATACATTGCCCAAAACTGGGAGTGGGTTACAAGATTGCTGTGTGCTTTTAGATGAAGGTCAGTGCAGAGAACTGGAATGGCATGGATATCTGAATTTGGTTAAACTCAGAGGAAACCAGTGCCTAAAATGTAGTCAACATCACTGCTCAATTGCAGCAGTGAGAAGCTAAAGGAGCAAGGCTAAGAAGAAAATCATGATGAACTGTTTTTTAGGCATTATATAAACTCAGGAGTTTTTAATGTTTAATGAGAGAGTCTCAATATTGACTGAATTGAACTTAGTAAGTATTTAGAACCTTGGAGGATATTTGATTTAACATGATGAATCAAAATGAAATTCCTTAAACTTGAATATTATGGGGGTAAAATTAATAACAGTTACACATAAAACAATTTGGGCACTATTATAAAAGTTTATGAAATATATATTTATGAGGAAGACTAAAACGCTTAGAATTTAGGGTTGTTAATTTTCAGATAATGACTTTTACTATGTTGGAGAATTAATGAATAGTGGGAACTGCCATAAAACCCTGTGGATTTGGGGAATACCAGTGATCTGGTATGAGATTTAGTGTGAATGGGGCTTATTAAATATTTTTAAAACTGGGAGCAGATACATGGTGATTGGCAGAATGTTCATTAAGGGAAGAGAAATTGGCTTTTTTCAATAAATAACTTTGTTATTCGCAAGAGACTATTGAGAAATGACGAACAGGGAAGAAGATATGTAAGTCCCCTATCTCAGACTTCTAATTTCAAAAATGACTTAATCATCTCCATCTGAGAGACGAATACCTACTAGCCAATGTCCTCAGTGTCCTTCAGGAGTGTTTTCCAAATTATTTTTGCGGCTCCTTTGTGAGTCATGAAATCAATCTGGGAAATCACTATAGGCATTTAAAAAAAATCAAATGAAAACATCTGATTGCATCACATAGAATAGGACTCTGTACTGTTTTATTTTTATTACATATATTTTTATATACCTATGTACACCTATAAATACATAAAAATTTGTATAAAGAGTCATAATGAAAACTGCATTTCTGACAGAAATTCAGATCAAATGAGTTGGAGACCTTTGTTTTATTTTACGGAAACTTCCATATTGCTCCTAGCTTAAATATCATTTAAATATGGGCTGAAATTTTAAGATAAGGGAAAACTACACTGCCAGTGAAATGATAAATCCCATGAACTCTGTTTGTTGAAGGGGATGAAACTTTGGGTTGATTGAGAAGTCCATTTGGAGAAGATTCACTACTAGAAGAACGGAAGGTGTCTGGGGTCCTGAAATACAAACAATGATGAAATGGGGTTAAAGTCTTGAGTTTGAGTCTATTTGAGTCTCAAAAAGTGTTCAGTGCCATGGCTGAATGTCTCAGTAGTTTAGAATAAGCTTCTGTTCAGGTCAGTTTTTAATATACCATCCAGAGGACTGGTTAAAAGTTTCTACGTTGACTCTCAGGCTGGAGGCTTTGGAGACTTGGCCTTGGCCAGAGGAGCCATAGACCCAGGGAGTATGGCCCAGGCCCAGCAGGAGCAGGCATAGGGAGGGGCTGCTCTGAGTAAACTCTCCACTGTGAGCTCAGCCTGGTGGAAACTGAACCCCTCCCTTCAACTGTTCAACTGTTTTCAACTTTAAATCTCATTAGAGAAGAAAATGAGGGAGAAGTGGTTGTTCACCCCAGGAGAGAGGGAGTCAGGCATGAAAGAGATGATTTTAGTGACCCAATTTCAGACTCTGCCAGCTAGGGCAGATGGAGACTTAATATACCAACTGAAGACTTGATTGTTGTTTCATGTATTCCATTAATCTGTACGTGGGTGCTCTTCCACAAGATCCTTGATATCCCAACACTTTGGTATCCGGGCAATCCTTTATCCACCATTTTGCAGTGGCCTGCACTATGCACTACAGAACTGAAGTCTCCTATGGGAAGTCTGGACCTAACACAGGACTATAAAGCATACTGCTCAACTACAAAGAAGAACCATTTCAGATGTAGCTGTCTAAGATTCAAGAAAGCATAAGGGGTACTTACTTTACTTTGCAAGTAGGGAAGTTAGATATTTCATGCAGACTTCTCTTGCAGTTGTAGATGCTAAAACCTAAAAGCAGTCATAAAAGTTTCTAGGGCTGAGTCTGCGATGAATAGAAAGACATTTAAGAGGTAACTGTCAGTCAGTCTGAAGCCTCAGGGCCTATCAGACAGACAGTAGCCTCAGTAGCTATCAGAATTTCAAACTAGCATCAATGTGGCCAAGGGAGCAATAATCAAGATGGCAACAATCTTGCGGTATAGACCAGGAACATTCCCTGCTTTTCTATTGTGACACTTGTCCAGAAATTTTATATTATACTGTGGATCTATTGTGGTGAGGAGACTTCAAAATGAGTGACACTGAATTTCTTACCATCCAGGCAGGTGGAAGTTCGAAGAAGATTAAATTTGATTTAAAACAATAATGGAATATGAAAGCTTGTATGCAGTGTTGTGATGTGATACACACATACACACATAAATATATATAGCATATTCATTTAAAATTAATGTATATTTCTAATGCATTTAGTTCTCATTTCAAATTTATTCATACACATTAGGTTTAGTGTAGAGTTTATGTGTATGGGCTCTGGAGTCAGATAGCTACAGCATGAATCTCAGCTTATTTACTATGTGATCTCGTACAACTTGCTTACCTCTCTGAGTTTTAGTTTCTCACCCATAAAATGAGGATAATAGCATGGTTGATCTGTTTAAGTGATTCTTGATTGCTAAACTTCTTAGAAATTTCTCTGGAACATAGAAAGAATTAGTAAATAATAGATCTCTTTAAAAGTTCTCTTATTAAAGCATAAGCTATTTTCACTTTTGAATACATGCATTTGACATTTTAACTTATTTTCTGTATTTTTTATTTGCTTATATATACAATTTACTCTCCAAACTGCACTTTGCTGTGTCACTTCATAAATTAGTTTTCACCCCGTGTACCTGTATACTTGCACCCCTTCCGCCAAATTCTATGCTCAAAGTCTGACCAAGAGTTTATTTAGTGTTTTCTCCTCTTCCACTCTCAATTTTGTGTTTCTTATGTGGCAGTAAAAATTTTGGACACAATTTTACTTCTAGTTTCATGACTGTCTGAGACTGAGCATCAAGTTCCACTTTATTTATGTATCACTGAATTCTCCATCCCAATTCCTGATACTGGTTTCTAGGCTGCACCTTAGTCTGTGCATTCAGTTAACAAACATTTTTTTGCTTATTTTCACTCTGCCAGGCAATGTGACAATCACTAAAGACTGTCACAGATAAAATAACCCCTGATATCCATTGATATAGCTATAAATCTTGCATTCACATGGTATGGCTTTACTAGCCAATAAAGTTCCCCTTTTACTTAAACCAATGTCTTAGTCTATCTGGGCTTCTATAACAAAATGTCACAGACTAGGTAGCTTATAAGCAGCTCAAGTCTATTTCTTACAAATCTGGAGACTGGAAAGTCCAAGATTAAGGTGCCAACAGATTCAGTGTCTGGTGAGAGCCTGTTTTCTGGTTTATATGTGACACCTTCTAGCTGTGTCCTCATGTACTGGAAGGATCAACACACCTCCCTGGGGACTACTGGTATCTTTGGATCTTTGTCCTCTCCAAATCTCATGTTGAAATGTGACTCCCAATTTAGGAAGTGGGGCCTAATGAGGTGTTGGATTATGAGGGCATATTCTTCTTGAATGGCTTGGTGTTGTCCCCTTGGTAATGAGTGAATTCTCACTCTATTAGTTCATGAGAGAGAGGTTGTTTAAAAGAGCCTGGCACCTCCTTTCTCTCTTGCTCTCTCATAACACCTCTGCTTCCTATTTGCCTTCTACCTGGTTGAAAGCTTCCTGAGGCCCTCACCAGAAACAGCAGCCAGCACTGTGTTTCTTGTACAGTTTACAGAAACATGAGCCAAAATAAACCCTTTTTCTTTATAAATTACCCAGCATCATGTGTTCCTTTGTAGCAATGCAAAATTGACTAAAATAGTCACTAATCCCATTTATGAGGGCCCCACCCTTATGACTTACTCACCTCTCAATGGCCTCAACTCCTAACACCATCACATTGTGATTAAGTTTCAACATAAGAATTTAGGGGCTGACTGGATGGGACACAAACATTAAAACCATAGCAACTAGTTTGAGTTGTGTTTCTTTCACTTATAACCCTAAATGTCCTGAGTAGTATGAGACCATTTCATCATATACTAAATCTTCATGTGCTCTAGAGTCTTATTCTGTATGATCTATTCTACTGTATTGATTTATTAATTTGTACCAGTCCTTGGACTTGAATTGCATTGTTTTATTATAGTAGCTTTTCAATATATTGTAATGTATTACTGGAAGAGTCTTCACTAATCACACATTCACATTTTGGAGGTAGTATTTTATATGGTGATTTTTCCAAGTGACTTTTAGATTTATTTTGTCTTGTTTTATTTATAAAGCATAGAAAAGAAACAAGAACTCTGAGGTATATGTTGGTGTTTTTACTTCGAATATAGTAATGTTATGTGTTAATTTTGAAGGATTGAATCTATACAATATTGAATTTGACAATACAAGAGAACAGTGTATTTTTCATTTATTCAAATCATTTACAATACTTAAGTGAATTTTAATGTTTACTTCCATACAGTTATATTGATTTCTAGATTGATTTACTCAGAAATAAGAAAATTATTTTTTATACTTTCTTTTCTTTTCTTATCTTTTCTTTTTTTTCTTTTCTTTTTTTTTTTTCTGAGACAGAGACTTGCTCTGTTGCCAGGCTGGATTGCAGTAGCATGGTCACTGTGACCTCCGCCTCCTGGGTTCAAGCAATTCTCCTGCTTCAGCCTCCCGAGTAGCTGAGACTACAGGTGCATGCCAGCATGCCCAGCTAATTTTTGTATTTTTAGTAGAGATGGGGTTTCACCATGTTGGCCAGAATGGTCTTGATCTCTTGACCTTGTGATCTGCCCTCTTCGGCCTCCCAGAGTACTGGGATTACAGGCGTGTGCCACTGTGACTGGCCCCTTTTGTTATACTTTCTAAATTGTTATTATTTGTGTAAATGAAGGATTTTTATTTTTATAATATGCTATCTTCAGGTATTCTCATTTTAATTTCAATTGTTTTTGTTTCCAAGTATTCAAACTATCACTGCACATAATAAAAAGTTTGCTTCTCACTTAATTTTCTTGTTTAATTACATTGATGTACCTTTCAAACAATTTAAAATAAAGCGGTAACAATTGTCTTACTCTTGACTTTACTAAGAATGCTTATTACACAATTAGGCATAAGGTTTCTGCCTCAAAAAATTATATACGGATGTTTAACTTTTAAAATGCCTTCTTTGTATTATATGAAGATCTTTATTTGACCAAATTTTATATGATTTTTAATTGATATCAAACCCTTTTTTTTTTTTTTTTGCGTTTCTAGAATAAATCTTTTTTGGCTTTGCTATGCTCTTTTAACCTTTATTTGCATTGAAAATAATGAGAAAGAATCACATGTTGTCTCATGCTAGATGTTTTTGAAACTTTTTTTTTACCCCTATCTGTAGAATAATTTAAATTACAGAAAAATAACTGTTTTTTCAAATAAATGTACTTTTTGAGAATACCAACAAGAGCTTGTCACCATTCTTTTAGAAAAAATATACCTACATTACACAGAAAGCCTAAGAGCCCAACTAATTTCCTAAAGTATAACTGAAAAATATGAACATTTGTAAGAGTAACAAACTATTTGTTTAGAATTTAATTTGATTAAAACATAACTTCTAATCTCAAAGCAATTGACATGGTTTTTAACAATTACCTGCTTTGTATGCAGAAAAACCTTTTCTTCTATTTAAGTCAGATTTTTCACTTAAATTGCTTTAATTCTCTAAAATTTCCTCCAGTATTTTTCTTAAAAAAATGTGGATACTAATTGCACAGCACTAGTCAAAAAGAAGATCATGCTGAAAGAATGGTAGAGGATAATACATAATGGTACCGTTGCCTTGTGTATGACACTGTGATGTACTGATCATCAGCCATATCTATGCCTGACTCTGCCAGCCTATCAAGTGCATTTTTATTGCAGCTTGAATATTTTCATGCACACCATTTTCATGAAAATGTTTTACAAAGTTTAGGGGATTAAAATGTAATTTTTTCCTATATTACCATTGGCCAAACCTTTGTACTGAGAAATAAATATATTCTCAGAAATTTGGGTATTGAAAAGCAAGAGGCTTTCTATCAAGAAAAGTTTCCATTTTAAAAACATAGAAATATTTTCTATTCTTGCAAAAACCTATGTGTAATCTTCAAATCTTTTAAAAGTTCACATTCCAAAACAAGTTTTGAAATATTTGTTGCTAGAGTTTCATCTTTCCTAGAGAATTTTCATGTCTACTACTACCACAGATAAATTTTGGAGCACTTATTATTAAGATAAACTTGATAAGACAATTTTTACTTGTTCATGTATTGAAATTGTACAATTTCAAATATACTAGATGTGTCCTCCAAGTTATTTATAACTGGAAAAAATTCAACTTCATATTTAAATATTAAGAAATACTTAAATGCAAGTAATAGAAGGGCAATGGCAGTAATAGAATCTTTACTTCTGAGGTAGTTTTAGTCAAAAGTAACAGATGCCAAGAACAAAATGGAGCTTATTGAGATAATATTGATGCCTAATGAGATCAGAGACCTTAGGTAAGGTTGACACCAGGACAGTTCCAGAAAACTTTCCAGCAGAGACACTGGGACTTCTTTTTGGAGCCAGAACTTTAATGTGACCCATCTCAAAATAATTCTGTCTCTTTCTCTTTCCATTAAAAACTTTAAGTTCCTGGATAAATAATCCAGGAACTTAGAAGTATCAATTGTCCACTGTTGCTTTGATATTTGATGGCCACTGTGAGATGGTCATCAGATGCAAGTGTGGTCACCCTGGACCTATTCCTGTATATCAATGACAATAAGTACAGTAAAGGGCATTTTTAGCTATATTGATGTTTTTCAAAACTATCATATTGCAATTCTAATCTTTCTGGAATTATTCACTATGTTCACTATTCCCAGTAGTGAGCAAAATAATTTTTACCATTTATATTTAATTGTGAGTTGTTTAATTCTATCCTGATCATGGGTGTTTCAGGACAAATATCCTACTTGGGAATTCCTTATATCTTAAGCAGATGAATGAGAAGAATGGAAAATTGGCTGCTGTTTTTTAAATATAAAAATATCTACAAATAATAGAATTAATAACTATAAGTTAAAATTGAATTTTTAAGTCTGCATCTAATATTAAAATGCTATTTTTTGAAGCTATGTGCAAAGTTTCAGTTTGCAGGATTGCATCCTGAGACTGCATTATCCCCATCAACCAAAATCTTTACTTCTAGGAGTTAAAGAGTGTATGTTTCTTTATATTGATAATTTACTTTATATTAATAAGTAAGAAAGGCTTAATGACTTGGTAATGGTTACATAATCTGACATGCCTTATATAAGTATCTACATACAAACCTCTTGGAGGTGTCAGACAAAGAAGATCTTGAATCTTTTTTTTTTTTTTTTTTTTTTTTTGAGACGGAGTCTCACTCTGTCACCCAGGCTGGAGTACAGTGGCCGGATCTCAGCTCACTGCAAGCTCCGCCTCCCGGGTTTATGCCATTCTCCTGTCTCAGCCTCCCAAGTAGCTGGGACTATAGGCGCCCGCCACCTCGCCGGGCTAGCTTTTTGTATTTTTTTTAGTAGAGACGGGGTTTCACCGGGTTAGCCAGGATGGTCTTGATCTCCTGACCTCGTGATCCGCCGTCTCGGCCTCCCAAAGTGCTGGGATTACAGGCTTCAGCCACCGTGCCCGGCCTAGATCTTGAGTCTTTACTGATCTCAGTTGAAAGTGAGTTTCTATTTTGTGTGGCATGTATTTAAGATAGTGAACACAGGAGCAATTTGTTGCTGCATAATTATGTTAAACTTTTAAAATTTGACTAGCGTATTTTAATGATAAATTTCTAATAAAATTAAATAACTTTATAGAATTTCAAATTTATTTCTACATTGCAGAAGTTCATTCTATGATGGTTATATTTTAACTTTGAAACACTGACTCTGGTTGAATATTGATTTTAATTCTCAGGCATTCGACAGTTCACCAAAAAATCTTCCCAGTATACCTCTGTTATAGATAAAATTCTCTATAAATAGTGATTGTAATAAGGGAATATGGTGACTTGCATGCTTTTTGGAAAATAGCCATCTTTTATTAGGAGAAGTCTTCCCTTGACTCAGGAGCAGTTTCAGGATACACATATATAGAGTAACGAGGAAAGGAGAGGATGTATTATCTATTCACTAATTCTGGCAATTTGGGATGCTTGAGGTAGATACTAAATTTACTTCTTATTTTTTTGGATATGGTAGACCTTTGGAATCTACATTCAACATTTGATACTGTGTGTGACTCCTGAGGAACACACTGAAGATACATGATGTCCAGTAATTTTTACTGGGGATAATACCTACAACATACATAAGATGATGTTATTAAAATACATTTAAAATTACACAAGACATTTTAAAATTATTTAAGATAATGTATATAAAGAGTTTAACACAAATTTCAATTACCTTGGCTTAAGATGATTTAACTGTTTTGTAAGTTAACCAAGACCTACCATTTACTTCCTATTTAGTCTATGGATGAATTTGGCATTTTTCAAAATCTTTTGATATCCCCTGAGAACTTATTATTATTTGTACTAATTTACTTCCTAATGAAAGCTATTAACAAGATTTACTTTAGGAAGTTTATCTCAGACAGGTTTATGTCCTTATGGAGCTTACAGTGTTAATTTCAAAGATGAAAAGGAAAGTTGTGTGTGAAACAGCACAGAGTACTTTGCAGCTTGTCCCAGGAGTTATAGGGAGTAGCATGGACTGTGGAAACTCACATAAAGTTCTTCAAAATTTACTGTTTCTTTTGCTTCCTGAAAATTGTAATCAGTTCCTCTTTTCCTACTTAACATGAAAAATAAGTCCAATGGAATAGTCCATTGATTAATAAAGTTCTATTATTTTTTCTTCATGAAATGACTAATTTAACAAATTAAATCCTTCATTTATTAAGGTTTGTCTATTACTTATTTTTCCTCTATTCATTTCTGTACAAACCACAGAGATTTATCTTTAAATTTTCTTAGCACTATCAATGTACCTATTTAAGGATAATTTATAGCACATCTGTTGTATTAGTTGGGATATTTTAAATTAAATTCACTGAACTTTATATTAAGTAGAAATACCAATTTCAGAGAAGGACTCTTAATATCTTTATTTAGACTATGATATGGTTTGGCTCTGCATCCCCACCCAAATCTCATCACATATTGTAATCCCCACCTGTCGAGGGAGGGACCAGGCGGGATATGATTGGATCGTGAGGGTGGTTTCCCCCATGCTGCCCTCAGGATACTGATTAACTCAGCAGAGCTGATGGTTTTAAAGTGTGACACTTCATTCTTGCACTTCTCTCTCCTGCCACTATGTGAAGAAGGTCCTTGCTTTCTCTTTGCCTTCCGCTATGATTGTAAGCTTTTTGAATCCTCCCCAGCCATGAGGAACTATGAGCCAGGTAAACCTCTTTCTTTTATAAATTACTCAGTCTTGGTATTTATTTATAACAGCGTGAACATGGACTAATATAGACCATATACATAATGCTTACCAAATTATTGCCAGAAGAATGTGGCATATACCATGATGGGTCTAGATTGGGCTGTTTGCCTGGAGAAGAGGTGCTGGAGGTAGAAGTTGAAGATGTGTGTATAAGACAAAGGAGAAAACTGCTAACAAAGTCTGACATGTAGTTTCCTTAAGAATAAAACTTTGTATTTTATTAATTTTTTTTTTTACTGTTCTTGGAAGATAATCTGGTTCAAAACTAATGCTCAAAAAATCATTGTTGAATAAATGAATGAATGGGCAATACTGTTTCCTAATACAGTACATTACACTTCTGAGGAAGTCTGCTAGTTTCTAGGACTGCAATGATTATCTATCCTTAGGTCAACGGTATAATAAAACATTATTAAATATTGTGACTCAGATTTGCATAATACAAATTACTATAAAATGAATGAATCCATAATTCTTCAGTATATGGTGGTTTTTCTAACTGCATTGGAAATCCTTTGAGAACAAAGATAACAGGATCTACTTTTTGGTGTCCCAATATAGCAAGTAAATGTTCACCTAGTTAAATTGTGTTTAAATGAAGAGGGTTAAAAATGAGAGTTACTAACCAAATAGAGGATTAATTTGGTAGAATCAGCTCTAGTCTTGGTAAAGCTATATTTTTGTAGAATCTGATATATTCAGTTCTGTTAGTTAAATTAGCTACTTAATTATATTTGTTTATTTTACTTGGTGAGTTATGTCTTCTGTAAAGTCTGAAGATAAGAGAGTGAATTATTATAATATACATCCAAAAATTACATAACACTTACATAAAACTTCTATTTCATAGGTGATTCATTTACTTGTGATTAGATATTTAGAAGATTGCAGCATGTAATTTAAAGATAAGGAATTCAAAGTTTTTCATCCACATTTATGTTCTTTGAGAATGAACAACTGTAGACTGTGAGACATGAGTTCCTTTTTCTATACCTTTCTATACTTTGAATGAGTACTCAAATAATTATCTGATTTCTATTTGTGATGTAACCATGAATTAATTACACACGGAGATTCTGTTTTGAATGAATTTTGTTATTCGACATTTTTGTGCCTCCGTAATTTTTTTTTCTATTCATACTTTAATATTCTACTTTTTGGAATATATTAGAGTAGTGAAACAAGACATTTATTATTGCTAATTAATGGTCATGTTACATGGTACAGAGATATAATTTTAAATACTTATTTTTATTTAAACTATGGAGTGCTTTGATTAAAAATATTTTTCTAATATTATAAATATTTGATCCTTGAAAAAATTGAAAACTATGTTTATAAATGGAAATCAGAATCTTTGGGCGGGAGGTCTTTGGCAAGGCAACTATTTTACACAAAAAACTGAATCTGTTGGAGGGGACCACACGAAGCCTGCATCCCCTTTTGAACCCTCAGTAGCATCCTCCAGGGAAAATCACTGTGTGAAGATTGTTTAAATGGCAGCAGTAGGGTGCATAGTAACACTGCTCCTCAAAGGAAGCATCACCTTATCTGACCCAGTCTTGGAGTTCATCAGGCGCCTGCTTCAGGCAGTTGACAATAATGTCTCCAACCATTTCCATTTTTTAGCATTCAGGAGCCATCTGAGGACATATTTTGTTTGTATAATAGATCTTCACAGGATATGTTTTGTCAAAACTTAGGATGAACTTGGTCTTTTGCTGGATTTTAACTTCTAATAATACATAACTGTAAGGATTTCTCAAGTTCTACGATGGCATTGATTAAGCATCCTAACAATGATATCAAACAACATGCTCTTACCTACCTGAGCCATTTGGTAGAATAAAAGGTAACATCTTTTGGATTTGCAATAAGTATTTGAAGGGTTGCCCTTTTCATTTAACCTTTTCTGAGACATTAAGTGTATGGTTTTCTTCCCCTATAATGAGCTTCTTAATTTAAAGAAGTATAAAGTTCTGTTTGTGAAAAAAGCTATTATGCAGCTTGAAATGTAGGCAGCAGTTACCTTGTTCAGTTTGTGGGAAATGATCCTCTTGGCAAAGCACTTCAAATGTAAAGAGCTGTGGAGAACACAGAGTTGGTTTGATTAATACAACATGTTCAGTTATGATTCTGTCTATCATGGTCTTGATTAATACAGCATGTTCAATTATGATTCTGTCTATCTCTTCACTGCTTCAGTGGTTAAGCATATGCTGTTAGCTGCCAGAGTCAACACTCATATTTTTCTTTCCATTCTGTGAGAAGAACTTCAAATGTTATTATTCGTAAAGTCCTTTACTGCAGCCTGTTGGTCTGGACTAAGAACACACATTATTCCATGTCATATTAAGAATTCCAACCTAGAAAGGTCAACTGTTAGGTTTATCACAGTGTTTATGGAGGTGCCGATTATTTACTTACAACTGCAGAGTATTTGAGATATTTTTTAAATTTATAATTTAGAATGAAATATTGCTACAGTAATTAGCAATGTAGCATCATTATAATTTATCTACTACAGCATTTTTTTCATTATTTGTCACTCCTACTTCTGTACATATGAGCAAACCAGTGATTATAAAAAACAACAATTAAGTATAAGTCGATAAATGACAGTATTCATTTCCCACTTTATTTTATTATTATACTTTAAGTTCTAGGGTACATGTGCACAATGTGCAGGTTTGTTACATATGTATACATGTGCCATGTTGGTGTGCTGCACCCATTATTATTATTATTATTATTATTTGAGACGGAGTTCTACTCATGTTGCCCAGGCTAGAGGGCAATAGCGCAATCTCGGCTCACTGCAACCTCCGCCTCCTGGATTCAAGCAACTCTCCTGTCTCAGCCTCCAGAGTAGCTGGGATTACAGAAATCTGCCACCATGCCTCGCTAATTTTTTGTATTTTTAGTACAGATGGGGTTTCACCATATTGGCCAGACTGGTCTTGAACTCCTGACCTCAGGTAATCCACCTGCTTAGGCCTCCAAAAGTGCTGGGTTTGCTGGTGTGAGCCACCGCACCCAGTCCATTTCCCACTTGTTTTTTTCACCTTTGTTTCAAAACATTTGTTTGTGTCATACCGAAAGCAGCTTTCTAGCCAATCAATCAACATTTTAAAAAGAAAGGAAAATGAAAAAACTGATTATTAATCATGAAATTCCTACAATGTCTTATCTAGACTTACCAAAAAAAAGTAATATGGAAGGAAATTGATAATATAAGGTACAGTATGATTTGGAAATACTTGCTTTTTACTTTTGTAAGACAAAAATATTATATCTTTCATTTGTTTTTATCCAGTAATAAATGAATTTTAAAAGGATAGAGACCCAGGGTAGAGTAATATGCTGTCATAGTATTCAGTGCTAGCCAACCTAGAAAGTCTGAGGGACACAAGACTTCTGCTTTTGTGATATCAATTGCAAAGTCAGGAGATTGAAAAACCATCTTGTTTGATAATTCACTGGAAATATCCGCAGAACTTATGGCTACATTTATTACAGAGAAAAGATACAGAAAATCAGCCAAGGGAAGAAATAGTCAAGGCAGAGTCTGGGAGAGATCCAAATATGGAGCTTCTGTTTATTCTCTTCCCATGAATTCATGAATGGTGTTATCTCCTCCTTGCCACAGAGTGTAACAATATCTACAAAATATTGCCAGTCAGGGAGGCTCACCTGAACCTAATCAACTTGGAAATAACAAAAAGAACAAGAGAAGACAAATGAAAAAAAGGACTGTGATATCAAGACCATTGGGCTATAAAATCCTATCTTTATGTTTGTAATGGAATCATTTAAATAAATAAGAGAAATGTGCAATGCTATACTGCTGGCCAAAAGAATACGTCACACTCAAAAGGAATTAGCATTAGGAAACCTAAGTTGAAGAATGCTTTACCAAAATGAATTAGAGTTAGGAAACCTGAGCTCTTGTTCCAGTCTTATAAAAATATCTATGTAATTATAAGATGTAATTTATATAATATATATATATATAATTATAAGATATCCATGTAATTTATAAGAATATCTATGTAATTTATAAGATTTTCTGTGTATTCAAGCTAGTCCGAATCCCAGTGATTTTAGGAGGAAAATAAGATAATTTAATTTACTGTTTTGGGATCACAGAGACATTCGTTGATATTCAGTGATGAAGCCATGCACCCTCTCTCTAAGAAAATGGACAAATGCTCTTAATAGTCACAATTGTCATAAATTTTCTGTGAGTTCAAGACATTTGACCCACATCCCTAAACCTAGTTTATGGAAACTCTAAAATTTGGTGACTTCTAAATAATCTCTCAGATTTAAAATTGTAGATTGATTTATAGCATAACATCAAAATCATACGTGAAATTCTATTGTTAAGTGAAATAGACACATATAGCATAAAAAGTGCAATTGTTTTCTAGAATGTCTAATGAAAGTCAGTTGTTCTTTTATTGTTTCCGTATTGTTCAAGTTTTACTATTGTGTGTATAGTGAGAAATATGTGGGTGTATATTTATATATGTACATGTATATATGTGTATGTACATACACACAGACACACATACACACACATGTTGTTTTGTTTCTCTGGCAAAGCCTAACTAATACAACAGAAAATAATTTGTCATTAGAATTTTAAAAGTATTTGCTCATTCTCCTTCTTAATCCACTGTCATTATTAAGTCCAATGCTATTCTTATTCCAGATCCCTTCTATGTCACCTATTTTTGCTCTTTGTAAACTTTCAGATCTTATTTTTTACCCATTTCAGACATTCTAAATTTCATGCTAAACTACTAGGATTTGGAAAATTTTTAATTGTATTTGCTGGGTGAAATCAATTTGAAAGTTCATGTACTTTGGTTCTAGAAAATGTCATCACATCATTTGGTAAAAACTTTTTTTTTCTAATTTTTCTAATCTTTCTGAGACTTCTATTATTGAATACTAAATTTATGAATGGAGCTTTCTAGTTTACATATTTTGGTCTTTGTTCAACTTATGGAGTGATTTCATTGGAAAGAAAATAAGATATCTCTTTATTAAAGTTATTTATGCTAAAAAGTGATACTTTAGTTTCTAAGAGTGCCTTTTCCTCTAAATTTTTCTTTATTAAGGAAAAATTTTTTAATGCATGAATACCAAATCGTCTGTTTTTCTGGATATCAACTTTAGTTGTGCTCAAATTTTATTCTTAACCTTCACTGTTTTAATTTTCTCTAAATTCCTTTATTTTCTTGAAACGTTGATCTCTGTTTAAGCTTCTGTCTTAGCAGCTATCAGTCCATATTTGTGAATAGAGCACCAAAAAACTTATTGATAACTCGTGTGTGTGTGTGTGTGTGTGTGTGTGTGTGTGTGTGTGTGAGAGAGAGAGAGAGAGAGAGAGAGAGAGAGAGAGAGAGAGATTTCAGAATGGAATTTATTGAGTGGTAAGCTTTAATGTAAAATGAATGCTTGGGAAGGCACTCATCTCTTTCTTTTAGAATGACTATATGTCATTGTTTGAAGATATTTTCTCTTTGGCCAATTTTCCCAGAAAGGAATCTTTCCATGTGCTAGTGTGGCAGTGGGGGCCACATAGAGAGGAGAGCCTGGGGGCTGACTGTCCAATGGCAAACTTTCACCGAGTCCTGCTAGTTTTAGTAGAGGTCCCCAGTATTCATTGAGCCTATTATCTCAGGTTTAAATTACCTCTAGTTCAAATTTACCAGAGAATAAACAACAGGTTTTCTGAAAGGCAGGAGCTTATCCACAATTATGTGAAGGTATAAAGGGAGAGGAGTATTCACATGGCTGTGTAGGACAGGATAGCTGGTTGAGAGTTCTGGCAACTTTTTATACAGACTTTTTGCCTATCAGCCTCTTTGTTCTGTTAGAACTGGACCCTGCCTTCAGAACCATCTAGTAATTATCTTCCTCAAATGTTCTTTGCTCTCAACATCAGACTGTGCTTCAACCCCTTCCCTAACCCCCATCCTTAGAGGCAGATAAGTAGCTTCTGGCTTCATCCAGTCCACTCATATGACTACTATTCATTCCTGAATTTTCTAATTTATAAAACATTGTGATTTCTTGTGTTCTTTCCTATTTTAGTTCAGGTCCTGTGTTTACTTGTCAAATTTTACCAACATTGAATCTATTCTCAAAAGTCAAAATGACCATCATTAGCTCAGATATCATAGAAATATAGTCTGTTTTCTAAATACCAGTAACAATTGAACAACAATGGATGTTAAGTGGAGACTGAATATTTTAGTATTGGTTAGTGTGTGTTTTCAAGTGAGCTATGTAATGGAGAAAATAATATAGTTATGGGGCATAAAAGTTTACTCATTTTTATTTAATACTTTAAAAAATAAAATTGAATTGAAACACAGTGACGAAGACTTGGAATAAAAAGAGACATTACATTATAATCCTTTAAAAGTTAATTAGGCATTGTCTTCCCATAAAACCAAGTGTGCATTTAATAAAATCTGTCATAGCAAAAATAAATCTTATCTTCTAATTTTATGCTTTTCTTATAACTAGATATTTTACTTTTTTATCATTCTTATTCTCCTAGTTTTTTGTTGGAAAAAAATATAGTTTCTAAATTTAACAATGCATATTTTTCACTCCATTTAAAATATCAGCTACAAGAGGATATCCCTGTAAATTCTGAATTCTCCATAAATTTTTACATATTTAAAGTCTGTTTTATTTAAATTTTTAATTTAAAAAATTCTTTCTTAGATACTGCATGTAATTCTATGCTTTCTTAGAATTGCACCTATATCACTGGCACCCAATCACTACGAAATATTAAGAAATAATTATTTAGCAAACACAGGATATATTTAGGAAACCAAAGTTTTTTGTCTGCATGTTATTAAAATTGATTGCTGAAACTATGATGTAGACACATGAAACATTTATTAGTATAATACTTTTTAAATTATCAGGAGTATTTTAAGATAAATAACTTATTTTTAATTTTAAATAAGCCAATGTAACAGACTGAGTGGGACATTTATTTACTTTTAGAGTCACTGAAATGGTTCCTACTGGACCTATTGCCATACAACAGTCTGAAGAAATGAAATCTTCTGTAATAAATTACAGATAAAGTTATAATGACACTAGTCATTGCATTGAAGATACTAGCACTGACAAACATACCAGCTGAAACTGAAAACATATTTTGCCATGTTTAAAACCAAATATATCTATGAACAGATTTAGTGTTCTGCTGGTTCAATTTATTGCCAGTTAATAGAAAATTTCTATTTTTAAAATAGAGTGCTTTGATGTCTGGTGCATATTGTTCTTTCAAAAAGCACATTAAATATTAAAATACTTTTTATAGATGTGATTAAAACTTTTTAATGATCAGGAATAAATATAGAACTCCACGTTGCTAAAATAAAATGGAAGTGGATAACAGCCCAGTGTTTAAAAAAATACAGGATTAGCATGATGTATTTATTATTATTGAATTGCAGCCAATCTGGTAAAACTTAATTAGAATTTAAAATATATATATCTCAAAGGTTTTCTGATATTGCTCTGCCAATTTCATTTACCACTGATAAGAAAAGATAAAAGAAAAGACAAAAGATGTTTTTGTCTTTATTTACAGAGGATTTCAGTTATTTTGTGCTAGAGAGGCATTTCATATTGAACTATATTTTTTTCTATAAATATAACCAACTTTCTCTAGACAAGAGTTAATTTAAGGGTTAGCTGAAATTCACCAAAATTTGATATATTTTCAAGTTAAGTTATTGAAAGAAATAAGAACATTTAACTTTTATTATGTGAGAAAAAAAGGATAGTTATATTTTTCATACTTAGGGTTAAAGTTAATGCATATCATAGTTAGGGTTCAAGTTAGTGCATAAGAATTATAAAAAGCAGCATTAGTAGGTCTAAAGAGCATCAACAACAAAAATCCTGTCTTAAGAAAATCTGATTTATGCTATGCATTTTAATTGATATTTAGCCCAGAGTGGACAACTCTCACCAGACGGCATTAAATTATAGGAAAGAGCTGGACAGACCTGGTTTGAAGAGTCAGACTGCAGGAACTCCAACAGGTTTGCCCTGGTATTTGCACTGCTATACTGCAAGCCATAATATTTTTAAGTTGAATTTTCAGACTTCACTAATGGTGTTATGACAGATTTACATTATACTTTGTTTACAGTTTTTGCCTCTATGTTCATGGATGAAATTACCTTATGATTTTTGTTACCATACTATTGTTTTCATTTACTAGTATTAAGATTTTTCTATGATAATAATGATGGGAAACACTTACAAAGTGTTTAATATATGCCAGACTCTCTTTAAAGCACATTACAAGCACTAAGTTATTTAATCCTCACAATCACTTAATGAGGTGAGTAGTATTATTAATCCTACTTTATAGTTGAGAATACTGACAGGTAAGTAATTTACCCAGACAAGGATAGAAAACAGCAGAGCCTGGAAACGTTTGTGAAAAATGGCAGTTTTATGTTCCTTTTACATTCGGCAGGGTTCAGTTCTAGGGGTTTCTTTCTTTGTGAACAGATTTACTACACAGTCAATAAATATACTGGCCATAGAACTACTCAGGATTTCTATTTATTTTTGAGCAATTTTCTAAAAATCATTTCAATTTTTTGAATATTTTTATTTACACAATTTTATAGTCTTTTCAATTTCCATTTCACCTCTAGTTTTATGCTTCCTTTGTTTTTAATGAGCTTAACTGTAGCATCTCCTTTCTTGATGAAGTTAGATATGTAGCCTAGTTGTTATTAAGTTTTCCTTTGACACATGAGTTTTATTGAAATATGCTTATTGATTTCCAAATATATTTTTGTTTGTTTTTGTAGTTTTCAGCTCTACCTTGCAAACATATATTGTGAATCTTTTAAAGTATGTTGAAAGTATCTTCTTTGCCAGATTGTTATCAAGTTTTGTAATTTGATTGGTTAAAAACAGAGCTTTGCCTAACTGTTGGGCGCAGGATTCTACATATGTCCACTATTTCAAACTTATTATGTTTTGTTTTTATCTTTTCTATTCTTTTTTTCTATAGAATATACAAGTTATGAAAATAGATATTTTAACATTTTTCACTTTGACATTGAGTTCAACTATTTCTCCTTATAGTTAGTTCTGTTAAGTTTTGTCCTTATGCATTTCGTGTATATTTTATCTGGTATACATATTCAAGTTTGTAATGTTTGTTTCTACCTGACACATTGAAAACTTCATTGTTATGAAGTTTCCTTTTACATCCATACCAATGCTTTTTACCTTGATGCTCATTTGCCTAATGTTATTAGGTTGATGCAAAAGTAATTGTGGTTTTTGCCATTAAAATTAAAATTAATGGCAAAAACCGCAATTAGTTTTGTACCAGCCTAACAGCATAGCTGCACCAGGTTCATTTTTATTAGTATATACCTGGTATATCTTTTTATTGGTTTATCGGTTCTTTACTTTTAAATTTTCAATGTGCTTATGTTTTAGATGTGACTTTCATAAATAGCATATACATGGATTTCGTTTTTTAATTAAATGTGACAAAATTTGACTTTTATTGATAACATCCATTGTGCAGTTTCCATAATCACTGATCTTTTTAAATTTATTTCTAGGATTTTGTTTTCTTTTCCAACTATCTCTTTTTTTTGTTCACTGTCCTTCCATATTTCTTGTGAATTGATTAGCTTTTCTCTTTCCACATTGTTTGTTTGCATGAATAAATGGTCATAAGTTTTTTTTCGGAATGCACTGTGGGAATCATTACTATACATTTACAGGTATTTAAGGATTCCTCCTCACAAGTGCCTGGCTTCTCCTACATTAATGGGATTCTGGGCCTGAGGAAATGGCTCATTTCAGAAGCTGGTATGGGCAAGGTATGATCATTTTACTAGAAACGTTTCCACAGGCTCATGATCATCCATCTGTATTTTCGTCTGCTTGTATAAACGTAGCAGTATCTTTGTTGGCTGCCCATCTACATATCTTGTCTCTAAGAACATCTGTTCACATTCAAACTTTCCTGCTCTTTATAATGAATATGCTTATCATGCTTCTAAATCTTAGTCAATACCACCTGGACTCTACTTTTTCAGGATTCTGTCATTTCTATTGATAACAGGATTCCAAACATTTAACAAGCCTGGCTGTAGATAACAGCTACCACTGAGCTTTGCACTTTCATCATTTTAGTAATTCCAACCACAGGCATTTTATTGACTATCACATGCCCACTTCTCCTGGCTTTTTGATCCCTTCTTTTACAATCTACCACAGTAGTTCCAGCATTTCTACATCACTGTTAGTGTGGACTATCACTTTCTCCAGGCTTCCAAGGGTCATGTGAGCAGCGGTTCCCAACATTTTTGGCACCAGGAGCTGGTTTTGGGGAAGACAATTTTTTCACGGACGGAGTGGGGGATGGTTTCGGGATGGAACTATTTCACCTGAGATAATGATGCATTAGTTAGATTCTCTAAGGAGTGCCCAAGAGAGATCTCTCACATATTCAGTTGACAATAGGGTTCACACTCCTATGAGAATTTAATGCCTCCGCTGATGTGACAGGAGGTGGAGCTCAGGTAGTAATGCTCATTTGCCTGCTGCTCACCTTCTGCTGTGTGTCTCTCTTCCTAATAGGCCAGGGACTGGTACAAGTCCATGGCCTAGGGGCTTGGGCACCCCTGATCTAAGCAGTGTTTAGAACAGTTCTTGCCAGGGTGATTATCATGTGTCACAGAAAATTGTTCCTATTTTAATAAGCTATGTTTTATTCAACTTTCTATTGTCCTTGATCCAGTACCTTTGGATTCACTGTATACATTGGTTTATTCTCTCCTACCCTTAGCAAGTGCAGCACTTTCTCAGCTGTCTGTCTTAGCCAAAATTTTTGATCTGGTGGGTGAAAGGGAAGTTGAGGACACATGCTCCTGTGTTTCTATATCATCTTTAATAAGGATGACACTAGCCTTTAGCTTAAAGGAATGGACTACTTCTGCAGGAAGTTTCAAAAGAATCTGGAGACTCAATGTATTCAACAGTATCAACCCAGTTGGTTCAGTCAAGTCTCAGTGTTCCACTTTGTCCAGTCAGGGACCTGAACATAGTGTAACACACTAGCCATGCAAACTTCTCTTCAACTTTGCCATCTTTATAATTAAAATCTAAGCCTCACTCACAATATTTGTCTGCATTCCAACTATAGGAAATAAGAGACTATTTATATGATGCCAAGAAGACCCTCAATTCTACTGGTGATTAATCACTTTTAGCTTTTTATTGTCTTTCACTAATGCATCAATGTCACTTAGCAATACCGATCTGAATCTGTAGTCCTAGTAGTTACTATTACATCTGCATTTCTCAAACACTCAAGACACTGTATCTGCCAGTGCATTCCCTTCCTCTGGTATTTCATCCCAATTCACCTATAGTTGAGGTTTCATCAATGGCAGTGACGTAGCATAACAGGAGTCATTAATTTTCCATGTAACAACCATTAATGATGTCCTCATTGCTAATCTGCCAATAGTGACACAGGTACAAACCCGTTTTGGAGTCTACTTCCTAGAATTAATTCTTATATTGATTGTCTTACAAATTGTCATATCAATTAACTTATTAAAATTCAGGCTCTGAAATGTAGATTAAGTGTGAGAAATGCAGTTTGAGTTATCTATTGCTGCATAACAAAAAATGTGGGCTTAAAAAATTGCTTTATTGTATCTCACAATCATGTAGGTCAGAATATAGGTACGGCTTGGCTAAGCGATTATTTTATTCCATATGTAGTTGACTGCCGTCACTCGGAGTTATATTCTCTTGACAGAAGGACTGACCTGCAGATCACTCACACATCTGATGTGTTGGGAGAGCTTGCTAGAAAGTCACACTCAGCTGGACTCCTCCCTCTTTCCATATAATTCCAGGACTTCCTAAGGTTCTAACTCCTCTTAAAGATTAAGTCTAAACTGTTATATTGTTCCTTCCACTTCAGTCTGCTTATCAAAGTAGTCATAGGTTAGCCCAAGTTAAAGGGGAAGAAACTTAGATCCGACCCCTGGGTCGGAGGAGTGTCAAAGAATGTGTGGCCATCTTTAATTTGTCACAAGTACCCTCAGGAGCAACGCATATTAGGTAATGAGAGAAGTAGGGTGGGGAGAGGGAGAAGTTAAACTGCAGCAGGGACCTAAGGCAATCCCATGGGGTGTTCTGGGATTGGAGTAACTGTTATTGTCTTGAATTATGGCAGGGAGGTCAGGCTTGTGTGTGGCTCCCATACGCCAGTCATTTAATATGATCTGTCCCAGTGGAGAGATGGCATGAAACTTTGGTTGAGGAAACTCCTTTTCACCCAGGACAATCCTCAGACAAAAATTAAGCTGTGAGCCACTAGCAGCTAACACTTATGGTAGATTAGCATCTCTGTGTGTGTGGTGCACCATAGCATCCATTATACATCAGACAATAAATTGAGCCTGCAAACACATTATTATTGCCCAAATACATGCATTAAAAATAGCAATATATAGAAATCGGTAACAATAAAAATTAAAATACTGATATGAAAGAAAGAGTTGAGATCAATGCAGTACATGCAACTTAAAAAGGTAAAGATCTCGAAAAGAGACAAACCTGTAAAATACAATCAGTGTCTCTGAAGGGAGAATCCAATCAATGGAACAAAAGATGATTTCTAAGATATATATCAGGAAGAAATTAGGGAGGAAACTACTCTGGAAATGAAAGGAACACATGGTATGCAAGGAAATTATGTAATTGGCTGCTGAACATAAAGCTAGATTACTTTGAAACTATTGCCTTTCAAAGGTAAAAATAGAATTATTCACTTTTAGTAAATGTTTTCCATTTTCCTTGTAGGTGCGTTATAGAAACAATGAGGCAAGTTAAAAAAAAAAAACAAAAAAAAAAAACAAAAAAAACACTGCTTCCTTTTCTATTAAAACTAGAAATCAGATATATCCCATGGATTTTCAAAATGTAAACGCTGCTAAAAGCAAATAAAATTGGCACAGAAAATGAACTAATTGAAAGGTAGTATAAGCTATATGTTTTTGTTGTGTCCCTACCCAAATCTCATCTTGAATTACAATTCCCACAAATCCCACATGTCGTAGGAGTGACCCACTGGGAAGTAACTGAATCAGGGGGGCTGGTCTTTCTTATGCTGTCCTCATGATAGTGAGTAAGTCTCACCCAATCTGATGGTTTTAAAAAGAGGAGTTCCCCTGCACAAGCTCTCTCTTTTTGCCTGCCACCATTCATGTAAGACATGACTTGCTCCTCTTTGCCTCTGACATGATTGTGAGGCCTCCCCAGCCATGTGGGACTGTAAGTCCATTAAACTTCTTTTTCTTCCCAGTCTCAAATATGTCTTTATCAGCAGTGTGAAAACGGACTAATACAGCAAATTGTTACCAGTAGAGTGGGGTGTTGCTGAAAAAATACCCAAAAATGTGGAAGCAACTTTGGAACTGTGTAACAGACAGAGGTTGGAACAGTTTGGAGGGTTCAAAAGTAGACAGAAAATGTAAGAAAGTTTGGAACTTCTTAGAGAATTGTTGAATGGCTTTGACTAAAATGCTAACAGTGATAAGAACAATAAGGTCCAGGCTAAGTGGTCTCAGATGGAGTTGAGGAACTTGTTGGGAACTGGAACAAAGATGACACTTGTTATGTTTTAGCAAAGAGAATGGCAGCATTTTACCTCTGCCCCAGAAACTTGTGGAACTTTAAACTTGAGAGAGATGATTTAGGGTATCTCGTGGAAGACACTTCTAAGCAGCAAAGTATTCAAGATGTGACTTGGGTGCTGTGAAAGGCATTCAGTTTTAAAAGGAAAACGGAACATGAAACTGGAAAATTTGCAGCCTGACAATGTGATAAAAAAGAAAATCTCATTGTCAGAGGAGAAATTCAAGCCAGCTGCAGAAATTTGCATAAGTAACAATGAGTCGAATGTCAATCCCCAAGACAATGGGGAAAATGTCTCCAGAGAATGTCAGAGGTCTTTATGGCAGCCTCTCCCATTACAGGCCCAGAGGCCTAGGAGAAAAAAAATAGTTTCATAGGCTGGGTCGAGGGTCCCCATGTTGTGTGCAGTCTGGGGACTTTCTACCCTGCATCCCAGCCTGTACCCCCATTGTATCTAGGAAATAACTAACTTTTTAAAAATTTTACAGGCTTATCAGTAGAAGGGACTTGCCTTTTCTCAGATGAGACTTTGCTGTGGACTTCTGGGTTAATACTGAAATGAGTTAAGGCTTTGGGGGACTATTGGGAAGGCATGATTGGTTTTGAAATGTGAGGACATGAGATTTGGGAAAGGCCAGGGGTGGAATGGTATGGATTAGCTGTTCCCCCACCCAAATCTTATCTTGAATTGAAATTCCCACAATTCTTATGAGTCATGGTAGTGACCCAGTGGGAAGTAATTGAATCATTTGATCATGATAATGGGCGGTTCTTGTGCTTTTCTCATGGTAGTGAATAAATCTCATGAGATCTGATTGTTTTAAAAAGAGGAATTCCCCTGCACAAACTCTCTTTTTGCCTGCTGCTATCCATGTAAGATGTGACTTGCTCCTCATTGCCTTCTGTCATGATTGTGAGGCCTCCCAGTCATGTGGAACTGTAAGTTCATTAAACATCTTTTTCTTCCAAGACTTTGGTCTATCTTTATCAGAAGCATGAAAATGGACTAATGCAATAAGCCACAGAGAAGTGAAAGAGCAAAGTGACCCAGGAGCAGCAGATCTCAGGAAAGGCCAATATGAATCAGGGACCATGGGATCTGGAGAGGACAAAACAGAACCTGAAATGACAAATGGGGTAAAATGAATAAAAGAAATGTACAGAGGAGAAAAATTGATGAATGGTGATATATCTTAGAAAACATCAGTGAAACTGCATTTCATAAAGGAAACTCTTACAATATCTAGACAAGAAAAATCTATTTTATTCCATATTAGAAAGCAAAATAAGAGTTAGCCCAACATTAACACAAAAAATACTATAAGAAATATAATGGGAAAGACTTCCTCAAAGAACAACTCACAAAATGAAAAGGGACAGGAGAATTTTCTAATCAAAAATTTAATCACAAACTAAAAAGTTAGAAAAATCAAATAATAAAATAATCACTTCTATGAGGAAAGACCTAAAAATGAAAACACAAGATTTTAGGGAAAATATGGTAAGGAAACAGGAGACAATGAAATGTATGTTGACAGGACACAGGAAAAAGTAGAAGAAACGAAAAATATCACAGAAATGAAGAAAAAATTGGAATAAGCACAAGGCAACACATACATTGAGAATAACAGAGGAAGAGATCTGGAGTTCAGAATGAGAAAAGTTACCAAAATAAAATGAAAATACAGAGGAGTTGAAAAAATGTAAAGGGAATGGTTAGATACTGAAGAAAGGCAAAGGAAATAAAATAAACATAATTGGAGTTAAGCAAGAAGAAAGCCAAAATAACAGAACAGAGTATAGAAACATATAATTAAAGCAAACAGTTGTGAAATAAAAGAAGGCTTGGATTTGCATTATTGAAAAGGCATATCAGATGCCAGGGCAACTTAAACCGCAATGGTCAATACTGAGGTACATCTTAATCAAGTTATCGATCCTTAAAAATAAAAAAAGAATGCTTTTCAAAGGTAGGTCTAATATCAAGTCAGTTTGAATAGAGTAAAACAAATTGATCCATCCTTATGTTTTTCTTGAGCAGTATTCAGCACCACAGGACAATAGAGCAATACCTATATGATAGCAGGGTGAAATGTGTAAGCTAATAATTATCTGTTCAGCTAAGTTACACTTCAAGTGAAAATTCAACAGATAAATTGTTTTGAATATATAATTTATTCAGGAGTTATTGCTCCTGTAAGTGCTTATTGAGGAAACTGCTGGCTGATGAACCTTAATCAAGCAAGGGGAAATGAGAAAAACAATGTAAAAGTAATGAACTTTGAACATATTGTTGCAACTTTTGCACTCCTTTTGTTGTTTGGTGAGAGGGAGGGTTACAGCTCTTTCACTCCCACCAGCAGCGAGCACTGGGTTCTTGTCCCACAGTCAAGAAGAATAAGGCACATGAACATAGGAGAGTGGGCAGAGTCAGATTTATTAAGTGACAGAAAAGCTCTCAGCAAAGAGAGGGGACCTGAAAGAGGGTTGCTGGCTGCAGGGCTAAGTTTGGGATATTTATGGACTGGGAAGGGGAGGAATGTGCTGACGGGTCTGTGGGCCCTCTTGGAGAAAGCACCACTCAGAAAGAGACACAATAGTGAAAGAACCAATTGGAGGCAGAGGTGAAGGCTCGGCCCCCACATTTTATGCAAATAAAGATCCAGCTGTGGCCAATCACAGAAAGATAGGTATATATAAAATAGGTGAAAGGTAAGGAAATTGGGAGGAAGCACGTGAAACGAGACAAAGGTGCACAGGAGAAGGAAATGTGTCCAAAACAGGAGTGGGATTTGTTCATCTAGGTTCAGAGAGTAGGCATTTCCATTCAAGGATGCAAGCTCCTTCCTATCTGGAGCTTACAGGTTGATTTTTAGGCTGTTCTTGCTTTGCAAGAATTTTACTAAGGACTCACCCTAACTGCCTGCCTGACTGGCTTATTCCTTCCTTCTCTCAATATCTTATTAAGAACCAAGACTAGAGGGAATGTGGAGATGAGCATGACAAACCAAATATAAATTTAATATGTCCTAACAATGGGAAAATATCAACCACTTACAAAGTAAGAAAGAAATAGAGAAAGAACATGGAAAGTAGAGTAAGTTTGTTGATTGCCATATTTGACATATCTGTGAGTCAAAGAATGTCATTCTAAAATTTTAATTATGTAGTATATAAATAAGCATATTAAGTCGCACAAAGGAATACTGAATTATCTGTTGTCAAATTGATATTACTGCTAGTGTCTAAGTCTTGAAACTGTTTCCCAGATTCCTCTTCATTCTGTGGTACCTTGTTAGAAGTGATCATAGGCAGGAATTCCTGCAAGGTCTAGAGGGTAGAAGGGAAGCCAAGGACATTTCTTTTGGAAGACCATGGAGGTCAGACATGATAATGGTGAAATGCATCTTACCTGGTAGACCTCAGCTATTCACTGAGTCAAACTATCTCCTGAACACCTGACCTGCTGACCAACACAGACTTAGTGTTCACCACCAGGGCCATGGTTGTGCACAGGCAGAGGCTGCCGTGCCCACACAGGAGGCCGTTTTCTCTAATCACTCCATAAATATCCCCAGTGCAGACCATGTTTGTAGACAGATGTGTATGCCTTCTTGGATATTCTGACAAATTCAGACATCACACCCATGCCTGTACTTGAGGCAGTGTGGTAGATGCCTATTTCTCTGAGCCTCCGATTTCCCATTTCCAGAACTTCACTTTTCTAGTTCCTCTCATATTTGTGTAATTTCTAATTAATTTCTAAATTAAGCCTCTTACTGCTATGGTACTTATAGTGGCTTTGGTTTATGACTGACACAAAAAGGGAATGTTAAGCAGGATAATTTTAGTGACTAACAGGAATAAATGATGAAAATACACATTTAAAATAAAAAGTAGGAGTGGTGATCTTAATATCAAACAAATAAAATTCAGACACCAAAGTGTTAAACTAGATGAAGGGAAATTTCTTTTACTAAAGGCTTCTATTTATAATTAAAACATAAATTTATGAATATATATGCACAAAATATCACAATTACACCATTAGCTAAAGACATTGTCACTGAGATCTTGAGTTACTTTTTGTTTTAGTGGCATTGCTTTTAGTATTTTCCTATTAAGCATGATGCTAGATTTGCATGAAAAATATACAATTCTTATGTTAAGGAAGTATTTATCTATGACTAATTTATTGTGTAATTTTTTAAAAATCCAAAAGATTGTTGAATTTTATCAAATGCTACATTAGCATCTATGGAAGTAGCCATCATAGGGTATTTTTTTCTTGTAGTTATCACCATGATCAATATTGATTCATCTGTGTATTTCTGAAATAAATCCCACTAGGGCATAATTCTCTTAATATGATGCTGGGGCTTTTAAAAATATTTCAAGAACAGTGTGCCACCATCTTTCTTGTTTGGAAAACTTAGCCATTTCAGCCTATTGGCTTAGGAGAGTCCAAACCAGCTGAGGATGGAAGTGGTATGCAAGCATGGCACAACTTCTCTATGAAAGCCTGGAAAGACTGCTTCCTTAAGCAGTTCCCTAATCTGTTCCTCCTCACTGGGCTGTACTTCTGAACCAAGGCCTCCAGCCACTTCCATTGATGTTCCTTAGCTAACAGAAATTTGAAAACTTTCTGGGACAGAGTTACTAAAGGGAGAAGTGGACTGCCATCTTTGCTGTTTTGGCAACTTAGTGGTTCCAGCCTCCAGGCTTTGGAAAGCCCAAACCAATGATGGGTAGAAACAGCACCTCAGCACAGCACAGCTCAGCTGTTCTATAAAAGCAGGGCTGGTCTGCTTATTTAAGTATGTACCTGATTCTGTTCCACCCAGCTGGGTGAGACATCCCCACTGGGGTCTCCGGCCTCCTCCCTCCTATAGGGGCATTCAGGCCAGCAACAGCTCTGTATTCACCTGGGATGGAACTCCCAGAGGAAGGGTCAGGCTGTCATCTTTGCTGTTTCACAGCTTTTACTGATGACATCTTCAGGCACTAGAAAATCTGAGGTGACTAGGGACTCAAGAGGATGCCCAGAAAACTGCAACAGCACTACAGAAAAGTGGCCAGACTGAAAAAACAAACAAACAAGCAAACACCTCAATCTAAAAGTCAGCAACCTCAAAGATTGAAGGTAGATAAGCCCACAAACATGAGAAAGAATCAGTCCAAAGAACATGAGAAACTCAAAAAGCCAGAATTCCCTCTCTCCACCAAATGACCACATCCCTCTCCAGCAAGGGTTTGGAATGAGGCTAAGGCTGACGTGGCTGAAATAACAGTAGATCTCAGAATATGGATAAAGATGATCTTCATTGAGCTATAGGAGCACATTCTAACTCAATGCAAGGAAGATAAAAATCATGATAAAACATTGCTGAAGCTGACAAAAGAGTCAGGATAGAGAAGAACATAACCAACCTGATAGAGCTGCAAAACACAATACAAGAATTTAATAATGCAATCACAAGTATTAATAGCAGAATAGACCAAACAGTGGAATCTCAGAGCATGAAGACTGTCTTTCTGAAGTAAGACAGGCAGACAAGAATAGAGAAAAAAAAAGAATAAAAAGGAAGGAACAAAACCTCCAAGAAATATGGGATTATGTAAAATACTAAATTTACAACTGATTGATGTACCTGAAAGAGCTGAGAAGAGAACCAATTTGGAAAACATATTTCAGGATGTCACCCAGTAGAACTTTCCCAACCTTGATAGGCTAACATTCAAACTCAGAATATGCAGAAAACCCCAGTAAGATACTCCATGAGAAGATCATCCCCAAGACACATAATCTTCAGATTCTCCAAAGTTGAATGAAAGAAAAAGTGTTAACAGCATCCAGGGAGAAAGGCCAGGTCACCTAAAAAAGAAGCTCATCACATTAACAACAGACCTCTCAGTGGAAATGCTAAAAGCCAGAAAACATTGGGGGCAAATATTTAACATTCTTAAAGAAAAGCAATTCCAACCCAGAATTTCATATCCAGCCAAACTAAGCTTCATATGTGAAGGAGAAACAAAATTATTTTCAAATAAACAAACACTGAGGGAATTTGTTACCACCAGACCTGCCTTACAAGAACTCCTGAAGGAAGAACTAAATATAGAAAGGAAAAGCTACTACCATTCACTTCAAAAACACACTGACCATTGACACTATAAAGCAACCACATAAACAAGTCAAAAAATAACTAGGTAGCATCACAAAGACAAGATCAAATCCATACATAACAATACTAACCTTAAATGGAAACAGGCTAAATGCCCCAATTAAAAGATGCGGAGTGACAAGCTGGATAAAGAACCAAGACTCATTGGTATGCTGTCTTCAAAAGACCCATCTCACATGCAAAGACACACACAGACTCAAAGTAAAGGGATGGAGGAAAATTTACCAAGCAAATAGAAGACAGAAAAAAGCATGGGTTGGAATCCTAGTTTCCAACAAAACAGCCTTTAAACCAACAAAGACCAAAAATGACAAAGAAGGGCATTACATAATCATACTAAAATAACATAATGATATGAAAACAACAATATACATTTTTCTCATTGCCACATGACACTCTAAAATCGATTACATAATCAGAATTAAAACACTCCTAGGCAAATGAAAAAGAACTGAAATCATAACAAGCAGCTTCTCAGACCACAGTGTGATCAAGTTAGAACTCAAGACTAAGAAATTCCCTCAACACCATACAATTATGTGAAAATTGAATAACCTGCTCCTGAATGACTTTTGGGTAAATAATGAAATTAAGGCAGAAATCAAGAAGTTCTTTGAAACTAATAAGAACAGTGATAAAATGCACCAGAATATCTGGGACACAGCTAAGGCAGTGTTCAGGGGGAAATTTATATCACTAAAGGTCCACATGAAAAAGCTAGAAAAAAGTCAAGTTAAAAACCTAACATCACATCTAAAAGAACTAGACAACCAAGAGCAAACAAATCCCAAAGCTAGCAAAAGACAAGAAATAACCAAACTTAGTGCTGAACTGAAGATAGAGATGTGGAAAAACCATTCCAAAGATAACTGAATCCAGGAACCGTTTTTTGGTTTTTTTTGTTTGTTTGTTTGTTTGTTTGTTTAAAAAAAAAAACTTAATGAAATAGATAGAACACTAGCTAGACTAGTAAAGAAGAAAACATAGAATATTCAAATAAACAAAATCAGAAATAATAATGGATATATATCCATAGACCCTACAGAAATACCAACAACCATCAGAGAATATTGTAAACACTTCTATGCACATAAGCTAAAAAATGTGGAAGAAGTGGATAGATTCCTGGATACAAACACCCTGGATACATACAGGACTGAACCAGGAAAATTTGAATCCCTAAGCAGACCAACAATGATCTCTGAAATTGAAGCAGTAATAAATAGCCTACCAACTAAAAAAGGCCCAGGACCAGAAGGATTCACAACTGAATTCTACCAGATGTACAAAGAAGAGCTGGTACCATTCCTACTGAAATGATTTCAGAAATTGAAAAGGTGGGGCTCCTTCATAACTCATTATTTGAGGTAAACATCATCCTGATAACAAAACTTGGCAGAGACATGACAAAAAAAGAAAACTTCAGGCCAATATCCTTGACAAACACAAATGCAAAAATCCTCAACAAAATACTGGCAAACCAAATCCCACAGTGTATCCAAAAGCTTATCCACCATGATCAAGTAGGCTTCATCTCTGGGATGCAAGTTTGGTTCATAGGCAAATCAAAAAATGTGATTCATCACATAAACAGAACTAAAGACAAGGTCAGCAATGGTAGTTTATGCCTGTAATTCCAGCACTTTGGGATGCTGTGGCTGGCAGATCACATGAGGCTAGGAGTTTGAGACCAGCCTGGCCAACATGGTGAAACCTCAGCTCTGCTAAAAGTACAAAAATTAGCCAGATGTTATGGAACACACCTGTAATCCAAGCTACTCGGGTGGCTGAGGCATGAGACTCACTTATACATGAGAGGTGGAGGTTGCAGTGAGCCAAGATTATGCCACTGCACTCCAGGCTGGGCAATGGAGCAAGGCTCTGTTTCAAAAAAAAAAAAAAAAAGTACATGATTATCTTAATAGCTGCAGAAAAGGCTTCTGATAAAACACAGAATCCCTTCATGTTAAAAACTCTTAATAAATTAGGTATTTAAGGAACATATCTGAAAATAATGAGCCATATCTGGCAAACACACAGCCAGCATCATACTGAATGGTCAAAAGCTGGAAACATTCCTCTTGAAAACTGACACAACACAAGAATATCTGTTTTCACCACTCCTATTCAATATAACATTGGAAGTTCCAGCCAGAGCAATCAGGCAAGAAAAAGAAATAAAGGGCATTCAAATAGAAAGAGAGGAAGACAAACTATCCCTGTTTGTAGATTACATGATCTAGGACTACAAACCCCATCATCTTACCCCAAAAGCTTCTTAAGCTGATAAACAACTTTGGAAAAGTCCCAGGATACAAAATTAATGTGCCAACTAACATTCTTATGCACTAACAATTGTCAATCCAAGAGCTACATCATAAACAAACTCGCATTCACAACTGACGCAAAAAGAATAAAATGCCTAGGAATACAGCTAACAAGGGCAGTGAATGATCTCTGTGAAGAGAACTATAAACCATAGCTAAAAGAAATCAGAGATGACACAAACAAACGGAAAACACTCTATGCTTATGCATAAAGAGAATCAATATCATGTAAATGGCCATATTGCCCAAAGCAATTTATAGACTCAATGTCATTCCCATTAAACTACCACTGACATTTGTGCAGAACTAGGAAAATCTATTTAAAACTTATATAGAACCTAAAATATGCCCAAATAACCAAGGCAATCCTAAGCAAATAGAACAAAGTTGGAGGAATCACGCTACCTCACTTCAAACTATACTACAGGGCCATAGTAACCGAAACAGCATGATACTGGTAAGAGAACAGATACATAGACTAATGGAACATAATAGAGAACCCAGAAATAAGACCATACACCTACAACTATCTGATCTTTGACAAACCTGACAAAAACAAGCAATAGGGAAAGGATTCCCTATTTAATAAATGGTGCTAGGAGAACTGGCTAGCCATATGCAGAAAACTGAAACTGGAACTCTTCCTTACACCATCTACAAAAATTAACTCTAGATGGATTAAAGACTTAAATTTAAAACTCTAAACTATGAAAACCCTGGAAGACAGTCTAGGCAATACCATTCAGGACACAGGCACAGGCAAAGATTTTATGATGACACCCAAAGCAGTTGCAGCAAAAGCAAAAATTGAAAAATGGGATCTAATTAAACTAAATAGCTTCTGCATAGCAAAAGAAACTATCAACAGAGTAAAGAGACAACCTACTGAATGGGAGAAAATTTTTGCACACTATGAATCTGAAAAAAGTCTAATATCCAGCATCTATAAGGAACTTAAACAAATTTACAAGAAAAAAATAAACAACCCCATTACAAAGCGGGCCAAAGAACATATTTTTTGTTGTTTGTTAAGGTGGGAGAGACAGAACATTTGCAGATTGTAAGAAAGGAATTAGATGAGGGAAAATATTTAATGACATAAAAACAGTTAGTATTGATGGAGACCACAGGAATAAAGACTGATCTTAGAAAGGAACAGGGCAACCTGCTTTGAGATAGAATTAAGAGTAGAGATGGATGCAATTAAATCTGGTTGTAGAGTATCAGGAAAATTGATGAAATTTTGCAAAAGTGATCTTATTTTCTTTTACAAATTGGGAAATGTAGACATTGCCAGAGGGAAGAAGTTGGTGCTATAGGCAGTTTGAGAATAATGAAGTTTGAATTGAATTGCAATGAAAATGGGAGTGAGGAAGGTACTTCTCATTTTCCAGTTTGGTACTTCTCAGTTTGGAGATATTAAACTTTTTTTTATCGCAAAAATATAGATGTACAATTTTTCTGTAGTGTTGTGTATACAATCAGATAGAGTGTGCATTAGTCAAGGATTTGGAGTTTTTAATTAGTGTAAGCAATGGATTGAAAGACTGGTTGAAACAATAAATTATTTTGTCTATATTACATTGGGAGGAAAGAACATCAAAGAGCCGGATAGGTTGAGATGAAAATAAGTGGTACAGAAAAAAAGATGTTTCAGTGAAATTGCAAAAGACAACTTAAATAAGAGAGACACAAAGAAAGAAGGTATGATTTTTTGTAAATAGCCTATTAAGTCTCAAGATTTTAGAGGCTGATCCTTATAGAAGACAAAAGGTTTTCTGGAGTATGAGATTGAAATTGAAGAAAGTGAAGATCACTGAAACTGAGGTTAACAAACTGAAGCTAAAACCAACTCTGTGTACAAGGTCCCAAATATTGACATCTGCCTCCTGTGTCTGCATTCCTGTCTGGAAAATGTAAGATGAACTAGCATTCTATGAAGGAATTGGAAATCTAGTGGAGAATGTTTGGGGTAGAACGGAATTCTAAAAAGAAAATGTATGGAGGACTATGAGGAAAGGGTGCAGTGGGATCATGGGTAAGGAGAGAGGAAACATACAGCAATACGAAGTTGAAAATATGTGGAAAGAGAAAACCAGAAGACTTACCAATTGAATAATAGCAAGGGTGACAGGTATGAGCTTACAGCCTAGTGCAGTGTACTCAATGGTCAGATTCCAAATGAAAACTAAAGTAAAAATTGTTTACATGTTGGTGATGGCTGATTCTTTTCCTGGTGATAGAAACTTGGGGATACTGGGACATGATCATGCCATGTATAAGTGACTGAGTCTGAGGATATAGGATGTGTTATATACTTTTTCATTTTTAGAGAAATATTAAAATAAATAAATATAAACAAGTAAAATTACATTTCAAATGAAAATATGAATTTCTCAAATGTAAGTTTTATTTAATGACAATCATCTCAAGAGAAAAAAAAAAACAGAAACAGTATAGAAACTTGCATTTTTGATAGAGTAAAATATTTTCCTGAGATTTAAATTTGCCAGCTCTACTTTGCATAGAATTGGATCTACATTTAAAATCATTGATCATTCCAAAATCTTGGGTATATAAAAGTTACATTTTAATGCTAGAATAATATTTGAGTGAGAATGTAAATAATTTAAGCATTAAAATATGTGTATTTTAGATAGTATTTAAAACTTTTATTTGAAATGTAACCCAAGGCTGACAGATTTTCTTTGTCAGCCTTGAACAACATGTAGGTAGCATGCTGAATGAGACTCATAAACACACTGGAGGCTTGCCCTTTGCTTGCCTGCTGCGTGGGAGGGAGTCTTGATGACTGGCAGTCCACAGGCATCAGACTGGAAACAATAGACCATCATCTGGATACGATAGTCACTTATTAAAATCTCAGCTGTTTGCATTCTTCTTAAAAATACCATATTTAAGATATTCATTAGTAATTGAAACAAAGGTTTTTTAAACCTTCCAGAATGATAGAAATAAACCTTAGTAATGATTAAATGGTTCGTTTGAAAATTATTTTGTAACTAAGTGGTGACATAAATAAAATAGAATATAGTGTTATTTGTAATAATTTATAAAATATGAATTTAGTACAGTAGTAGAAATTTCAAATGTTAATACTACTGAGTAATATAGCTCCTTAAATTCCACAGATTAGTATTTACTGACTTCAAAATTGGAATTTTTTTTTTTTTTTTTGGTCTAAGGCAGCAAGTATTTGATTTAGGTTTCATTTAAATTGGCATTTTCTGGGCTCACAGGAGCCACCTCATCTTGCACATATTACTGTTCTTTATTGCCACAGTGGAGAACAAAGAGAACTAGGTCCAAGCACAAAGTGACTTGATATTTGGCTCAAAAACAGCAACTCCCAAACACTTACAAAACTTTCCTTAGGCCTTTTCAGAAGGTGTAAGACTGTTTGGTCCGTACAATGAGCATTTAGCCAACAAGGGATCATTTCCTCCGTTTATAGAGATCCTAGGACTTTTTCCCAGTAACCTAACGCATCTCATAAAGGTCGACAAAGCAGTGGTGATTATCTTGTCAGGAACAAATGAGTATATCCAAAAGAAGGGAAAAAGATCACACCATGGGAAGAAAGAATCATTTAGTTCAGCATTTAATTTGTTTTCATTGCATGGCACATCTAAGAAATTTCCAGAACTCTTTGCAAATATTTCAGATTAAGAAAGAAAGAAGGGATTGTTCCCTTTGGTCGTTTAGCTTTTCTTTAGTCAAATAATTAATAATACACTCGGACACCTATCCATACCACACTACACCATGTATGTGTCAGCATTATGTGTCTTTCCTTACTGTGGTTCACTCTAACTTTATATTCCACGTGTTGGTTCAAAAAATAACATAGAGGACCAAAGATCCCATGATTCCAAAGATTTCACAAAAGATTTTCAGATGTATTTTCAAATATACATTTCACCAGGACATAGGGCACTATAATCTCTCATTGGGGTATGGCAATAGCTTCCTAATTTGCCTCTCTGCTTCCATTCTTTCTCTCCTGTAGTTTGACAGCAGCCAGAGTAAGCTTCTAAAATGTCGTCTCGTGTCCCAAAATTCTCAAAATAATTCTCATTTAACTCCGAATTCAAGCTCAAATTCTTAAACAGCCTGTAAAGCTCCACACACAGTCTGCCCTCATCTCCTACCTCTTCTCCCTTACTTGCCCTGCTCCGGGCACACTGGCATCCTTGATGTCTTTGGAGGCATTTGCTTCTCCTTTTCTCAGGGACATTTCTTTGCCCCAATGCCTCATATGTGTGCATGGCTTGCTCCCTTATCTCTTCCAGATCTTAACTCTGATCACACCTTTATAATGAGTTGTTTTCTGAGCGCCTTATTTAAAATTACACCTATCACTCTGGAATTATTACCCTATTAAACTTTTCTTCATATTAAGCATCTTCAAACAAGCATCCAGTTTGTCTTTTTTTTTTTTTTTAATTATCTGCCTCTTATCTCTGGAAAAAAGCTTCAACAGGAAAAATGTTTTGTTGTCTGTTCACTGCTGTATCCTCAACATCTAGAACAGTGCTTGGCACATGGATTGTGTCAAAAAACATTTGGGACAGTTGTTGGAATTCAGAGTCCCATTTTCAGGATTATAGATATGAGGAATTTCTCAGATACCAGAAAAATTCTTAGGGATATAGTAAGCAATTTCTGCTTGTTTACATTTTTATATTTTCTACAAAATCAAGATTATTTTAAGAATAATAATGAGATTTAGGTTAGTTTCATAGGAATAGCATTAACCCTATAAAGTAGGCTTTAGGTAGTATGGCCATTTTAATAATGTTGATCCCTTCTAGCCATAAGCTTGAGATGTTTTTTCATTAGTTTGTCATTTGTTTGTGTCTTCTCTGGTTTCTTTAAGCAGTATATTTTAATTCTTATTATAGAGATCTTTCACCTCCCTGGTTGGTGGTATTATTAAGTATTCTATCCTTTTTGTGGCAATCGTAATTGTAATTTTAATTGGGATAGCCTTCCTGATTTGGCTCTTTGGCTTGACTCTTGGTGTATTGGAATGTCAGTGAATTTTGAACATTTATTTTGTATCCTGAAACTGCTGAAATTGTTGATAAGCTGAATGAGATTTGGGGCCGAGACTACAGGGTTTTCTAGATATAGAATCATGTCATCTGCAAACAGGAATAGTTTGACTTTCTCTCTTCCTATTTGGATGCCCTTTATTTCTTTCTTTTGCCTGATTGTTCTGGCTAGGACTTTCAATACTATATTGACTCAAACTATCAATGATAATCTTCACAGAATTAGAAAAAAATCAATTTTAAAATTCATATGGAACCAATAACAGCCTAAATGGCCAAGGCAATCCTAAGAAATAAGAGTAGAGCTGGAAGAATCATGTTACCTGACTTCAACCTGTACTTCAGGGCTACAATAACCAAAACAGCATGCCACTAGTATAGGACAAACCTGTAGACCAGTAGAACAGAATAGAGAACCAGAAATAAGTCCACACATATACGACCATCTGATCTTCAACAAAGCTTACAAAAAAAAAAAAAAAAAGAAAGAAAAGAAAAGAAAAGGGGAAAGGATTCCCTTTTAAGTGATGATGAGATAACTGGTTAGCCCACATGCAAAATATTGAAGCTGGACCTCTTCTTTATATCATATACAAAAATCAGCTCAAGATAGATTAAAGACTTAAATATAAAACCCCAAACTATAAAAACTCTGGAAGACAACCTAAGCAATACCATCTTGGACATAGAAATGGGCAGATTTCATGGCAAAAAATTGCAAAAGCAATATGCAACAAAAGCAAAAATTGGCAGATGCAATCGAATTAAACTAAAGAGCTTCTGCCCAAAGAAACTATCAACAGAGTAAACAGACAACCTACAGAATGGGAGAAAATATTTACAAACTATGCATCTGAAAAAGGCCTAATATACAGCATCTATAAAGAACTGAAACAAATCTACAAAACAATCCTATAAAAATGTGGGCAACAGACATGAACAGACACTTTTCAAAAAAAAAAAATTCATGCACTCAACAAGCATATGGAAAAAAAGCTCAATATCATTGGTTATTAGAGAAATGTAAATCACAACCGCAATGAGATACAATCTCACACCAGTCAGAATGTCTATTATTAAAAAGCCCAAAAGTAACAGGTACTGGTGAGGTTGCAGTGAAAATTGAACACTTATACACTGTTGGTGGGACTGTAAATTAGTTCAATATTGTGGAAAGCAGTATGACACTTTCTCAAAGAGCTAAAAGTAGCACTACCATTCAACCCAGCAATCCCATTATTGGGTATGTACCCAGAGGAATATAAAACATTTTATCATAAAGACACATGCATGAAAATATTCATTGCAGCACTATTCACAATAGGAAAGATGTGGAATCAACCTAAATGCCCACCAATGACAGATTGGATTTTTAAAAAGTACATATACAAGATGGAATACCATGTAAAAAAGGAACAAGATCATGTTCTTTGCAGGGACATGGATGGCCATTATCCTCAGCAAATTACCACAGGAACAGAAAGTCAAGTACAACACATTCACATTTATAAGTGTGAGCTAAATGATGAGAACTCACGAACACAAAGAAGGGAACAACAGATACTGGGATCTACTTGAGGACAGAAGGTTGTAGGAGGGAGAGGAGCAGAAAACAACTCTTGGGTTCTGGGCTTAATACTTGGGTGATGAAATAATATGTACCACAGACCTTTACATGTACCCCCATACTTATATGAAAAGTTGAAAAAAAAAAAGAAGAAAAATAGCAAGGAAAGATAAAACTTAAAAAAAAACATGATATTTTGGTTAGACATGAGGTTATGCATTTGTGTTAACTTTAATTTTAAAAATTTGAATGAGATATTTCAATTATATAGAAAAAGACAAACATATAAAAAGTGCCTGTGGGCTAAATATTAAATTTTATCAGATCCTTAAAATTTTGTAATATTTGTTTCTCATAATTTGGTAGAAAAAAATAAAATAAAATGTTAGAGATACAATTGAAACTTCTTGAAATTTCTATGGATTCCATTTTCCTCTTACCACATCCCTTCATTATGTATTATATTAAAGTTGGTATCTGGCTTTCCCATGAATTTGTATACATAACAATGTATGGGTGTATTCACATACAATATATAATATTATTTTATATGATTTCAAGCTTTATATATGTGATGCTGTAATTTGTTTTATTCTTCACATGCTTTCTCCCTTACTATGATTACGTTGATAGGACATTTATCTACTAATATTTTCAGCTCTAATTAACTAACTGTAATTACTATATAATATTAAATGATATGATAATACTAAAATGTATTGATTCATTCTCTATTGATGAACATTGATGATTGAGCTGTTTCAAATTATTGCTATTGTACATTGTTGTGCTTAGTGTTTTGTACACCTTTTGTGAACATGTGCAAGAGTATCTCTAAGAAGTGTATCTAAAAACAGAATTTTTAAATGAAAGATTATACACATTAGCTTCATCCATGTCCCTACAAAGGACATGAACTCATCCTTTTTTATGGCTGCATAATATTCCATAGTGTATATGTGCCACATTTTCTTAATCCAGTCTATCATCGATGGACATTTGGGTTGGTTGCAAGTCTTTGCTATTGTGAGTAGTGCTGCAATAAACATATGCGTGCATGTGTCTTTATAGCAGCATGATTTATAATCCTTTGGGTATATCCCCAGTAATGGGATGGCTGGGTCAAATGGTATTTCTAGATCTAGATCCTTGAGGAATCACCACACTGTCTTCCACAATGGTTGAACTAGTAAACCAAATACCACATGTTCTCACTCATAGGTGGGAATTGAACAATGAGAACACTTGGACACAGGGTGGGGAACATCACACACTGGGACCTATCATGGGGGAGGGGAAGAGGAGAGGGATAACATTAGGAGAAATGCCTAATGTAAATGATGAGTTAATGGGTGCAGCACACCAACATGGCACATGTATACATATGTAACAAACCTGCACATCGTGCACATGTACCCTAGAACTTCAAGTATATTTAAAAAAAATAATATGGAAGGCCAGTCGTATCAAACAGATTTGCAAAATTTATCATACTATAGTCATGGCACACTATTTAAAAAAATACCAATAAAACAAGTAAAATGTAAAAACAACAGAGATTATACACATTAGATAACAGAATTATCCTTGGAATTGGTTATACCCATGTATACACATAAAAGCAAGGTTGAACTTTTGTTTCTTCAGAATATCTTCAGCATTCGCTATTGTCAGATTTTATTTTTTCCTATTTTAATTGTGTGAAATGGTGTTTAACAGTTAACTGTATTTGCATATCCCTGATTTCTGAGGAGACTGAGTATTTTTTTGTTGTTGATTAGCTGTATATATTTTCTCTTCAATGAATTCTTTGTTCAGTAGTCACTAACCATTATCCTCTAGCATAGTTAGCCCTTTTTTGTAGACTTTAAAATATTCTTTATAAAATTTGTGCATTAAACTTTAGAAAGTCTTATTTAAGGTGACCATAATCACTTATTTAAACCAAAACATTTTTAAGAATGAAAGGGTGCATCCTTAATAACTACGTCCAAATATGAGAAGAAAACTAGAACTACACTGGGCAAACCAAATTGCATGGTTTCCTTAGTTATAAGTGTTGATATCTGAGTTAAACTTTGTTTCCAGTATCTTTTACTAAACAGATTATTTCAATTCTAATGTATTCACATCTAACAATGTATAATGCCACTCACAAAAGAAAAATGCTGTGTGGTTCAATTTATATGAAGTACCTATAGTAATCAAATTCATAGAGAAAGAAAGTAGAATGATGGTTTCCAGGGGCTGGGAGAAGAGGAATGGGGAGTTACTGTTAATAGGTACAGAATTTTAGTTTTCTAAGATGAAATGTGTTCTGGAGATGGATGGTGGTGATAGTCGTCCTACAATGTGAACATACTTAATGCCACAGAAGATTACACCTAAAAATGGTCAAAATGGTGAATTTTATGTATATTTTATTACAATAAAAATATAAAATTATTTGAAAATGCTAGTAGTTCATTGCATTTGGCAAATATCATTCATTTCTTTTTTTAGTGAGTATCTAAAGGTTTTAGAAAACTGTAGTTTTCATTTGTTTGTTTATTGGGAATCTTTATTTTGCCCACACATTTCATCGTTGTTTTTAGCTGGATACAGAATGCTTAGAAGGGCCAGGTGTGGTGGCTCATGCCTGTAATCCCAGCACTTTGGGAGGCTGAGGTGGAAGGACTGATTGAGCCCAGGAGTCTGAGACCAGACTGGGCAACATAACAAGACCCTATCTCTACAAAAAATAGAAAATAAATTAGATAGGCATGGTGGCCCACACCTGCAGTCCTAGAAACTTCAGAGTCTGAGTTGGGAGGATCCCTTGACCTCAGGAGTTCAGAGCTGCAGGAAGCTACGATTATGCCACTGCACTCCAGTCAGGGCAACAAAGCAGAGAAAATACAAAATAAATAAAATAAAATAAAATAAAATAAAATAAGATACTTGGTGGCTTATGTTTTTTCTGGATATTTTGTGTTCAGCATAATAGTTATTTGTGGGAAACACATTTTCTCTTTGATAAACTTATATCTTCCCTTTCATGTTGATTGCAGTTTTATGAACCATTCATTAGTTTATATTCAGCATAATTTAATGTTTTTAGTGATTAAATTTTATTGCAATCTGAGGACTTGGGTATTTTTTGGTTGTGGAAAATATTCTGTCATTATTTCTTTAAAATACAATTGTTTCTCTGTCAAATTTTCATTAAATTGATATTACATAATTTAATTTTTCTTAATCCATCTTACAATTCCCATAGTTGCTCTTTATTTCTCTATGTTGAAAACATGGGTAAATATTTTTAGATTAATTCTTAAATTAAATTTTACCTTGATTATATAAAATTTATTCTAACTATTGAGCTTTTTTCCGAAAATATATTTCATTTTCAATATTTTTGTTGGTTCTTTTTTATATTCACTATTTTGTTTTATATGTACTGCTTATTAAATTGTTTTTAGTATATGTTATTTCTTTACTTCTCTGACCAACCTAGACATGCTTTTGAGAAGTTTCCTTTGGAGTGTTAACACAGATTCTTTAACACAGATTCTTAATCTGGAATGGGTTTATACTTTGCTAACTTTCTTGGTTACCTTTCTTGGCATTTAATTTTTATACTTCATGAAAATGTTATATTTAGGTTTGGTAATCCATGGGAAATGAAGGGTTTTTAGTTTCATATTTGCTTTCCTTTAACTTTCCTCTATTTCTGTCCATATAGAATTTGAGAGTTTTGTGTTTTCCTGTACTTGTCTCTGTGACCTTACTGAAGTATCAGCTTGTGTAACATTGGTTTGAGTCTCCTGTCTTGTTATAACATAGAGGAACCCCAAGAAATGGTCATATAAATAGTGAGTAGTTGATTCAGTTCCTGAGTCATGAGTGTGAGTCTTTTTTTGCTCACTACCCTAGGTACAAATATTCCCTTGAAAATCTAGTCCAAGGCAGTGTTTCAGTAGCTTTTTAAAGTCTTCTTGTATGACTGAGAATTCTCATAGTAACTCTTGCCTCAAGCAGTGATTTTTACTCTTGCCTTCCATTTCATATGGAGAATTTAAATCTTAATTACCACATAGTTATAAAATTATTGGGCAACACTGCCTGTTTCCAGCCTTGAATGCCGTTAGGCCTGTAATTTTCTTTCAGGTTACCATTTTGTGCTTTTACTTCAGATCCATGTTTTATTGCTATTGCTATGTATTTGGAGTAGAATTAGTATATCTAACCATGAACATAATAGTTTGGCCATAATCATCCATTAAATATAATTGAAAATGAGAAACATGACATTATAGAAAGGACTGGAGATAAAAATTGTTATCTTATTTCCCAAGGCTTAAAAGCTACTATGGAATAGTTTAAGAACAAAATAAGCTTCATGTGAAGATAATCTTTGACACTTTGTCTTGAATTTCCATTATTCTTATCCTTATAGAGTTTTTTGATAGCCCTATTTTTCTTTCTGAAGCCTTTAATTAAAGTGGGTATTAGGTGATGAGGCTTTAAGAAAGATAGAACTGTCAGTGGACATTTATAAAAAAAAAAAATTTGTTCAGCCGGGAATGGTGACTCATGTCTGTAATCCCAGCACTTTGGGAGGTCAAGGCAAGTGGAACACCTGCGGTCATGAGTTCAAGACCAGCCTGGCCAACATGGCAAAACCCCATCTCTACTAAAAATATAAAAATTAGTTGGGTGTAATGGTACACGCCTGTAATCCCAGCTACTCAGGAGGTTGAGGCAGGGAAATTGCTTGAACCTGGGAGGTAGAGATTGCAGTGAGCCAAGATTGCCCCACTGTACCCTAGCTTAGGTAACACAGTGAGACTCTGTCTCAAAAAAAAAAAAAAAAAAATCAATTTAATTTATTGAGATGGCTTTAAGTGTTAGGCCAGATGTTATGTGACTCCTCAAAATACAATGCATTCTGTTTGTACAAAGCTGTCTGAGATATATATTGATTTTGAAACAAAATATTTGTTCATTCCTAAGAGACATTCCAAAATTCCCACAAGATTTAGCTCTTAGGAAATCAAACCACTGTGACAATGAGCCAGTCTATTGTTGCTTCGACTGACCCAGTTTTCCTGTGGAAACATGGCTTCATCAGATGGTAAAAATAGATAATGCTGCTTGTCAGTTAAATACAAATTTTAGTAAAATAATGTGAAATATAAAATGGAAAACTGCATAGTCAAAATTTGAAAGGTCACCTGTGAGGTTCTAGTGATCCAATCTTTTTTAAGTGAATAATAAAATTTGGGGGGGGGCACAGACTGATTGAGAAGTCTGGTATAAGAAATAAGTGACTTCAATTCATAAAGGAGATTAAAGGATAAGTATTTCTAAAGTTGTAATATTCCACTGACTGCCCAATAGCTTGCAATATTATATAATTCTAGAATAGCTAACATATTAAGTATTTAATAGTAGGCACTGCTAATGCTGTTAATGTCTTATCTTACTTAATCTTCCAAACAATTCAATAAGGTAGGCATGATATTTATCCGTATTTTAGAATCTGATAGTTAGAGTGGATAGGTTACTTACCCATGACTGTGAAGTTAGTGTATTATAGATTCAGCCTTCAACTCAGGCTATTCTAAGCTTAGCAATTATTCTAATTTGTGTCTCAATAGTTTAATAAATTTCAAATAGACAAAAAAATGTGGTGATATGAATTTTTGTAGATCTTTCAATTAGGACCAGATTGCAAAATAAAACTGGAAAGCAGGAAGTTCTCAAAAACTGAATGGAAATGCAAAAAAAAAAAAAAAAGATGAGTCTACTTGAAAGGATTTCCTCTAGCAAAATATGAAATAATTTGAACATCAAAAATTATAATTACAGCAATGGATTAAAATGTAATGAAAAATTGTTACTGGATCCATTATGTTGCTTAAATAAGAAGAAGGAAGGAGAGAAGAAAAGCTTTTGTTTTTTCTTTTTCTTTACTTTTTTCTTTTTTTGAGGTAAAGTCTTGCTCTGTTGCCCAGACTGGAGTGCGATGGCATGATTATAACTCACTGTACTCACAGTCTTCCAAGCTCAAGAGATCCTCCAACCTCAGCTTCCAAGGTAGCCTGGACCACAGACACACATCACCATACATAGATAATTTTTAAATTTTTTTTGTGGAGACAGGTTCTCTCTATGTTGCCCAGGATGGTCTCAAGCTTATGAGTTCAAGCGATCTGCCCGCCTCAGCCTCCCAAAATGCTGGAATTATAGGCATGAACCAGCATGCATGGCCAGCTTTTCTTCACAGAAGAATGTCAACTAATAAATGTAGAAAGAATGATAGAGATAGAAAATGATCATTTGCAAGTATCATTTTAATGATTGATTCAGGCAAAGGTTACCCATAAACACTGAAATTATTGGGTTACATATTTTGAGAATAAGATATTCGTGCTGGGTCAAAGTGTTACTCCACGGATTTATTGTTAATTATGAAGATAAGAGGGTCCTTTGCAATGAGATAGTTGATGGACATGACCTTAATCACACATTCAAAAGTAATGTCATCTATTATTTAGAGAAAAACTCTCAAACTGTGTTTCTTTTCTGCTCTTATACCACCGCAGTAGTCATCAACACAGAAGACTTACGTGAGCAAATGTCTGGGAATTTTTCCCCACACACCAAGTAGCAGACACCAGCTGATTGTCTTCCAATTCAATTTCAGCACTATCTGGAGATAGTGTTAGATCCTGCAGGCTGAGAGGGCAGTCCCTAGGACTGTTCACCAAACCCCAGAAATTAGTCTGGACTTCCAGAACTTCTGATCAACTGGCTTCAAGTTGGGGTTTGGGAATTCCATGCCCTCCTTGGGTGTGCCACCCTCCAGGAACCTCCTCATTTTCTGCTATCTGGAAGCCCAGGAATCCAGCCTCTTGGGTTTTGGTGGAAGCTGCATGATGTCAGCATTCATTTCCCCAAGACATAGTGAGGGACCTTCTGTGGAAAGGTCTTAAAACCCACAGTCAGGGAGGTTGGGTCAAATTAAAGTCCTGCCTTGAGGCAGGTGAAAAGGAGGCAGAAGATCAGAGTGATTCTATTTCCTTAAGCCTGCCCTTGAGGCCTAATACTCAAATTATAACAGAAGGTTATAACAAGGGTTATGGAAGTTATGAACCAGGAACTATGAAAAAAAACAATGTGTGTGGGTGTGTGTACAAAATTGTCACATTTTCCTATTATTGGTATGATGTTATTATATATATAATATATACATGTATGTATATAATATGTATATGCACATGTATATAATATGTATATGTATACACACAACATCATATCAATAATAGGAAGACATGCAAATTTCTATTACTTTGATATGATAAAAAGAAGTATATAATATCTATTATAAAATATTTTTTTAAAATGTTTAATAGGTACATAATCAAGGAGAAACAATCAGAAAGTTCTAGAATGTAATATGATTTACTGAATAACTTGGACAGACTTAAAAAAAGGAAAAAAAAGAAAAAGGAGTAGAGGGAAGAGAGGAAGAAGGAGGAAAAGAAAAGGAGTTGATAGTTCTAGGAGTGTAAATGGACTTAATAACTTAAATGCAAAGTGATATTATGGATCCCATATAAATGTTAAAATGACCATAAAGATTATTGAGACAATGGGGAAATTTGAATGTGAACTGTATTATTCAATATTATTCAATGCTAAATGTCGCGGGTGTGATGGTATTACTCATTTGTTGAAAAATGTTCTTATTCTTAACAGATGCATGTTGAAATATTTAGGGTGATTCATTATGATATCTGCATCTTACTTTTAAATGATTCAAAAACAGGTGCATCTAATAAAGGGTATATGAGTATGTATTGTACTGTCTTACTCAACACTTGTATAGGTTTGACATTTTGCAAAATAAGAAAATGTTGGAAAAAATAAAAATTTTATCAATTTGTATAGTTGATTTCATAAACTTATTTGACTGCATTAATGACCTAATGTAATAATGACTGAGGATATTTGGCAAAAAACTCTAATTAGTAAAAACTCCTCCCCATTAAGTGGTCTGACTCTCCTATGATGATTTTCCTTTTCTATTTTTTTCTTTCTTTTTTCTTTTTTTTAGGAAGAAATATAGGAATATTCACTGGCTCAAAGCAACATAATTCCAAGCTATGCATCACCATTTCTCTGATGACTGCGGAAATGTTTTCTCTACCTTCCTAGTTAAACTTGGCTGATGGAAGGCAATATTAAAACTTTGACATTTGGACTTGGCAAATATAGAATTCTCTTAAATATAAACTTAGAAATAACAGATGGAAACTTTATGGTTTCTTAGGTTATTCAAGAAGTAGACCATTTATCACTTACCGTTTAATTTTTTAAAAGCCACAGTAAGCTACTAAAAGAGTTCTACTTAGGTAAGCATGCATAGTAATTAGAAAACATTTATGTTTTATTGTAGTTTAATGTTTCTGCGTTTCAGGATCAACAACTTATGCTAAAGCAAGCACTTTTAAGAACTTTATACATTAGCCATAATATAAAAATTTTCTACCCAATTTAGATATTTTTCCTACACTTTAAAATGAGAAAACAACTCAGAAATGTTAAGCGTTTTGCACAGGTCCCTACTACTTGCTTAGTGTTTGAGTTAGGCTTCAAACCAGATCTATCTTGCTGCAAAGCCCTTTCCTTATTTACCACCACAGACTGTTTCCTTTATTGACTTAGTTTATATACTCTATAATGCATAGTTGGCAAAAGTAAAAATTATGTGTTTATGTATGTATACAGATACTCATAACCTACTATATAGCAAAATCAAATAAGTGAATATTGTTTATTCAAATCCTCTGATGTTTATTCAAGGTAAATAACTGGAGGGTAATGAAAAGACAAATAAAACATGGCTTCCTCCTTATATAAAGCTTTCAGATAGAGAACAAATTTTATTTTCTACTTTTATTTTAGATTCAGGGAATACATGTGCACGTTTGTTACAAGGGTATATTGTGTGATGCTGAGGTTTGGGATACAATTGAATTCGTCACCCAGGTAGTGAGCCTGATACCCAAATAATAGTTTTTCAGCCATTGCCCCACTCCCTTCCTTCCTCTCCCTCTTGTAGTCCCCAGTGTCCTCTGTTCCCATTTTTATGTCCCTGTGTACCCGATATTTAGCTTCCACTTATAAGGACATTATATAAGGGCAGTATTTGGTTTTCTGTTCCTCCATTAATTTGCTTAGGGTAATGGCTTCCAGCCACATCCATGTCGCTTCAAAAGACGTGATTTCAGGGAATGAAATTTTTTTAAAGTTCAAAGACATCCATAGTAGAGTTGACTTCCTGACCAACACAATTCATTTTACTCTATTTCATAGAATTTATATTCTATTCATAGCTCTAAGGGAATTGTCAAAGGAAAATTTTTGTCCAGCAAAATAACTACATTTCTCAGTTCCCTTTACATCATGGCGTTGTCAAGAGTTCTCACCAATAAAAAGCAAATAAAATGGATGTTTTTACTTCCAAGACATAGGCTTTAAAAAGCTAGTGTGCTTTCTCATACCTTATACATTTTCATCTGCTGAAACCTAGATGGTGCTGTCACAAGATGAGATGAGCTACGGTCATGAGTCATTACATGGCAGAAAGCCACGACAGACCAGGAGCGCTTGTCTCAGCCCGTTATGAGTTAAAAATAAACTACCAATGAATTAATATTTACTATAATTCTTAGTTTTTTCCCCAAATAATACAGATATTAGTACCTTGAAGTCAAGTCTTATTATAACAAAAACAAAAAAACATTTTGTGTTAAGGAGAAAACAGGTGTTGGAGGTTAGAAATACAGAGACCCTATTATAAGAAATCAAAATCTTTGAAAAATTACCTTCTGTTCTAACCATCAAGACAAGTCGGGTACCCACAGAGCCTGTACCTCTAAGAAAGAGATTAGAAAACTCAAAAAAGTTATAGTGTACTGGTTATTTGCTATGTGTAACAAGGTACTAGAAAAAGATATGAGTTAAGCCAGGTATTAAGTGGTTTAAGAGAAGAAATAAAAGAAAATTAATTCAAGAATTTTGTTCTTGGAGGGTTGGAAAAGCCATCTGTTTTTGAACGCGCAAGCAACTGAAAATAAACTTTTAAAAAGTGTTGTGCTATAAACCCCCTTAAATTGTTCCAGTTCGACAAATAGGTTTATAGTTGAGGTAGGGATCATATTGAGGAGTTTTCTTTCACTCTAAGTCTGTTGTTTCAGATGCCAGTAGCTATAATCAAATTGAAAAGAGGCATTTAGATGGCAAAGCAAGGAAAAAAGTCAGCATGGGAACTATATCCAATAAATAGTTTTCGGTGAGGTTACTGACAAATGAAAATGACTACAAGAAAATTGATTAGAAGTTCATTAATCTTTGTAATTGTATTGCTGGACAAACTACGAGTCTGACATGAAAAAGGCTTTGACTGAGATTTTTCCAGAGAAAGTAATAGATGGGGAAGAATCACTCAGAAGGCATTAAGTTGAACAATGTATAAAATAATTCCTCCCAGAAAGCAGAATATCCATGAGGGCATTGGAAAAGTCCCAAGGAAAGATTTCTCACAATGCCTGACCAGCAGAATTCCATTACTTTTATGAGTCACTCACAGTTAGGTATTCCCACTTTTTCTTTCCAAAAGAGAGTTTTTAATGCAGATATCCTGCCTCTGCCTCAGCACTTTATTTTGGGTGTGGAGCAGAAGGCAGATAATTTGTCTTTCTAATTTATAATTTACTGGATTATAGACAGTGATACTTGAACCAGAAGGGTGGTACTGAGCATGAGGTTTTGGAGTTTGAGCTAGATAAGATAACTGGATTTACCTTCTGTATTAGTCTATTCTCACACCGCCATAAAGAACTACTTGAGACTGGGTAATGTATGAAGAAAAGAGGTTTAATTGACTGACAGTTCCATAGGCTGTACAGGAAGCATGGCTAGGAGGCTTCAGGAAACTTAAAATCATGGTGGAAGGTGAATGGGAAGCAAGCATGTCTGATCATGGTGGAGCAGGAAAGAGAGAGAGCAAAGGGGTATGTGCCACACACTTTCAAACAACCAGATCTCCGGAGAACTCACTCACTATCACGAGAACAGCAAGGAGGAGTCCAGCCCCATGATTCATTCACCTCCCCTCAGGGCTCTCCACATACGCGTAGGGATTACAATTTGAGGTGAAATTTGGGTGAGGACACAGAGCTAAATCATATCACCTTCCTTGAGGAGAACTGTTCCATGTGTAAGAGAAAGGTGCAAACGCAGAATTTTGCAAAGTTGCCGGCTATGATCTAGATTCTGTGCTCTACTTGCCATGGAACGTTTATCACTGGGAAGACTATTTCTATAAATTTATATTAAAACTAAAAATTATCAGTCTTTTTAATGTTTGCCAATCTGATGGATGATAAATTTCTCATTATTATTTCACAACATGCTTTCCTGATAGTGAACTTGTGCACATAACAATATATGCTTATTGGCCATTTTTGTAGTTATTTTCTGTGAATCACCTGGTTGTAGAGCAGATACCATTCATGTGCCACTTCATATTCATTTCACCTAACATATTCTGAGACCTTGGACATTTGTGTTGTTCAATATACTACTGGGGTGACCAATTCTGTATGAGCTCTGACCGCAGTCATTATTCATGCGGGAATAATGTGATGATTCCTCAACTCATGCCTATTCCATGAGCCCCTTAGCTTCTGCCTCACAAGATCTGTTTGGAATCATGCATATATAATCCAGTAGTCTGGGAAAGTTAAAGTCCCCTGGGACACAGTTTTCACAAGAGTGAGACAGAATAAAAAATAAATACCAAGAATGACCTTAGAACACAGAGGCTTCAGAATGAGATTTGAAGCTAGATTACTCATCGTTCTAAAGGCAATAGGAATCCCAAGGCAGGTGGCAAGTGGAGTGGTTATAATCTTTCTATAATCCTTGGTACACAAGAGATTTTTATCACAAAATAAAATCTTATATGCATCTTATATATATGATAAAATCTGTTTCTCTCGAGCCACTCTATTTGGATTATATACTTATATAATCATACATATATAATTATATAATTATATATTATCAACATGATTATATAATTATATGTAATATATAAATATATATAATCCTGGATTTTATATATATATATATGTATATGAATTCTCTCTCTCTCTCTCTCTCTCTCCATAGATCTCTCTCTCTATATATGTATCTATATTATATATATATAGAGAGAGATCTATGGAGAGAGAGCATGAGAGAGACTGTGTTGAAAATAGGCTTAACATCTAATTGTAATGCTTCAGAGCCACAAAACAGATTGAATGGGCAGCTTCAAAAGTCTCTTATGTGAAAGTCAGACACTGGCAAGACAAGGAAGGCTGAGATGGGGATGTTTGAATAAAGGGCCTGAGAATATTGAACACATACATTTCCCTGAAACTTCTAGGTCAGTAGAAATATCTTCCCACTCTCACTTGCCAGAAGAAGCTGACTTTTCCTTGCCTGGAGGTCATGCTGTGGCCTTGCCTGAAAGTGGATGCTTTGTTAGATGATGCTTACACCTCCCAGTCCTTATTATGACAGGATCAGTTCTCATAGTCTGAATTGGAAAGTACAGTCTAAGCTCCAGAAGAAATAGCTTAAACACAAACAAATTGAAGGAACTAGTTAATATATGCCAGCAAGGAACAAGGGAAAACATGTGGGGAAGGATATCAAGAAGGTTGAACTAAGAAGGTAGATTTTTAGACTGGAAAAAAGAGAACTTTTTGACGTTGAGATACTCACCTGTGCTTCAGATGTCAACATTTCAGCAAGAAGGCTTGGATTAGTCACAATACTATATTGGGATGCTTCCTAAAATGTATGTGATTAGCATAGCTTGGGCATATGCAAGTCACATTCTTCTCACACTCAGTTATCTATGCTACCAAATAAAGTAGGAGTACATGGGTATTTTATTGTCTCAGCTTTGCTTTCTGGGAAAATCAGGCTGAGTTTAGCTGTTTGATGCTTTGTTACTACTTTGTGGAAACTCCTTACATTGTAAATGTATACTATATGTATATGTAGATTATAATACATGTAACATATAATACATATAATATGCTATATTTATGTTTTAATATAATACATATTTACTTTCTGTATGATAGATGTTTTCATCCTTTTCTATATATAGCGAAAATATTTATCTTTATTTTTGTTTTTTGTCTTTTAACTTTATATGTGGTGCCTTTTACCGAATAGACATTTTTAACTTTAATATGTAACTTTAATATATAATTACTAATTCTAATATATAATTAATTTTAATATATAATTATAGACAAATCATATTAATTTTTCTTGAATGAATTCTGCGATGTTATGTTACTTAAGAAGTCTTTCCAACCCTAAGGGGAGAAAAACAAGATTAGAGTTCTGTTTATTTGTTCTTTCTTCTATCCATTTGATGACTGCTAGTTTTCATATGACACAGTTGGAGACGCTTTCTGCCTTTTGTCTTATTGATGATTACATCAACTGATTTATTACTAGTATTAGTACTCATTTTAAATTCTTCATTTCTTAGGAAAAATACATGTTTATAGTAGAGGATAATTGTATTATTACTGGTTTGAATTAAAATTACTGATTATTGGATTGGATTGAAATTATATTGTTAGGATATTTATATATATCAAGTATAATTGTTCAATGGTGGCATGGTAGGAAAGATCTGCCTTAAGTGTGCATATATGTGTGCATGTGTTTACTGAAATATTTATGCAGTAAGACTGAAGAAACAAGAAGCAGGAAGCTCTGGAGCCAGACTGTCTGGGCTCAAAAATTGAATTTAATACTAATGTTTATATAACTTTACAAAACTAACTTAAATTTTCTCCCTCCATTGTGGCATCTGTAAAACCAAGATAAAAATAACAGCTGCTTTAAATAATTGATTTACTACATTAAAAGTGCTTAAATAGTGCTTTTTTTTTTTTTTTTTTAACAGAGTTTTGCTCTTGTTGCCCAGGCTGGAGTGCAATGGCGCGATCTTGGCTCACCGCAACCTCTGTCTCCCGGGTTCAAGCAATTCTCCTGCCTCAGCCTCCCGAGTAGCTGGGATTGCAGGCATATGCTACCACGCCCAGCTAATTTTGTATTTTTAGTAGAGATGGGGTTTCTCCATGTTGGTCAGGCTAGTCTCGAACTCCCAACCTCAGAAGATCTGCCCGCCTCGGCCTCCCAAAGTGCTGGGATTACAGGTGTGAGCCACTGCGCCCAGCCATACAGTGCATTTTATATAGCAGGGTCTCTAAATGTTATCACTTCCCCTCTTTTTTCCTATTACTATTATTGTGGTTTTTATTTACTATTGTTTTTATGTAGGGCTTACACATTCCAGTTGTTCATGGACTCCATTTCTTCGTATTAGAATATGCATGACCTGTGTCATATTCCTGGTCTTGATTAGGCATTTGTGTTTGAGACCCTGATCTATTTTTCTTTTTCCTGCCATATTTTCATTGTTGTTTATACGAATGACTTGCTTCATAAATTGAACTGTGTAGTTTTCAAACCTGTTTTTGTCTATTCTAACAAATTTTGTATTTCTAAAAATGCTAATAAAATGAACTGAACTACTGGTCCTGGAGGATTTGGGGTGTTGATGGGTAATTATTTGATAATTTTGTTAGTTCTTATGTGAATGAATTCAGTAATAAATATGTTTCCTGAAAATCAGTATTTTGATATGTATTAGCATAAAATGATAATTAGTATGCTTCTTTATTTAAAAAGCTCATGAACGTAAGTTATAAATTCTGAAACAAGTTGGGATTTCTGGGAGGCAGAGTTTAGTATTTAAAAGTTTATAGAGAGTGCCTTTGACGTAAACACCTGTGGATGGCAGGGGTGGAAGCAGAGTAGGGCAGAAGTCAAGATATTTTAACTGGATTGATAGCCTCAGCTGACCTAATTAGGTGCTTCTGAGCCAGAATGGTCCTTCTGATTATCCCACAGTGCATAGCCATAACTTTACACCTTCACCTAGATCAGTCCTTGGCTGTGAGGAAAGGACATGCTCTTGGGAGAGGAGTCTATGAAGGAGTTGACAGCTGAAAGTCAACCTTTGACAGCACCCCCAACGGCAGGATAAAGAGTATTCATTCCCTTGAAGAGTGATGTGATTAATGCATTGCAAAGCCCATCATAGATCCTATTTATAATCATTCTTTTTTCTTTCTTATTACTTTAAGCAAAATAGCAAGAGATTTTCAGAACATTTGTCTATATTATTTTAAAAACTGTGCTTTTATTTGTGCTTTTTTTAAATTTACTAATTTATATTTTTTCTTCTCATTTTCTTTCTTTTTTCTTTTTTTTTTTTTGAGATGAAATTTTACTCTTGTTGCCCACGCTGGAGTGCAATGTCACAATCTAGGCTCACTACAACCTCCCCCTCTCAGGTTCAAGCCATTCTCCTGCCTCAACCTTCCGAGTAGCTGGGATTACAGGCATGCACCACTATGCCCGGCCAATTCTTTTTTTTTTAATTTAATTTCATTTTATTTTCAGTGGAGACAGGGTTTTTCCACATTAGTCAGGCTGGTCTTGAATTCCCAACCTCAGGTGATCTGCCTGTCTCGGTCTCCCAAAATGCTGGGATGACAGGCATGAGCCACCATGTCCAGCCTTTTTCTTCTCATTTTCACACACTCATGATTTCCTTGGGGTTTATTTTTAAATTATTTTTCTAACTGAGTAAGTTGAATATTTAGTAAATTTATATTAATTTTTAGTTCCACACCAGAAAGTCTTCAGTCCTCTTATATTTCTCACTTTTTAAAAACAAATTTATGAGGTATATGTGCAATTTTTTATATGTACAGTTTGGATAACGGTCAGGTCAGGGATTTTTAGGGTATTCATTATCCAAATAATTTATATCATACCCTCTAATTTACCATCATCCGTCCCTAGACTCCCCCACCCTTCTGAGTCTCCATTGCCTAACATTCCACTCTCTAAATCTGTGTCAACACATTTTTTAGCACCCACTTACTAGTGAGAACATGAGATATTTGACTTTCCATGCCTAGCTTATTTCTCTTAAAATAATGTCCTTTAGGTTCATCCATGTTGTTGCAAAAGACATAATCTTATTTTTTTTAATAGCAGAATAATATTCCAGTATGTATACATACCACATTTAAAAAATCCAGTCATTCATTGATGGACACTTAGGTTGATTCCACATCTTTGTTATTATGAATAGTACTGCAATAAACATACTCCCGATATCTTTTTCATATAATGACTTTCCTTTGAGTGGATACCCAATAGTGGGATTGCTGGATCCAATGACAGTTCTATTTTTAGTTCTTCATGATATCTTAATACTCTTGTCCATAGTTGCTGCACCAATTTACATTCCCACTAACAGTGTATTTAGTTCCCTTTTCTTCACACCCTTACCTGTATCTGTAATTTTTTGTCTTTTTAATAAACCATTCTGACTGAGGTAAGATTCTATCTCTTTGTGGTTTTAGTTTTCATTTCTCTGATGAGTAGTGATGATGAATATTTTTAATGTGTCTGTTGGACATGTATGTGTCTTCCTCTAAAAATGTTTGTTCATATCCTTTGCCCACATTTTAATGGTATTGTTTGTGGGTATTTTGTTGTTATTGTTGAGTAGCTTGAGTTCACTGAATTATCTGAATGTTAGTCTCCTGATGGATTAGAGTTTGCAAATATTTTCTCCTGTTCTGCAGGTTGTCTATGTGCTCTATTGATTATTGATTTTGCTGTATAGTAGATTTTTAGTTTAATTAAGTCCATTTTGTCTATTTTTTATTTTGTTGTCTGTGCTTTAGAGGTCTTAATTATAAATCATTTGCCTAGATCAATGTCTAAAAGTGTTTTTTTCTACATTTTTACTGGTATATTTATAGTTTTGGGTCTTATGTTTAAGTTTTTAATCCATATTAAATTGATTTTTGTATATGGTGAGAGTTAGGGATCCACTTTTATTCTTCTGCATATGGAAATTTAACTTTCCCAATTCCCTTTTTGAAAAGAATGTTTTCCCAGTGTATATTCTTGTTAGCTTTGCCAAAAAGCAGTTGACTGTAGGTATGCAGCTTTATTTTTGGCTTCTCTCTTTTGTTCCATTGATCTATTTATCCATTTTTATACCAGTACAATACTGTTTTGGTTACTATAGCCTAATTCAGTGAAATTTGACACTGATATTTTCATAGTGATCACACTGAATCTATAGATAGTTTTGGTCAATATAGTAATTTTAACAATATTAATTCTTTCAATCTTATGAGCATGGACTGTTTTTCCCTTTGTGTTAGTGTCCTCTATGATTTCTTTCATTGGCGTTTTGTAGTTCACCCTGTAGAGATCCTTCACCTCATTGGTTAAATTTATTCCTAGTTATTTTAATTTTTGGAGTTATTGTAAATGAGATTGCCTTCTTGTGTTCCTTCTCAGCTAGATTGTTATTGGTGTAAAGAAATTCTACTGGTTTTTGTATGTTGTCTTTGTATCCTGAAACTACTAAGTTCATTTATCAAATCTAAGTGATTTTTGGCAGAGTATTTAGCTTATTCTGTGTATAAGATCCTATCATCAGCAAACAGGGATAATTTGAGTTCCTGTTTTTCAATTTTTATGTTTTTTATTTATTTATCTTGCCTGATTACCATGGCTGGGATTTCCAGTGCTATGTTGAATGGGATTGGTGAAAGTGGGCATCCTTGTCTTGTTCCAATTCTTAGAGAAAATACTTTGAATTTTTTCCTATTGGGTATAATGTTAGCTGTGGATGTGTTGTATATGTTCTTTATTATTTTGAGGTATGTTACTTCTAAACTTAGTTCGTTGGGAGGTTTTATCATAAAGGATGATTTTTATGCATTCATTGAGATGATCATATGATTTTGTCCTTGATTCTGTTTAGGTGATGTATCACATTTATTGATTTGTGTCTGTTGAACCATCCTTGCCTCCCTGGTATAAAACCTGCTTGATTATGGTGTATTATCTTTTTTCTTGTGCTGCTGGATTTGATTTGCTAATATTTTGTTGAAAATTTTTGCCTCTATATTTATCAGAAATATTGGTCTTTAGTTTCTTTTTCTGGTTTTGTCTTGTCTGGCTTTGGTATCAGGTAGTACTGACCTCATAAATGAGTTAGGGAGAATTCTCTCTTCCTTGATTTTTTGGAACAGTTTCAATACGATTACTACTAGTTCTTTGTACATCTGGTAGAATTCAGTTGTGAATTCGTCTAGTCCTGGGCTTTTCTTTTTTGGGAGATGTTTTTATTACTGATTTAATCTCACTACTTGTTGTTGATCTGTTCAGGTATTGTTTCTTCCTGGTTCAGTCTTGGGAGGTTGTACGTTTCGGGAATTTATTTCTCAGGGCTTTCTGGTTTGTGCACATATAGTTGTTTATAATAGTCTCTGATAATCTTTTGCATTTCTGTGATATTTGCTGCAATGTCTCCTTTTTATTTCTGATTTTGTGTATTTAGGTCATGCCTCTTCTTTGTTAGCATAGCTAGCAGTTTATCAATTTTCTTTATCTATTTGAGGAACCAAGCTTTTAATTTTGTTGGTCCTTTTTTGGTTTTGTTTTGTTTTTTAGTCTGTATTTTATCAAGTTCTGCTCTGATCTTTGTTATTTCTTTTCTCCTGATAATTTGGAATTTGGTTTGCTTTTGCTTTTCTAATTCTTGTGGTGCCTTTTCAGATTGCTAACTTGTAATCCTTCTACTTTTTTGATGTAGGCTTTTAATGTCATAAATTTTCTTCTTACCACTCTTTTTGCTATATCCCACAGGTTTTAGTATGCTGTGTTTCTATTTTCATTTGTTTCAAAACATTTTTAAATTTTCATCTTAATTTCCTCATTAACCCAATGTTCATTCAGGAGCATGTTGTTTAATTTCTATGTATTTTTGTTTGTTTTTGAGTTTCCAAAGTTTCTCTTGGTATTGATTTCCATTGTGGTCAGAAAAGACACTCAATATTATCTCAATTTGTAAAACTTTGTTGAGAATTGTTCTGTGGTCTAACATACATTTTATCATCGGGAATGTTCCATGAGCTTATGAAAAGAATGTATATTCTGCAGTTGTTGGGAAGGATGTTCTGTAAATGTCTGTAGGTCCATTTGATTTAAAGTACAATTTTAAGTCCATTGTTGATTTTCTGTCTAGATGATCTGTATAATGCTGTGAGTGGGGTGTTGAAGTCCTCTACTGTTACTATATTGCTGTATTTCTCTCTCTTTAGGTCTAGTAATAATTGTTTTATGAATCTGGGTGCTCCAGTGTTGGGTGAATATATTTAGCATTGTTATATACTCATACTGAATTGATAGCTTTAGCATTATATAATGACTTTTGTCTTTTTTTAAACTGTTTTTGACTTAAAGTCAGATTTATCTAAGAATTGCTACTCTTGCTCACTTTTTCTATAGGCTATTTCATAATAATAATATGGGTTATTTCATATTACTTAATATTATTGGTTATTTCATGATAATAATTGTTAATAAATCAAATGTATTTGAATATTTACTGGTCTGAAAAGTTTTGAAAGGGTATAAACTTTTAAAAAGTATATCTTAGTTGCATTTTCCAACAATATGCTCAAAATGTTTACATTTAATTTCCAAACACATTTTCAGGTAAAATGCCTCTAAATTTAAAGAAATGAATTTTAAATTTTAAAGTCATTTAACATTTTAATTAAATGTTTAAAATTTAAATTTTAAAGGTTTAATTTCTTTAAATAAAAGAACTTATTCATTTATTATGTAATTAAAGAATACATGATGGCCAGGTACAGTGGCTCATGCCTGTAATACCAGGACTTGGAGACGTCAAGGCTGGTGGATCACCTGAGGGCAGGAGTTCAAGACCAGCCTGGCCAACATGGTAAAACCTTGGGTCTACTAAAAATACAAAAATATGTTGGGTGTGGTGGCATGCACATGTAATCCAAGCTACTCAGGAGACGGAGGCAGGAGAATCGCTTGAACCCTGGAGGAGGAGTTTGCAATTAGTAGAGACTGTGAGATCGTGTCACTGCATTCCAGCTTGGGCAGCAAGAGTGAAATTCTGTCTCAAAAAAAAACAAAGAACAAATTATTATTATTGCAGAATAAATATAATACAAAGAGTCCAAAAGTTTGATAACTCATGGAAATGGTTCAACTTCAGTTGGAATATTTTTGTGTAGAGCAACTTTAATAATTTAGAGTTCAAGTAAGTGGGTGGTTAAGCCCGTTATTTCTTATTGTAGGTTGGCTGTGGCTCAATCTTAGTGTTGGTGATACTCTATAATTGTGTTTTATAGTTTCATAGTTTAGTTTTCTTCCTTAGACACATGATCTCCCTCTTGTCCAGTGGCTTTAGAATCCTTATTTTCATTTTCTAGGCCAGCAGTAAAGGCTTGAATCTGAATTTCACAACAGTTTTAAGTTAATTGGTGTGTCTTCTTGCTGCCAAGACTGATCCTCCAGAATGTAGAGCAGATGTTGTCAATGGTTCTGTCTTAGTTTCTTTGGGCTGCTACAACAAATACCATAAACTAGGTGGCTTATGAGCAACAGAAATTTAATTTTACAGGTCTGGAGGCTGGGAACTCCAAGATCAAGGAATATACACATTCAGTTTCTGGTGAAGGTCCACTTCCTGGTTCACAGACCATCTTTGTCACATGGCAGATAGAGCAAGGGCGTTCTCTGAATCCTTTTAATAAGATCACTAATTCTATTCATGAGCATTCCATCCTCATGATCTAAGCGTGTCTCAAATATCCCACCTAAAAATACCATCTTGAGAACTGGATTTCAACATATGAATTGGAATGTAGTTGGTGGTGAAAATATTCATTCTATAGCAGCTTGTTACTCCAAATTCCCAATTCCCAATTGAATAATGAAAAAATTGATGCTATGTTTGGCTTCAAACTACTCATCAATACATAAAAGTGGAAGGTCTAGTTGTTATTATCAGTCTACTGTTTCCCATGATGATGCTCTTATTGGTTATGCCTTTGCCCTACTTTTCAATGATGATCTTGTCATTCTTTTCAACCATATATTCAGATATTCTACTTAAAGAGTTCTTTGCCACGTCATGACAGGTGTTTGAGTACTGAGTTTATTCCTTTGAAAATACATGACAAAATTTAGCATCTCTAAAACAGCAGAAGATATCTTTCCAGCATTACTTCTAAAGCCTTAACATCAATGATCTAAGGGCCAAAAGTAGACACAAAATGTACCTAAATCCAGTTGAACATCACTTAAATGTATCTGAAAACTGAGTATGTGCCAGATAGAAAGGATTTGAAAAGGAGTCAGGAGAGAACTAAGCAGTAAATAGCAAACTCAGAACTAGAAATACCATTTGACCCAACCATCCCATTACTGGGGATATACCCAAAGGATTATAAGTCATGCTGCTATAAAGACACATGCACACATATGTTTACTGCGGCACTATTCACAATAGCAAAGACTTGGAATCGACACAAATGTCCATCAGTGACAGACTGGATTAAGAAAATGTGGCACATATACACCATGGAATTCATGCAGCCATAAAAAAGGATGAGTTCGTGTCCTTTGTAGGGACATGGATGCAGCTGGAAACCATCATTCTCGGCAAACTATCGCAAGAACAGAAAACCAAATACTGCATGTTCTCATTCATAGGTGGGAATTGAACAATGAGATCACTTGGACACAGGAAAGGGAGCATCACACACCAGGTCCTATTGTGGGGAGGGTGTAGAGGGGAGGGATAGCATTAGGAGATATACCTAATGTAAATGATGAGTTAATGGGTGCAGCACACCAACATGGCATATGTATACATATGGAACAAACCTGCACATTGTGCACATGTACCCTAGAACTTAAAGTATAATAATAAATAAATAAATAAATATTTAAAAAAAAGAAGTGAAACATCCTGTGTTAGGACTTAAGAATTAAACATTCAACTTAGATAGAGGTAATGTATTTATAACATAAAGCCAGAGGATTTGTTAAATAAATTTAATTAAATAAAAATGGAATTCATGGGATTTATAAAGCAGTTATATTGTTGATAGTCATTTCATTGACTGTGTTTGTAAATGAAAAATGTCAAAGTTTTCCTACAGTTCATCCAATGTTACCATGAAAATAAACTTAAAATGTGCTAGATTAATACAATCTTTAAGCTGGCCTTATATGTCTTTTTTGCTTCTGGAATAACAATTTACCACAAATTCAGTGGCTTAATAAACACAATCGTATCATCTTACAGTTTTCAAAATCAGAATTCTGAAATGTATCTTAGAGTCTAAAAACAAGGTATTGGGAGGACTTCATTCTTTTTGGAGGCCGTGACGGTTAATATTGAGTGCCAGCCAGATTGGATTGAAGGATTGGATTGAACAATACAAAGTATTGTTCCTGGATTTGTCTGTGAGGGTGTTGCCAAAGAAGATTAACATTTGAGTGAGTAGACTGGGAGAGACAGACCCACCCTCAGTCCGCGTGGGCTCCATCTAATCAGCTGCCAGTATGGCTAGAATAAAGCAAGCAGAAGAAGGTGGAAAGAGCCGGTTCGCTGAGTCTTCTGGTGTTCATCTTTCTCCTGTGCTAGTTACTTCTTGCCCTCGAAAATCAGACTCCAAGTGCTACAGTTTTTGGACTCTTGGTCTTACAACACTGATTTGCCAGAGTCTCTCAGGCCTTTGGCCACAGACTAAAGGCTGTACTTTTGGCTTTTTCACTTTTGATGTTTTGGGACTGCTACTGGCTTCCTTGCTCCTCAACTTGCAAGCAGCTTATTGTGAGACCTCACCTTGTGATCTCATTCAATATTCGTTAATAAACTCCCCTTTATATATATACCTTCCTATTAGTTCTATCCTTCTAGAGAACTACGACAAATACAGAGGCCCTAGGGGCCCGCCCGTTTCATTGAGTTTTCCAGCTTCTAGAAGTCACCTGCACCTTGGCTCATAGCTGCTGTCCATTTTTCCAGCTAACAGTGCAGCATCCTCAAATCCTCTTTGATTGCAATCCCTGCTTCTGTTATCATATCTCTTTGACTCTTGTCCTCTTGCGCCCTTCTTATAAGAACCTAGTGATCACATTGGGCCCACCAAACGATGCAGGATAGTTTTTTTTTAATTTATTTTAAGATTCTCAATTTAATTACACCTTCAAACACCTTCATTTTGATATGCAATTCCAGAAATATTAACAGGTTCTGGGGATTAAGATATATATACCTTTGGTAAGAAATTATTCAGGTTATCACAGCCTTAAACAGATGAGAATAAAAGCTTTTTGAATGTAGAATTATAATACTTTTCATATTCATTCTTATAACTCAGTTAACTTTAAATTTTCTTTCTGTGCTCATAAGGCATTCTCAAGGCCACCAAAAAATATCACTGGGACAGCAGCCCTTAGTTCACCAGACCATTTACCTTTCACTTGGATGATTATCTATTATTATTTTCTTATGCTGCTGCTATTTGTTTATAGTAAGGTTTAGATCCCCTTTCTTGAGTTCTGTGAAACCTGAAGTACAGGATCATCTTTTCCAGCAGTTCATTGATGAGTGAATCATTACTCTTGATGTTCATTGAACCTGACAAAATTTGTAACTTATAGTAGAATTCCAAGGCCTTATAAGCACTGAAATTAATTTTATCCAAATTTTAATTTTATTATTTCACCTCAGTTTTTGGTGAATCTCATAGCATTACCTCATTTATTTAAGACAAGTGGGGCATCATGAATAAAAACAGACACATTTTATAAAGAAAAACTTTTAAAACCTTGTAAAAAGACTCAATGTGTCAGTTGTTCTAAAAATAGGGAATTTAAGCCCTTCTATACGTTAAAAGGAGAAAAGTATTGGGATGGTTAATTTTACGTGCTGATTTGACTAGGCTGCAGGATGCCCAGATATCTGATTAAACATTATTTCTTGATTTGTCTGTGAAACTGTTTCCAGAAGAGATGAGCACTTGAATTGGTGAATTGACCCAAGCAGATGTCCCTCCCAAAAGTGGGTGTATATCATCCAGTCTGGTGAGGATCTGAATAAAAGGAAAGGCAGAGGATGTTTGAATTCTCTCTCTGCCTGACTGCTTCAGTTGGAACTTCAATTCCCTTCTGTCTTCAGCACTCCTCGTTCTCAGACTTTCAGACTAAAAATGGAATCCACACTATTGGCTCTCCAACTCTCAGGCCTTGGAACTACATCGCTAGCTTTCTTGTCTCAGGCTTGCAGATAATGGGGCTTCAGCCTCCATAATCATGTGAGCCAATACCTTATAACAAATCTCCATAGAAAGAGATTTACTAAAAGGTATAGAAAAATATGTATATATATTCCTTATTGGTTCTGTATCTCTAGAGAATCCTCACTAATGCAAGTATATTATGGCTTACTTCTGTAATTTTATTTGACAAATTCTGATTTTTGTGTTCCCTTAATGTTCCTGGTATTTTCTAGTTTTTACTATTTAGAACTGAACTTGCCAACTGATAGCCAGAAAGTAAAACCTATTCCTTTAAAAATTTTACTTATTTATTTATTTCTATGTGTTTATTAATTTTGATGAGGACTCTGGTCTATATATTTCTTCTTGAATTTTTAAATTTCACATTACAAATTCAACATTCTATCTTCTCTAGATAAACTATGAGATCTGGAAATACCTCGTGTGAAGCTGAAAGATTACTGCTGCTTTGGAGGGGCAGGGGCAGTACAAATTTAACTACAATAAATTTAGCCTTCATCAGGCATAATACAAAATTTAACGTGCTCTTGTCTCACCTTCCTGCAAGACATTTCATACTTTGCTATTAAGATAAGATCATAGAGACAATTATTGTAATAACTTTCTAATGTCTTTCCAACACCTTATAATCTGTTCCCCATGTAACGCCAAAGGGATCCTTTTCAAAACTAACCTAGATCATATTAGTCCCCTGTTTATGATTCTCCACTGGTTTTCCAACTGCCATGGATTAATATCCAAAGTCTATGTAAATAAATTGTCCAATATTAAGTGGACCCTGGGTAGTTTGCCAATGCCCACATCTTTCACTCTCCCTCTTACTGCGTTTCTCTCACAATGGCCTCCCAGTTCTTCCTTGAATCATGACAAGCCCTCTCTCACCTCAGGTACTTGACACTTTCCAAAATCTCTTCTCTAAGACTTTTAAAAGCCTTATTCCCTCATTTCAGTCAGGTTCCTGCTCTTTAGAAAGGCCTCCTGGAAGCCCCCTATCTAAAATTGCAGCCATGTTTTATTTCATGACCCTCTTCTATGCTTTTCATAGTACTGATCACTATGTGACATACTTTGGTGTTTAATGCCTCTCTCATCTGACATAATGCATCTCCAGCAAGGGAGGACACAGTGTGCTTTGTTTTCTCTTATTTCCTCTATATTTACAGAGCTCAGCAACTTTGCTGAAGGTTTTTGGATTGGTATTAAATTGTGTTAATTTAATATCTTTAAGTAGTGTCAGTGCTCATCACCAGTACTTTTATTTTGATTTATATTTTTATCATTTGAATTGTATCAGTGATTCTTTTTTTTTTTTCCAGAAGAATATTTGGCTGCAATATTTTCCAAGTCCTTACAACCTAGGAATGCCTTCTGTTGCTTTAATATTAGAACAATAAATTGGTTGATGTGGAATGTTCAGGTCACACACTTTTTCCATTAAAATTCTGTAGACATTCTGTGTTGTCCTCTGGCATTCAGTTATGTAGAAGAGAAATTTGAGGGCAGCCCAACTTCTATTCTTTTATAGGTAGCTGTTTTTCCTTCTCTCTCTCTGTGTCTGGGTGCTAACACTTCCTATTAAGCCCTTTTCTTTTTGTTATGTTTTCTGGGTTCATGAAGGTAGTTCTTTTGGTTCATAGGCTTGAATAATATTTCAACTCAAGTATTACTTTTCTATTTAAAATTTGGTTATTGCCTGATCTCAGTTATTTAGATTTCTTGCCTGAGTGAAATATGTTCATATTTCTCAGCCCTATTAACTTTAATTTATCCTGTACAGCACCTTTTCTTTCGTAGTCCCCCAAAGGGAGAAAACCACTGATTTAGGTTTCTGCAGTATCAATTCTGCTTTTTTCAGTCTGCATATGAATATTGATTTAGCTATTAACTTTCAAATTCCGTTTCATCTTGTATTATTTTGGCCAATTCCACTTTAACTTTTTGTCTATTTTTTTTCTTTATTAAACTCAGTATCTCTTTCATGGATGCATATCTTTTGCACATTTTTCAGTGGCCTGAGTAGATATTTTCTATCATATTCATTTTCTATAGGTTACTACAATTTTAAGAAATATATATTTATTTTCAATGTTTAGAATAATGTTCCTTTTCCATTATGCTACAAAATTTTTAGAAATCTTCACTTTTTAAAAAAATAGACTTAAATTGAAAAAGATATATCCTGAGAAATAAGTTCTAGTATCTGCTCAGTGTAAGAGTGACTTAGACCCTCTTACCATGTCCTTGTTCTAGAAGCTAATACGTGGTTTTCTCTTAGAACCTCAAGTGGACAGCAAGTTGACATCATACATCCCACCTCAATTACGAGTTCATATCGTGGATTTTTCTAGCTGGTTCTTCTACACTGAAAGTTTCTTCCTTCCTTTGCTTCATGTTGAATTCCTTACCTACATTATAACTTAAGATGGAAGAGTAGTTATTTATATGTGTAGTATGTAAAGGTCATAACAAATCTTGGTTTGTCCTGACACAAATACATTCCTTCCTAACTCTTCTCATTTCAGTAAATAACAATTGCTTAAGCCAAAACCCAGTAGTTGTCACTGACTCTACCTCACATTCAATCTATTCCCCTTTTGTTCATTCTACCAAAGCTACCTTTGCTCCCTTTCTATTTCTTGACTTTAGAGCCTCAGAGGTGACATGCTTCCCCCCTTGATCTTCACAGATCTGTTTCCTTGTCATTCTGAACTCAGTTTTGTTTTGTATTTTTTATCACCTCCAAGCAACTTCCCCTGATCACTCCAACGAAAGCAATGTTTCCGCCTGAGTCATTCTCTACCTTATTATCTCAATTTCACCATCTTCATTAGAATTATTTAAAAATATGTATTTGTGTATTTATTGTCTGTATTCTCCCAAAAGAAAGTAGGCAAAATCTTATTCAGTGTTATTACCCCAAGTGTCAAGAACTGTGTTTAATATTTAGTAAACACTCTACATTTGTTGAATGTCTATACATTTTTCTCCTTTTGTGTGAAGGCCCTCCCCTGCCCCAGGGAGGAGAAAATGAAAATACAGTTGATGAGACTTCATGCCACTGATTAGATTACATCTATTAGAGTTCAAGGTTATTTGTGAGTCAAAACATAGAAATCACATGAGAATAGCATTGTCTTCCATATTTTCCTTCTCCGCAGATAGATTAGAGATTGACTCATCCCTGCTGCTCAGTCAAGCTAGCCAAATTGATCTCTTCCTTCTTTTTTATTTTCCAAATCAAGGCCACTCCAAGGTTTAGCAACTGGTGCTTAATTTTCTTTTTCTCTCTTTTTCTCCTCTTACATGCTATAGTACACCTATTCTTCCTGGCTTGGTGGCTGACAGGTGGCAAGCTTGGGAATTAGGTGAAGAATTACTTTGCCTGAGATTTGAGCCTGTGGCACACTCCAACCCAATTACTTACCTGTGCCCCCTCCATAATTTGCTATTATTATTTGTGGGTATATTGCTGAGAAAATCTTTGGATTAACCATGATTGCAAAGAGGATGTGTACATTGCTATGTCTCTGGTCATTATCTTAGCTAAAACCCTTTACATCCTCAGATTTTCTCTAATGCTTTTGTCTCCCTGCTTAAAGCATTTTTTTTCTGAGGTTTCTGTGCACCTCAAGATATAAAGAATCTGACCTTTTCACTGACTTTGTACACCTAGAATATGTGCACAAAAACGGAAGCAGATTCTGATTTGTTCAGAGAAAGCATGGCAACAGTCTCTGATGTCCAGATTCAGGCACATTCTGAGTATGAAGCAAAATCTTTACTTTTTGATAATTGTCTTTCATCTAAGTTTAGAGGATGTAGTGTAGATCTAGACTACATTCCTCAGCCTATCTTTTTTGGTTGATGAACTTGCCCCTGAACTTTGGAATATGGTTTATTCCCTTTAGTCTTTTGAATTTGTGAAATATTAAGAAATATATATATATATATTTCTGTCCTAATATATATATATTTCTGTCCTAAGTCTCTGGTAAAGTGCTCTGAAAGCCCTTATAATTTCCTAAGTGAGAGGGTGCTAGGAGAATCCTTTCTTCCAGTATTTGCTCTATTCCCCAGTTTCCAAGACAGAGCTTTTAATGATGCCCTTTTAAGGTACTAGGAGAATCCTTCATTCTAATATTTGGTCTTGGGCCTCAGTTCTTGACACAGAGGTCCTAAGTTCCTTGGAATTTCCTGGGTGATAGGAGTGTCTTGTGTTCTAATGAGGTGACTCTTGGTGGACTTCTGAATGGTGCTGGTCACCAGACTGACCAAGTCATGATCGTGAGATTGGATGTTTCAGCCCCACCTCCCATTCTTTGGGTAGAAAGAGGGGCTGGAAATGGAATTGATCATTTATCATGCCTATGTGATGAAGCCTCCATAAAAATCCCTGAACTATGGAGTTTAGAGAGCTTCTGAGTTTGTGAACACATCAGTATGCTGGATGAATGGCCTGCTATACTTTTACATGGCCAGAAGCTCTTGTACTTCGGATCCTTCCAGATCTTTCCCTATGTATCCCTTTATCTTGCTGTTTATCTATATTCTTTATTAATAAACCAGTAAATGTAAATTGTATTCCCCTAAGTTCTCTGAGCCTCTCCAGAAAGTTAATTGAACCCAAGGGGGAGTATTGGGAAGCCTGATTTATAGCTGGTTGGTCAGAAGTATAGGTGAAAACCTATTGCTTGCAACTGCATCTGAAGTTGGGGGCAATCTTGTGGGACTGATCCCTTAATATGTGGAATCCAGTCCTATCTCCAGGCCATGTCAGAGTTGAGTTGAATTATAGGATGTCCAGCTGGAGTTGACAGAATAATTACTTGGTGGAAATACCCATATACAACTAGTGTCAGAAGTGTTATGTTTGCTAGGTGCAGTGGCACATGCCAGTAATGCCAGCAATTTGGGAGGCTGAGGCAGGAGGAATGCTTAAGTCCAACAGTTTAAGACCAACCTAGACAACATAGCATAAGATTTTTAAAATTTTCTTTACAGAAAAATAAAAAAAGTTGGCTGGGTGTGGTGGTACAAACTTGTCCCAGCTACTCAGGGGGCTGAGGTGGGAGAAATGCTTGAAACCCTAAAGTTGAGGATTCAGTGAACTGTGATCCCACCACTGCCCTTCAGCCTGGGTGACAGAGCAAGATCCTGACTCAAAAAAAAAAAAAAAAAAAAATGTGTTTTGTTGAGTGACTGTATAAGAGAGTAGAGTAGAAGGAACAAACTTTTTCTCTCTCTCATAGGATTGTTTTAAATTGTTTTTGTTCTCTCCACTATATTTTAATGTTAATGTTTAGGATTCAGTTCAAAGACTACATATCAGTACCTATTTTTATTGGCTTGATCTTGCTTTTATCAAGACATTGTAATTGTGTCATTAAAAACAATAATTAACTTAAAATCTGATAGTCAGTTTTGCATTCTGGGGTGCACAATTTCTATCATGATCTCCCTAAAATCTGCTAGCATAGTAAATACAATGTGCTATTATAGAAGAACTCAATCTAGCAAAACTAAATTCTGCTTGATTGCTTTTACACATATGCTTAATAATCTTGCAATTATAAAACTGGACTCTCTTGGTCTCATATTTTTTGATATAATAATTTCACTTAAAAATAATAAATGAATCCACTAGCTATAAATTAGCTTCTGTGTTGTGAATTCTATTTTCAAATTTATGAGAGAATTTTACTTTACACTCGACTCTGCTGTTGACTATATTAATGAGTATTAACTTGATAAATGCTATGTCTAACATAATTTCAGAAACAGCTAAGCTTTCATGCTGTATGGTAGTTTCAATACCAAACTGACCAAGCAATTTGCTGCCCACATTGTTCTATTCAAATTACTCATCCAACTTTTCCATATCTGCTAAAGCTTTGTAGATGACAGGAAGTGTGGTAAAAATAAAAGGTGCTGCTTTTCCAGCAAATATAGATATGCCAATAAAAGTAAAACTACTATCTTACCTCAGAATGTAGATTTTTAAGGAATTTTTGTAGCTAAGATATCAAAAACAAAGAAGAATCTGAAACATAAGGTTAGAGAGGAAAGGTCACACTTTTATTATTTAATATCTATTAACTTAGCCATATGCAAGGAATAGTAATTAGCAGGCTAATATAGTATCACATACAGTAATTTCCAAGTTAATGAAAGTATAAGACTATGAAACCATATGGTATATATATTATAAGCCACTCTGCTCTATTCTTTTAAGTTGCTATTACTGCTTTTGACACAGCTACAGGAAATAAAAAGGCTACTGGAATGCAGACCAGGGAAATGTATTCTCACAAGGCTTTGCGAAATGAAAGTTAGAATCCCTGAGTGGAAACAGATTTCTAAACCATCAGCTTTCTTTAAGTTCTATTCTGAGGATCCATAAAGGAAAAACATAAAATAAAAATAAAAATTAGCTTTCAGTTCTCTATAGCAAAGATGATTTTGTTTAAAAATGAAATACATTTTATGCATTTTATCACATTATTGTAGTTTTTAAAATATGATGGAGAAAAAATATTGGCATAGAAGTCAGGATGCAGTACCTGGAGCTCAATGTGAAAAACAATAGCAACATGACACTGTAACATAGTGGTGGCACTTGAGGTTGAACTGCTTTATTAGATTGTATATAAGGTTCACCATACTCACTTCTTTCTTGTCATTTTTAAGAAACAGTAAATTCCTAGTTCTGTATATCTATAGCTGCATAACAAATCACCTCAAAATGTAATGGCTTAAAACAATAGTCATTTTATTTACCCATGGTTTTGTGGGTCAGGAATTCAGACATGGCACAGCAGGAAGAGCCTGTCTCTGCCCTGTGAGATATCTGTTAGGGTTAGAAGGTCCAAAGTGACTCTCATGACATATCTTACATATCTTAGCCTCAACCTGGAGGACTTAAAAAGCTGGAGTTCTCTGGAACAGTGCATCCACGGTCATATGTTTAGGCTCTCTACGCTGTCAGCTGAGTTTCTTGGTTCAACTTCATGAAATCTGTTTGCTTGTTTGTTTATTTGTTTGTTTTGTGATGAAGTCTCACTCTGTCACCCAGACTAGAGTGCAGTGGCGTGATCTTGGTTCACTGCAAACTTCACTTTCTGGGTTCAAGCGATTCTCCTGCCTCAGCCTCCCAAGCAACTGGAATTACAGGCACCCGCCACCATGGCTAATTTTTTTTTTTTTTTTTTTTTTTTTTTTTTGTATTTTTAGCACAGATGGGTTTCACCATGTTGGCCTGGCTGGTCTCGAACTCCTGACCTCAAGGAATCCACCTGCCTCAGCCTCCCAAAATGTTGGGATTACAGGCATGAGCCACCATGTTTGACCACTTCATGTAATTTCAAGGCCATGCGCTTTCCACCTGGCTTCTTCAAGATCCACATTGTCTCTCCAGCTGGATGGCTGAACTTACATCACAGCTCAGGGTAAGTGCAAAAGCAGAAGCTATAATGCCTAAAGCTTAGGCATGAAACTGGCAAAGTGTTACTTTTACTACATTCTATTGGTTGGAGCAATAGAAAATCATGGAGTCCAGATTCACGGGGAAGGGACTAAACAAAGAATACCATGAAGTGTGTGTGTGTGTGTGTGTGTGTGTGTATGTGTGTGTGTTTAAGGGACCACCACAGGATTAGTCTTCCACAATTCACTTTTTTTTAATGTTAGTATTTTATTTACAAAGCTTTTTTGTTGTACAGAAAATAAAAATACTGTTACAATCTTGGTGTAACTGGTAGCCACAGATGGTTGACTCACCAATCACAGCTACACATGCTACAGCAAGAGTCTTACACAAAAACCTAACAATGCTCACAATTTTGTTGGGGTGAAGTCCCATGGTTGGTGGGAAATTACCAGAGGGACTAAATGAAGAAGATTAAGATGAGTATGAGGATGAAGATCAGGAAGAAAGCAGGAAAGGTGAAAAGAGGAAGAGAGAAACAGATGTTGAAGGAGAAAATGAGTAAGACCACAGATGACCTGAAGAAACAGAACTGTTCAGTATTGATTGGACTGCTCATGGATTTGACAGTTGTTGAAAAATTTTTTAAAAAGGTAGCTGTGATACAAACCCCAGGACACCCACACATCCCAAGAACCAAAGAATAGTTCCTGTGATATTCTGCCTTCCGCCTCAATTCACTTTTTTGCCCCTAAGAACTCACAACTCAAGCACAACCAAAACATCCTCTCCCAAGATGCCCAAAAACTCATCCAACTTTGGTATCAGACTCAATCTAGTAGTCCAGGATTTCATCATCATAACAGGAACAGGTATAGATAAAAAGCCTTTGGCATATCTTCTCTCATTCTGAAGACCTGTGAATTAAAGAGACAATTTATCTGTCCACTGTACTCTCAATATACAATGAGAAGTTTGGGGCAAGAAAATTGCAATATGGGGCTAGAATTATAATAGAACTAAGACTGTAGTAGATGATATTGATGCCCCTTTGAAATCCCTTTTACTGATCCAGTGATTTTGTTTTCAAATTACTGTGACTATTGACACAGGTATCAAACACTATTGGACTGGTACCGCTAGAAAGTATAATACATATCAGAACCAGTAGACCTCATGGTCGTGTGTTTTGGGGAAATTGTGCTTCCTGTCCCTGCAACTATAGGCTTTGTGGTTTTAAATTTGGTTACTGAAAGAGGGACGCTTCTTTTTATCAAGGTACAGAGAAAGAGTGTCACTACACTTAAAACTATGGCTTCTACCTGTTCACTTTGGGCTCCTGGCACAGATAGAATAGAAGAGACAGAAAAGGAACTATTACCAGCAGGAGTAATCGTACTTGATTATCATGAGAAGGTAAGATTCCTGCAACATAATGGGTGCAGGGAGAAATACATTTGATACTCAGATGATCCATCCAGCATCTCTTCCTAGTTTTAACCTTAAATAAATGAATATAGCAACCAAGCTCTGAAAAGGGTACCTGGGGCCTCAGATCCCTCAGAAAGAAGGGTACCTGTGCCACTGAAGTTGATGTTATTGTCTCTCCCACATCCTGCCTCCCTCATTTCCTCTTCTCCTGTGTGTGCCCTAAGTAAAGCACTTCTATAAGAGTCCTGTTCTCAGGCTCTCAGTTTTATTAGTTATTAGTTAGATAATCTTGTATAACTCACCGGATAGCCTTAAGCCTGTATTATCTTCCTCAGTTTATGAGAGTAATTTTGCAATACAATTTTTGGAAGAGTAAATACATTCATTCAAAGAATTTTGCTGGGCAATGGTACAATTGGAACAATGACATGCAGATTAAGTATTCACAAATTTTACTTAATTTTACTATTATTCCCTATTCTTCTCCCTTGACATTCCTTGGGCCATGCTTCTTTTAGGGATTATACATCAAACATTAACTTCAAATAGAACCGTTTCTTCAAGGAAATGTGCTAAAGCTGATTTCATTTCACCACCCAACCAAAATACTATTCAACAAATAGAAATTAGATAAATGTATTCTAAAGAAATACAATTATATTCTTGTTATTGGTATATACATCTGTCTCTTTCATCAGGCTGTATTGAGGGAAGAACCATTTCTTTTTATCATTTTAGCTCTAACATATTTGTTGAAATAAAATGCTTCACATCTGTCATATTTAGCCTTTTGATTTTGATTTTCATGCATGTCTCCCCAGACATATATTTTTATATGGTTGAAGATTTTATAGTTTAGTTTACTTATTAAATAATATAATTACATTTTCTATTATTTTATCATAATTTTAGCTGTCTCAGCTTAAATTAATCTAATATATCTGTCAAAGAGAGCTTATACATTTAAATCTCAACTGACTTATTATTATTGAAATACTTGACAGTAATGATTTGACATGTGTCCCATATGAGGTATTATGACTTAGTAGGTAACTTTTGGCAATAAATAGTTTTACAGCTCACTGTGAAATCAGACAAATAATAAAAACAGAATTTTTTAGCTAAATAATGGAAACATGACATACTATTCAGTTCATACCTACCACAAGGCGGAATCTGGACAGATTTTTACGTTAATTAATTTAGGCTCTACTCCTCCATTCCAGTTTAAACAAAATATTTTTTAAAGAAATAGGTAACTCTTGTATACTACGGTATGCTGAGTGAATCACAGGCCATTAAAACTACCTACTTCAAATACACTAGTTTATATAGAATGGTCAGTTTTTCCAAGTGGCTCGGCCAATTCTTGGGAGTGTCACTGGGTTCTTTTGGAAGCTGCAGCAGACTTAATATTAAATCATCACTTCACTGTAGCAAATGGTATTACTGTGGAAAAGTTCTTTTAAAAATTATTATTAATTACCTCAAAATGGTTTCTAACAAACCAGAAGAAATTGCTTAACAGTTAATATGTATTGATTAAATATGATGTACAGTGTTAGATCCAGTATATGGTCTTTGATTACAGTTAATTTGTGAATAAATACATATGAATACAATTAAGTAAAACTTTATGTATTGTAAACTAAATATATATTTTGACAATTTGAAGATAATGGAATATTCAAACTAAGATTGAAGGAATTGTTATAGTGCAATGAGGATCCCAAAAATCCATCAAAAAATAGAAAATGAGCAAAGTACATATATGAACATGTAATACAGAAGAGTAAAGTTAACGTGTAGTCAGCAGAAAGATGTTTCAGTTTTTAGAGAAATGCAAATTAGAATACAGTGACACCACAAAACATAAAATTAAAAGGACAAATTATCTATGGCTAGATAATTTTTACAAAAATGGGTACTCTTATACATTACTCATAGGATTATGAATTGCTTTATTCTTTAGGAAAGTAAACTGGCAGTATCTATTAACATTAAAATTTCTGGGCTTCCGTTCTGAGCTGACATGATAATTGTTACATGACTAGACTCCCACCATAAACTGTAAACTGAATAATCTATGTTAAGCAACTATTTATAGACATTGGAAAACGGACAACCTGGTATTTTGATCTTTGAGAGAAGAAAAAGACACAGACGACGTATATATGGTTTCTGTCTGGAAACAATTTTTTAAACCATGATACATGGAGGTGGAGCCCAAGGAGGGGACAGAGGTCTCACTGAGGCAGAGATTGTATTCAGAGCTGCTGAGCAACTGGAATTTGTGAGATAACAGAGGAGAGATCTCCAAAGACAAAAGCATATAATGCATCCTGGAATGGCTGAATACTGAAAGTCACAATGATAGAGATGCTGGAATTAACACACAAGGACTTGAAAACAATTATACAACACTGCTTAAGGATTTAGGGGAAAGGTGGAAATATGAGTGAAAAAGATGAGGAATATCAGCAAATAAATGGAATCTACAAAAGAATCCGGGGGAAATTTTGGAACTGAAAGCAAAACAATACCTAAAATGAAACAAAACAAAACTAAACTAAACTAAAAAACACCAAGAAAAAACAATAAGTGAGCTAAAACCACACTGGACAGTACAAAAATGAAAATGAAAACTAAAACAAAAAGCATAAAGAAAATGCAGTGAAAACTGTCCAAGGTGGAGGAAAAAAATAGACTTTAAAATAAGTAAAGCCATGATGGCCTGGGACAAATATTAGGTGACCTAAGTTACATGTAGTTGGAGTCCCAGAAGAAGAGGTGGAAATAACCTAGTATAGGCCATTTGTCATTACTTTAGAAACCTAACATGAAAATTGATTGTAATGTTTTTGTGTTCTAGAAGAAAAAAGGAATAAATCATCTCTTGGCTATGTGAAAAATAAAATAGTTTATGAAACTGTACCAAGGCCTCTAATCATACAAAATGCTTGTGGTTTCAAAACACCCCAACCATTTTTTATTTCTTTGTACTGCTGAACATTATCCTCTCAGAGAAATTTACTTGTATTTCAAGACAATTGTAAATACTGAAAAAATTAATGGTTGAAAATTCAGCATGTTTTACTAATTATATTATTGAGATAAAATTTGCTAAAAATATAACTGTCCAAAACGAACACTAATTAGCATTTACGTAAATGAAACTATTGCAAATGGTCATGAACACAGGATCTTTGGAAAGGTACAAAAAGTGTCTGTAGGGGAAGCCATGAGTCCCTTGAGGTATTTACCTCTAAATTTTAAAATTCAGTATACCTGAATTATTTACTTGTTTTACTGAGGGTTAATTAATCACTTGGTTGGAATGAAGAAAGAAAAACAGAGAATGATAAACAAAATAAAGTTAAATTTAGGGAAAAGACCCCAGACTAATATTTCCATTTCCTTTTTTTGAATAACAAATAATTATAAACCAATTCAAGTGTCACACACATATATTCAAAGAAGAAACCCCTTTTAAGATGTTACTTCAGGTTTTAAAGTAATTTGATAACACACATCTGAATTTGTCCATCTTTTTAGGAGAAAATTTGTTCAGAATTTTGTAGAATTGTTATACCACAGCATATGACATCCCTCCCTATTCTACAAAAATTCCAAAATATTGTCAACAAATGAATTTTTGCAAGAAATAAATACCTGGCCCAGTTTAAAGTCTCAAAACCATATATTTAAATGAATGAATTATGAATTCAACTGTCAGTTTCAACTCTCTCAATTGCTGCTTTTAGCCTTGTCTGGGAGTGTGCTAACCTGATGTTTATTTTCATATGGAGGGCAAGCTAAATATTCAAACTACTATCATTTCCCAGAAAAAAAATGAATATGAAATTGTGAATAATGAATAAGAGTCTAAATGCAGTAAACCTTTGGACAGAAAGATTTGCACTCCACAAATAAAGACTGTAAATGTGGTAGAATATGTATACATGGTACAACAGTTCTTTCAAAGTTTGCATAGCTCCTTCTCTAATTCCATGAATAGCTCCATTCATTTCAGTTTGACCTGTTTGTATGTGTGCATGTGTGTGTGGGTTCTTAAAAGCTAGTCTGGGCTACATGAGTCCAGCTGCATGTAGCAAATGTTTGGAGATGGCTAAATTTGTATGATTCCATTTAGGACTTGTAATGAAATAATTCAGCCCAATTTGTGAAAACAGGAATAGAGGTTGAAAAAAAAGAGAAAAATAAACTATGATAGGAATCATATTCAAAGTAAAATATAAAATAATATAAAATAGCAAGTGGGAGACACATTAAGCTTAATGTTTTATTTTCATTTTAATAAAATAAATAAAGTATCACACCCATTTCAATACTTCAGACCAGAAAGATCTGTGGGGAAATGAGCAGAGAAACCATATATATTCAGGTCAGATATTTTATCATGAGACTTAAAGCTCACGTTTAAGCAACTTTGTTTCTTCTTTACAATGTGATATATTAGCCATCATTATTAAACTTTGAAATTCCATTTTAATTTTATAATTATATTTGAAAAGAGTAAACAGTATGAAGAGTAATATAAATACAATAGATTAGATAAATTATGAATCATATTTTAGTTATTTAGATTTTTGGTATTTTTATTAGGTTTACATGATAATAATCTTCATAATTACAATGTATTAGTAAAAAGAATTTTAAATTAAGTATCAGAATTTTTGAAGCTTAATGGATAGAAGTAAAGGTCAGGACATCAATGTTCTAGTTTTGATGGCTACATATAAATTTTCGGTTTTTGGTGAGGTACTTCTTATGATTGGAACTCAGGTTTTCATTTGTAAATTGAAGCTACTGAACCAAATTACTTCAATATTCTTTCTTGGTTGCTATTCTATATACCAGGATTTATTTCTAATTATTTTAAATGAAATATGCAAGAATTTTATTGGAAAATAGATTTTCAAAAGAAATAGTCAAAGTTTCATATATTTGGTTTATTTAAATTGTTATGTGCACAGTATTTTAATCATTTTTTCTTTTGTGTTTTGTTTTTACCAAGATCTGAAAGATAATTCTATTCTGCCTGGTGTTCCAAATTATTTAATAGAAATATCGATGTTTAATTTGGAAGCTAATTTAAGAGAGCAGAAACACAGAACCGAATGGATGAGGCAAATTAGAAAATATATATAGCATTAGGTTGAAGTTTGATGCCTTAACAGATATTCTCATTAAAATTTATACACTCATGGCTGTGTAAGTGCAGTTACATATGTAGGTCCCAAATTTCATGAAGAATAGCTAACATAAAATTGTGTCTGAGTTTATTCTAAGGGAAGAGAAACTAGGGTCAGAAAGGACTTTTTCACTTGAATTTGAATCCACAGAAAGAAATATATTTTATACTATGTTATAGAATACACTTGTTATGTGTGTGTTTATGTTTGTGTGTATGTCTATCTCTTTATATGGCTATATATAAAATACTATATTTTGCTGATTATGCTATGTACTTAAAAAAACATTTAATAGTTCTGAAATCAGGATATTCTTTACAGAATAGATCACATTGCGATTGTGAAATTGTTGTGATTGCCAAAGAATGAGTATCAAAGCTTGCAGAATGTATGTCAGTAGCTTGGAGGAGCATCCTAGGGACAGTAGTGGAGGATTCATTATGTAATGTTGCATCAACAATGTTCCTGAAGACACAGAGGATGATGTTCTTATGGCAAAATTGAGACACCCATTACTCAGTTGAAAACTAATTGAAAAGATGAGGACTTTGCAATGGAATATTATTCAGCCATAAAAAGAAATGAAGTATTAGTACATGCAACAATGTGAATGATCCTCAGAAACATTTTTCCATGTAAAAGAAGCCAGTCTCAAAGCCAGTCTCCAAAGTCACATATTGTAGATAAATCCATAGAGGTGGAAAGCAAGAACATGAGGGTGGTGGGAATGAGAGTGACTGTTAAATGGGTTTGGGTGCTATCTTAGGGATGAAGACAGTGTTTTGGGACTTGACAGAGGTGAGGATTGTATAACATGGTGAAAGTACAAAATGTAAATTATAAATTGTTAATTTTAATTTTATGTTATTTGAATTTCACCTCAACTTAAAAAACAAAATGCAAAGAGTGGGACTTCAAAAGTCTTAGAAATACCTTAACCGATCAATTTTGTTTTTCACATTTATTTTATCTAGGCACAAGTGAAATACATGATAAAAATCTACAACTAAAGTTCAAAAGCTATGAATAATTATTTAAAATATTTTACGTAATAAAAGATTATTGTGTCATTGTTCAGTTGGCAGTGTGTCTTAGAATGAATGACATCTTAGATTGACTCAATAAAGTAGTAATTGCTGGCTGTTTGTGGTGGAGAAAGATTGGGCAGGCAACAGGGAATAATGATTTTGGAGCTTCGCAGAGGGATCTCCATTCCTTCAGATCTATACCACAATATCGGCATTAAACATCTTTGATGAGCAGGTCTAATAAGACTAGCTATAATTTATTAAGCATATATTGTCAGTCACTGTTGTAAGCAATTTGAATTCATCATCTCACTTAATCTTTACCACAACTTGTTTATGGAGAAGTCTTTTTATCTGAACATTGCAGATGAGAAAACTGAGAGCTAGGTTAAACACTTGATCTGAAAGGCCATACAGTTTCAAAGCAGTAAAGGTGTGTGTTGTACTAGTGCGATTTGACTCCAGACCCTACGCTTGTTATCATGTTATACTGCCAACCAGAGGCATGCAGAAACTTTTTTTAAAAAGAAAAATAGAGGAGAATAGAAGAAATGAGAAAGAAAAATGTGGCAGTTGATAATTTTAATGAGTTATCCCCAGGGGCTTCCAGAAATCACCTGAGGAAAAATTTTCCAAATTTCAGGTTGAGGTAAAGTGTCAAAAATATAAATTTGTATTGTGTAATATTCCTGGGAATTTTAACCATTCCATAACTTTCAGTGATATTTGATGTGCTAAACAAACAAACAAGTAATTCACATATATAATAAATAGTAATAGATGACTATAAAATACTTTATAAATTATGCATTTCAATGTAATTTCTAATCAAGGCTCATTCTGCTGGAATGTTGGAAAAATAAATTCAGTCATTGTAAGTGTTAGCCATATCAATCTTGCAATCGCCCCAATTACAAAACTTGTGCTAAGGTTCAAGTAGAGAAGATATGCCTTATAATTTGGTGTTAAGAGGACAGTGGATGTAGCTGGACTTTGATTGACATAGAGAAGCTGAGAGACTTTCCTGTTCCTTGCCTAATAGGCCCTTTCAGTTTTAGAAGTTCCACTGGCTTCTCTTGGGCTATGAACTGAGAACACAGGGATCTTTTTCCAATGTCTACATTCCTTCATACAAATCTATTTATAATCCCATCTACAATGATTCCCTCTCTAGGGCTGTGCTTCTCGGGAACTCTGCTTGGGAAGGTCTTTTATTCTTGGAGGAAATTCAGCTCTCTTATCCTCCTTCTGCCAAACTTATAACCTTCTCTCAAACTTATAACCTTTAGTAAATCCTTCTCCCAAACTTATAACCTTTAGTAAATCTAAAGGTTTAGGCCTAAACTGTTTGACTGGGTAGTCACTAGCTCATGTCTTTCAAATGTGGCTAATACGAATTAAGATGTTCTGAAATCTGAAACACCAGATTTCAAAGACTTAATATTTAAAAAAAAGAATGTAAAATATCTCATTGATTTTTAAAATATGATTTTATGTTGAAATGCTAATGATAATATTATATATATTTGAATTACAAAAATGTATTATTAAAATTAATTTCACCTGCTTTTACTTGTTTAAATGTGACTATAATATATTTATTTTTAATTTATTTGATAAATTATAATTGTATATTTATGGGATACAATGTGATGTTTTGATGTTTCGATCTATGTATACATTGTAGAAAGATTCAACAAAGCTAATTAACATATCCATCACCTCAACAACTTATTTTTAGTGGTGAGAACATTTAAATTACATACATGGCTAGCATTGTATTAGTTTTGGGTGGTGTTTGCTTATAGGTTTTGATCACAACAGTCAGGGGGGATTATGGGCTATCTGTACTTTTCAATAGGTCTGGTCTTCCCCAGAGTTGACAAGTATAGGTGAGAATCTTTTGTGAAGAAAAGAACAGAAAAAAAAAATAGTTTAATTATCTCAAAGTCATTATTCACCTCTACTGTTCACACATTGATAGGTATCCAATGCTAACGTGACACTTGCTACTCAAAAAGTAGGTCTACGTTGGTTGAACAAAGAGGTTGTTCAAAGGTAGAAGATTGAACAAAGGTAGAAGGAGTCTAGAATCTTGGAGGGCTGTGCTAATTTATAAAAGCTGACACTGGAAATAAATGACAAACTTAAATAGGCAAATCAACAAATAGCATGCAAATAAATAGAATTGAGTAAGTGTTATGGGTCTTGGGAGCTATCTGGACCCACTGGGTTGCAGATGTTTAGACATGAAATAGTATTCAAAATTAGCACATTTACTAAATAATTCTTGCCCTAACGAAGTACTGATAAATGAATAATTCTGACAAAATAAGTTCCCATATGGTTCTAAATTACTACATTTTAGAACCTGTTTCAACATGGAACGAAATGGATTCCAGAAAAAAAAAAAATGATACATATAGTTATTTCAGAGGAAATGTACATTTTATGTTTTAGGAAAAGAGCACCTTCAAAACAGACACCCTACAGTATTTTGTGAGCATTTTCATGTCGTGATACATGTGTAGTCAACGGCAAGAAACACATTTGTGCAGCATAGATGCACAGTTAAGGTAAATTTAGTTGTTTGTTTTTACTAGTGTGTTATAATCATGAAATACAATAGAAGTGTATAGAAAGTATCAACAGAGGACAGGAGAGAGAGATCCACAAATCCACACTTTCATTTACAAAATCTGTGCCTTATTGCCTGAAAATCTAAATGCATGATTAAATATAATAATAATTTTAATGCAACTTTGGCTTGGAATGACATATTTTCTAGTGTGCATGTAAGTTTGTAAAACATTAATTTAGTGGAACTATTGCATTTATTGATGAAATCACTTCTACCATAATGTATTTCTCTATTTTACATTTCCTTAAAACTTTTCTTTGTAAGAAATGCAAAGTCTTCTACTTTTCTTACCATTAAAATAAGAAAGCCTTCTTCTATGTTTAAAAGTGTCAGTTGCCCTAAATCAGATAAATATGCAATACATCTATAGAAAAATACATTATTTAAACAAACTGACAAACTGCTATAATAGTATATTTATGTCTAATGAAGATTTGAATATATCTTGCTATCTTTAATCTCTTCACCAAATTATGATGTTTTGTGTAATTTGTATTATAATAAATGTCAAATAACACCTAGTTAAATAAAAAGTAAGTAATCATCGTTAAACAGTCATTTAACTAATGTATTAGGAGATTTAGTTTACTGCCTAAAAGTTTTGAAATAAATAAAACTCTGAGCACACAAATATTTATAACAGTTAGTAAATAAATTACTGAACCTGAAGAAGATAGCTTTTTAACTGTGATCTAAGTTTACCACAGTAAATTTATAGTCTATCAGACTTAAATTGTAAATGGACATCTAGACTACTGAAAATGAAGAGTAATTTGTTATTTTATAAACTGGTTAAAATCCAAAGGCTATTTTCAGAAAATCAGAAGTATTGAATGATAGAAAAAAATTAATTTCAAACAATATAAGCAACATAAACTGATTTTCACACCTAATAATTAATCTTTTTTTCTAACTCACTAAGTTCATTTATATAACCTCTGTTAAAGGCAATGCCAAAGTTTTACTCAAGTATCTCAGTCTAAAATATATATATATATATATATATGTATATATATATATATCAGTCTACCATAAACTTACAGTGATGGAAATACTCTCTTCAATTGCCATTTCATTTTCACTCTATCATGAGCCAGTTTTATACACACACAAAGTCATTTTAAGTATTCTCTACTCAGAATTAAAAGATGTATTAGAAAACCTGAATGTATGTCTGTTTCATTCCTCATAGGGAAGCTGTGTGACTTAACGGAGAAAAACTATGTCAGGTCATGCACGGTGGCTCATGCCTGTAATCCTAGCACTTTGGGAGGCTGAGGCGGGTGGATCACAAGGTCAGGAGTTCGAGACCAGCCTGACCAACATGGTGAAATCCCGTCTCTACTAAAAATACAAAAATTAGCCCGGCGCAGCAGCGGGAGTCTGTACTCCCAGCTACTCAGGAGGCTGAGGCGGGAGAATGGCGTGAACCCGGGAGGCGGAGGTTGCAGTGAGCCGAGATTGCGCCACTGTACTCCAGCCTGGGCAACAGAGTGAGACTCTGTTTCAAAATATAAATAAATAAATAAATAAATAAATAAATAAATAAATACAAAAACAGAAAAACAAACAACAACAACAAAACTGTCAAAGAGATGAGCACACTTCTTGAAGCTCTGGCGTGTGGTCAAATGTCTTCCTTCTTTTACTTTATTCAATGTCCCTACACCAGTTAATAGTTTACTATACCTGGTAGTATGTTAGACTTTGTTAATGTAGGATGACTTGGCATAAGCTCCAAGGTATCAAAGACCTTTTTTCATTTTCCTTCTTTATTATCTCTATAGTCTCAGAATGAGCTCAATAATAATGTATTAAATTATTAAGCAAATAAACAAATAAATGAATGCAGGACATTTAGAAGAATATTAGCAATATGATATAATATCAAATGAGATATTCTACTTAGAATAATTAGAAGAGAGCGTGGGCATAGTATAAATACTTTATCATTGTTAACAATTGTTTTGTTCTCACTCTTCTTCTTTTTTGCAAATGGGTTCTCTTCATGCTTTGAGTACCTTTTATTTACTGCTTAGCTTCTGTTTATGTTTTTTTCCTGGCTTGCCATAACTCCTCTTGCCTCCTGCACCCGTTGTGTGCATCCTTGCAGCCCTAGCTATTATAGTGATTTGCGTTCATCTGTTTTTATTTTTTAATTAAATTTCTGAAAAAGAGTTGATTACTGGCTAGACTGTTTGGCCAGAGACATCTCCATTATATGCCATCTGAAATTTATTTACTTTAGAGTGCCCATAAGACAGATTTCCACCTGGTCTAGTCAGTAGAGATCATGGGGTTGTATGTGTGGTTTGATACGAAATACTCAGCCTCTATCCTGTTTTCAGTGTCCTCTGTGTCAGTTACATTGTCATGTATCCATGTAGCTGTAGAAATACTCCTTGAAAATTCTGGGCTTTCACAATCCTTTAGCCTCAAATAATTTACAGCTTGTGGTACTAGTACAAGAAAATCTTTTGTCTCATACTTACAACTGAAATCTTAGGAAAAGCTTGATGGAGTAATCTTGACCCACTGCCCATTCCTGAATCAATAAGTAATTGAGACCAGAGTGCGAAACAGGATGGAGTGCCCCAATTAGAGAGACCTAGATCTTGTACTCAACCTGTGAGCCAAGAGATTGGGTCAAATTTACTTGAACCATGTAGGCTGGAGTAGAATGAGAGTTGTACTTCCATAAACAGTGGGCAAAATTAATACTTGACTTAGTAAATTTCACATTAAAAAGTATGAAATATTGTTTATCATAGTCAAAACATAATCCTATTAACATCTAGTTTACCAGTCTTTGATATGGTTTAAAAAAATAATTCCTCCATTATTTATCATAGCAAACAGACCCTCCTGAGGTAATTTAAATTAAACAAACTTTTAGGGAAACTCTACTAAATGAATGTCTGTGTCTCCTGTTGTGAGGGATACAAACTGAATAGTATGTAATCCCTGACACTGAATTGTTTACAGACTAAAGGCAAATACAGAATGACAAGATAAATTCAAAACAGTGCTATGAATTCAATGACAGCAATACATTTTGCAGGAGCAGATGTGGTGGGGGAGGGGAATGGTGTGATGTAATGCAGGGAGTAGATATAGAGACAGGTCTTTCTGATAGGTGGAAGGATTAGGTTGGGGTTAGGGAAGGGCCCATGATAAGAAGACCCTTAAGGTGAGTGAGACTTGAAACATAAATGGAAGTTGGTTAAGGAAAAAAAACGAATTTGGATGAAGAAAAGCATGAGATGAGAATCAGAGGGTTGTTTTTCAGCTCTGAAGTGTGCTTCATAAGTGAAGAGATGAAGCTATTGAGGCAGACATGACTTGGTGATGTACCCTGTACAAAAATGCTGTGCTTTATTTATATAGGTAAATTGGAATACGTAAAAGTTTTTTTTTTTAACTGGATAATATAATTTCTTTACTCAATCGAGCTGAAAAACAACTCTGATATTTCAAGAAAGTTCAAGTTTTACGCGGCTTGTGGCGGAATCTTGAAAAAATGCTTTTCTCATAGTAAAATATAATATATCAGTTATAGACTATTAGACTCTTTAGTGTCATATGAATTTAGTGTGATAAAGAGAATGAAATACAGTATACAGTATTTCTAAGGTATTAGCAGAGTCCTCAGTACTTTTCAATTTACAATTTTTTTAATAATAAATGCCCAGGTACTAAGCTCAGAAGAATATGTTCTTTGAAGTAAAATAGATGAGTGCTTTGAATCTCAGTTGTTACTTTCATGATGGCTTCCAAGGCCCCGAATTTTTATTTTTTTAATATGTGAAACATTAATGACAGATCAAGCTAACAAAACAAGATCAGATTGTTTTCTTTGATCAGGATTCAAGTAAAAGGCTATAAAACCATTAATTTGGCATATGTTTGTAGCAGAAAAGTTGTCAAATGCAAACTATGAAAACCACGGACATACTGCAACTGATAACAGTTTGAACTTCATTAAATCATTGTGTTATGTTCACTGTAATCACTAGACTAATGCATTTTTCTTGATAAATCAGGGAAAATTTTGCTCCCATTAAATAGAACATTAAAATTTAATATTTTATATTAAGGAATTTAATATTTAGTCATAATGCATTATTTTCTATATCTGCCAATAGGATTCTTCAAAATATTTTTCTGAAATATGAAGAAGGTGGTTTTTAAATTTTTGGAAGGAGGTGGAGCAAGATGGCAAAATAGAAGGCTCCACCCATTGTTATCCCTGGCAAGGACAACAAGTAAGCAATCCTCTACAAAGGAAAAAAAAAAAAAAAAGCACCCTCATAAAAACCAAAAATCAGGGGAGCACTCAAAGTACCTAGTTTTAACTTCATATTGCTGGAATAGGCAATGGGTAGAAAAAACAGTCCTGAATCATCAACAACACTTATCTCCCACCCACCCCCAGCAGGCACCTGATGCAGAGAGCAAATCTGGGCCCTGGGGGAGGGAGAACACAGCAATAGTGAGGCATTGAACACGGTGCTGTTCTGTTAGAGCAGAGAGGAAAACCTGACCAAACTCACCTGCTCACAGAGGTATCATCTAAACCAGTCCTAGCCAGAGAATTGCAGATCTCAGCATCCAAATTGAGAGGCCTGCAAACCTCACCACCGAGAGCTACAGCATTCTGTCTCCAAGTAAAATTGAAGGGCAGTCTAGGCCGTAAGGATTGAAACTCTTAGGCCAGTCCTAGTGCTGAATTAGGTCCAGAGACAATGGGCGGGACTGACAGGGGAACAGGAGAGCAACATACTGAGACACCAGCTGGCATCACCCTCCCCTAGTCCCAGACTAGACAGCTCATGGTTCCAAAAGACACCATTCCTTCCACTTGAGAGGAGAGGAAAAGTGGAGAAGACTTTGTCTTGCATCTAGGATATAGCTCAGCCACAGGAGTATGGGCACTAGTCAGAGTCATGAGGCCCCCGTTCTAGGCCCTAGTTCAGGGACATTTCTAGAAATACCCTGGGTCAGAAGGGAACCTGCTGCCTTGAAGGAAGGAATCCAGTCCTGGCAGCATTCACCTTTTGATAACTTAAGAACCCTTGGGCTCTGAATAACCAGTGGCAATACTGGTACTACATTGAGGTCCTTGGGTAAGCCTCTGAGACTCTCTGGCTTCAAGTGAGATTCAGCACATTATCAGCTATTGTGGCTACAGGGCAACATTTCTTCTGCTTGAGTAAACAAAGGGAAAAGCAAAGAAGATTTGTCTTGCATGTTAGGTACCAGCATGACCACAGGAGATTAGAGCACCAAGTGGGTTCTTGTGGTCCCCAAGTCCACGACTTGACCCTTGGACAACATTACCAGACCTGCCCTGGGCCAGAGGGAACCCCAGCGCTCTGAAGGGTGGGCCCAGGCCTGGTAACATTCTTAACAAGCTGATTTAAGAGTGCTTGGGCCTTAAGGGCACATCAGCAGCAGTCTGGCACTACTCCTCACTGCCTGGGAAGGTACTGACTATGGGGTAAGCCTCGTCTGCCTTTGGAAAGGGGAAGGAAGAGTGGGAAGGACTATGCCTTGTGGTTTAAGTGCCAGCTCAGCAACAATACAATAGAACACCAGGTAGATTTCTAAGGTTTTGGACTCTAGATCTTGACTCTCTGATGGCATCTTTGGACCCACCTGGGGCCTGGGGGGCCTTGCCACATTGAAGGAAAGGACATCAGCCTTACTGGCTTGCCACCTGCTAATTGTAGAGCCCCAGGGCCTTGAGCAAACATAAGCGTTAGTCAAGGACTGGTGACAGCAGTCCTTGGGCAAAACCCAGAGCCGTGTTGGCTTCATGTCTTGTAACCCAGATAATTCTGTTTTATCTTCTCTAAGATCACCTAGGGAGTAACTCTACAAATCTGCCAGAAGCATAGCATTACTGGACTTGGGATGCCCCCTAAAGCAGATACAGCTTAGATCACAATACCCAGGTCCTTTCAAATATCTGGAAAGCCTTTCCAAGAAGGATGGCTATAAATAAAGCCAGACACTGAAGACTATAATAAATACTTAACTCATCAATGCCCAGAAACCAAAGAACATCTACTAGCATCAACATCTTCCAGGAAAATATGACTTCACCAAATGAACTAAATAAGCCACCAGAGACCAGTCCTGGAGAAACAGAGATATGTGTCCTTTCAGACAAAGAATTCACAATGATTGTGTTGAGGAAACCCAAGAAATTCAAGATAACACAGAGAAAGAATGCAGAATTCTATCAGATAAATTTAACTAAGAGATTGAAATAATTAAAAAGAACCAAGCAGATATTCTGGAGCTGAACAATGCAATTGGCATACTGAAGAACGCATCAGAGTCCTTTAATAGAAGAATGGATCAAGCAGAAGAAAGAGTTGGTGAACTTGAAGACAGCCTATCTGAAAATACATGGTCAGAGGAGACAAAAGAAAAAAAGAATAAAAAACAAAAAACATGCCTACAGGACCTAGAAAATAGCCTCAAAGGGGCAAATCTGAGTTATTGGTTTTAAAGAGGAGGTAGAGAAAGGGATAGGGGTGCAAGTTTATTTAAAGGGATAATAACAGAGAACTCCCCAAACCTAGAGAAAGATATCAATATCCAAGTACAAGGTTACAGAACACCAAGCAGGTTTAATCCAAAGACTACCTCAAGACATTTAATAACCAAACTCCCAAAGGTCAAGAATAAAGAAGGGATCCTAAAAGCAACAAGAGATAAGAAACAAATAACATACAATGTAAGTCCAGTATGTCTGGCAGCAGACTTTTCAGTGGAAACCTTATAGTCTAGGTGACAGTGGCCTAACATATTTAAAGTGCTGAAGGAAAAAAAAAAATTCCTAAGAATAGTATATCCAGCAAAATTATTCCATGAAAGAGAAGTAAGGGCAAGCGTGGTGGCTCACACCTGTAATCCCAGCACTTTGGGAGGCCAAGGTGGGCCGATCATGAGGTCAGGAGATCGAGACCATTCTGGTTAACATTGTGAAACCCCATCTCTACTAAAAATACAATACAATTGAATAAAATTAGCCAGGCGTGGTGGCGGTCTCCTGTAGTCCGAGCTACTAGGGAGGCTGAGGCAGGAGAATGGCGTGAACCCAGGAGGCAGAGCCTGCAGTGAGCCGAGATCACGACCCTGCATTCCAGCCTCAGTGACAAGAGTGAGACTGTCTCAAAAAAAAAAAAAAAAAAAAAAAAAAACTTTCCCAGAAACAAAAGCCGAGGAACTTCATCAATACCAGACTCATCCTAAAAACCATGCTAAAGGGAGTATTTCAGTCAGAAACAAAAGGACATTAATAAGCAATAATTACCTGAAGGTACAAAACTTATTGCTAATTGTAAATACAGAGAAAATCACACAAAATTGTAGCACTGTAACTGTAGTGTGTAAACTACTCTTATACTGAGTAAAAAGAATAAATGATGAATCGATCCAAAATAATGGCAACAACTTTTCAAAATGTAGTGAGTACAATAAAATATAAATAGAAACAACAAAAAGTTAAAAAGCAGGGGGATGAAGTTAAGTTGTTTTAGTTAAAAAGTAAGAAACTAAATCATATCACCAGAGAAAATTACCTTCACTAGAGGAAGACAGGAAGGAAAACATAAAAGAAGATATGACTGCAAAACATTAGAAAACAAAGAACAAAATGGAAGATTTCAAGACAAAAATTATAAGAGGAAACAAAGAAGGTCACTATCTAATGATAAAGGGGTCAATTCAGCAAGAGGTTATGACAATTTTAAATACATATGCACGCAACACTGGAGGACACAGATACATAAAGGAAATATTACTAGAGATAAAGAGAGATAATGGTTGGAGACTTCAATACCCCACTTTCAGCACTGGACAGATATTCCAGACAGAAAATTAACAAAGAAACAATAGACTTAATCTGCACTCTAGAACAAATGCACCTAATATTTATTTACAAAACATTTCATCCAAAGGCTCCAGAATACCCATTCTTCTCCTCAGCACATGGATAATTCTCAAGAATAGACAATGTGCTAGGTCACAAACAAGTCTTAAAACATTCACAAAAATTGATATAATATCAAGCATGTTCTCTGACCAAAATAGAACAAAATTAGAAATTAATAACAAAAGGATTTTTGGAAACTATACAAATACATGGAAATTAAACAATATGCTCCTTAATGACCAGTGGTAAATGAAGAGATTAAGAAAGAAATTAAAACATTTCTTGAAACAAATGATAATGTAAACACAATATACCAAAACCTAAGGGATACAGCAAAGGAAGTAATAAGAGGAAAGTTTATAGCTATGAGCGTCTACATCAAAAAAGAGAAAAAACTTCCACTAACAATCTAACAATGTGTCTTAAAGAATTAGAAAAGCAAGTGTAAACTAAACCCAAAATTAGTAAAAGAAAAGCAACATAATGATCAGAGTAGAAATACATGAAATTAAAATTAAAAGATACAAAATATCAATGAAAAAAAAGTTTTTTTAAAAAAAAGTTAAACAAAATTGACAAACCTTTGGCCAGACTAAGAAAAAAAAGAGAAAAGATCCAAATAAATACAATAAGAAAGGAAGACATTACAATTGATACTGTAGAAACTCAAAGGACCATTAGAAGTTACTGTGAGCAAACTGTATGCCAATAAATTGGAAAATTTCAAAAATTGGACAAGTTCCTAGATACAGGCAACCTACCAAGATTGAACAAAGAATAAATCTAAAACCTGAACAGACCAATAACAAGTAACAAGATTGAAACAGTAACAAAAAGTCTTCTAGTAAAGAAAAACCCAGGACCTGATGCCTTCACTGCTGAATTGTACCAAGCACTTAGCGAAGAACTAACACCAGTCCTACTAAAACTATTCTGAAAGATAGAGGAGGAGAAAAGGCTTCCAAATTCATTCAAAGAACGTATCGATGTACACATCAATATACACCAGATATTGTTTTGTAGGCCATACCTCAACGTAATAAAACCCATATATGACAGACCTGTTATACCCAGACCGTTTGTTCCCCAAAGAAGACCACCAGAGTCCAGAGTCAAAGCCAAGCGGCAAGGATCTTTTACTGCAAGTTCGAACTTGGTCCCTCCATTCTACAGCATACAAGAGGGCCCCGAACAATGCGAGTGCTTGCTTTTTATAGCCCGATGTAAATAAGATACGTAAAGTTACAGAGGAACAAGGGAATTCTTTTGGTTACAGCATTACAATTGGTTTACATTTTAAGTTATACATTTAGCAGTTTTCTATTGGTTCCCGCGCTTTCAGTAAAACCACAAACGGCTGTGTCCTTATCGGGGACTTTTCCAGGTGGTGTTTGTACTGGGCTCAGGAAATTGAGATATATGGTGGGATGTGTTTGTACTGGGCCTGTTTGTGTTGAGCCCGGGGCTGAGGAATGTGCCTGATTTCTTTCAGACCCACAGCTAGTATCATACTTAATGAGGAAAAACTGAAAGCCTTTCCTCTGAGATCTGGAACACAAGAAGAATGCCCATTGTCACCACTGTTATTCAACATGGTACTGGAAGTCCTATCTAGAGCAATCAGATAAGAGAAAGAAATGAGAGCCATTCAAATCGAAAAGGAAGAAGTCAAATTATCCTTATTTACAGATAAAATGATCTTATATTTGAAAAAAAAAAAAAACTAAAGACTCCACAAGAAAACTATTAGAACTGATAAGTAAGGCCGGGCGTGGTGGCTTAAGCCTGTAATCCCAGCACTTTGGGAGGCCGAGACGGGCGGATCACGAAGTCAGGAGATCAAGACCATCCTGGCTAACCCGGTGAAACCCCGTCTCTAGTAAAAAATACAAAAAAATAGCCGGGCGAGGTGGCGAGCGTCTGTAGTCCCAGCTACTTGGGAGGCTGAGGCAGGAGAATGGCGTAAACCCGGGAGGCGGAGCTTGCAGTGAGCTGATACCCGGCCACTGCACTCCAGCCTGGGGGACAGAGCGAGACTCCGTCTCAAAAAAAAAAAAAAAAAAAAAAAAAAGAACTGATAAGTAAGTAAATTCAGTAAAGTTGCAGAACACAAAATCAATGCACAAAAATCAGAAGTATTTCTATATGCTAACAGTGAGCAATGTGAAAAATAAAAAAGTAACCCCATTTATAATAGCCACACATAAAATTAAATACCTAAAAACTGACCAAAGATGTAAAAGTTCACTATAACAAAAAATATAAAAACTGATGAAAGAAATTGAAGAGGATAGCAAAATATATTTAAAAATTCCACATTCATGGATTGGAAGAAGCAGTATTATTAGGCAATCTATGGATTCAATGCAATTTCTATCAAAACATCATGACATTCTTAATTCTAAAATTTATATAGAATCACAAAAGACTTAGAATAGCTAAAGCTGTCTTAAACAAGAAGAACAAAACTGGAGGAATCACATTACCTGATTTCAAATTATACTACAGTGCTATAGTAACTGAAACATGGTATTGGCATAAAAATAGGCACATAGACCAATGGAACAGAATGGAGAACGTGGAAACAAATATACACACTAACAGTGAACTTATTTTTGATAAAGGTGCCAAGAACATACACTGTGGAGAAAACAGTCTCTTTAATAAATGGTACTGGGAAAATGGGATATCCATATGCAAAAGAATGAAATTAGACCCTTGTCTCTCCCGATATACAAAAATCAAATGAAAATGGATTAAAGACTTAAGTCTAAGACCTCAGTCCATTAAACTACTGCAAGAAAAGGTTAGGGAAACTCTCCAGGACATTGACCTGGGCAAAAATTTATTGAGCAACACCCCACAGCACAGGCATCCAAATCAAAAATGGACAAATGAGATCACATCAAGTTAAAATGTCTGTACAGCAATGAATATGATCAACGATGTAAAGATAAAACCTACATAATGGGAGAAAATATTTGCAAAGTACTCATCTGACAAGGAATTAATAACCAGAATATATAAGGCGCTCAAACAACTCTATAGAAAAAAATCTAATAATCTGATCAAAAAATGGCCAAAAGATTTGAAAAGACATTTCACAAAAGAAGACATACAAATGGCACACAGGCATATAAAAAGTTTCTCCACATCATTGATCATCAAAGAAATGAAAATGAAAACTGCAACAAGACATCATTTCACCCCAGTTAAAATGACTTATATCCAAAAGACAGGTAATAACAAATGCTGGTGAGGATGTGGAGAAAAGGGAAGCCTTGTGCACTATTGGTGATAATGTAAATTAATACAATCACTATGGAAAACAGTTTGGATGTTCCTCATAAAACTAAAAGTAGAGCTACCATATGATCCAGCAAACCAACTGCTGGCTATATATCCAAAACAAAGGAAATCAGTATACTGAAGAGATATCTACCTTTCTATGAGCACTGTTTACAATAGTTAAGATTGGAAGCAACCTAAATGTCTATCAACAGATGAATAGATATAGAAAATGTAGTGCATGTACACAATGGAGTACTATACAGCAGAAAAATTAAGGAGATCCAGTCATTTGCAACAACATGGATGGAACTGGAAAGCATTATGTTAAGTGAAGTAAGCCAGGCACAGAAAGACAAACATCACATGTTCTTCCTTATTTGTGGGATCTAAAACTCAAAACAAGTGAACTCATGGACATAGAGAATAGAAGGATGGTTACAATCGGCCGGAAAGGATAGTGGGGCATTGGGGAGGAGCTGGCAATGGTTAGTGGGTACAAAAAATAGAAAGAATGAATAAGACATACTATTTGATAGCACAAAAGGGTGACTATAGTCAATAATAACTTAAATTTTACATTTTAAAATAAAGAGTATAACTCAAAGGATAAATGCTTGAGGGGATGGATACTCTCTTCTCCATGGTGTGCTTATTTCACTTTGCATGGCTGTGTCAAAACAACACATGTATCCCATAAATATATACAACTAATATTTACCCACAAAAATAAAAAATAAAAATAAAAAAAGGAAAAAACTCATAGTAGATAAATCATTTTAGGGAACTTTCAGCAAAGGATGTCATCAATTTGTAGAACAGACGTGGTTTTGTCAATACATAGACAAAGAAACTGTAACTGGAATATTTATCTATCAAGAATTGCAATAGGAAAAGTATGGAAATACCTATGTAGTCAAACTGAAGCAAGAATTGGAGACTGGCTTTACAAATAGTATTGTGGAAAACACATTTATACACACACACACACACACACCCCGAAGTACACATGTAACTCATCTTCAGGTGGAGCTTATAAGAGGAAGAATGTTTTGACTATAGACTATTTTCAACTATTGTAGGTACATAAACACAGACACACACACACACACACACACACACACACACATATGTAATTTATGGTAATATCCTACTAAGATTAATAACTCATCATTTAAAGTTTTGATGCCCCCCAATTGCAAAATGAAGGATTTCCTGGCTCCGTTCCAGCTTATTCTCATGGGCTATATAAGTGATCTCAGGTTAGTCTTTTCATGTTCTTTTATTCTGGCCTGCTCTCAAAAACACTGAACATGGTACCTCATAATCGTAACTATTGACAACGAAATCACAACATCATTGACCATCCCAAGGGTTCTGTCTCCTGATAATGTTGAATCGAGCAAACTGTTAAAGTGCCAAAGAAGCACTATGAATGAGGAACTTTGGATGTACCAAATCCTAGCTGTTTTTGACCAAAAAAAAGAAGAAAAAAAAGAAAGATGGTTCCTCTCTCTCATGTTGTGCCACTTTTCTATGCATCTTGCTTATGTTCTCATGACCACCCAGCAACATGAAATTAGCACACTTGGCATCTTCTTGTGGCCTTCTTCTCCACACAGCACAGACATGAGTACCTGGGTATACTAAATTTAGATAAAACCATATTATGTATTATTTTTTTCTTTCCTTCTTCCCACCAAGAACTCAAAAACTAGAGCAAAATAAAAATTCCCCAAAAAACAGACAAAATCCATTCTCATATTTGTTAGGCAATTCCCAAGACCCTCTCAGAAATTGATTGCTTTTGTCTCTTTGTAGCAGTTCTATTAAAATGCCCAAACATCCTAAATTATAGAACCAAACTGCAACTTCTGCTATATCCATAATTCCTGAACAAAACTGTAGACAAAACTTTTTCGGTATCTATGTAAAACTTGTCTCCCCAGCAGAACCATAACCTCTTTGAAAGCAGATTCCTTATTTATTTTAACATTCTCAGTTCTTAGAAAATGATCAAGAATATAGTAGCCATTCAATAAATAAGTAATGAATTCAATATAGAGTTTATTATATACTAAGATATAATGAGAAAGTAGAAGATATGGTGATTGATTCACATTTCTAGTTTGTCTGACGGTACAGGCAATTGCTATATGACTGAGCTAATTAAAGAATAAAGATGACTTGTAAAATCAAATACATTTTAGTTAGTTAGCAACTCAATGACCAAACCAGGCAGATTGTTTGGTTATCAGACGTTTGTGATGCACTTGACTTTTGTGATAGTTAAATTCACAAACGGTTTACTTAACAACAGCCTAAGTAATTAATATTATTTGAACAACCATAGGTATACAGTGGATTCTAGGTTCTAATGCTTCTAAATCAAACATGTATGATATTTCATGTATCTGACACATTAACACTTTGATCAGTAAGAATATCCTTCTTTGTACTGAAAATTATAATTTTTCAAAAATGGCTACCTTGGAATCCAGATGGATTTTGAGGCAAAAAGCCTTTCACTTTTGGTATTTTAAACTGATTTTTTAATTTTTAGTTTTGACATAAATTACAGTTAAATTGCAGGAAGAGTGCAAAGAACATTTCTTTTTTTTAATCCGGAATTATTTGAGTATAAATTGCTGACACGATGCTCATCACTACAATCGTTTTATACATAGTTTAAGAATAAGGAAGCTCTCTATTTTAAAAAAGCTATATCAGAAAATTAGCATGAATATCAGCAAATTAAGATTACTATAATTTAATCCACAAATGTCATTCAATTTTATTAGCTGTTCCAATAACTCCATTATTTCTTCTATATCTATTAGTTGTCATTCTTCCACAAGACAAAGATTTCAATGCTTTCTCTTCTCATTCCCCGCCCACCTCCCTCTCTATATATAATAATCTAATAACCTATCATCTGTATTAGCACGTTTTAGCATAGTTTTACTTAATAGGCTATATCCTGTTAGTATCATGAATTATGCAAATGCTTAAATTGTCTCAGATTTTGGCCAATAGAAGCACTTTCAAGGTGGCATTTGTGTCCTTTTGACATGCCCCTCATATTTCCAAAAGGAAATATGAGCATTTCCTTTTGGCCCGACACCAACTTTGTGACTTACCTTATACTGTATCTGCCATCCCTATGGAATCAGCCACTTATCCAAGGAGCCTTGGTTCCTTTTAATGGAGAAAAATGTTTAGAAACTAAGATATAGACACTAATTGTGTTTGTTACTATGACAATTTCGTAGCTCTCAGACCTTCTTAGTGCTAGAAAAATATATGAATATATGCTCACACACACACCATACATCTACATCTATATTTCTACATCTACGTCTGTGCATTAAAAACTATGAGTTTACAATAGTATACTAATGTCTGTCCAATAGCAACACAGTATATTGTAGTTATTTCCTCTTTCTTATTTGTAACTTCTTTTTCCAACATGGTATACCTAGCTTTCTATTTTTACAACATGCACATGTGATCAAGCCTGACTATGTGCAAACAAACTTCCATTGCCATCATTGCCACTCCATTCTCCTTCCACCCTCACCACCCCCATTTGGTTGTGCTCTGAAGCTCTTTCAGGCTCTGACATTCCATGACAGGCTGCCAACAATAACTCATTCTGGTGAACCCCTTCCACTGCCCCTCCCTTCACAGATGTCTACCTTGTTCAGATTTAATTAATGGCATTTGGATTAAATTATTATGTAAGAAGAGAAAGAAGAAAGAAAGGAAATAGAGAAGACAAGGGGAAGGGAGAAAAGAAGAAATGAATAAATTAATAATTATAGAATAATTGAACTATGATTTTATATCCATTTCAAAACATACATTCAGAAAGACTATGCATTGGATGCTTGCTTTTTTCTTATTCTTTTTGAATTGAAGGTCAAATACTTGTTTTTAAAGATAAGAATAAAATAATACGAAATACTAAAATTATTACATTATGGGATATGCAAATATAAATGTAAGCAAACACTAGTAATGTTTAGTTTTAAGTTGATCTTCTGTTTACCAAAATGCTCTGTATAAATTACTATAATTACAGAACATTTCTTACTTTCTCTTTTGCTGCAGAAATAATTTGAAAGTAAAGCTTAAGGATATATAAAAAGATTGGGAGAAATGCAATACTTTAATTTTTGCAATTTGGCATTTCTAGAAAGCCAAACTAAATTCGATCTTTTCCAACAAAAGTGATCATTTTTCATCATATCCCAACCACACCAAGCTATCTGTATACTGACAATTATATTTGATCTTCTTGATCTTCCTTACAAAAACAGTACACAACATTTTAAACCAAAGTTTTATTGGATTGTCCTCTCAAGAAACCTATACAGAGCTGCTACCATCTTAAAACAGCTCATTGGGGTAGTGACTTTTAAGAAAATACTTAAGGCATGTTTCATGGCTTCTAGGAGTGTACATTCTAGAAAAGACAATAATTGTGATAGAAGACAGAATATGCTGTGTGGTACAGGCAACAAATGATTAAGCAGTTTAGAGAAAAGACAGAGCACCAGTGATTTCAATGATGTGGAAGTCTTTCAGTAAATGTGGTATTAAAGCCTGGTCAAAATTGTTTTCTTTCTTTAAGTAATACATGTAATAGAAATAAATATATTTTTTAAATGAGACAAATAAAAGCTAAGAGACTATAAGTTAAAGCACTCACCTTGAGAGGCTTAGGTGGGAGGATAGCTTGAGCCCAGGAGATTGAGACTAGCCTGGGCAACATAATGAGACCCCCATCTCTACAAAAAATAAAATAAAATAAAAGTATCATTCAAAATTATTCAAACTCTGTATAAATACTGCTTGTTTTATTCTTTGTAAAAAGTTGCTAACATAATTTGCTAGAAAAAATATGTTTTTCAAATTATATATATTTATATTTATAATTAAACATGTATATACACATATATATGTGGGCCATATATAGTCCATTTAAACAAATATGCCTGAGATTCCTTATTAAATTTTAACTATTTGTTTTCTGCCCAAACTGATAAACTACAGTCTGTTAGTGCTTGGCCATAACACCCAGAGAGTGATCCACTGGGATAAATACTCTCTCAACCTGTGGATCCAGAAGGAGAATGAGGTCTGGATGAATAATTACTATAGTATGATTCATGAAAATATACAGGGTTATCAACAAATGTCTGTCCTGTGTACAGGGCTGGCTTCATGAATGTATGCGTGACTTGTGCAGTCACACAGAGCTCCTGCTCAGAAAAGTCCCTAGCTTGGTTTAAAGTACCACTGCTACCAGAAATTCTTAATAGTTTTTGTACAAAGGATCCTAATTTTTATTTTAAAGTGGAGCCCACAAATTATGTAGCTTATTTTGCCTATATGTCTATTAAAAATTGTCATTTTATTGCTACTTCCTTTGAATTTATAAAACAATAATTTTTAACCTGTGCTATGTGTCCTTATGCTATTATCTTTTCTTCCTCTCCCTCCCTTCCTTTCTCTCTCCATCCCTCTTTCTCCTTTCATCTCTCTTTTTATCTCTCCCTCTCTCTTTCCCCTTTTAAACTGTTAGCTCATAAGCTCCTGAGGACAAGGGTGATTGCTTATAAGAAGTGATTGTCTTCGGCCGGGTGCGGTGGCTCAAGCCTGTAATCCCAGCACTTTGGGAGGCCGAGACGGGTGGATCACGAGGTCAGAAGATCGAGACCATCCTGGCTAACACAGTAAAACCCCGTCTCTACTAAAAAATACAAAAAACTAGCCGGGTGAGGTGGCGGGCGCCTGTAGTCTCGCTACTCGGGAGGCTGAGCCAGGAGAATGGTGTGAACCCGGGAGGCGGAGCTTTGCAGTGAGCTGAGATCCGGCCACTACACTCCAGCCTGGGTGGCAGAGCGAGACTCCGTATCAAAAAAATAAAAATAAAAAAATAAAAATAAATAAAAAAGAAGTGATTGTCTTCGATAAGAATGAAAATAGATGCACTGAAATAAATAGTAGTGGACATTTTTTATGCATAAGGTAATATATATAACATGACAATTTAGGTAGCATATTTACATATTAGTGTTGGGCAGCTAATTGTACATCTCAAAAGCATAATTACTTTCTTTAGATATTCTGAGAACTTTCCTAAGAAGATTAACTTAATATTACAAATAAGTCAAAGTGAAACTGGCCCTTTTTAGCAAATTTAATTACTTAAGCAACTTTTCTGATCTTCATAATCTTTTGAACTTCACTGATAATAAAAAATGTTGTTTATTATATGACCAAACGTTATTCTGACATCTGATTATGATAATGGTATATTAATATTTTCTTTTTAAATCCCCGTGGTTATTTTTAATTGTTACAATGTTTTTATCTCCTGTCACCCTTTTAAATGTGCTCCAGTAATAACCATGACCTACTTTATTTTCTGACATTAAAATATTGGCCATTTTGGTTCTTTTTCTCTTTTGTGGCATGGATTAATCCTTTTTTTCAGTCAGTATTTCAGAGGCATACAAAATGATTAGCTGCAGTATCATGCTTCCACAAATGTGTGTTTGTGCAGTATTTTTGTTTGAAGTCTATATGCAATATTTTTACTGGTAGAAAAGACAGATCAAAGAAATAGAGAATGATTTGAACAGAATAGAAGGGAGAAAGAATGGCAAAAGAAAGAAGGAAGATTGACTTTATCCATTTAGTGGGTAATCCATATTTTTTCATTAATATATCCATTCATATTGATGATATTAATTTAGTATGAGAAATTGCAACATTTATTTCATAGTATAGGGCAATTATTTTTATAATATACCATTTTAGATAATACAATCATGAGATTTTTATAAAAAGATTTTATAAATAAGTCTCAAAAAGTTACAGAGGTGATCTTATTATTGTCTACATTAAAACTGAATAGAAATGTAATGTTTGATCTTTTTATAAGGCATGTAATTGAATTTAGTAAAAAATTATTTTAGTGTTACATAAAGAGCTGTACTGATCTAACAGTTTTTTAAATAGATAAAAATGCCATTGTTAATGTGCTCAATATTCATCTAAAAGGGAAAATATTTGACAATTATCTTGAAGCTTATTGCTAGAAGAATCTTTAGTTTTACAAACTGAGTTGTTAAATTGAATTTGGGTTACTCCTTTATTTTCATTCTGACTAAAAAAATTATTTCTCTTTCAGCTTCAGTGGGTCTTCTAGTCACATTTGATCCAAATACAAAAGACAACTCTATTTCTACTATTAAAGAGCAACATATAAAATAGGAAACTCATTATCTGAAGCTCAAAACTGACTTCAAACTCTACATACCTTGGTTTGATTAAGAATCATCATATGTCCAATAACTCTTTTTATTTTTAAAGTTAAATTTCAGCCTAAATAAATATATGTTAAGTGTTATGTAACCTACATCCCATGATTTTAAAAAAACGCAGACAGAAATATGACGACTAATTATTTGAGTATGAGTCAGCACCTAACAGTGACAACAAGAAAATGCTTCTCAGTGTTCTTTGGATTATTGTTGAGGTAGACATATGCTTGGTTATTTTAATCAAAATGTATTAATTCCAATATTGAATTTGAAATAAAATATATAATGTCTACCACCTCATTAAAAAGATGGGAATTTGATGAGTTTGTTATCATTTATTCAGGGATAAACAACTATTTTCTTTAAACCGTCATCTTCCCATACTGTTTCTGATGCTTTCAAAACCAGCAAACTACACTGTAGCTAATCTTTGGATTAGGAAGGGAATCCAAGAGATGTAGGTACAGATCTTACTTGTTGCCTATCAACTGTGTGTCTTTGTGTAAGTTGGCTTCTTGCTTTCTTTCCCTTTCCTTCATTTCCTTCTTTTCTTCCATCCTTCCTATGGCACATCCTGGAGAGCTGTTTACTGAGCCTGTTGAAATGTAGTTAAAGTGATGAGTTCCACATCAAGAAGTGTCATGAAAACTGTCCTCATGCTCTTCCCCACAGAAGCTGAAAGGACACAAAGATAGATGTGTACCCGCCCCCCGCCGCTACACCCTTTGTTCTGCTCTCTAATCTTTGCACATACCAGAGATTTCATAAGTTCTGTGAGTACCTGTTTTTCTGCACGTACCAGAGATTTTGTTTTGCACATACCAGAGATTTCGTAAGTTCTGTGAGTATCTGTTTTTCTGCACGTACCAGAGATTTTGTAAGTTCTGAGGCAAGGTCACAAGACGTGTTTAAGTAAGATAAACTCTTGCTGCCATAAACCTGCTCTCCCGCCTCAAAGGTTGAACCGAAATATCAGAAATGGCGGGAACCAATCATAGTTAGCCAAATCGCCTTGTTCAAACACTAGCCAATCATATATCTGATTTGTATAATAACTCTATGCCCACTTTTCTTAGACTATATAACACTGCTCGGAGCTCAGTGGGGGAGCTCTCCTGCCCGTCTCGTTTCACGAGAGAGTGAGAGTTCCAGGTTCGAACCTGTAATAAAGATCCTTGCTGCTTAGCTTTGACTCTGGACTCTGGTGGTCTTCTTCGGGGAATAAACGGGCTGGGCATAACAAAGCCACTTGATGAGGATGGTAGGAACTAGATGAAAAATGCCTGTGCTCTTGAATTACCTCTAGGAAGAGGCTCTCGCTGATCAAGAACATCCATTTGGGACTTTTTACATGAGAGAAAAATAGACTTCTTTCTATTGTGTAAGCTACTGAGATTTTGAAATTTATCTGTTTTTTAGTAACTACCATTACCCTTATTAGTAAATATCCTACTTGCCTTTTTTCCTTCCTTCCTCCTTTCTTTTCTTTCTCCTTTCTTTTCTTTCTCCTTTCTTTTCTTCCTCTTGTTTTTCCTTTCCATTCCTTTTTTATCTTTAGGGTTTTTTTTGCTTGTTTCCCTTTTGCTTCATTTCATAAATGTTTATTCACCAGCTCCTAAGTATTGAAAAGATAGACATTAACATAAATGTTCTTCCCCTCTTTTTGTGCTTCAGTTTTTGTTTTCCAAAATGGGAATTAAATCTTTTCTCTAGATTAGCTTGAGAACATGTATTTTTAATGTAGCTTTTACTTTTGAAGGAAATGAATTTATTTCATATTTCAAATCCATGCTTATCGAATCATACAAACAAAACAAAAATAAAATGAAACATTCATAATCTGTTACTGTGGCGAGAAGTCAGGGACCCCGAACGGAGGGACCCGCTGAAGCCCCCACAGAAGAACATAAATTGTGAAGATTTCATGGACATTTGTTAGTTCCCCAAATTAATACTTGTATAATTTCTTATGCCTGTCTTTACTGTAATCTCTGAACATAAATTCTGAAGATTTCATGGACACTTATTACTTCCCCAGTGAATATCCTTGTGATTTCCTATGCCTGTCTTTAATCTCTTAATCCCGTCATCTTCTTTGTAAACTGAGGAGGATGAATGTCGCTTCAGGACCTTGTGATTGTATCAATTGCACAAATTGTTTGTAGAGTATGTGTGTTTGAACAATATGAAATCCGGGCATCTTAAAAAAGAACAAGATAACAGCGATGTTCAGAGAACAAGAGAGGTAACTTTGAACTGGCCCCTGGTGATCCGGACCGAACAGAGCTATATTTCTCCTCTTTCATAAGCAAATAAGAGAAATATCGCTGAATTCTTTTTCTCAGCAAGGAACATCCCTGAGAAAGAGAATGTGCCCTGAAGGTAGGCCTATAGAAGGCCCCTTTTTAAGGTGTCCCATCTTTTATGGTCGAAGCGGAAGGGAGGAAATAAGCCCCAGTCTCCCATAGCTCCCAGGCTTATTAGGAGGAGGAAATTTTCCGCCTAATAAATTGTAGTCAGACAGGTTATCTGCTCTCAAATGCTGTTTCCTGATAAGATGTTATCAATGACAATGCCTGCCCCAAACTTCATTAGCAATTTTAATTTCACCTCATCAGGTGGTCCTGTGATCTCGCCCTGCCTCCATTTGCTTTGTGATATTTTATTACCTTGTGAAGCATGTGATCTCTGTGACCCACACCCTATTCCTGCACTCCCTCCCCTTTCGAAAATTGCTAATAAATACTTGCTGGTTTTACCGCTAGAGTACATCACAGATCCTGCCGACATGTGATGTCTCCCACGGACGCCCAGCTTTAAACTTCTCTCTCTTGTGCTCTTTCCCTTTATTTCTCAACCCAGCTGAGTCACTCAAGAAATAGAAAAGAACCCACGTTAAACATCGGCAACAGGTTCTCCCGATAAGTTACCATCATCAACGATGGCAGTTGATCTCAACATTAGGTTGCATTTTTAAGAATTATCTAAATATGAATGTAAGTACACTAAGAAGTAGTCATTTAAGGCTGCATGGAAGGAAAGACATTTGAAATATTATCACCAAATAAAAAACCTACGACCCCCTTTTTTTAAAAACTATGTTACTAGGATACAGTTTTGTCTGCTTTTGTTTTAAGTTCAGGGGTACATGTGCAGGTTTGTTATACAGGTACATCGCATGTCATAGGAGTTTGGTGTACAGATTATTTTGTCACCCAGGTAATAAACACAGTACGTGACAAGTGGTTTTTCTATCCTCTCTCTCTCCTAGCCCCACCTTCAAATACACATGTACTCAATGTTTAGCTCCCATTTATGAGTGAGAATATGTAGTATTTGTTTTTCTATTCCTGCATTAGTTCACTTAAGATAATGGCCTTCAGCTTCATCCTTGTTGCTATAAAATACATGATCTCATTCAACTGGGCTCATATAATATTTTATATATTAATCAAGTGACATAAAGATTAATTTCCATTATTTGAACAGTAATAATTCATCAATAGAGTTAAAATTGCAAAATTTGAAGTGATAAGACTACTGAAAATGTTTTGTTTTATCTTAAGAATAAGAGAAAACTGCAAGATTTTAGGTTAACAAATAATTATATTAGTACAGTGTTTAAGATATCGAGATATGATGGTTCCAGTAGGAAATATAATGGTAAATGTTAGAAATCTCATTGTTATGGAAATATTTATTCAAGGAAGCTCACAGATTGTTAGATACTGGTCATGAAAATTTAAAAAAAAAATCACAGACAGGAATATGATTTCCATGAAGATACAATGTTCAGTGAATTAGAAAATTTCAAGGAATAGCTAAGCGTCTTTTTGTTTCGTCGTCATGTTAAACTTCTTACCATATCATTTCTGTCGTTAATTAAGGATTTTTTTTTTGCGTGTATAGCTTGTGTCTCCAATAAGACTACAGGTTCCTTGGAGATTTTGACTTATACTTCTTTCTATTGTGCTTACTCATAGAAGTGGCTTAACTTTTCTTTTTTATTATTATTATTATACTTTAAGTTCTGGGATACATGTGCAGAACGTGCAGGTTTGTCATACAGGTATACACATGCCATGGTGGTATGCTGTACACATCAACCTGTCATCTACATTAGGTATTTATCCTAATGCTATCCCTCCCCTACCCACAACAGACCCCAGTGTGTGATGTTCCCCTCCCTGTGTCCATGTGTTCTCATTGTTCAACTCCCACTTTTGAGTGAGAACATGCAGTGTTTGCTTTTCTGTTCCTGTGTTAGTTTGCTGGGAATGATGGATTCCAGTTTCATCCCCGTCCCTGCAGAGGACATGAACTCATCCTTTTTTAAGGCTGCATAGTATTCCATGATGTATATGTGCCACATTTTCTTTATCCAGTCTATCATTGATGGGCATTTGGGTTGCTTCCAAATCTATGCTATTGTGAATAGTGCTGCAATAAACATACATGTGCATGTATCTTTATAGCAGAATGATTTATAACCTTTTGGGTATATACCCAGTAATGAGATTGCTGGATCAAATGGTATTTCTGGTTCTGGATCCTTAAGGAATCACTACACTGTCTTCCACAATGGTTGAACTAATTTATACTCCCATTAACCGTGAAAAAATGTCCCTATTTCTCCACATCCTCTCTAGCATCTGGTGTTTCCTGATTTTTTTAATGATTATCATTCTAACTGGTGTGAGAGGGTATCTCATTGTGGCTTTGATTTGCATTTCTGTAATGACCAATGATGATGAGCTTTTTTTCATACGTTTGTTGGCCGCGTAAATGTCTTCTTTTGAGAAGTGTCTGTTCATATCCTTTGCCCACATTTTTTAACTGAATAAATTGCACAAGATAAGTTATATAGCATGTATGAAGCTTAGATTTATTATTTTGAAATATTATGGGTTATTAGATGAAATATGGATGTTAGATGTCATCTAGTTAATCTTCTACATAATGATGGGTTCACTGTAAAACATTCCTAATAGACCATTTTCATCTTTGGCTTAAACACCTTTATAAGTATGAGAAACAGACTAAATGAAAACCAATTATAATCATTAATATTATTAAATTATCATTTAGTAATTCAATTCTGGGGATGTGTGCTGGGGATATAACAACATGTAAGACATAGACCACTCTGTGAAAGAATGTTTAATTTATTTAGATATACAAAACATAAATAAAAAATAAAATTGACAGTATAAAGCAACAATTTGTTAGGTGCCACGTAAGTGGGCAATAGAAGGAATAACCTTCAACAAGTCAGAGGATAAAAATATTTTTGATGTCTGGTATTCTTAGAAAAGTTCAGTAAGAATTGACATTTGAAGTAGTCTTGAAAGAATTAATGATATTTAAATCATTTGATAGATTATCCAAGTTTGCAGATTTTGGGGGTGTGGGGTGAAGGGGAACAGAGGATGGCATATTGACCAGTTTGACTAGAATGGAGGATTGTTTTAGGTGAGCAGGCAAATTTCTCTTCTCAGGATAAAGAATATGGGTGTATTCAAATTGTATTCAAAATGTTCATTGTGGACATTAGGGAACAACTGAAGTGTTTTGAGCAAGGACATTGTAGATTTCGGAAGATTGATTTATCAGTATTGTACAGAATGAAACAAGGAGAAGAAAATTTTGAGGCAGACTCACTGAGATATTATTGCAAAAATCCCAAATTGAGATGATGAAGAATGAATTTACTAGAAACATTGGTGGCAGATTGGAAATTGCAGGAGATGAGGATAAATTTATAGAAGGAAGGCCCCAAAATACTGAAAACTGGTTTTCTGAGAGATCATGTTATGATTAGTAAAAAAATACAGAACAAAAACTCTTTGAGGTACTATGTCTTTGACCTTCTGTGTTTGAAAACTTATTTAAGCCACACACTGAGCAGCTTCCATATTATGCTTTATATATTTACAGACTACTGCACACTATTGTGACAATTCACTTTGAAGTTACTCTCAGTGGTGAATGGATTGATGAAAGAAAGTTCTGTAATCTTTCTGAGCAGGTCTGGGACATGGTAAAGCAAAGAGGAATCATGGGGAATAGTCCTGATCAGGTCTTCAAAAGGCCTTTTCTCTCCCTGCTAAAAAGTGTTCATTCTTAGTTACCACCTCTCAGAAAAAACTGTGACCCTCAGGAGTTTTATTTGGAACAACATGAATGGTTTTACTTTCAATAGTCACAAGGAAAATGACAGGTTACATTTAATTTTTTATATCTTTATTTACATAGACTTTAGTGATATCCCTGCTTGCTGTATAATTTGATTTATTTTGGGGCATCAAAAAGAATCCATTGAAGTTCCACATGGCAACTGCCTACTTGCACAGCAAAACATGTAGTGCATAACAGATAATATTTAGTTAAAAAATCACAGATTACTTTAAAAAAGGAATTGTGGGATTATACTTATAAAAGTATATTTTATCTAAATGTAAGAATGCTAGTTGAAGAAAAAACAAGTCTGTGTTTGGGAATATATTGCCTTCTAATTTATATAAAAGGCTGAACAAAGGAGCGTTGGATTTAAGTTTCTTAAAGCTTCTGATGATAGATAGAGAAATGTGTAAACATAGGGTAAATCATACAAATTATTGTAGATAAAAACACAGACTTAAAATATCAAATATTATCTTTTGTTTTCCTATATTTCCTATCTTTTCATGTCTTTCTTAATTATATCAGGCGGTGTATTTATGATTTGTACCCTTTTCTGTATAATGTTATATTTCAGTAAAATATTTTTTAAAACTCAGAAAGAATAAAGATTTTAACACTACTAAGAACACTTACTAAATATAGCAGTTAATGCATAGATTCTGGATTTCAAGTTTGGTATTGAACTTTTCAACTATATGACCATAGGGAAATTATTTCCTGTCCATGCTATAATTTCTTCAACTGCAAAATGAAAATAATAATAGTTCCCAATTCACAGAGTTGTTGTGATGCTTGGTGTCTTAGTATGTGTAAAAAACTCTTAGAGGAGGGTTTAGCATATAGTTAGTGCTATGTGTATACTATTAATGTCTATCTGTTGCTATTGTTTCTGTAAGAATTATGTAAGAAAATTAATAAAAACACCTTAGATGTAACTTGGAATATTCTAAGTGCCCAATAATTAATTATCTTTTTTTCTGATATGGCATTATAACTCAAATTGATCACTTTAAGTAATAGAAATTAATATATCTAATAATTAATTAAGAAGAAATTATTGTCATTGATGATTAAAACAAATAATAATTATTATTATTAATATTTTTTCGAGACAGAGTCTCACTCTGTTTCCCAGGCTGAAGTGCAGTGGCGCTAACTCTGCTCACTGCAACCTCTGCCTCCTGGGTTCAACCAATTCTCCTGCTTCAGCCTCACGAGTAGCTGGGACTACAGGCATCCACCACCATGCCCGGCTAATTTTTGTAATTTTAGTAGAGACAGGGTTTCACCATGTTATCCAGGATGGTCTCGATCTCCTGATCTAGTGATCCACGCGCCTCGGCCTCCCAAAGGGCTGGGATTACAGGTGTTAAAACAGATAATTATTTTATTTTAAGTTACTTTTATTATTACTTCCATAGACAGCATTCTTAATTTTAACAATTACTACAGTCTGCTTTTTATTGTTTTTCAAAAAAAAATTATAACCAAAAATAACCTATAATTGGTGATTTGTGGTCAAACTCATGGCTATTGTGCGCCATTGTCATGTGCTTATACATGCAGTTTCGAAACAAAATAAAATGTTAATTTCCTCCAAATCTCTGATGAAAAGAATTTTAAGATTAAATATCCAAATGTAAACACTTAGATCCTCAATTTTATTTTGTTTCTTAACCAAGTTACCTGTAGTAGTCATCCACAGCAGTAGTATTAGAGTAGTCTAAATAATTAAAGCTAGCAATAATAAAAATGAGGGCAAGGTCATGGTACTTCTTTAAAAACAGAGGAGGATTGCATTTCAAATTCCAATTTTATTTAACACAGTCACAAAGTGACTTATATGTATTCAAATGGTCAGTTAATGCAAGCAATGCAAAATGAGTAACAGACTAATGATTTAAGCAACTTAGAATGATTTGAATTTGCAAAAGAATGTAAAATTAGGTTAAGTAAATGTAGTAAGGGAGGGAAACGTTCAGTGAACATCACAATAGTAAATTATTCTAAATGGTTGAGGTTGGGGAAAAATGAAGTGGCATTAAGATAGGATTTGAGTGATTGTCAGAAATTTGACAGGTGGAAATGGAGAAGGAATGATTTTATGCTAGTAACTGAAGGCAACTTTGGGCAGAGTAAATGGTTTATTTGTTTGGATTTTTAAAATTTTACTTTAAATTCTGGGATACATGTGCTGAACGTGCAGGTTTTGTTACAAGGTATGCTTGTTTGGATATTAAGGAACCCTCTTTGAAGCTATGGTCAATATGGTAGGAAATACACATTGAGACCATTTTTAAGAACTAACAGAGTAGTATTTTTTCCATTTTGTAGGTACTTTCTTTTTTCCTCTCATCCTTAAAAACTCTTTAAAACCCCAACTATTCTTCTCAAAAACTTTGAAACCACTTCTTCACTCTTTTTAAAATTACATTATTGGTTCAGTTAATGTACTTACATGGTTTAATAAGTCAAATTGTAGCTAAAATCTTGTAATGAAAATCAGAGCATGTTGCCCTGGCCACTGCCCAACCCCAAGTTGCAATCCACAAAAACTGCTTTTAACTTTTAGCTAGAAACTAGTCTCCATCTACTGATTCTAAATAAATATATTTTGCTGCTATTTCTTAATACTTAAATTGGTGACATCTACAGATTTCCTATTGTAAAGATGAGTAGTTAGCTCTCCAGTACAATCTGATGATGTTTTTAAAACACGCTTTCTCTCTCTGTAATACATGGGTGCATGCATGCTCTCACACACACACACACACACACACACACACACACTTCCCCTCCACTATACTCCCAATATAATGTATCAATTTTGTGCTGAAATAAGTATTCAGTGTTTATGTAACTGTATGTAAATATTATGAAAACTAAACCAGATGATGAACAATAGTGACATTTTTTCTTTAAGTAGCTTTTAGTTTTCCTAGAATTAGTAATTCCTTCATTATTGCATTTGCTTAAGTGTCTTTGTTACTAACTGGTAATTTTCTCCCAACTCTAAAAGAATCATAAAACTCATCACCAAATGGTCAAACACATTACATAATCTCTCAGTGCATCTATCTATCTATCTATCTATCTATCTATCTATCTATCTATCTATCTATCTATCATCTATTTGTCTATATGTATCTACTTTTCTTTAATCTACATTATCATCACTTCTAGAAACTATCTCTCCTGATTTCACCTGGACTGATCTCTAAAACTAGGCACAACTATTGTCCTTGTATTTTCATTCATCATCATTCTGAGAATCCTGCCTAATGTTTCCTGTGATAAAGTTCTTTTTCTTTAATTACTTGTCTGCTGGTTTTTTTTTTTTTTTTTTTTTTTTGCATTCTATTTGCCTTTTTATTAACAACTTTTTATTCCTCTATAATAATTTTAGTGAATTTTCATATGGAAGAGATATTATATTTCTGTGTTCCATCCACTGTGTTTAACTGACAGTCTCTCCAACTTATAATAAATGATATTTTAGCTCACAGTGAAAAGAGATGACTTTAGACTTAAGCTTGATGAAATAGTTGCTTCCATGTCTTTAAGGTTCATCTACATTGGTGTCAAATCTCTTTTCAATCCAGATTTGGAGGGTGGCTAATTCCCTTCTTGATTCTCTGCCTTCCCATATCTAGCTGTTACCCCATTGTCTTTGCTTTACGGTAATGCTTACTGAGAACTTGTGTACGTTTGTTGGCTATGTCTCCTCAATTCTCATCTTCAATTCATGGCAACGAAGTTTTAACTCTACTAACTTCCTGAAATGGTTTGTGTCAGTGTCACTCATGGTCTGTTTTAAAACATTCTGGGGTGGTTTTTTTCTCCATGCATAATATCTTTGATGATAGATTTTGTGATAGGAGCTGGGTTTTTTCATTTTCCTTTTCTAGCTTGTGACTGGAATGATAAAATGTGAAACAATAAAAACTAAGGAAATAATGGGAATAGATTGTGTGTGTACTGATTTATATTATCTAAGTTATGAATCTCATCTGTGATTCCCCACACATTTTTAGGTTGTGCTATAGTTTGGAAAAGCTCATAAAATATTCCCTTTGCTGACTTAACTGATAGATTTGCTGACTTAACTGATAGATTTCATATAAACCACCAGGAATTGCTTTTACCCCAGGAGAGGCTTATGAGCTCTAATATTTTGAAGTGAACTGAATTCTGAACCCTATTCTTTGCCCTGTGGTAAACTGGTGTCCAGTGGGTTCAAATAAATAGCCCAAATGGATTGGAATATACTCAAGAAATTATCAAAAAATAGCTGAATATTTGGGGGACTCTGGTTCATTTAATGAACCCAAACAGCACAACAAATTACATCAACATAGGAAAATGTTTTTGTTGATAATTTCTGTTTTATTATTGTTGTTGTTTAATAAGAGGTTTATTTTTGATGGTGAAATAACAGATGGGAAATTGCCCCAAAGCTGATTTTTTTCTTAAGAATAAGTCACAACTGATTGACCACATTTTGTTCTTGCATTCACTTATAATGGATGTAATGTATGATGACTTTCACTGCATTGTTTTCAATAATTGGCTTTAATTCTATTTTCAGAGGACATGTGTACATCAAATTGAAGATTTTTTCATGACATTTACTTTAATAAGAGAAGTCTATTGCCATTTATGATCTATTATTACTCTTCTGCAAGTCTATATTATTTACTCCTTAATTCATAAGTTATTTGAAAATGACCCTTTATTTTTCATAACTAAAGATCCCTTCCCTTTCTTTTCTATATAATCCTCAGGCATTTTGCATGGTCGAATGTATTTTTGGTGTGTAAAAAGGGGGGCCCTCCTGTGCTAATTATTCTGTTGCTTAGGCTAGAGATTTGTACATTAAATTGTTAGTTACTAAATATTAAGTCTGGAACAAGATATGACACTTCAGATATAGCAAAGGTAAATTATGGCATGTGGCACTATTATAAGGTGTGCTACTATTTTTATAGTAACTTTACCCACTCTATAACCACAAATAAGTATTTGTCTAGTATGTGTGTAGTTTTAAGGAAATTATGTTGCAGCTTGTAATTACTTGCACTGAAATCCATCTGCTCGAACTTAGACCTTACACTGCTTCAAATGCACTTGCCTGGTGGGGGGAAGTTGGGTATGTTTTCTTAGTTGATTAAAGCCATGGTATTTACTTTAGTCCTTTAAGAATAAATTTGCTTTACTGTGGAATCAATAAGTCTAGCTATGTTTCCTTAAAAGTGAAGTACTAATGATGTGTCAATTTAGAGAAAGACAGAAGAGAAAGAAAATTTCAGCAAGGTCTTGGATTTCTCCTTGAGATGCTTCCATATATACAATGACAATATTTGACAAAAAAAAAAAAAAAAAAAAAAAAAGACATTTGTAAGGTAGAACTAGCTGCGTGAACTGCTAGGAGGATTTTTTTTTTCACCATTTATTTTTTTCATTAAAATGAGACTTCCGAGTAAATTAACTTGACTTACGATAATATTGAAACTGTATTTTTGCACATACTCTTCATTTTTTTTCTGTGTATTCTACATGCATTTCTGTCTCTGAGTTATTTGCTCTTTCATAGAACCAACCATACATTTCTGCTTGGAATCTCCTTAAAATTTTTCCTATTAATGAAAATCTTGTTTATCTCTTGTTTATATATCATCTACTCTATAAAACAATCTCTAATGTCTCACAAAATATTAATCTATGTTTTCTCCTGATTTCATGTATTTTGTGGAGTTTCTTTATAATATTTGTTAGAGTTGGTCCCTCATAATGATTAAATGTCTTCTTGTCTGTACTTCTATCTGGACTGTGAAATTCATAAACTGCTTTCCAGTAAGGATCATGCCTTATTTGTGGGTCTGGAATGCTCACAGCATTAGCAGGTACCTGACACCCTGTACTTAACATGTGCTTATTAATCATGGATTTCTGCTGTCATTGCTTTGAGAATGCTTTTATCTTGACTCTCTGTTTATCCAAAGCAGACATCCAAAGCAGATATATTGTGTATTGTCTGTCCTTCAGGAGTTAGCTTAAGACCCAGCTCTTACTTTCTTTCTTTCTTTCTTTTTTTTTTTTCTTTTTTTTTTTTTTTTTTGAGATGGAGTCTCGCTCTGTCGCCCAGGCTGGAGTGCAGTGGCACAATCTCGGCTCACTGCAAGTTCCGCCTCCCGGATTCACGCCATTCTCCTGCCTCAGCCTCCTGAGTAGCTGGGACTAACCGCGCCCGGCTAATTTATGTATTTTTAGTAGAGAAGGGGTTTCACCGTGTTAGCCAGGATGGTCTCGATCTGCTGACGTCGTGATCCGCCCGTCTCGGCCTCCCAAAGTGCTGGGATTACAGGCACGAGCCACCACGCCCAGCCAGATCCAGCTCTTTCTTAAGGTCATTTTTGGCGAACCCTACCCTCATTGGTTTCTCTTTTTAATAATCTGACAGCTGTTTGTATGTTCAAAAGAGCTAATACACAAGAAAGTGCCTGGCACAGAGTCAGCACTGTCAGAGGATTAGCCATCTAAAAGTCACTTACAGTCTGTCATGGACAGAGAAGTGACATGTTCAAGAATATTCAGGGGATCGGTGGCAAAGTGGAGACTTGGAACTTCTGGCTCTGTCAGGGCTTGAGATGCCCTCTAAGTCATTGAATCTGCCCTAGGATCTGTGGCCGTGGCTGTCTTAGTAAGGAAATATGCAGAAAAGGGACACTCTGGAAGATGGACCATTCTTTATCAGCTAGAGCATTACATTGTGCTTTGAGAAATAATTTTGACTTTCTAGACTCAAGTCTAAACTAAAAAAGTATGGGCATGTTTCTTAGACCTTTATAGTATCCCTAACCTAATTCTCAGATGTCTTTTAAAGGCAGAGACACATCCTATAAGGATTGAGCTTATGTAAAACATCTCATATTGTAAGCATAATGTGGGAAGGACGTGAATATTATTTTCAGTTAATGATTGCCTATTATTTACCAGACACTTACAAATATTTCCGTTGCGTTCCACAATGATGTGTGAGAGGGATTAGTATCCCTGCTTAACTGGTGAGAGAAAAAAAGCTCATAGAATGCAAATGACTGACCCAAAGGCAAAGCAAGTCACTAAAGGCCACATAGCCGGGTATTAAAAATTTTTGGCTCTGGCCTCAGGTAATATGAGTGCAAATTCTGAGCTTATCACCTATCACTTAAGTGACTTTGGGGAATTTGTTTCAGTACTTTAATTAATTAATTAATTACATATTTTAATTTCCTCATGTGTAAAATGAGATGATAATATTATCCACTGTATGATGTTGCTACATAAAATGTTTTATTTAGTATTGACCAAATAAAGCATTGTGAAATGATCAAAAATATATTTAAATGAGAAGTAAGATAATTTGGCTCCAAATTATTTATGCCTTATCTTCTGTAGGCATTGTGCCATATTCATTTATTTAATTCCAAAAATATGTATTGAGCATCTGTTCCAGGTTCTGGGAACAAGTTAGTGAACAAAACAGACAAGGACCTTCTGCCTGTATGGAGCTGATATTTTAGATCAGGCAGAGACAGTCAATAAATAGAATAAACAAATGGATCATTTAGCATTGCTAAATGCTAAATGCATTAGATAAAGAAAGTGACAAGTGCTATGGAAAAATAGAATGTACAGCAAAGATTGATTGAAAACATCTGAGGGCGCAATTGTAAATGGATCAGCAGAGCATGGTTTATTTTTAAAAAACTATAATTAAGCAAAGACTTGAAAACAGTCAGAGAGGTGGGAGGCTTTCCAGGCAAAGAGAAGAGCCAGAATAAAGTTCCTAAGGTGGGCTATTAACTGACATGTTTGAGCAGCAGCAGAAAGGACACTGTGAAAAGGGGGACAGTAAAGAGCAAGATAAGTCAGAGAGGTAGCAGGACTTGTAGAGCATTGTAGACCCTCATGGAGACTATGACTTATGCTGACCAGAGAAGTGACATTGCTAGGCATGTTGTAAAAGGATAACGCTGGCTACTGTCTTAAGAAGAGATTGTAAAGGAACGGGACAGAAGCATAATGCTCAGTTAGGAGGTGACTTCAGTAGCACGTGAGAGATGTGATAAAAACCAAAGAGTGGTGAGAGCGAGAAGTAATCAGTCTGAAGATAATTCAAAGGTGGATCTAACAGGATTTCTTTTCAGATTAGATGTACGTATGAGAGAATTAATGGACTTGAAGACAGACCTAAGAGTTTTGGTATGAGCAAAGGAATGATGAGTAGCCAGTAATTGAGGTGGCAAAAGTGGCAATAAGGGCAGATTTTGTTGGGGGTGGGGGCCTTACAGGAAAGATCAGAAATTCTGTTTTACACATCCTGAGTGTGCCACGTTAATGGGAAAGTTTGAAAAGTTGCCAGTCTTTATCTCAGCTGTTTCAGCTTGTATACTTGCCAAGCAAGCAACCCAGTGCCTTTCCTTCAGCTTAGCATTGCCTCCTTAATTCTGCCATTTACTTTCTATTACTAGATTTTGAACTCTGATAAAGAGATTTTATTATATACTTACTCCGAATTCCTTGTAATGCTGAGAAAAAACATAACTAGGGCTTAAGAAATACTTGTTTCCTAATTGATTGAGTCTTCCCAGATAATGAAATATTGAGTGCAATTTTGCACTGAAGAAAAGACAAGAAAGATAATAGTGCTGAGAAATAATGAAGGTATATTTATTGCCAGTCTTTTATTGGCAAAATGTAATTCTATGAACAAGGAAATCTGCCTTTGCATAAAAGATATATTTATATATAATTTTAGTGTTATGAATTTTTGCTATGTATATATAAGCAGAAGCCTTTCTTTATACATATTTTTCTTCATTGATAATCTATTCTAGGATATATGGTCGTGTCCTACATAACAACATTTTGGTCAATGATGGACCGCATGTATTATGGTGATCCTATAACATTAGAATACTGTATTTGTGCTGTGTCTTTTTATGTTTAGATATTGATACAGTTTGAATGCTTGTCCCTCCAAATATCATGTTGAAATGTGATTCCCAATGTTGAAGGTGGGGCCTGGTGGGAGGTGATTGGATCACGGGGGCAGATCCCTCAAGAACGATTTAGTACCATTCCTTTGGTAGTAAGTTAGTTCTCTTAGTTCACACAAGATCTGGTTCAGTCTTCTCTCTCTGTTGCTCCCACTGTCACCATGTGACATGCTGGCTCCCCATTGCTTCTGTCACGACTGGAAGATTCCTGAGGCCTCACCAAAGCGAATGCCAACACCATGCTTCCTGGAAAGCCTGCAGAACCAAGAGTAAGTTAATCCTATTATTATTATTATTATTATTATCATCATTTGTAAATTACTCAGCTTCAGGTATTCCTTTACAGCAAAGCAAGAACAGACTCTTTTTTTGAGATGGAATCTCGTACTGTTGCCTAGGCTGGAGTGCAATGGCGCAATCTCAGCTCACTGCAGCCTCTGCCTCCCAGGTTCAAGAGATTCTCCTGCCTCAGCCTCCCAAGTAGCTGGGATTATAGAGGCCCGCCACCAGGCCCAGCTAATTTTGTGTATTTTCTGTTGAGACGGGGTTTCACCATGTTGGCCAGGATGGTCTGGAACTCCTGAACTTGTGATTTGCCAGCCTCGGCCTCCCAAAGTGCTGGGATAACACGCATGAGCCACCATGCGTGCCCAGACATGTTTACACAAATACTTACCATTGTGTTATAATTGCCTACAGTTTTCAGTACAGTAACATGCTGTACAGGTTTGTAGCCTAAGAACAATAGGTTATGCAGTATAGCCTGGGTGTATAGTAGACTACACTATCTATGTTTGTTTAAGTACACTCTATAATGTTCACAGAGACAAAATCACCTAATGATGCACTTCTCAGAATGGTATCTTTGTCCTTATGCAACGTGTATGCACACACACACACAAAATTTCAAGCAAATGATTTACTTAAGCAAAAAAGTAGAGAATTAGTTAAAAGAATACCAGTATTAAAAAATAAAAATAAAAGATCAACTCCTGAAAATAACAGCCAGTTATTTTTGTCAAAAATGAAGACTTTGGTTTCACTTTTTAAAGAAAGTATCAAATGAAGTATACCATATGTACTGATGATGCCAGTTACTCAAGCATTCATTTTCCTGCTCTTGATTCTGGGGTTTCATTCCCTGGAATTCTAATGGAAAAGACAAGACACAAATGAAGACATGGTCCTCTTTGGAAATGCCAAAACTCCCCAAAGAGGGAATATACTATTACCATTCCAGTAGTAATTTGTGGGCCTGTAAGAGAACACATGTCAAAGAAAGACTTGCTATGGATTCAGAGGAAGATTACAATATAAAATAAATGTAATGATATAGTTTAGCATCTGCACATGCCCACAGAAATATGACGTGTACTTGGAAAGATGAGAAAGAAATTAAAAAAAAAAATCTCAACAGATGTTTGCCTTTTTAAAAATAGGCAAATATGTATTTTTCATAAATAATAAGATTGTAGCTTTCTAGGAAGCTATTTTCTTTCTTTTTTTTTTCTATTTTCCTAATTTGTTTTTAAAGTAAGAAATTTAGTTTTTGTAAATTCTTTTGCAAAGCAAGTGTCGTGGATTTTTTAGTTGTCAGGCAAGCATCTCTACCCAAATTATTTAAGTCCAAAGGGAATGTGTTGTCTCATGTTCTGAAAATATGGAAGGAGACTTGAATTCGGATCTCAAAGGATGTCATCAGGAACCAGGCTCAATCCATTTTTCGCATTACCTTTTATTGGCTTGCCTTCATTTTTACCAACCACACCATACTAACTGCTGGTGAATCAACAGAAAAAGTACTTTGCTTCCCAACTGTTTGAGCAAAATCTCATTTTGTAACATTGCCTCCAACTGGGTCATGTTTGCTCTGAATTAATCACTGGGCCTGAGGAAATGCAGTGCTTTCCTTGGAAGACTGGTGATCTATCCTTATAGCTGGGGGAGGGGTCAGGTAAGGATGAAGGAGCAGTGGTTTCCCAAAGAAAAATGTACTTGCTGTTACCAGGTAAACGGTGAATGATGTAGAATGACAATTGCCAAGTTCAGGAATATTTAATGTTTTGAAAACAGAGCACATCATTCCTTCTCAAGAAACTGTAACAAATTTACTTCTCCATTTGATTTTTTCTCGTTTTGGTTATAGTATGCACCACCATTCTCTCAGAGCCAAAACCTCAAGATAGTTTTCACATATCCCTCTCACTTGGCCCAATCATCAAGTTCTGTCAATTTATCTTTCATAATGTCTTTTGCATCTGCACTTTACTTTCCATTTTCACTGCCATCATTCAAATTTCAACTGTTATGAATTCTTGCCTAGATAGTTGGTTAAGCCTCCTAACTGATCCTCCAGCCTTCGGTTGTTCTAATCTTTACTCATACACATCAAATTTTATTTGTGTTTCTCATTCACGTTTCTATGATTGTTCAAAATTTTAATTTTGCTAATCAATGCTACAACATAAAGACGCTGACATAATTTTTGTGTAGTATCCAGGACTTTAAATAAAATCAGTTTGTTAGCTTATTAAGTGTTAGCCTGACTCATGAGTAAAAGTTATCCCAAATTGAGTTGAATTTAGTGCAAACACTTTAAGCATCCCTATAGCTCTAAATTTCTGTAAGTAAATAAACATTATTATTTTAAAATTTTAGAGCCATGGATTTCTTTTTCTTAAGAGAAATGATATAGTACAAAAATTGTTTTAGAAAAATTAGTGTGACTGGTGTTAGATTGAAGGAAACACTGGAAACAAAAAGACCAATTACAAGACTAATGCCTTAACACAAGCATAATGAGATAAGATCTGGAGCACAGGGGAAAGGGCATAGTAGAAATAAGGAGGACAACGGCAGATTGAAAAGGAGAACTTGACCTCTCCATTTCACTATGAGGCCTTTAAGATTTAGAATTGTCTCGTAATGTTTCTCTCTGTATTGAATAATCACTAGTAGCCAGGTCAGAGGAAACCTTGAGTAAAGTCTTTGAATGTTGTTGAACCAAATTTTGGGACTGATGGTATTAAGAAAGGTTTTTCGTTTGAGTAATTTGAGGCTGTATGGAAATTAATAGTCCAAATGCCATCTTACTTTATTTGTTTTTTCCCTTTTGTGATGTTATGTTTTGTTTTGCAAAAGATAGAAATTGTTTATATGCTTCCTGGATATTGCTGTTTTCAAGGAAATCCCTGTGGCAGTTGATATATTGATGCCCTAAAGATATTTTTAACTGTTAAGATAATTTGCCTAATAGCATTTACAAAAATAATGGTGAGAAACCATCTGCTTCTTCCTGTTTCCATATGAATGATTCACCTGTCTTAAAAATAAAGCTGGATGCTACCAAGATTTAAGGCTCCAAACTTGTCACGGAAACTAAACCTAAGTTTTGTTTACTAAAATATAGGATAGAAGACTCTAGGTTCTTGCCTAATTCTTAGTTGACCTTTTTGTACTTACTGGTAATATAAAAACATTGTAGATGAACGGGTCTGACAGAAGTTTTAATATCCTATGTAAGTGGCATTTAATATTTACAAGCTAAACTTCATAATTTGTAAAGCAATTTTGATGATATTATCATATGTAATACTTGAAAAAATTTTGTTAAATGAATGTAATAAATGTTTTGGACTGCGTTTTATTAATTCGGAAACTAAAGCTCAGATGACATAGAAATGTATCATTTGCTTTGCTCAGTTTACTTTGGTTTTTTTTGCGATCTGACCTTTTTACTTCGGGAGAATTATGCTTTACCCTTTCTAACCATATTATCCAAATACAAACTGCTCTAATATTACATGACCTCACCTTAATGGCCACAGGTATCTCTCTAAGATGGTTGCACATCTGTGTAAATGCAATAACTCTTCCTTTGGCCACAGTAATTATAGAAGAGTTAAGTTTTTTTTTTTTTTAAATCAAATCTAGTCAAATAAAGTTCTTTCTTTACTGCCATTTAAAACCAAACCATGAGCAAATGTGGGTGAAATTGTGAGGCTTAAAATCAAGAGCTGATAGAGGCAACATTGCCTACTACTATATGGAAGGAAGTGAATCTGGCACACAAAGAGGAGATGATAGAGAAAAAGAATTGCTCGTTAGTACTGGTTAGTATCAGAGCCTTGATTCCTTTGATCCTTAAGGCAAAACTCTACCCTTAGCTAAGGCGGTGATTTAACTATATGAACAGACAAATTTTCATTTATTTGGCTAAAATGGGCTCATGTTGGCTTTCTATCATGCTGGCTAACATCAGAAGAAACCTGAGAATATAATCTAATGTCCAATATTGCTCAGTTAATTAGTGACAAATGCCGAAATTCATCCTGATTGTCTGGTATGTAAAGTGTGTTTTTAAATACTTGACAATATTTGGTTACTTCTATAAAAACTCCACCCATATACTCTAGTATCCCTTGACTATTTTCATGCACACAGGCTCCCAGTGGGTTTTTCTTCCCACCAGTTAGCGTTAGTGTCTCATTTTTAAAGACTATCCTTAGGATGTTAGAACCACCACTATCTATGCTCCCTGATAGCCATCAGTGACCGGGAATTATTGTCCCCTAGAGACAGCACTTAAAAAACAACTGACAGATGGGAGATCTTAATATTCTATCTTCTGGTAAGGACAACTCTGAGGTGTGATTGATCTATGGTGTTTGCAGAGTTCCACTGCAGGATTGAGCCAAAGATATCTCCCATAGGACTTACTATTAGTGCACTGCTACATGGTCTCATTTTCTTCTCATTTCCCTAGTAGGTAGACAGATAGAGAGAGAGATAGAGATATAGATAGACGATAGATAGATAGATAGATAGATAGATAGATAGATAGATAGATAGATAGATAGATAATAGATAGATACAGATTTTTTTCATATGGAATTCTGTCAGAGTGTGCAGGAGGGAATCCAGTCTAAGACAATGGACTACCGTATTATACAGGAATTCAAGGATTAAGAATGAAAGGCCTCAGGCTAAGAACCTAGGTTTATGATGTAAAAGGCAGGTGGAAGGAGGTGTTTGGAAGAGGTACATGAAAAACCAGGTGCTGAGATAAACCACTACACTTTTGTTATTCCTTACCTGGAAATGAGAATTCATCAGAAAATAATCTAAAAGTGTTATTCAGCTATACTTCCAGTAAATTAAAAGTATACACCTTCTTCACATGAGCCAAACATTACAGAGCGGTATTTTAAATGGATGTGTATTTTGGCTTAGATTTTAAAGTTATAATTTATTCTTCTTGGGTTGTTTCCCAGTATTCACAGCAATGTCCAACATACCTGACTGAAGAGTATTGTTAGTCAGAATCTTAGTAAGAAATCTTTACTGAAACCGTTATAAAAAGGTTAGAATCATTTCCAAAAGTTCAAGATTAAAATTACTAAGCAGCTGATTTGTTGGTTCTCTGAGAAGTGTTCAACCTCTCCCTTCCAAAACAAATACCCAAACAAAAATCTTTTCTGCAAGCACAGGCAAACACCTACCCAAGCTGTCCTTTACAGCTTCATTCAAGTTATTAGAGACTCAAAAACATGGATAATTCACCAAGATAAAAATTATCAGAATTCTGAGACCTAAACCAGAAAAATGAAGTTAAGGAAAATAGCCTTTGATTTGATGATTTAGGCATTTCAATGATTTATTTGGTTTCCAAAATACTTCTGAAGATGTGTTCAAAATTTTTCCAGTACATTCACAAAATTTATTAGAAGGAGAAATACTTATTCAGCATTATTTAATTATACTTGTATATTTTGTTTTGTCTTCCAGATATCACATATTTTATAGAACTGATCTAAGCCATTGAGAAGACTTAAAAGTCCCATGGACGTGAGCTTTTGTCTCTACAGTCCTTTTCTTGCTTTTGGAACATACATCCATACTGAAGGCGGGCTTAGGAGTGGTACGTTTGTGTATATGTATGCTTGTGTATTATTAACTCTTACTGCTCTTTTAATGGCATTTACCTTGCCTCTAGTCCTAATAGAATTGCCTCTAGTCCTAATAGAATTGCCTCTCGTCCTGATAGTCCTTAGAACAATCCACTACTTAAAAGGGAATTATAGATAGTAATCAGAGAAACACCTTACAAATAATACATTTATTAACTTTTTTTTTTTTCTGATAGACTGTGAGCTACTTGGTGGCAGGAACCATGACTTTATATTAATCTTTGTATTTGCTGGTTAGAATGTGGGCATATAGAAAATGCTCAATAAATATTTGCAGAATGAATGAATGAATAAAAAGCCTATGTGTAGAAGGTTCCAAATAGCTAGTATTTCTCCCACAACCCATAACACTCCCAGGAGAAAGAAAGCTGAATTAAGATAGTGGGTTCTAAGACATCAGCTTCTCAATGTTGGACTTGTCTCCTTCCTGAGAATATTAGCAATATTATCTTAGAGGAAAATATACAGAAAAAAATGTGTCTTTTTCTCCCTCTTTTTTGACTATAGAGCACACTTTTTCCAATATAAAATGTGACATAATAACTTTTTAAGATATTACCTTTTTTATTTTTTATTCCTCTTAATAGTCTTCTGAGTAATTACAAAGTTATTGCTATTATTTGTGCTTCATGTTGTAAAGGGTTGTTTTATTTTTCATAGAAAGGACCTGTATAAATGAAATAAGTTACTAAACCTAATAAGTTAATGAAATCAACATAAAACTGCAATAATATAATAGTCATCATTTGCAGAGAGTTTTAGATAACATAAAGTGTGTGCATTCAAAAATGTTTTCTAACTGATGCTCTAAATAACTTGTACAAATAATGCAGATATATTCTCCATCATACAGATGAGAAAATGAGGTTGAGAGATTTAAAGTGACTGTGAAAGGTGAAAAAAGAACAGTCTAGGAAAGCTTTAAATACAGAGTTTCCGACTTGCAATTCTGTGATCTTCTCAATAACCCTATACCCTGTTTGCTTCATATTTTGTGAATTAACTGCAGCAAAACAGATGATATGTGCTTTATGCCAATTCTGCAATTACATTTGTAAGAAACTGTAATATATAAATTTTGGGGTTTACACAGTTCTCAAAAAAGTCATATAGTAACAATAGCAGTACGAAAGATGTATAGATTAAATAATTTTAATGCATACAACAATACCAATATTCATTGGTTAAACGAAGGAATGATTATTATGGTTATGTAATCTATATTTTTGGTAAAACAATACCATAGGCACCATCATAATAAATATGTGGAAATATTTTTAAATTAAGAGAAATATTCTATCCTAAAATTACTAATTTACAAAAATGGAAGCCTAAATAGAGCCATTTTAGATCTATTGAAATCTATACTGTTTTTCTTCCTGTGTTTTAAGAAGACAAATTTAACCAGAAATTAGAAAAATGTACAAAAGGTCTAACATCTAATATACTGTATCAAGAGATTTCTTGACTCTTATCTCCTCACATTCTGAGTGCAAAATCCATGCTTTCTTTACTCATATATTTCTAGTTCTCAAATATTGTCTGACACCTAATAGAAGCTCAATAGGTATTTGTTGAATGAATTAAGTGTAATATATAATTTTGATTACAAATGCTGCATTATATATAGCCATACAATATAACTTTGCTCTCTGAACAAATAACATTGAATAGAAAATTATGAGTTCAAATCATGAAGGCAAAATCTGGAGACATGAAATGTGCTGTTTTTCTATTTGTTTTGAATTGCTAAAGAATATCTAACAAAAATTAACTTAGCACTGTCCATGTGTGTACCTCTGTGCTCAGTGTTGGGTGGGCAGTCAGAGGAAGGATATAAAGTGAGAGCAGATCCCAACCTGTTTGAAGTAACTTATCGTTATCTCTTATCAAATGTTGTTTATTATCAATATGACATTCACTAAAGGTAATTTTCAATTATGTAGCTACATTAAAGAGAAATATATGAAGTTTCTCAGGTGCCATAAATTATAAAGCTAATCCTAAAATGAAGTTTAGAAAATTCCCTTTTATATAAAACTAAAATATTTATAAGTAAATATGAAATGCTTCAATTAAGCAGAAACAATATCATAAATCAGAAATTTTCAATACAACAAAATATGTCATTTATCATATTGAGGATCTTGATGAGGCCCTGAAAACTGTACATAATTATATAAATATTTGTTCTGCTTAGAGATTTAGAGAATAGTTGTCCATCTGGTTGCATATATAGCTTAATTAATTAATTCTTGTACACCACGAATCAAGGAACTTTATAGAGAGCTTAAACAGATTCATAATGCTTTAGCAATTTTTAGAGTTTCCAACTTTCCTGAAATTCTGCTTATTCACAATACTTGTGTCCAAAATCATTTCAGGTTTAGTTTAATTTCAAGATATTTTCTCATCTGAAAAAGAAATGATGCCAACTAAAGGCTTTTTGTTTCTCAAAAGGAGTCTTAAGTAAATTGATGAAAGTAGCTATGTTGCTCATACTTTTCAAATTGTAATAATGTCTAGTACCTGACCCCTAAGCTTCTCATATGCCACCAGTCCTACCTTCAGGAATGTTTGAACCTGACTGTTCATCAAATTTTCAGTTTATTCTTCCTCATTCCTATTCATAATTAAAACAAAACAAAACAAACAAAAAAAAAAACTTCTCCTTGTTGCTGTACCATGAAATGTCGATGTACACCTTAGGGCTCAGTTCTCCAGGACATGTGTTAGTGTTCATTTGAACAATTTTCCTGTCCATGCTTATTCTGTAGTCTGACTCATATCGCTTCTGCTCCCTTTTCAAATTATAAAAAAACAGGTTTTTTTTCCCCCTTTTATTATGCACCTCTTTGGTTTGATTAGGGAAACTTTATGCCAAAATCAAGATTATTTTCTGTTTTGATACATTTTTTTTCTTTTAGAATTGCTTGCACAATGACAGATTCATGAGCTCCCTCTTTAAATTTTCTTCTTTAAAGTGTGCTAACAAGTATGAAGATTCTATTTCTTGAAGAAGACAGGCACAAGAATAGGTTGAAAATACATTTTATCTTATTGTTGTTAATGATCCCCCAAAGGTGTCAATAATAAAAATTACATACAAAATATAACATAATACATTGAAAACAGGTTTTAAGGTGCTTCTCTGGAAAAATAAAAATCTACAAATTATAAATGATATAGGAATTAGATAATTGATTTAGTTATAAAAACTTTTTCATATTGGATTTAGGGATACAGTATGGTGTATACTTAAAAACTTATCGGAGGATCAAATTCTATTCTAGCTATATTCTAGCTATTCAATCTTAGTGTAGTGGCCCTCTGTTAATTAGTCTTTCATCTCATTTCCTCTTCTTTTTAGTCAAGGACCTTGCTGTGGTCTGAACGTTTTCAAAATTCATGTGTTAAATCCTAATCCCTAATGTGATGGTATTAAGAGATGAAGCATTTGGGAGGCTCTGCCCTCATGAATGGGATTAGAGCCTTTAAAAAGAAAAATGCTCAAATAAATTTGTTCCTCTCTTCCACCATGTGAAGATACAGCAACAAGGCACCATCTATGAGAAAGTGGGTGTTCATCAGACTCCGGGTCTGCTGGTGCCTTGATCTTGAACTTCTCAGCCTCTAGAACTGTGAAAAATACATTTATGCTATTTATAAGATACTCAATTTATGGTATTTTGCTATATTAGCCCCAAAGGACTAAACAACTTCAACTTTACTTTGTTTTGTTTTTTTGTCTCTCCCTTGCTGTCTTCCCACACACTTGAATTATGTACCCTGTCTCTGGCTCAGAGTAAATGCACATGCCCAAAGTTAACTGTTCCACCATGATGCTTCAGATTCCAACATTTGGCTCAAGCATGGGCATGAGACATAATCAAGGCAAGTAAAGGCGATGATGTTTTTCTTGAAATGCTAGAGCAGAAGTGGTGTCCCATCTCCAGGCTCTTCCTGAGAGATTCCACATTTGGTGGGGCAGCAGCAACCCCGTTGCCACAATGCCATTTGACACTGAAACTTGTTCAGAGAAGACATGGCTGGAAGGAAGTGTAAAAGTGAGTGCTAATGATGTTATTTGTGCCTAATGTTCATCTATGCCAGAGGAAGGCTCTATATTTAGTATTACCAGTTATATAAATCAATAAATTTCTTTTTCACTTAAGCAGTTTGAGGTTGGTTTTTATATTCAGTACTGCTAATAATTTTGATGTCAGAATATGGAAATGTTAGGAGTAATAGTTTCTAAAATTTTGAAATTGAATTAGTAGAAATAGTGTATACAGTGGCTAAGTGCCCCGTATACTGGACTGGGAGACTGGCAAGTCTTATTCACAGTAGAAAAGCAGTTAAACAGAATATTGTCTGATGGGTTGTGGCATTTAGACAATGAGTTGAGTGAGGTTAGAGGATCTAGGACTTCATAGAAAAAAATTAGAATGCTGAAATACGTTGGCTGTATTTTTCACTTAGTAAGAATCTATAAGAAACAGAAAAGCTTTGTTGCAACTAGCCTATCTGGAGGAAGGGAGACAAGAAAATATATTTTTTCTTAAAAAGTCGATTTTGGTTAGGGCCTGCTATTTATGATGGTTGAGGGACTGGAAATCTAAGGCTTTGTGGGATGGCAATGCTACTATTCTAACTAACAATCAGAGGAAAGGTGGCAGGTAATAATCAAGGACCTCATGGTATATACTTCCTTCATCACAAGCAGACAATTGCTTCTGCAGAATTGTGGCCAGAAAAGAGAAGATTATATAGGGTTTTGTGTACCCAGGTTTTCAAATTACCCACTGAGCTTAAAAAAGGAAGATGTGAATTCCAGAGCTAATATAGCATTATATTGCTCAGTGAAGCCAGGCTGAAGATGAACGACAAGAGGCTTAGTTTTCTTCATTTTCTGTTGGTGTTTCTGATACTTGCAATCTAAAGTATCTTTACATTTTATGTGACATTTAATCTCAGAGACCCTTGCTTTCTTATACAGGATTATATAGAATGTGATATAGGAATGACAGTAACTTTCTTTCAAGGTGGTGTTAATGATTAAATTAGACCATACAAGTAAAAGATCTAGCACAATGCCTGGTTCATAGTTGAGATTTTATATGGCAACAAATATTAATACAGATAGTTCAAACCTTGAGAAAAGAAAGTTTAGGATAATTAAAAGTGTGGTAATTTATATAGTGAACATTAAACTTATGGCATGCATTATTTGAACAGACAGTACTGATGACGTATTAGTCCATTTTCACATTGATATAAGGAAATGCCAGAGACTGGATAATTTATAAGGAAAAGAGGTTTAATTGGCTCACAGTTCTTCAGGCTATACAGGAAGCATGATGCTGGCTATCTGCTCAGCTTCTGGGGAGGCCTCAGGAAACTTACAATCATGGTAGAAGGCAAAGGGAAGCAGGATAGTATTACATGGCTGAAGCAGGAGCGAGAGAGAGAGAGAGAGAGAGCGAGCAGGGAGGTGCCACACACTTCTAAACGATGAGATTTCATACGAACTCACTTACTATCGTCAGAACAGCACCAAGGAGATAGTGCTAAATCATGAAAAAACTGTCCCCATAATACAATCACCTCCCACCAGGCCACACTTTGAATGTGAAGTAGATAATGACAATACAAAATATAGTGTTATGATAGTGGGAGCACAGATAATAGGCACAGAAACTATTAATATATTGGGAAGAGGTAGGGAGAACTTAGAAAGTATTCTGAACTGAGTTCTTGAAGGAAGGGTCAGCCAGGTCTGATGGAGTTGTGAGTGGGGTTGTGGTGGGAATCTGGAAATAATTCTCAACAAAGAAGCTGCAATTAGTAAAGGCCTATGGTAAAGAAGGAGAGCACAGGGCATTAGAGAATTACAGGTAATTTAGTGTGACTGGAGTCAGATAAGGAGAAAGATGGGACTGGAGATATCATCAGTGGCCAAATTATGAAAAGCCTCACATACCTGCTAAGGTTTGGACTTCATTTTAAGGCTACCAGGAGTCATTTAATTACTTTATGAAGGTGAATATCACAAAATCCTCTTTGCTTTTTAAAATAATCCATCTGGGAATATGGAAAATGTATATAAAAGGGCCAAGAGTCTGGGTGCAGTGGCTCATGCCTGTAATCCCAGCACTTTGGGAGGCTGAGGTGGGCGAATCACCTGACATCAGGAGTTCGAGACCAGCTTGGCCAATATGGTGAAACCCCCGTCTCTACTAAAAAAAATACAAAAATTATCCAGGCATGGTGGCACACCCTTGTAGCCCCAGCTATTCGGGAGGCTGAGGCAGGAGAATAGTATGAACCTGGGAGGGCGAGGTTGCAGTGTGCCGAGATTGTGCCACTGCATTCCAGCCTGGGTGACAGAGCGAGAATCTAACAACAACAACAACAACAACAACAACAAAAAACAGCCAAGGTGAAAAGCAGGAAACCAATTTGGCAAGGAGTAGTAATCCAACCAAGAGAGAATATTTGCCTACACCAAGTGAATGATATCGGCATGAAAAGAAGTGGACAGACTGAAAAATTATTAACAACCTAGAATCTTCACAATTTTTTGTCTGATTGAATTTGGGTGGTGATGTACAAATTTTATGTCAGTAAATGAGTAAATGCAGGTGTCACATATTGAGATAGAGGACATACAGAGAAATCAAGGTATAACAAAAAGGGTTAATTTGACAGGCTTTTGGGACACTCAGGCAAAAATGTCAGATAAGCAATTAAAGTTATTAGAAAAGTAGGATTAGGACTATTTTAGTTTTTTTTTTTTTTTTTTTTTGGATGACTGGGTTAGGGTAGACTATGTATCATGTTTTTATCAGTTAAATGTAATAGGAATTGTGCTAGGGCCCTCTGGGAAAGATTTTATCCCTTGATCAAAAGAGTTTCCTATGGATAAGTCTTGCTCCTTCCTTCATTTTGAACACTGACCTGTAGGGTCCTGATGCTTGGAACCGCAGAAAGCTTCTTATGCCTGTGAAACAAAAGCAAGGAGAAACACAGAGAAGTGGAACCAGAGTCCTGATATTTCTAGGTCACCAGATTTACCAGTTCTGGAACCATCCAACCATAGGCTTATTTCAGATGAGGTAATAAAGACTTTTATTGTTAGATTAACTTTTCTATTTTTTTTTTTTTCTTTTTGGTAGCTGAATGCATTCCAACCTGACAGTTGAGAAGTGACTTAAAGATAACTCAGTGGAGTGATTCTAGGTGACTCTTCTAAAATGCTGTACTGTGAGGAAGATAAAATTAGCTATTATTTAGATGGAGATGTGGCATCAAGGAAAGGTTCTTTTTTAACTGGAAGACACATAACAATATCAAGTTAATAATAATTATTTTTCAGAAAAATTAATACTAACATTAGAGAGGAAATTATAATTGAGAGAGAAATGTTAAGGTTATAGGCAAGAGAATATGGACTTGATTGATCAGGAGAAGCCTTTGGAGAAAGAAGACCACTTCTTTTCTGATAGGAGGCAAGTTGGCAAAGGTGGATGAATGTAATGTTTAAGTCATAGGTAGAGTTCATGGCTCTTATTCAGTTCTCTCTCCAACTCTTTACTGTATTTATTTTGTTCAGCAACCAGAACAGAATGTTATGCTTTGAATCATCATTGAGTGACAATATCAAGGATTTCTCTCAATAGTCAGAAAAAAATGCCCACCAGAAAAAATAAAAGTATCGTCAATATGTAAATGTCCAGATGAGGGACAGTCTGCATATTTTAAACAGAAAAATAGCAGCTGATTAGGTCAGTAAATTGTCAAAAATCAGACTTGTGGCCAGCTGGCTTATCGAAGCACATAATGTTCTGGAGAACCCAGGAGTCAAATTGGTACCAGCTGAGGAGAGAGATATTGGGCAGAATGCCAAACTAAATAAAAAAGATATAAGGAAAGGAAAAATTCTGAGTAGAAAATAAAAAATGGAACATACCAAAGAGTTATTTGATAGTTGTTTTTAAAGATACAACTGAAGAGGTTTTCACTTGAAGCCTCAAAGCTCAAAAAGTGTTCTCTCATTACACTCAAGGGAGGAATGGAAACATTTCAACTGGCTACAGTAGGAACATACCAGGAAACCTCAGTCTGTTATGTACATGATTTCCATAAACTGACATTCTGCATTTAGCTCTTTCTTAACTGGATGGTACCAAGAAATGAAATCCAAGATCCATCACTGTAATTAACTTGATTATGCAATGGCAATACTTTCCTCCCCCAAAGTTACAATGGATATTAAATTGTTACTGAACATTGAAAACTTAGAATTGATTCTTAAATGGAACTGCAGTAGATTAAAGGTATGCTTTTTCATTTGAAAATATACCTCTCTTATAAGATTCTGCATACAAAAACTCATGCCTCTAACATTGTTTCCAGATGTACTTCTGGCAAACTTTTAATTTTTGATTTAGCTAAACCTACTTTTTAAACCATGTGACTGATTATATATTATAGAATAGAACCATTTTTAAGGCTGAAAGTCAAAATAGGAGATACTAGTGATTGCATATTTAAGTGATTTCCCATTCCAGGATGATATGGAGTGCAAGAATAATAATGATCCCACCCATAGCTTAATATCTTGATATGCATGCCAAAAAATTTAAGAATTGAATTATTCTTTCCCCGATTTATGTATTCCAAGGGCAATGGGAAACCATTAATGAAACCCTACATCTTTCAAAAAGTGATTAATCAGGTACAGAAGAATTGGCAAGTGCTCAAAAAAAAAAAAATCTTATTTAGTTTTTGGGCCAAAACTGTAAATTATTTTCAAATTATTTTCAGCAGACACTTCAATGCTCCAATGCACTAAGAAGAATTCTATTTTTTCAGCTGGAAGATGTTCCTCTTGGCATAATATCAAATCTACAAAAGCTCAAGCAAAAAAAAAAAATGAGAGAAAGTAAAACATTTAAAATATTATAAGTGTGAGGCTCTAATATCATAATGGCAGAGTACATTTTTACAAAGAATTAAAATTCTTTTCTTTATCTTTATGTTTCTGAGAACACTATTCAAGTTAGTTAATTAGCTAAATATTTGAAGAGTATTTGATTTTGTTTAAGTGAGGGACGAGTACTTATACATCGGAAATGCCTTTTCTACCACTTCTATTTTCCCCTTTCCCCTGTATCTCCATTTTTATAACCTAAAGATAGGTTAAATAAACTGGCATTAATAAATCAATGACACCAGGCTCTAAAATAAATAAATAAATAAACAAAAACTTATGCAATACTTTTTTGGCATTAAAAGGAAAGCATTTGTAAATCATTTCTTCATATTCTCATTGTTTAAAAATTATAAATATTAAAGAAAAAATGCAAAATGAAGAATCGAATAATGAAAAGTAAATAAACCATCTTCCAATACCTCATTACCTAAAGATAACCAACAAAAATATTACTTTTTCTGGCCTGTAACTTGATGAACAGTCTGTAAAGAATTTAGACTTTTAGAGTAATATTTTAAATGCAATGTGTATCATAGTATTTTTATAAAAAATATATTAAATTTTATGTACAGAGGTAAATATTTTAAAAGAGATATATATGGGTATATATATGTGTATATGTATATACCTATGTATGCATATATATATATACACACACACCTCTTTTGAATGATTATGTAACAGTCTGTTGAGTGAATATCTAGATTGATTATAATCTTTCATTATTATAAGTAAAGTTGAAGATTTTTTTTAATAGTGGCACATTATTTGTAATACTTGTCACAAATTACTGAAACAAATACTGCTGAACAGCTGTTTTGTGCTAATCACACTACTGGAACACAGTAGCACATAGGTAAATAAGACACAATTCCTGCCTTAAGAAGAGTAAAGGAGTGGAGTAAACTCCAAAATAAACAGATAGTTTATATAAGATTTTGAAAGACTGATATGATATGATAGTGAGCTAAGGCATTCATGATGTCAAGAAACTCAGACTACTGTACAACTAGGGCCTCCTTTATAGAGAATTTTGCACCAGGGAAGAGGTCTGCATCTTGGAAGTTCACTTATTATAAGATACATTTTACTCTTGTGTAAAACCCTGCTTTTTCTATTATGTAAGAAGAAGTTAGCTTAGTGTAAATAGGCAGAGGCTCACAGATTCTTGGAAGTATTCAGTCAAAACTTTTGAAGGAGTTTCTTCAAAAAGAGAGCTATGCTGGAGAAGTGAGGTTGTACTGCTAGGCATTTAATCTATGACACTGGGTGGCACTGATGATCCTGTAGGACTATGAACTTGGGGCATTTTCCTAATTTACAATCTATTAGTAAAATATATGATTTAGGAGAGCAATAATGGCTATTAACAACCTTGAACAAGTCCTGGTGCAAAAATATTTAATAAATATATGCTGATTCAGTATGAAAAAAAAATCCGTCTCTTTTCAAATAAACCATTTCAGACATTCAATCTCTGGGGTTTTGACTTCCATCTGTCTTTCAGTATTGCATAGAGGACATACAATATAATAGCTTAAATATAACGACACTACAAATACAGGAACTTATATGAGTGAAGGAAGAGAAAGTAAGTAAAAGTATGTTTAAATAGACTAGTCTCTTCCCGACTGGCTCCAAGATTAGTATATTGTGTAGGATTCTATTTATAAGTCTTCCCCCAGTTTTCCAGAACACCAGGGTAGCCAAACGAATGATGATTCCAGGTGTTCTGCCCATTCTCCTAAAAAGCTGCTGCCTCTGCACAGTGGCTGTCCTTTTCTTTCCCAAGTCCCCTTCATGTTGCTATTATAAAAGGACCACAAATCCTCATAAGGATTTAGAATAACAAAGAATTAAATTGTCAGTTAAATAGAATGCTAGGTGACTAGAATATTTACCTGAGGGAAAATTCTGGGGATCAGAATTTTCACGTAATTTTTGTATTTTTAGTAGAGATGGGGTTTAACCATATTGGCCAGGCTTGTCTCAAACTTCTAGCCTCAGATTATCCACCTGCCTTGGCCTCCCAGAGGGCTGTGATTACAGGCATGAGCCACCATGCCTAGCCTAAATAACACTTTTTTTAAAGACTTCTTTGTCTCCCATCTAGAAATAATTCCCTATTTCATGTTCTAAAAGGTAGCTCTTTTAAAATATTTTTGTCATTGTGTTATAATTATTTGTCTGAAACCCTAGTTGGAGCATAGGTACTGCAAGAACAAATACCTCTAGAAAGTCACTGAATGAAAATATTCCAACAGTCTGCAAGTCTAAAGTCTGATGTTTTGAATATGTATTGGTATATTAATAACTCTAGACTTCAATTTGCTCATATACTGGGCCAGAAGAACAGGGCTGGAGGCATCATGCTACCTGACTTTAAACTATACTACAAGGCTGTAGTAACCAAAACAGCATGGTACTGGTACCAACACAGATATATAGACCAATGGAACAGAACAGAGGCCCCAGAAATAACATGACACATCTACAACCATCTGATCTTTGACAAACCTGACACAAACAAGCAATGGGAAAAGATTCCCTATTTAATAAATGATGTTGGAAACACTGGCTAGCCGTATGCAGAAAACTGAAACTGGACCCCTTCCTTATACCTTATACAAAAATCAACTCAAGATGGATCAAAGACTTAAACTTAAGACCTAGGACCGTAAAAATTCTAGAAGAAAACCTGGGCAATACCATTCAGGACATAGGCATGGGCAAAGACTTCATGTCTAAAACACCAAAAGCAATGGCAACAAAAGCCAAAATTCACAAATGGAATCTAATTAAACCAAAGAACTTCTGCACAGCAAAAGAAACTATCATCAGAGTGAGCAGGCAACCTAAAGAATGGGAGAAAATTTTTGGAATCTATCCATCTGACAAAGGGCTAATATCCAGAATCTATAAATAACTTAAACAAATTTACAAGAAAAAAAATCAAAAAGGTGGCAAAAGATATGAACAGACACTTCCCAAAGAAGACATTTATGCAACCAACAGCCATATGAAAAAATGCTCATCATCACTGGTCATTAGAGAAATGCAAATCGAAATCACAGTAAGATACCATCTCATGCCACTTTAGAATGGCGATCATTAAAAAGTCAGGAAACAACAGATGCCGGAGAGGATATGGAGAAACAGGGATGCTTTTACACTGTTAATCAGAGTGTAAATTAGTTCAACCATTGTGGAAGACAGTGTGGCAATTCCTCAAGGATCTAGAACTAGAAATACCATTTGACCCAGCCATCCCAACTGGGTATATACTCAAAGGATTATAAATCATTCTACTATAAAGACACATGCACACGTACATTTATTGCGGCACTATTCACAATAGCAAAGACTTGGAACCAATTCAAATGTCCATCAATAATAGACTGGATAAAGAAAATGTGGCACATATACACCATGAGATACTATGCAGCCATAATAAAGGATGAGTACATGTCCTTTGCAGGGACATGGATGAAGTTGGAAACCATCATTCTCAGCAAACCACCACAAGAACAGAAAACCAAACACCACATGTTCTCACTCATAAGTGGGAGATGCACAATGAGAACATGGACATAGGGAGGGGGACATCACACACCAGGGCCTGTTGGGGGACTAGGGAAGGGATAACATTAGGAGAAATACCTAATGTAGGTGATAGGTTGATGGGTGCAGCAAACCACCATGGCACTTGTGTACCTAAGCAGCAAAACTGCACATTCTGCACATGTACCCCAGAACTTAAAGTAGAATAAAAAAATAAAAAAGGTACATTGCAACTCTACTAGTTTATGTGTACATAATGTATATAGGTTAAAACAAGTCACCCATTACTTTGAATTAACAGAAGTCATGCTACCAGTTAATCTCTGATAAACTTTTATACTATATTTGAAATAGGAAAAGATGTTATTTTGCTTTTCTTTGATGTTGACTCTATTTGTAAATCATGCTTTTCATTGCGTTCTGCTTAAACTTTACTTTTTAGTTTTGTTATTTTTCTAGGTAAATTTCTGAATTTATATCAAAATTTGATCAGATATTTTCATTTACTATCATTAATTATCCTGCACCTACTACTCTTCTTTGAATGGAATTAAATTACTTTATTTAAGACTTGGAAAATGTTATTGTTCTCATAGTTCTACTTTCTTACCTTGGTTCCAAAGAAATCTTTTCGTTTTCCAAAGACCTTAGTATATATGGAAGCTAGAAGAGCTTGTCTTTAAGGATTTTTGTTAGGCCTGATGCTTTACTCAAAATATTTCTGAAAACTCATTTTCCTGACATTGCCTTAAGTTCTGCAAGTCTAAACCTTAAAGAAAGCAAATACAGCTAAAAGCAACTATATTTGTAGAATAACGTTGAACTATTTAAGATGTTAACCTATTGGACATATGTAAATTGCCACAGCAGTTGATACTTAAGTAAAGCATTAATAGTAAATTAGAACAGTTAGACTTATATATAATATGGGGAAATTAGTAACTGATAATTACTAAATAAAATCCATGAAAAACAAACTTGATTATATTTTTCTACAGGAACAAAACAGGATGCATTCTAAAATACCATGGAAATTTTAGCAGGGGTGCCATGAAACTGATGAATTTGGCCTGGCACGGTGGTTCATGCCTGTCATCCCAGCATTTTGGGAGGTCAGGAGATCAAGACTAGCTTGGCCAACATGGTGAAACCTGTCTCTACTAAAAACACACACAAAAAAAAAAAAAAAAAAAAAAAATTAGCCAGGCGTGGTGGCGCGTGCTTTTAGTCCCAGATACTCTGAAGGCTGAGGCAGGTGAATCCGGGAGGCAGAGGTTGCAGTGAGACAAGATCGGGCCATTGCACTCCAGCCTGGGTGACAGAGCAAGACTCGGAAAAAAAAAAAATAAGAAAGAGAAAGAAAGAAGGAAGGAAGGAAGGAAGGAAGGAAGGAAGGAAGGAAGGAAGGAAGGAAGGAAGGAAGGAAGGAAGGAAGGAAGGAAGGAAGGGATGGTTTTTTATTATCCTTATATAAAATGAATTAGTTCTAAGCAATTTTACCAAGGTATATTGACAACATGGCTAGTGGATAAAATTAATTTAAAAATAAAAGTTAAAACAAGTAATAAATAGATAATAAATAATCTATTATGAATAATTCACATATTCTCTCCCTTTAAAGAAAGAAAAGAGAGTGACTGCTTTGAAAATGTTAAATACTAAAATTATTTTTTCTAGGCTTCTGTCTGGCATTTGCTATGTATCTACTTACTAATTTTTTTTAAGTTTTTAAAAATTAAATTATTATTGTCCAGTGGAAGGACTTTAAATAGCACAACATTTTTACGCTTCCTAGAATGTTTTTATTTTAGTGTAAGCCTTAACGACTTATCCCTTAATATGTACTTTGAACATAATGCCTCTGAAAATATTCTTCAAGAATAATTAAACGTAGTTTTATAAATTTATGGATTAAAATTAAGCCAGTAATTTCATATGCTAGAGATATGTGGTAACAATCTCTTCTGAAAGGTGGAACAAATATAGAAATGAAATAAGAAAATTCAGTGCTATTTTTGAACAAACTGAAACCTTTTAACATTTATTTGCTGCATGAGAATAGCCAAGTTAATCCCTCCGAACTTCTGTTTTCCCATCTTGATATAGGAAATACAATTGTAATTACTCCCTAGGGTTCTTGTGAAGATTAAATGAATTAACTCTATTATTTTTCCTAGTCAAGATGTATCTGAGTATAGAGAGAAGCTTATGAGTTTTTGAGATAAAAGGAGAGGGGCCTCAGAATCAGGGACTATTCTAGTTTTTGTTAGTTCTTGTTCTGTCTTCTGCATTCTCATTGGCTTAGTGGTTAAAGACTGTCTTTCTAGCATCTGATGTTGAAATCTGAGTTGGTGAAATTGTGTTCTGTGAAGAAGAAACTCTTACCAGTAAACTTGGCCTTACCTTGGGTTTTGATCATGTGGCAGGTACTCTGAATCCAGTTTTATTTCCTATTGACTTAGCTGTTTCTATTATAAGGTAACCTTATCTGTCAATATAGAGGTTCGATGGTGGGCCAACTGTTTCTCAATCTCAGACGTCTCTGTGTTTTACAGTGGGACACATGAGGAATTCTGGATTGCTGCTATGTCATACACAATTAGTGGAGAACTAAGGTTTGGAATATCATCTTTCTCATGCCCTACTAAAAACCTGATGAAGAACAGTACGTGAAATATTATATATATATATACAGTAACAATATATTTACTGTATATGAACAGTAAGTGAAAATATATATAAAAATGTATTTATATATGTATATATGTTACATTATATATAAATTATATCATATATTATGTATATATTTAGGATGTAATTTATACAGATGTGTGTGTGCATGGCAGCTAATTTTATATATATACATATATATATATACACACACACTTGGCAGCTAATAATTAATTTAACCATCATGATGAAGTGAAGAAAGCTCTCTAATTGATATTTTTCATTAGAAACCAAGTTTAAGAAATAGTTTAAATTGACTGAATCTGTAGCCAAAATAGATTGACATAAAAATAACAAGACACAGCTTATTGAATATACATTTAGTTTCATTGTCAGTCCACATTGTTTTTTTCAGGTTTATTATTTTAGGGTTAGTCATTGTATTCTCCAAATGCTCTAAATTATTTTAAATGCTAATAATTATGTGAGATGTAACCGTAAAATCTTCTCTACCTCACTTTTTTCCATAATGGTAAAGAAACTAAAAGCCTTGGGCAGCATTAAACATTTGTTAAATGAACACTTTGTTCAATGACTATTAGGATTTCCCTGAGTCTTGTTCATCACTTGCATAGTATTACAGGCTGAAAGATTTGTTTCCCCCCAAAATTCATATGCTGAAACCCTAACCCTCAATGTGACTGTAATTGGAGACTGGGCCTTTACAGAAGTAATTAAGTTAAGCGAGGTCATGACGGTGGGTCAGTGACCCAATAGTATTAGTGTTGTAAAAAGAGACACCAGAGAGCTTGCTCTGTCTCTGTCTGTCTTTGTGAGCACAGAGGAAAGGCTTTATGAGGCCAGCCAGAAGATGGCTATTTATAAGCCAAGAAAATTATAGGCAAGTGTAATGCTGTCTATCATACACAAAGATTCACACTTGAAAAATGTTATTGTAGGTGGTTGGTCATAGATATATATACCTAAACTCTTTCTGTACTTTATCTACTAGTTTAAAGTTTTTTTTCTTTCTATTTCTCATCCTTAAATTGTCCTAGGCTAAAACATGCCTTAGGATTGTATGGATATTTCTGCTGTACCTGGTGGCTCATGCCACTAATCCCAGACAGGCTGAGGTTGGAGGATCACTTGAGCCTAGGAGTTCAAGACTAGCCTGGGCAACATAGTGAAACCTGGTCTCTACAAAAGATTAAACCAAATTAGGTGGGTGTGGTGACTTTCTCCTGTAGTTCTAGCTGCTCAGGAGGTTAAAACGGGAGAATTGCTTGAGCCCGGCAGGTCAAGGGTACAGTGAGTCATGAAAGCACTCTAATTAGCTTCTGGAAATCCTGGAATTTGTATTTTATTAAAAAGGATACTACAATTATATGTATAAAAGGTAAAAGCAATATTTTAACAGTTTCATTTCTAATACTTTCATCTGTTTTTTAGTTGCCTGTTCTTATTTTTTGAGATAATAAAATGCATCTCAAATATGAAACTTAAAATATTTGTTTTTCCAAATATTCCTTATAATATTCCTTTCTCCATCAGGGTTTAAATGTCCTCCATCCTGGCCTTTCATTTTCAGGATTTTAGTTTTATCAAGAGGCTCTTAATCCTTAGTTGATTATTCACATTCTTACCTAATGAATGAATGATGTGGCTCAGAATAGGACAGTTTTTGTGTTTCTTGTGTAGTTGTACCTATCACTCACCTCTTGCTTACTGGCTTTCTTATCATTTATTGTATGCATTGATCCCATTCTTGCTCCAGATATATTGCTCTAGCAGTTCTCTTTGACTAGAAAGTAATCCCTCTGCATAGCTCGCCTCTTTCCTTTAGTCTTCTGTTCAATATCACCACCTCAAGAGGCTTTTCCTGACCTCACTGTTTGTCACTACAACACTATTTCATCTGTAGGCCCTCTCTCCTGCTTTATTTTTCTTTCTCTCACTTGCCTATATGTAATTAGAATATATCATTGGTTATACTTGTTCCATACAATTTCCCTACTAGGATGTAAAAGGTAAGGTCCTTGAGGGCAGAAACTTTGCATTATCCACTACCATATTTCAAGTATCTAGAAATCTGATATGGTAGACACTTAACAAATATTTGTTTGTTGAATAAGTTACAAATACATGTCCCTCTCCAAACACACACGCACACACATACACACACACACACACACACACACACACACACACTGAATGAGAAGGCTGAACTCTGAGCTTTTTGTAAGTATAAGTATTATAAATAGGCAAGCTTTTATTTCTGCCTTTGTTTAGGGAAAGGGCACACTCGCTCACAGTCACACTTATTTGAAAATAAGCAGGAAGGAGGACATTGTTAGAATTCTCCTATCTCTTTCCCTTTTTCAATACCCTTTGTGGTACTTTAGAATTACCTCAAAATCCAAATTCCTTATATCTGCCCCTTTCTCTAGAGACAGGAAAATCTTTGAAAGAAAGGGGTCGTCTTATTTGTTTAGTAAACAACTGTATTAGTTAGGGTTCAATAGAGGAACAGAACTAATGGAATATATATATATATATATTATATATTTTCTGGAATATATATATATTCCAGAACTAATGGAATACACACACACACACACACACACATATATATAAAGGGGAGTTTATTAAGTATTAACTCACATGATCACAAGGTCCCACAACAGACCGTATGCAGGCTAAGGAGCAAGGAGAGTCAGTTTGAGTTCGAAAACTGAAGAACTTGGAGTCTGATGTTCAAGGGCAGGAAGCATACAGCACGGAAGACAGATGTAGGCTGGGAGACTAGGCCAGTCTCTCTTTCCATATTTTTCTTCCTGCTTACATTCTAGCTGGGCTGACAGCTGATTAGATTGAGCCCACCATACTAAGGGTGTATCTGTCTTTCCCAAATGTTAATCTCCTTTGGCAACACCCTCACAGACATACCCAGGAACAATACTTTGTATCCTTCAACTCAGTATTAACCACCACAAGTCCACCCTTGTCAACTTGAACCCATACGCATCTCCTGAGATCATATATAATCTTTAAATAAAGACAATAATAAGGCCCTAATTACATCTAACATAATGTAACTATCTTTCCTATAACTGCGAATATGCCAATCCCCAACCCAAATACTATTACATAAAGTTAACAATACTTAAATGCTGATATGAACTCAATAAATCTTACATCACATGAAAAAGGCAAAAGGATATAAAACGAAGATATTTTCTTGGTACAAGTGTATATATGCTTGTGCATGTTTTTAACAAAAGAAGGATGAAATACTCATGACAATTACAGTCCTCGATTCTACAGCTGGTCATGTGGTCATAGCTGGTATTGATGACTACTTTCTACTACCCATTCTGTATTCCCTTTGCCTTTAGCAAGCACCTCAGCAAGTTGTGGGATTTTTTTTTCTGGTGGAGTAACCCAATCATTCATTACTGAAGAGTCTGGGCCATTTGTAACCGTGCCTGGATTGGGCTGTTGTAGTTTCCCATTGACCTTAATCTCAGGGCATGGTAATACTAAGGAATGCCCTAATGGATCTCCTGTACTCCATGCATACTCTTCCTTACCTTGGTTGTGCAGTAGTAAACTGATTTAATCTTGATAGTCTGGATCTGTCACCCCAATCAACACTGTAATTCCCTTCTTAGCCTGTTGACTTAAAGGTAGGAAGAGCCTAAAGTGTCCAGGTGACAATCTTAACTTCCAGTTTAATGGAATCGTTGTTGTGTCTCCTGATGGCATCATTCCACCCTCTGGAACTAAGAGCTTTAGGCCAGCAGAATGTAATGTCAAGGGGAACAGGAAGCAAAAATGTTGCTAGTTGATCACTCGAGGTGATGGTGAGTGGTGCCACTTTCACTTTTACCCCTTGATTCTTGGACCCATGAATCCTGGCTATGGGAGAAACAGTACCATATATTGCATGCTGATTCAGAGCATACATGGCCTTCTGGAGAACTTTGGCCCAGCCCTGTGAAGTATTGTCACCTAGTTGGCATTGCGATTGTGACTTCAAAAGGCCATTCCACCATTCTATCAATCCAGATGCTTCAGGATGGTGGGGAACATGGTTAAGACCAGTGAATTCCATGCACTTATTTAGCCATAAAGCGAGTACCTTGGTCAGAGACAATGCTGTGTGGAATACCATGATGGTATTCCTTATGGTGGATAAGGCATTCCGTGAATCCACAGATGATGGTCTTGGCAGAAGCATTGTGTGCAGGATAGGCAACCCCATATAAGTTGTAAGTGTCTATTCCAGAGAGGACAAACCTCTGTGCTTTCCATGATGAAAGAGGTCCAATATAATCAACCTGCCTCCAGGTAGTTGTCTGATCACCCCAAGGAATGGTGCCATATCTAGGGCTCAATGTTGGTCTTTGCTGCTGGCAAATTGGGCACTCAACAGTGGCCGTAGCCAGGTCTGCCTTGGTGAGTGGAAGCCCATGTTACTGAGTCCATGCATAACTTCCATCCCTGCCACCATGGCCACTGTGTTCATGGGCCCATTGGGCAATGACAGGGGTGTCTGGGGAAAGTGGCTGAGTGGTGTCCACAGAACAGGTCATTCTATCCACTTGATTATTAAATCCTCTTCTGCTGAGGTCACCCATTCATGAGCACTCACATGGGATACAAATATCTTCACAGTTTTTTACCACTCAGAGAGGTCCATCCACACACTTCTTCCCCAAATTTATTTGTTACCAATTTTCCAATCATGCTTCTTTCAAGTCCCTGAACATCAGCCAAACCATTGGCTACAGCCCATTAATCAGCATGTAATCACACACCTGGCCATTTCTCCTTCCATGCAAAATGCACAACCAGGTGCACTGCTCAAAATTCTGCCCACTGGGAAGATTTCCCTTTACCTCTGTCATTAAGGCATGTCCTAGAAAGGGGCTGTAGTACTGCAACTGTCCACTATCAGGTGGTGTCTGAATATCATGCAGAATCATCTGTGAACCAGGCCCTAGTCTTCTCTTGCCCTGTCAATTGATCATAGAGAACTCCCCATGAGGCCATTTGTGCAGGCTGGAGTTGGAGAGAGGAGGCAGATTGGCAGGAAAGGAGACAATGGACATTTGAACCACTTCCTCATGTAACTTACTTGTGCCTTCAGGACCTGCTTGAGCCTGATCACTTATATACCACCTCCATTTGATGATGGAATGCTGCTGTGCACGACCCACTTTATGGTTAAATGGGTCATAAAGCTCCCAGTTCATGACAGGCAGTTCAGGTTGCATGGTGACTGGATGACCCATAGTCAAACATTCAGTTTCCATCAAAACTGAGTAACAGGCCAAGAGCTGTCTCTCAAAAGGAGAGTAGTTATCTGCAGAAGATGACAGGGGCTGTTCCAAAATCCTAGAGGTCAAAATCCTGTGGGGGCCTGCAAAAGGCTCCAAACAACATCCTTATCTGCCACTGACACCTCAAACACCATTGGATCTGCTGGGTCATATGGCCCAAGTGGCAGAGCAGCTTGCAGAGCAGCCTGGACCTATTGCAGAGCCTTCTCTTATTCTGGACCCCACTCAAAACTGGCAGCTTTTTGGGTCATCGATAAATAGGCTGGAGTAACACACCCAAATGAGGAATGTGTTACCTCCAAAATCCAAATAGGCCCACTAGGAGTTGTGCCTCTTTCTTGGTTGTAGGAGGACCCAAATGCAGTAACTTATTCTTCACCTTAGAAGGAATATCTCGACACTGGCTACACCACTGGACCCCTATGAATTTTACTGAGGTAGAAGGTCCTTGAATTTTAGTCAGATTTATTTCCCATCCTCTGGCAATCAAAGGTCTCACCAATAAGTCCAGTGTGTTTGCTACTTCTTGCTTACTGGATCCAATCAGCATAATGTCATCAGTGTAATTGACCAATGTGATATCTTGTGGAAGTGAAAACTAATCAAGGTCTCTCCGAATAAGATTATGTCACGAAGCCACAGAGCTGATCTACCCCTGAGGTAGGACAGTAAAAGTATATTTCTGGCCTTGTGAGCTGAAGGCAAATTGCTTCTGGTGGGTCTTATGGACAGGAATTGAGAAAAAAATCATTTGTCAAGTATCTGGCTGCACACCAGGTACTAGGAGATGTGTTAATTTGCTCAAGCAATGAGACCACATCCGGTACAGCAGCTGCAGTTGGAGTAACCATTTGGTTAAGCTTATGATAATCCACTGTAATTCTCCAAGATCCATCTGTCTTCTGCACAGGCCAAATGAGAGAGTTTAACAGAGAAGTGGCTGGAATTACCACTCCTGTGTCTTACAAGTCCTTGATGGTAACACTAATCTCTGCAATCTCTCCAGGGATGTGATATTGTTTTTGGTTTAATATTTTTCTAGGTAGAGGCAGTCCTATGGGCTTCCATTTGGCGTTTCCCACCATAATATCCCTCACCCTTCCAGTTGGGGAGCCAATGTGGGTGTTCTGCCAGCTGCTAATTATATCTATGCCAATTATGCATTCTGGCACTGAAGAAGTGATCACAGGATGAGTCCAGGGACCCACTGGACCCACTGTATGTCAGACCTGAGCTAAAACTCCATTAATTACCTGACCTCCATAAGCCCCTACTTTAACCACAGTGATGTTTTGGGTCCCCTGGAATAAACATCAGCTCAGAGCCAGTGTCCAGTAGTCCCCAAAATGTCTGGTCATTTCTCTTTCCTCATTGCATAGTTTCCCTGGTAAAAGGCCGAGAGCTTCTTGGGGAAGATTTGGAGAAAGATTCACTGCGTAAATTGTCTGTAATATAGTGGGGTCCTACCTCAAGGAGACCTGGCCTCCCCTTTAGTCAAGAGGTTCTGGGTCTGTAAACTGTCTCAAGTCTGGAAATTGATTGAGGGGCTGTGATTCTCTGGTTTTATAATTCAAATTAGTCTTTTGTTCATACAACCTAGAAGTTTTCTGCTTATATAAATTAATTAGGAATGCAGTAGACTTCCTATAAATTTCACTTCTAGGAACACCATGATTAGCCAATGCCAGAGTTCTACAAGAGTCAGACTATTCTGATTGCTGCTTTGACTCTGCTGTCCATTACAGTAGCTATACCACCTTGCCTTTGATGGTTGATTGCTGCCACTAGGCACCTGCCACTGCAGGATCCAATTACTCCCATTGTATTTAAATTTTGTAGTTGAGTGACTGTTGTTATATCTGAGATACAGAAAAGAACAATTACATGGCTCTTCAAAGACGCAGGTGCTGCTCTCACAAATCTATTTTGCAAGGCATTGGTCAAGGATATACCTTCTGGACCCTCCCAGCTAGGATGAGTAGGTCTAAAGTGACTAATACCCTCCACCCTCCCAATCTCCATAAGCCTCTGAATCTCTTCCTCTACATTAAACCAAGGGAGATCAGGCATTTTCAGCTCACTTACAGTGAGCCATCTTTTAATCCATATTTCAGCTAACTAAGCATATAAACTATGAGAACCCCCCCCCTTTTTTTTTTAACTCTCGAGCTTCAACATTAAATGCAGAGTCCCTACTTAGTGGGCCCAAATCAATAAATTCAGCCTGATCCAACACTACGTTCCTTCCAGCATTATCCTGCACCCTTAATATCCATTCCCATGCTCGTTCTCCAGATTTCTGTTTATGTGAATTAGAAAACTCAAGCAATTCTTTTTGAGTGTAGAACACCTCCTCATGGGTCACACTCTCAACTTCACCACTAGCGGCTCACTGAGACGTTAGCCTAGTTGTAGGTCTAGAAGCAAACAGGGGTGTTGGGCGTGGCTCCTGAGGAGAATCGACATTATCTTGCCTGGCAACTGCCTCGGCGGAGGCCATCACTGTTGTCTCAGGCAGTGCAAGGTTTGACTCCCCTGGCAAAGGTGGAAAGGCTGATGGCAGCATGGGTCGGGGAGGGGATGTTGCCACTACCGGGGATGGGGAAGCTGTTTCTTCTGGCAAAAAAGGTTAGAGTTTACCAACTCAGTGTCCCCAGCTTCATCAGAGTCCTCCCACACATCCCCCATTCCAAGTTGCAGGATCCTATTATTTTCCAGTCAATGCCCTCACTTTAACAGTAGGGACGTGGCAAGGCTGTGCACGCACCTTTTGTTGCAGCTCAGCCACTCACATGATAAGAGCTTGTGTCTCTTTTTCCATAATTTCAGCTCTTTCTCTATAGGAGATAAGACTCTCACTCACAGCAATCTTAGCAGATTTGAGGCTCAGTATCTGCTTCTGCAACTGGGAGATAAAATCACTGAATTCATCATTTTCTTTCATCACTTTGTCCACTGAACTTGGGAGCAAACAACCAGCTTCATTATGTTCCTTGTTTCTCCATATATGGTCAAAGGTATTATGTGTAGACTCACTGAACTGCTTGCTTCTCATGAGCAATGACTCAGGAATGTCAAATGCATTTATTTTCCATAACAATTTGAACAGTTCACACCAGTGATTAGACTATCAGTGTTCTCCATACTATTAGAAGCAGAGTCCTTACCATTTTTTGGTCTAATCATGTTAAGCAGCCAACTCCAGAAACCCCAAAACCAACTAAAGAACTTCATCCTTAATATTCTGTTCCTCTGAAATAACTGACTCAAATGTTAATGTTTGCCAAAACCCTGACAGACACACCCAATATCAATACTTTGTATCTTTCAATCCAATCAAATTGACACTCATTATTAACCATCAAAACAACACTTTAATGAATTACCCTTAATAAGGGATCAGTACTCGTTTCTTTTATCCACACCAGCCAGCTCTGTGAATTCCCCTCCTGGCCTTCAAGAGAGAGGGGTTCCCCTGCAGCTTTCTCCTATCTATGCTTTGAGAAAAATATAATAATGAAAGGAATTATCCTCAATAATTTTTGTTTCAATGTACATGTATTAGCATTTTATAGGGCTTTAGGGAGGGAGGGAAAATATTTATGTCAATTGTACCATCTTGTTCTTGAAATAATTCATTGAGGAGACTCTTGACAACTTATTTATATATATATTTTTCCTATGGATAATCCATACTATTTCAGAGTACTAAATTAATAGCATTATTGAGGATTCTTTATGTATTATTTTTTCAATTCTTCCCGTATAAGGTTACCAAAACATGGAATGCAGGAAAAATGCAAGTTAACCTCAAAAATGAAATTGTGTCTTGTATAAAAAAGGCAACATTCAACCAAAGGAGAATGAAAGCAAGCAGTACTCAGAACTCTTAAATGTCTCAAGAATTCTGCCTCTCTCCAATAAGCCAAACCCCAACAAGCACATTTCTGAGGTACAAAAACTTTCCAAAGCTCTTTATATACCCCATCCATAAAGCCTAGGAAACTTTTCTGCAGTCATAAATATGATAAAATTATGAACCATTCTATCAAGCAGAGGGCAACAGTGTATTTTGTCCCATCTACTCCACGTTGAAATATGCTATTTTCCTTTCTTTAATGATGTAATTAATCCTACAAATTTAATAGTTCAACATTAAGTGGACTAAATTGTTCAAATTGCCTTTGTTTACTTCTATTTCTGATAAAGCTTTCTTCTCTCCATTGGAATGCTGCAGTCATTGAGGAAGTCAGGATAAGTGCAAGTGTAGAAAGACAAAGTACCAACAAACAAAAATTCCAGTGATTATCCTAGATAAAGGAGTACCCACATGCCAAAGCCTTCCTTCCAATAGAGGGAAAGCAGAGTGCAGCCACTTTTCAAGTCCACCATACAATGGGACCCACTCCCCTGGGGGTGGGCTTCAAATGACCCAACCCTTGTGGGTGGACGATGAGTAATGTGGCATTTGCCCTGTTTTTTGGCTTCTGCTGAACTGTAGGTGGTGTTCAGTTGATATGTTCTGTGTTAGGCTCTTTTTAAAATTCTCTTTTCTACCTTAAATATTTTTTTCCTCCTAGGAGAAAATAAAACTGGAAAAACATCAACATTTAAGAAGTCAGGAGCTAACAGCTGGAAAGTCAGTCACATAATTCTTACTGGCAATAAGCAGCAAAATGTCTGTTTTTAGGCTTTTTCAATACTATTTTCATAATTCAAAAAGAAGATAAGAAATGGCATAGAGGACTACATGTTATTTAAAAAGTTGACATATTTTTATGACACAACCAGAACTTAAGAACCTTCAACCCAAAACTAATGTCGGACATAAGCTGGACTAGACGGATTATAACTAAATAGCAGGCAGTGTAATATGGTTCACCAAATTAGGAAGATAAAAGGTAAATGGATGCCTCCTACAGCAAGATATTTTCACTATGAAACCAAATGACCAAATCATTCAAATACATCTCAAATGCAGGTTTTGGAGTTTGATAGACCTGAGTGTGATTTCCAAGACAATCATTTTCTGAGGTGTGTCATCTCTAGATGTTAATTTTCTCTTCTTAAAAAAATAAGAATAAGAAGACCTACCTCACAGAATATTACTGGGGTTAAATAAGGTAATGTAGGTAGATTGTGCCATCTTAGCTAAAATGTCTATTTTATAAGGTCAGAGGTCACAAGTTAGTCTCAGAGGACCTGGGTTCAAGTATTAACTCCCCATTTTTTGGCCTTTTTTAAAATTTACCCTCATTTTAAATATTTTTCAATTTGTAAAATTAAACCTAAGGCTTCAGTTACTTTAACGATTAGTTAATAAAGGAAATTCATTCATTTAAACAATTGTTATTGTCCTCTACTCTTTGCCAAGCCCTCTTTTGTGCTCTTGGGATAAAACAATGAACCCAACGGATAAGAGTTCTTGTCCACATGAAGCTGAGACTCTAGTAGTCTGACCAAAGCTTTGCATGCAAAAGTAATTTATGAATAAAGATCAAAACTACCCAAAGATAGAATTATGGCTCTTCTAATTTACTCTCTAAAAGAACAATATTAAAAAGAGAAAGATCCAAAATAATCTTTTTTCTAGTTCCAAGGCTTGTCTTAAGCTATGAAATAGGATTGCATATTTTACAAAAAAAGTTTTTTAAAGAAGTAATGGGAAAAGACAAAATAAATTATACAATATTAAGAATACACAAAATAAATTTAACTTGTTGGGACTATTTTGGTTGTTTCAGCATGCCAATTGCTTCCCAAAAGAAATCACTCTGGGAAAATATGACTAAGCCTCAAAATGATTAATTATTTTTATTTATTTAAGTTTTCTGAATTAGGTTTGGAAAGTTTGTTTAAGTTTGTTTCTTATTTTCTTTCTTTCTGCAGGTCTAACTGCAGTGCTTGAGATTGTGGTAGAAAAATAAAAAAAGACATTTTAATTAGCCATATTGTAACTTCTTTCTTTCACTGATACAATGATAACGTATTTGTAGTTTTTACAATGATAACGTATTTGTAGCTTTTATCTTCTTAAAATAAAATAAACACACCTTGATAAGTGTAATTTTTCATGTATGCACACTAATTAATGAACCAAATACAAATTTCAAGGATTACAGTTGATTGAATTTTATCTTTTATATTTACAACTACTGTTTTAGCAATAACTGGCTTGCCAAGTTTCTTTTATTTCTCACTTCATAGTGAAAGTCATATGTGTATTTTTTTACATTCGAGAAGAAGTCCCCAATTTTCTGAATATGCTGCTGCGTTGTAGGTTGGTGAATGCACTATTTATTAACAAAACCACAATATAAACAAGCCTAAAGGAAATTAGAAAAAAATTCTAAGGGATGTTAGCCAAGGAGGTTTTATCAGGAAAAGAGGTGAAAAATGAAGTGAGGTTAAGGACACATATTTTTGTTTTAACATTACCTGTGAATATAATGACCAACAAGAAGGTGAGAGAAAGGGACCTTAAAATTTATGGAAACCATTGTATTATTTTTCGCTATTTCTGTAGATCAGTCATTGATTTAGAAGTAAACTATATTGCCTGTGGGAGGACGGGTGAGTTTTTTTCTTTCTTTCTGTTATAATTTTGGATGCCTAAATCAATCATCTACCTCCCCGCCCCCGATTCCTCAAGGTTTCTGTGACAGACACAACTACTTGTGCATAGGTATTAATTCTGACAATAGGGTTTTTTCCCCTTCTGAATGTACAAACACTGTCACTCTGAATTTAGCCTCCTCTTGTATATTCTGTAATAACAATTACTTTCCCTAGCTTAATTTTAATCTTTTAAGTTACATTTCAACACTAAAGGAAAATCATTTCTAATTCAGCTATTCTTTTTCATATCTACATTTTAAATCTCTCCCTGCTTAGGTTCATTATTTAGGCATTCAAGCAACTGAAGAATCTCCTATTTAAAAAAAAAAAAAAAAAAAAAAAAAAACATGCACACACACAGACACCTTTTGATGCCTTATCGTTCTCTTCTCCTACACAGCTATACTTTTTGAAAGTATAATTTAAACTTCTTTTCCATAATGTTTTACTTATTCCTTGACCAGAACAATCTTCTATTTCTTAGCAAGTGAATAAATCATGTGACTTATTTTATGACTAAAATTGTTTTCATGAACATAAGAAATGACTTTATTACAAATGAAAGTAATGGATACTTTACTTTCTTATTTGTATTTACCTTACAGCAATATCTAACAATTTAACCATTTCTTTCTTCAACTAATTTATTTTACATCAGCATGCTTGTCACATTTATTTCCTATTTCTATGGTTTTCTGTTTCAGTTTCCTTTAAAGATTTCTCTGAGTGTGTTATTAGGCATCTCAGAGTTGTCTCTCAGGCTTTCTCCATCGCACTCTATGTACGTTCATAGAAGATTGAATCAATTGATATGGTTTCAGTCATCATCTGATGTCATGATGCCGCTACTATCAAAGCACTAACTCAGACACATATGTCCCAATGCCTTCTGGGCATTTCCACTTCAGTATCTCACAGTCACCACAAGTTAAAATGTTCCAAACTGAACTTTTCACCTTCCCCTCACTCCTCTACCAACCAAATGACTTTTTCTTCTTTGTTCTCCACCTCTCTAAATAACATTAGCATCTATTCAGTTTCCAAAGTAAGAAAAAATAAAGACATAATTCTTACTGCTCAATTTCCTTTATTCTCAAATGGAAATAATTATCAAATCTTGCCACTCTCATTCTTAATTTTCTTTGCTGGGATACTAGTCTCAGCTACCATCGCCTTTCACCTAAATACTACAGTGCAACAGTTTCCTAACCCTAGTCTCATTAACTCTTATCTTGCCTTCTTGAGTTAATTTTTATATCAGAGTTGCACTTCTCTTTAAAAATACAAATCTTGTCTTGCCACTTTCTTAAGAATTAAAATGTTTTAATTGATTCTTGTTGTACTTAGAAAGAATTCAAGTATATGAACATGGTTTGAAAGATTCTTCATTATGTAGGCCTTGATTACATTACTGGCTTTTATATCCTGCCCCCTCCTACTTATTCATACACATTCATTCCCTCTTAAATAACACACACACACACACAATCAGGAATTAGGCATTCCTTAATTCTTTCTGCCTAGGTTCAGTGTTTTTATGTTCCTGGACATCTTATCTTATGTCACCTACCAGAGACAATCTTAGTTGCTTTTTTAGTTGCTATTTTCTCCCACTAGACTGTAAACTATGGCTATCTTATTCACTGCTCCGTTCAAGAACTAATCATAAAAGCTGGGGCTCAGTACATTTAAAAAAATAATGACTGAGTGGATCTATAATGCAAAATTAATTGGGGAATTGGACTTTTATTACTATTGCATACAAATTAACTTTTAAAAATAACATCTATTATTTTATCTCAAAGGCGTTACATGCTTATTGTGGAAAATTTGGTAAATAAAATATAGATATAATGCTTAAAGTTGTATTCCCTCATCACTATATCACATAACAATAACAGTTTTGAAAATCCATCATCTACTTTATTTTTACACAATTCAGAAAATTATACACTCTTTTCTAAATTGCTTTCTGAATATCTGTATCATTACATTGAAAGTTATTTTATAATATTATGTAACTGTGATTTACCTTTTTTGTTTTATAGTCAATAATACTTATATGTTTACTTCTTCTGATACAGACTTAGAAGTAATGAACAATTTAGTGAGACTGCCACTTTTTAAAAATGTCTAATATATTTAAATATGTTTTAGATATTTTAAAAATAAAAAGAAGTTGACTCTTCTAAAATTTGTTTCTCCAAAAATAGCTTATTAACCGCTAAGAAATTTCCAGTTGAGAGAAGTAGGGATGCACAGCTGTGTATACAAAACACATTGGTCAATGATTTTTGTAGTAGCATGTAAGTACATTTGTACAGGTGATGTTATAAGATTTTTCTCTAGCCTCATTGATTTTGTCTCCTAAGTGGTTGGCTCTAGCAGATGAAATTTCTTCAATTCCACATTTGGAGAAGGTCAAACAGGTGTCTCAAAAATCAATGAGTCTTAAAGTTGGCATATATAAGGATCATCTGGATAATTTGTCTATAATACAGATTTCTTCACCCATTCCCAGATATTCTAAACTAATCGGGTTGTGGTGGGGCCCAGGAATATTCATATTAGCAAGATATTGCTGTGATTCTGGTGGAAATAACTGGGCCGCACTTTAAGAAACACTGGCAAGGGATTTGTACTTAAACCACCCGTGGACTTTTCATGAGTTCTTTACAATTTTTAACTATGAAACAATAACATGTAATCCTCTGGTTTTTTAAATAATACAAATTGGAGAGTAAAAAATATATACAAACTGTTCCTTCAAATGCACTCTTTACCTTTAGAAACACTGTTAAATATGATGGTGTTTTTAATGTTTCTTTTAATTACAAAGAGGTCAGTTTTTGAATGCACACTGCTTTTTTACCCTGAGGCCTTCCTATAATAAAATCAGTTTTTCCACTGCAGAGCTACCATCCGAATTGGAGGCTCATGTAAAATAGAATGTGGTTATGGCCATATTAAAAAAATGCAGCTAGTGTCTGTACCTGTCATTTTAATCCCACTTGATAATTTACTACTAATAGGGAGTTTCAATTGAACTATATTTTAGGTACATTTAAATATCATATTCATAAAGTGATTCATGTAAAACATCTTTTTTAATACTATATTATCTAATTTGCTTAAACTCTGCTCTAACATTTTACTTTAAAATCCATTATGAATTATAATTAGGGATTATTATGAGCATTTAGAATAGGGAAAAGTGACAAGGTAGAAAGCATATGTTTGAAAACACAAGCTTTATTTCTGGTTTTACCACTCATATGACATTACTAAATTCTTTCTCCTTCTCCCAGGCCTCTATTTATCATCAATTTAGCAAACATTTATTGAGCACTTTCTTAGTGTCAAGAATAGTGGACTTAAAGATGAAACTACAGTCTCTGTGCATGCTCTACCTTGACCTTCTCTTAGTGTTTTCATGAAAGACAAATGAAAGGGCTCCGTGAACTCTAGATACACATCAACATAAACATTTTATTATTGGCTGTGATTGTATTGATTAAACATAAAAATGTGCCATTAAAAGTTTATTTTATAAAATTCCTAAAGATCACATAATTAACAAATGTGTAGATAATTATTTTCTAAATTTTAAAAATTTGCCTATAATAAGAACAGGTCTACATATTGTTTGTCTCTATTAAGGTGGGTGCTTGGAACTAATTTTTTCTCAAGTCCAAAGTAGAATTCTTTATCTTGACAATATATCTATTATGTCACTGCTAATAACTGCTTTCTTCTAGTTAAAATTTGCTACTAATTTCATCCAATAATACTCTGATTATTTTCCTCTAATTCTTGTTATTCATTCGCTATAAGCTTCTCATCTTGAAATCAAAGTAATTGAAGATGGTAAATGAATTGTAAAGCCTATTCAGAGGTATTGCAGCATGCAAGTGGGCATGTGTTCTCACGTATGTGTTAACAGATCCATGCCTTTAAGTAGTAGCTTTTACATGAGAATCTCATTTTCAAATATAAAAATGTAATTACACATTTTTCGATACACATGGCACTAGGCGTCTATTACTTCTTGCCCCCCTTAACTAAAATTGCTCTCACCATATGCCCCTGCTGACAAAATATCTGTAGGTCATTCTGTTGACATATGTGACCATGTCTGAATTATGCTATTACAATTCTGACCCTAGTAATTTAGAGCAGGCATGGCCACCTGTACAGTAGAATCTAATCTGTACACTAATAGATGAGGCTGCATGATTCCAAGACTGTCCTCAAAGAAAAATAATGGTGATCACTCAACCAATCTTTGGAATGCAAAATGGAGGCTTAGAGTGAGATAGGGGAAGGTCATCTAATTGGTCATAGAACAGAGTCAAAGCACAGATTTTAAAAAATCAGATAGAAGGAGAGAGAAGCTGAGTCACCAACGTGTGACACTATGTTAGATATAAAGCCAACTCCTGCTCCTGAAGGAATTTCAAGAGGTTGTGCAAAAACTGTAATGAATCTTGATCTTCAACCTGAACCATTTTTCTTTTCTTCTTCTTCTTCTTCTTTTTTTTTTTTTTTTTTTTTTTTTGTGGTAGGCCTAATTACACTATATTTGCCATATATCGTATATCGTTACTATACTGTAATTACTTTTCTCAACAGGTCTAGTTGTTGAGCTTTTCTTGGGTTCTGTGAAGCTTCTACCCATGGCTGAAATATTTGTCATATTTCTACTTATATCCCTGCACTATAACTTCCATTATTTGAGTTACCTGAAGTGCTTCATTGTTCCTTCAAACCATTAGAGCACAGCTAACACATATTCTTAGTTCTAGTAAGGAAAGAAATATGGTCAAATCTTCTCTCAACTGGAAACTATTTCTCTTGTTTTTCAGATTCATGAAGAATCTCAAAGTAAAAATGCCTCATAAAATAAAGGATTTATAATTGTGTGAATTTTATTTATTCCAATTCAGCAGTGATGTTCCATTAGCATTACTCATACTTTGGCAGTTTGATTTCTAATGATGTTAAATGGTCTCTAAGTCTGGACTGGCTTGGATGACCTATCTGTTTTAAGAAGGACATTTCAGTAGATGCATTATAATACATATTTACACACATGCATGTGCCCACTCATTTATATTGGTGTCCAAAGACTAAACAGAAGCTTCTTTTCAGCAGTCTAATGTGATTGGCTAAAGAGCAAAATAAATCTTAATTTGTGATTTATTATTCCATAATTGGTCATTGTAGTAGATACTATGGAACATCTCCTAGACTCTCTCCCTCAAGACCTATTTATATGTATATATTCTAATACAGTTCCCCAGTAAGGCTTCTTCATAAAATTCTCTTTCTGTCACTTTACATGGAGCAAAAGCTAATACAGAGAAAATTCAGGCCCTGCCATTTATAAGAATATAAACTAAAGGAATTTTCTTTCTTAAAATTTGGAAAGGGTGGTCTAGAAGAGCTTAAGAGTTTGAGGAAGCACAACCAAGAATTATCTCATCGGGTTTATGAAAACTCACTATTTTCTATAGAATATTTGCAAGATGGAAGGGATATTGTTTTCAGAATATCCGAAATAGAGATTTAGTTTGGACTTCCCCATATGAAGTTAGCTGGTATTGCATGTGATAAAAACGTGCCACATCTGGGGAGAATCTTCAGATTTAACTATTGAAAAGCCAGGATTGCATATAACTCTTACAGAAAACAGGATACAGATATTTTATGTATTATTTTTATTTTAAAAGCAGAAACATATCCCAGAGCAATGCCCATGATGTATTGCTAAGTGAGAAAAACAAGTTGCATATATATGTATAATATAATTTTTATAATTGGAAATGGTACCAGAATCCTCTAGGTACAAGTATATTTCTTTGCATAGTTTTGTGGATAAGGAAGGACATATAACAGTTATCAGCATTAATAGGGTGAGACAGGTAGAGGGAGAGATTAGCATGATTGTGAATATAATGGGTTTTAAAAAACATTTTTCTTCTGTACTATTCTATTGTTTTCTTCTGATTGAGACTAAAAGGTAGGAGGTTTGTAATAATGCAAGAGGCATTTAAGATTTAAAATTAAAAGGAACAATGTCTTTAATTTAAAAACCAGACTACAGACAATTCTTCTAAATTAAAAAAAATCATTCTTTGTAATGTGATACCAGCTAATGTTTATATTACTGAAAGAATGACTCCAAGTCTACAGTGGAATGTTCTATAAACAAAGGCAATTACTTCAAAGAACTGTGGTAAGAATAAATGAAATTGAGTTATAATTGATGACAGAATTTTTTGAAATTTCTTTCTCAGAAATGCCTGTATGTATTACGTCTGACTAATAAGCCAGTTCTTCGAAGTTCTCTAGTCAGAACTGTTTTAAAGAAATAGTATAGAGAGGGTATGTCATGTTTAAATGCACCCCATAGTTTTCAAGAGAAAATTTAAGCTTATTAAAATGGAATGTAGGTCTCAGATGTACATCCTTCTTGCCCCCCACCCCTTTAATTTCATCTGCCCTAACCTCTCTCCTGTCAGGCATCTTCAGCCTTCATGAAGTATTTCATATTGTAGAAGGCTTCCAAAGTTATCTCCCTCTGTGTCTTTGTACATTATGCTTCCTCATAGTACGATTCCCTCTCAACTAACAAGTTCCACTTTTCCAGAAAAGTTTTTTCCTCCTTTGATGTTGCATTGCAGTGTCTTCTTTGAGTATCATTTTTATGCCTCCAAGCGTTAGCCTGGATTAAGTGCCTTCCCAGCACATCCCCAAAATATCTCAGGGATTTTCTTTCTCATGGCATTCATCCCAACGAATTCATTTTTTTCAGCTTTATTGCAATATAATTGATATACAATAAACAGCACATTTTAAAGTGTATAATTTAATGAGCTCTGACATATGTATACAGCCATGAAACCATCACCACAAATCAAGATAATGAACTTTTTTCATCACCCACAAAAATTTATTCATGTCCCTTTGTATTATTTCCTCCTATCCCTCCCCACACTCCCTGTGCATCCCTAGGCTACGACTGATCTGTTTTCTATCATGATAGATGATTTTGGATTCTACAGAATTTTGTGTAAATGGGACCATATAGTATGTACTCTTTAATTTTTAGCTTTTTACACTCAGCATAATTATTTTAAGATCATTGATACTGGATGTCTCAATCATTTATTTATTCTTTTATTTCTGAGTAGTATTCTGTTGTGTGGTCATAGCAAAAAATTGTTATTTATTTGCATATGAGTAGACATTGCTCTTGTTTCCAGTTTTTGGCTATTACAAATAAAGTTGCTAAGCACATTTGTGTTCCAGACTTTGTGTGCACATATGTCTTTTTTTCTCCTGTGTAAATACCTATGAGTGTGCATTAGTGTGCTAAGACTGCAGTACAGTGGATGACTTAGAAAAATATAAATTAATTTTTTCCCACAGTTTTAGAAGCTAGAAGTCCAAAATCAAGGTGTTGGCAGGGTCATGCTTCCTCCGAAGGCATTAGGGAACAATCCTTCCTTGCCTTTTCTATGTTCTGGCATTCCTTGACTTGTAGATAAATCACTCCAATCTCTGCCTCTGTCTTCACATGGATTTCACTCCTGTGTGTCTTTGTTTTTGTGTCCAAATTTCCCTCTCTTAAAGTAACCCTGAGGTTGCCCAGAAAAAAGTGCTCAGAAAAACAAAAAGTGTTCATCTCTGGATGTATAGATCTAAATACAGATGTTTAGTGTAATCACTGCTTTTTCAAACAAATTGTTGGAATATGTATTTTTAAAGTGATAAATAAAATAACAGAGGTTGAGGAAAGACCAGTATAGTTTTACTTTTGTACTTTTTAAAACTCTTATCATGTAAGGATGGATCAATAATGTCAAAACTATTCGTAATTATAAATGAACATACTTATGCTAAAAGGAAAATTTGAGCAAAAAACTTAGAAACTGCACAGATTTAACAGCTTTAAGTTATTTTAAGATATTAACATGAAGATTTAATTCTAGATTACTTGAAACATTTTAATGTATTTAGAAATATTTTCTTCATTTTGTTTAAAATAATAACATCAAAAATGAAATGCTGTTCAGAGATTAAGAAGCTAAGCACACTTCTAATATTTAATACAGTTATCTAAGCCATTTTTGAAAACCAAAAGCAACTTTGGGAAGAAATCAGTATTACTTTAAAGTGAGAACAGACACTCTTCAGAAAAATAAACATTAAGAGAATTTTACTCTGTTGCCCATTTCAGATGTACTTGTAGACTATTTAATATAAGGAATTTGAAACTAGGTTAATTGGAAATTTAAAAGTTTCATTTAATATTTGTAACCTCAAGCTTCACAGTAGATAAGTATAAGGTAAATATATCTAAGATAAACACTTTTTGTTCTTTGGAAACTTCATTGATACCTTTTATTTTTAAATATAGAGACCATGTTTAATATCCAAAATGAATTTTAATACCTAGTACATAATTACGCTATTGAAATGTTCAACAAATAGCTTTCAGCTGATTGAGTAAGTGTACTTATTTACAGCTGTTGTATTAGTCTATTTGCACACTGCCATAAAGAACTGCCTGAGACTGGGTAATTTATGAAGAAAGGATGTTTAGTTAACTCACAACTCCACAGGTTTAACAGAAATGACAGCTGGGAGGTCTCAGGAAACTTACCATCATGGCAGAAAGTGAAGGGGAAACAAGGACCTTCTTCACATGGTGGCAGGAAAGACAGAGAGCATGTGGGGGAAAGTGCCACACACTTTGAAACAACCAGATCTCCTGAGAGCTCTATCATGAGACAGCATTAGGGGGATGGTGCTAAACCATTAGAAACCACCCCCACGATCCAATCACCTCCCACCAGGCCCCACCATCAGCAAATGGAAATTGCAATTCAACATGAGATTTGGGTGGGGACACAGAGCCAAAACGTATCAATTGTATTTTTCATATTAAGCTTATGTGGAAAAGACTGTCTCCGATTACCTTCAATTACTGGGATTCATTGCAATGCAAATGTAACCTTAGTGTCTAATGTGTATTGGGTGAATTGTGTCCTCCCCCACGTTCATTCCACTGGATCCCAGAATGTGACCTTATTTGGAAATAAGGTTTTTGCAGATGTAATCAGGTTAAGATGACATCATCCTGGTTTTGGGTGGGTTCTAGTCCAATAACTGATGTCTCTATTAGAAGGAAATGTGCACACTGAGATACCCAGAGCGACTACCACTGAAAGAAAGAGGCAGAGATTGGAATGATGCCTCTACAAGCTAAGGAACACCAACAACTGCCAGCCACCATCAGAAGCTGGGAGATAGCAGTGGAATAGATTCTCCTTTGAAGAATCCAGAGGAAGTATGGCCCTACCAACACCTTGATTTCAGACTTCTTGCATCCAGAACTATGAGAATACTTTTCTCTTGTTTCAAGCCACTCAGTTTGTGGCACTGTGTTACAGTAGCCCTAAGAAATGAATGCATGATGTTACAGTTTCAGGTTGTTAGCTTTATTTCTGAACTTCCTATTTTTCTTTTAAATTAGCCACCCTGCCACCCACAAATTTTGTGGATCAAGCTACTAGGAATTGGTTTCTGTTTCTTGGCCAAAAGAGCGGGAGGCAAGAGAATCTGATGTACAAAACCTAGAATAATACACTTGCAGCTGTTTTTGACAGAATGTATCTGTGTTCTCGATTTAAATGTATACCTCCTTAACACATGAACTTATTAATCCAGAACACTAAATATATTGTATATGCTATCTCAGTCAGAATTCATTCAGGAAAACAAACAAAAACATCATTTGTCATTCAGTCTTAAACATAGAAGGCATTCAAAGCAGAAAATTCATCAAATAGCTAAAGGAAAATGCTGAGAAGCCAACTAGAGAGTGAGGGAACCTAGAGATTAGTAGCAAAAGGAAGTTACTTTCATTCCTAGACCAGAGGACAAAGGAAGAAAGCAGAGTTATGGTAGTTCAGGACTGGGTTCCCACGCAGAAGCTGGCATCACAACAGGCTTGTTCAGTGGAGGCTGGAGCCATAAAAGACAAGCTGCTCCTGTTGGAGACGCCAGTGCAAGAAGAAAGACGTTTATCCTTCTGTTGATTTAACACAGTTGGGAGTCCAGTGACATAGGAGCTCAGGAATTGGTGCCTGTAAGGGTCAGTCCTCTGCCTTCCAGAGCTGAGCAGGGGAGCTAAAAGGAATGTAGATCTAAGCAAGAAGATCTTTCATATCCATTACTTTTTGTTTATCTCTTCCATTATCACCCAGGTCAGGCCCTAATCAGCATTCCTCTTGTATGTTATAAACTTCTAACAATTTTCTCTGACTCTAGTTAGAACTTCCTCTTAGTCATTGTGAATATAAAGCCATTTGCTTAACCCATGTAAAGAAATGAGTTTCCTTATTTGCTAGAGGGTAAAGTCTAACCTTATTCAGTTGATGTTTTGGGTCCCTAAATATTGTTCAAGATATCTTTTAAATTATCTCCAATATTTGTGTACATAATTATACTCCTGCCAGATATAACTATAATAGCATTTTTGGAGAAAAATGAACAAACAAAAATCCATACAAAGTTGTTGAATATTTATGATTAGTTTTAAAATTGCATAAGACATACTGCAATTCCTAAAGAACACTGAGACATACAATTCAATGAGATCTAGGCAGTTCCTGAACTTCAGTTTAAATACCTGCATGTGTTTACTCAAAGTTGTATAGCAGCAATTCGATCAGAGCTCAACAATAGTTGATAATAAATACTTACTTTATAAGTAAAATCATGAATAACAGTCCAGTTTTCTAAAGTCTGAAGTCTTTGGTGAAAGGTGTTATGAGCCTGATGCCAGATATATACATTTTTGCATATAATCATTGGATGAAATACGAAAATGTTTTGAGGTTTTTAACAATTTTTTAAAAAGTTTGAAGGTACAGTATTGCACTTTCTGCTTTATTACACAAAGTCAATGAGCCTGGCTTTCCTAAATTGCATAAAGATAATAATGAGAATTTAAAATATTTAGAACTGAAATAATTATAAATAAGTATACACATAGAGAAGTCTAAAATATTTTCTATTATAGGGTACATGCTTAAAAACCTTTGTTAAATGTATGAATCAGTTAATCATCATATAAGGACACAAAAAATCTACTTTATAGTAGTCATATATTCATCTTTGCTATATACTGGATTCCTTCTGCTTATGGACCATTTAAATGTATTTTTAGCTTTCTAAAGAATTAGCTATAGCCATATGCTTGCCTGCATCTATTTTCAATGAACACGAAATGTTAAATTATTTTTTTTCAAGGTTTAGTACTGATATGTAAAAGTTAGTAATAATGCAATTTGTTCAAATATACATCTTTTCAATGTGTTGAAACAGATTTTCCCATTCCTTCAGTTATATAGACAGATGTAAAGAAAATATATTTATGCTTTTGTGAAAAGGGTTTGTCAGGATGCTTGGGAACATCAGGAGCCTAGAATTTACATGCTGGTAGTGTGTAGTTTTAGGCAGTACCCCTATGTCAAGAGTATTTACAGCCAAAATTTTGCCAAAGAGCCAAAAAGACTTCCCATTTTATGCAAAGTGGAACCATAGCCTTTCTTCCTGAGACTGAGAATTATTAAAATACCTTGAATACCGGGATGGGGCCCATCGAGGTTTGCCAGCAGGCAAGGGCAGCAAGCATGCTCCATGTCCATAAGACAAGTCTAGTATGAAAAAAACATTCTGGACCCATCACTTGCACCTGACATTGTCTTAGGGAGGGTTGAATTTGAGCACAATAAATGATTTATGCTGGAAAATACTCAGACCTGTGATTGTTGGTAAGCTTGAAAAACTGAAAAGCAAGCAAATTTAAAAATCTGTTCTTTAAAAGCTATCATAGTTGAGACTCAAGGCATTTCTTTTTGTTGTGGGACCTCCTAAATGAACCTAATACAGGGAGGAATACTTCTCCAAAGAATGAGCATCTGCATTAAAAAAACTGGCCTTATGGCCAACTTGACTTCTGGGCATTCATTTATTTCTGTCTAACTGAAGTTCAGCTTTGTGACAATTTCTGTTGCTTATGGCCTTGTACCAGATATCTGAACAGCTCTGAACTTTAGCCATGGGAGTGATTTCTGAACTGGAGAACGACGACCCACAAAGAAAGGCTGTGAGAACGCCAACCATTGCATAAACTTGACTTAATGAAGTCCACCTGAGTTCACAGTCTCTGACCATGCTAGCAGGCCATTAAAGAGAAGGACACATTCAACAAGCCAGGGCAAGCAAGGCTGGGGTCCTTATGAATAGCTTTAGATATTGAGGAAAGACTGAATTTCCTGCTATGAGAGGCAGTTGAGGATCCAGATTTGTCATAATGTGAACATTATTTTAACTATGACACTCGAAACCAGGAAAATAATTATTATATTTCAAATATATGTATTGAATTTCAGATTTCATCTTTCAAATTGAGTCCTATATCTCTAATTTTTAAAGATACGTTCCTTCGAATGAATACATCATTCTTTATTTGCTAACTTGCCATTAGAATTATTTCTTTTTACAGTCAATGTATTATGGGAATTTAGTCTTAGCTCTGTTACTAACTAGCTGGGTGGGACTCTGAATAAATTACCTTGCTTTATTGGATATTTGATTGTTTTCCTTCTTAAAATGAAGAAAATGTACCACACGATTTCCAGGGACTCCTGTAGCTCTAAAAGCACTCAAATGTCCTTTATATGCATGTGTTACAGATATTTTATTGACAGAATGACATCTCATTTTCCAAAATGTTGCCCAGCAGGATATGCCACACCTCCCAGATATTAAATCAATCGGGTAGTAAAACAACTATTTTATTCAGAGTAGGGAATAGAACTGTCAAAACAATTGCACATTCTTAATGTACTAAGACAGAGATGTCAAAATTTATGACAATTTAATAACTGCCAGACATCTTGATTTTCCCATTTTTCCCTTATGAAAAAGAGAATTTAGATTGCTCATACACAATTAAAAGCAAGTGTTTCTTTTCAAACTCTTCAAAATTTATTTTAAAAATTTAATCATAAGCAGGATGTGGCTATCAAGTGAAACACTGTATTAAATCATGGTCTCAACATGGGTGTTACTTTTCAGTGAATACATATATTTCCTTTCAATAATTTGATAAAATTTCTCTGACTTTTTCCACAGATACTTTTACGCTTCAGAAAGTTTTATCAGTTATTTAACTCTTTCCTTTTATAAAAAGTTTTTACTTTCAAATTTTATTTCATAAATGTGTGTTCAATAAATATTTGCTATTTTCAAAGTACTTCACAAATATACTTATTGAAGTCGTACTGTCATAAAATAATATCATTATGTGTATGTTGTTAAGGTACAACATAAACAGTAGTTATTCTTGATTTTCTAGAACCTTTGCTAATCAAAGTGTGGACCATGGAGTAGCAGCCTTAGTACCACCTGGGAGCTTATTAGAAACATAAAATTTCAGCCTAACCCCACCCCTCTTGAATCAATGTGAAATCATAAGTATACTCAAGTTTGAGATGTGCTTGTCCAAAACAGATGTTTCTGCTTCCGCTCTGAGAGCCATGCTTCAAGTGTCAAGCCAGGAGACAAATTGGGGAGATCCTGCTGGCTTTTTGTTTGTTTGTTTGTTTGTTTTCACCTCATGGCTTTCCTGGGATAGCACTGAGATGATAGTTAATACTCATAGAGTGGCATATTTAAGCCGACATTTAAGAATGGCTTTAGTTATAGAGAAGATTTTCACGTTGATTTTGGAGGAAGATGTTCTCCTTGTAGTAGTGTAAATCACCTAGATGGTACATTAAATATACTTTTTTTCCATTTTTAAAGTAAAATTATCATAGGCTGATTGCATTTGAATTAAGAATTGTTCTTTTCTATGGAATTTCAAAGGGTTTTGATTATAAATTAATTGTTTCAAAGTATTTTGTGTTTGGATATGCAACCATTAAAGATCCATAGAAATGTGTGACTACATCTAAGGGGTGGATGTTGGCTCAAAATGTGCTGAATATAAACCTTACAAAGTAAAATATATAATTTTCCTACATCTATTTTCACTTCTGGTGGCCTCTTTTATCCAAAGATATTCATGCTTTGGATATAAAATCCTGTGATGTAATTTGAGGGAAAATTACGGTGTGAGTTTTGTTTATAACAATGTAGTGGTCAGAAGAACCCACTCCACCTTGGCACTGGCTTAAAGTTTGGAAACTGTTCATGTTCATTTGTAACGCATTCAAATGACAGTTAGAAAAGAGATATTTGAAGGTGGAAATGGTTCATATAAATCAAAGTAAATGTTTTCTAAAATGAGAGAACATACAGTATATATGATTTGATATGACATAACATAATACAATACACTAAGGCTCTTACAGAAAAGGGCTGAATCCAAAAGTAAATGGAAAGACAAAAAAAAAAAAAAAAGTAGGAAACAAGGACAATCCTACTCTTCTTCACCTTCAATAGGAGATGTAAATTTGCAAAATGTTGGTGGAAAAGGCTCATTCACCTAATCAACAAATGTGCATTGTTTGCCTGTGTGCAAAATGCTGCATTAAATACTGCACTAGCATCTCAAAAAAGGCAGAAAAGTAACATTATAAAATACTTATTGATCATCAGGAGTTGTAGAGTAGGGTCAATGTAAGAAAAACTTATGTAAAAATTATACTATAAATCATAACTCAACTTGGAAATGGAATTTCACTTCAAGTTTGAAGTGGAGACAAAGGAAAAATAAAGAGTGAAAATGTAAGATTTATATTATAGTAAAGAATATAATAGGAGGAGAATAAGAATAGAAGATTAAAAAGTATAGGGAAGCCACTGAAATGAAGGAGAAAGGGACATATAGATTAATAACCAATATTTTTTGGGAGTGGAAGAAACATAGAAATATGGGAAACTGAAATTTTTGGAGAGAGATGGGATTATTAACAGATTTTCTTAAAAGTTAGGCCGTGTCCTTTGTAGGGACATGGATGCAGCTGGAAACCATCATTCTCAGCAAACTATCGCAAGAACAGAAAACCAAATACCACATGTTCTCACTCATAGGTGGGAATTGAACAATGAGATCACTTGGACACAGAAAGGGGAGCATCACACACTGGGTCCTATTGTGGGGAGCGGGTAGGCGGGAGGGATAGCATTAGGAAATATACCTAATGTAAATGATGAGTTAATGGGTGCAGCACACCATCATGGCATATGTATACATATGGAACAAACCTGCACGTTGTGCACATGTACCCTAGAACTTAAAGTATAAAAAAAAAAAAGGGTGTCCACTTCAGTCTGTTCCTTTCAGTCTAGAAAGTACAGCTATAACAATAAGAATAGTTAACATTAATTCATGGCTTATAGTTAGGCACTGTTATCAGCACTATACATGTATCAATTAATCCTCGTAAGGAGCCAAAGAAGGAAGTACTCTTGTAATCCCTTCACAGATGAGAAAAAAAGAGGCAAAGAAGGGGTAATTGGCCCATGTTGGAACAGCTAGTTAGTGGTGGAGCTAGAGCTCAGAATGTCTGACTACAGAATTTTTGCTATTAACCACAATGCTATTAAGTCTCATAGTGTATAAATGTCATCCTGCCTCTAGATATTGTATTTCTAGAAAAGAAAATTATGTTTTTCTTTTTTAGGAAGGGGTGTATTTTCCACCTTAAATTGTTGGCTATTTTTGAAAGGCAATATAAGAAAGTAAAAAGGTCTGGGTTTTAGACAAACAGACCAAGATTCAAACCCTGACTCCACCACTGACTACTTGCCACATCTTTGGTAAACTATTTAACCTTTCTTATGTCCTTGTCTCATTCGTACATAATTGCCTCCAATGTTTGATGTGAGATCAGTAAGATTGAAAATATGACACAATGCTTGACAAGGCAGACACTCTAAAATGGCAGTTTTTATTTCTGACATTACTATTGTCTTTCTTACTGTCATTCTCAAGTTCTGTTAACTAACTGTTGTTAGTCATTTTCCTACATTTTCCCCACTAGAATATGAACTCTATAAGAGAATGGAATCTCCGATGTTTCCAGCCCTAATGCAGTGCCTGGTACAGAAGAAGAGCTTCTCAGTATGTACGTAAATAGATGGCTGCTAAGCACATCCCTCTCTGCCTCTTCCTGCAATGTTTAGCACTATGAGATGCCTTTTTGCTGAATTCAGTACACCTCTCTATTCTTTTGTAGATTCAGCCATCTGGTCTATCAACTTTTTTTTTTTTTTCCCCAAGATTGTGGGTTATATTATGTGTCCAAACATGCCTTCTCTGTTTTCAGCCAAGCAAGAGCAAAAAAGTTTTCCTTTGGATGCCACCAGAATTTATCTGTGAGTTGATGGGGACAAAATTAACAGTTGTGAAGGTGAGGAAACAAAGGCCTGTTTAATATCCATGGGCATGACAGTCTTGAAGGTTTTGCTTCTTGCATTCTGTGCTTTCTGTCACCAACAATGTGAAGTTAGCTGGACAAGATAGCAGCATTTAGAACCATTTTCATTAATTTGAGTCCTTGAGTTAACTTTAATAAAAGGAGGCAAAAATATAGGAAGCTAGGGACTGACCATATTGGTTTTTAATCCAGAAAGATCAGTGAAGAGAATTCCCTTTGGCAGGTGCAAACAATTGTAAAGAAGGCTATACCCCCTGCCTCCCTCAAAAAAAATCATGAAACGTTTAAGCATTAAGGTATCTATTTTGACTTAGATAAATCTTTTCAGTTGGACACCTAGCTTACACACTCAACCTTGATGTGAGTTGAAAAATAAGTTATTATCTGAATAATTTATAAATATTATTACTTCCAAAAAAATTAAACATACCACTGTCACTGACAATAAATTAGCTTAGCATTTGTAGAGCAATGAATTATACTCTCATGTACTTATTTAAAAGGCCTTTAGAAGAGATTAAACTCAAAAATAAAAATAAATTTCAGACATTTAAAAAATAACTTTAGATGGTATATTTTTGTTTTATGATTTTTTAAGTAGAAAAGTACTAAAACAATGATTTCGCAGTAATGCAAATTCCATTTATATAGCACTCATATGTAGACTCTATATTTATCAACTTCCCACTTTCCCTAGAAATATATTGCATAATAAAATGGAATTTCCAGACAGGACTCAGGTTTTTATGGCTTAATGTATGTCAGAGAAGCTGTCTCTTCTTTGTATCCATTGGTAATTATATAACATTGCTTCAAAATATGTCTGCTTTTGGGTTTCTATTTATGTTTCTCTTTAAGCTATTTATAAATGTAGTCACTTGATAGCATGATGCTTTATTACTTTTTTCTTGTGTTACAACCAGCATAAAAACTATACAATCTGGTAAATAGGAAAAGTATCCAATAAATGAATCTGAACAACTCCTGAAAAATAAAAGTTTGCATATATTATCAAATCAGAGCTTTCATTTCCATAATTCCTCTGAGCAAAGTAATTTACTCATGAAAGTGAAATTGGAGAAAATCTAAACCCTTTTCCCAATTTGCCTAAATTTCTCTTTTATTTGTGGCCCATTGATAAATTCATTGAAAATTCAAAGATTTTATACCTACTATGTTCAGTACCCTGCATTTGGTGGCCATGGACTCTTGGCAGATACTTTTCCTTTAAGTCTTCTCCTTCAGGGCAATATAGAGTACACTTGCCATGAGCTCATGATCGGACTTTGTAAGCAGCAGTAATAACGTTGGATTTTATTCTGAGTAATTGTGTTATATTAGTTAAAGTCATATATTCTCATACATTTATTTGATACTTATTTGATGAGGATCCTCTATTTTCCTGTCATAGTTCTAGGTTCTGGGAATAAAAGAGTGAGTACCACAGATGAAGACTCTGCTTTTTCTCAGTAACTGATGTTTCAGTGGGGATGCAGTACAGTCAGTGAGTCTCTCTGTCTCTCAATTAGTTAAACTATGGGTTTCCTAGAGTGTGGTGGGAAGGAATTGGAAGATAAATATGAGACCCTAGACTAGTTAATGCACAGTGGAGCACAAATGCCAAAGAAACGTTAGTGCTCATTCCACCAAATTCTATTCCCTATAAAATACAAAAAATTCTTAGGCCAAGTAAGTTAAAAATCAATGAAAAGCTTCTACAGTCATAGAACGTTATGAATTCATTGTAATGTCATTATAAATATTTCAGTTCTTAACCAAACGTGATACATATTATAAAAATAATGCCAAAGAATTATTGAAAACATTAATAATTTCACTTTGATGAAAATTATTTTAATATTGCTAATGCCAAAATATTTTAACTTTAAAATCTTTGGGCATATAAAATATTAATATTCTTTTGGAAGTTTCAAAGTGGTTTCCTTCAGTAATAATTAAAATGATATTCATAGTATTCTAATGTGAATTAGGCATTCTCTTGAAAAAATCCTTGAACAATAGAATTTTAAGTTGTAATTCTAAATTTAAAATTTTAATTTTTAAATAAATTTGTATTTATATAATTTTAGACTTACATAAAGGTCACGAAGATAGTACAGAGGATTCCTGCGTACCTCACACCAAGTTTACTCAATAAATAACATTTTATTTTAACATTATCTGTATGTCACAATTAATAAATCAAAATTGATACATTATTATTCCTGTGATCCACATTGTATTCATCCATCTTTAGGCTTGACCTAATGGTCTTTTTCTGTCTTAGAATTTCATCAGGTCACAACATTACATTTAGTTGTTATGTCTTAGACTCCTATTGGCTGTGACAGTCTCTCACTTTCTTCATTTTTATGTCTTTGACAGCTTTGAAGAGTCAGATACTTTGTAGACTGTCCCTTCATTGGGCTTTTTCTGATGTTTTTCTCATGTGACTGGAGTTAAGGGCTTTTGGGGAGGAAGACCACAGAGAATAAGCATCATTCTCATTGTATCACATAAAGTTAACGTAATATCTACGTAGCATCCATGCTGGTGTTAACATTGATTATCTGGCTGAGGTGGAGTTTGACAGCTTTCTCCATGTCAACTTATTTTTTCTCTTTTACCGTGTTGTGCATTTGGAAGGAAGTCACTATGCATATCCTACACTTAAGAGGTAGAAGTTATGCTCCACTACCTTGAATATGGAGTATCTATATAATATATTTGAAGTTCTTCTGCGGAAGATATTTGTCTATTCTCTCAAATTTGTTTGTGTTTTTATATCAGTATGAGTTCACATTTATATTATTTGGGATCTAATCCGATATAACATTATTTACTTCGTTGTTCAAGTTGTTCCATCTTTGGCCATTTGGCAGTCCTTCGGTTGGCTCATGTGCAAATTAGATATACCCCCACCATTGTTCATGGGTTTTTTGTTTTTATTGTTGTCATTTTATCTTCTGCACCACAAAATGGCTCAGACTCATCTTGTCCTCAGTCTTAGAATCTGTCATTTCTTTGTGAAGCTCTGATTCATTTAATCGGAAAATGATATTAGAAACTAAAGTCTAGTGAATAGGTGTGCTTATTACTCCAAGGGTGTCACTGCTTCTGCAGCCTTTCAGAAAAAAAACGTGTGTATATTACATAATCATATATAAAAATATTTTTGTATACATCTGCATCTATATTATTAAACTGAATTTTAACTATGCATTCATTTGAGCAGTCAAATCTGTTAATGGGAGCACAAGCTGCATATTGATAAACAGAAAATAATTCATTTGGTAATTTAATCACCCTTTGCTGCTGCTACATTCCAGAAGAAAGTTATCAGTAGATGGAAGGAATCTTACTTTGTGCTCTAAAACAGGTTTTTATATCCAATCGTATAATAATGCTATGATTTTGTGTTTGTTAGAATAGATTTGGGTGCACCTATTTATTTTGGGCATTGTGTAAGAGTTGATAGATTTAGTAAAGCAGAAAAATTTTCCCAAAAGCAGAATTGGAGATGAAAATTTAAGTGTATATGGTTTACTAGGGGGTGCTCATCAGAAAATATCTGAATAGAGAGAGTGAAGCAGTATAGGAAAGGAAAAGGGATTAACAAGGATGTGATCTTAGAAAACGACTGCCTGGCCTGAGCCAGAGAAGAAGGGCAGTAACGCTCAAACTGCACCTCAGAATCATCTCCCTGAGGCAAAAAGCCTAACCTTTTCTATTTATTTCCTACTAGTTATTAATAATAGTTATTGGCTGTGGGCAACTTCCTTGGGCATAATTTTCTTACCAAGATGATTGTCATCGGTTGAGGGTAATTTTCTGAAAAATGTAGTGCAGCTGTGAGCATCTAAAAACTAACCCAGCAGACACAGTAAGGGGAGCAGGCTGGGGCACCACTGTTCTCTTATAATACACAAGGAGGATCACCTTAGCTTCAGAGTTACGGAAGTTTATTAATGGTTAAAATGATACTGAATGCAGCTCAGCTAGACTGAAGAGTCTCACCGTTAGCAGAGAGGAGATTTATGCAGCAGTCATGTTGTGGAACAGTGTACGAAATATTAGAGGTTAAAGAAACTCTGAAGGGAGCAGAATCAACAACCAGCTCCCAATCATGTACAGCCTCAAAATGTTATTCGAGATGAAGACCAAAATAAATAGGAAGTTTGAAAAGTATAAATAACAATCCATTCATGCAAATAAAATGCTCATGGAGTACATATTTTATGCCAGGCATTGTTCTGGATGCAGCAGTGAAGGAAACAGAAAGTATCTTCTCTCATGAAGGTTACATTCTATTGAGAGGAGGTGGGAAAGAAACCAATGAAATAGTATGTGGTTCCATGGCTCCACTGGTGATGAGAACTAGAGGAGAAAGAAAGCACTGCATGAGGATGGGGGTCATGGTTTCAGATGTGATAATAAGAGAAGACTTACTTTAAAAGGTGAAGGAAACTAGCTATTCAAAGATTAGGAGAAAGCATATTTTAGGTGAAAAGCATAGCTTGTGTAAAGGCATTGTGATTGTATATGCAAGGAACAGCAAGGAGAACAAGTTTGCCAATCCCTGATACAGGCAATAACAAGTATTTTAGATTTTATACAGAGAAGATGGGAAGCAATTGGGTGCTTTAAAACATAGGATTGATGTGATTTGACTTATTATTTTTTAATCTAAAAAGTTAATGGAGTCAATGATTTGCAGATGGGACTTTTCTTCATAGCCTTTGTATTATGTAGGATCTTTAATTTTGTAAATGACAGATAATTTAGCTCAAAGTGGTCTAAACTGGAATTTCTCAGCCTCAGCACTATTGATATTTTAGGCCAAGTAATTCTTTGTTGTGTGGGCCTGTCCTGTGCACTGTAGGAAGTTTACCAGCATCCCTGATCATTACCCACTAGATACCAATAACAACCTCCTTCACTGCCCCCCCCACTGGCATCCCTAGGTGTGAAAGTAAAAAAATGTCTCCAAGCATGTCCCAATATTCCCTGGGGGACAAAATTATCTGAAATTGAGATCTACTAGATTAAAACAAAATTAATCTATTACTTCATATTATTTAAAAGGTTGGTTGGATACAGGACTCAAATGCTGTTGTGTGAAGCATCTCTTTGGAGTCCTTCCTCTGTTGTTCCTCCTCTGTCAGACTTCCTGTTGCTCTAGGCTTACATTATCACAATCACAAAAATTCAAAGAAATACAGGAGACTTCTCTTTCCCAAAAATCCCACAGATGACTTACCACATCTCATTGGCTCTGGTTGGCTATGGGTCCCTCTTAAGACAATCTATTATTGGTTTATTCCAATCAGGGGTGTCTTGGAGTGGGGACCATTTCACTGAGAGCAGGGAAAGGTTGCATTTTTTCATTCCAAAGGAAACTTAGAGCAGAACTGTCAGGAAAGGTAAGTAATGGATTTTATGAAAGCAACCAAAAAACTCTTCATTATTGATCTGACATGGAGATCGATTTGGGTAGTGTTTAAGAGTACTTTGCCATGGTGATGACAGTTAAAATACTGTAGTGTGTATTTATAAATTTTTAAGAAGATAGATCTTTAAGTCTTCTCAACAGGCACATACAACACATATACAGACACACACAAAATGGTAACTATGTAGAGGTGATGGATATGTCAATTAACTTGATTATGGTAATTATTTCACAATGTATATGTATATCAAAGCATCACATTGTACAAGTTAAACATATACACATTTTATATTTCAATTATATATCAATACAGTTGTTTTAAAAAGAAGTACTTTCTAGGGAAAGCCTAGGGACAGTGGTAGAGAGGGAGTTAATATACTCTGTGACTTTGAATGCTTGTAAATGAAGATCATTACCCATCAGCACTCAGTGACATTGTATGGTGCCTACAATTCAAGTCAATAAAGTTCCTACAAAAGGAAAAACAACAAAAAAGTGCCTCTGCACAGCTAAGCTATAGAATGTTATGGGAGACAAATGCATAAATACACATGGTTAACCATATAGCTTGTTCAAATCAGAACGTTTTGGGGTATAAAAGTGCTATAATTTGGATATGACTTGTTTGATCCCTCCAAATCTTGTTGAAATTTGATTCTCAGTGTTGGAGGTGGGAGCCTAATGAGAGGTGTTTGAGTCATGGAGGCAGATCCCTCATGAATGGCTTGGTGTAGTACTCCAAGTAGTGAGTGAGCTCTTACTCTATTAGTTCCCACAAGAACCGATTGTTAAATAGAGCCTGGTACCTTTCCCCATTCTCTCTCTCACTTCATGTGATTCACCTTCCGCTACGAGGAAGAGCCCCCTGAGGGCCTCACCAGAGGCAGATGGTAGTGTATCTGGAATTGGTGGGTTCTTGGTTTCGCTGACTTCAAGAATGAAGCCGTGGACCCTCGTGGTGAGTGTTAAAGTTCTTAAAGATGGTGCATCTGGAGTTTGTTCCTTCTGATGTTCGGACATGTTTTGACTTTCTTCCTTCTGGTGGGTTCGTGGTCTCACTGGCTTCAGGAGTAAAGCTGCAGACCTTCGCGGTGAGTGTTATAGCTCTTAAGGCAGCATGTCTGGTCTGGAGTTGTTCATCCCTCCCAGTGGATTCATGGTCTCGCTGGCCTCAGGAGTGAAGCTGCAGACCTTCTCAGTGAGTGTTACAGCTCATAAAGGCAATGTGGACCTAAAGAGTGAGCAGCAGCAAGATTTACTGTGAAGAGTGAAAGAACAAAGCTTCCACAGGGTGGAAGAGGAACCCAGAGGATTACCACTGTTTGCTCGGGCAGCCTTCTTTTATTCCCGTATCTGACCCTACCCACATCCTGCTGATTGGTCCATTTTACAGAGAGGCAAGTGGTCTATTTTACAGAGAGCCCTGATTGGTCCATTTTACAGAGAGCTGATTGGTTCATTTTGACAAAGTGCTGATTGGTGTGTTTACAATCCCTGAGCTAGACACAGAGTTCTGATTGGTGCATTTACAATCCTTTAGCTAGATACAAAAGTTCTCCAAGTCCCCAACTGACTCAGGAGCCCAGCTGGCTTCACCTAGTGGATCCTGCTCTGAGGCAGCAGGGGGAGCTGCCCACAAATCCCAGGTCACGTGCCCGCACTCCTCAGCCCTTGGGCTGTGGATAGGACTAGGCGCAGTGGAGCAGGGGGTGGCGCTTGTCAGGGAAGCTTGGGCCGGGCCTCTCGGGAGCCCACAGGGGCAGGGGCTGCTTGGGCATGGCAGACTGCAGGCCCAGAACCCTGCCCTGAGGGAAGCAGCTGAGGCCTGGTGAGAATTTGAGTGTGGCAGGGGCAGGCTGGCAGTGCTGGGTGACCCAGCACGACCTCTGCAGCCACTGGCCCTGGAGCTAATCGCCTCACTCCCAGGGGCTGGTGGTGCCAGCTGGCCGCTCTGGAGTGCGGGGCTGGCTGAGACCACACCCACCCAGAACTCACGCTGGCCGCAAGCGCCACACACAAACCTGGTTCCTGCCCACACCTCTCCCTCCACACCTCCTTGCAAGCAGAGGGAGCCAGCTCCAGCCTTGGCCAGCCCAGAGAGGGGCTCCCACAGTGCAGTGGTGGGCTGAAGGGCTCCTCAAGTACAGCCAGAGTGGACACCGAGGGCAAGGAGGTGCCGAGAGCGAGTGAGGGCTGCTAGCATGTTGTCACCTCTCAATAGCACCACACTTCTTGTACAACCTGCAGAACTGTGAGTCAGATAAACTTTTTTTCTTCATAAATTATCCATCCTCAAGTGTTCCTTGATAGCAACACAAAAATAGACCAAGACAGAAAGGTTATGCTATTGATAATCACTCTAGGAAAACATGCAAACCAAGATGTGTGACCATCTTACTTATCACCCATTGTATTAGTTCATTTTCATGCTACTGATAAAGACATATCTGAAACTGGGAACAAAGGAGTCTTAATTGGACTTACAGTAGTATATGGCTGGGAAGGCCTCACAATCATGGCAGGAGGTGAAAGGCACTTTTTACATGGTGGTGGCAAGAGAAAAATGAGGAAGAAGCAAAAGCAGAAACCCTTGATAAACCCAACAGATCTCGTGAGACTTATTCACTATCATGAGAATAGCATGGGAAAGCCCGGCCCCCATGATTTGATTACCTCCCCCGGGTACTTTCCACAACATGTGGGAATTCTGGGAGATACAATTCAATTATTCAAGTATGGAGACACAGTAAAACCATATCACTCTACCTCTGTCCCCTCCAAATCTCTTGTCTTCACATTTGAAAACCAATCATGCCTTCCCAACAGTCCTCCAAAGTTTTAATTCATTTCAGCATTAACCCAAAAGTCCACAGTCCAAAGTCTTACCTGAGACAAGGCAAGTCCCTTCTGCCTATGAGCCTGCAAAATAAAAAGCAAGTTAATTACTTCCTAGAAACAATGGGGGTACAAGCATTGGGTAAATATAGCCATTCCAAATGGAAGAAATTGGCCAAAACAAAGGGGCTACTGGCCCCATGCAAGTCTGAAATTCAACAGGACAGTCAAGTCTTAAAGCTCCAAAATGATCTCCTTTGACTCTGTCTTACATCTGGGTCATGCTGATGCAAGAGATGGGTTCCCATGGCCCTGGGAAGCTCTGCCTCTGTGGCATTGCAGGGTACAGCCTCCCTCCCAACTGCTTTCATGGACTGGTGTTGAGTGCAGCTTTTCCAGGCATACAGTGCAAGCTGTCAGTGGATCTACCATTCTGGGGTCTGCAGGATGGTGGCCGTCTTCTCACAGCTCCACTAGGTGGTGCCCCAGTAGGGACTCTGTGTGGGTGCTCTGACCCCACATTTCCTTTCTGCACTGCCCTAGCAGAGGTTCTCCCTGGAAGCCCCGCCCCTGCAATAAACTTCTGCATGCATCCAGGCATTTTCCATACATCCCCTGAAATCTAGGTGGACATTCCCAAACCTCAATTTTTCTTGACTTCTGTGCACCCACAGGCCTGAACACAGCACAGGGAACTTGGGTCTGGTGCATGAAACCATTTTTTCCTCCTAGGCACTGGGCCTGTTATTGTAGGGGCTGCCATGAAGACCTCTGTCATGCCCTGGAGACATATTCCCCATTGTCTTGGGGTTTAACATTAGGTTCCTCATTACTTATGCAAATTTCTGCAGCTGGCTTGAATTTCTCCTGAGAAAATGGGATTTTCTTTTCTATCACATTGTCAGGCTGCAAAGTTTTTGAACTTTTATGCCGCTCTGTTTCCCTTATACAACTAAATGCCTTTAACAGCACCCAAGTCATCTCGATTACTTTGCTGCTTAGAAATTTCTTTCGCCAGATAGCCTAAATCATCTCTCTCAAGTTCAAAGTTCTACCGATCTCTACACAAGGGGTGAAGTGTTCCCAGTCTCTTCACTAAAATATAACAAGAGTCACCTTTCCTCCACTTCCCAAGTTTCTCATCTCCATTTGAGACCATCTCTGCCTGGAATTTATTGTTCATATCACTATTAGCATTTTTGTGAAAGACATTCAACAAGTCTCTAGGAAGTTCCAAACTTTTCCACATTTTCCTGTCTTCTGAACCCTCCAAACTGCTCCAACCTCTGCCTGTTACCCAGTTCCAAAGTTGCTCCTATATTTTTGGGTATCTTTTCAGCAATTCCTGACTCTACTGGTAACAATTTACTGAATTAATCTGTTTTCATGCTGCTTATAAAGACATACCAGAGGCTGGACAATTTATACAAGAAAGAGGTGTAATGGACCTCTTTCACTTGGCCAGGGAAGCCTCACAATCATGGTGGAAGGCAAGGAGGAGCAAATCACGTCTTACATGGATGGCAGCAGGCAAAGAGAGAGCTTGTGCAGGGAAACTCCACCTTATAAAATCATCAGATCTCGTGAGACTTATTTACTATCACAGGAATAGCATAACAAAGAACAGCCCCCATGATTCAATTATGTCCCCTGGGTCCCTCCCACAACATGTGGGAATTGTGGGAGATACAATTCAAGTTGATATATGAATGGGGACACAGTCAAACCATATCACCCATCTTGTTTAGCATCTGATGCTTCAGAGTTGTTCCTTTTAGTTCTATATTTCTTATTTCTACATATTTATATAAATATTCTTATAAATATAGTCCTATAAAATTGTAGGTGACTAAAGGATTAATACAAAGTTACTGAAAGAAAGCAGCATAAATGTAATTATTATCCTGTGATTTAAAAAAGATAAAATAAGAACCATGGAAATCCAATCCATGTATTATAAAATTATAACCTGTAGTTACAAGGTCACAGAGTCTATGGAGTCTTTGTAGGAACTTCTAAAGAAGCTGAGGAAGGAGTTAGGTTTGAGAAATATGGAGAGAGAACACTAAGAATGTCACTAAACTGAGAACTACAAGGAAGTCCCAAGTGTTCACATTGCACATCTGGAGGCAAGGAGGTGACACTCAAGGAAAGCTGAAAAGATAACTTTAGAATTCTAACAAACAATCCTAGATTTATCCCCAGCTTCCCAACCCAACCAAAAGTTATTTAATTATGTTCTGCTTTTAGCTGGACTCAATATGAAAATGTTTCTGGCATAAAATACACATTTTCTATAGATCAGAGCCTGTCCAAGCTTTCAGCACCAAAAATCTCAGTTGGTCTAGGCATTTGTGTTCTTTCTCCATTATGGCTTAAGCCTGAGAAGTTGTGTATGATCTTTCAGCCTTGATAAGAAGATTAGAGAAAAATTGGAGGTGAGGTCATAGAGATTAGGAAACCTTGCTGCAATTAAGAGGCAGTTACTTCTTTTGAAACATGCATTCAAGTTTCTTCCTGAGACAATTTTCTCAAGTGGCTCTCTGAGATAATATTTTACTGTTTACCTCTCTCTACCACATCAATTTTTCTTGTTCTTATTATATACCTTAATGTGGATCTTAAGGACTAATGAAAATAGATTTTAAAATATAAGTTAATATAAAATATATTTTAATAATAAAATATAAGTTAGGATTTAAGAGTGTATTAAATATAGGAAAACTGTATTAAATATATGAAAAGAGCCAAGTTAAATAACAGCTACATTCAATTTTTGTAAACCGGTAAGAGATTCCTGCACTATTTACATATATCAAATGGGACTAAATGTTTAAATGGAATTCCTGAAACTTCTCAAGTTCTACTATCAGTGATGAAATAAGAAGTCAGTTGGCTGGGCGTAGTGGCTCATGCCTGTAATCCCAGCACTTTGGGAGGCTGAGGTGGGCGAATCATGAGGTCAGGAGATCGAGACCATCTTGTCTAACATGGTGAAACCCCATCTCTACTAAAAATACAAAAAATTAGCTGGGTGTGGTGGCGGGCGCCTGTAGTCCCAGCTACTTGGGAGGCTGAGGCAGGAGAATGACGTGAACCCGGGAGGCGGAGCTTGCCAGTGAGCCAAGATCGCACCACTGGGCGACAGAGCCAGAATCCATCTCCAAAAAAAACCACAAGTCAGTTAAAGTGAATACTACGTAAATAATTCTGAGTACACGTTGAGGCAGGCACCTACTCTGGAAAGGTGGGTATACTTTTGAAATACAAACTCTGAGAATGGCACCTGCACTTATATTACAGTAATTACAGGAAGGAACTTTTTTTTTTTTTTTTTTTTTTTTTTTTGAGACGGAGTGTAGCTCTGTCGCCCAGGCTGGAGTGCAATGGCCAGATCTCAGCTCACTGCAAGCTCCGCCTCCCGGGTTTACGCCATTCTCCTGCCTCAGCCTCCCGAGTAGCTGGGACTACAGGCGCCTGCCACCTCACCCGGCTAGTTTTTTGTATTTTTTAGTAGAGACAGGGTTTCACCGTGTTAACCAGGATGGTCTCGATCTGCTGACCTCGTGATCCGCCCGTCTCGGCCTCCCAAAGTGCTAGGATTACAGGCTTGAGCCACCGCGCCCGGCCTTTTTTTTTTTTTTTTTTGAGGCGGAGTCTTGCTCTGTCACCCAGGCTGGAGTGCAGTGGCCGGATCTCAGCTCACTGCAAGCTCCGCCTCCCGGGTTTACGCCATTCTCCTGCCTCAGCCTCCCGAGTAGCTGGGACTACAGGCGCCCACCACCTTGCCCGGCTAGTTTTTTGTATTTTTTAGTAGAGACGGGGTTTCACCGTGTTAGCCAGGATGGTCTCGATCTCCTGACGTCGTGATCCGCCCGTCTCGGCCTCCCAAAGTGCTGGGATTACAGGCTTGAGCCACCGCGCCCGGCCACAGGAAGGAACATTTAAACATAACTCATAATACCTAAGGATTCTACTTGTTGGCATTGTTGGGAAAAAGAGAAGAGAGGTTTTAGTCGGGAGACATTAACTGAAAGTAAAATGATATAACACCAGAAGTCATACAGAAATTAAAATATAAAATAAATATGAGGACCATAAGAAAACTTCAGGATAAGAGTTAAAGTTCAAGAAAATGTAAAGGCGTTTCGTTAGAAACTTTCAAGTAATTTGATATATAATTGTTTAAATGGATCTTTTTACTTGAGGAATGTAGGCTTAAGTGGAGACTACTTTCAAAAAAGCTGTGGTGGGTGCTGTTTAGATGACATGTACCCTGCTATATTCATTTCATCTGGAAGCCAAAGAGCTTATTTGTAAATTCTGAAAAGACTGCAAAATTTTCATCTTGTTTTCCAACATTAAAATCGCAAGCACTGTTCATTGTGATTTTTTAAAAAAGATATATCCTGTATGATTTCAGGCAGTCTAGAAAAATAGATGGATAGATATTGATGATAGATATGATTTTACTGGCTGAAACCTTTTTAAAATTTTATATAATGGATGGCACATTAAGTTGAGAAATAGAGAAGATACTAGTGAAAATTATAGGGTGTATAATTTTATGAGTTTTTGCAATATTTTATAAAAATAATATTAAACAGGCATTATGCTGTGTTACAATAATTCTTATTTGCTTGTTTTATATAGCTTTATTTGATATTACATAAGAGAAACAAAAACTCGTTCTTATAGGAAAATCTAGTAGTCTATAAACTAAAAAGAATTAGAATCATTTTCTTCAATGTAAAGAGATTGCAGAATCCTGAAAAACAAATACAAGGCTATCAAAATCTACACCAAGTAAGCACTGTGATAAAGAATCAAGCCAGGAATGTCTGTCTCTGCTATGAGGCCTTCAGCAAACTACTTCTTTTTGTAGTTATCTATCATGTGTAAGTTGACTAGATGCTCTCCCAGCGTTTTCTAGTTCTATAATTAAAACATCTTATTCAAAGTTTATTCTCAATTAAAAGTGAACATTTCTATAGAGTATGGGAAAGTTTAAAAGAGGCATAAACTAGGACAGATCTCATTTTAAATTAACTGTACAAGCAAGCCGATATCCTCAAAGAGCAATGAAGTACTGATTCATGCTACAATATGGATAAATCTTAAAAATATTATGGTAAGTTAAAGAACAAGAGGATTATATATTAGATGATTCCATTTATATAAAATGCCCAAAATTAGCATACCTATGTACACATAAATTACAAAAAGTATATTACTGTTTGCCTTGAACTAGGAGGATGGAGAGAGCAGTACCTGTATCGGGTATGAGTTTTCTTTTGTGTTTTGTTTTGTTTGAGACTGAGTCTCACTCTGTTGCCCAGGTTGGAGTGCAGTGGCATAATCTCAGCTCACTGCTACCTCTGCCTCCCAGGTTCAAGCGATTCTCCTTCCTCAGCCTCCCGAGTAGCTGGGATTACAGGCGCCCACCACCATGTCCGGCTAATTTTTGTATTTTTAGTAGAGATGGGGTTTCACCATGCTGGCTAGGTTGGTTTCGAATTGCTGGCCTCAAGTGATCCTCCCATCTTGGACTCTCAACGTGCTGGGATTTACAGGCATGAGCCACTATGCCCGTCCAGTTTTCTTTTGAGGGTGACAAAAATGTTCTAAAATGAGGCTCTGATGATCCCCACAACTGTGAATGTACTAAACACTATTAAACTGACCACTTTACATGGGCGAATTGTATGGCATGTAAAATACATCTCAGTTAAGTGTTTAAAAAAGTTAGCGAAATCCTTGTATAAAACAAGCCTACAGCAAGACAAGGTGAGCAGAATATAATTATTATGAACATAGGAATTTGCCTCTCTTTTTTATTGCTGAATTCTCTGCAGCTAAAATCTATAACTAGCACCAGTTATATATTCGACAAATTTTTGTCTGAAGTCTTATATTAAGTTAGGAATAGAAAAGCAAAAAACTTTCAGCTTAAAATCATTTTCAAATTGTTATGTTTTTACTAATCTTTTCTTTTCCATCTGTCAGCAGTGCAAGAGAAATAATGTTTCTTCTCATTCTTGTATACTAGGGCTATTGGTATCCCGTCAGCAATCCAAACCTATAGCTGTCATTTTCAGCCAAGGTAGGAAATGTGCTAGCTGAAAGAACACAGGGCCCTAAGATATCAGAAGCAATTCTGTGCTGACTGGCCTATGAGGAAGGGTGTCCACAGATCTTGTTGTGAGAAGCCCAACTGGAATACATTTTAGAGGCTTATATTAAGTCTAGAGAGTAAGATGTGCATGTCTACTTCCCGTCTTTGATTTTATCCCTTTGTTTGTTTGTTTTACCAGGTATGAAAAAAGAAATATATGCTTGTTACCTGTCTGAGGTTGATGCCTCTGGTTCCAGCATAAGGGCTTTCTTTGAGTGGTTTGCCATAAGGTAGGTCTAAGAAGTTGGATCCTACCTCAAAAGACCTTAATCTCATGTCTCTTAGGACATTCTCTCATCAAGAAATTCTATTTCTATTATTGCAGATTCTAAGTTGCTAGCAAGTCTGGTTACATTTTTTGGACAGAGAATCTTTAGGTGTTTTTTTGTTACTGTGGTTGTTGTTTTGGTTTGCTGCTTGATTCTCTTTTGATTTGTTTTATTTATTTATTTACTTATTTTCCTCTTACATTTATTTCTGCAGACTATGTTACCTGGACTTTCCAGATATAGATTCCTGTTTGGCTGAGGGATGGATCCTCATGCTCTTCTTGTCTCAGAAGGTTTCCCAATTCCAACAAAGTAGATTATTTGCTACTTTCTATTTTCCCTACACAAAATCATCATGGATATCCAAAATTGATGCAGACATGTAGCTGAGCAATTAATATTCTTTATCAGTAATCAAGATCTGACATTAATAATTAGGTACATTTAATTTATGTGGCTACCCTAATATTTAACAAAACTTTTAAGTATGTTCAGTAAACAAAAAGCTAAATTAGAAAAAGAACAATGATGAATTGATATAATACTTCAGCAATCAAGTTGTACACAGATAGTTCTATGAAGCACCATAGAATAATTGGAATTTAAAGTGACTAATGTAGCTAAATAGATACATATTTGATATTGCTTTTGAAAAGGAAAGTAAAAGTTATGGTTTGAAAAATATAATTCTGGAATACAAGAATACAAAAATTTTAATTAAATAATTATGTCAATAATTTTGCTTCTATAAATGAATGTTATGTGTGAATGAAAAAATATATAAAAGACTTCAGATAAAAATAAAATATATAATACCTAATATTATATTTACAAATAATTAAAAATAGTGTATTGCATTGTATGGTATAAATGAATTTTTGTTTTAGGCAAGTTTATTCAAATTGATTCTGGTTACGTTGCTTGTTTTATGGGACTGCTAATTTAAGTATCTCAAAGCATTAAGTACCTTAGAATATTCATTTCTGGCTGGGCACGGTGGCTCATGCCTGTAATCCCAGCACTTTGGGAGGCTGAGGCGGGCAGATCACGAGGTCAGGAGATCGAGACCACAGTGAAACCCCGTCTCTACTAAAAATACAAAAAATTAGTGGGGCGTGGTGGCGGGCGCCTGTGGTCCCAGCTACTCGGGAAGCTGAGGCAGAATGGCGTGAACCCAGGAGGCAGAGCTTGTAGTGAGAGGAGATCGCGCCACTGCACTCCAGCCTGAGCGATAGATAGAGACTCTGTCTCAAAAAAAAAAAAAAAAAAAAAAAAAAAATTCATTTCTTTACTTTAGTATTTAACCCCAAAAATTATACTCTCCTAAAAGGGAAACACATTGTTTTAATTTGTATAAAATACAATTAAACACTTTTGCAAAAAATATATATATATAAAATATATGTTAATATACATAATATATAAAATATATATATTAATACATATAATATATAATATATTATACATTATATAATATATGTTATATATAAATATATATTTATATATATAGTAAACCCAAGTGAATGAGAAATCTGTTAGATTTACTACTCTCACTATAGAGTATAATTTCAATGGATCGCTTGATGACGACAGAAACTTATAAAGAAACCACCGGGTGTTCCTTTTGTGACAACTTTCTATGGATCTTTTTTCTGAAAAGTGTGGTTGACAGCATTTCATGTGTATATGCATCATATCCTGTGTTCTATTGACCCAACTGCAGTTTTGTGGCAAACTTTACCCTGTCATCACAGTATTGAGCCATCGATGACTTGGTCTTACATTTTGGTTAACTACATCACAATGACCACATTGATAAAAAATTTAAAACATAACCCTCATTATTTAAATATAATGGTAGAAGTTGAATGTGTTATAGTAGAAAAACTCAGCGTGTTCAGGCAGTGATTAGTGATGATGAGTTAATAGATAAATACTAGTTTTACAATATCAAAAATGGAGAAATATTTTCAGTAGCTCATATTTTAAGGTCCCTTTAACCACCAGAATTGAAATGCTTGGGTTTAGAACATAATTTTTATTGTATGGGGGTGTCATAAAGTGAAATATTGATCAGTTTTAGGTTGAGGGAAACCTGAGTTTTAATTCTGACGCTGGTACATATTGGTTTCCTTTCTTGACTCTCAGTATCTACTGAATTTTTTTGAGAGAAGTCAACAAAATACTATATGTAAAGTGCCTGATATGTTCTAGACACACTATAATAAGCATTCTTTTTAGTTGTTTATTGTAGTTATTTGATATAACCAGATTTATGAACCACTGTTATTAAGATCTGAAGCAATCTTTGTTGGTAAATAATTTCAAAAATGATGTCCCTCTATTCTAAATGCCTGTCTACCTCCTTTTGTATTTTAAAAAGAGTAAAATAAACTAATCAATAAATGAAACAATTATTCATTTGAAATTTCTCTTATATTTTTAAGATATTAAATGTTTGTTAAGCATGTGACTACCTCCTGAAATTGCCATTTGTTTTATAATAAATTCTCCACTGAGACTATTTTCATCAATAAGTATTAAAAATTTTTACCTCACTTTCCATTATCTCTATGTGTTGGTGTGCATTTTTTTGTGAAATATGAATATGCAAAACCATAATCAGCAGGAAATTTAATTTCCTAACCCAAGTAAGGATAAAATGCAAGTTGTAGATTATCCCACTCTCTAATCACTGAAATATGATATCTTTCAGAACATTGCACATAACTGAAGTACTTTCACCAATTCAACTGGAACTTTTCCAATTGACCCAAGAGGTACTACATAAAATAGAAAGGACCTCAGCATCTTTGTGCCTTCGTTTAGTTAGGCATGGGGGGCATGGTTGCAGAGCTGCCGTTAAGGAAGTTTCCAAATTTGTCCTATTATTTCACAAGTGTGTGAAAGAGTATCATACAAATAATTTTTAAATTAAACTGATCTCTTGTATGCCAGAATAAATCTACGATGAGTTTTATATTGGTTCGGCCCTAAGCAATTGTTTGACCTAATTCCATTTAGTATCCTGGGAGAGGGTAGGGTGGAAGAGACAGAAACTAATTCCTCTGCTAGGAGCACTGAAAAAGTACTCCACCCACCAGTGCTTATACACAGTATGTGGGCTATATAATTGTCAGTGCTGCCTTTGATAAACAGCCATATATCCTAATTACAATTATCCACAGGAAAATAATGTGTCCTTAATAACTGAAAGAAATTTGAGTTTTAAAAACATCACACAATTTAGTAGATAGAAAAAGAAAATGTTACTTTTTGCTCACATATTCTTGTGGAGCATGAAGTTCTGTAAGCAATATGGCCCACAGACCAGCAGCAGTATCTGGAAGTTTCATAGCAGTTCAGAATCTTGGATCCTATCTCAGATATACTGAGATTCACATTTGTGTTTTAACATGATACTCAGGTGTACTGTATGCTCCTCTAAGTTTGAGAAATACTGAGTTCAAGAATCTGAAAGTTACCGTGGGTACAAGAATCCAGACTGCAATAGTCAATAGCATCCACCCAATCCAGACTGTAATCAGCCTGAAGTGATTCATTCACCGTTTACTTTGTCTTATTTACTTGCATATTGAGATGATATTTACTAAATGTTAAGTGAACAAATCTAAGCCTATAGCTCAATGAATTTTTATACATATACAATACCATAGTTCTTTCTCTTCCACATCCATTTTATTGAATGTCTACGTTTTTGGTACTCTCATATTCCGAGAGAGAAATCATATGATCTTGAAGAATGCTACTTTCCTTGGAATTTTAATTTTCAACCTCACTTAGACTTCTAACATTGCAAAGTAATTATTGCCTTTGGTCTTATTCAGCTAAAATTTCCATTTTCTCAAAAGGTATTTCCAACCTTTGTCATCATCCTCAAGGATTCTTCATTTCTGTTATCTTTTTGCTTTCAGTGGATGACCTTTTCCCTTACCTCACCAAGAAAATGGAGGCAATCCAGAGAGAACTTTCTTACCTCCTGCTTCCTCCCTTATTTGTCTTCAAGATTTAGAAACAGTCCCTACATCCATGCTTTCTTACTTGCCTCCTCTTTCTACCTAAAGCAGTGTCTTATCTCCTTCTGTTTACTTGGCCTCATCAGTTTCTTTCTTCCTCTTAATCATTCTATTAATTTAGTCTTCTCATTATACATTTATATTTATAAATGTATATGTAATATATGTTAAATGTAGTTTCATGCATACATAATATATATAAATGTAAATATATGCCATGCATAATCACATCTATATATAAACATATATCATATATTCAAATATATATAAATATATCATATATTTATATGTGTGTATATATATAATTGAGCCCCCAATTGAAAGAAAAATACCCAAAGTTTTCCCTTGATTCTGTGCCACTCTGTAGTTTCTACACCACCTTTCTCTTTAATCTCATTGTCATGCTTCTTGAACTTCTTGATTCATCTCCTTGTTTCCACTTCTGCAACTTTCACGTACGCTTCCTCAACATTAGGTGTGCTTTTCCCACTCCTTTTTTGAAACAATTTCTGCAGATATCATTTGTCGCATTTGCCAAATTCAGTATACACGTTTTTTCCTCATTTGATTTCTATTTGAGTTTTCTGAAGCAATTTCTTAACTTGTCCAGAGTTGTAGTCTGCTTCTCACATTCTAAAACTAAGCTGTGCTTTTTCCATCTGTGCAAGACATGGTGAGAATATTATATAGTTTATAAGTGCAAGTGCGTATTACATTGTTTTATAGCAATTGTGTATAGTTTTTTTTTTTTGTCTTTAACTTACAGAATGCAGTCAAAATGTTTTTCAATCTTACTTACATTAGATTTTTTTTTCTCTCATGCCATCATCAATTTGCTTTGTTTTATTAATATTTAACTGTGTTCATAAAGACCGTGAAATGAATATTTGTAAATGACTATGCCAACACTATGGAATGGAATCTATATGTAGTTTGCTATTAACAACTGCCTAATTTAAAATGTCCTATATATAGTAAGGTTCTGATACTGATTTCCCAGTTTTTATCTTCCTACCTAAGAAAGTTTTCAAAATCTTTAATCAAATATTGCAACATAATTGCCTCTCTTCTTGTATCACTTTTTGTTTTGTTTTGTTTTTCAGATTCTCTTCTATGTGTCCTGTATATCCTTATCACAATTATCTACAAGGGTATGGTTACTTCCTTCTAGTAGGGCCACCATTCCTAACTGAACATTTTAGTACATATGTGAACTTGTTTAAAATTATTTTTAATGAGGTATTTTATTTAAAAGCAACAAACTCATCTTGGAAAACAAGGAGGTAAGAGTAGTCCCTGAGTATGTAATACTCCCTAAATTGGACTTACAAAACAGATATTAATTAACTTTAAAATATTGAAAATAAAAAGATAGGAAAAAATATGCCATGCACATTGACCAAAATAAAGTTGCTCTAGTTTTATAGAAAGCTCAATATGACCATTGGCAGTAATGGAGCAGTTCATTATAATGAAAATATCAATTTTCTATAATGGCATAACAATATAAACATTCATACACCTAATTATGGCTTCAGTGTATGTCAAAAAATAGGCCTAAAAGGAGAAACAGACAAATATAAAATTAGTATTAGAAATTTTAAATTATTTTCATGGAACTGATAAATCATGTGGGTACAAAATCAATCAGGATATTGAGGGTTTAAATAACACTGAGATAACAGTTTGACTATATTTTAAACTGTTTCAAATATAATTGCTTGCATTCTTTTTGAGCAGACATAAAATACATATGTATTGAAGTCGATGATACGCTGCACCATAAAGTAAATAGCAATACATATCAAAGCACTAAAATTATACAGAATACATTCTTTAACAAGTGTTCAATTAACCTAACATCTTAGTCTATTTTTTGTTGCTATAAAGGAGTAGCTGAGTCAGAGAAATTTATAAAGAAAAGAGGTTTATTGGGCTCATTGTTCTGCAGGCTGTATAAGCAGCATTATCCTGTCATCTGCTTCTGGTGAGGGCCTCTGGCTGCTTCCAGTCATGGAGGCAGGCAAAGCAGAACTGCCATTTGCAGAGATTACATGACAAAAGAAGAAGCAAGAAGAAGGTGGGGGAGATGCCAGTCTTTTTTTTTTTTTTTTTTTCGTTTTGGTTTTGAACAACCAGCTCTTGCAGTAACTGATAAAGCAGGAATTCACTGCCCAGAGAGGGCATTAATCTATTCATAAAGAGTTTGTCCCCATGACTCAAACACCTCCCACAAGCCCCTACCTCCAATATTGAGGATCAAATTTCAAACGAAGATTCTGGGGAACAAATATCCAAACCATAGCATTCTTCCCATGGCCCCCCAAAGTTTATGTCTTTCTCACGTACAAAACATAATCATTCCATCCTTACAGTTCTCAAAATTCTAAACTTGTTCCAGCATCAACTCAAAAGTCCAAGGTCCAAAGTCTCATCTGAAACTCAAAGTATAATACATTTCTTCTAGCTAGGACTCCGTAAAGTCAAAATCTTAGATATTATTTACTTCTAAGATACAACAGTTGTATAATCATTGGGTACACTTTCCTTTCTTAAAAGGGAGAACTTTTCCAAAAGAAAGGGGTAACAGGCCGAACACATGTCTAAAAATCAGCAGGACAGACATCCACTCTTAAAGTTTTAGAATTATTCCCTTTGACTTCATGTCCACATCCCAGTCACGCTAGTTGGAGGGGTAGGCTCCTAAGGCCTAGGGGTGTCATGGCCTCATGGCTTTGCTGCGTGCAGACTACATATTGCTCTCATAAGTTGAAGCTGAATGTTTGTGGCTTCTCTATCCTGAAGGTGCATGCTGCCAGTGGCTGTATCATTCTAGAATCTGGAGGTCAATGGACCTGCTACCCCAGTTCTACTAGGGATTGCCCTAATAGAAGCTCTCTGCTTGTATCTCTGCCTTTGCTGTAAACTTCTTCCTGAGCACCTAGGATTTCTGATACATCCTCTAAAATTTAGTTGAAAGCCAGTAAATCCACTCCACTCTTCCATTCTACATGCCTACAAACTTAACACCACATGGAAGCTGCAAAGATTTGCCACTTGCTCTCTCCAGGTTGGTGGTCCAAGCAGTACATAGAACTTGATGAGCCCCTGCTGGAGCCAGAGTGGCTAGGATGTGGTCAACAGCATCTTGAGGTAGCAAGGGGCACCAATTGTCCTCGTAGGCCTCTGGGACTGTGAAGGGAGGGCTTGCATTCAAGATTTCTCAAATGCCTTTGGTGCCTATTTCCCATTGTTCTGAGTATTTGCATATGGCTCCCTTTTAGTCACAGAAATCTCTTTAGCAAGTGGTTGTTCTATAGCACCCTTAGATTCCCCTCCTGGAAACATTCTTTCCTTGTCTACCAGCCAGGCTGTGAATTTTCCAAATTTTTATGCTGGGTTTCCCTTTAATTGTAATTTCCATCTTTAGGTCACTCTTTTGCTGCTGTATCTGATCATAAGTTATTAAAAGCAGACACACCACTTCTTAATGCTTTACTGATTAGAAATTTCTCTGCCAGATTCCCTTAGGTCATCACTCCTAGATTTGGCTTTCTGCCAAGCCCTAGGGAATGGACATAACAGAGCCAAATTCTTTGCTAAAGCATAACGTGGGTGATCTTTGCCTCCATTCCCAGTATCATCCTCTTTTCCATCCGAAACCTTGTTAGCATGGCCCTTAATATCTAATTTTCTACCAGCACGTTGGTTACAACCACTTAACAAATATCTAAGAACTTCTAAACTTTTCCTAGTGTTTTTGACTTCTTTTGAGTTCTCCAAACTCTTCCAACCTCTGCCCATTATCCAGTTCCAGAACCGTTTCACATTTTCAGGTTTCCTTGTAGTGACACTACACTCTTCAGTAACAATTGTTTAAGTCTGTTTTGTATTGCTATAAAGGAATAACTGAGTCTAAGTAAATTATAAAGAAAAGAGGTGTATTTGGCTCATGGTTCTGCAGATTGTACAAAAAGCATGGAGCCAGCATCTGCTTCTCATGAGAGCTTCAGGCTGCTTCCACTCATGGAAGAAGACAAAGCGGAGCAATAGTGTGCAGAGATCACATAGTGAGAGAAGCAGTGAGAGAGAAGGAAGGTGCCAGACTCTTCTTAACAACCAGCTGTTGTGGGAATAAATAGAGAACTCACTCACTCACCCACCTCACTCTGCCTCTCTAGAAGGAAATTAATCTATTCATGATTAATTTCTGGTCTGCCCCCAGACCAAAACACGTCCCATTAGGTCCCCATCTCCAACATTGGGACAATATTTTAACATGAGATTTTTAGGGACAAACATCCAGACTATAGCGCTTAATACATATTAGAAACTCCTGACAAAACAAAGGCATAAATAATCAAAATAAATGAGAAATTACCATCACTGCAAATCTTGTTAGCATTACATAGATAATGAAAGCATATTATGAACATATTTTATTGAATGATTTTGAAAATTTATATGAAGTTAACAATTGTCTATGAAATGCACAATTTACTGTGTGCTACTAAATCCATCAAAGCAATATAATACTAATTAAAAACTTTCCTGACAAAAATCTTCAGTTTCAGATGGCGTCACTGGTGTATTTTTCAAACACTGAAATAATATGTAAATTAATTTACCTAAAATGTCCTAGGAAATAATAATAATAATAATAATAATAAGAAGAAGAAGAAGAAGAAGAAGAAACACTTTCTAACTAATTTTAATAAGTTAACATTATCTTGCTACTAAACTTCATATAAATATTACAAAAATGAATAATTCATCTCTCTGATACAGACACAAAAATCTTAAGCAAAATGTTAACAAATGAAATTCAATACTGTTAAAATGATAATATATTATAAAAATATACAGCTTATTCTAATAATGTAATGTTGGATTAACATTTTAAAAGTCAGTCACTTTATCACATTAATAAATAAGGAAAAATATATGAGTGTCTTAACGGAGGTAGAAAAAACATTTGAACAAAATTCACTTTTTTGGTCTAACAACTCTTAATAATCTAGGACTAGAAAAGAATATCTTATTCTGAAAACAGAATTCACCAAAATTATATTTAATGTTTAGACAATGGATCATATCATTAAAATCAGAAAATATATAGGAATATTGGCTGCTACCACTTTCAATCAACCTTGAAATGGAGGTCCTAACAAGTGCACTTAGGCAGGATAAAGAAGTAAAAAGTATAAGTACAGCACAAAAAACTCTAATACTGGTTTTTAGCAAATGAATTCATTGTGTTATTTAAAATTCAAAAGGTTATTTAGATAAAGTATTAGAATTAATATCTGAAACTAACAAGATCACTAGATTGTAGAACTCTATACAAAATTAATTATATTTCTATATAGTGAGAGAAGCCATTTGGAAAACACATTTTTAAAATATAATTAATTTATAATAGATTCAGGAAAGAAATACACAAAAATAACTCTCAGAAAAGTATGTAAGACTTCTATACCAAAAACTTTATAACATTTTTGAGATAAATTTAAAAACTCAACAAAATCAACATTTAATACGCCAATAGCCTAGTTTTATGATGATGTAAATCCTACAAAAATTCTTCTAAAGATTCAATACAACACTCATCAAAATTCCACCAAGTTGTTTGTGAAAAATTGAGAGGATGATTCTAAAATGAACATTCAAATGCAAAGAAAATCTTACAGAACAAAATTAGAATTCTTATAGTTACAGATACAAGATTTATTACAATACTCTAAAAACTAAGACATTGTGTTATATACAAATATACAAATAGAATAGAACAGAAAGGATAGAAACACACATATATCAGTATTTGATTTAAGATAAGAGTGGCACTGAAAAGCAATGTAGACATGTTTTTATTCAAAAAGTGATCCTGAGTTAACTAAACGTATATACAGAATAAAATGAATCTTTACCTCTCCTATACACAAAATAAATTGTTGGTAGATTGTGAGAGAATATCTTTAATATTTCAGTAAGTAAAGATTTCTTTGATAAAATTACAAAAGCTCTAACCTTAAAATATATTTCAAACATTTTGGCAAAATAAAATGATAAAGTTTTGTTAATCAACAGCTCGCTACAAGATATACATTTTCTGCAGTATATCTGATCAGCAAAGAACTTGTATCCAGTACCTAAAGAGCTACCCCCAAATAGAAACATACATATAATCCAATTAAAATTAGGCAAATAAATGAACAAACACTTTATAAATGAAGTTACCCAAAAGGCCAATAAACAAATGAGTGCTCAACCTCATAAGTCACCAAGGAAATGAAAATGAAAATCATACAGTACTCAGGATGTAAATTGTTACACCCACCATTTTGGAAACATTTTCCAATAAGATAGCATATGACTTAGCAATTCATTCATAAGTATATGCCCAAAATAAATTCTTATATATATTAACAGAAAAACCCAAAAATGTGTTTCTCAAATGTAGATGAAACATAAGTTGTGGTTTCTGATACATAATCAATGTGAAAATATCATCCATTAGAATTTACATATTAATTTATTTTGAAAAGTCGCACTGAATTAGAAAAAAAAAATATATGTAAGTATAGCAAAGGAAGAAAGGGCTTCAGCTAGGCAACAAATGCCATTAAAGATCAGAAAGTGCATATTGGCAACTATAGTTCCCCCTTGCCTAATGTTTTTCATTCCCGCCTCAGAAGTGCTATTAAACAAGCCTAATCCTAGACCTTTAATAAGGATCACTGACCAGCAGGACAAATGCCAAGAAAACATGCTAATGGCTCTTTAAATACAAGTCTATTTAAGGCACTATTTAACAGATTAGTCAAACTGATTTCTTGGCAGTTCCCACATTATTATGACCAAGACTCTGCCTGTGGAAACAGTCTGTGTTATAACCTTTCAGAGAAACACATCTTTTACCCAGGCCTCAAAGAATTCCCACAAAGATCCAAGGAATGTGAGCTCCCAACTAAAAAATAAATCACAAAACCTTCTGCATGGATAACTTGGTCTTGCAGAAATTGCTACTGCAGCCACTAGAAAGACAGACAGAGAGAGAGAAACAGAGAGAGACAGAGACAGAGAGAGAGAGAGAGAGACAGAGACAGAGAGAGAGAGAGAGAGAGAGAGAGAGAGAGAGAGAAACTATTCCATGGTCTAAAGGTAAGCCTAAATTGAGTGCTTCTGATTCGTGAAGCTTGGGTCACATGGCTATTCCCTAGCTAGGAAAGCCAGAATGTTTAGCTTTTCTAAAGGAAGATGATATTTTACCCCTACCAAGACTTATAAGGTAAAGAATTACCAACATTAAAACAGGAGCTCAGTTGACGGTCACCAAAATATTGTAATTGTCTAATAAAAATGTAATATTTCTTCTGAATCTCAATTCTACCCCTGGTTTACTGCTTTACCACATACAGAGTGCCTGAAAGGTAATTACCAGGCCTTATAATACAGGACTAATTTGACACTTGTCATAAAGATCTTAGAATGCTCTGGTACACTCCGTTTCTCTTTTTTGTTTTCCTCCCTGTCTTCTTCCTTCCTTCCTTCCTTCCTTCCTCCATCTATCTCGTTTTTCCTTCCTTCCTTTCTTTCTTTTTGAATTATTCTCTTCTCCATCATTTTTACCCAAATGGTATAAGAATGATGTATAAAATGTTATATTGATTAGTAACTAAGTAGACGTTAAAAATTTAGTTGGTCTGACTCTTACATATTTAATGGACTACTGTGTAATTGTGGCTAATAAATTTGAAGAAAATAAGCTGATCGAATTTAACACATACAAAACAAAACCAATCAGGGGGACACTTTTTTTTGTTTGAATTGTCATATCTCATAACAAAAATTTGAAATTGTTTTAGACATTGATTTAAAACACCCAAGATGTGCCTATTCAGTTTGGCTCCAGCTAATATGCTGTGTCTGTATAAGTATGTTTGAAATTTCAAAAACTATGAAGAGTGTGACTTAAAACTGTAATTTCATGTCCATTGAAAGATTCCTTGTCAGTTGACCATTCATGTAACACCTTAAATTTAGTGTCATTTTGGTCTTGGGGATTTCCTGTGAATTTCAATCTTATTTGGTTTATTTTGCTTGTTTTGTTATGTTTTGGTAAATAACTTGAGCTTTCCCAGGCTTGATTTAAAGTGTGAGATTTCCTGAGTTGGTGACATTGCTGAAGTGAGCTTTGGATCATTTATCTCTTACATTTTGTCTAATCCATAAAAAATGTCAAAACCCCTCCTTTATAACTTGACTTTTTATTGTTTCAAACCACCATGAACACCCATGGTTTCTACATAATTTCAGTACTAACACAGAAGTAAAAGGAATACAAAGTGCTTGAAAAATCAGAAGTCAGACATTCTACTACTCCAGGACAAAATTTCATGTACACACCAATGTCCAGCTTTTATCTAATATTTCTAACCCTTTTTTCTGTACCCATTTAGCTACTATAGGCACTACCAAAGGCATAATTTGACAGCAGACACTTATATTGAAGGCCTCAATAAGAAAAAAAATACTTATACTCAATGAGCATGTGAATTCACTTCTTCTACTGCCATTAACTATATAGAAGTTCATTCAATTATGGTAAATTCAAATCTTATTCAACAACTGTCTTGTTTTTCTTAAAATTAAGCGATGGTTATCTATTTTAACTAGATTTTCATGAGATATTTATTTAGATGATATTTTCAGTCTCTTTTGTAATTTTGTTAATACCAGACTTGCCTGTATGGAATGCAAGATTAATAACATTCCTGAAAGCAGAGAAGAAAGTTCTCATTCATATGTTATTGTTATAAAAGCAGCAGATGTTACAAAGTTTCAGAACTTGCAATCCAGCTAATCATTTACCACTTCCTCATTCAATAATTCATTCACTAGCAGTTCTCATAATTGAGACCCACAAGTATTCCTTTAGTCTAAGAAGACATTATATGATATCATCTGTAAAAATATGATTGCTGTTTCCTGATTATAACAGACCAATATTGTGAGACCTCTCATTTTTGTACAACCCTGGGAACAGAGTTAGTATTATTTTTATTCTGATAGAAGAAAACAAGGTTCATGAGTTTTCAATGCTCATCTTTAAATCTTTCAAAACACCTCGTACTTGGAAAAAAATCTAGAGGCAACAATTGAAAAGAGCATTGCATCAGGATGAAGAGACCATGGTATTCTGCTGCTCCTTTGGCTAAGGATTGTTTTCTGGTCCAGTTGGAGGCCCCAGAGAGTGAGCTATGGCAGACTCATTAAGAAGGATTATAGAAATCCAACTTGGAAAATGGGGTATAGCTTTACTGCCAGCTGGAGATGAAAGATATTTCTAGTTCTTACAGCAATCAAAGTTCAGAAACAGTAAAATAAACAAAAAATGTAGGACTGGTAGATTATTTTGCTCTGGAACTAGTAGACAAAATTTTCTTTTACTGGAGAGGCTTCATTTTCTCAAGAGTTTTGTAAATGTTTTTTCCCTAACAATTGTTAACATATTACATTAGCCCAGGTAAAACTTGATCCAGCTGAAGTCCATCCATATTTCTACACCTTTGGCTTGTTTGTTAGTAAGGACTTCCACCACCAAAAAGACACATATTCGGCTTAAAGGCTGTCTTCTCCATAGCCTTACACAATCTACCCTGGGCTTTGTTTTTATGTTTATTATGAAGCTTTTTTTTAAGCTTTCATGTATTGTATGTCAATATTTGCTTTCTTATTTGAATTGTTTGCTACAACATGCCTCTCTAGTTTATAAAATCCTTGAATATGAATACAATATCTAATCTTCTTTTATAATCACATATTGCTTTTATATAGCAAACACTCAGTAGAAGTTTATTGAATGAGTAAAGGTATATATGTAGGCATGAATAAATGAATGAATCAATCAATTTAGATGTCTAGCTTTTGTGCCAAGAGCGATTCAAAAACTCTACTTAAGGTAAATATTGATGTATCCACCCTGGTAGCATTTGATTACCATTAAATGTATTTATTCATAACATGTTTAGTTTAACTCAAATTATTAACCAATGTGTGCCAGGAGAGTCACTATTTAATATTCTCATATAAAATATCTAAAAGGGTAATGATGTCATAAGATTTAATGAGTTACCCTAAAGAGAACACTTAGAAGAGTAGCTGACACACAGCAAGTACTAGACAAGAGCTTGTGAAATAAAATTGATCACGGAATGATCTCTGAATGATCACAGAAGAGGTAGTCTGTATAGATTCTATGTATAATTAAAAATGATAAAAGAAACAGCATCTTACTTGACACATAGTAGGTTTTCTATCATGTAAAAATAACAAATATTATAAAATTTTAATTTATCTTCAATAAATCTACATTGAACTGAACTTTTTTTTTAATAGTGTAAAAATTTCAAATCTAGACTGGAAGCTTCTCCACTGATCTGAAATTTGATTTTCTCATTGATTATAGTGGTTGTTCAGTAAATGTTCAAAGGGAGTAACAATTAGGTCCTCCACTTATATTCCTGTAAAAGATCACTTATCTTTTGACATCTGTTGAATTTCTAGCCAACTTTATATATCTCTTTGACCACTTCAACTTCTAGGCTTTCTCCTGTGCCAAAGCAGATAATTCCTGGTTTTTAATAAGCTGCATAATTTAATTGTTTTATTCCTTACTCATTTGTTATCCTTGTTGCCAGACCCAGTGTTGATCCAGTAGAAGAGCTAACCAAGCAGGATGCCTTTCCTCGAGCAGAGCTTCCAGGGCAATTGAAATCACATGAGGCAGGAAAGGAAGCAGAACAGGAAGCCCATCAAGAACAGAATTGCATCTAAGGATGATTGCAAAGGATCAGTAAAGAAGAAGTGCTGCCTATTCACAATAGCAAAGACTTGGAATCAACCCAAATGTCCATCAGTGACAGATTGGATTAAGAAAATGTGGCACATATACACCATGGAATACTATGCAGCCATCAAAAAGGACGAGTTTGTGTCCTTTGTAGGGACATGGATGCAGCTGGAAACCATCATTCTTAGCAAACTATCACAAGAACAGAAAACCAAACACCGCATGTTCTCACTCATAGGTGGGAACTGAACAATGAGATCACTTGGACTCAGGAAGGGGAACATCACACACCGGGGCCTATCATGGGGGGGGGGGGGAGGGGGGGGAGGGATTGCATTGGGAGTTATACCTGATGTAAATGACGAGTTGATGGGTGCAGCACACCAACATGGCACAAGTATACATATGTAACAAACCTGCACGTTATGCACATGTACCCTACAACTTAAAGTATAATAATAATAAATAAATAAATAAAAAATAAATAAATAAATAAAAGAAGAAGTGCTGCAATGTTCAAGGAAAGATAATTACAGCCCATAGAAAAGAAACAAATGAGATGTAAAGAGCAGGACAGATGAAGGAGGAGCATTTGAGGAAATGTAAGACAGAAGGAGGAAAAATAGTTTATTCGTTTGGTTGTAACCAAACTGACTTTGCTAGAGTTGAAATAGGATGCTTTAACTACAATTAAATTCAACTAGGGTAGACTCTACTTAAACATATAGTGCTTCCAGGAAATAAGACATTTATTAAAACAAAAAATATTAGATATCCTCTATGTTGCAGATCTTGAATATATGTACACAAATGAATAAAAAGGGGGCTTCAGAGGCTTGTACTATAGAGAGAAATACACAAATCCAAAAAAAAAATTATGTAAATGCAGGTCTCATAGCTACTTGGAAATAATTTTATTTGTCTTTAATTATATGCTTGCTGTATTCTCTATGGCAATTAATAAAAATGTTTCTCACTCATCCTAAGGCTTTTATTTTCTCCTCACCCCTTTATCTTTGTGGAACTCTCTCCTCCCGCAGTTCTGGGAGATGGGGATATTCTAGCTTAGGCCCTCCAAATCTTCTTTTTAATTTGATCACAATATTTTTCTTCTTTTCTTTCTCCTTTTAGCTGCCAGCTTCAGAAACATTTGACCTTCTCCATTTAAGTCCAAGGTGAAAGTTTCTGCATGAGTCTTCTTCTTTTTTACATTAATTAGAACACGGTTCTAGCAATTACCTAATCTTTATCTTATATTTTCAATCTTTCTTTCTTGACTCCTTCCCCTGTACCATTGACTGTGCTCAGGTCATCTCAATCTGACAAACATTATTAAATATGATAAACTTATAAACTGTCTTTTGTGAGCTGACTTTTGAGGAAAGCAATCCATATTCCTGCCTTTGTCCACTATCAACTCATTCAGCAAATGACTTGGTTTCTGGCATCTGCTTCTATCCACCTGTTAGATCTGTTCTCCAGAGGGTACCAATGATCTGTTAATTACCAGTCCCAATATAGATACCTGTTTCAGTGTCAGGTCTTTACTTCCAAGTTGCATTTAGTCCTGTGAACTAATTTATTTTGAGACTCACTTCATCTTGACTTGTACTCTCAAAGATTTCTTTTTTCCTATATATTTCTACTCAATAGTTGTCTCCTTCATTGTCTTAGAAGACTTCCAAGGTAGCAGCAAGTTGTAACTAATTACATGGCTCGGTGTTCAACACTGCTAACCCAACTGTATTTATTTGATGTGATAAATACTTTGTATATAGTGCTTAACATGCAGTAGGCCATGTCCCAAGTATTTGTATTTTTCTCTTTGATTCCATCCCAGATATTACTACCATCACTCAAATGACTTCACATAAACACAGAGTTTCTTGAGTATGTATTAAAATGGTAGCTGTTCTTTTCCCTTTAAAAGGTCAAGATCATTAAATTCCTTTCTAATGCTCCAGAGAGAGAAATGGAGAAAGAGACATATACTTGGGAGGTGTAAAAATGAGGCATGTTTAGGAAGAACAGAGAAAAATAACATCTGCATTTTGCAGACACTGCAAATGAGAAGAAAGAGAAACCCTTCTGGTTTTTATACTTCCTACATCTCTATAAAAGTTAAAGCCTCTAAGATCACAGAATATGTAACTAAGTTCAATGAAGATTTATGTTTAAATACTTTGCAATTGCAGTCAAGAAAACTGAGAATTATATTTAACTGTTAAGCAATGTGTGTGTATACAGTTTATTCCATAACGCATTTTTATTTGTTTTATTTTTAGAGAAATATAAAATAAAGAATTCTTTTAGATAAGGACATTAGAAGTTAAAGTTCTGGCATTCAATGTGGGTAGAATAGATAAGCAATACCAAATGCTGCTTTATTAAAGTTTCTTTCTATTTGCATCTGTTACACATTTACAGATCTATTAGGCAATATAGTGCACTATGTAACTATTACTAATTTCTGCTGACACTCTTCACAAATACAGGTGAGCATATTATTATTAAAATATATCTCTTGATAGTTTCACTCTCTATAACAAACGGCACTTTTTTTTTAAAAAAAAGCTTCTAATTATCTTATTATAATTTAATAGTATATTAATGAATTGAGAAAAATACAGTCATGCACAGTATAATCTTGACTTAGACCACAATAGGCTATATATATGATGCAGATCCTATAAGATTATAATGCCTTTTCTATGTTTAGGTATAAACATAGGCAACTGTACCTTTTATATATTTAGATATATTTCAATGCACAAATACCATTGTGTTTCTGTAGCCTACAGTATTCAGTACAGTAATACGCTGCACAGGTTTGTAGCCTAGAAACAATAGGCTACATACCTAGGTTTGTAGTAGGCTATCCCATCCAGATTTGTGTAAGGGCACTCTTTGATGTTCACATAACAATGAAATCAGTTAAAGCCATATTTCTCAGAACGTATCTTGCTGTTCAGGTAGCCATCACTGTAGCTGAATGCGGCCAAATATTTCCTAGAAAGTACCAAAGCCTGAATGAGAAAAACTCAACTTCAGTTCAATTAGTAGATATCAAATTAAGGAAGAAATGTGGTAGGCTCAGATTAATATCTTTGAGAAGCATTGGAAGATTTTGTGGAGGGAGAATTAAGAAGAGAGAGAACTATGTAGTAAGTGGTGTGTAAGGGCAAAGGGGAAAGGGCGACATGACAATACTGCATCACAGTTGGAGCTGACTGAGGTGAAACATCAGAGAAACATGCTCAGCAAGCTCACATGCTAGAAGACACTTGGCGACATCTTTATTTGGATCAACTAAGAAGAATTTCACTGTACTAGTTCCAGTGTATGTCGTGTTTTGTGTTGATGTTGTGGTTCTTTGTTTTCTTTTAGTTTGTTTGGTCGTTGCGGTGTGCCAACAGATTGGCCTCTTTTACCAGTAAATACTCCTAGTTTCTCTGATTAACACTAGTTACTATTTATATTAAAATTATGCATGATTTTAAATAATTTTCAGTCTTTCGGTAAAGGCAGCTATTATGCAAACAATGTAGAATTTTATATGGTAATGTCAACATTTATGAAGAGCAGGGCTTCCCTTGGGCCTATGAAGTACAAGAGAAACACAAAAACTCATGGTCATTCTAGGTATATTCACATTTATCTGGAGATACAGACTATAGTAGACACATTAGTGCCTTCCTTTCACATGGTGGTCAGACTCAGGAGGCCCCTGTCAACACCACCTTCTTGATAAAAATGATAGGGAGAAAGGTCGTTGACATTTCTTGTAAATCTCATAGGATCATCTTTGTGGGATTTTTTCTGATATGAAAGCTTTTCCCCCAGGTTTAGCTGACCGAGAATGATTTTTAAATAATCACCATAGTCAATGAAACATGACAACAACCAATAAGCATATCATGGCCACATTCTAATATTGGTGAGTGGGAAGTGTGTTTAAAAATCGTAGTTATAACATTTGTTTGAATTTCTGAGCATACTTCAATCTGTTTCATTCACATTAAAATTTGTTTCATGTTAAAAAATTAAGTTAAAAAATTCTTACAGCTCTTATTATGAGAAATGCTAAACAAATGTCACCTATTTTTGTATTTGTTTAATAGTTAAATAAATCTGTTTGTTTTGAATGTGTTACAGGGACAAATGAGCAAAATCTGCTTCTGTAAAACTTGGACAAACACTGGCTTCTCAAGAGTTTGATCACTGAACTCAATATGTGTTATATTTGAGAAAAGTGAATTGTTAATTGGATGTATAATAAGATAATGAATGAAAAAACAATATTTTAAAAATAGTTGTTCAAAATTACAGCAGCAAATATTTTGTTGGGCACAGCTAGTTAGAGATTACTATCTTTGATTTATTCTTCATAGGTTTTATATCTATCTATCTATCTATCTATCTATCTATCTATCTATCTATCTATCTATTGCCAGTTTCTGATTAGATGCAATTTCTCCTTGACCTGAGAAATACAGGGAAAAAAGAAGTCATGCAGAGAGAACATTGAAGATCATAAAAGACAAAAGTTTCAATTTACCATTTTTTTTGGGTCCAGTCCTAAAGATCCTTTATGTCTAAAAAGCTCAGTGGGAACAATACAGCCTGTGCTGTAAATATTCTAGTCATACGAGTTCATTATTTCCAAAAATGAACTGAACTGAACTGCCAGTCAGATGTTCTCTTCAACTCAAACTAAAATTAAGAACCAGAAGTGCATGACAATAGATGTTACACCATTTCGTTATTCTCATGATTGATTTTCCAAAAACCTAAGTCTTCAATTCAGTTAAGGAAAGCTAGTGATTCCAATCTGATTATCTGTTTAGTCTACAGCTCATCTTTAAGGTAAGCATTTCAAGAACACATGTCAATTATTAGCTGAAAAACTACTGAATGCCAGAGATGTAAAGATACTTCAAAAAATAAACCAATCTCTAGTTACTGTAACTAATGTAACAATACTACAAAGAGAAAGACATATTTGCTGTAATACTTTCCCCTCAAATTTGTAGCTACAAGTCATCCATTTTCTTCCTTCTGTATTTACTATTTTCCTTTCAAAAGAATCTGAAATGAAATAGGCCCAACTATGGTATCACCATCCTGACTCACGTGGCCTTCGCGATTACTGCCAAAGCTACAGATTTCTGTGACACGGTAATATTTAGGGTGGTCACAGAGGGCTTATTCATATTGCTACGTGTCTAGCAAGACCATTTCTAGGTCTTCACCAGCACTCTGGACAAAATGGCAAAGTGAGTGGAGTTTTCTCCACGGGCTTTCCACTTGCTTTCTTCTTCCTCAGGTACAGTTTATGTTACCCATTTGCTTCCATTCCCCTTCTCACGCCCACTTGCAGGAGTACAGATGTTCTAAGATGGCCTCTAAGTTTCCAAAACCAATTCTATCCTTTGATGATCTCTCTGGGCCCATCCTTTCTAAAGTAACTATTCAAAAATTACTTTTCCTCACACCATGGAACTATAATTTTTTTTCTCCATATATAACAGGAGATTTCAGTTTCTAATATGGATCTTGTAAAATCAATGTAGATTTCAGTTTCTAATACGGATCTTGATATTTAGCCTCCCAATCTGAACTTTGTTCTCTATTTCCTTATGATTGGTGAATAATTATGGCATCAATGGATATTTTAATTACTAATTATAATTTAGAGTTATTATACTCAAACTATCTGAAATTATGGTTGATTGCAATAGCTTTATAGCTAAGATATTTTTAGTATTCACTATAGATCAGGTATGTTAAGTATTATGTGCATATTATCTTATTCAAAACTGCAACAACTCTTGGGTAGATAACATTATCTATTTCAATTTTATGTAATAGGAAACTGACAAACAAAATGGTTAGGTGCCATGCTTATGGCCACATAATTAGTGGATACTAGAGCTGGGGTTTGAAACTAACTCCCAAACTCACTTATTCCTGCAATGCCTCTTCTGAAACTTGGGCATTGATTCCTGACTTGGCCATCTAGATACAGGTTTCACTTTATTCATCTATAATGTGGCCTTTTATGTTACTGTCCAGTCTTACCTAATCATCAACATTAGTTTTTTTCCTTTGCTCTCACAGTGTCAACGACTACCCGTGTCTTTTCTATATAAACAAGCCTCCTGTCTGTAAATGAGATTGCATACTGCCAACAGGGTTCTGACCATCTATTCTAGACCAGTTCCCAGTCTCAATCCCTCCTGGTCAGCATTATCTAGCAACTGATCAACTTTTCCAAAAATTAACCAATATTTATGTTTGTTGCTGTAATTAAGCAGGTAAGTTACACAGTTGGAAAGAAATATCAAAGCTTCTAATTTCTTGTTCACATTTTTTCAACTAAAAAATTGTGATAAACCTTAGATAACAATGTAACAGCTTAGCTATTATTAAGTGTATTTTAGGGGTATTAAGTACATTCATATTATTTGTATCTTGATAACTCTTTATATCTTGCAAAATTGAAACTCTACACACATAAACAATAATTCCCCATTGTCCCTTTCCTTCAGTCCCTGGCAACTACCATTCTACCTTTGTGTCTAAGAATTGGATTACTTTCGATAACTCCTGTAAATTGAATTATACAATATTTGTCTTTTTTGACAGCCTTATTTCACTTAGCTTAATGTCTGCAATGTTCATCCATGTTGTAGCATGTATCAGAATTTCCTTCCCTTTTAAGCTTAACAAATATTCCATTGTATTTATATACCAAATTTGGCTTGTTCATTTATCCATCAGTGGACATGAGTTGTTTCCACCTTTTAGCTATTGTGAATAATACTACTATGAACATGAATGTGCAAATATCTCTTTGAGATCCTGCCTTCATTTTTTTGGACATATACCCAGAAGTGGAATTGCTGGATATGGTAATTTCATTCTGTTTTTAATTTTTTGAGGAAGTGTCACACTATTTTCCACACCTGCTGCACCATTTGCATCACCACCGACAGTGTGGAAGTATTCCAGTTTCTCCACATCCTCATCAACACTTGTCAGTTTCTCATGTTTTGTAGTAGCCATGCTGTCTTGTTCACTACCTCTCTATAAACTTACCTCCATACTTCTAGACAAGGTATTCATAAATTATAGATTAGATAAAGTAATATTTTTGATAGTTTTAGAGCCTTCAATTTTTATTAGCAAAAATTACATCCAGTTAATTATAATAACAACCTACATATTCTATAGGGATTTTTTAACTTTAAATAATCTTTTGCATATGCTATGTCATTTAATCCTTACAACAGTAATAATACTCATGATGAAAAAACTAAGTTGCAGAGAAAAATGTACCAAAACATAGACCTAGTAAGATGCAGATTTAAGATTCAAGACAAATATTTCTAATTGTGATGATTTCTATCATTATAGTATTTTGGTTAATAACCTAACAAGCAAAATGTTCCTGTTTTAGTAATTTTCTTTATCTGTTTCAAAACTTTGGCTGAAGCAAGAAGAAGACCGTAGTTATTCTTCATTTAACTTCTCTTAGCATTCTGCCAAAGTTGTTTCAGGGCTGAATGAAAGCATCAAAAGTTCACAATAACAATAAAAAAGAGACCACACATCCCAGTTTGGCTGAGAGAATGCTTATTTGATGTCTAAAACAGGACATACTTGAGAGTGAAAATGCTCTGCTTTAGAGAATAAATTATGTGATCACTTTAATAATAGCTAATATTTATTATGTGACAGACACATTATAAATCACTTTACATATACTATTCTAACTTACTTAATTCTCACAGCAATCTTTTGAGACACACACCATTATCATACTCATTTTAGCAATGGTGAAGCTGTAGACCAAAGAGGTTATGTCACATGCTGAAGGTCATAAAGACAGTAAATGTTGGAGACTGGGTACAAACCCAGACCAATGACTCCAGAAATTCCTGCTTTAATTCTACCATTACTGAAAGCCACTCATGATAAACTCTGATATTATTTCTAAGCTCTCATCCTGCTCTTACAAATGATGAACTGTCTTCTGCAGTCTCATAACGAGTCTCCTCTCCCAAATCATATTTGCTGGCTGCTCTTCTTTTAATAATAACAAGACCACTCTTTCTTCCAGTCACCTACATTAGAGTCATTTTTGACTACTCCCTTCTTGCCATATGCAAATTTTACCATTTCTTCATCAAAAGTAATGAAGGTAAAAATTTAATCAGATGGGTAGCATCAAAACATGGAAAATAAAGAGTCCTGGCAAAGAGCTGAAGAAACTGAAACATTGATGCTGGTGGTAATATAACATGTACAGCCACTTTAGAAAAGAGATTGGCAGTTCTTTGAAAATTTAAAACGTGGAGTTTCTATATGACCCAGGACTGTGACTCTTAAGTACATACACAAGAGAATTAAAAACACAAGTCCAAACAAAAATTTGTATGTAAATATTTACAAAAACAGAAACAACCCAAATATTTATCAATGAATGAATGGATTAACAAAAATGTGATGTACCCATACAAGAAAATATTCATCCATAAAAAGGAATGAAGTGATAGTACATATATTAATTGGAAGAAGCCAAACACAAAAGGCAACATATTGTAGAATTTCATTTATATGAAATATCCAGAGTAGCCAAATCCGTAAAGACAATTAAGTAGATTCGTAGGTGCCAGGAGCTGGAGTGTGGGGAGACTGCTGTTGGATATGAGGTTTCTTTTTCAAGTGATCAAAATATTCTTAATTAGATAGCAGTAACAGTTGCACAACCTTGTGAATGTACTAAAACCACTAAATTGTACACTTTAAAATGGTAAGTTTTATGGAATATGAAAAAATAATCAGAGAAAAGTATTTGATGGACTAAAATCACGTTTGTTTCAATTGTTGGGAGAAATAATCCATTATGTTTTTAAAAACTGTTTTTGCCAAGTAATCTAATAGTTAAGCATCACCACCTAAATAGTTTTCAAAAATAGTTTTATAAATCATGCCTATTGACTTAATTGACAGATAATTGCCATTAATGTAAAAATAAGTCATTAAAAATGGATTAATTAAAATCTCACAAACATGGAAAAGTCTACGTCTATTCTGTAAATAAACATTTAAATCAAATGTATTTACTTCTAACTTAATTAACAGTTTGCAAGCAGTAATTACATGAGATAAAATCTTTTTGTATTAAAATTATATTAAAACTAGAGAAAATTCGCAGTGTCCCTAATATTGTTGCTATTTTCTCATCTTACTTGGAGTAGGAGAATAAAATTATCTTATGAAATTATGTTGATTTCTACAATTGCCTTAGAAAAATATAGTTTTTTTCTTGAGACATGCCAAAATTTCTAAGAAAATAGAAGTACAAACCTAATGTTGAATAATCATTAAAAACATCAATTAGTTAATGAGAATTAAAAGTCCACTTGATTTAGAATGGAACCTTTAAAGCTTTTTAGTGTTTATTGTTTCACTATTTGTTTAAATTGTAACCAAATTTAGTATGATGCCAAATAGTTTTAATGGATGGGAATTTAAAGTGAACATTTTAAGTTCAACACAAAGGCCCTATTAAGTACAATCTAACAAACAGTATTACATGATGAGATGTTGCTTTAATTTTTACGTGGTTGTGGGTGGGGGGAGGAGGCAGTTTAGGCCTAACAGCAAACTCTTATGGTCACAGAAGCATCCTGCCAAGTCCATGGTATAGGCATAGACAAAGGCTCATAAGAGCAGAAAGCTTTATTTTGGGTTTTCATACAGTACTTACTTTGCATTCAGCCAAGGTAAGCAAAAATGTTCACTCTAACACTGTGTGCTCAGCCTAAACTGGCTCTGTCGCTCTCTGCCTCCCATATTTGTGGTCTATCATCCTTGTAGCTGCAGCTGGGCCTACTACTCTTAGCTAATAATAGGAGTCAGGTCATCTAAATTTTACTATTTGCAATGGAATCAGCTTCTGCTAGCTCAGGGATTTATTTTTAAACAATTTCCCTTTTAACTAAACGTGATGAGGCTTTAGTGTCAACTAACATTAAAGATATACACCCTTGAGACATCTGTACCTCGGTTCTCCTTAGACCACACAATGAAACATTGAATACAGTGCAAATGTTGGGAAGAGGGACTTCAGCGTGGCTCTGTCATCTCAGAGGGAAAGCCAGGAAAATTCAAGGATGCCAAGATACAAACTTGGCTTCAAGACATTTATTGTTTGTTTTGTCACATATACGTATATTGTATGTGTGCATATAAATATATATGTAATGTTTCAAAATATTTATAGCATTTCATATAAATACATAAAATATGTAAGAAATGTTTGAACTATAATGGTCCAGTGAGAATGTACACACACACACACACACACATGCACAAATTTAGAAAAAGGAGCATATGTTTCACTTCTCTTCACTTACTTACCACATGTATAGCAAACTACTTATCCAGTCCCTAGGCCCACAAGGTAATCTTTAAGAGATGTCAGTTCAGGCCGGGCGCGTTGACTCACTCCTGTAATCCCAGCACTTTGGGAGGCCGAGGTGGGCCTATCACGAGGTCAGGAGATGGACACCATCCTGGCTAACACGGTGAAACTCTGTCTCTACTAAAAATAAATAAAAATAAAAATAAAAATAAAAATAAATTAGCCGGGTGTGTTGGCGGGCGCCTGTAGTCCCCAGCTACTGGGGAGGCTGAGGCAGGAGAATGGCGTGAACCCGGGAGGCGGAGCTTGCAGTGAGCCCAGATCCGGCCACTGCACTCCAGCCTGTGCGACAGAGCGAGACTCTGTCTCAAAAAAAAAAAAAAAAAAAAAAAAAAAAAACAAGATGTCAGTTCAAAGTTTTTAGTAGAAAGGACCTTTTAGCAGTCCTGAGTGACTGTTCTGTCTTCCATTTTCTGTGAAACTGGTGCAACAGCTTTCTATTAGAATAAATAAGGAGGAATAGAAGTGGACTTCTCAGAGAGACAGTCTCAGGCAGAACAGAATCCTTCCAGAACAATTCAGTCTTGCCAGAACAAAGCGTTTCAAGGTTGGGAAGAAATTGTTATTGCTTTATCTGGAAACTGCAGATTTTACCAGCTGACTGGTGTCTTGCTCTGTAACTGGTTCTTGCTTGAGTTTAAATTGAATAGTTCTAGGATAAGAGAGTCATTTTTTGGTTTCTCTTTCATTGTGCTATTCTAAGCCTAGATAAAGTATAATAATTAAAAATAAATTTAAAAAATTAATAAAACCCCACTAGGAAAATTATAGACAGTAACAAAGTTTTCTCTGTTTTAAGTAATATTGAGTTGAAACTAATATCAGATCCTACATCGTAGAAGAGAAAAAAAGAGAACTGGACTCGAAGTTTAAAAAAATGAATCTGTTTCTCCGTCTCAGTCATGCTACTTACAATTAGGCAATGTTGCAATCTCTTAACTTCTCTAAGCCTCTGTTCCCTCATATAAAATAGGAACAATAATATATACCTTGATTTGAATAGTAAGTGTAGTAAAGTGGGTTAAAATATTTTTTTTAATTCTATCTAAATATTAATGTATTATTATTCTTTGATCCTGTCTTCCTGTCTTAAATCAACTAGCCTCATTTTCATTTCTTTGGCCTCCCACATCCTTATTTTTTTACACTTTTCCCATAATTTCTGAAAGATAAAACCCCAATTTCATGCTCAGTTACAGTAACTATGTGAGTATAGATTTTGGTCTTGGTTTCTTTTTTAAAAGTTATCTTTTAGTGATTTTAACATGAGTATCTTCATTGTAAGTTGCCTCTTTATGTAAATCATTGAGATCTGAATTAAAGTGATACCACTCATGGTTATTTGTTAGAATGATGATAATTTACAGGCACTAATTTTATAATTGCCTGGTGGTTTGGAGTTGGTGGCTTGATAAAGTAATTAATTATAAACTCATTTTATGATATTTGTTATTTCTAAAACCACCTATGTGTCTTATACTAAGCAAGTGTAAAACAAATTTATTAAATAAATATAGATTTTTTAATACTCAATTTCAAAAATATTTAAAGCATTTTATAGATGTACATATGATATTTAATAAATGTTTTAACTGTAATGGTCCAGTGAGAAAATAAATAACTTGTTGAATCAATAAACAAATGATAATACAAGTAAGAAACTTTAGGGACTGTTCAACATGAGAAATACATTTCAATCTATTAAAAAATTTAGAAGAAATATATAAGGTCTTGCTATGCAAACTGCATTCATAATAAATAACCCTTTGACAGTAAAGCAGAGACCAAATCTAAAATCAATTGTATAGAAATCACTGACTTATTTCTCAAAGCAATTTAAATTTTTTTATTAGCAGCCATGACTGAATTTATACAAGCACATAACATGAAAGCTGAGCAAGTCTTCATTTAACTCAGATTGTAGAAATCAATAATCTGATTCTTGACTTTCATTGTCTGTTTCTATGTGGATATTTACTGTTTTGTTTATAAAGCTTAATTGCAATAAAATAAAATAAGTTTACTTTTGTCTAATATTTCGTATTTCTCCATCTGTCAGAGCTGTAAACGTTTTATCCGGGAGGTGAGTAGAGCATTATTAGAAATTATTTATAAACCATTGTTTACATATTTATTACATACATACAATCAGTGATTTCAAAATTAATTACTGTTTATCCTAATACGCCACGACTCTTCCAAGATTCTGAGGATACAGCAGTGAACAAATATTGTACTTCTTTGAAAAATTGTTTGTAATGAGAAAATGCAGGACTAAATACAGGAATGCTTTTGTGTAACATCTTTCTTTTAATTAATATGTTACTTTTTCACCACAGACTATAATCAGTTATAGACTTCCTAATATCATTTACTTTTTGATTATTTTCTCTTATATCCATTCAGGCCTTGTTAGTGTTTCTTATATTTTTAACATCCAAGAAGTCTATCTCCCTCCTTTCACATTCAATCACTCTTAAATTTAGTGTCCACTTGGCTAAACTGCTGTTAGGCTCACCTGTCTAAATTGTTTTTTTGGGATGTTTCATGGTTATAAAAATACAGTGACCACACAATGTGTTTTGACACAATAAAGGGCCATGTTTTGTCTGTGGTGTTTCGTGTCCATTTAGAAAAACAAACTTTTTATTTCAATATATTATTTTGAAGTATCATCGAATTATTTCATTCTCTTAATCCATGACAACATAATTACAGTATTTTTAAACCTAACCTTATTTTAATCTAAATCGCATTATTTATCATAATAATAAAAAAGTAGAAACAACAGGATCACTTGGAAATGATTATCTTTATTAGATTGGATGCTTTGAAGCCACTAAAATATTTATAGTATTTATATACTTATGTAATATAAATTTCTCTTTATACTTTCTGACTTTTACAAATTTTCTTCAACAGGCATATATCATTATTATTGTCTGGAATCTAGGATCATGTGAATAATAAGGAATAATCAAAAAGTCAAATTATTGAAAATAGGCTCTTTATATTTAGTAGCACTTTTGAATAAGAAAAGTGCTACTTAGGTACCAATCTATAATGAATACCACAATTGTGACTTAAAAATCAGTTGATGTTATACAAATACCCGTTCACTAACAATGAATGAATGTGACAGGCACTGACTGTACTGAGGGCTAAAAATGCACTAGTAAATAAAATAAATGAAAATATTAATCTTTATAGAACCTATGTTCTGGTAGAGGGGAAGTGCCAAGAAACAGTTTTTTAAAGTAAAATACATAGTATATTCAATGATGGTAGGTGCTCAGGAGAAAACCAGGAGAGGGTATTAGAGGTGACGATGATGAGAAGAGGTTTTGAAAATTTAAACAGGGTAGACTGGGAAAGCCTCAACTAACAGGTAACATTTCGCATAAGACTTGAAGTAGATGTGAGTGTGAGAGCTATACAGCTCTTTGGAGGAAGACTATACCAGGTAGGGAGCAAAACTCCAAATCCTGTGGATGAAGCATTTCTGTTGTATTGGCTAGCATGTTGGTTACTTGTGGATGGAGCAGAATGAGGGAGGGTGATAGTAGGAGATGAAGTAAGAACAATAAGAATCAGAGAAATTAGGACTTTGGTTCTCTGGACTTTGATTATTACTGCTAATTAGATGTGAGGACATAAGAAGGTTTAGAGCAGATAAGTGATATCCGACTTACTTATAAAAGGATAATTTTTTGGCTGCTCTATTGAGAATAACAGACTATGAAATTTTAAAGAACCTCACAGCAGATAAAGAAATTGAACATATATTACAGCATGAGTGGCATGCTGTATATTGTTTATCTAATATGTTGGTATTACATGTGCATAAATCATGATTTAAAGTTTTTATGAAAATATTGATATAATTATGATATGAATCTAGTATTATTTACTTAAGCTTTTTTTTTTTTTGAGAAGGAGTCTCGCTCTGTGGCCCAGGCTGGAGTGCAGTGGGGCAATCTCGGGTCACTGCAAGCTCCGGCTCCTGGGTTCACGCCATTCTCCTGCCTTGGTCTCCCGAGTAGCTGGGACTGCAGGCGCCCGCCATCACGCCCAGCTAATTTTCTGCATTTTTAGTAGAGATGGGGTTTCACTATGTTAGCCAGGATGGTTTTGATCTCCTGACCTCGTGATCCGCCCGCCTCGGTCTCCCAAAGTGCTGGGATTACAGGCGTGAGCCACCGCGCCCGGCCTACTTAAACATTTTTGTAAGACTATGTGAGCTTTTTCTGTACCAGCTACAGTGTGTATACTAATTTTACCATAATTTTATTTCACTTATTAGTTTGCCTTCTACTAACTATGCCTATATGTATTTTTCTCTGATTTGTCCTGTGTATATATTTGCAACAAAGACGATTAATAAACTGCCACAAATTCTGTCTTCCTGTCTGCAATTGTATCAGTCAGGATTCCCTCAGAAAAGAAATAGCATTCTTGGAAGAGGTGACTAAAGAGAGTTTAATTAAGAGACCATTTTCAAATAGGAGCCAGTGTTAAGGGATTTTCAGCCAGGATGTTAAAGCACCCTGCAATATTGTCAGTGAAGAACTGTTGCTATTCCTTGTCGGGAAGACATAAGGAGAGGCAGCAACTGTAACAGTAAGAAGCAGCAACTGTAGCTATAAGAAAGGAATGATTTACAAGACTATAACCTTAGTAGACACATGCAGCTGACCCACAGGAACCCAGCACTTTCCTTATACCCTCCAATTTTTTGTTAGTTCATCCCCTGGTTTAATTTAAAGCTGCAAGAATGCAAGAAAATTTATCCAGCTGGTTCCATAACCAGTCTCCCAAGGCACAGAGCGGGATAGGAAAAGATAAAATACAAATCTGGAAGAGAAAATTTGAAATATCTAGCATAAAAATTAAAGTTTCTAAAGAGTCTGTCTCCCTCAATTGCATTTTCAAACTCTAGGCACGTCTCCTTGTGCTGTTACAATACTTAATCTGTAGGGAAAGAAATAATATGCAGGTGGGAAAACAGTTGATACAGCTTTCTTTTCGTTTGGACGCTACAAAGTGCGTTATGTGCTACATCATAAAGCGTTATCAGCTACACCAACTATTTTCCCACCTGCGTATGATCTGCAGGTGGCCCTGCATTCATATGGTGCAGCTGTGCCTTTTTTAGGATAAGGGTGAGAGAGTTTTTTTTAAAAACTTTGATGTTTGGAAAGACAGAAGCCATTTTCTAGTTTAGTACTACCTAAAGAATATTTCTTGGTTAATAAAAAAAATTATTGTCTTATAAGACAACTTGTATATCTAGGCAACTTATATGAACTGCATTATACCATATGCATATGGTGATTATAGTCATAATATATATTTTAAAAAATCATGACATTCTTTTCTGCTTAGCAATTATATTATATATATAATACAAAGTCTCAATTTATTTTAATGTTTACTTAGAATGACTGCAAGCAAATATAATAGGAGAAAAACTAAGGATGCATGAATAAGTGAAAGAGCTTATATAGTTAAAATATCTATAAATTATATAATTAAAATACAGGTTTTCTATTGAATTCTAACAGCTCTAATTTTAGCAATAATTCATTAATTTATTTCATAAATATTGAATTTCTATAATGAGGCTTTGTTCTATGCACATAAAATATATAGCAGTATGACTAATGCCTAGGATGTATTAATAATTGTTAAAAGCAAGTTATCAGGTGGTACATATACATGAACTAAAATTTGGGGATGATAAACATGTTATGGAACCTGATTTAAACCCTGTACATTTATTATGCCATTTGGTTTCCATAACAACCTGAAGTAGATGGTATTTTTATCTATAAGTTACAGAAGAGAGAACTAAAACTTAAAGAAGATAAATTACTTGAGATATTAAAGCTAGTAAGATATGGTGCTGAGATTCAAGTCCAACTGGTGTGATTTCAGAGTACACATTGTATAATACCACCACATAGTAGAATCCATTTTTGTTAAAACAAAACAAACACAATATATACACAAAACAAAATGTATACCAAACCAAAGTATTTAAGCATATAAATATATTTTAATGAAACAGAAACTGAGCCACTTTTTTTTACATGAAAGTAGAGTTCTGAAAATATGCATATCAAACTTTCAATAATAAAATCTACAAAGAGGAAAACACACAGGTTTTAAGTATCCAATAAAGTTTATAAGTTCATATACTCACGAAGTGGTGTGCTTGTAAATAGGCTGTCTAAAAGAAATAAAACTGAATAAGGAAGCAAGTAAACCCTTGATTTGTAGTGTTTACCTGCTTTCAGGTACAACTCTCACTATATCTGATTTCAAGTTATCAATGGCTTAACAAGCAGCTCACGAAATTTCTGAATCTTTAATAATCAGCTTTCCTAAGCCAACATGAGACAACTCCACCACACCACTGTGACTCTTTTAGCAATACCCCAGGTAAGATTCAGAATATTTATATGACCACAAAAAGTTTCTGTATATCTCCTTTTAATCAATTCTTATCCCTTACTTAAAAAAAAAAAAGAAAAGATTTCAATTTATATAACTAAAGATTAGGTTTTTTTCTGTTTTTGAATTCCATATAAATGGAATGGTCTAGTATGTACTCTTTTAAAATCTAGTTTCTTTCACTCAAGATGTTTTTAAAATGATTTTATTTTTCTGTGTGTTATATCATTATTTTATTTTATTGCTGAGTGATATTGCATTTTGTGGACGCATAACAGTTTATACATTTTCTTCTTGTTGCACATGAAGTTTCAGGTTTTTATTATTAAGAATAATATAGGCCCGGCGCGGTGGCTCAAGCCTGTAATCCCATCACTTTGGGAGGCCGAGACGGGCGGATCACGAGGTCGGGAGATCGAGACCATCCTGGTTAACACGGTGAAACCCCGTCCCTACTAAAAAATACAAAAAACTAGCCGGGCGAGGTGGCGGGCGCCTGTAGTCCCAGCTACTCGGGAGGCTGAGGCAGGAGAATGGCGTGAACCCGGGAGGCGGAACTTGCAGTGAGCTGAGATCTGGCCACTGCACTCCAGCCTGGGTGACAGCGCGAGCCTCCGTCTCAAAAAAAAAAAAAAAAAAAAAAAAAAAAAAAGAATAATATTGCTATATCATATATAAGCATATTTAAGGACATATTTATAAAATATTTTTTGGCATGTTGATCTGCTAATTCCAACATCTTTCTCCTTCTCCTAGTCTAATGCTATTGACTTTTTTTTCTTCATTAAGAAAAAATATCTTTCTGCCTCATTGTATGTCTACTAATTATTTTATTGCAGGTTGGCTGTTGTAGATTATACATTTTTGGACATCTAGATTACATTGTTTTCTTTTAATGGGTGTTGATTTTTGTACTGGTTGGCAGTTAAGGTACTGTGGATTTCCTGGCTGTAACAAGCTTTATTTTAGTCTTCGGTAGGTTGTTATTTCAATTTTGCGCTTAGTATTAAAATGTGTAGCCTCTTCTAGAGTGTTTCTTTAGTCCAAAGATGAATACTATTTCTAGGTTCCTGACTAAATGCCCATGATGCTCAGCAACATCTCTCCACTCTGGGAGGGCAAGATCTTCAATGTCTCCTGGTGCTGCATAATCTTTGGTATTACCACCTCATTCTTAGCCCTGGATCAGATCTCTGCTAAACACATATCCTCACCCCGTACATTGACAATCTTGTCTGGATCACGCACTCCTAGTGAATCTCACTGCAGACTTCTGGGGCTACTCCTCTTGAAGAGTTCTCTCTTTTCTGATGCTCTGTTGTGCAAATTTGTCTAAAGTGGTACATCTAATTGTTGACAGAATTTTCCGAAAATCATTATTATTGCTTTTTCTATTTTATCACTGACTTACTAATTGTGATTCTGACATTTTTTACATTAGCACATAATTCAGTGCATTAATAGAGGATGACTCATACTTTGAGTCATTTATAAGGCATTTTCAATGATGAATTCACAAAAGATGTTGTCCTTGTTATTTCTGGTTATTAAAAAGAAACCGCACAGGCTAACCTATCTATTTCTACCAAATTTGTGCTATTATCATTGCTATGAGTATGGCTTTAAGCTTTTATTTATGACTAGTGCTATCTGAATAACTACAATCTTTACCATCTATAGAATTTTTTTATTGCAAAATGGTCTGTAATCCTATGAAGTCCATTCTCTAAAATCAAATGGTTTTAAGTATATAGAACCTATGATGACTTTGAAACTTTTGTTAACAGAATTTATATTTTATTGAAATGACAATAGCAAGAAAGGTAAATTAAGATATTAACTTGAAAAAAAGCTAATTTCTTAAAAACCAGAAGCAAATATTTGATATTTGTTTTTTCTTATAGTTTCTTCCATCAAAAACCAACATTATAACACTTGAACATTAGTTCAAGTTCAAGTGGCTGCTATTTTAAAGAAAGAAATTACTTTTAATTATTTTATTGAATTTTTCTCTTTGTTTTGACCCTAAATGTCTGTGAAATATTATAATATTTTATTAATATTTGGGAAGTTAATATTTGATAACATTAAGCGATTAGGATATGAACTAAAAATTTTTTAACCCCGGCACTTTGGGAGGCCGACGCAGGTGGATCACGAGGTCAGGAGATCGAGACCATCCTGGCTAAAATAGTGAAACACTATCTCTACTAAAAATACAAAAAATTAGCCGGGCGTGGTGGCACTTGCCTGTCGTCCCAGCTACTTGGGAGGCTGAGGCAGGAGAATCACTTGAATCCAGGAGGCAGAGGTTGCAGTGAGCCGAGATTGCGCCACTGCATTCCAGCCTGGGTGACAGAGCAAGACTTTGTCTCAAAAACAAACAAACAAACAAACAACAACAACAACAAAAAAGCAAAAACAAATGTAATCTAATTTTTTCTCTACAGAATGTCTGCCAAAATAAGTGAGTTGGAGCTTGAGAATATTATGATCCACAGTTGAATTTATATCCATTTGGTTGCATTTATTATCCGTAGATCAATCATAGACTGATTACTGACTCTATTAGCAGTCTTTCGGTTTAAATATTAAGGATATTGTTCTCTTTTTTAAAAACTTGGTACATATTCATTAAGCAATTGCTCTATGTTGATCATTGCTCCAGATATTGGTGATACATCAATTAAAAAGATCCTAATCTCTGCACTGGTGAAGACTTTATCTAGAAGTAAAGACTTCCAGAGATTTTTTCATTATATATATGTGTGATATTTACGCATAGAAACATTCTATAAAACTCCACAAAATAAATGTTCTCAATCTCAGGGTATCCTCTTCTACTATTTGGGTTAATAGACTAAGATTTTTTTCTTTTTCTTTTTTCAATCTTAGGAAAATATTTTTCCCTCAATGTTTACTATCCTTTTAAAACTGTAGAAGGTTAATTATACCCATCTCTCCATAGCCTATGTTGAAACACGTTCTGGTTTTTTTAATCTTTTCTCATAAATCCATCAACCTCAAGTCTTTAAGCATTCTCATTACTTTTCCCTGAACTCTATCCAGTTTTTCTACATACTTCTAATAATGACGACCTTAGAAATGAGTTCTGTAATCCAGGTGTGAGCTCAACATAGTTCTGCAGACAGAACCTTTCATTCCCAGACTTTATGACATGAGTTTTCTGCCAAAGGAAGATGTTTTTTCACTTATAGTCAAACTTTAAATTTCGGGGCTCCACATGGCTTTGATCTGGGTCCTCTTTCTCTTCTTCTTTTTTTTTTTTTTTTTTTTTTTTACCATCACCTCCCTGGCACTGCTGAATGCTATGGGTTCAAACACCGTATGATGTTTGAAATCATAGTAGGCATATTATGACCACTTTCAGATTTGCATCTCTGCAAGAAACTCCCTCTCTGTACTTTATATAGCAATAATTAAAAAGAAGGGAATATAGAAAGAGAAAAAAAAGTTCTTAAAATTTCTTGAGTACTTACTGTGTTCTAACCACCTTTCTAGACAGCTTGTATTTATTATTCTCAAAACACTCATGATGAAGGTAGTGCTATTATTTTTATTTTATAGGTAAAAGAATTGATACTCAGGTGAATAATATTCTCTGAACTGTTTTCCCCACAAACACTCATATACTTTTAAAAATCGATTTATCCAAAGAGTCATTTTAAAAAAATATAAACTACTTTATTGACTGTAATAATTCAGTGGTTTCCCTTTGCTATCAGGCCAAACTCTAAAATTATTAACATTACATACAGGCTCCTGGGAGCACTAGGAGGAAGGAACTTTGTGTCTATCGTTTATTCTTGTATTCCCAGAGCTTAGAATACAGTCTGACCACCTTCCTGATTTGCTATTTTCCCCTTTGGAATTTCTGTTCCTTTAGCCTTTAAGTTTCAGTCGCATTCTTCTTGCTTTGGTTCTTCAAACAAGCAGACTCTTCTGGGGTCAGGACCTTTGATATTTTGGCCGCTCTTCTGGAAAACTTTTCATTCCCATTGTTGTTAGTTGAGTTAGAGTCATCTGTCTGCACTCAGTTTCACTGTTGCATATTTAGAGAAGCCTAGTGGTGTGCAGGCCTGTCTGCACCAAGTTGTAAACGTTGATTGCGTTCATTTCTTCCCAACTTTGTGTTCAATGATATCACATTAGTAATATCATATTAGTATCTTAAAATTGACCATTGTTGGGTAGTTATGCCACAGAAACAAGTGAATGCAACACATGGGAACTCACTTTTCTTCCTGCTGCCAAGAGCCCATTGTTAAACACCCACTGGCACACCACTGAGAGAGTTTTTTCTCATTACCCTGAAGCGGGCTGATCATTTGTTGGTCACTTAACACTTCTAATTATGTAATTATTTACACTTGTAATTATGTAATTATTCTATGACAATTTTAAATATCATTAACATGTCCCCCATTAGAGCTTATGAATTTTGTCTTTTGTGTTTATTACTATGTCCCTAGAGAACGGAACAGTGTGGCCACTAAATAAGTATTTATTGATTATAAAAACAAATTATTGCTTCATCTATAGAAATTGCTTCCTTAGACTTTAAGAAAGTAATTGCAGAACAGTTGGTTAATCATTTATCTATAGATACGTATCAAATTACTACAAATTTAGCAACTTAAACAACACATATTTATTATCTCAAAATTTCTGTGAGTCAATAGTCCAGATATAGCTTAGCTGAGTCTTCTTCAGAGGATTTCACGAAACTGCAATGTGGAATTTCGTTTGGAGGTGTCAAGGGAATAATCTACTTCCAAGCTTATTCATGTTGCTTGCAGAATTCATTTCCTTGTGGTTGTGGGTCTGTAATCTTAGGCTTTTTTTCTGGTTGTCAGCTAGAACCTTCTCCTCAGCAACTAGAGCCCTCCCACAGTCCCTAAAAAACCACTTAAGTTCCTGGCCACATAAGCATTTCCTGCATAGTCCCATATTCCATCAAGGAAGCAAGAGAGTCTCTGGACTGAGTCTACTATCAAGACAGAGCCTTCCATATAGTGAGGTAATCATAAGAGTGGCAGTCCATAAGCTTTGCTGATTCAGTGAATTAGAAGCAGCCAGGTTTTGTGCAAACTACAGGGGAGGAGATCATACAAAGGTGTGAACACAGGAGGCAAAGATTATGAGGAGAATAATAAAGAGCTTGTTCGCTAAGGAAATATAAAAAAACTCATTATAGGTTGTATCTAATTACATAATAAATGGCTATAACATTAGAAGTAAACATGTAAAAATGCTGTAAATACCAATTATAGCAGAGCTACCTTTAGGAGTATATGATTACTTGCTCTTCTAAAAACAATAATGGACAGACTTTATTAGTTTGGTTTGTTTTCCATTCAATAAATAGAAATATATACTTCTAGAAATTTAACTCAAATCTCAGTTTATTGTAAAGGATACTGTTGCTATTATTTGTTTGTAGAATCTCTATTAGATTCAATAACCCAATGCCACAACCTTAGTTTTAGTTTGTGAAGCCCTTCTATTGGATAAGGATTGCTAGTAACTAGAAGCTATCAATAGCAGAGATGCTATAACCATGTTGAAGGCTCATTATCTCCTTGATCTTAATTACACTGGTCTATAAGAGATAATATGAAAATCTGAAGCTAGAACATTTGACAGAAAATGTTTGTTTTTCATTTTAAACTGTAGACAATGGGGTTGATTTTTATTCAAACTGTGTCCCCTGTGCTTATCCACATTAGGTGCTTTCACTGCATGTTTGTTTAAATGTATTCAAACCCTAATTCCTTTGCTCTATCCTCAACCCTTCAACCTTGCCTGTCTCGAAGACTGTTCACAAACATAAGAGACCAAGGAAGCCATGTGTGGTGGCTCACACGTGTAACCCCAACATTTTGGGAGGCCAAAGCATGTGGATCATTTGAGGTCAGGCGTTCAAGACCAGCCTGGCCAACACAGTGAAACTCTGTCTTTACCAAAAATACAAAATAAAATTAGCCAGGCAGTATGGCATTACATGGTGCATGTCTGTAATCTCAGTTACTTGGGAGGCTGAGGCAGGAGAATTGCTTGAGCCTGAGAGGTGGAGGCTGCAGCAGTGAGCCAAGATCACACCACTGCACTCCACTCTGGGTGAGAGAGTGAGACCCTGTCAAAAATAAAAAGAATAAGAAAAAAAAAGAAAGAGAGAGAGAGAGAGGGGGGGGAGAGAGAGAGAGAGAGAGAGAGAGAAAGAAAGAAAGAAAGAAAGAAAGAAAGAAAGAAAGAAAGAAAGAAAGAAAGAAAGAAAGAAAGAAAGAAAGAAAGAAAGAAAGAAAAGAAAAGAAAGAAAGAAAGAAAAAAGAAAGAAAGAAAGAGAGAGAAAGAAAAAGAAGGAAGGAAGGAAGGAAGGAATGAAGGAAGGAAGGAAGGAGGGAGGGAGGGAGGGAGGGAGGGAGGGAGGGAGGAAGGAAGGAAGGGAGGGAAGGAAACCAAGGGAAAGAAAAACAAAATAATGTAGGAAATAATATTTCTTTGTCTTGATTAGACTTGACTAAACATGTATCTTATATTTACTTTAAAATAACAAAGATAATATCCAGTTTCTTCCTCTACCAGAGACATCACAAGATAAAGTTTATTAATAATTGAGTATAGAACACTTTATGATATGATTCTAAATTCATTTTTGGCCTGTTTGAGCAAATCTATTTCTAGACAAATACAGTATAAAGATATTCATTCTGTTCCACCCTGCTTATGCCAACTACAGATTTTCACCTTATCAAAGTTGGCAAAAACTTGAAGCAATAAGCTATTTTGTAGTGGTTACTGATTCAAACAGACAAGAAAAAAAAAAAAAAAACAACATGACAATTTCTGCAGTTCATGTCAGTAAAGCAAAAACAGTTTGTAATAAGAAATAAGAAACTTGTACATAATACATTTTAAATCTCTTTGTCAAACTCTGTTAACATCTGCCATGACTGTTAGATATTCATGAAATTCTCATTTGCTTGAGTAAGTTAATAACCATGTGGTAATAAGTCTGTCAACTGATTATGCTATATTGCTCAGGTACATAAAAGAGCCTCTGCTTTCCAAAACTCAATTGCCAAGTTTTCTTTCCACGGTTGAATTAGCAAGGAACGTTTCCATTGTGATTTTTTTAAAGCTGAATTTCATGCCTTATGATATAACTGTAAAGGAAGACATTGTTCAGAAAGCGCCTGAGAGAGTTACATTTAAGCTGTGCCTCGTCTGCATTTCAGACAAGGTGTTGATTTTCATGTTCATTATTGGTGACTATTGCATAGAAAAAAAATCTGCTCCAGTATGGACATTTCAATTTTATTTGTCCAACTTAATGACATACATCCATGATATGTACTGGATATCGTGGTAAATGTCAGGGTCCATCTAAAGTGTATTAAGTACAGGATCTTCTCTAAAGAAACTTCCCTTGTGATGACTGAGATAGATACACCATTTCCATAAGGGAAGAAATGATTTCTGTACCTCTATGCCTGTTGCTGTTCAAAGAACCAGTTATTTTTGTAAGAAAGTCATTTCGGTGCAAACCTCCCGAGAAAACACAAATTCTTATGAAATTTTCAACTCAAGAGTATTTGCTAATCTATGAAAATGAAGTATTATTGAAGGATAATTAAGAGAACAGTTTTTCCAGGCACTGGTGATGTGCTAACCAAATGTTCTCTTGTCCTATTTTATAAATGTGGCAGCTTTTCATATTGAAATATAAGATTGCTACTTTCTTAGGTAAAATTCAATATTTTGGTTAATGACATATCTTTTCTATCTTAAAAAGCCTCTTTTATTAACAGGGTGCTTTTAGATTTTTGTACAAACTCTCAAGCAAGAAACTTTGATAAAAAAATTTTATTTGTCATTTTTCGCTAGTCTATCCCCTTCTTATGTGTTCCACTTTCTTCTTTTTCCCTCTCGTTCTTGATCCTCTCCCCAAATACATTTCTCCACCATGTTAATAGCAAACTCCTCACCGATGAATTTTACTCTTTAACTGCTAAAACCCCCTTTCAGAAACTCTCATAGAAATATTTTGTTTAGAAAGTCATGTGAAAAATGTCAGGAACAACCCTTTGCCCTGTCTCCCTGGCATTCTGAAAGTTACCAGTTAACCTCACTGCGGTTCCTTAACTGGACCACAGTTTCAAGAACTGAACTGTGGCCCCTTGTTCAGTATCCCCTGCTGAAAATCAGAGTAAACAGTTTAGATCAAAATGGGCTTTCTGAACTCACATTTCAGCATGTTGAGCCAGCACTATGGAATGTTTGGGATTCTATTAATACAGAAGTTTTATAGCTTTAAAAGAAAGTATGCATTCAGGGCTGAAAAGGTAGCTGCCTTATTTTCAAGTGACAAAAATGGCATAGAAATTTGATCTACGATATAGTTAGTTGGAGTATCATAATTTTGTCATAAATAGGTGAAGTGTTATTTTATAAGCTGTAATTTGAAATTATGCATACTGTGGCCAAAAATTATAGGTTGGTAAATGTGAAATACTAAGGTATACAGGAGAGTATATATTTAAATGCCTATGAAATCAACACTATTTCATGACATCTAACATTCATTGCTCAGTGCTTCCTAAAAGCTTAACGAACAAAAGTAAATTTTATAGCAACCGCTACAATTCTATAGACTTATTGAAGTTAAAAATAGCAATCGTATTCTACTTTCTATAGCACACCTACAACTCTATCATCACTAAAAGAATTCAGTAATGCATTTTGGCAATGAAGAGAAGTATTCCTATTTTCTACTTTTTCAGGTATCTGACATTGAAAGTCATATTTCCCCTAAAAAGTTATCAGAACATTTTATGTATGTAGCTTTTATCACATTTAATATATAGGTCCTATTATTGTTATGCTAGTATTTCCTCCCCTGCTATACTGTCAACTTATTAAATGACAATACCACAGCTTATCAGTTTTTAAACTCTTAATGTCCAACATAGCACCTCGCTTTCAGCTATTGCTTATTGTATAAACATTAGGCCTGAATCAAGGATTGTCCAGGATTTTAGCCAAGTTATTATCAGAAATGGGAATAGAGTCTAAATCTCCAGTGTCCCTCTTTCATTGCACAGAGCCATTGGCCATCTAGAAACAGTGGAAAATAAATGAGGAGAATGCCAGGTACTATGACCAGATATACATCCCAGTAACATGTACAGTATTTGAGTTTCTACAACACTAGGAAGGGAAATTCAGAGCTATAGCACAAAATTCCTTGAAAATTCAGAATCTCCTAACAGTGGTCTATTTAATAAAAAAAATACAGAGAGCCATTTAAGAGTAGTCTTGATTTTATATTTATATACACACATATAATTTTTAAAATAATGTATTGACAGGCTGTTTTTTTTTTTTTTGTTTGCTAACACAAAATGTATGGCAAGGGTCTAGGCATTTTTATAAATACAATTTCCCAGTTATTGTGTAATAATAATATTGTATAATAATCTGTTATCATGTGGACATTATTTTATAGAACAGGAATAACTAAAAATACAGTGTTGATCACTTTATAAGGCACTGGGTCTATATGAACACATGGATGTGACATATCCACTAAGTTTTCACAGTCTTCTGTTTTATAGATGAGAAAGGGAAACACAGAGAATGGCTGCTGACCCAGTCTTCGTCTCCACACTCTTCTGGAGACATCTTTGCGTTGGTCTTCACTGACTACTCTTTTTCTGCTTTACATTAAGCATTAGTTTTATTTGGGATATTACCTGACCATTTCTGTAAATAGTTTTTATATTAAGGTAACTAATTTTAATAGTTTATTTCAAAGTCTTAGTCTGTGAACTCTTTGAGAGTAGACATGATGGCTTGTTCACTTTGATTATATGGCTCATGGTAGATTTAATAGGCTGTAATTGTGGGAATAAGTAAATTCATAGAATTTGAAACCAAACTTCAGACTGCCAACATGCCAACATAGGGCTTTTGAGGCCAGTCATAAGTAGATTTAATAATTAGGCCCATCCATGGTCTAGTGAGAGTTGAGGGATTAATGGGGGAGCCCTAGAGAGGATGTGATTTACATTAGTTTAGCCAGTGCTGAATCGGGATTGAATCACAACTTCAGGAATAAATGTGATGGGACAAAGAATATAGATTTTGGAGTAAGTATCCTGAATTCTCCTGCTAGATCTTCACATCTCTGTGTAAGCTTGGGCATATTACTTAATATCTACATCTGAGGGAAAGAGAAGAGCTGAGACAGGGTTAGCCAGTCTACCCACTCTTACCCCAGGAATCTAAATTTAGTAAGATTAACCTGTTTGGTGAAAACACACGCAGCATGTAGTTTGAAACATTGACTCATTTATTAGGCCAAACATTTGACCTTAAACTCTCTTGTTTCTCCGAAGTAGAATAACATAAGCCTGAGTGGCCCAGATTTGCTTAATATTACAGTATATTATGATTATGGGTATGATGACATAAATTAGATTTGAGAAGCATGATTTAGGTATTTGTTTGTCCTGATGTTAGAGAACATGTAACTATAGCATTGCCAATTATTTCGTGTTTCCTAAAAACTAGTTTGTTCTTCACAGCAGTGGAAGAAATGGCTTTAGATCATTTTTTACACTGTAGCTTATTTGGTTATTCCACCATATATTCTTGTCTTTGCTGCTTTTTAAAATGTATACATATGCTACTGAATGTGCTTTCTTGACTTCTTGTTACCACACCAATTCAATTTTGTTATTTGACCATTTTTTCACCTTAAGTGATAGACTTAGACTTGTGAAGAGCGTATCTCATGTGTTGCTACACAAAAATTATGAAGGTGGCCAAATGCATTAATCTGTCACCTGAAACCTCCACCATAGTGAAAGTGTGTGGAAGCCATTCTTCTGTCTACGTCCATCACTGTGCCTTCAGGGTTACTGGTATGAGTCATTCCAACTAGGCTTTTCAAATAAGAAATGTGAGTTTGTCTGGTCGGGAATTGTAAACCTATTAGTGTCTTGCTATTATTTACCACAGCATGTACGTTCTGTTTAAGTGTCTTATTTCAACAAACATGTGTTCATTCACTTTAATTTCCAACTTCCTTCCCAACTAAAATAAAGTGTCTGACACCAGAGGCTAGCAGCTGGTTAAGGATGGAGAAAGTTGAGCCACATTTCCTTCTGCATCACTTACTTTTGGTGTGTCTGGCCTTCACGTCATAGACTGAAACTATTTGTGCATGGGTTCATTTAATCACAAAGCCTCAAAGTGCACTCTTCAAACACGACCTTTCAAATAAATTAAATAGATGAACTTCTAAATTTGAGATTCTCACCCATTTATTATTACTTTAAAATAACCCAGGCTTATAATTCTGCCCAGATTCACTAACATTCCTGAGTGCAAAGGCCCAGTTGGAATGTCTAGCCTTAGAAATTCACATTTTGAACAGTTATTTCTATCTCATATATTTAACCCACAAACTGAATATAGTTGAAAACAGCAGCAAGTCTGTTTCAAATTAGATGACGCACTTAGAGTATTAACAAAGACCATAGAAAAAGCACAGAGGCAGAGTATAAAGATGTGGAAATAGAAAATCAGCATTAGTAAAAAAGGAAAATACCTTAAGTTTCCAACCACCGTTAATAAAATTTTTGCAGAAATTAGTAAATCTCTGGGTATGTTTTAAAAACTCACTCAAAAATAAGTTGAAACTCAAAGTTACATTTAATTTATGTGAATTATTCTTTAATAGTAAATATCAAGAAAATGTTTCTTATGGTTTCTCAGGAGACAATTTATAGTATGCTTAACAGAGCACGTAATTTGTATTTGTATGAGTGTATCCAGGTACTAGTGTAAAATACATAATAATTTTATTCCACAGAGTCCAGGGTTAAAGTAAAATAATCTGAAGAAAAGAAAAGGAACTAGGAAATTCAGGAATCCAATAATATAATTTGCTGTGATATCACATGCCACTTAACAACAAATTAAATAACTAAAATGTCATTGAATTTCTATCCTTTCTTTGGAGAAAACACCAGGGAGTTTTCATAAATAAGAACCAATGAATCAAAACCAAAGGAAACTGACCACACCTGTCTTGGGTAATAGAGGAATAGGAGCTGGTATCAGAGATTTAACAACCTAAAGTATGCTGATATGAATACCACCAGTGACTTCCCATAACCTTGCAGCCATTGGCAGGTGGTTCCCTGCACCAGTTAAAAAATAACAGGAGTGGATGTGGGGGCACAGATCTCTGCAAGCTTCCCTCAGTGTGTACCCACATTGCTATAGGAACCATGCCAATAAGACATGTATTTGTATAATGGAATCTGACTTTTTCCTTTCTTTGTCTGTGGCTTCTTTGTGTAGGTGTTGGCTTGCATTGCTCATAAGTGGCATATCACAAATGCAATAGTATTAAAGATATACAAAACTGGGCGCGGTGGCTCATGCCTGTAATCCCAGAACTTTGGGAGGCCGAGGCGAGCGGATCACAAAGTCAGGAGATCGAGACCACCCTGGCCAACATGATGAAATCCCGTCTCTACTAAAAATACAAAAATTAGCTGGAGGTGGTGGTGCGTGCCTGCAATTCCAGCTATTCGAGAGGCTGAGGCAGGAGTGTAGGTTGAACCGGGGAGTGGGAGGTGGCAGTGAGCCAAGATCTTGCCACTGCCCTCCAGCCTGGTGGCAGAGCAATACTGCATCTAAAAAAAAAAAAAAAAAAAAAAAAAAGGTTATACAAATAAGTCTCATTTTGTTTGAACCAATACTCTGAATTTCTAGTCAGAAGAATCCCTTGGGCTATTTGGAAATAATCCAGAGATCTTTTCTGTTTATCCTCTACATTTAACATCTTAACTTTTTAACCATTTAAACCTTTCGACTCATTATTTATTTTCTTCGTGATAATCAGAATAACTCTTCTGGTGAATACCATATGTTTCATATAGGTGACTTAGTGAAAAGTTAAATGAGGCATACAGACAGATAAATCAAAAGGTTTGTTGTATTCTACACACAAAGCTCTATTGTAATCTGAATTCTGCAAGATAAAAACAGATAAGACTACCTTTTCACTCAAAATCAGATAATATAGTAATTTCGAGAAATAGCATTATGTTTCATGAAGTTATTAATGCATGTACTATTGATAACATAGTCACACATTGCGTTAAAGGATAATGTGGCATTTTTGAGAATCCACGTGGCAGAGTTAAGTATTAATTTCTCAAAAGAAAATGCTGTTACTAATTTTAAAAAGTCTTCAAACTTAAACAGAATTATTTTCATGAACATCAGTACAGTTGACTACATTCACTGATCAGACTGCATTTTTTTTCAGAAATATCTTTTAAATTGAAAATTTAACAATAGGTTATTAAAGTACATGGCTGAAGACTAGAAAAGTCAAAATTATACTTGCATATTTTTGGGAGTAACTTTGTGGAAATTATAATAGGAAAACAGACCTCACAAGAATAAATACTTGATTTCATTACACATTATAGTTTTTTTCTTTGGCTAAGACTCTTCACAACATTGTAATTAATGTTCATTTTTAGGTCCTTTTTTTTTCTTCATTTTTGCTAATAGGTGTTCAGTAAATGTTTATATAAGAGTATGAAAACAAACTGAAGATTAAAATTTTTAAAAGTACTGGGCCCACATTCAAGTTCATATGAGATCCTTAAGAAACTATTAGAGTAATTATATATTGAACTCTGTTTTCTGTACTTATATAAAACATCTGTCTAAGCAAATACTTCATAGGTATTTCCTTCTCTGTTATGAAAGCTAAAAATATACTTAAGGTATAAATTCAAAAGGAATATGGTCAATTTCCAAAAAAGAATGGAAGAAAGTGTTGATTCTGTTGCAGCTTCCCAGTGATAAAGCATTACAGAAAAAGTTGATCAAAGTGAAAAAACGTAGAAAAAAATATTTGATATGGTTAGTGGTTACAGTTCATAAACATGAGAATAATTTTTCTAAGATTACATATGAAGATTACTTTTAATTAACATATGCTGTAGTTATACGTGATGTTGGTATAAATAACAAAATTGGGGGCCTATCACCGTGGCTCGCACCTGTAATCACAGCGATTTGGGAGGCCATGGAGGGTGGATCACCTTAGTTCAGGAGTTCAAGACCAGCCTGGCCAACATGGTGAAATCCCGTCTCTACTAAAAATATAAAAATTAGCAAGATGTGTTGGTGCCCGCCTGTAATCCTAGTTACTAGAGAGGCTGAGGCGGGAGAATTGCTTGAACCAAGAGGCAGAGGTTGCAGTGAGTCAAGATCGTGCCATTGCACTCCAGCCTGGGTGGCAAGAGTGAATCTCCATCTCATAAAAAAAAAAAAAAAAAGGAACAAAATTGGAATCTGACTATTCCAGAAATTCTGATTATATTGCAATAGTTTGTCTATAATTATTCTAGATGGCCTAATGATACCTTACCATTCATTTATGGAGTTATTCATAAATTTATTCAGTCTTATGCATTCATTATGTAAAGTATGTGTCTACATATCTGCACTTGATACATATTGATGACTCAGGCATGTTCCTTTCCTTCAAGTCAGAAACTAGGGGAAATAAATCAGCTTGCTAAAATAATAATACAATTTGATTAGATAAATGCTATAATGATGACACTAGGACTCTGTTGGAGATATAATGGAGAAAGCTGCTTTAAGCTGGGTAGTGAAGGATGTCCAGGAATTTTTCTAGATTGGGAAAAAATTACGTCAAGGAAATAATATAAACCAGCATTTATTAAAGTGTTATTTAAGAAGAATTAGATGTTAGATAAAAAAGATATACATACCTAAATATGTTTGAAAAATGCTGAGTTAAATAAAAGTAAGATGATTTCTTTATTGCAGAATTCTCAGAAACTTTAACAAGTGTTTCTCAAGTTTTCTTGATTATAAAAATAACCTATGTCACTTCACAAAATACAGATTTCATGAACTCACCTCAGATATATGAATCAGTATCTTTAAATAGTCCTGAGAATCCATGACTTTTTTGTTTGTTTGTTTGTTTGTTTGTTTGTTTTCTGAAAGAAGGTCTTTGTTACCCAGGCTGGATTGCAGGGTCGTGATCACGGCTCACTGCAACCTCTATATCCCGAGCTTAAGTGATCTTCCCACCTTATCCTCTCATACAGGCTCATGCTACCACACCCAGATAATTTATTATTAGTGTTATTATTATTTATAAAAGTGGAATCTCACTGTATTGCTCAGGCTAGTCTCAAACTTCCAGGCTCAAGCAATTCTCTTGTCTCTGCCTCCCAACATGATGTTAACAAATGCCTTAGGTGATTCTTATAATCTGTGTGGTTGAGAAATACTCTTGTTTAAGCAATTGTGCTTGGTTTGACTTCAGTTCTTTTGCATTTGCTGATGATTGTTTTATGTCCGATTGTGCGGTCAATTTTAGAATATGTGCCATGTGAGGATTAGGAGCATGTATATTCTGTTGTTTTGGGGGTGGAGAGTTCTGTAGAGATCTATCAGATCCATTTGGTTCATGTTGAGTTCCGGTCCTGAATATCTTTATTAATTTTCTGTTTCAATGATCTGTCTAATAGTATCAGTAGAGTGTTGAAGTTTCCCACTCTTATTGTGTGGGAGGTCTAAGTCTCTTTATAGGTCTCTCAGAACTCGCTTTATGAATCTGGCTGCTCATGTGTTGAGTGCATTATATAGTTAGAATAATTAAGTCTTATTGAATTTAACCATTATGCAATGCCCTTCTTTGCCTTTTTTGATCTTTGCTGGTTTAAAGTATGTTTTGTTTGAAATTAGGGTTGCAACTGTTACTTTTTTCTGATTTCCATTTGCTTGGCAGTTTTTCTCTATCCTTTTATTCTGTACCTATGGGTGTCATTGAATGTGAGATAGGTCTTTTAAAGACAGCATACCTTTGGATCTCGCTTTTTTCTTCAGCTTGCCACTCTGAGCCTTTTAAATGGGGCAGTTAGCCCATTTCCCTTCAAGGTTAGTATCAATATGTGTGGATCTGATCTTGTCATTGTGCTGTTATCTTGTTATTAATTACACCAGCTTATTTGTGTGGTTGTTTTATAGTGTCACTGGTCTGTGTACTTAAGTGTGTTTTTGTATTGTCTGATAACGGTCTTTTCTTTGCTTATTCTCCTTACAAGATCTCTTGTCAGGTGGGTCTGGTGATAATGAACTCCCTCAATGTTGCTTATATGAAAAGGATCTTATTTCTCCTTTGCTTAGGAACCTGGGTTTGGCTGAATATAAAATTCTTTCTCTTTTTTAACCTTTCCTTTAGCACTTATGGATATGAAACTCTTGGTTGAAGATTTTTTTTTTTTTTTTTTTTTTTAATTTAAGAATGTTGAGTATAGGATCCCAATGTCTTGTGGTTTGCAGGGTTTCTGCTGAGAGGTCTACTGTTAACCTGATGGGGTTCCCATTGTAAATGACCTGCCCTTTCTCTCTATCTGATGATTATGTGTGTTGGAGATGATCTTCTTGTGTAGAATCTTCAAGGGGTTTACCATATTTCCTGAATTTGACTGTTGGCCTCTCTAGCCAAGTTGGAGAAGTTTTCACAATGATATCCTGAAATATGTTTTCCAAGTTGTTTGCTTTCTCCCCATCCCTTTTAGAGATGCAAATGGCTTGTAGGTTTGGCCTCTTTACATGAACACGTTTCTCGGAGTTTTTCTTCATTCCTTTTTTTATTTTTCCTTTATTTTTGTCTGATTGTCTTATTTCAGATAGCCAGTGTTCAAGTTCTGAGGTTCTTTTCTCAACTTTCTCTATTCCGTTGTTAATACCTGCAATTGCATTGTGAAAGTCTTGTAGTGTGTTTTTCAGCTCTATTAGGTCAGTTAGGTTGTATTTTTTACTGGCTATTTCACCTGTCATCTCCTGTATTTTTTAATTGTGATTCTTAATTTCCATGAGTTGAGTTTTTCCATTCCCATGAATTTCATTATCTTCATTGTTATCCACATTCTGAATAATATTTTTGTCATTTTGGCCAACTTAGCCTGGTTAAGAACCCTTGTTGAAGACACAATAAAATCGTTTGGAGGACATAAGACATTCTAGCTATTTGAGTTGCTAAAGTTCTTATGGTGGTTCTTTCTCATCTCTGCATGTAGGTGTTCCTTTAACTGCAATGTGTATTGAGTGCAGTCATTTGACTTCTTTTCTGGATGTTTTCACAGGGCCAGGGCTTTGTGCAGGGTCTTCATTTGTAGCTGACTTCTTGTCTTTGGTTTTATAGGGGGATATGTTAGTGAGGAATTCTTGATGGGAAGTAATTGCAGAGTCAAGATGTTCAGGAAAAAAAAAGTGTGGCCTGTAACATATTTTCAAACTTACCTTACTATATAACTTTTATACAAAGAATTCTTGTTTGCATGTTATAAAATTATTGTGGTTGTCGGAGTGGAGCAGATTTGAAAATATCAACATAAATATAAAGATATGCCAAGTTGAGAAGCTATGACTTATTTTATAAATCCTTGGATATCTTTGTGTGTGTGTGTGTGTGTGTGTGTGTCACCCAGGTTTGAGTGCAGTGATGTGAAGGTGATATTGGCTCACTGCAACCTTCACCTCCCGGGTTTAAGTGACTCTCCTGCCTCAGCCTCTGTAGTAGCTAGGATTACAACAACAGCCACACACCTGGCTAATTTTTGTATTTTTAGTAGAGACAGGGTTTTGCCATGTTGGCCAGGCTGGTCTCAAACTCCTGACCTCCAGTAATCTGCCTGCCTCAGCCTCCCAAAGTGCTGGGATTACAGGTGATATCAGTGTTCTTGAAAACAGGACGGTAAGATTTGAGGCATCCATACCAAGGTGCTTATACCTTATCTTAAAGTTGATGAAGATCCCATGAAGATTTCTGAAGCTAGTAGGATGAGGTTTAGATATGTGCATGGATGACTTTATATATGGTTGATCTTATTGCATAACTTAATCATGATTATGAAATTATGCATAACACAAGACAATAATGAGAGCAAATAGAAAAAGAAAACAAGGGGGGGCATATAAAATGAAGTTAGCCAGCCCACAAATGCATTTGCGAGTGAATTTACACATTTGCATTAGGTCAACTATGAATATGGCTCACATTTGCTAATAGGCATCCTTAAAAGGAAAACAAAATTAAGCTCGTGGAAGGTGTTACACAAATATTTGTGGAATAAAAACAAAAGAGTAGCCAAGTGACTAAATAATTAAATGAAGATCTACTTTATAAGAAGATTATTCTAATAGTTGCATGAAAGACAGAAAGTTGAAGGAAAGTCTCATGGCTAAAGCATTATGATAATATAAGTGAGACATTGCTAAGTTTCAGTAAGATGACCCTGGTACAGAGTGATAGGAAAAGTCAGTTTTAAGGAATAACTTTGAGATTGAATTGACAGCTTTTAATATTGATTTGATGTTGAAGAAGAAAAAACAATTATGATGGGAGTTGAACATAATCAAGGGCTTTCTAATAGATAGCATATAGTAGGTTTAAAGGAGAAGGGTTATAGAATAAGCAAAACTTGAGGAAACAGATGCTTGAAGGTGAAAGATAATGGGTGTAATTTGGGATATATTAAGTTTAAAATCTCAGTAGACTCTCAGAAATGTAGTTGCTAGAACTCAGAAGAGAGTGAATCAACCAGTGATTTTCAGCTAGAAGCCTTTCTTATGCTATCCCTACCTATGAGGATGCTAGGGAGATAAGAGCTGAGAATAACAGACAGTTTCATATAGCCTTTTCTAAGGCAAACGATGATTTTAGTAAGAATTTCTCTTCTTTCTCTAACAATGATCTAAATTTATAGTTAAAAGATATTAGAAAATGAAAACAAATGTTTTTGACATACCAGAATATGAGTATTAAAAATCTATCAATAATTATAATTACAAGTATTTTAAATATTGCTTTTTTATTGTGAGAAGAATGAAAAACAATTATTTGATGAATTTTGAAACCAGGAGGAATAAACCTAGCTAAAAATGTAAATTATTGTTTTAATTATTGTTTTCCACAATTTTCTTACAAAAGAAACAAGAATAGGATTTTTATACATTTTAATGCTTTACTGAGGTGTATTGTCCAGAAATCAAGAGGCAACAAAAGATATGGTTTGTAAACAACATAGCAAGCAAGCACCAAATATTTGTTTTGAGAAAATGCAGAGATGTAAATGTAAATGCAATTAATTAAAATTAGTTTTTCTCTAAACCAACCTCAAGATTTCAGCAAAATATATAATAAAATATATTAAAATTATTCTGAATGAATTTTTTAAATTAATAAAAAACAAGAAAAGAAGATTTGACAAATACTTTATAGGGATTATTTGTCATATATTATATATTATATCTAATTATATATAAGATATATAAATATATCTTAATATAAAGTATATATAATTTATATATATTTTATATACATATAAATACATATTAAATTACATATATTATATAAATATATAATGTATAAATATATTTTTATATATTTTATATATAAAATATATATGTGAATAGATACATTTATATATGTTTAAATGAGGACATGCTACAACATGACTATTTGGGAATACTTTGGGGACTACATATAGCTGTTAGATCTCAGGAATAAAAGGGAAATAATTTTTTCTTTTCCCCTTCAGGCTCTATGGGGCACTCCCAGGTAAATCACAGTCCTGGAACACACCTGTCAAGTTTCCTGTTATTTTAGACAAGCTGAAATCCTGAGCTGTCTTTCCTTGGGCTATGGAGAGAGTGCGGGTGGGAAAGAGATGCTTAACTGGTTTAGCCTGGGTGCCATAATACAGGTACAGGTCAACAGAATGGTTAATCCAAGGTACAATATTCAGTAGTAAAACCAAAACTAACATCTGAGATGAATATCAAAGTTATTTTTCAACTTCAAGAGAAAGAGAAATTCATACCTAAGGACCCTGGATAGAAACAAGGAGGTGGTTTTGAATCAGAGGGTAAAAGATGGATCCTTAAGGAATCTCTTGGTCTGTATAAATGTTGCTACTGCTATTTTTTGTAGAGCACAAATGACCTTGAAGGATAAGGAAGAAGAACAATGGGAGCAATTCTCCACTCAGTGATTGAAATCTAACATCAGCGATTGCTTCTTCAACAACACTCAACAAATCTGTTACGGCTAAAATGAATTCTAAAGCACTCCAAGACTAATTCATTCTATACCACCCCAGGAGTAGTTTTGTTTGTGTGTGTGTGTGTATGTGCCCATCAATTGCCAAGAGCTAAAAATAAAGCAATGGGTGGGCCAAATCTCAACTCTCATACACATTTTATGGGTGCCATTGTCCAAAAAATAATTACAACACATTTAATTTAAATATATATAATGAACATTAATTAAAATATTTTGAAGTAGATACAAAAGAATGTTGTAAAACCAAATTATCATAGTGATTTGTATCTCTGAAGAAGTTATTAAAGCTGAGCTCAAATGCTATGCTTCTTCCGATGCTTTTTAAATCCAACAGGCTCACATTTTTCTACTTAGAAAAGTTCTTAGGGTACAAGTGCTCATTATGACAGTAAGTGAGGTCTCATTTAATGAGCCTCATTGTCTCCATTTTTGCTCCATCCTGGGTTCACTGTCTTTATTACAGAGTCCATTTTGGAAGCATAGCTGTCTTCAAAGCAGTTGACTGATTTGATCCCTGGCCAACATACCAAACATTCTTCATAGGAGCTCATAATGTTTAAAACAAAAATCGTTGGAAGCATAGTGGATCACATGGTTTTTTTCTGCTCTAAACTCCTACAGTCCTCATCTGGACCACACAGTTGAGCAGTTGGTTAGTTACCTATTAGCCACTCTATAAATATTCATTGACTCATCAACTGTGTGTGGGGTTTTATTGTTTGCTAAGCATTTGCCTTCTGTAAGTCGTATTTCCCCTAATGAAATGTAAACGATGTGATGTTCAGAACATCGTTTTCTCTGTTGATATGTTATCCTTTAATTTTCTCTTCTAAAATATTCAGAAAAGTGGGAAAACTTTATTTTATTTTTTTATTTTTCACCATGATAAAATTTACAGGAATATCTGGAGCTCTCTTTTGAGAACTACAGAGAAATGTTGAATTTATAAAAGTAGTCATCATGAGAAAAAAATGTAATTTTAGTCAATGAAGCTAATTCTAGCTTATAATTTTAACATATTTTCTATTTTTTAAAAATAAGTATTGAAAAAAAAAGAAGGATGGTGATGAAAGAAACACAGGCAAGATTTAGAAGAGTTCAAGAGGATGACATAAATCACAACAAAAAAATGATGTATACTTGAGTTGGAGAAAGAGAGAGAGGGAAGAAAGACCTTGTTGTAAAATCTGTTTTAAATTAGAGTACTGCAAAACAGCCTTGTATATATGGGAAGGAATCTGACTTGCTTTATAAGCAAATACCTGCTATACTTAGATAATGTAATATAGGGTTTAGATATTGTACAATTAGAAAAAGTATTTATGATATTTAGAAAAATGTCAGAGTTAATCGTCTAATTTATTTTACAAAAAAATAGAAACTGATGCTGAGAAGATTAAGTAGCTTGCTATATTAATTATTGTCCAAATTAGTAGCAGAATTGTGCCTAAAACTCAGGCTTTCTATTATTCAGTCCAGTACATACATATGATTAGCTTTTGGTAGAAAGGATTGTTTTTAATCATATACTAAGATAAAGTCGATAGTGATACACATCAGTAAAACTGGGTGTGTGGCACTCATATATTTCAATATTTTGAAGCATAACCTCCCAAGAAGTAGTAGGCCAAAAATCATCCTTATGTTTTCTTTCTATAGTTTGCTATAAAAGGAACTACCAAGATATTTTTTTTTTGAGTAACATACTCTTTTTTAGAAGAATATTTAGAAAATAATTTCCCCCAAATAAATATAAATATTTTTCAACACTGGATTTAATAAAATACAAATAAATTCAAGAGTAAGAGTAGGAAGAATGCTAGATCCTGCTTTTTTATGCTCTCTAAAGCAAAACACAACTCAAAAGCATTCAAGAAATTAACTGTAAGTCTATTTTTAAATTTTTTAATAAATCTAATTTAATATTGTTTTAATTCTTATAAAAGAGACACACTTTGAAGTAAATCTTTCAATTTCTTTCTTATTCTTTGCCTACTTTTATCCTGTGACTTTTCTCTTAACTTTCATCGTTTTTAGAGGGTTTGCTCTAATTCCATGGAAATAAAATTAACTCATGAGGAAAACAAATTATGCAGCTCAGTTCTTTTGAAGTAGAAATATGCCATAAAGATATAAAATAGCAGATGCAAAGTTTTTTTAAAATTTATTTTTTGCCATACAACCCGTCACTTTTTTCCTCCTTTTTCTTACTGGTTTGCCAGAATTAATAACTAACATTTGTATAGTGCATTCCAGCTCACCAACTGCTTTTTCACAAGTATTGCTTCATTTAGTCTTCACAATAAGTCTTTGAGGTAGCTATTTTTATCATCACTATGCTGCAGACAAGGAAACTAAGATTCAAAGAGGCTAAACAACTTGTAAATAGTTTTAGAATTCATCATATTTATTATGCAGCCATAAAAATCAAAATTTTGTTGATAATTTAATGGCATGGTCAAATACTCATGAAAAAAAATGTCAAGTTAAGAAAAAATAGCATGCCACAAACTACATTGAATGAATCCAATTACCTTCTTTATGCATTTCAAATTTTCTTCAAAAAGCATGCACCAATTTTCACAGTATGACTAGGCCTCAAATGATTTTTATTGTCTAGCTAAGTAAACATTAACTCCTTATACTACGTTCAGTTCCACCCATTGACCACCAATGTACAGAAAAAAAAAATTGATGCTGTAGCTACATAAACATAATCATACATTTTGGAAAGAATAAACTTGGGTTTGCATATGAACAGGTTAGTTGCTGAATAAAATCATCAATGCTTTCTTCTCCTCAATTATTTTTTCCCAAAACTCGTCTGACTAAGTGTTTGTCAATAGGGATAGACTAACCAGAGGGTATTCATTGTCTATAGGGAATCATATTTCCCTATTTTCCTGGGAAGTATGCAGGATTCCAAATAGCTAAGATTTACTGAGTAGTTCATTATTTTGTGGTACATATTTTATAAAACACTACATATATACATTAAGCCACTAAATCTCATGACATGACTACAAAAGTAATCTTATTTACTATCTGCTTTTATAACTGAGGAAATTGAGAACTGAAAATGTAAGATGAATGATCCATGTTTATGGCAAGAAATTGTCAGTGACACAACACAAACCCAGATATTTCTTTCTCCGTCTTCTCAAGCTACTAATCCTGTTTTCCATAAACTGAAGAATGTATGAGTGACCTTAACTTCTGTGGCCTGAATCTGGGCTAGTAATCTTTATCCACCAGCTCTACTTGTAATCCTCCTTTATTATTTATTTTAAATGTTAAAATCATTTTCAGTTCTTGGTTCTGTTATCAGCTAGCTCATTGTTATATACAGATAAATTGTGAATGCATAATTTTGGTGGCATTCATTAAAGAGTCATTTAGAGAGCAGCTGAATGGCCTGGGGATTAAAACAAATAAAACATTCACATAGTGATACATTTACAATTCTTTGGGCTTAGTGAATCTTGAAATTTTAAGAGTCGTTGCATTTTTACATCTTAATTAAATTCATATTGTGGAATCTATAAATGGAAACAACATTCTTTAGGCAAAAATGTTCTTTTACTCATCAAATGCTGCAGATGGTCTTTTTATATCATGTGAGGGGACCTTTTTGAAGATGTCCTGCATTCGAGTTTTTAAGGTTGGTGATAGGTTGCCTTGACATTTATCCAAACTGTGGTTGAAGAACAATTATCTCCTTATTTTGTGACAGTGACGTTTGACTCTGCTAAACTCTCAAAGGGGATAGGTTTAAGACTGTAATGTGTGAAGATAAAAAATATCAAATGTCATGCAGGAACTCAAACAGAGCAACCAAGAGGAAGTAACTAATCTAAGGAAGAGCATTTTCTTGGCCACTGTATTTTCCTTTCTGTTATTCATTCAAAAATACATCTCACCGCTTTAACTCATTCCGTATTTTAATGAATAATTAATTGGCTTCATGTAATAATATATTTTGTTATCTTCATTAATTAGATATAACATGTGACAAGAATAGATTTAGAATTGATAAAATTTTTCTAAATATTTTACTCATGTCTTTTCTCTGCCTTGATGTGACTGGCTATGATCACACCTGTTGTTCCTTCATACGCATTCACTTAAGTAGAATAACGTAAGTTGCTCAAGTTTGTGTTTTATAGAAATTGTTTTACTTGCATAAAGTAAAATGTTACACTATACTGTGGGACTATGGGGATTTAAAACTGCAGATGCAGATCTACAAGTCTATAAAGTTTCTCATATGTGAGCGTTCTTTGGTTACAAAGTAATTCACTCCAGGTTCCATTAAAGAATTAAAGATCATGCTATTTCTGTGTAGAGTTAATATTTTTGCAAACTAAACATTACAGGTCAAACTGAAAGAATGTGTAAAAGTAAAAATATTCATTTTAAATAATTGTAAATTATTCATTGCAAATATTTATTGTAAATATTTTCACTTTTATTACAATGAGAATATTCATTGTAAAGCTATGGAATGCCTTTAGGAGCCAGATATAATAGAAGGGTAGTGAAGTTAGGGCCAGAAAATATGTGTTACTATTTTTTCCATTTACTAAATGTAAGAACCCTAGTTTTCTCTGCAGTGTACATTCTAAAGGCATCTTGCAAATTTTGAAAGGATTAATGAGACATAATTTATTCATAAACCCTTTGTGAAATATAAGAACATCTGGGCCGGGCGCGGTGGCTCAAGCCTGTAATCCCAGCACTTTGGGAGGCCGAGACGGGCGGATCACGAGGTCAGGAGATCGAGACCATCCTGGCTAACACGGTGAAACCCCGTCTCTACTAAAAATACAAAAAACTAGCCGGGCGAGGTGGCGGGCGCCTGTAGTCCCAGCTACTCGGGAGGCTGAGGCAGGAGAATGGCGTGAACCCGGGAGGCAGAGCTTGCAGTGAGCTGAGATCCGGCCACTGCACTCCAGCCCGGGCGACAGGGCGAGACTCCGTCTCAAAAAAAAAAAAAAAAAAAAAAAAAAAAAAAAAAAAAAAAAAAAAGAAATATAAGAACATCTGAAGGAAACGAAATATATGCATTTTGTATAGTAAGTATCGTTATTAAGAACAATAACACTCCTTCAAATGAATACTTATTTGAGGTTTCTTATATTTGCTGAGTTGATATTATATTTATTTCTGAATATACACTGCAGATCTGACTTCTTTTTCAAGAGAACAAATTTATGTCTAGGCTCAGAGTTGTTATTCTGTTTTGCATAGCTTGTTTAACCTTACGGTGCTATAAGCATTATACTTATTCATGTTCTTTTCTTTGCATTGGTATCAAAGTATCCTGGAGTCACATTCCCTTTTCACCTCTAGCCAGCCTACACTGTCTGGCATGAGTCTTGTATACTTATATCTTAGCCTTATTGATTTTGTTTTGTTATTAGTGCTTGTAAAATTTTTTCTCATTAGTGTTTCTTGTTTTTATTTTAAAATAATTATAAATTCAATGGAAAATCCAAAAATAGAAGAGAGGTCCCACGTACCCTTCATGTTTCCCCAAATGGTAATATCTAATATAACTGCAGTACAGTACTAAAACCAGAAAAATTTTCATTGGTACAATCCTCAGACCTTATTCAGATTTTATCAGTTTTACATACACTCTTTTTTTTTTTATCATATGTATAGTTCTATGCAAGTCAAATATGTAGAATTGTATAACTATCACTAATATTAAGATACAGAACTATTTAGTTGCCACAAAACTTTCCCTCGAACTACCTTTTCATAATTGCAGCCATTCTCCCCTCTTTCATCACTAATCTGATTGTCTTCCTTACAGTTTTAATTATTTCAAAAATGCTATGTAAGTTAAATTATACAGTATATAATGTGTTAAAGTTGACACTTTTCCTCAAAATAATTTCCTTAAGATTCATCTCTGTTTTCTGAGTGTGTTAACAGTCCATTCATTTTTATTTTTATTACTGAATAGTATTCCATGGCATGAATGCACCACAATTTGAAAGATATTAGGGTTATTTGCAGTTTTGGGTTATTACAACAAAAACAGCTATAAGTGCTTGTGTGTACATTCTTGTGCAGGTATAAGTTTTCATTGCTCTGGGACAAATGACTAGGAATGGGAGTGTTGGGATACATGATCAGTATATAGTTTTTCAAGAAAATTTCCATAGCTTGGCTCTGGAATGCACCTGTATGGTCAGCCACTGGAAAGACTGATGTGAGATGATCGCTTGAGCCCAGTAGTTTGAGTTTATCATAGACAACATAGCAAGACCCTACCTCTTTAAAAAAAAGAAAAGAAAGAAAGAAAGAAAAAAAGAAAAGAAATGAAAATTCCCAAGATATTTTCCAGTGTGGCTGTGCCACTTATATTCCCACCAACAATTTCTAAGCAATTCAGTTTTTCCATATTCTTGCCAGATTTGGTATTCTCACAAGTTTTTTTCTTACCTGATTTAATATTTGTGTTGTAATATTTCATTGTGGTTTTAATTTGCTTTAACCTAATGGTAAATGGTATTGAACATTTTTTATGTGCTTATTGCTATCTGTATGCTCTCTTTGGTGAAATGTTAATTGAATATCTTTTGCCCATTTTCTAATTGAAGTGTGTCTGTGTGTGTGTTACATTTTAAAAGTTCCTTATACCTGATATGAATCTGTTTTTCAGATATGTAGTTTGAAAATATGTACTCTCATGCTGGCTTGTATTTTTTATCTTTTTAATGTGATCTTTTCATTTTAAGTTTAATTTATCAATTATTTTCTTTTATGACTTGTGCTTCTGGTATCATGTTTAAGAACTCTTAAGCATGCATTTCTGCGTGTCTATTTCTTGTATTCAGCTCTATTGGTCTCTGTATGTATTGTTTTGTTAGCACCACTCTGTCTGATTGCTGTAGCCATATAGTAAACTTTAAAGTTGGGTAGAGATCCATATCACTTTATTCGTTATTTTTTTTTCAAAATTGCCTTAGCTATTCTAGTTCTCTTGTCTTTGCATATAAATATTAGAATAAGCTTATTAACGTCTACAAAGCACATCTTTGAGATTTTGAAAGGAATTGCATTATACATATAGGTTAATTTGGGGGAAGAATCAACATCTTTATTGTATTGTGTTTTCTAAATCATAAAACGATATGTCTCTATATATTTAGATCTTCTTTGTTTTATCAGTGTTTTGTAATTTTCAGCATAAAAATACTGTACATGTTTTGTTAGATGTAATGTCTATTTCATTTTTGAGTAATTATAAAATAAATTGCTTTCAATTTTTGTTTCCCTGTGTTTATTGTTATTATATGGAAATATGATTTGTTTTTTAATATTAATTTTGTCTCATGTGGCCTTACTAAACTCACTATTAATTCTAAGAGTTCTTTATTTGTGTTTTGTTTCTTTGTAGATTCCTTGGAATTTTCTATGTAGACTATAATGTCTTCTGCAAATAGGGAACGTTTTATAATTTCCTTTCTTATTTGAATACCTTTTATTTCCTCTTTTTTCCCTTAATTAACTGCCTAGGAATTCTAGAACTAGGTTAAATAAGAGTGACGAGAGCTGACATCCTTGCCTCATTCTTGGTTTTGGAGGTGATTCATTCACTCTTTCACTATTAAGTATGATGTTAGCTATGGGTTATTGGTTTTCTTTTTAAACTTAGTTTAGATTATTATTACTATACTGTATACATCTGTTTTGTAACTAGAAAATGCTAAGAAATCTTAAGTTTCAAAATCAGGATAGTAGAGAGTCACTTATCTCATGACAAAACTTCATTCACTTCCTGATACATGTTTATTTCCTAGTTTCAAAAGAAGCACAATAAAGTAGGTTTTTAAGAGTTTCCATCATAGAGTCAATCTGTCTATATTTATTCTCAGCTCATATCAACCAGCTTCATCTGTTAAGAGGGATTAAGAATCAGTCTGTGATCCTGGGAAAGTTTGTAACAGCTGACTTTGCCAGGTTAATACTGTATGACAAAGGTTGTGATGCATTGTATTTGACATAACTTGAATCAGTTATCCAAGCATGAAGGATAGAATGGAAAATACAACTTTTCACTCTAAAGAAAAAAATTTAATTCCATATTTTGTCTAGGGGCATGAATGAAAACCACTCTAAAAAAAAAGCTCCAAAATGTAGAATACACACACACACACACACACACACGTATATGTCTGTGTGTATATATATTCTACATATATCTGTGTGTATATATATTCTATACATATATCATAAAATTCGCTAGGATTTTTGCTATTAGATTCTGAATCTATAAAGTATAGAATTGTAAAATAAGAAATTTGGTAAATTTTTTTAGTATTTTTTGTTTACAGTTTTTTTTTTTAAGTTTACAAAGAGGTATAGTTTAGGTGAGTGGTAAGCAAATCTAATTTATGTAAGTATCAAATATGGTTATGGTTGTAGAATCCCTTTTTCTTAGCAAGAAGCTACTGCTATTACTTGGCGCTAAATAAAATGTCTTAAAAAGATATGTTAACTTTTCTCTTGTTCTGTTTTGTTTTTTATAGTTTTAGGATGTAATTTTAGAATGCCAATCAGTTATATTCATGAGAAAAGTTACTAACTCCCAATTGGCATATAATATTTGACTTATGATAATACAGACTTATATCCAAAATACCTTCTAGATAGCATATGATTGATTGTCTTTTGTCGATTATGAGCTATTCATTTGGTTAGAGGTCAACATTAGAACACACAAGCTGTCAGGTCTTCTTTCAAGACTTTTATTTTCTGATATGCACATACGATTTTTTCCTCAAGGCAAATAATCAGTGAATATGAATGGAATTAAACAACGCTTTTAATAATGTCGTAAATATTTTGAAATATAGCAGAAAATATTATATGATCTTTATAAAAACGACAATAGGTTGGTGCAAAAGTAATTGCAGGTTTTACTATTAAAAACAATGGCAAAAACTACAATTACTTTTGCACCAATCCAATACTACATATACTATTGCTGTGTGGAACATTCTAGAAGGCTTAGAACTTTTAGAACCAAAAAATGTTTGTGGTCGTTCTGTTTCTCCCACCAAGAATAAAGTAAGAGGATCTGGAGGAGGCCACTCCCCTCTTCCACCAGCAAATAATTCCACATCCTGGAGAAAGAAAATTAATTTTAGGGTCTAGTTATTTCAAAAAACTTTGAAAGATTGGATAAAATGTATTATTCAATACTCTTCAATCAAATAATTTATTAAAACTGTTATATGACATTGTTTTCCTGACAGATTTAATAAATCTGAGAAATATCCAGAGTGTCTGTAAACTCATAAGTCTTTTGAATTTCTAACTAACTTTCTAACTCATGCCAGTTGGATAATTAGGTCAAGTCATGGTAATGCCATTTTGAATATGTAAAAATGAAAAAAGACTTTTTTTCTACATTTAAAAAAATATATTCACCAAAGAGAATTAACATAACATGACCTATAAAGTTAGCGTTAAAAAATTCAACTCATAGTGATGTTTATCTTTCTTGCTTGCTGATATCAATATTGTATGCTTAATAAAACACTTAATGAAGAATGTTTCCAGATATTTACCATATTTTATAAACACTATGCTATAAACTTATGTAGATTACTAAAAATTCTCAACAACCCTTTGATAGTCTTTCATGCTACATCTAGGATTTGAATCTCTGGTTTCCAGAAGCGTGGTAAGAATAGTTTTTTAGATGCCACCAAGGTTGAGGGGATACCACATGATGAGTGCTGGTCAATGCACTGTAAGTGGAAGTGACATGTTTCACTTCTGGACTGAAGTATTTACTTATGGGTTACCTTCCCCTCTGCTGCAGCTCATTACAACTTTTGATAAAGTGATTTCTCTACCAAGCTATGTCACAGAGTGAGAAGATGGTATGGAAAGCTCTATCCAACTCATGTACCCTGAGGGAAAAAGAACCTTTCTTTTTTTAAGCCTGTAAGATTTATGGGTTGTTTATTACTGAAATCTAACCTAGACTGGTATTAACTGTCCCACTTTGAAGACAAAAATAAATTTCACAGCTAGTAAGAGGAAGAACTGAGACAACCTCAGGTCTATTGCAAAAAATGCATATTTTTCTCTACAACCTCTTTCCACACCACATGTTTTTGCACTAACCCTTGGACTTTCCATCATTAACTTTTAGAGCCCATGGGAATACCTCAGTTCTTTCAGTATTGTTGTAGAACCCTAAGGGCATTTCTCTCAGAATGCATAAAAATGTGCTATTTATCTACCGCTTAAATTCATAACTCTGCTACTGTTACAATTTTGCATAAGGAGAGCATTTGAAATTATGTAGAACATTTCATGGTTTTGATGTTGCATAACTTCCAGCTGCTGACCATATGAAGGAGCCACATAAACAATTGCAAACACAAAATAGAGAGTTTTATTACAAAATGTGAACTCTGAGATTGTTCTATTACTTGTGCAAATTCTTAATTTTTTTTCTTTGATTTACAATATATAATAAACTTTGGCATCAAGTGCTAAGTTATAATGTACAATTCCACATTTTCAGTTTAAAATAATATCTCCATAATGCAAAGATGTTTCATTGCTCCTTTTATCCATTTTTTATTAAAATCAGAAGTTGGAGGAAAAAGTCATTCCTTGTGTTACATCGGTCAACCTAGTTTATATGTAGTCTTTATTCATTTTGCACTGAAGTCCTACATTAAATAATGAATTTTTGGAGGTTACTTGGGATGAAAAATGATCCAGTTTTTACCATACTTTATAAAACAAAAAATAAAACTTGGGGCTTACTTTCATAGTTCCAACAGAGATAAAGTGATCATTAAAATTATGCAGTTTGAGTTTTGTATTATACCTGTAACTATAGATTTCACTGATTTGTAAAGCATTTTGGTTCCAAGCAAAATTATTGATTTTACTTGTGGAAGTGCCAAAAGGACACCTTCATTCAAAACCTAGAGTCAACAGATTCACTTAATGTGTTAAATATTCCAAGAAATAAACTAGATGGATCCAGCCTTCATACAAGAAGATATATTTATTCTAAAAGGAAGTGTTCTAAAAATGATGTGTTCTAAAATACCATCTAAAGTGCATCTGAGACAGGCGTAGTGACTCTCACCTAGAATCCCAGAATTTTGGAAGGCTGAGGTGGGAGGATTGCTCAAGCCCAGTAGTTCAACACCAGCCTGGACAATATAGGGAGAACCCGTTGCTACAAAAAATTTAAAATATTAGCCAAGTGTGGTGGTGTATGCCTGTAGCCCAGCTACTCAAGAGGCTGAGATGGGAGGATTGCTTGAGCCTTGGATGTCAAGGCTGCAGTGAGCTGTGATCACACCACTGTACTCCAGCCTGGGCAACAGAGTAAGACCCTGTCAAAAATAAATAAATAAATAAATAAAAAGCATTTCCTAGAAGGTAATTTGGATTTTACAAGCAAAGCTGACTGACTTTGTGTCTTCTGCCTTGTAAGTGATTCTTTTTCTTACTTAAAAATACCACAAAAATGTTACAATAATATCATCCCTCTAGTATTATTGTATCAAATATAAATATTCTTGGGCAACTAAAAAGGACTATAATTACATATGTTGCTTTTTTCATAAACTTTTAAATATTAAGGGAAAAAGGCAAGACATAACATAACCTAGGGGGAGACAACATCAAAACATATAACCAACAAGGACTTAATATTCAGAACTTATAAAGGAAACATACAAATCAATATGACAAAATATAGGAAACTCCCAAAACGAGAAAATATGAATGGCATTTACATAGAAGAAACCACACATATCCAATAAACATAATCATAGAATTTCAAAATTAAACCACAACAGATATCACTTTACACTGACTAGCATGGGATCAAATTGAAAAATCAGCCAATATTATATGTTTACAAGAATGAGACTAACAAGAATTCATGTACATTGTTGGTGGAGTATAATTAATAACATTAATTTAAAAAACAATATGGCATGACTTTGTAAATTTGAACATGTACATATCACACATTCAAACAATATCAGTTCCAGATATAAACCATAGAAATCCTCTTGCAATATGTTCAGGAGACATGTACAATAATATAGAACTGTCTATAATACTAAGGCATTGGAAACAACCCAAATGTATGTCAACCTGGGACATAATAAATACAATGTGGTAGAGTTACGCATTGTGATACAAAACAGCAATGAAAATAAATGAGCTTCATCTACATATATCCAGAGCTGCAGCTTATAAAATGTAGAGTAAAAAAGATGCAGAGAATGCAAACTTTCTGACATGATTTAAATAAAATTATACCACAAGTAAATTAAGCTATATATTATTATGGGACACATACATGTGTTATTAAAAATACAAAGAAAAGTGTTGGGAAGGAGAAAAAGTAGTTAGGGATTGTGTTTTCTGCTGAGAGGAGACTGGGATCTAGGAAATTTTAGATCCATTAGTATGCTCATGCTATACATATATATATAGTGTTTTTTTCTTTCTTTTCTTTTTTTTTTTTTTTTGAGGCAAGATCTTGCTCTGTCACTCAGGCTAGAGTGCAGTGGTGTTATCACAGATCAATGCAGCTTCAACCTCTGGGTTCTAGCAATCCTCCCACCTCAGCTTCCCAAGTAGCTGGCACTACAGGAGCACACAACCACAGCTGCTATATTATCAGTCTTAGCACACACATACCCCCCAACCCACACACATACCCCCCAACCCACACACATACCCCCCAACCCACACACACACACATAGGTACCATGCTGTTTTCTAATAGCAGGATGGTAAAGGAACTATCAATAATATTAAAAAATGTTTTAAGACCCAACATGAAATTGGACCCAATATAAGTCCTGTTCTCTTTCAGAGTCATTTGTTCTTTTCTTTGTTCATTCCTTTTTATTTGCATCAGGCTTCTTTCTGTGCTGCCAGTAGTGCTCACACCTCAGGGCTTTTACACATGCTATTTCTTCTGCTCAATATTCGCTGCCCATAGATGTTTCAAAGGCTTGCTACCTCATCTGCTTTTGGCACTTACTCCATTATCACCTTCTCAGCAAGGCCTTTTACTGATCAATCCAATTAAAACTTTAACTCATTATTATGTGTATGTGGGTATGGGTTTAAATTATCTGTTTTATTTATTCATTGTCTTACTGCTAAACTTTTAGAATGTAAGCAGTATAAGGGCAAGGGCTCTTCTTATTTTTTTTTTCCCTCCTGTATTACCAATGCTTATGTCAACACCAGATACATAGTAGCATTCCTTCTGAATGAATTATTCCTTAAATTTCTTGTATTGGCATAGACAGTAACTTCAAACAGCTGCTACAAAAAAAAGGAAAATATATACTGAAAAGGGAACTATATGAAATACTTAAAACCCGTTGATATTTGTGATTTTAGGAGGAGAAGTCCCTGTGGAAATGCTTTTATGTGGTATACAAGCAAAAACATTTCATCTGACATATAGGGGCATATAAGAGCAGAAGGGAAATGAGCAGCTTGCCAGTGTAGTGCGAAGACATTAAAAACCTATTCTGTCTAATTCATGATTGTATGTATTACAATATATTCCATGTACTTTTTGGGATATACTTTTTGTAAAAGCAGAGCGCATGGCCAGAATATTTAAAACGTATTTAACATAATTGTGTACATATTTAAAACATGTTTAACACAAAAATATATTTCTCAATAAAAGCAATATATACTGTAATATATATAATAGGTAATATATATCTACATGTAACTTGCAGAAAGCTAAGGATTTCTAATAAACTTTAAAAAATCTCTGCACATTTCTGTATTCAGGAGACCCATCTCCTGTGCAAAGATGCACATAGGCTCAAAATAAAGGGATGGAGGAATATTTACCAAGCAAACGGAAAGCAAAAAAAAAAAAAAAAAAAAAAACAGGGGTTGCAATCCTAGTCTCTGATAAAATAGACTTTAAACTGAAAAAGATTTTTAAAAAGACAAATAAGGGCGTCATATAATGGTAAAGGGATCAATGCAACAAGAAGAGCTAACTATCCTAAATATATATGCACCCAATACAGGAGCACCCAGATTCATAAAACAGGTTCTTAGAGACCTACAAAGAGACTTAAACTCCCACACAATAATAATGGGAAACTTTAACACTCCACTTTCAATACTAGACAGATCAACGAGACAGAAAATTAACAAGGATATTCAGCACTTGAACACAGCTCTGGACCAAGCAGACCTAATAGACATCTACAGAACTCTACACCCCAAATCAACAGAATATACATTCTTCATAGCACCACATATCACTTATTCACTTATTCTAAAATCAGCCACATAATTGGAAGTAAAACACCCCTCAGCAAATGCAAAAGAATGGAAATCCTAACAGTCTCTCAGACCACAGTGCAATCAAATTAGAACTCAGGATTAAGAAACTCACCCAAAACCACACAACTACATGGAAAATGAACAACATGCTCCTGAATAACTACTTGGTAAATAATGAAATTAAGGCAGAAATAAAGAAGTTCTTTGAAACCAATGAGAACAAAGAGACAATGCACTAGAATCTCTGAGACACAGCTAAAGCAGTCTTAAAGAGGGAAATTTATAGCACTAAATGCCCACATCAGAAAGCAGGAAAGATCTAAAATCGACAACCTAACATCACAATTAAAAGAACTAGCGAAGCAAGAGCAAACACATTCAAAAGCTAGCAGAAGGCAAGAAATAACTAAGATCAGAGCAGAACTGAAGGAGATAGAGACACAAAAAACCCTTCAAAAAATCAATGAATCCAGAAGCTGTTTTTTTTTTAACAGATCAACAAAATATATAGACCGCTAGCAAGATTAATAAAGAAGAAAAGAGAGAAGAATCATATAGACACAATAAAAAAAAACGATGAAGGGGATATCACCACTGATCCCACAGAAATTCAAACTACCATCAGAGAATACTATAAACACTTCTAGGAAAATAAACTAGAAAATCTAGAAGAAATGGATAAATTCTTGGACACATATACCCTTCCAAAATTAAATCAGAAAGAAGTCAAATCCCGGAATAGACCAATAACAAGTTCTGAAATTGAGGCAGCAATTAATAGTCTACTAACGAAAAAAAAAAAAAAATGGATTCACAGCTGAATTCTACCAGAGGTACAAAGAGGAACTGGTATCATTCCTTCTGAAACTGTTATAAAAACTAGAGAAAGAGCAACTCCTTCCTGACTCATATTCTGAGGCCAGCCTCATCCAGATACCAAAACCTGGCAGAGGCACAGCAAAGAAAGAAAATTTCAGGTCAATATCCCTGATGAACATCGATGTGAAAACCCTCAATAAAATATGGGTAAATCAAATCCACATCAAAAAGCTTATCCACTACTGTCAACTCAGCTTTGTCCCTGGGATGCAACACTGGTTCCTATATACAAAGCAATAAACATAACCCATCACATAAACAGAACTAATTTGAAAAACCACATGATTATCTCAACACAAGCAGAAAAGGCCTTTGATAAAATTCAACACCCCTTCATGCTAAAACCTCTCAATAAACTAATTATTGAAGGAACATATCTCAAAAAAATAAAAGCTGTTTATGACAGACCTGTAGCCAATATCATATTGAATGGGCAGAAGCTGGAAGCATTTTCTTTGAAAATTGGCACAAGACAAGGATGCCCTGTCTCACCACTCCTATTCAACATAGTATTGGAAGTTCTGGCCAGGGCAATCAGTTGAGAGAAATAAATAAAGGGTATTCAAATAGGAAGAGAGGAAGTCAAATTGTCTCTGCTTGCAGATGACATGATTGTATATTTAGAAAACCCCATCATCTCAGCCCGCAAACTCCTGAAGCTGATAAGCAACTTCATCAAAGTCTCAGGATACAAAATCAATGTGCAAAACTCACAAGCATTCTTATACACCAATAATATACCAGCAGAGAGCCAAATCATGAGTGTGAACTCTCATTCACAATAGCTACAAAGAGTATAAAATAAATAGGAATACAACTTACAAGGGACATGAAGGGCATCTTCAAGGAGAACTACAAACCACTGCTTAACGAGATAAGAAAGGACAAAAACAAGTGGAAAAAAAAATTCCATGCTCATGGATAGGAAGAATCAATATAGTGAAAATCGCCATACTACCCAAAGTAATTTATAGATTCAATGGTATTCCCATCAAGCTACCATTGACTTTCTTCACAGAACTGGAAAAAACTACTTAAATTTCATACGGACCCAAAAAACAGCCTGCATAGCCAAGACAATCCTAAGCGAAAAGAACAAAGCTGGAGGCATCACACTACCTGACTTCAAACTATACTACAAGGCTACAGTAACCAAAACAGCATGGTACTAGTACCAAAACGGATATATAGGTCAATGGGAAAGAACAGAGGCCTCAGACCACCACACATCTACAATCATCGGATCTTCTACAAACTTGACAAAAACAAGAAATGGGGAAAAGATTCCTTATTTATAAATGGTGCTGGGAAAACTGGTTACCCATATGCAGAGAACAGAAACTGAACCTCTTCCTTACACCTTATACAAAAATTAACTCAAGATGAATTAAAGACTTAAACATAAAACATAAAACAGTAAAGACTCTGGAAGAAAACCTAGGCAACACCATTTGGGACATAGGCATGGGTAAAGACTTCATGACTAAAACACTAAAAGCAATTGCAACAAAACTCAAAATTGAAAAATGGGATCTAATTAAACTAAAAAGCTTCTGCACAACAAAAGAAACTATCATCAGAGTAAACAGGCAACCTACAGAATAGGAGAAAATTTTTGCAATCTATCCATCTGACAAAGGGCTAATATCCAGAATCTACAAGGAACTTAAACAAATTCAGAAGAAAAAACAACCCCATCAAAATGTGGGCAAACGATATGAACAGACATTTCTCAAAAGAAGACATGTACATGGCCAACAAACCTGATAAAAAAGCTCATCATCACTGGTCATTAGAGGAATGCAAATCAAAACCACAGTGAGATACCATCTCACACCAATTACAATGGCGATCATTAAAAGTCAAGAAACAACAGATGCTAGCAAGGGGGTGGAGAAATAGAAACACTTTTATACTGTTGGTCGGAGTGGAAATTAGTTTAACCATTGTGAGAGGCAGTGTAGTGATTCCTCAAGGATCTAGAACCAGAAATACCATTTGAACCAGCAATCCCATTACTGAGTATATACCCAAAGGATTATAAATCATTTACTATAAAGACAGATGCACACATATGTTTATTGCAGCATTATTTACAATAGCAAAGACTTCGAACCAACCCAAATGCCCATCAATGATAGATTGGATAAAGGAAATGTGGCACATATACACCATGGAATACTATGTAGCCTGCCTGTAATCCCAGTACTTTGGGAGGCTGAGGCGGGCAGATCACCTGAGGTTGGGAGTTTGAGACCAATCTGACCCACATGGAGAAATTGTGTCTGTACTAAAAATACAAAATTACCTGGGTGTGGTGGCACATGCCTGTAATCTCAACTATTTGGGAGACTGAGGCAGGATAATCGCATGAACCCAGGAGGCAGATTGTGGTGAGCCGAGATTATGCCATTGCACTCTAGCTTGTGCAGCAAGAGCAAACTCCATCTGGAAAAAAAGAATGAGTTAATGTCCTTTACAGGGACACGGATGAAGCTGGAAACCGTCATTCTCAGGAAACTAACCCGGGAACAGAAAACCAAACACCGAATGTTCACACTCATAAATGGGAGTCGAATACATGGACCCAGGGAGGGAAACATCACACCCCAGGGCCTGTTGGTGTGTGGGGGGCAAGCAGAGGGATAGCATTAGGACAAATACCTAAGGCATACAGGGCTTAAAACCTAGATGACGGGTTGCTAGGTGCTGCAAACCACTATGGCACATGTATACCTATGTAAAAAACCTGCACGTTCTGCACATGTATCCCAGAACCAAAAACAAAACAAAACAAAACAAACAAAAACCAAAAAACTCCACATACATAAAACCAAACATGTGGGTTTTCTGATTGATACCTTTCAAAGTTTTGTTTTGATGAGCTGTTATAAGAGCAGGCCTCTCAGCTACTGTGAAATAAACACAGGAAATGCAACATAATGATAAGGATTTAATGCCATAATGGCTATTCTTTTGCACCTAAATTGTGTAGTCACTGGTCATTCATAGAGTCTGCATTCACACATGGCAAACCATAATTGAGAAGCTAGAAGGACTTGTTTTGAGAGTGTAAGATGAATCATTTCAGGGCTGTAATGATTGAATTGCTGGGTTCAGCACCACCTGCTTCAGTTATCAGAGGAGTCGAGGTGAAAGCACAGTCAAATACAATCAACCTTTTGAAAATTAAATATATGTGAAAAATTACTGACTACAAAGAGGACTGAACTGTGTTATATAGTTATTGGCATAGACTAGTGAAACTCTTTTTTTTAGCGACACAATAGCTCTCTTATTGCAAAAGTGGCATTTTGCTACAATCATCTTCCAGTTGAGAACTGAGCTTCTGTCCTAGATTTTAAAATGCAACCTTGGAAATGATGTTATTACTTCTGTGTATACGAGTTAAAACTAATTCCAGCAACATTCCAATGACTATATCCACATGATTCTAATATCTACAAATAAATGAAAGTTTTTGATTAATGATTCATGCAGCTACTCAATTTCCAAATATTTGTTGTAAAAAATAAAGATAATTGATGATATTTTATTTCATTTTTGCGTCACTTGAACACAACCTAAAAAAATTAAAACTTCATAACAAAACAGCATGATATAATTTTTAGTTAAGTGATTGGAAAGAAAGGATTTCAGGACCATATTGGTAGTAAAAACTAGAAAGTAAAGGACCTCTTCTAGTGCTGCGATAAGCCACTCTCATTTGGTGGGAAATCATATTTAATATTCCTATATATCTTTTTTCCTTTCTATTTAAACAAACATTGATTTTGAAGAAAAAATATCAAGTGCACAATTATTCTCAATGTAAAATTAAATATTTAAAATCAATTTTTAAGTGTTGAAATATAGAAATAAATCTTTAAATATTGAATTTTTAAAATTTATTATTTAAATATGTTAATTTTTTTTGAGGGAGAGTTCGCTCTTGTTGCCCCCCAATCCTGTAAATAGTTTCTTCATTAAATGCTCTTTAACTACATCCTGTGAATGAGCCACCTATTTCCTGATGAATTCTCAACTAATAAAATATATCTTTTAGGAGGATGCCTTATATGGCCAGTAAGTACAATATCCTCTTATTGCTAATTTCAGATTTCTTTCTCTCTCTCTCTTTTAAAATTCACATTCAGTAGAGAAAACAGTGTTTTAACATCGTTTTTACTGCATTGCAATCTGTACTAACACTCCTTTTCAGCTTTATATCTTTTTTATCCCAAGAAAATATCTTTCCATTCCTTGTATATGTGCTAGTGTTCTTTCTCCATGTGGTTAATTTCCTCCACTCTATTTATATTCACCTCAAAAGGCTTAGGGTTAATTCTAATGTCCAGAGGAGGCTTTTTTATACCCTTTAGCCTACATTGATCTCTTGTTTATCTGAACCTCTAATTGGGGTACAGATAATTGTTATTTTAAACTTAGACATATATGTTACTCACATGGTTCCTTAGCTCCACAGAGGCAGAAGTAATTTCCTTTAACTTATTTATCTCCTTCCCAGGATCTAACAATATACAAGACAAACATGTTTAATAAGTATTTGTTGATTTTGTCTTTTAAATGATAGCTATCTAAAATTTATTCATTCAGATAAGTACTTCTAAAATTATATTCTTTATTCTTTTATGCTGAGCACATTTATAATACTGATTGCTTTATTCAAAACTTTATTAAGAGTACTTAATGTAAACTAAAATTGCCTGTTGAAAGTTTAAAATGAAGTTGTTGATGGGAATGCTGAGAAAATAATATGAGCAGTGGACATAGGACTAAATAAAATTATAATAGCTTTTGAAAAATATAGCTTAAAATTGGAAATACTAATTTCAACTAGCTAGAAGAGAATAACTTGAAGTTTTCTAATGTAAAGAAAAGATGAACATTTAAGGCTATAGATGTCACAATTACACTGATTTAATCTTTACTAATACATGAATGTATTAAATTAACACCTTTGCCCTGAAAATATGTGCAACTATTATGTGTCAGTAGAATAAAATAAAATAATAATTTAAAAATAATCGTGATTAATCTGAATTATTACTGAACAGAAAAATTAATGTTGTATCATACTGCATATCAGATGCAAATTGCTAGAACAAAAAAGTTTAGTTGATGAACAAGCATTTATTTAATATACATTATAGCCCTAGCATAGTATTCAACAAATCAATTAAACAAAACAAGAAGGTCATTGCTTTTGAAGAATGTATAATCTAGGGAAAACTTTAAATACATTAAGTAATATAAACCACTGCATAATATCTAACAGGTTTTATATGATGAGTAAGGTGTGGTAGCTTATATCTCTAGCAAGATAACAAACCAATCAGTTGCTGGAACAAAGTATGACTACAGCCTCTGTGGAAAGAAGATGGAGTTAGAATGAAGATCAAAACTTCACTCATTAAGGTAGATCTCTGATCTTAGAAGGAACTTATTCATAAAAACCTGATTTATGCAATGGAGACTAAAGTAGAAATGTGCTGCTTAGTTGGTTCAGGAGAGCTTAAAAGCAAATCACAGGTTTGTGGAGCACCTAGAAAAGGTCTCAAGATTAACTTAGACTCTACCTACTAATGAAGATGAAGCTTCTAATATACTTCCAGATATGATCTGGGTTAGTTCAGAAACTGTGGTATGAATGAGTTTAGACCTAGGATTTACTGAAGTTGAACTTGAAGACAGAAATAAAAATTAGTTTAATCACTCATTCATTTATTCACATATTTAACTTTTATCAAACAGTAATTTGCTGGATGACCAACACTTTTCTGGGCACTAAACTTCAGCATCAAATACTTTGAGGCTTTCATGCTTATAGATATGGATAGGCATAATTCTTACATTCACTTCTATGGTGCTTTTCCTGTAAGAAAAAAATAATTGAAGAAGACTTTAACTAAAAATATCATATTGAAGTTTTTGATATGGCCTTAATTTTCTCCTGAATAATCTGTGATTTCTGTTTACTTTTTGTTATTCTTTTGAGTTTTGAGGGCTATATGCAGTCACTATGGAAAATTCTAAAATAAGGCAAATTTGGGTTTTGGTACTGTTTATTGCCATTTTAGTGGATCCTTGTCTCTATCTCCCATTGAGGTATTTTCCAGTGGGAAGCCAGCATAATGTTAAAAACCTAAAACAAATTAAATTTAACACAGTTTATTTTAGCAAAGAACAATTCCTGAATCTGGCAGCACTCAGAACTAGAAGAAGTTTAGTGAGCTCTGCCCAGAACCATGAGCAGAGAACTTTTACAAGCCAGACACCTGGCAGAGTAGAGCAATCACCTGATTGGCTACAGCTAGGCATTTGCCTTATTTGGGTGTGGTGTGATGAGGCATTTACCTTATTTGGTTAAGATCTGATCAGTTTTCTGTCTATGATTGGATGAAGCTTACCTGTCTGTGATTGAAAACCTAGCATATATATGTTTGTGTGTGTGTGCGCACGCGTGTGTGTGTGTGTGTGTGTGTGTATATATATATAAAATCTCCTAAATTAGGTTTTGATGTGTTTACATACTAAGTTAGTTACAGAGCTTTTATTGTTGGTTTATTTTCCCTATGGGAACTCAAAGCACAGAGACAGTCTCAGCCCAATTGCTACTTATTTAATTTGACAATAAGAAATAGAAATATTGCAATTTGGAGGTTAAGGTGTATTGGATTTGAATCTTGAGTCTGTCACTAATAACATATCTTGATACCTAAATGTCTAGAGAAACAGATGTGGGAGCTGAGACCATTGTTGAGGAGAAATCAGCATAAGAGTATGTTACTCTGCTCCTCCCAGCCTCCTGAGGCTGTTGGACTCCCTTGAGAAGTCCAAAGACATTAGGGAAACTTTGGGTACGAAGACAAATTTGAATTTTTAACAATAACTTTTTTAAATAGTGGAACATCCTTTTTAAAGCACTGAATTAGGAGCTTAAAATAATGAAAAGGAAGATTATTGGGAAGAAAGTGTTTTTCTGGATTTTCCAGGAACTATTATATATCTCTTCTTATTGTTATCCACCAAACAACTTCATTGAGTTCTACTTAGCGCAGGCATCTCAGAAAAAGTTTGCAATGCATTAACAAAATTGAAAGTCCTCTTCTGAAGTTGAGGGTTTCCAGACTAGCTCATGTATTTTGTGGCAAAGATTACTATCACACGTCCAGGGCTTTGTTTGCCTAGAGTTAATTCCTGTGGTTCCTGTAGCTGGAAGGCAATCAGAAGAAATAAAAAAGAGAGATGTTGGTCAGGGCTAACCATTATTCAGCAGTAGTAGCAGCTTCATGTGTTTGAAATCACTTTGTGGTTTTTCCACTTTGATTTTTATTTTCTGTTGGACTAAACACTTGCCACTCTTGTTTTGATGGTAAGAGTAATAAAGAGTAGAGTTCCTGGACATCACATTACTTTAATACCTCATTGTTATAATTAATGTCATCCAGAAATCTTTCAAAAGAAGGAATATATTATAATAACAATCAGGAAAAGTTTACAGCTCCAGGGTCCATTGCAAATTTTAAAGAAGGCCATCCTTAGAGTTTTGTTTGCTTTAAGGGAAGGTAAACTTCTTCCAAAGTATTTACAGATAATTCTTAATAACCATGCCAATGAAAGCGTAATATAGCCTATGTGAATGTATTACACAGATACCTTCCCCCATCACTAAATCCTTTTTACCAAGATGTCTCCCTTATCAAATAGTTACTCAAGTGACATATCTGTTGGTGAACTTGGAGTCATATAGGCAGGTTCATATCTGACCTTATGCTCTGTTAGTTACGTGACCTTGAACATGTCATCTAACCTTGTGAGCCTTGTTTTCTGATTTGTAAATATGTGATCATTAAGAATTATGAAGGGGCTGATATTTTACCCTAATTGCAAGCTAACACATTAACATGCCTCATTTTCATGAATGTTGGCAGAAAACACAAGACTAGAGGATCCAAGAAAAAAGGACATTTTATTGCTTATAGCAATAACAGTAGACAGAGGATCTTCATTTTCTTGTGCCTCATTTGGCACAAAGCAATGCAATTAGGAATGTTGAGAATCCAGAGGTAGAAGGGACTTTTATATTAAAATTTACTATTTTCCACTATTTTTCTTAAGAACTGTGTTTCATGCCCATTCTCTTTTATCCCTAAACACAGTTTGTCTTGTTCAGTCTTTCCATATTCTTTTGCCAGAGGTGGCCAGAAAATGTGTCTGTTTTTTCAAACAGAGGAAAGGTTTAGAGGATCTAAATATTTCTTATAAACTTCAAAATTTATTAATGTTTATTCTCCAGAGGTACCTGGTGTCTCTATGTACTAGGACTTAGTGGATTCTTTGACATGAAGGTCTTACTTGTTGGCTTGCTCTCTGAACACTTAGATTTTATTTTTTTTTACCATCTTCTAAATGAAAGTACCACTTTCCAACCATTTTCTGGCTTCTAGAATTTTATTGATATGAAATGTTTGTTATATCTACTGTCTTTCTTTTTATCTTTGTAGGTGTATGTCTATTTTGTTCCTTCACTGTAGTTTAAATAAATTTTCAGTAGAATGCACAGATTAGCCGGGTGCGGTGGCTCACGCCTGTAATCCCAGCACTTTGGGAGGCCGAGGCAGGTGGATCACCTGAGGTCCAGAGTTCCAGACCAACCTGACCAACATGGAGAAACCCCATCTCTACAAAAAATACAAAATTAGTCAGGCATGATGGTGCATGCTTGTAATCCCAGCTACTCGGGAAGCTGAGGCAAGAGAATCGCTTGAACCTGGAAGTGGAGGTTGTGGTGAGCCGAGATCGCGCCATTGCACTCTAGCTTAGGCAACAAGAGTGAAAGTCCATCTCAAAAAAAAAAGAAAACAAAAAAGAATGCGCAGAATAATACAAAGTTTCTACAAGCATGAGGTCTATGTTCTGAGACAATACAAGCATTTTTCTACCCTTTCAAGTTCCAAGGTATGTTTGTAACTACAAACCTAACACAAATGGCTCCATAGTATTTAATTATTTTATCTTTACTTGTTCTTTCTTTTCTAGAGATAAAAACAAAAATAAAACAATAACAACAAAAAAATTTGTTTCTTTTACTGTGGAGACCTTGTGACACAAATGTATTTTTTCCTAAAAATTTTAAAGGGTAATAATTATAATATTAAAATATTTAATTGACCTGTATATGCACACCCACACACATATGTATACACACACATACATACACACATATATATTCACATCACAATTTCTTTATTCATCTGTCAGTGCACACTTAAGTAGTTTCCATATCTTGACTATTGTGAGTAATGCTGCAATGAACATGGGAGTGCACATATCTCTTCAAACTATTGATATTGTTTCCTTCAGATATATATCCAGAATGAGATTGCTGGGTTATATGGTAGTTCTATTTTTAAATTTTTGAGGAATTTCCATACTATTTTCCATAACAACTGTATCAGTTTGCATCACGACCTTCTTAACAGTATACAAAGGTTCCCTTTACTCTATGTCTTTGTCAAATTTGTTATATCTTTTCTTTTTGATAGCAGTCATCCTAACAGGTGTGAAGTAATAATTCATTCTGGGTTTGAATAGCATTTCCTGGTGATTAGTTGAGTATCTTTTTCATGTACCTGTTGGTCATTTGTATATTTTCTTTGGAGAAATGTCTATTCAAGTGCTTTCTCCATTTTTAGTTGAATTATTTGTTTCTGTTATTTGTTTGTTTGATTGATTTTTGCTATTGAGTTGTATGAGTTTCTTACATATTCTGGATATTAAATCTGTATTGGACATGTGGCTTGCAGATTGTATTAGTCTGTTCTCACACTGCTGTGAAGAAATACCTGAGATTAGGTAATTTATAAATGAAAGAGGTTTAATGGACTCAGAGTTCTAGATGGCTGGGGAGGCTTCAGAAAATTTACAATCATGTTGGAAGGTGAAAGGGAAGCAGGCACCTTCTTTACAAGGCATCAGAAAGGAGAAGTTATGAGTGAAGGAGGAACCTGACAAACACTTAGAAAACCATCATATCTCATGATAACTCACTCACCATCATAAGAACTGCATAGGGGAAACAGCCCCCATGATCCAATCACCTCTCACCTCTCAAAGTATCTGTGATATGATTTGACTTTGTGTCACCATCCAAATCTCATCTAGAATTGTAACTGAGGTGTTGAGGAAAGATTACAATTTGAGATGAACTATAGGTGGGGACACAAAGTCAAACCATATCACAGACATTTTATTTTACTCTATAAGAGTAAGATAAAATTTATTTCCTTTTCATTTTGTTGATTGTTTCTTTGCTGTGCAGAAGCTTTAGTTTGATATAGTCTCACTTACCTATTTTTGCTTTTGTTTCTTGTGCTTTTCATGTTGTATCCAAAAAGTCATTGCAAAGAGCATTATCAAAAAGCTTTTACCTTATGTTCTTTTTCTCTGCTTTTACAGTTTCAGAGCTTGCATTTAAGTGTAATCTATTTCAAGTTAATTTTTATGAGTGGTGTACAATAGCCATCTAATTTTATTTTATTTTTTAATGAAGATATCCAATTTCCCAACACCATTTATTAAAGAGATTATCATGTTCCCATTGTCTGTATTGTTGGCACTCTTATCAAATATTAGTTCACCATATATGCATGAGTTTATTTCTGAGTTGTTCATTCTATTGCAATGAGACTGTCTATGTGTCTGTTTTTATGCAAGTACCAGACTGGTTTGATTACTGTAGCTTTGTAATGCACTTTGAAATTAGAAAGTGTGATTACTCCAGCTTTGTTCTTTCTCAAGATTGCTTTGGTTACTTTGAATCTTTCATGATTCAATACAAATTTTGGTATTTTTTTCCTATTTCTCTGAGGAATGCCACTGGAATTTTGATAAGAATTGCATGGAGTCTATAGTTCTCTTTGAGTGGAATGGTCATTTTTACAATATTAATTATATTACAATATTAGTAATGAACACAAGCTATCATTCTGTTTATTTGTATCTTCTTCAATTTCTTTAATCAATATCTTATTGTTTGAGAGTACAGATCTTTCACCTCCTGGGTTAAATTTATTTCTAATTACATTCTCTTGCTCTGAGTCTCTTCCCCCAGTATCTCTGAGTTAAGATCCGGGTATTAGGTCGTCTTTCCAAATCTTAGAGTCAGAATGTGATAACAGTAAGAAATTGATTCTGAATCTTTTAAATTTAAATTTCCTGCTTTTTATGTCATTAAAAAAAATTTAAAAAAATTTTAAAAACCCAATATTCCCAAATCTCCTTACCTCACCTTTTTTTATCTACCTCTACCTCTTTCCATGTATTTTTTGATATATCTCTCAAATTACATGTGAATTCTGTCTGGACTACACTCCATATTGGTCCCAGGTTATATATCTAAAATCTTTCATTCTCCATGAAGTACTGAAATTAAGATATTCTGGTAAATACATATTCCCACAAAGATTTACTGCAAAGATTTTAAATTTTATGTGTGAATCTTCTATCAATAGCTCTGCTAACTTACAGTTAAAACTGTCAATTTTGCCTTCAAAGCATCTTTTGAATGTATTCATTTATTTCATTTTTACCACCCTTTATCTTTAGGCTCACATTATCGCTGCAATGGATACTTCAGTTGCTCCTTAAGTGGTCTCCAAACACCACTTTGGCGTACCTCCAAACTGTTCTCCATACCATATCCAAGGCAAATATTTTGAAATTTAAGTATGATAATTTTATATTATGTCTAAAATATTTTATTGGCTTCTCATTGCTGGTATCATAACTTGACCAAGAGGCTTTCACATAATTTACCGCTAAGTTATCTCCAAAGTTTTATTGCTCTTGTGTCTTCTCATTCCCTCCCAGTCAGTATATACCAGTCTTCTTTCAGTCCTTTCTACTTTTTTTCTCCCTCCAACTATGTGTTTATCTCCCTTTCTGAAATTTTCTTCCTTATTCTTTTTGCATGGGTAATTCATACTCTGAATTTCATTCATTCAAGTATCACTTCCTAGGGACACTTACCCTGGCAAGTGGAAATGTTTCCATTTTTAGCTGTAGCTGTCATAATAGCTACATCTCTTGTGTAGCATTTACATTTATTATGTCATATTTTTAAGAGATATGTTTTCTCAAACAGACTGTAAGCCCCATGAAGACATCAGTAGAGTCTTTTGAACATTTGAAAGTACCCAGTGCTCACTTGAATATATAGCTCAGAGTAGAAATGATTTGATTACTAACAAGTATTAATATTCCTTGTTGATACACCAATTCTAATCTCATGAAAGTGACACTAATTATATGGCTCTTGCTTCAAAATATTTGTAAGGTCCTCTCTAATTCTGTATAGTACAAGTTTTTGAGTTTTGACATTTCACAAGTTATCTCTGAAGCCTTTGAAAGAATAGGAAAAAAAATCAAGGCTTCCAATATAGGGGATTTCTCCCAGAAGTAGCTTCTTTTAGAGGCTCCTACCCAAAACTCAGAGCTGTTTATTGTACTAGATAGTAGTCTAAATTATAAATACCATTATCTACCATACTCACTGTATAGAAAATGTATAGTTCATTTCAAGTTATATCACACCAAGCATCCCTACACTTTGAATAAAGTAGGAGATAAGCCTGCCTATACCAACTATTAAATCTACTCTCCTTATTCTCCGATCACATGCTTAAATAAATATCCAGTACCAAAACAATAATGACAACAAGAATCAACAATCTTCAGACTCTGGACAAAAAGTATCTTAATTCAGACTTGTGGAAAGTAAATAAAACACATTTCTCCACTTTTCCTGGTCACGATTTTGGAAAAAGAAATATATAACCAATTTGCACTTTAATAACACAACACTATATGGAATCTGAATGTGGCTCCATAAGTCTTTCAGGACTTCCAATGAATAAGCACTTGACTTATATTTATATATTAAGAAATGATGAGAGAATCTGTTTCTCGCAGATCCAATCTTAAAAAGGTATTAACCCTCAAGGTTGTGCAATTAAATGACCTGAAGAATGAACGCCTCATTAAATTTTGCACTCTGGGTGATTGCCTTGCTTCACATTAGTCCTGATGCTGCCTGAATGGCATCATCAAGTGATATTTTGAAGAGTTTATAAAAGGTAATTGATGGAATTAGTGCAAATATGAATATTTACATTTGAAATTATTGTTGAAGATATAATTGTACTATGTTTGATGGTGCAAGTCAATGTGAACAAGTCTTTTAAGATAGTTTTAAAAAACAATAGAGTGATTTCTGCTTCCAATATAGATAGTGTAACAATGATTCAATCTATTCTACTGCCTGAAATAAATAAAAACTTAAAAATTCCATGAGGCAAAAGTTTTAAGATACAAGGCATCAGGCAAGAAAGGATAGTGTTCCCTGAGAAGTGAAAAACAAATGAAATATGAGTTATTATTGTTTCTTATAATTGCTGGGAGAGTTTTTCTGAGTAATATCATGAAAGTGTAAAGCCAGGTAGAATGAGGTAGATCCATGAAGTTGAGGAGAAAAAGTTGAGAGTCCACAGAAAACATGACATTAGAGTTTACAGGACAGTACTGGAGATGACAGATATTTAGAGAGAAAGTGCCTGTTCCTGCTAGGGAAATGTAGATCCATGGAACACTGGATAGAGCATCCAAGAGTGCCTTATCTTGGAAGTAGTACAGTGATCAACTATTGTATTGTGAATGGAAGAGTTTCAGGGATATTAGATGTTTAATGCTAAAAACAGGACAGTCGTAGACAAACCTGGACACTTGGTCACTACAGTTGTGAGGGAATAATTTGCCCCACACTAATGCTAGTATCATATTGCTTAATACATTTTAAGCACAACCCCAAATGATTAAACTGTTTCAAAATTACTGTGTCACAAATCATATCTCAAGAATAAATACATATGGAAATCCTGTATCTCACAATGTAAAATTTCTAAAATTAGTAATTGGAAACAATAATAACTGAGAATTTCCCCAAATTAATGTTAGATACCAAACTGCAGGTTGAGGAAGTTCAGAGAACACTGAGCAGGATAAAAACAAAACAACCAAAACAGAAACAACAACCACCAGACAACACCCAGGCATATCATATACAAACCACAGAAAATCTAAAGTAAATAAAAAGCCTTGAAGGAAGCAAGAGGAAACAAAGCATTATGTATAGGGGGTCAACAATGAGAATAACATCTGACTTCTGCTAATCATGTAAGTAAGAAGAGAAGAGAGCAAAATACATAAAATGTTGAGGGATAAAAACAAACAACAAAAAATCCACCTAGAATTCTGTATTCTGTGGAATTATCCTTCAAAAGTTAAGGAGAAATAAAAACTTTCTGAGACAAACATTGAGGGAATTTGTTGTGAGTAGACTTATCTTGCAGGAAAATTTTAAAAAGTTCTTCAGAGATAATAATAATAATAATACAGGGAAGAAATATTTCTACATAGAGAGGAAGAGAATTAGAGAAGGAATAAGTGAAGGCAAAATGAAAGCTTTTTAAAATTCTTAATTGATCTAATAGATAACAGTGTTCACAATAATAATGTTAATAACAACAGTATTTTCAATGATTATACAATGTCAATGTATACAAATGACAGCAATGACACAAGGGATGAGAAGGAGGAATTGGGAATATTTGTACTTGCACTACATATGAAACAGTATAGTGTTTTTTGAAAGAGGGCTAACTTTAGTTGTAAATGTTTATTGTAAACTCCAGGGCAACATTTTTTATTCTTTGTTTTTCACTTTAAAAAGTAAAAAATAGAGTTTAATTGACATGCTATGACTGAAGAGATAATGGAATGTTATAAAATGCTCAATTAAAACCACAAAAGGCAGAAAATGAGTGAAAAAAATAGAAACAACGAAGGGCAGCAAAGAAAACTATAGCATATATGATAGATATTATTCCACCTACATTAATCACCATTTTGAATGTCAATGACTTTTACCAGTTAGAAGACAGAGATTTTTGGAGTGAATAAAAAAAAAATGCCCAACTATATGTTGTCTACAAGAAACCCATCTTAAATATAGATACACAGAAGGATAAAAAGGAAAGTAATGGACTAAGATATCAGGGAAAACAATTCAGAAGAAAGCTGGGGAGCTTTAGTAATTTCAGAATTAAAGTTGTTACACACATGGAAGAGGCTAGACTCTTGTATTAATCTGTGGTTGGATCTTTTCTAGAATGTTATAATAAAAGCTAATTGAGTGATAGTATTGAGAATAGTGGTGAGAAGGTGGTTCATATAAAGAACCATGAAATTTATGCTAGAAAAGGGAGTATTGCATTGAACAAGAAAGGATTAATGGAGACAAAATAAGAAGATCTAAGGAATCAAGGTTGGTGTGAAGTAAAGTAAATTATAGGAAGAATAAGGAAGAGACAAAAAACAGAAGCTCGTAGTTGAGATGTTTAAAGTTAACATTTCAAAAAGTGAGCAGTTCGAACATTGAGAAAATCAAAGATCTAGCCATGAAGTTAGTCTCTAGGGATTTTAAAAAAAAATGTAACGATTTATTTTTGCCTATGTAACATGTGCAGTGCTGGATATATTTATTATATTTTTTCTATTCACGACAAATTTATGAGTTTAGTATTACTATAATATTTTTGAAAATTTATTTTGAGGCAGGGTCTCACTTGGTTGTCCAGGTTGAACTGCAGTGGCACAAGCATGGCCCACTGTAGTCTTGACCTCCTGGGCTCCAGTTGTACTCCTGCCTCAGCCTCTTAAGTAGGTTGGACTATAGGAACATGTCACCTTACTCAGCTAATTTTTTTAGTTTTTGTACAGACAGGGTCTTGCTATATTGTTCAGGTTGTTCTTGAACTCCTGGGCTTAAGTTTCCTCCTGCCTCTGCCTCTCAAAGTGTTGTGATTACAGTCGTGAGCCACTGTGCCAAGGCGAATATATTTATACTTCATTAAAATAACATAATACATGCTACATATTATTACATAACACTATACATTATATTAATTAAGATAGTTATTATACTACCAAAGAAGAGAAAAACAGAAAACTGAGAGCAGTGCTTTAGATTGACTGTTTATTTGGATTTTACAATCCTTCTAAGATGAAGGTAGAGAGTAAAGTGGAGAGAGAAACCCTAAATTAATGGTGAGATATTTGGTAATCAGGATGTGTAGCAGCAAAACAAGCAGGAGAGATAGAAGACCAAGTTGCTAAAAAGTCTAATGCCTCAAATGTGTATGGGTTTTATGTAAGGATGGAGAATTAATAATCCCTAAGCAGTGGCTGAGAAACAAATAGGAAGTTAACCTCACCTTTTGGTCTTAAGGTGTGGAAATCTAATTTTAGTCAGGGAAAAAGAAGAGGACATTCTATGAAAAGTTTGAGGATGAAGGAGAGTTCTTATATCATAAAATAGACTTCATAAGAGCACAATGTAAAGAATATGAAGGAGAGGAGGTTCTGCAAAGAAATGTGTATTGTTAGCATATCATTAATGTGAATACAACTTGGAAAGTGAGCAGAAGATACAGGAATAGACAGTCAAAAGCCCTGCAAGATTTTAGAAGGGTTTCCGTAGTCCCTTGGTGTATGGGTTATCAGTGATACGGCTTCTAAAGGTCTCAAGGAAACCAAATACACACCTTTTCTTATTAAAATCTCCTTTACATTTATAATTGATCCATGGACATGAGAAATAAACAATTGCCAGATTTTCCCTTCTTTATTAAAAAATACAAAACACAAAACATAAAACAAAACAACAGTAACAACAAAAATAAATTTAGGTCTTTTATAGAGCGAGTTCCTTCAGCCATCTTGTGATTATAAGGAAAAGATCTTGACATCATTCACAGAACTGCAGAACTAATGTGAATAGCCAAATACCTTTGGAATTCTTATTGTGTAATTAAGAAAAAAACCTACCTTCCTTTGTTTAGTTTGGTTTTTTGTAACTTGCAACCTGAGGTAATTCTTTCCAGTAGAAAAAAAAATAGAAACACACTTGCAACCTATATAATCGTATCCAGTATAATTTCCAAGATAATAATTTGTATCCAGTATAATTTCCATGCTCTTCTTAGGGAGTTAATTATTCCCCCTTTTATACTTTTTCATCTCATATAATTATTTTTTCAGACTTGTCTTGGAGTAGTCGTACAATGTATAGTTTATTTATCTTCTTGCACAAATAGACCAGGCATTGTCCTAAGTCCTTATCATAGTATCTGGTAGGCAATAAGAAGCCCGTAGATTTGTTGAATGAGTAGATAAAAGGTGAGTATAATGGAGACCAACAGGTTAGTCTCCAACACTCACTTTTGAGAATTATCTTTCCTGTTACCCATACATGGCTACTATGTCAGTTATTCTGCTAAAGAAAATAATCTCAATCCAACACCTCAAGTAATTAATCCAGAGACGAGACTCTTCATAGTTCCAGACCTATCATAGTACTTATCTGGGAATTTATAGCATGAAATTGAGAGAAAAGGACATGTGGAATCATAGATGCACAATCATACTATTGACATTACCCCAGTGGAACAATTTGTGAATTCTTTCTACAAAGGACTAAAAACTACCCTTATTCCCATGTTTTCTAGTGTTTGGTTGAATAATTTGTCCTGGGATTCTGTGAAATACTGATGAACCCTTTCAAGCAAATGTATTTGTGGTCTAAGTTGGCCAGAAGAGATTCCTATTTCTCATAACCAAATGAAATGTAGTAATTAGGATACAATGAGGTACAGTCTGAATATGGGAGGATGTGTATAATTTCAATATCTAGTCATTATTGCACATAGTAGGTACAAGAGAACATTGTGAGTACACATCTGGAAATAAAATTCTTTAAGAATTGTATCTCAAGAAGTGAGGTCAGGTGACAAGTTTGAAATACAATCTTAGTTCTAGTTGTGTAGGGAATTTAATGCAAGACTCTACTTAACACCACTTCTTAGAAGTGGAGAGAACTCCCAACACCCAATCCTCAGACAGACAAGCCCATATATGACCATATAAGCAACTATCACAAAACCACAGTATTTGCCAGGCATTAAGCCCAAAATAGAACTGAAGAAATTGAGCTACAAGACCCACACTCTAACCATTAACACCACTCCCTTCCTACAGTACATTTAGTGTGAAATAGTTTTTTGGTTTTCTTTCATGTTTGTAGTCAACTAAAGTAGGCTGGAAAAATTAAAAACAGTCCACTCACCTAAAAAATGCACTTTTCCTTCCATTTAAGGACTTTGAAATTAAAAACATAATAATAATTTAAGAAATTTCATGGAAATTAGAAACCAAAAAAAATGTAGTTTTCTGCTAATAGAGACCTTTTATCTGTACATGAAATGAGACTATTTTTCATCTCTTTGAAAAATAGCGTCTTTTAGAGGTACTGTGAATAAGGAGCCTATTTTCTTCAGATTCTCTGGCGAGACAAACTGTGACAGTGTAAAATTATTAAAAAATATACAACTAACTTTTATATTTTAAGTTATCTCATACTATTAATGTGTAGCATAGTTTTTAGTTTTCAAGAGTAAAGTTAAATTAGCATTTTTCCAAGCAGAGAATTCAGAGGTTAAGGCAGTTTGGTGTCTAGAGATTCAGTAATTCATGAAAGAGCCTCTTTTTTCCCCTTTCATTTCCTGTTTTCAAACTCCTTCCACTAGCACCATTCAACCAAAGAGTAATACTGTGCTTCAGCACAAATAGCTAAAAGTGACATTAATTATTTTATTTATTTACTTTTTGTTTGTTTGGGCAGCCTGCCTGCAGACACAGGGACTTGGCAAGCTTCATTGCCTTGTAGATGTGCTAACTTTAATTTCTTTTTCTAACAGAGATGATAGCTTTAATGACACTGACTTAAGTTAGGCAAAATATTTGACTCCTGGTGTGTTAATTGAAAATATTTGTCTAACTCAAGGCTAAGAATTCAAAATAAAATTATCTGTGATCATTTATATATTTATCACATTTTAAAACCTTAGGAGGAAACAAGTGATTAAATATATCTTTTTAAATTTCAACAAAATACCAGCAACAAATAATTACGTTTTAGTGTTCAAAAAAACTGTGATATTTGAAAATGCTGTTTATTGCTCATCATTGCTTTTATTCGTAAAATGTATATCATGTTCCTGTAAGTATACTTATGCTAATATTAAGTAGGATCAAGTGTTAGTAGTAAATTGTAATGCATTTCCTTACTGAAAAATAATGAAGTCTTTTCAAATTGAGTATTTTCATTCAAACGGATTTTGTATAGTAGAAAAAGATATGAATAAAAAGTAACAGGTACGAAATTTAAGTTTAACAATCAAAAACAGTAATATTTAGTACATTCTAAACCTGAAAGGGGTCGTTCTAGGGTATGGTCTTTGATATCCCAGAGTTCATGCCTAGAGTAACTGACTTTGGTGTTTCAAACCTCACATTCTTTTCCTCACCTCAGACCAGCTGAGCTTTCAAACTTTTGAATTCCTCTTTCATAATTTCAGCCTTTCATGGTGCTTTGAGATGCATATTTTCCAGAAATAGAGTATTAGTCACAAAGAAAGAAGTTAGTTTGGTTTCATGATCAGAAATTTTCCGCCATATTTAGGCTGTCCTATAATAACTCATCTTTGAAGCAATGGAACTGAATTTCTAGGCCCACTTCATCCTAGGTGGAATTTTCCATATCCCTTTGCCTGCTTAGATTCAATAGTTTTTGTAACAACTCTTAATTTTAAGGCTTGCTCATTCATCAGGATACATTTAATTTTAAGATTACATAATTTTTCCATTGCAATTTATGCTTTTATAATATTTTCCACTGTGTCATATTTTGACAAGAGTTTTTCTGAATATGGTAAAGTTAATTTGCCAAACTGGATATCAAAAAACTGAACATTTATTGACAGAGATTTTGTTTTCCTATTTTCTAAGTCTAGGAGGTAATGTAATGTGTGGTACATAGTTGTGTATCTGCAATGAATATTTGTTGAATGCCTGAATGAATAGTAAAAAACAAAACAAAACAAAACAACAAAAAAAAATTTTGGTTTTTTAAAAGTAAAATATGTTTTAAAAGAAAATATAATTATTTCAGTTAAATGTTCTTATCTCCATTCCTGTAAAGCAGTATCTTTCAATCTTTTCACTCTAAGATCCATGTATGAACTTTCCAAGGCAATTGTGGAGGACAATTTTATTTCTCAATCTCATTAAAAGACATCTGTGGTATTGGTAGCTCCAGTTAAAACATATTGTACACTTATAATCAACTTCATGTCCATCCTACATGTCTCCAACATAGTTTACAGCTTGTTTTTCATTTCTCCTTCAAACACTGGCAAAAGATATGGTAAAAACACATAATGTCACTATATAAGTACAGTTAGGAAGTACTTCAGTTATTAACCTGGAGATGTACTCTGATCAAAAGGGAAAAGATCCCAAATTATACCATAAGAATGCAGGAAATCTTCTAAAATCTCCTACTTTAAAAGGAGCAGTGATACTGTTCTTAAAAATATGGTTAAATTTTCCCCACATTTGATAATATTATCCAAGAAACTATGCTTCTCAGCCTGATTCTCAAAGGCTTGATTTTGAATATATTCTTTGTCCAGCCTATACATTTCATTCTGCTTCTTCCCTGGAGGATTAGATGAGTTTTAACCATTCCAAGTATTAATATTCTTATAAAATGTTAAGCTTTTCAGCCGAAATGTCTTATTTATTTAACATATAATTGTATGTAGATTTTAATGTCACTTATTATTTTAAAGCGTGTTTGATATGCTTGGTATATCTAGAGGAGACAGAATTCCTTCATGTATACTCACATTATTATCTCCTCATTCAAGTTGCAAGTCATGTGTCCTCCCCAAGGGAGATGAAAAAAGTTGTTATAAAATAGTATTTAGGTTATAGAATTATATATATACTTATATTTAATTATCTTGTATTACCATATCTGTAGCTTAGTATTCCACAAACTTAATCAAGATGCCTTGATAATCCAAAGTCCTCATGTCTTCCAGGAGTGACCCTATATTTAAATATTCAAAAATGTAAAAAAGTACTGCCATCTTCCTTGCATATGGAGAAGGGCCTCCAAATATGTATATGGAGATCCCTCTCCAAATATTTTACTGGACAGAGATGGAGTGTACGTGGGATACCTCTTGTATCTAAGCAGCCCACTCTCAAACTCTTTTCTAAAGTTCTCTATATTCCCATCTGTACTTCAAGTTCTGTCGCCTTTTCCTCTTCTCCAGCTTACTTCCCAGGAACACATATTACCTCATTGTTTGCTATGATCAACAATGTAATATTGTTTGTTTTCTTAAAAAAAAATAGGCCGGGGGCGGTGGCTCAAGCCTGTAATCTCAGCACTTTGGGAGGCCGAGACGGGTGGATCACGAGGTCAGGAGATCGAGACCATCCTGGCTAACACGGTGAAACCCCGTTTCTACTAAAAAAAAAAAAAAACTAGCTGGGCGAGGTGGCGGGCGCCTGTAGTCCCAGCTACTCGGGAGGCTGAGGCAGGAGAATGGCGTGAACCCGGGAGGCGGAGCTTGCAGTGAGCTGAGATCCGGCCACTGCACTCCAGCCTGGAAGACAGAGCAGGCTCCGTCTCGAAAATAAATAAATAAATAAAATAAAATAAATATTAGGCATCTTTTTCTTCTCTCTCTCTCTCTCATTATACTTTGAGTTCTGGGGTACATGTGCAAATCAAACAACCCCATCAAAAAGTGGGCAAAGGATATGAACAGACACTTCTCAAAAGAAGGTATTTATGAAGCCAACAGACACATGAAAAAATGCTCATCATCACTGGTCATCAGAGAAATGCAAATCTCTCTCTTTTGTTTTTTTAAGAGAAAAAGGTCTCACTGTGTTGCCCAGGCTGGATTTCAACTCCTAGGCTCAAGGGATCTTCCTGCCTCAGTCTCCCAAGTAGTTGGGACCACAAGCATGCACCACCATGTCCAGCTGACATCCTTGTGTTTTTAAAGGTCCTAACCAGTTCCACCACAAAGAAATGGCATGTTGCCTGACATCACCACATTCTCTTTCAATCATTATGTTGCTGACGCCTCCACCACTTCTTCTTCTTTCAGGTACGTACCATAATCCCAATTATTTACCTGATAAATATCTGAGGAAAACCTACTACCATATCTCTGTAGATTTCTTAAGAAGACCAAATTAGCTCTGTTTTTCTTTAGTCTAAATTGTGTCCACAAACCTTGACTTTCAAAATTACAATTTATCTTTATTGTTTTTCCTTAAGAAACAATCTTACCAGCAAAACTGTAAACTTATGGATATAAATGTTTCTTGTTAGATTATAGATATGGTTTGTTGAATGCCAGGTATAAAGTTATGAAGAATTTATAACAAACATTCAACAATGCTTTTTTGAGATAATGATACAAAATAAACGGAAACAAAGTAAGTAAAATTATGTGTTACATACACTGAAAGAATATGTAGTGTATTAATGTACTTTCTTTCCATACTATGTCCAAGTAATTTCTGAAATATATTTATTAAACCAATGTTTAATGATTGTCGTTAAACATTTTATATATTTTGATGTATTCCTGTATTTTACAACGTTTATGTAAAATCATAACAAAATTGAAGTTTCTTGTTTTGTAATTTGTGAATGTGGAGAACAATGGATCATTAACATTGATAAAATCATTCCATAAACCACTTCATCCTCAGAAGACTGCATTTTACTGAGTAAAATAGACTCGTTTTTCAGTGCCTATATCTTGCAGCAACCCAGGAAATCACTCTGATAATTGCCAAGGTAGTTTCCGGCATAGGGAAATGGACTTGGGATCAAACATTACTCTGTACACCAAAAGTATTGCCAAATTTGTGAGGAAATATTAATAACCAGCAATTCAAATTTAACATATTTATTTGGTATATACAGTCCCGATAGGAAATAGATGATTTTTTAAAAACATTTTGACTAATTTTAGGTTCAGGGTTATATTGCAGGTTTGTTATGTAGGTAAACTCATGACTCAGGAGTTTGGTGTACAGATTATTTTATCACCTTGGTACTATGCATCGTACCTGACAGTTGCTTTCTTTTCTTTCTGAACCTCACCCTCTTCTCAACTTTCTCTCTCAAGTAGACCCCAGTGTCTGTTGTTCACCTGTTTCTCCATGCTTTCTCATAATTTAGCTCTCACTTATAAGTGAGAACATGCAGTATTTGGTCTTCTTTTCCTGTGTTAGTTTGGTAAGGATAATGGCCTCCAGTTCCATCCATGTTCCTGTAAAGGACATGATCTCATTGATTTGTATGGCTGCATAGTATTTCATGGTGTGTAAGTACCACATTTTCTTTATCAAGTCTACCATTGAGTAAAGCAGTGACCTTATTTACACTCCTTCCAGCAGTGTGTAAGTGTTCCTTTTTTGCCACAACCTTACCAGGATCTGTTATTTTTTGGCTTTTTAAATAATAGTCATTCTGACTCATGAAAGATGGCATCTAATTGTGGTTTTCATTTGCATTTCTCTAATGATTAGTGATGTTGAGCATTTTTCATATGTTTCTTGACCACACGTATGTCTTCTTTGGAAAAGTGTCTGTTCATGCCCTTTGTCTACTTTTGAATGGGTTGTTTTTTACTGTATGTTTGTTTAAGTTCCTTGTAGATTCTGGATATTAGACCTTCGTTAGATATATAATTTGCAAATATTTTCTCCCATTCTTCAAGTTGCCTATTTTACTCTGCTGACACTTTCTTTTGCTGTGCAGAAGTTCTTTAGTTTAATTAGGTTACATTTGTCCATTTTTCCTTGTGTTGCAATTGTTTTTGGCATTTTCATCATGAAATCTTTGCCAGTTCCTATGTCCAAATGGTATTTCCTAAGTTATCTTCCAAGATTATTATAAGATTCTATTTTATAATTAAGTCATTGATCCATCTTGAGTTGACTTTTGCATAAGTTTTAAGGAAAGGGACCAGTTTCAATCTCCTGCATATAGCTAGCCAGTTATCCCAGCATCATTTATAGAATAGGGACTTCTTTCCCTGTTGCTTATTTTTATCAGTTTTGTCAAAGATCAGATGGTTGTAGGTGTATGGATTAATTTTTAGGTTCTCCATTCTGTTCCATTGGTCTATGTGTCTGTTTTTGTACCAGTACCATGCTGTTTTGCTTACTGTTCCCTTATAGTTCAGTTTGAAGTCAGGCAATGTGATTCCTACAGCTGTGATACCATTGTTTAGGATTGCCTTGACTATTTGGGCTCTTTTTTTGGTTCTATATGAATTTCAGAATAGTTTTTTTTTTTTTTTTTTTGTAGTTCTGTGAAGAACATCATTGGTAGTTTGATAGGAAGAGCTTTCAATCTATAGATTGTTTTGGGCAGTATGAACATTTTAAGGATATTAATTCTTCCTATCCATGAGGATGAAATCTTCTTTCACTCATTTGTGTCATCACTGATTTGTTTGAGCAGTGTTTTGCAAATTTCATTATAGAGATCTTTCACCTCCCTGGTTTTCTGTATTCCTAAGTACTTTGTTCATTTTGTGGCATTTGTGAATGAGATTGCATCCCTGATTTGGCACTAGACTTGGGTGCTGTTAGTGTATAAGAATGCTACTCGTTTTTGTACACAGATTCTGTATCCCAAAATTTTGCTCAAGTTGCTTTTGGGCTGAGACTATGAGGTTTTCTAAATATAGACTCATGTTGTCTGCAAGCAGAGATAGTTTTAATTTCTCTCTTCCTATTTGGATGCCTTTTATTTATCTTTCTTTTGCCTGATTGCTCTGGCCAGGACTTTGAATACTATACTGAATAGAAGTGATGGGAGAGGGTATCCTTGTCTTGCTCCAGTTTTCAAGGGGAATGCTTTCAGCTTTTGCCCATTCAGCAAGATGTTGGCTGTGGGTTTGTCATAAAAGGTTGGTATTATTTTGAAGTATGCTCCTTCAGTGCCTGGTTTATTGGGAGTTTTTAACATGAAGCAATGCTGTATTTTATTGAAAGTCTTTCCTGCATCTACTGAGAAAATCATGTGGGTTTCATCTTCAGTTCTGTTTAAGTGATGAATCACATTTAGTGATTTGTGTATGTTGACCCAACCTTGCATCCCAGTGATAAATCCTACTTCATCATTCCTAGTATTTTGCTGAGGATTTTTGCATCTATGTTTATCAAAGTTATTGGCCTGAGGTTTTCTTTTTGTTGTTGTTGCTGTGTCTCTACCAGGTTTTGCTTTCAGGATGATGCTGGCCTTATAGATAAAATGAATTGGGGAGGAGTCCCTCCTTTTCAATTTTTTTGAATAGCTTCAGTAGGAATGGTACCAGCTCTTCTTTGTTCGTCTGGTAGAATTTGGGTGTGTATCCATCTGGTCCTCGGCTTTTTTTTTTTTTTTTTTTTTATTGGTAGTCCATTTATTACTAATTCAACTTTAGAGCTCTTTATTGGTCTTTTTGGGGATTCAGTTTCTTCCTGGTTCAGTCTTGGGAGGATGTATATGTCCAGGAATTTATCCATTTCTCCTTGATTTTCTAGTTTGTGTGCATACAGGTTTTCATAGTAGTCTCTAGTATTTATTTGTGTCTCTTTGGGGTCAATGGTAATGTCCCCTTTGTCATTTTTAATTGTGTTTATTTTGGATCTTCTCGCTTTTCTTCATTAGTCTAGTTAGTGGTCTATCACTTATTAATTTTTTCAAAAAACAAACTTCTGGATTCATTGATCTTTTTGTATAGTTTTTCATATCTCTAGCTCCTTCAGTTCAGCTCTGATTTTGGTTATTTCTTACATTGTGTTAGTTTGGAGCTGGAATTTTTTTTTTTCGCTTAAATTTTATCTTCATTTAGTTCTTTAATACAACATTTCGTTTGCTTTTTAGTTTTCTACATTTAGTTTTCAAACATGCTTATTGCATGAGAGATATACAATTTGGATGCATCTTTTTCCTAGGATGTATCTCATGTGTTGTTTACTACCTGCATTGCAAAATTGTCTACATTTGCTATCACCGTATTTTTTGTCTAACCTTGCTGGTGGATTTTCTACTTTCCAGATGAGAATAAGCCATAGGTTTCATCAATAAACTCTTTACTCTACTTTTAGAAGATGTTTAGTTACTTATATTTAGAATTTGAATAGAAATCTTCAACTTTAATGTCTAAATCATGTATTAATTTCTGAGGCATTTATGGCATGATAGAATTACTTTATTTTGAGAAAAATTTAATCAATTCATTAGTGATTTGACAGGAACCACTTAAAGTCGCTTAAAGCTGTGCTTTTTCTTTATACTTTGGCTGTTTCTAAACAGGTCTGAAGGCACCCAATGCACTCCTAATTATTTACGTATTTCACTTCATTTTTTTTGTAAACTTAGCATGGGTGGAACTTCATTTGTCAATATCAATATTGACATTAAAATCAGTATAACTTTTAATTTGTAAGGTCGGAAGATCTGTGAAGCTCAATAGGCATCCCAGAAATTTGCAGCCATTCATGATACTGTCTCTAATGGCAGGAACACCAACAGAGAGGGAAGAAAAGATACACTGCTGTATCTCTATAGTTTATCTCTCAAGCTCTACTAATACCTATCATTGGCTATACCAGCCAAAAGCTGTTTAATACAGGAGCTTGAAAAATGATGCCTACAGGTATCATTTACCACATGAAATGAAGAACAGTCAAAGGAACGGATCTGTAGGCAAACTTGCCAGAACCAGCACAAACAGAAAGAAGAATTACAGATTTGGAAAGGATGAAACAATGTTATACCTTCATAAAACCCAAGATATCAGTTGTAAACACATTAAAACTTATAAAACAGTTCTATATTGATGAATGTTAATAACTATTGTTTTGTTATTGAATACTAATCAGGACAATCAGGAAAGAGAAAGAAATAAAGGGTATTCAATTAGGAAAAGAGGAAGTCAAATTGTCCCTGTTTGCAGATGACGTGATTGTATATTTAGAAAACCCCAACTTTTCAGCCCAAAATATCCTTAAGCTGATAAGCAACTTCAGCAAATTTTCAGGATACAAAATCAATGTGCAAAAATCACAAGCATTACTATACACCAATAACAGACAAACAGAGAGTCAAATAATGAGTGAACTCCCATTCACAATTGTTACAAAGAGAATAAAATAACTAGGAATCCAACTTACAAGGGATGTGAAGGACCTCTTCAAGGAGAACTACAAACCACTGCTCAATGAAATAAAAGAGGACACAAACAAATGGAAGAACATTCCATGCTCATAGATAGGAAGAATCAATATAGTGAAAATGGCCATACTGCCCAAGGTAATTTATACATTCAGTGCCATCCCCATCAAGCTACCAATGACTTTCTTGATAGAACTTGAAAAAAAAAAAATACTTTAACGCTCATATGGAACCAAAAAAGAGCCTGCATTGCCAAGACAATCCTAAGCCAAAAGAACAAAGCTAGAGGCACCATGCTACCTGACTTCAAAATATACTACAAGGCTACAGTAACCAAAATAGCATGGCACTGGTATCAAAACAGAAAGAGAGACCAATGGAACAGAACAGAGGCCTCTGAAATAACACCACACATCTACAACCATCTGATCTTTCACAAACCTGACAAAAGTAAGAAATGGGGAAAGAATTCTCTATTTAATAAATGGTGCTGGGAAAACAGGCTAGCCATATGTAGAAAGCTGAAACTGGATCCTTTCCTTACACCTTATACAAAAATTAATTCGAGATGGATTAAAGACTTAACTGTTAGACCTAAAACCATAAAAACCATAGAAGAAAACCTAGGCAACACCATTCAGGACATTGGCATGGGCAAGGACTTCATAACTAAAACACCAAAAGCAATGGTAACAAAAGCCAAAATTGACAAATGAGATCTAATTAAACTAAACAGCTTCTGCACAGTGAAAGAAACTACCATCAGAGTGAACAGGAAACCTACAGAATGGGAGAAAATTTTTGCAATCTACCCATCTGACAAAGGGCTAATATCCAGAATCTACAAAGAACTTAAACAAATGTACAAGAAAAAACAACCCATCAAAAAGTGGGCAAAGGATATGAACAGACACTTCTCAAAAGAAGACATTTATGCAGCCAACAGACACATTAAAAAATGCTCATCGTCACTGGTCATCTGAGAAACGCAAATCAAAACCACAATGAGATACCATCTCACACCAGTTAGAATGACGATCATTAAACACTCAGGAAACAACAAATGCTGGAGAGGATGTGAAGAAATAGGAACGCTTTTACACTGTTGGTGGGAGTGTAAACTTGTTCAACCATTGTGAAAGACAGTGTGGCGATTCCTCAAGGATCTAGAACTAGAAATACCATTTGACCGAGCCATCCCATTACTGGGTATATACCCAAAGGATTATAAATCATGCTACTGTAAGGACACAAACACACATATGTTTATTGTGGTACTATTCACAATAGCAAAGACTTGGAACCAACTCAAATGTTCATCAATGATAGACTGGATTAAGAAAATGTGGCACATATACACCATGGAATACTATGCAGCCACAAAAAAAAAAAAAAGGACATGAGTACATGTCCTTTGCAGGGACATGGATGCAGCTAGTAACCATCATTCTGAGCAAACTATCACAAGGACAGAAAACCAAACACCGCATGTTCTCACTAATAGGTGGAAATTGAACAATGAGAACACTTGGACACATGGCGGGGAATATATACCTCCAGGCCTGTCATGGGGTGGGAATGGGGGAAGGGATAGCATTAGGAGAAAAACCTAATGTAAATGACGAGTTAATGGGTGCAGCAAACAAACATGGCACATGTATACCTATGTAACAAACTTGCGCGATGTGCACATGTACCCTAGAACTTACAGTATAATAAATAAAATAAAATAAACCTCAAAAAAAAATTGGAAGAGGAAATTCCATTACATGGCAATAACTGCTACTGCTTCCATGCTAATTCCAGCTCTTATGAATTTTATTCCTACTCCATCTTTACTCTTACTTCTTCTTTTAATACTACCACCATGATTGTGACTACTACTTCTCTTACCACTAGTCAATGATGGCAATAAAGGGCAAGGGGTGATGAGTGATAAAAGCCTCTATGAACAAAACAGAAAAACATCTAAAAATTAGAAAAAAAATACTTTAAAAATATATCATGTTCTTGGATTTTAAAAACTAAATTTTGCAAAAAAAAAAAAAAAATCAAACTAAATTAATTATATTTACCATAATTTCAAGCAAACTTGAGCAAAATGATACCAAAATTTATCTGGAAGAATAAAGGAGCAAATATACAAGACACATTTGTTTTAGGTGCTGGCTGGGATAAGTGGCTAGCCACATGTAGGAGAATGAAACTGGATCCTTATCTCTCACCTTATACAAAAACCAACTCAAGATGTATTAAGGACTTAAATCTAAGACCTGAAATAGATAAAATGCTAGAAGATAGCTTTTGAAAATCCCTTCTAGACATTGGCTTAGGCAAGGATTTCATGACCAAGAACCCAAAAGTAAATGCAATAAAAACAAAGATAAATAGGTGGGACTTAATTAAACTAAAGAGCTTTTCCACAGCAAAAGGAACAGTCAGCAGAGTAAACAGACAGCCCACAGAGTGGGAGAAAATCTTCACAATCTATACACTTGATAAAGAAATAATTTCCAGAATCTACAACGAACTCAAACAAATCAGTAAGAAGGAAACAACCAATTTCATCAAAAAGTGGGCTATGAACATGAATAGACAGTTCTCAAAAGAAGATACAAATGGCCAACAAACTTATGAAAAAATGCTTAACATCACTAATGATCAGGGAAATTCAAACCAAAACCATCATGTGATGTCACCTTACTTCTGCAAGGACAGCCATAATAATAATAATAAAATAAAATAAAAACACATAGATGTTGGCATGGATGCAGTGAACAGGGGACACTTCTACACTACTAGTGGGAATGTAAACTAATACAGCCGCTATAGAAAACAGTATGTATATGCCTTAAATAAATAAAAGTAGAACTAACTTTGATCCAGCAATTCCACTACTGGGTATCTACCCAGAGGAAAACAAGTCATCACATGAAAAAGATGCCCATGCATGTTTACAGCAGCACAATTCACAATTGCAAAAATATGTAACCAACCCAAATGTCCATCAATCAGTAAGTGGATGAACAAACTGTGATATATGATGGAATACTACTCAGCCATAAAAAGGAATTAATTAATGGCATTCACAGTGACCTGGATGAGATTAGAGATTATTATTCTAAGTGAAGTAAATCCGGAATGGAAAACCAAACGTCATATGTTCTCACTCATACGTGAGAGCTAAGCTATGAAGAGGAAAAGGCATAAGAATGACATAATGGACTTTGGGGACTCAGGAGAAAAGGATAGGAAGGGTGTGAGGGGTAAAATACTACAAATAGGGTGAAGTGTATACTCCTCAAGTGATGGGTGCACCAAAATCTCACAAATCACCACTAAAGAACTTACTCATGTAACCAGATACCACATGTTCCCCAAAAACCTATGGATTTTTTTTCAAATAAAGACATATTTGTTTTAATTGACTAAGTGTATTAGGTACTTATTCCAAATGAGACTACATGGAATCTTTATTCATTCATTTATAAAATATTCAGTGAGCCTCTTATTATATGATGGGCAGTCATGACATAGCAAAAGACAGGGGAAGTTTCTTCTCTTCGTGAATCTTGCAATCTGACAAGATAGAAAATAGACAAGTCAAGAAAAAGTGAATAGCATAATTACAGATTAAGATAATTTCTATGAAGTAGATTGTAGGACTCTGCTATAGATAGAATGATCAGGACATGTCTTTTGAAGTAAGTGACATTTGAACAGAGACATCAAGGTGAGAACTGAGAATTAGCCAGCCCTTTGCACAACTGAGGGAAGAACATTTTCTTAGTTTTAGCTACATGGTCTCAGACAAATTTCTCAATCTCTCTGTGTTATTCACCATCTAGAAAGTGAGGATGCTGTAGTATCTACCTCATAGAAATCTTAGGAAAATGCATTATGATGTGTGCGGCACATAAAGCATCAAAACAAACACATTGAATATTCAAAAATTATTAACAAGCTTTTGATAAGAAAATCTCTGTAATGCCACTGAAAATGAAAACATATATGAAAATATGCCAAAAAAAGGAACTAAAAATTATATTTTATATACAATTTATTCTCATTCTGCCATTAAGGATTTAGTTTCAAATGATGTCAGAATAATTGAATGGGATTATCTCAAATTTTGGAGCAATTGATATTTTGTAAAAGAATTCAATTTTTATCAAGATATGTTGGAAACCAGACAAATCCAGTTATTGGAACATACAGATTGGAAGCAGTTTTCTGGGGTCTATTATAATCCTTAACACTGAATTTTTCTGCTTATCACCTTGAAATTCATTGAAGCATTCGTTATCTTATCTGCAGAAAAATATATTCTGGAAGACAGTATTTAGAAACTTGTAGCATTCTCAGTATTAAATTATCTTGCATACTTCAAATCTGAATTAGTATCTAATTTGTCAATAAATATTTGTATGGTTCTCCAAAAAGTATTATGATACATACACTTGGAGAAACTAGAATAGACTGTTTTAATGGGAGGTGAAAAAACAAATGTCAACATGTTTCAAGGAATGCTGATATTATTTGAGATATTATTTTGAGATTTGTTTCCTTTGAAGTGGCTAAAACAATAACATTTAAAGTAAAATAATAATATTATATATCCTCTTCAATTACACCTGAGAAATCACACACCAAAAGTAATATACACAGAATTCATATATCAATAGGGATTTTTAAGATCCCAGGTCCAGAATGAGGCCTTATGGCGTGCCTTTCGCAAGATTTCTGCCAATATCTGAGGGTCTTTGCTTGCATGATTTCTCTGACACCCAGAAAAGAATTTCTTCTTCCCATGGGCAACCTGCATCCAATGACATTGATATAGACGGGGTGTAAATGTCATACTATGTCAATTCTGGGCAGTTCATAAAGTCTGAGTCAGCTCCAGAGCTCCCTGGAGAATCATCTGAGTTCTCTACTGCAGTTGCAGAGTAGTTTAACAACTCTGTCAGCCCAATCTCATGGCCTTCATTCTCCCACAAGTGTCTATCCTGAAGGTAGTCTCCAACAAACATGGTACAAGCAAATCTGTTTTAATCTGTTGCCTAGGAACTTTAAGAAGGCTGAAATCAGAAGTAGTTCAAGGAAGTGGAAACTAAAATGGGATTTTGGAGTGGAATCATCAGATAGTCATCTGAAAATGAAGACCTTATTACTGGTGGTATGGAAGGCATGATCAATCTCTGGCATGAGAGATATGTTGTATTAATAATTGTTAAAACTTTCACTTGTGATAAACTGAAATTGGAAACTGATGGAAGCAAATACAGGCAGGTGCAATATCTCAGGTATATCAGAAATTCAGGAGATGTAAGAACTGTGAAATTGGATGGTTATTGATATAATTGATGTATTAGGAAAAAATTAAGTCTAAGTATGAAATGATTAATCATGCATTAACCAATTAGGCACAAAAACCAGAAGGTCTCCTTAGTAATAAATAAAATACTGCTATCTCTTTCAAGTTTATGGCAGAAAAAACTGAGCATCAAACCCACAATTGCAAGGGCAGCAGAGTTCCAGAGGAGGTTGAATACTCAATCTGGGAAAGTTTCTTATGCCAGATAGGGCCCTGATTGAGAAAACGAGAAGTGATGAGACATGGGATGGGTATGTCTGACTCAATGTACCAGATAATTGTGAATCCTCAGATTCCTATGAATCCTGGCAAAAACTCGAAGAAATGGTGCCAGGTGGATCCTCGAAGCATAAAAAAAATCATCCACATTAAGTGAAATAGAAATGGTAGATCATCTAGTTTTTGTGGAAGACGGTAGAAGAATGTACCAAAAGACTCAGAGAAATGGAATACTGAGTTAAATATACTGCCTGAGACTGGAATACACACCAGATAATCAAGTTCTATGTGAAGACACAAGGGACATTCCACTTATCAAAGCAGTAAGAAATACACTGCTAAAAAGGGCATCGGTATTGCTGAAAAGTTCGACGACAGCAGTCTTCCCTTTAAAAAAAAATTTTTTTTTTAACTTTTAAATTGAAGGGTACATGTGTAGATTTGCTACATAGGTAAATTTGTGTCATGGGGGGTTGTTGTACAGATTGTTTCATCAGCCAGGTATTAAGCCTAGTACCCATTAGTTATTTTTCCTGATCCCCTTCCTCCTTCCACCCTCCACCCTTCAATAGGCCCCAGTGTAAAACATAGTTTCTTAATGTGGAAAATACTACATTCTTCATGCTTCCAGGACCCATACCAACACCACTTCTTTGAATTTTTGTGACCCTCTCTGTGTCCAGGTGTTCTCATCATTTAGCTTCCACTTATAAGTGAGAATATGTGGTATTCAGTTTTCTGTTCCTGTGTTAGTTTGCTAAGGATAATGGCCTCCAGCTCCATCCATGTCCAGCTCCTCTCAAAGGACATAATCTCATTCCTTTTTACGGTTGCATAGTATTCTCTGGTGTATATGTGCCATATTTTCTTTATCTAATCTATCGTTGATGGGCACTTAGGTTTTTTCCATGTCTTTGCTATTGTGACTAATGCTGCAATGCAATGAACACACGTGTGCACGTGTCTTTATAATATAATGATTTATACTATTTGGGGATATATACCTAGTAATGAGATTGTTGAGTCAAATAGTATTTCCGCCTTTTGGTATTTGAGGAATTGCCACACTGTCTTCTAGAATAGTTGAATAAATTTACCCTCTCATCAACAGTGTATAAGCATTCCTTTTTCTCCATAACCTTGCCAGCTTTCTGTGATTTTTTTGACTTTTTAATAACAGTCATTCTGACTGGTGTGAGATGGTATCTCATTGTGATTTTTATTTACATTTCTCTAATCAGTGATTTTAAGTTTTTTTAATGGTTGTTGACTACATGTATGTCTTCTTTTGTGAGTATTTGTTCATGTCCTTTGCCCACTTTTTAATGGTGTTGTTTGGTTGTTTTATTGTAACTTCATCTTAAGTACCTTGTAAATAACCTATTTTAGACTTCTGTCATATGCATAGTTTGTAAAAACTTTCTTCCATTCTGTAGGTTTTCTGTTTACTCTGTTCATAGTTTATTTTACTGTTCAGAAGCTCTTTAGTTTAATTAGATCCCATTTGCCAATTTTTGCTTTTGTTGCAATTGCTTTTGGTGTCTTTATCATGCAGTATTTGCCCACGCCTGTGTCCTGAATGGTACTGAATGATGGCAGTCTTCTATAGTCCAGTACTGATAGTAAAAGATGCTATTACAGAAAGGTCTTGAGCTGAGCTCCTTAATACCAGCCAGTTTGGTAAGATGTCAAGATAATAGAGGGGAAGTAGTTGTATCTAGCTATGAAAAGCAAGATGAGTACAATTTTGTGACAAGTAGCATAGTTGGAGTTTCTAGTAGAGGTCTGGCCTGCAGAAAGCTATGGAGATGATTAACAAAATATAGCATCCCTAGAGTCAAGATAGAAGGATATCCAATAAGTTTATTACCCAGTCTATAACAACAACAAAAATCAAAGATGGATGAATGATGACCTCGAGACTAACAACAGCCCTCTCAATAATTCCTTGGCTGGCTTACAGAATAAAACCAATCCACAGACTTAAAATCTCATTAATTGAAGAATAGACCAGGTCCCCAGGAGGAGAACCGTGCAATACCATATGGAGAAAATAAAATATCAAAAGTATTTAAAATATTTATACCTTGGAAACCAAAGTCATGGATTCCTCCTGCCCCCCTCTAAGAGTGGGAGTATATAGGAGCTAGATGATATATGGATACGTGGCCCAGGTCTGAATCTCCCTGAAAGCACTCTGGTAGCCAGTTACTCCATTCTTGAACACACAATTGTAATGGATATACTTGATCCTTGGCACAACTTCCATATAGGTTCTTTATTCTGTGGCACAAGAGCTATTATAGTAGGAAAAGTGAAGCCCAAGACTAGGAAACGAATGCCCTCAGAGTCAAAGTTATAAAACAAAAGCAATATTTCATCTTGATGGCGGGGCTGAGGTGGTTGTAGATGTGACAAAGCATGCAATTAGATCTTGGAGAAGGATACAAACTCAGGCTACAACTGATGTTTCAGATAGGCATTTTTGTTACAGTAGATGAGTGTGAAACTCAGATACATGGTACGCAGTCATCGATTTTGTGAATTCATTTTTTTTCCATCCCTATCAGGAAGAGGATTAGGAACATTTCAAATTCATTTGGGACAAAAAGTAATACATATTTACAGTCTAGCCCTTTAGCCCTAGGGCTTTATGAACTTGCCTAATATAGCCAGCCAGGTGATCCTGTAAAATCTGACCATTCTGCAGAATATTGCATTTGTCCACTATATTGATAACACCATATTAAACTTAATAACCATAGTGTTAACTATGTTGGAGATCTTGACAAGTCATATGTGCTACAGAAGGTTGGGAATAACAATATATGGAGATTCAGGGCCTACTGTATCAGTAAAGATTTTAGGGGTCCATTTGCCTGTTTCATACCTGGACATTTCCTCCAAAGTAAAAGAAAAATCATTGCATCTCACAACGTCCACCGCTAAGAAGGAAAGATAACACTCGATAGATGTCTTCAAATTTTAGAGGTAGTATATTCCACACTTATGAATGCTGTCCTGGTCTATTTACTGGGTGATAAAAAAGGCTGCTAGCTTTGGATAGTGCTCAGAGCAGGATAGGGCTCTTCAGTACATCTAGGCTGTGGAGTGAGCAGCTGTGATGTTTGAGCTATAGTAACCAGAAGCCCTTACAGTATTAGAATATCAGTAGTGGCAAAAAAAAAAAAAAAAAAAAAAAAGTGTGACTTACATAGAAAGCTCTAGTTGAAAAATCTGAAGCCATTTGTATAGGAACACAGTTTGAAGATCTTTGTATTACATGTTAATATGTTCAAGAGAGCATTCACAGTGAGAGAGACACTAACCTAATTAGACAAAATGACTTGGCCATTTGACAAAAGCCAGAATCTATAATTGGCTACCCCAGTGCTGGAACAATGAGCATAATAACAGAAGTACCATGATGACAGAAATTGAGGCTATGCATGGGCCCAACAGTGGGCTCCCACCAAAAAAAAAAAAAAAAGCAGATAAATTACTTCCCCTGATGGTATTCAATCAAAAGCATGACCAACACTGAGTCTCTAGTGTAAAATCATCTTCCAGAGAAACCAACCAGCCACTTGGTGATAAGTTGATAACAAACCATCAGAGTGGCAGCAATTAATCTTGAGTGTATTAAATCATATCCATAGGTATAAGTTCTTCTTTCCTGTCTACATGGACTCAGCTACTCAGCTGGATTACAGAGTATTTAATTTACCAACACAGTATGCATAACATTACATCAGGCACAGAAATACACTTCACAGCAACAAATGAGGTTTAGCAATAAACACATGACAGTGGAATCCACCAGTCCTGCTACATATTGCATCACTAAAACTTTCTGGCTTAAGAGAGTGATGGAATACTCTTTTAAACTAAGGTACCAACTTGGAATTGACATTTACTGAGTCACAGTAGCATATATACAAAAAAAGAAAAAACAGTAATGTGTGTATGTATACACATACATATAAATATTAATACAAAAATCTTAATGCTATATATTCATATATTCTATAATAAATATATTAAAATATATACAAAAATAAATCTGGAAAAATAAACAGACTAAACAACAAAATTAAACATGATTATCTCTTAATGGTAAATTTATTTCTTATTGTATTGACATTTGTTCTCTAAAATATAAATAATGGACAATATTGTTAGTGAGAAAAATGTGATAGAAACTGGTTCATTATTTCTGAATATGTTGACTTTACATGTTGATATACAAAACATCAAAGATACAGCTCCACATTTAATTTATCTTGATTTCAATGGTTGTAAGTGGACAAGATCTACTCTCCATAATCAATCATAATTGTCATTTCTTGGTCTTTCATGACGTAATTGTTTTCTTCAAGTTGTAAATGATCTTGAAAATATTAGAAAGTTTTGAATCTATATTTTTTTAAAAAATGATTTCCAATTCACTAAAACATTTATTTGGAAGATTTTAGATAGCTAAAAAATCACTTTCCATATTTTGGGGAATAGCAGTATGAGAATTCTTTAAGTAACATGTAGTTTGGCCATTAAGATTGCATAATAGGCAGGGCGCCGTGGCTCATGCCTGTAATCCCAGCACTTTGGGAGGCTGAGGCGGGCGGATCACGAGGTCAGGAGATCGAAACCATCCTGGCTAACACGGTGAAATCCCGTCTCTACTAAAAGTATAAAAAATAAGCCGGGCATGGTGGCGGGCACCTGTAGTCCCAGTTATTTGGGAGTCTGAAGCAGGAGAATGGCGTGAACCCGGGGAGGCTGAGCTTGCAGTGAGCCCAGATCATGCCATTGCACTCCAGTTTGGGTGACAGAGTGAGACTCCGTCTCAAAAAAAAAAAAAAAAAAAAAGAAAAAAAATGATTGTATAATAGTAGATACATTTCCAAAATCCTGTTTTCTAAATGCTCTCTCCATAGTATAACTTTCTTTCTATTAAAAAGCTATTGCTTTCTTAGCCATTATTAAAAAGTCCTTTTTACCTTGAAGGGATATTTCAGTATGTGAAAACTGGTTAAAAATTTTATTAGGTTAAACAGTACTGACAACTACTTATCATCAAAAAAGTTCGGTAAATTTGAGATGATTTGGGGGGGTGATAACAGAAAAGTATAATTTTAATTGTGTTCATCAATCTCTTAAATACTTTGCTACTTTCCATCTTATGAAATATCACATCAGGTGTATTTTTTGTATGTTCAAATAAAACTTCATAAAAATAGGTGGCCTATTGTTTTATTATCCCTCCATATTTGGATGACTCAAAATGTTTGTTTTGCATACATTGCAATCAAAGGAGAGGAAGAGATGGTTGACTATATTTAAACATTTAAACGGTAACATTATTCTCATTGGTGATATCTTTGTGCCTTTTATTTACTACTGCTTAACTGCAATGGTTTCTTTGTGAATCATTTGGTAAACGAATACTTCACATAATAATATTTCTGAATGTAACTTCAGAATCTTTCTTTTTCTTTGTTGATTTCATAACAGGCACACTAAAACAGTTAAACTGTTTTGTCAATAAACATTATTTTATTAAAGATTATTTTAAATTGTTTCCAGTACATCTTGCTTTTATTGACCACACCCACAAAATTCATCCTTGCTGTTTTATTATTGAGGCAGTTCATCTACCAAAATCATAACCTGAGACATGTTAGAAACATCTGTTCTTTCTTTCAACAGAAAACCTCTGGTACCATGCAATTTCTCTTTTTTTTTTTCCTCCAAATCTCTGGCAACACTTTCTGTTTTTTTTTTTTTTTTTTTTTTTTTTTTTTTTTTTTTTAAGTACTTTCTGTTAAATAAGTACATGTTAGTCTTTGTGCCATATTGTTTTCCTAGAAAAATATGAGGCATTTTTACAAAGTGAGAAGAAAATTGTACCCAATAGTAAGAGGCTTTTAAAAAAATTGAAGTAAGATTTGTATAACATTAAATCAATTATTTTGAAATGAGCAATTCAGTGGCATTTAGTACAATCACAACATTGTGCAACCACCATATCTACCTAGCAACAAAATATTTTCCTTGCCCCAGAAGAACATCCCATACTCATTAAGCAGTTACTTCTTATTCCTTTCTCTCTCCAGCCCTTGGCAACACATTTGCTTTTTGTCTCCATGGACCTACCTATTATAGATATTTCATGTAAATGAATCATATAACATGCAATCTTTTGTCTTTGGATTCTTTCAACTTAGCATGATATATTCTAGATTCATTCATGCTATAATATATTGGGATTTCATTTCATGTTATGGTTGAATAATGTTCTATTTTTTGTATGTGTCACAATTTGTTTATCCATTCCTCTGTTGATAGATATTTGGGTTATTTTCACCTTTTGGGTATTGTGAATATTGCTGCTATGAACATATGTATACATGTTTTTGTTAGTACCACTTTCAATTCTTTTGTGCATATCCTTGAGGGTGAAATTATTGGCTAATATGTGAATTCTATGTTCAACTATTTTAGAAACTAGCAAACAATTTTCCACAGCAGCTAAAAAATTTTACATCCTCACCAGTTAAGAAAGAAGGTCCCCATTTCTTCACACTGCTGCCAGTATTAGTTGTTTCCATTTTAAAAAATCTGGACAGGCACACACTTTGGGAAGCTGAAGAGGAAGAATTGCTTGAGTTCAGGAGATAGAGACAGTCTGAGCAACATAGCAAGACCTTATCTCTACTGAAAAAAAAAAAAAAAAAAAAAAGGCCAGGTGTGGTGGCACACCTGTAGTCCCAGCTACTTGGGAGGCTGAGGTGGGAGAATCACTTGAGCCCAGGAGGTTGAAGCTGCAGTGAGTCATGATTGTGCCATGCAGTGTGATTGACACAGCAAGATCCTGTCTCAAGATAAAATAAAAATAAGAATTATCACCATTCTAGTGGTGGTGAAGTGGCACCTCATCAGAGTTTTGATTTGTATTTCCCTGAACGCTGATAATGTTGGACATATTTGTATGTTCTTATTGGCCATTTGTACCTATTCTTAAGAGAAACATATACTCGAGTCATTTGCCCATTTTAAAATTGGTTGTTTTAAAATGGGTTGCCCATTTAAAATGGCTGAAAACTGGGTTGTTCATCTTTGTTGTTGAATGTGAGAACTCTTTATATATTCTCTATTAGATGATAATCAGATATATGATTTGCAGATATTTTTGTTCATTTTGTAGGTTATCTTTTCACTTTCTTGATAACGTATCTTTTGATAAACAAAATTTTTTCTTTTGACAAAGTCATATTTATTTATTTATTTTTTTGTTTTGCTGCTCGTGGTTTTGGTGTCACACCTAAGAATGCCTTGGGAAATTCAAGATCCTGAAGACTACCCTTATGTTTTCTTCTAAGAATTTTTGTTATTTTAGCTGTTATATTTACTTGGTCCATTTTAAGTTAATGTTAGCATATGATGTGAGGTAAGAATCCAATTTCATTCTTTTGCACATGGATATGCAATCATTCCAGCATCATTTGTTGAAGACAGTACTTTTTCCCTAGTGAAGGATCTTGGCATCCTTGTCAAAATTAATTGTTTATAAAATATATGGATCAGTTTCTGGATGATCAATTTTATTCCATTGATCAATATGTCTAGTATCACACTTTTTCAATTAGTAAGTTTTGAACTTGGGAAGATTTTGAGTCCTCTAACACTGTTTTTTTCCATATTGTTTCGGCTATTTAAAACCCCTCACAGCCCTGTATGAAATCTGAGTACCAACTTTTCCATTTCTGCAAAAGAGGCCATTGGAATTTGGACAGGGATATTTGTTTAGTGTCTTTTCTAAACTATTTTAAAGGTCTATAACTTCTTTATGTTTTGCCTCTGAAATCTCTCTTTCTTTAGTTTGTGTTCAGCTAGTGTTTTGTCAAAGACTTTCTGATAAACCAAGAGGAGACAGAGAGAAATAAAGAAAGGGAGAAGGAAAGGGAGCCGGAGAGATTGTCATCCCAGTCTTTGCAAATTGCTTCTGTGCTGGGATACTCTTTTATTGCTTAGCCAGTCCATTTAAAACTCTACCTTAGCCTTTCCTTCCTTCAAACGCTAAGACTAGATGTCAGCCAGGGATAAATGATTTGGGTCTTCTCTGGTCTTTTTCTGAGTAAATATTTTGCCCTAATTATGTGCTGCTGTTTTCTAAATTTCCCCACAATATAGAGCTGCTTAAGATTGTTATAATTATTCAAAGAAACACTTTCCTTAGCTTTTCCTTCCAGACTCTGGGCACTCTATATTTTCTTCAGTCTTAATCTTTTGCCCTAGGCAGCTGCAGTTTTTTATTGTTCATTTTTGTTGTTTGTTTATATGTTTACCTTATAATATTCTTGAGGAATGCCTGCTGTTTTTCTATCCAGTGTGAGTTCTGAGTTAGATAAAATAAAGACAAACACTTCTCATTAATCCTTCAAGTAGCTCCCATACAGGATAACATTCTTTGAGAATGAGGTCTGCTCTGCTCGCTCTGCCAGGCACATTGGGAATACAGGCTGTGCCAGATGAAGCAAATGCAAATAATAATGCTATACAGCCTTCTTATAATTTGTATGTTCCCTTTCTCTTGATTCAGCATTCTCTTGTTTCTGTAAACATTTATTTTTCAGTTATAACAAAGTTGATTCCAACAGTTCTGCTTTTTTTTAAATCTTTCTCTAGAGAGACAGGCCATTAGATCTGTTTATTCTGTCTTATTTACTATCATCTAATTTTCCTACGATTTTTTGTCTTGAGCTATTAAATTTGAAATGTCAAAAGTAGTTTTTAAATATGAGGTTTTTTAACTTTTGGTAATTGCATAATGATCACTAGAAGTTAAACATTTTGACAAAATTGGAGGTTTTTCTTCACACTACAGATGCTCGCCATGCTTTGAAAATTGAAATAACTTAAGATTTTAGTTCACAAGGATCACTATTTAAAAGCAGGATACACAGGCTTCAATTTATTTGAATGATACATGTTCTACAGAATATTTTATAAGAGAATCAAGATATGACTTGGTTTACCATGCTATCTAATAGGTATAAAAAAATAACAGTTTTCTGGCTGGGCAGGGTGGCTCACACCTGTAATCCCAGCACTTTGGGAGGCTGAGGCAGGTGGATCACTTGAGGTCAGGAATTCAAGACCAGACTAGCCAACATAGTGAAACCCCATCTCTACTAAAAATACAAAAATTAGGCAGGTGTGGTGGCAGGTGCCTGTAATCTCAGCTATTCAGAAGGCTGAGGCAGGAGAATCGCTTGAATCCAGGAGGCGGTGGTTGCAGTGAGCCGAGATTGTGCCACTACACTCCAGCCTGGGCGACAGAGTTAGATTCCGCCTCAAAAAATAAATAAATAAATAAATAAAATAAATAAATAAATAAATAAATAAATAAATATAGTTTTCTTTAAACCATATTATTGCTGTTCTACTTGGAGTTGTATACATATGCATGTCTCTTTATTTGGAAATAAAAAGTGTTCTCATTCCCAGCTTAGCTTGTTGCTACTTTTCTTATTAATGTTAGATCTATAACATAGATCTATTGGTACATCTATATCATAAAGCTATGCATCACTCTTAAAATGTCACGTTAGAAGCTGGGCACAGTGGCTGATGCCTGTAACCCCAGCATTTTGGGAGGCCAAGGCGGGCGGATCACTTGAGGTCAGGAGTTTGAGACCAGGCTGACAAACATGGTGAAACCTGTCTCTATTAAAAATACAAAAATTAACTGGGCATGGTGGTGCATGCCAGTAATCCCAGCTTCTTGGGAGGCTGAGGCATGAGAATCACTTGGACCTGGAAGGCGGAAGTTGCAGTGAGCTGAGATTACACCATTGCACTCCATGCTGGGCAACAAGAGTGAAGCTCAATCTCAAAAACAAAACAAAACAAAAACTATGTTAGAGAGTAGAATATCGTTTGTTGTCCTAAATTGGCCAATGTACAATTTTCTTTGTGTTTTATTGTCATCATAGTTTAATTATATGTGGAAGATTAATAATGTCATGATTTTTTTTTTTTTTTTTTAAAGACAGAGTTTTATTCCATTGCCCAGGTTGGAGTGCAATGGGGCGATCTCGGCTCACTACAACCTCTGCTTCATGGGTTCCACCATGTTGGCCAGGCTCGTCTCAAACTCCTGGCCTCAAGTGATTCCCCTACCTCGGCCTCCTATAATGCTAGGATTACTGGCGCAAGTCACTGTGCCCAGCTCATTATTCTAATATTTGTTATATAAATATTGATTTCTCTACATGGACTCTTTAATTCTTTTTTGTGTCATTTAACAAATATTGGTTATGCTTCAGTCTTTTTTTAAAAACAAATATTTTGGGCAGTATGGACAAAGAGAATATTAAATCTGTCTGAAAGAGCTTCCAGAGAAGTTGAATACACTAAAAGTTTAAAAACGTAAAAAATGTAACCAGAATCACTAAAAAATTGGTTTTGCTTCAAGTGGGAGATTGCCACAGTGGTGAGAGAAATGAAATTGAAAATAGTTAATAGGGAGGCATAACAAATTTTAAGTTTTTGTTGATTTTTAGTCTTATATTTAGCTACTATTGGACACTGTCAGTGATGAGTTTAACCCTCTTGAATGAGGTAGACATGATCAGATGCAGTTATTATTATTTATTATTATTTTTGAACTATGAACCAAGAGGCCAGTCTTGAGGGCTCAGTCCCACAAGACTACCCCACACCTGTAGATGCCGAACACAAGCCTAAAACTATGGCCCATGCTTCTGGTTGGGGTTCCTATGGCCCCTTCCTCAGTTTTGAGTAACTTGCAAGAGTGGTTCAACAGAACTCAGGAAAACACTTTAATTTACTCACTTATTATAAAAGATATTATAAATAATACGGATAAACAGCCAGATGGAAGAAATGCACAAGGCAAGGTATGCATTAAGAGGCATGTAGCTTCCACTTCCTATCTGGGATGCTACTCTCTAGGCACCCGAGTTAAATGAAGTTATCTGAAAGCTCCACTGCTCCCCAAAATCAGTCCTTTTGAATTTTTATGGAGGCTAAATGAAGGAGGCTTAATGAAGAAGGCATAATTGATTATGTTATTGTCCACTGGCAGTCAACTAAACTTTCAACCCTTCTTTCCTCTCCAGAGGTAGAGGAATGGGAGTAAAAGTTCCAATCCTCTAATCACATGGATGTTTTCCCTGGCTGACTCTCCCCCATCGTGAGGCTATCAAGAACCCTAATCCCCATAACCAGTTATCTCAGCATACATAAAGGAATTTATCACTTAAGAGATTTCAAGGGTTTTAGAAGGTGTGTGCTAAGAAATGGAGATGAAGAACAAATATGTATTTCAGAGTATCAAAATTGGTTAATGAGATTTTCATCAGAATATTGATACTGGCATTTGATTTCATTGTTTTCTGTTTAACAATGTATTTTAAGAGAGACATAAACTAACCAAAACACTATTTTATTTCAAACAGAATTCAGAGGAAATATAGATGGCCCAAGAAACATAGATGGCTTCAGCAAAAAGATTTTCAAGATAAGAGAGGACCTCAAGGAAAAAATCAAGTCAATAATTCAGCCAATTGCACGACCCTCAGAGTGAATCAAGAAAAAATCAAGGCTATACCTGTAAAAAGACTTTCTGAAAACCTCATAAACATTTAGGATATGTTTTATATAACCCCTCAACTAAACGAAACGCTTCCTAAGGACATGGTTTCAGAAAGTAGAATTGCCAAAATTAGATAAATGTTTGTCTTAGAAAATTATGGATATAGCTTTGAGTGAATCAAATGAACTCCAATAAGATTCATAGGAAATCCACAAAGGTCTTAAGAACACTTTATTAACAAATGTATCATCGGTTGATTAAAAGGCACAAATATAGGTCAAAATGAAAAAAAGGTCATTAAAAGTCTCAACTTTTGTGAATAGGAGGAAAGCTCTGAAAGCTACTGATCTATAAACACAGAACTTTTTTATGGAAGAAGTTTGTCTCACAGGGCATATATAGAACCCAGAGCTTGAACCAATAACTGTAAAGAATAACAAATTATCAAACAACTCTAAGAAAGCATAATTTGGTTGTGACAAAAAAAATCTCCAGCTACCACAGAGAACTAGCAAAAAGTACCAGGCTGAATTTCATAGCTTATATGGACTGTGATTTCTGTGCCTTCCATTTCCTCCCTTTTTGAATGAGATTGTCTATTGTGGATGACAGATAACTTGTCATTTTTGTTCACAGATTTCCAGATTAAGAGGAGATGTACCTCCACATCTCATCTACATCTAGATCTTATTCAATCATGAGACACTGTACTTTGAGACTGATGACACAACTGAATGAAGTTTGGGGGAATTATGAGGAGGTAAGTGTACTTTGCATAGGCTGTGTTAAATTAGATCCAAAAAAGGCTGCTGATAGTTCTTGCCATGCCTATAATTGTATATTACTCTTTTCCTCCTAGTAAATCTGGGTTTTCATTATTATTGGTTTTGACATATGAAATGATGCAGAAGTGAGATTATACTGCTTCTGAGCTTAGCGTTGAAGGGGTCTCCTGCTTCTGATTTTGATTATACTCTCTTGCAGCCCTGAACTAACATTTAGAAAGCCAAACTAACCTACTAGAGAGATGGGTTCAGTCAGAGTTCACCATTTCCAGCATTTCCAGCCACCTCGGCTGAGGAACTAGGTATGTTAATATACCTGCCTTTTATGTATCAGAACTAGCCAATCTCCCCCCAGTTCACTGCAATTGCTCGAGTGCTTGGATGATCCTGGCTGACATTACAGTGAACAGCAGGACAACTTAGCTGAGCCTAAGAAATCCACAGAATTATGAGAATTTTTTAAAATGTTATAAACCCAGAACATAAGTGCCGAGTTGTTATGCTTCTTAGATAAATGACACAGAATTTTGTTGGTTACACACACACACTAAGATGCTGGGAATTTCTCACCTGTAATTCCTTTGTGATGGGTGATAGTTATTCATTGGCTGTTTATAGACCCCCACTCCCCAACTGAGCTTCTGTATTTTATGGTACATCTCCAAATAGTTTTAGTCAAGGTTACCTCTCTCCAGCAGGAAGACCCCAAGTTCTGCAGTGGCCAAACTACTAAGCAACTAAATGGTTCTCCTCGAAGCAAGAAAATAGATACACTTAAGAAAACGAATCATAGAGCAGCACTCCCTTCCTTCAATATTTCTCAGTTATAAAGACTGCTAAGATTGTTTTCTTTCCTGTTTCCATATACCCTCTGCTCATCTCTTTCTTCTACCAATGTCCTAGCAGTTCCCCTTGAGAGGTGCATTTTTCTCCCATGTTGATTAGTTTTCTTGAAAAAACATTCACATTTTTATCCCTGTTTTAACCTCTAAGATTTTGAAAAATAATATTGTATGGCAACAATATTCAAGAAAATGTCTTGGCAATAGATTTGGAATACAAATAGAATAAAAATATATATAAACTATGAGAATAGAAAGTGGCAAAGGCATTTATACTGAATATTCCTCAGAAATATTGCTAAAAAGTAGACTGGAGTAAAGACTGAACCAGGTTTTAAAAATAACAAGCATCATTTCTGTTCTGTGCTTAGAGACTAAAATGTTATTTAAAAATAATAAAAAAAAACACTATACATTTGTTCCCAACACTATAATATACATCATCAGAGTTTTGGATAATGTTTACATTTCAGTAAGGTATTTATTTATGCTATCTAGTTAAGTGTTTCTGTGTGTGTGTTTAAAATGTTTTCCATCATCACATGATTATTGTTTTTATTATTTTTCTTTTGAGACAGAGTCTCACTCTTTTGCCCAGGCTGGAATGTAGTGGTGCAATCTCGGCTCACTGCAAGCTCCGCCTTCCAGGTTCACACCATCCTCCTGCCTCAGCCTCCCAAGAAGCTGGGACTACAAGCACCTGCCACCATGCTCGGCTAATTTTTTGTATTTTTTTATTAGAGATGGGTTTCACCATGTTAGCCAGGATGGTCTTGATCTCCTGACCTCATGATCTGCCCTCCTCAGCCTCCCAAAGTGCTGGGATTACAGGCGTGAGCCACTGTGCCCGGCTGATTAAATTTTATTTAAGTTATAATCTCAAAGATCTGTTGAAGACAGTACTGAAGAATGTAGATTTTATTTTAAAAGTCACCTTCTGTAAGAAATCACAATTTGCAAAGGATTTCTTACAGAAAGTGATTTTTCCTATGAAATTAATTCACTTATTAATACATCTCTTAGGTAATTGATTTATTAATATATTTTCTTCCTGTACTAGAATATAAGGTTCTAGAATTTAGGACAATGTCCTACTGAAATATTTATGAAATCACTATCCATGCATATATATGACTTTTTGGTATAACAATTTTTACTGTTACTACAATATAAATATGTTTACATATAAAACATACACCTTTGAGTTATTTGTAACTCCAAAATTTGAAATTTTAATATTAATTTCTTGACATTTTTCCTATTGTTATCCACTTATCAAAATTTATCCAGATATCCTGTTGCAGAATTATTGGTAGAAAGAACAAGGGAAGACAATGGAGAACACAGGGAGTAGTGCTTTTTGTTGGTCAATATCAGAACTCATGTAAGTTTATACGCAAACTATGCAGGATCCTTATTGTCATGAGATGGTGGAGATGAGGGGGAGACCTAAATTTAATGCATCCTATCAACAGAATTGATCCTGAAGTTTTCAACTGTGACTTAGTAAAACATTGCAATGAACTCCACCCCATGAAATACGTCAGACTTTGTCTTGATAGTTTCACAGGTGGTAGAGATGTTTAGTCTTCCTTCTAAATCAGTAGAAGCCCCATGGTATTACCAGTAACATCCTGGAGTTTCAATCCAAGCTTGGGTCTTAGGTATCAGAGTAATTCATATCTGAAGATCTAATGCTTTAAAATGATGGACAAAATCATTTTAATTGGCACTTTTGTGTTTTAAATCTAAATGCAAATTAAAGTGAGCAACTAAGATAAATGTTACCAAATTCATATGGAGCACAAAGAGAAGGGGAAATAAAGATATTGAAAATTTAGTATAGAATGAGGATTTCTGCTCTCAAAGAATTTATGGTATATAAAAACAGTGATGTAATACTTGACATGTTTTCCAATTTAGAGATTTTTATGCCTTGCAATAGAAGTCCTTGCATAGTACTTACGACTTTCAAGATCTTCGTGTATTTACAAAATATTAATATAATTATAATTTTATTTCATCTCTTTAAGACATTGAATTCCTTTTTTCCTTTTTTCTTTTTCTTCTTGGAAAATAAAACATGACTTCGGATTAATTCCAGCAGTATTTTACCTTTGCAAACGCATATAAAGTTATAAAATGATCTTAAAATCCTGGGAGAAAGAGAAACCTGAGGGTTGGCATGAGTATAAAAATTGCTCATTATTATTTATCTTTTTTATTCATAAAAATTCATCCACAGATATAACTCAACATTTTTAAGGCTTTAAGTACAGCCAATGGCATTATCTTTTATATTTTAAGCTTTATTTAAGAGATTTTTAAGAGATTTCATTCATTTTAATACTTATAAAAATATAAATCAAATTCTAAAATGCATAATTTATAAGAACAGAATTAATAATGAGAGCAGTTGTGTAAAAATATAAATATTTTCACATATAACATCTGTTTCAGTATTCCTAGTTTGAACTTTAAGTGTCCCAGACCTCAACCTTAAAATGAAATCATTAAAATTGCTACATTCCTATCTCATGAAGATGTTATGAAAACTAACAAAAAACCATTAAGCATTTTAAATAAAAAGAATTTTCCTATACTGGAAAATGCATTTTGTTTTTAACAAAATATTCTTATACTAAATGTTGTTTTGTTTTGGAACCCAACCATTTATATTCATATGTAATTTTCCAGTCTTTGCAAATTAGACTGTAAAAGGTTTTGAAATAATATCTGTTGTTTGTCCAGAATTTGAATGTGCAATAATTTCACCATACCACTACTGGCAGAAAGTATAATATTGGGAGGGTTATTAAACACTGAAAATCTGCAAAACAAATTAAGTTGAAGTTATTTAATACAGATGTTTTAAAAATCAGATCTATTTCAATATTTAACCATATTTGCCAGCCTTAAATCTTGTATTTGGCATTTGTTGTGGAATGTATAAGACTGTCATATAAAAATAACAGAAATATTGCATATGATTCAGAAAACTATCCAATGTGACTCTTTAGATTTTTAATGCACATGCATTTGGTTTCAGACTTAAATGATTAGGTACAAATGGCAGAGGCATAAAACAATTACATACGATTATCTAGAAATAATATACAGTTTAAGTCAAGAATACTGTCAAATGGTATTGGGGTGGATCAATCTGTGAAGAAATGATAGAGGTGAGAAAGAGGATCCTACTTATTTTAGAAATAATGTAATGATGTATTTGGTATCTTGTTGCCTTTTGTTATTTATAATGTCAAAGGAAAATTAATTGTACATTCTCATTTAACTATGAAAGTAAAATGTAAAAAATTATGAAATTGTTATGAATAAATTCTTAAATTATCCCTTTAAAGATGCTAACATCTCTACCTTCAGCAAACTTACTTTGTTAGGAAGAACCAATGTGAATCCAGTCAATAGTACTCAAGTGATAATTGGAACACTATAGAAAGTAAAATATCTTGGTTATACATTAGTAGTGGTGTGTTACTTCCTTTAGTTATGGAAATGGTTTACTAAAACATGTAAAATCAATTCTTCTACCTCTACTAATACAGGTATTCCTGCTGTCCTATACAACTTGGGAAAAAGTCATGTTACATTTTTGCTGACACACATTCCCAGGATGCCCTAAGAGCTAGTAAATGTCAAACCCATTCAATTGAGAAAAAAAAAGAGATTCAGAGAGTAAAGGTATGTTGACAAAAGTCCAAAAGATATGTGAGATTTACCTTGAATTATTCCATTCTCTGTTTCTCCTTTCTATCTTTGATTGGACAATTATGAAAAGGAACTCTGATAGCTTCCTGTGAATATAGCTAACAAAAATATATTTTTAACAGAAATAACATGAACATACAAGGCCATATTCCTTGTTTGTTTGGTGTTCATTTAGATCCAACTTTATTTCAGGTCCTTTTTTTTTGTTTTGTTTTTTGTTTTGTTTTGAGACGGAGTCTCGCTCTGTCGCCCAGGCTGGAGTGCAGTGGCCAGATCTCAGCTCACTGCAAGCTCCGCCTCCCGGGTTCACACCATTCTCCTGCCTCAGCCTCCTGAGTAGCTGGGACTACAGGCGCCCGCCACCTCGCTCGGCTAGTTTTTTGTATTTTTTAGTAGAGACGGGATTTCACCGTGTTAGCCAGGATGGTCTCGATCTCCTGACCTCGTGATCCACCCGTCTCGGCCTCCCAAAGTGCTGGGATTACAGGCTTGAGCCACTGCGCCCGGCCTCAGGTCCTTTTAAACAGGATACACCTGTCATCTCTGAGATGGCTCTTTCAACACACCAACAGAAGAAGGTAAAAATCTTCTTCATCTGAAGATTTTGTTGTATAATGGAAATTGGGCTAAATTTGGATTCCTATAATGTTCTGTAAGTTATTTCAGAGTAATGTTGCCAGTAATTACCCAACCATCAGTAAGGTTTTTGTGAGCTAGGCTAGACCATGGAAATAAACCTCTCTGTCCCTCTTCCACCACCACTCTACAATACAATGCCCCATCTGTGACGTCAGAGAGACTAACTTTACTTTTAAACAGAGACTAATTTCTGGTCACTCATGTATTAGAAAAACTGTAAAACGAATGTCAAACTGCTTAGTCATTTCCTTCTCAAAATAATTGACCTAAAGTTCAGAAAAGGGCAAGAAAGGCAAACCTTTAGGCACAGTAAGAGAGGGATTACATGCAAAAGCAATTTTGTTTTAAACATTTTAAGTATTTCTGGTGTGTGCAAGAGCCCTACCCTATAATATCTCATTCAACAAATCACATTTGATGTTGTAATTTTAATTATAGTAAAATGTTTAGAGAAAATATCTAATTTATATCTATCTATCTATCTATCTATCTATCTATCTATCTATCTATCTAATCTATCTATCTACCTACCTATCTATCTATATCAAAAATAGGGGGATGAAACAGTATGAGAAAAGGGGAATACATGCCAAGTGACTTAAAAGATGATTCATTGTTTATAAAATCATGTTACCTAATATACTTCTTTCCCCTAATTCCAACTGTAGTAATTTAAGGATTGTTATAGAGTTCTGTCAATATTTTCATACTATTTGTATTAGGGGCATCCAGCTATTGTCAAGGTGTCTTCGGTCTCCCTTTGGTTGTAGAGGTCTTAATATTTCAAACACTGGTTCTGAGTCCAGCTCCCCTGATTCCTAGAGATTTGTGAAGATGTTAAGGATGGTTTGTGAGCTTTTTACAATGTTTCATAAAGTTCCGTGGACTCTGAAGATTGTTTAGAACTTTAAGTTTCCTTAATTTGACCTCCCAATCCATTGTCAAATTATTATCTCAGTTTCTCTGACAAGCCAATATGGACAAATGGTTAATTTAAAATGCTGCTACAGAAAAAGTGACTATTTTTTCTCTACTTTTCAAATCCTGTTTTTGAAAATCTTGTCAATAACAACTAATTCTACAAAGCTGAAGAAATAACTTTAAACATCATTATTTGTAAATGTGACAAAATAGGAAAATATCACTAATTGTGCTTCATACTGAAGACTATGTCAGGAAAACTGCCTGTTTGGTTATATTTTGAATCTACATATAAACAATTAGCAAGGACTGGTTGAAAGATGGCCCGGGAAATGATGCCATTGGAAGTTCCCCCATGTGAAGTTGAAGTTAGCTAAGGTGCCTCTCCTCTGGCTTTCCCCTGCTCCCATTGTTGCTTAGTATTATCCTTTCTTTCACTGAGTTAATCTCCTGTAAATCCATGGGCTGGTTCCTAGGGAGGCTCTAGATCTGACATCTAGCTACAGGCTAGAGGGCTTAGATATAATTATTCCTCACGATGAATTTGCTATGTTTCCTTCTAGAGGCATTCATTCAGACCCAGATTATGCCTAGCTGGGCAGTGGCCAGAGGAATTCAGACCACAAGTACAGAGAGCATAAGGTAGTAATAACTCTATTCACCCAAAATGCTTTGCCTGAAAGAACCCTTTCACAGCAGTGACAAGGTCTGAGATGTAACAAGAAAGTAGGGACTGCTAGATTGACTGCATCATTTCTCACCTTCTAGAACAGTATCAAGCCACAGAACTCTCAATAAATTTGAGAGCTATTAAGAGACAATTTGGAACACCATTTGTACATGTTGCTACAAGCACCATAACTCTCTCTGGCTACTGAATTGATTTAGAATTCTGTCAGCTTCACAAATATGTATTTCTAAACTTGCATTCATTTCACTATTTTACATTTGAGAGAAGATGTAAAAAGTAATTTTTAAAATACCCAAAGATTAGACAGAAAAATCAGTTTGTACAGAAGTTTAGAAACAGCAAATATATACAAATTTTCCATCTGTGAGACGATGAAAAGATAATGAAGATGGCAAATACATATATTTTTACTGTAAGGGTCTTAATTTGTAATTGTGCATTTCAGGTTCAAATGCAATATGATATTAAATTATTTTATTAAATTATTTTAAGCAACAGTTTGAGGTTGTAATCTGAAAAACTAGTTGATGATATTTCTCTGCAGCTGATATGAGGCATTCCAAACATTCTGCCAACAGCATTATAAATATGAGGTTTTTTTTTTTTTTTTTTTTTTTTACTTGTGATCTAAGAGATAACTTCTTGATAAGGGAGTAGTTCTTTGTTACGGAGAGTGATATTTATATTGAAGGTATTTTCTAGTTGCTTTCTTCATTTTATATGTCTCTGTTCATGCTGTTAAACTTCTATAAGGGCTCAATCTAGTTAGTCTTTGATCACCTTTCTTCCAATTTTAAACTGCATGAAAAGATTTGATATAATCTGATAGATCATGAGGCATATTTTGATGACTAATAGAAAACTGAGTTCCTAAAGATTAGTGGCAGCTGTAGAATTGAACATATGTACCTAGTAAACTTAGTTGAGAGCCTTTAAGCATTTAAAAGACTTAAATACTCAAAGTAGGCCCTGGCCAATGCGTCTAGTCTTTGTCAACAGAAAAATGTGTTCATTCATCCAACCCATCTCTATTGAGTGGCTAATGTATGCTGGCACCCTGATGGGCACTGTTCCAGAAAATCTTTGAGAGAAACATCTTAGGAATTATTAACGAACAAAAAGGAGTCAATAGGATGGAATGATTTTAACGTGGAAAAAGTGACTTGGGAATCTGTATTCCAGGTGGAAGAGGATTACTTTGAGGATGGGTTAAGCAGAGAGGGAATTTAGAAACCTGCGCTCTTCATTACTTCCACTGTGGAGTGACCATGTTTTTGGCTCCTGAGGCTGAGGGCCAGGGCCAGGCCCTTAATGAGGAGCTGTGGGCAGGGCCTCTTGGAGATTTCTGTTAGTTGCTTTCCTCGCCTTTTCTACACCCTCCTCAGTACCCCCTCATCCAGGATCAGAACAGAATCAGCTGGAAAATTAAATTACTCACCCTCTTAATGTCAGCTTCCATACATTTTTTCTTCCTCCTCCCTCAGAGTACAGTTCAACTCTTTTAAGTACAGTTCCTGAATGAACCTAGTGCTGAATTTAAATGTTTAAGAGATAAACCTGTCAGTTTCAGATCTCCAAAGAGGACTTCCCTACAAACTCTAGGTTTTGACCTCTAGGGTCCCTCCATGCCACCTTCATTCATTTCTTGTAATTATTGGGTTAAAAAAATAAAAATAAAAACACCTTTCAGAGTAGGCAGCGCAATGAGTCCACTGGTTCCACGTCTGCCATACGAAGCAGATTTTTGCACAAGGATAAGGTTACCGCCGCCAGCCCAGGACTCCAGCGGTGTGGCCGATCAGGCGCTGGACTCCTCCCCTCTCCCGCCGACGGGTGAGAGCTAACAGACGGGTGCAAGTAGACAAGTAGCTGTTTTTATTGAATACAGAAGCTCCTTGAAAACTCCGGGTGCTCCGGGGCTCTCCTGCAATTCCTTTCATTCCCAAAGTGCTGGAGCCAAGCACGCGTCCCGCGTAACTCCCTCCCATTTTTTCTCGGGAATTTGGTGGGCGAGGAGGGAGGAGAGGAGTGGGGAGATGGGGGGTGGCTGGTGGGCTGGGCCTGCCGGGAGTCCTCATTCTTGGGCTGAGGGAGGCGGGGGCGGGTTTGGGGCCGCCCAGAGGCGTGTGATTGGGTCTGACCCTCAGCCTGCTTGTCAGTTTCGCCCTGGGTGGGGGAGCCGGGAGCAGGGAGGGGAGTGGGCGGAGGAGGGGGCTGCCCGGAGCCGCTCGTCCAGCCCACTGACGGCATGAAGCCTTTAGGGGCACACAGTACTCTCAGCTTGTTGGTGGAAGCCCCTCATCTGCCTTCATTCTGAAGGCAGGGCCCGGCAGAGGAAGGATCGGAGGGTCCGGGCCGGCGGGGCCAACTCAGAGGGAGAGGAAGTGGGTAGAGACACGAAGAAAGCAAACCATCAAATTTAGAAGAAAAAGCCCTTTGACTTTTTCCCCCTCTCCCTCCCCAATGGCTGTGTAGCAAACATCCCCGGCAATACCTTGGAAAGGACGAAGTTGGTCTGCAGTCGCAATTTCGTGGGTTGAGTTCACAGTTGTGAGCGCGGGGCTCGGAGATGGAGCCGTGGTCCTCTAGGTGGAAAACGAAACGGTGGCTCTGGGATTTCACCGTAACAACCCTCGCGTTGACTTTCCTCTTCCAAGCTAGAGAGGTCAGAGGAGGTAAGAAAAAATGGATTTGGGGAGGTGGGAGATTGCCGTGGGTCTTACTCCTGCGCCCCTCCCCCCACCCCTTTACCCTTCCTCCCTGCTCTTCAAGAAAAAAAAAAAAAAAAAAAAAAGCAATTACCTAAAATAAAATCCAGATTGTAGCTGCTACCAGGTTGGAATTGGAAATTGGAGAAAGAGATGGATGTAGGCGGGACAATAAAGGGAGAGGAGGTAGGTAGCAGGAAAAAAGATCTGTCAGGCGGAGAGCCTGCTGAAAATGCCCTTCACCACTTTTCAGTCTCTTTGAAAAGAGGAAAAATATTACCTTGAACACAAGGGCGGTTATACAAAGCTTTTGTTTGAGGCACAGTCTTTAGACTGCCCTTGGAACACATCTGGTTTCTTCAGATTCTAACTAATGGGAATATCTTTTTAAGGGTGAGCTGAGGAGAAAATATAAAGGGTATAAAATGAACCTTGATAAAGTTCTTTGTCTGCAACAAAGTGAGAAGCAGGCTGTTTTAGTTTCGGGGATATAAGAGAAACCAGGGGGGTGAATCTAGAAGATTAGGAACACTGTGTGTGTTTGGGGGGCGCGGGAGGGTCAATCTATTTTAAGTGGACAAAAATTGGCAGATTATTAGGAATAGGTTGAAGATAGGGAGAACACTTTCCCCTGAATTTCAGTGACTCCCCCCACCCCACCCCTCCGCTTCTTCTTGCAGGTTGGACGTGCAGTTCTCTTGGAGAATGATGAAAGTCGTCAAGCAAATGGGGTGGGGGCGGAGGACTAGGGATTGGGAGGGAAGGGGAGGGGGTGTGGGTGGGGTGGGAGGAGAGAGGTAAGGAAAAGTTCCTACGTGGCACCACCAAATATTCAATGGCCAGACCTGCTCGGAAGTCTGCAGCCCTGTCAGTACCCACGGAGGGAGAGCGACTTCACTCCTCCCCTCTGCCTTTTCCCTCTCTTCCCCCGCCCTTTCCTGAGAAGGCATCTGGCTGGAGCGGTCCGTTAGGTGCCTTAGAATCGGCTGGCAGGCGAACGCCTTTGGAGCTCAGGGAGCCCAGGCAGTTTAGAGTAGAAAGCAAGCTTTGTGAGGAGTGCAGAAAGAAGCTGGGGGATAGGAAGGAGGGTGACGAGGATGGGTCAAGGGAGATAAAAATGGTCAAGCCCAAATGCGTAGGCTTTAGCAGAAACCTGAGTCTGGCCTTGGGCCTAGATGCCAAGATCTGAGCTCTCCCTAACGGGAGACTGCCCTCCCGGAGGCCTATCTCTGCGACCAGATTATTCCTTCCACACGCTTAGTGACTGTCAGCTTCCCAAGTAGCAGGCAGCGCTAAATTATTCCCCCGGGTGATTTTTCCTGGTAAATGCAGTGAAATTCCCATTAGGACTATATTTGAATTTTGAAAGGATTTATTATGTTTATTAATTATGTTGATTCATTCATTTCCACATTTTCACGGATAGATAAGAGAGTCTTTGAAAGTGAAATCCATCAAAAAGTTTGTATTTTACTTTTAGTACCTGGTCACCGGTTGGATTGGTCAATTCTGTCAGCAGTTCTGCCCTCTGCTGGTTTTGTTTATTATTTAGAATTCCTGCATCTACCATGGGACATGAGACCTCTGTGAGTCCTTCTTAACTACAGTAGTACTGAAAAAGGACCCTTGATAAAGGAAAAATGGATATACCATTTCTTTTTCAGCATGTTGCATATGCATGTAAATGAAAATAATGTAATGGCAGCTATTTGTTTAAAATTATAGAAATGGAGAATTTCTTTGGTGATGAATGAAATACAAGCTCTGAGAGACACTTTTGCATGAATTCAGGGATTATTTTACTGAAGATATTTATTTTTATTTTCCACATTGAGCCTTTCTGTAAAGATCGATGGATATTTTTAAAAATCAAATCTCTGTACTTTTAATGAATACATTTTCTATTTTCAGTCTAGCAACATACCTGAAACACTTTTAAATAGCATCCCAGTACCACATCAAATAAATGATGGGAAAACCACTTTCCCTATTTTTATAAAACCAAGTAATGATAGAAATAGCAAAGCATAAGGATTAGATTTTGTTGGATTTCTTCTTGATGAAATGCCCTGAAAGTTATGTGAGAGTTTAGATATTTATATTGTAAGATTTTGGAATGTGTTTTATCAAGCTGTTTGGTGCTCATTGCTCCTGGGAGGCCACATGTTAACATAAACCCACTTTTGTAGGCATTCTTATCCCCAAATTAACTTCAAAAAGGGAATAATAGTATATTAATGCTTAAAAAGGAAACATTGGCTACAAAGCCTGAATCATCACACAAGGGAAACATAAACCCAGTGTCCAGTTCTGAGAGTAGCCTTTAGATTTGTGGTTGAAGTAAGAAGTAAGATTTTATACCAGTTTCTAAATAAAGATATTATATCCCAGCATCATACTATGGCATTGATATCACTGAGGTACAGTAATAAGGTTTGGATATTAAGTACAAAGATAATTTAAAGCAGATCCTACTTTTATATAAAATTTAAACATTAAAGCATTAAAACATTTGGGTTCAAAACAAAGTTAGACTCTAGAGAAAATAATATAGAGAAAGTTTCTTGGAAGTGAATGGATTAAAGAAAATTTATGACTTCATACCTAGTCATATCATTTTCTTTGAAAAATCAAACTATAACTTGGAAATATTTATTATACTCATTAAAAATCAATTCTTGCTTTGATTTAGAACAACAAGGTTAAGTGTGATTTGTATAAATATTTATTTACATTAACTTCAATTTTATGTTTCATATATATATTTATTGTTAAAATAAGTGATGTATCTCAGTGATTTATTGATATTCTTTGGCAGTTAGTCCACTGCTTACTATTCACAAGAGGTGGGGTTTACCTGGAATTCATAGTGACCATACTTTGATTATGTTAAGATAAATGAGTTTATGTAAGGGTTTTAAGTAAGAGTTAGACTTAGCTATAATCAAGTACTAACAAAAAATCTAATTGAATCAGTTTTTACTAATCAAAATTACATATAACCTTTGGTGGTTAAGCCAATACTGTATCTTGTAAAAGGCTGATCAATCTTGGAACTTTGAAAGCTTGTCAGGAATTGATAGTGAGTCCTGTAGAAGTGTTGTTTTGAGTGCCCGGGATCAGCAGGTGAAATGGTCCTGGCTTCCAGAGTATGTGCTAATTCAACCTTGCAAAGATATCAGATTTGTCCATTTGTTTCCTTAATCAGAAATCAGAAACTCAGATATGCTTCTGATAAGAAATGCAGTGTTTGCTAAACTTATTAATATTATGTTTTTCCATTTGTTTTTTAAATTCAAAATTTATCAGGACTATAATAGAGAAATAACATAGAATAAAGAGAAACACCTTTCTGCATGCTTTACACACATAGCCTCAGTTTAGGTGGCACAGATTCTTTTACCTAATTGTCCATTAGTTTTGAAATTAAGTTTCTTAATATCTTAAAGTGCCAAGTTGCTTCATAATTAATACTTAACTGAGGCGATACTTTATAGAAGTTATTCTCTAAAAGGTAATTGTATAGTTTTAAACAAAGTTAGGCATTAGCAAAGTGAGAAATGTATTTACATAACATAATTGCTTAAAATTTAGTTAATTTTTTTAAGGTTTTTTATTTTATTCAATTTGTGACTAAAATGGAAGAACCACATGGTTGTTCAAGTTATCCCTAAAATACAGCAAAGCAAAATCTCCTCTTTTCAAATTTATGGGTTGGATTTCTAGCTAAGAAAAAATGTATAAATAGTCACCTTTCTTTTCTAAACATTTGCTTTTTCCTGGGATAAATTCTCTTCACTCTGATTCATGTAGTAAGATGCTGCCTATTTCATGATAACGAGGATTCAAATCAAGTTTGGTTGAGAGTCTCTGTGTAATACAAAGATGAATTTTTAAAAGGTTAAAAAAAAGGGTGTTTAGATAAGATTTTATTTATTTATTTATTTTATTTATTTATTTATTTTTTTGAGACGGAGTCTCGCTCTGTAGCCCAGGCTGGAGTGCAGTGGCAGATAAGATTTTTAAAAGAGAATGCTAGCACTAGAAATTATAGAAATTGTTGATCAATCTTACCTTCTCAATAAATGGGGAAACTAAGGCACAAAATGTTATCAGCTGAATACTCTTCCTCATAAAAAATATTCCTGTAATATTCAAAGTTTTTCTGAGCAGATTGAAGACCTGTACTAGTGATCAAAGGAATTTTAAATGATAGAAGTCTGAGACGATGAAATGAGAGGACAGAGCTTAGTAGTGCGAGTTCTAATTAAAGTTTTATTTTGGATTGTCAAAACACCTGAAACTAACATAAGTACCTTTTAGCTCAAGAATAAATTGACAGTTAGTTTATAGGAAATACTCGCTCTTAATGGACTACCCTGATATCTGTTGTGCGATCAACAACTATTACAAATTTAATTACCATATGTGAAATTGCAAGGCAGTAAAAGAGAAATAATTCGATACACTATTGCTATATTTATTTACAGAAGTCTGAAATTACTAGACCGTATATGTGCTAGAGTTTAGATTAGTGAAAAGGTAGATATAGTGAAAATGCCTTATATAAAGAAATTTAAATAGAACATAGTTACGGAATGCATTTAAAAAATACTCTATTTACTACGTTTGAAAAAAGGTAATTTTTGATCATTTGTATTCCTAACTATGTGATTTTATAAGATTATCTACATCAGAGTAGAAGGTGTAATACTCTATTCGTTGCTGTGTTAAGAACATAGTTTTGTATGCTCTCTAAAGTTGTTAATGGAAGACTAGGTCCAACTTTGAATTTCTAAGAAGCTAAGAAAATTATAAAAAATGGCAAATTTCTAATATTTTCATGTTAATTTTAATTGGATGACATAGTTTATATATACAATATGGCTTTTATTAATGTCAAATAATCATTATGACACACTTATGTGTTAACAGATTTAAAACAAGTGGCAAACTTTAGAAAAAAACATGAGAGAACGTAGTAGTGCAAGTTCTAATTAAGGTTTTTATTTTGGATTGTCAAAGCATCTGAAATTACTGTAACTACCTTTTAGCTTAGGCATAAATGGGCAGTTAATTTATAGGAAGTACTCACTCTTAATAGGCTACCATGATATCTGTTGTGTTGTCAACGACTGTTACAAATGTAATTACCGTATGTGAAATGGCAGGGATGTAAGGGAAGAAAAATTTGATTTTCTATCTCAACATTTACTTCTAGAAGTTCAATCTTCAACTAGTATTCCTACCAAATTAAGAGTCTTTTCTGTCTTTAGGGAAAAGCAATACATGACCATAAGGTCCTGAAGATTATACTGTGAAAGCATTTATATAGAGTTTTTATACTCACAAGTAACTATACCAATTTATATAAATATGGAGTTTAAAAAATGCTGAGACATCTCCATCATTGTACATGATTTTTAATGATTATCTTTAGGTATTTAAAAGCCAGAATTTCATTAAATACACTTTTATTTTCTCCTTACCTTTGGAGAAATAATTAAGCATGGTTGGCCTAATCATTAGGAATTCAAGGCAACGGCAAGTGGGGACTGAGCGTTGGTCAGCATTTCTGCTTTTACTCCTTCACTTCCCTCAGGTAATACTGGGGAAATATGACCTGAGTTGGGAGTGGTGAGAGAGGAAACTAAACTTTTTCTTTTTTGACCATTCAAGTTTTGTTCCTTAGCAAAGAACAGAGGTATATGCAGATGTTGGAGTTGCAGTGTTCCCTAAGTTCTTTCACTAAAGAGTCAACTTTAAATGCAGTTTTCAGTGTAACTTTTAGTATACATTAATTCACTTTCTACATGAGGACATATTCCTTCTAAATTATCTTGCAATTTAATTCAAAACCTAAAGATTTTTTTTTCCAATTTTAAAATACTTTCTGTTTTAGAATGCATCTAATGTATTTCTTTCTCCCTCCTTCAAAACCCTAATATGGTTTTATTGATATAGGTAAGTGTATTCTTTTATACGTTCAGTTGTGTCAGAACTCAACATGAATAATACTAGCTCGTAGCAAAGATGAAAGACAATTTTAAAGTGATTTAGTGAGTAATATCTATTTATCAGTTGCAGTCTTTGGCCTACTACTGACTTGGCTAGTGGTTCTTTAGACATTGGCTGATCACCAGACCTACTGTTATCTGGTAAAATAAACTCTTTGCTTGCTGCGCATGGAATTAGAGACAGTGCTATTAATTTAGGAGAAAGAACTCAGAGAAAGGAAAGGTTATCATATTTCAGAGTAAGAGACCAGCTCAAATACGACTTGACAATTGAGAACTAAAACAAACCTGTGTAAAAGTGCTTTAGCACAATCAACTTTTGCAATCCCCTCAAACCTTCTTTTTTTTTTTTTTTTTCTTAAAAAGCATTTCTTTCTTATTTTAACCAAATTTAATTGCTCTTGAATGGCTCTGTACTGTACAGGCAAATGAAGGTCCCTATTCATAGAACTTGAGCGCATAGAGTATCAGGGGAAGCTTCCTTCCTCTGTTTGACTGGTAAACTGACATCCGGGCTTAAAGGAGTGAACCTTAGACTGTGTGAGGTAGTTGGCTTTCCTTCCTCACTCAGATTTTCACATAGACTTCCTGAAAGGATGACTGCCAGAAAGAGCAGTAGTCGGCGAATGAGAACATTTTTATACTTGGTGCTCTTAGATACTTGGTGCTCTTTCATACTTGGTGCTCTTAGATAGCTCTGCAGAGAAAGAAAAAACACAAATACTACAGTGGTGTCTGTCTTTCCTTTACTTCTGTCCTTAGAGTCTAAGAGTGGAGTGCAACCTACTACTTACTGTCACTCTTCTATTTGAATGCAAATGAAACTTCACAGTATTTCACTGGCTTTTAGGGTAAGTTTGTTGTTTAAGTGGCTTAGAGTGCCCTTCGGGATGTGGCCTATCTTTATGTCCAAGCCCATGACCAGCCATTTCCTACCTCCCCAAGCCCACTTCCATTTACCTTGTACTGAGTGATGTTAAACCTCTTGCCTGTATTCTCCCCTATCTTTGAACACTCTCCCTGGAATGTCTATATCATTCTCTTCCATCAGCAAACACCTTCTCCTACTTTATACTTCAAAATTTAAGTAAAATATCATAGCTCCAGAAAACTTTCCCTTATATATCAAGGTGGATATAATAGTGAGCCCTAATACCGAATGCATGCTCAGTATGTGCAAGATTCTGCCATATGCACTTTCATAGAGAATCTTATTGAATTGTGACAGTTTTCCTGGAAGTAAACTGATTTCAAAATACTGATTTTACCCATGAGATAACTGAAAAACAGAGAAGTGAAAGATTTTGCCTAAAGTCACACAGCTAGTAAGTAGTAGGCCCAGAATTTGAATGCTGCCAAGCTTTCTCCAGGGCCCTTGCTTTTGACCACTTGTCCATGTTTACTTTGCTGGGTGTTCTAATGCTTCTACACAGTCTCCTAGACTTGTCTTATGATTATGGTGCCCTGGGGCCCAATATTAATGTACACATCATGCAGCTAAACCCCAGAAAATATCAGGTCATTGGGTGAATAACTTGACTTTCTTCAAGGAGAAATATAAGGAGGTTCTCGTAAAAGGTGATGTCAGAATCCAGATAACTCTTCAGCCTGCACTTAAGTTCGGTGGTGGAGATCATATTACTCTTACCATTTTATGGACAAACCTAAGCCTCAGTGGTAGTGGAGAACTGAAAGGAGAGTTTCTGGGAGCCATTAAATATTACTTTTGTTCCTTTGACTAACTTAAGGAGAAGCTGACAGATGCATCTATTAGTATTCACGGTTCCAGTTGTGGTTGGCTTGGTTTCATTAAGTAAAATAACTCTTATAGATCATTGCTTGTCCTGATCAGGATCCATTGCAAGGATCATCAGGCCTTATTCTGCTTTTGGGGATTGATGTACGGGAGTTTTCTTATTGTCTTCAGCATAAAAATGTCAGACTTGATTATCCAAAAGCTTTTTTGGAGCGTAATCAACTGAGAGAATGTAACATCATTATTTTAAAAATTACTCATTTATATGTCAGTCTTCTTCTAGGAGTTCCTGGGTGGGTAGTGACTGTGATCTAGTTTTATTTGTGTCCCCGGTGTCTACCATGGTGACAAAATACACAACATTGATATAGTAACTGTTTAGGTTAATTATATTCTTGTTTTACCCAGAAGACTGGAACAAGATTAAAATTGGGTTAGCTTGGAATGGTGTGAACTGAAAGTTTGAGGACCTCCTCAGGACCTCCTCGGATTATGGTGTTAGTAGTGACATGAGTAGTGACTCCTTCTTTTTAAATTCATTTTCTAAAAGTAAATAAATTGCAATTTACCTCTATTTTTTTCATATGGAAAACAGTTTTGCATTTTCTCCAAAGATGCCTCTGAATATTTTTTGCTACAGATTGACTGTATTACCTCCAAAACTTTGTTTTGTTAATACCTTAAGATATGAAGTGGTATTGACAGTAGCACAAATAATTATTTTACTTTTCTACTAGTGAACAAGAAAGTTTAATCTGAGAATATCAATCTGTAAAATTGATAATTGGAAATAGTCCTCTCATATATTCATTATTGAATCTTTCATCTCACATTGGTATGCTATTGGGGATTAGTTGTCAGACTTTGCTTATAAACTATTAGAAATAGAGGTTTATCCATATATATGTTCATATATATGTATATATGTGTATATATGTGTTCATATATATGTATATATGTGTATATGTACGTATATATGTATATGTGTATATATGTACATATATATGTATATATGTGTATATATACATGTATATATATGAATGTGTGTGGGTGTATGTGCATATGTGTATAAAGTATTTTATGATTATTTCAATAAACTCATTCTTCAAGTTAGGAAATAAATTATATATTTTACATATATTGGAATTATTGTATTATGAAGTACCATCTCCAAACAAGAAACATAGATCTTCGAAGTGCTTAATAAGATTAATAAACAATAGTTGTAAAATTCTTTTGGAATATAGTTACATAGTTTTTATACTATATTGCTATCCATTGTATATTTTAGTTACACTAAAATCACTGGTATAGGTATATTTATCTGCTTTATTTCATGTGTTCAAAGCATCTAGAACAGAATCCATCACATAGTAGGCATTTGATAAAACTTTGCTGAATGAAGTGAGGGCGTTGTTGACATTGCTAATGACTTGATTGTCCATAACCTAACCACCTGAGATGTGATATATAGTTATGTGTATCACCTACTCTCCATGTCTACAGAATTATCTTGAACCAATTTCTGCTGATATTATTGTGATTTACTGAGACTGTCAGTCTCTATTTTGCCTCCAAGACAACCTATGACCTCTACCCTAAGCACTCTCCCACTTTGTTATTTCTAAAAGTAAAAATTATCTTTGCTTGAGATTTAGATATTGTCTCCTCTAGAAATAACTTTCTTCAATCATCGAAGATTGGGTTAGTTAGCCTGGCATAACATTATAAAGCACACTGTACTTACCCAAAACTCAAATACTTATCTAAAAACATTTTTGATGGCATAATGAAAGCAGGAAATACATATTTTTCACCGATGCAAATCATTCTGGCATCTGTCACCATATCTGGAGCAAAATAGATAGCCAATAAATATTTGTTGAATGAATGAACTCATAAGCAAGATATTTTCAATAAAGTCAAGAGGACAGGGGTCCGTGGCTTAGTATCACAATTATTTCCAATCCTAATGCTGGGGATTTTGATGAAATAGTATTTTATGACATCCAAGCATAGATGGTTTATAAAGTTTCACAGATAATGTTGATGCAGAAGCAGGGGTTTACAAACCATCTGTAATAGGAAACAAACATATACATAAGTAGAAATGTGTCTGGCTTGTATAACTAGGCACTGGAAGTCAAGTGAAAGGTTGTTCATGATAATGTGCAAATTATTTGATAAATATGCTGTTGCTAAACAGTAGTGGCTCTGCAGTAACTGAATTGAGGAAATCAACTAATTACAATGTAGAAAATGCTTTCTTTTCATCATTCTCTCCAGAGAATGTAATAAACTAAATGCCAATAAATATTGTTCTTCTCAGCATTAAAGTCAAGTGGTTATATTGGAAGTGTAATTTTAGTTTTATAATACACCTTTTTTTAACAGCCTTGGTTATTTGTAAATTAGAAATGCTATATGTTTAAAATATCACACTCTCAACTAGTTTGTGTTCTTTTCTTCACCATACTCGGAGTTTTGATGCTATTTTTGCTTTCCATTTTCAGGTCAAGCTTTTATGATATAAAAATGTTCAGGATTGAGGCTGTTCGATAACCGTAAAAGTTAAATGACTATCTTCTGTGTTAATCACAGTGTTAAGTGCTGTGGCTATACGGACAGTATGATGATCTCTATTCTCATGGAGTGAAAAGCTAATTAATACATGCAATTATTCATTTACTTATTCAACAAATATCTGTTAAATACCTATTAAATGCTCTTCCTAAATTCTAAACTAATTCATTCATTTCATTGCATATTCAACAAGTACAGGTTAAAAGCTCATTATAAGCTAAAGGAAGTTGGTGGGCAAAGATAGTTACAAACCTGCCTCAGAGTGATTATGGTCTACTTGAGGAGACAGTAATTAATCAAATAGTGGCACAAGTAAATATAAAACTACAGCTATGCTAGATGCTTTGAAGGAGAGGTGTATGGTTCCTGGAGAATACAGAAGAGAAGTTCAGTAAGGTCAAATAAAGCTTCCCTGAGAAAGTACCAGTTGAGCATTGAATAATTAACTAAAGTGAAGAGGAAAGAGCATTCCAGGAAGTGATGTGAAGGCCTTTATGAAGGGAGAATGACACCATAAGGGATTTGAAGAAAGGACTTGAAAAATGGCATTGTGTCTGGAGAAGCAGCAGTGGGGGTAAAACGTGAGATGGTGCTGGGGAAGGAGGCAGGGGACACATAACGTAAGATCCTAAGGATAGGTTTTTCTGCATAGCGTGGAAACATGCCACTAATTGAAAAGTACAAGTAAACTGCCAAATTAGCAGGGTCAGTGCATGCTTTGATATCTACACACAACTTGGTTGTCCCACTACCATTGGATCCTCTGACAGTCAGTGAACTGGGGTCATGCTGTTTTTTCTGGAATAGCCAGCCCCACTGTAAAGTTACCTGGGGTTCTCAATAGTGATGAGTACATTTAAGTCACACTTTATATGGAGCTATGGTCCTGTAGTCTTGCCAAATATATAACTAAACCTCCACTTCTATAAGGGAGTATGAAAGAAATGTTAAAGTAAAATCTGCTATGAGACAAAAACATCACTTAGCATTTCTAAACCTTACATGACTGTCCTTGTTATTACCCAAAGTATAACAGCTTTTAGAACAAAAATGGCAAATAATGATTTTTGTTTCTTAGGATTAATATGTGAAGTCATGATCTCTATTTTGATTATTTGAGAGTACCAACTGTTTATTGTCAGCATTGTTTTAAATGTTAAAGGTCTCTTTGAGTGGAAATTATTCAAACAGAATTTTAAAGTAATCATGTCATTGATTCATTAATTGTAGCTCTGGATAGCATTGGTCAACTCCTACAGTTTTATTTCTGTCCTGCTTTACCCTGAACTTCAGACTTGCATACTTGACTGCCTACTCAGTGATTTCTAACAGTATTTATGAAGTCATCTCACACTTAGTATACCCAAAACTGAATTGCAGAACTCCTCTCCTGAAACCTGTTCTTCTCATAGTCTTCTCCATCTCACTTAATGGCAACCCAATCAATCATGATGTTGCAGCTACAAATCTTGAAGTTAGCGTTGACTCATTTTCTCTCTTATCTCCTTTTCTACCTATCAGCAACTCCTGTCTGCTCCACTTTCAGAATATATGTAGAATCTGACCCATACTTTCTGTCTCAGTCTAAGAAAGCAACATTTTTTATCTGGAAAATTGCAGTTACTTCCCTACTGCCGCCTGATTCCACTCCAGTGCGCCTAAACTTTCTTCTCAACACAGCAGCCCCAGTGGTCTGAAAACATAAACTGAATGAAAAATCTCTGCACCTTCCTCTCAATTTTCTGTAAACCCAAAATTGCTCTTTAACCAAAAAAAAAAAAAAAAAAAAAAAAAAAAAAAAAAAAAAAAAAATTGATTCTCATCGTCCTTCTCCCCTTACCCTTCCAATGGTTTTAAAATCTCATTTAGAATAAAATCTAGTCTCCCTGAACATTCCACAAGACCTATGCATTCAGTTCTCAATGTACCCTCACTTTTACTTCTCTGACCACATCTCTTTCATTCTTCTTTTTTTGTCCATGCCATCAATCTTTTTCATAGCAGTATTCACGTATTCACATCGAGTGCATACATATTCACATTGGCTTTTATATAATACAGAGTTTAAAATAACTTTACACAGAACTAAATTTCTTCAGTCTGAATTTCAGCTATCTTTTTTTGGTTAATTCTCCATGCTGTCTATCCAAACTGAACAATATTTTCCTCTACACAGATTTACATGAGAAAATATCCAATGTACAAATGTAGAGACCTGAGCAGAAAAGAGAGCCAAAATATTAGGAAGTGGGTATGGGGGAGAATTTTTTGAAAAAAGATCCCTTTGTTGGAGACATATTTGTCTCCTTGCATTTCCTTCAACATTCTGGGCCAGCTATTGTCTTAGGTTCTTTGCACTTGTTTTTCCTTTTGCTTAGAATCCTATTCTGCAAAAATAACGGGATAGAGGAGCTTCCTATGACTTTGTAGACTTTGCCCAAATATCATTTTCTTATTAAGGACTTGCCTGTTCTTTTTATTTGATATTATTTTCCAGGCCTTTGCAACCCTCCCTATAATCTTTTCCTGATTCATTTTTTCCTTGGTACTAATCAAATATTTTTTCATGTATAGAAAATAATGGTGCATTTAAAGATACTGAGTTTGTGTTAATTTTCTATGTAAAATGTGAAATTAGATAATTTTGGAATATAAATGTTGCCTTAAATTATTTAAGCCTTCAGATGTTAGCAGCATCTAGGCCATCTATATCCAATAATTCCCATAGTTTGTTATTCCATTTTACACAGTTATGCATAGTCAATATGAGAGCCGAATTCTACACAGTAAAGCATTTTTTCTTATTTGATGGACACTGTGTGTATTAATTCAGGTGTTCTGAGAAATGACAGCTCTATAGAAATGGTAGTGGCATTTTGTACTTTGTTTTGTTGGTTTAAGAGAACCATAGTGATGGCTACCTAGAAAGTAGTATTGCCCTTAATTAAAGATAAATTCAGAATCCTGTATTTTATGTAGAGTCGACTCTTGACCAACATGAGGGTAAGAGGAGCCAACCACCTGTGCATTGAAAATCCATGTATAACTTTTGACTTCCCCAAGACTTAATGACTAATGCCTGCCATTCACAGGAAGCCTTATTGATGAAATAAACAGTTGATTAATACATATTTTGCATGTTATATATATATATAAATTTATGCTGTATTCTTATAATAGAGAAAAGAAAATGTTCTTAAGAAACATAAGGATGAGACAATATATTTAGTATTCATTAAATGTAAGTGGATCATCATAAAGATTTTCATTATTATCATCATCATCTTCATGTTGAGGAGGAGGAGGAAGACAAGGGGCTGATCTTGTCTCAGGGATGGCAGAGGCAGAAGAAGTGGAAGGGGAGGCAGGAGCTGGAGACACACCAGTGTAACTTTAGGGATATACATTGTAATTGCTGCCTTACTTTTTGCTTTTTCATATCTCTAAAAAAAGTTTTCATATGATACCAATCCTTCTTCCACTGTTTTCTTTAATTTTAGTGACCATATCATAGAAGGATCTATGTGATAAAAGAAGCCAAAAGAAATCTTCAATAATCAGACCACTTCTGTCAGATTGTCTAATATCAATTTGTTTTCTGACACTGCTTCTTCTATTTCTTCTTCCCCATCTTCTGATACTGGTTTGGAAGCATTCATCCTCATCAAGTTGTCTTCTGCTAATTACTCCTGTGTGGTGTCTATTAGCTCTTGAATTTTTCCAAGATCCATACCTTGAAACCCTTTACCCCCACACCTCCACATTTTTTTTTTTTACCAAGTCCACAATCTCTTTCCTGATTTCCTTGATTTGTTCTGCTGCAAATCCTATGAAGCCATGGATAACATATGGCCACAGTTTTCTTCAGGAGGAATTTATTGTTTCAGGCTTGATGGCTTTCAAGGCTTTCTCTGTAACAATGATGACATCTTCAATGATGTAACCCTTCCAGACTTCCATGATGTTCTTTCTATCAGGGTTCTCCTCCAAAGCTTTGACAGTGCTTTCCATAAAGTACCATGTGAGTGAGCCTTAAAGACTCTTATTACCCTGTGACACAGAGGTTGAATTACAGATCTATTTGTGGACAAGTAGGCCACTTGGACAACTTTGTCACTGAATTCATGGGGTTGTGGGTGGCCAGGGGCATTGTCCAATATCGAAAGAACTTTAAAAGGCAGTTTCTTACTGGCAATATATTTTCCGACTTCAAGGACAAAATATTGATGGAACCACTCCAGAAAAAGAGTTCTTGTCCAAGCCTTCTTGTAGTACTACTGAAAGACAGGCGTTGATGTTTATCTTTTCGTTTCAAAGCTTGGAGTTAGCAACTTTATAGATAAGGGCTGCCCTCCTCATAAACCTGACTGAATTTGCACAGCAGTAGAATTAGCCTATTGCTTCTTACCTTAAATCTTGGTGCTTGCTCTTCTTCCTTCCTAGTAAATATCCTTTGTGGAATTTTTTTTTTTTTTTCTTTCCAGAATAGGGCTGTTTCATATGCATGAAAAAACCTGTTCAGGCAGGTATCCTTTCTCCTCAGTGGTTTTCTTAGTGGTGTCTGGGAAATGGTTCGCTCCCTGTTCATCAATGAAAGCTGCTTCTCCTGTTATCTTGACATTTTTAAAGCCAGACCTCTTTCTAAAATTATCGAACGACCCTTTGTTGGCATTAAATTCTTCAGCTTTAGATTCTTAACCTTGCTTTTGCTTTAAGTTGTCATATAACAACTTCACTTTTTCTTGAATCATATTGAACTTCATAGTTACATAATAGTTTTCTCATAGCCCCCCTCACCCACATAAAGCTGCATTTTCAATATAAGATTTTTAAAAAAGATGCTTTGCAAAACTGTGAGATTTTTGCAAATTACTGGCATAGATGCAGTGACCAATTCATAGATTTCTTTTCTTTTCTTTCTTTTTAAAATTTTTTTATTTAAACAATGATCCTTAGGCTGGACTCATTTATCTTGAAATGGCAGGCAACCACAGCAGACCTCAATCTATAGTACATATCAAACAATTCAACTTTGTGTGTGTGTGTGTGTGTGTGTGTACTTTTCTCTGCTTCTCGGGAGTATGTAAAACATTAGTGGCACTTCAGATAGGTTCCCTGGTGCTTTTCAAGGTTTACAATATTGCACTAAACATGATGAAAAGGACACGAGAACCCTGAGAGATCACTTTTTACAGAGATAGGCAATTTCCTAGAGAGATCCACTGCTCGTGTGGAGATGATATTTAAGCAGATACTTGCCACATTTCGGCTCACCACAATAGCAACAGGAGGTGGCTAACAAATGATTACAGTATACAGTATGCACTACAGTTAATCTTATTCAGTTTTGATTTATTGCTGCATCTTTACATTTGTTTACATTTCGCTCCACTATGAATGGTGCCATGTATAATGGTGCCATGTATGATCTGTGTTTGTGTGCATAAGATATGACAAATTTTGGCTTCTTATACTTTGTCTCTATTTTGTGGTAGTAAACCATAAAAGACTTGTATCTACATATATTTTGTGCGTTCATGACATACTTAACTTTTTCTTAATGTTTTTGATATTTTTAGGCTACTTTGTTCATCTGGAAGGTTTCTCAAATTGTCACAAATCTCCAAAAATGTTTTTTAAATTTTAAATTTGTGTATTGAAACAAATTCACAGATAACAGGACCTATACATTTCAAACTAGTATTGTTCAAGGGTCAACTGTATTTCTCCCAATCCCTAAATAGGTTAGAATTATAAACAGGCCACAATGGGATGCTGATACAGTTGATTTTGCTGGAAGTCACACTTTTTCATTAATTGCACTTCAGAATATTTTACTATGTATGTTTCTTGACCTTTCTAATTATGAATTTTACTATGCAGTTGGTTTTGTTTTAAATTGGAATTTTCCTGAAATTGTAAGAAAGTACATTTACATTTGTTCATTGGATTTCTATTTTCTGAGAAGGTAGTACTAATGGGCTTGTTAGGTGTTTGTTTTGATGAAATTAACACTAAAATTCCTAAAACTCCAGGTTATTGATTTATGTTTCTTTCTTATGTCATTCTCAGTTTGGTGCTATTCACTGTTTGAATATGAAATACCCAGTTTGTATACATTTGTTTATTTGTAGTATTTGTGTGTATATTAGTGTACATGTGGAGAAATAGATTAAGTAAACAGAGCATTATTAATGACAACACATCTTAGTTGATTATAGAACCCTTTGGGGAAAATTGAACTCTAAATAGTATTATGGAACACTTCCCATGTCCTGTACTAATTAATGTAAACTATACAACTGCAAGGACTTCATATGTAATCTTACAGTTTACTAATGTATTTAGTTCATTTCTTTAATTTTGCACTTGTGTTGACTACAAAGATTAGATTGTAACATACAAATCAAACATCTGGTAATTTCATCCAAAAAGGGTTCTGCTGAGGGTAAGAAGTTTATGTAATTTTTATTGGCATTATTTGTGTCACATCATCATTTGAATACGAACTTCTATATCTTTTTAAATATAGGAGTATTTAGGTCAACATGCTTAATTTTCTAATATTTTATATTCATATATAATTCACGGTTGTTATGTGGAATATATGTATCTAAAATAAATGAAAGAATAGTGTCAGAGAAAAGGGTCTACAATATTACATTTTTAAATCTTTAGTAAATAGCTTATATCAGGCCTACTGTGTTTAAGCTATAGTTATATCAATTTCTATGCAATGCAAGGAAAAAAATAATGAAAAGAGAAAAATGCTAATGATATCAGTGTATTAATGTCAGTTTGTACTACAGGGGGTAATGAAGTGCTGAGCATGAAAATATAAATTTAAGATCTATTTGGTTGCTTAAGCTAAATTCCAGGAAACCTCCCGAGGTTGTTTGTATCTGAAATAACATATGAACATGCCGAAGAGATTGCTAAGAAGTACATAATTTTTATGGATGATTTTGAATGGACATTTACAGATGAAAACTGTTTAGTATTCTATTCAACTGCAGAGAACCTTCCCAAGGTAGTCTGAGGAAGCAGATAACAGGAATCAGTTTAATTATAGCTCTAGGGAAATGCAGATTGTGTTCATTGGAAGCATTAAAGATGTTCAAAAAGGTAGACATTTTCCAGGAATAATGATTTTAGATAATATTTTTATTGAATATGTATTATGTATTAGACACCATTCTAAGTTTAAAATTCTTTATAGCATTTAATTCTCAAAATGAGGCTGAATTGAGAAAACTAAGTCTTGGAGAGGTAAATAGCTTATCCAAAGTCATAGAACTAATAAATGCTGAATTTGGGTTAGTTATTGGGCAGTTCTTACTGTGGAAGCTAGTTATTAGTTGTTGTTTATATGCTCGGCATGTCCCAGTTTTTAGGCTCGCTCTTAAGAGCCATCATGATTTTGAAATATGGCAGAATATTAGTAGTAGGAAAATTATAAGAAATAATCAATTGTCTATCCTTTTCTCTTTTGTGAGTCCTACATCTCACTACCACATGCTCATAGTAGCAATACTGGTTTTTTGACTGAGTGGAAGATGGCTGAGAACTTTCTTCTGTATTATTTTATTTTTATTAGTTCCATAATGGTATGCCTCATATATAGTCTGTGATGTAAGGTACAGGGTGAGAATAAGTGACTCTCAAGAAGTTGGGAAAGTATCTACATTAGGAAGGCTTTTTTTTTTTTTTTTTCTTTCTTTTTTTTTTTTTTTTTTTTTTTGAGACAAAGCCTCGCCCTGTCCCAGACTGGAGTGCAGTGGCGTGATCTCGGCTCACTGAAACCTCCGCCTCCCAGGTTCAAGATATTCCCCTGCCTCAGCCTTTGGAGTAGCTGGGATTACAGGTGTGCACCACTATGCCAGGCTAATTTTTGTATTTTTAGTAGAGACAGGGTTTCACCATGTTGGCCAGGCTGGACTTGAACTCCTGACCTCCGGATCCACCCACCTCGGCCTCCCAAAGTGCCGGGATTACAGGCGTGAGCCACCGCACTGCTTCACACCTATATTCTTGCCACACCTGAATCAAACAATGGCAACAAATAAACTTGGAAACCTCTTCAAGTTCTTGGTAAAGGTCACTTCCAATCCTCTTCCTTTCCTGTCTCAGATTGGTAGGAAAAATGCTTCAACTATGAGACAGGTTGTAGCTACTAATTTATTCATCCATTAAACATTTCTCTATTGATTATATACTGTGCTTCAGCTGCTATGTCTTTGCAATTTAATAGTGAATATCAATAGCACTGATATTCACTGTCAGAGGGTTTACAGTGTATCGAGGGAGGCAGATGTTAAACAATAAATTCCATGCTTAACAGAGAGAGAGAAATATTAGCTGATGTGAGTATGTAACAAGAAAATCATGACCATAATTTAGACAGATGCGGTGCCTGAGAACGTATAGCCTAGAGTCAAAGACATAATTAAGCAAGCAAACAAAATAGTGTAAGGTGATCTAAGGGGAAATACAGGACACTGGGATCATATAAAGAGGTCACATTATCCTCCTGGAAGGGCTAAGAATAAATCTCCTAGAATAAGGCATGCTTATATTTACACCAAAAGGTTGACTAGGTCTGAAGCCACCAAGTTTCAACCCTGGCTGCACATTGGACTCACCTGGGAAACTCAGAAAATATGGATGTCTGTACCCAATCATTCTACTTTATTAGCTCTGGGGTGGGTTCCAGGCATTCATAGGTTTTAAAAACTCTCCAGGTGATTCTATTGACAGGATTGAAAAATAAGTCAACTGTCCTTAACCAATTGAGGAAGGAATGGAAAAAATCTACAGATAAAGACAGCAAGGGCCGGGTGCGGTGGCTCACGCCTGTAATCCCAGCACTTTGGGAGGCCGAGGCGGGCGGATCACAAGGTCAGGAGATCGAGACCATGGTGAAACCCCGTCTCTACTAAAAAAAATAGAAAAAATTAGCCGGGCGCGTGGCGGGCGCCTGTAGTCCCAGCTACTCGGGAGGCTGAGGCCGGAGAATGGAGTGAACCCGGGAGGCGGAGCTTGCAGTGAGCCGAGATTGCGCCACTGCACTCCAGCCTGGGCGACAGAGCGAGACTCCGTCTCAAAAAAAAAAAAAAAAAAAAAAAAAAAAGACAGCAAGGTACATTTTAGAAACTGAAAGTTATTCCAGTTCTAGTAATAAAAGTAAGGGTGGGCAAGTAGATGGCTCTTGGAGTTTGTGGCAGTGAACGCATGATGAAGATATGATTTTTCTCCAGTGGTCCTCAGCAGCCATGGTGCATCAAATCTGGAGAGCTAAATTTGCTTAGTGTTGATGTCTCCTTGGGCAAGCATGGGTGGTTTCCTTGAACTCTTTACTCTCTTTGTATCTGTGCTACCATATGTACTGTTTCTTTCCTTCTCTTCTCCATTGAGAAGCTCCTATTTATCTCTCAGGACTCAGATTAAAAGGGCTAGGTAGTAGATATTTTAGCTGTTGTGAGCACACAATCTCTGTTACAGCTATGCAACTCTGTTGCAATACAAAAGCAACTATGGACAATATATAAATGAATGGGTGTGGCTATATGCCAATAAAAACTTTATTTATGAAAGCTGAAATTTCATATAGTTTTCACGTGTCACAAAATATTATCCTTTGATTTTTTTCAACCATGTAAAATGTACAATTATTCTTGTGTCATGTGCCATATAAAAATAGGCAGCAAGGAAATCTTAGCCCATAGGCATAGATTCCTCCACCAGCATTCTAAGGTATTGTTACAAAAACCAATTTAGTTCTGACAAAAACTCTTTGAAGTAAATATTTTTGTTATTCTCATTGTACTGATATAGAAACGGAGACCCAGAGTAGGTAAGTAATCTGTCCAAATCACACAGATGCTAAGAGGCAGAGGTGGTCTTAAGAAGCAGTCTTACCTTTATCATTGTAATGGTGCTGTTCACTGCTGGTCATGGAAGTGTGCAAAGAAGCTTAGAGAAGGAATTAGAGATGAAACAAAGTATTGTGAGATGTTACATCAGTAATCTATATGGATGCTGAAGGCAACAACAAGGAGAAAGGATCAAAGACTTGGGATCAAACCGATCAGTGAAAGGGTGGGGGTGTTTAAGAGGTCAATAGAATACAATAAAAAGTACATATTAGGACCTAAAAAATTTTTGTTTCGATGCTAGATAGCCTGAGTATTTCAGAGGAAGTTCCTTCCATATATTTTCACATTATCGTGTTTCACATTCAGCCAACATTTTATGTAGTCTGTGTGTGTTTGTGTGTGTATACCTGTTCCTTTCTAGTTTGCAAAAATTGACAAAGACAAGGCAAATAATTAAAAACAAGTGTGAAAAGTGCTACAACAGAGGTTAGCGGATCTAACCCAGCTTTGGGAGATAGAGAATGTTTTCTGCAGAAGATGCATTATCAGGTATATTCTTCTACTCCTTCAGGTGAGGTGGAGTGAAGTGTTTGAAACAGAGAGTAGGATTTATAAAGGCCCAGAAGCAAGCCAGAGAACATGGTGGATTCTGGAAAGACTGAGTTTAGTATGGCTAGAAAACTGAATGAGGACAGAATTAGGGACTCATCAGAGATAAGACTGTACATTCAGTGAGATTAGAGTGGTAGGATAAGTTGGAGTGTCCAGATATCCAAATTGTATATTCAAGGAATGTGGAAATCATCTGAGAGTCAGTGGGGTTCTTTGAAGGAATTTAAGCAGAAGAGTGACATGAGACATGGATTTTTGGAAGCTTAATCAAGCTGGTGGAATGAATATTGATGGGAAAAAGTATGGAACCCAGTTAAATGGCTATTTTAGTAGCACATGGGCTTGGATATTCTAGTCTCCCATTTAATAAACCTGTAGCTATTCAATAAAGGACAGGAAAACATAATTGAACAAAACGTGATGAATTGGATACATCTGAATTGCATACACATGGTTTGTGCCAACAGTTGGCAACATAGAGATAATTAAAATATTAAGGTCCTTTAATAATTACTTTGAATATGGAAATTTTACTTTTTTCATGTATCATATTTAGCCATAAAATTATTTCTTTAAATCTTTGAACAGTTGCAGTTAGCCAAATACAAAGAATAACTTTCCAACATATATTTATGTATGTGTATAAAACAGTAGAATCCATTTAATGACAATTTATTAAATGCAATGTGTATGAGGATTATGAGATCAAATAACAGTCAGAATTTCAAAGTAGCTTAATTCATTATTTAGTTCACTTGAAATAAAATAATCTTAAGGACTTAATTAATGGAGTTTTACTTTTTTGTAACTTGAGATGACTTTTTGGAAAAAGAAAAAGCTTGGTTGAAACCTTTATTATATGTCTCTACTTGTATTGTTTTTTGAGGTATGTACACTTGGAGAAAGTCATGGTGTTAAAAGATATATTGTAGACTTTGCGGTCCATTTTATGTGTTATTTACCTCTGTCCAATTGTGACTATGACAGTGGGGATGCATTCTTTTTTTTTTTTTTTTTTTTTTTTTCCCCAGGAAGATTACAGCTTTCATAGATGTGTTAATGTCTATCCTCAAGTCTTTATTCAGTTCTACTTTGGAGAATGGCTTCAGAGCAAAAAGATGAGATAATTTAAGCAGATAAAGTGCTGTGGTTTTCAGAAACATTCTTCTTCAGAGTCATTTATTTACTAGAACAAGTAATGAGTTTAGTTTAAAATAAATATGAACATCATTGGGAAACAATTAACTGGCTCAAATGACATTAACATATTATATGTATGTTTTAAGTTTTTTTTGCAGAGTTTTTATTTTGGGGTATAGCAGTTTGAGTGGTGAAGTGGAAGGAGCATAGAGTTGGTATTTACACAGATGTTAAGAGTAATCTTAGTTTGCTCTCTGGTTCTCAAATCTGTCTCTGCACAGGAGGGATAAGAACATATGGTTTGTGAGGGTTAATCCCTGTAAAGAACTTAGTCTAGCGACTGGCACATATTAGGCTCTCCCTGGCAGTTATTATGATTATCATTTTCTTAGTATGAGGTAAGAGAAAAGAACACATAAAAACAGATATCCTATTGGCCTAAAAACATAGCCAAGCAGGACTAGTGCAAAAAAAAGTTCTTGAACACCATTATAATTTTGTATCTCAGGCATGCTGAATGCTATTTGGCCAGCATATGGTCTACTCTGAATGTTTTGCTTGTTTTTGAATACAGGTATGAAGCTAATAGAATGTAAGTCAAGCAAGTACTCAAATAATGTTGTTTTGTTCAACTCGTTTAGTTATAGTGTTGATAAGAAAAAAAAAAAGTCCTTCCCAGTCAGGGCCACTATGTGGCAATTACATGTTCTCCCTATGTCTGCATGGGATTTCACTGGGCACTCTGGTTTCCTTCCATATCCCCAAAATGTGTACAGAGAATTGCTGTCTCTAAATGGTCGCAGTCTGGTTGAGTGAGTATGTTTGTCCTACCATGAGATGGTATCTTGTCCAGGGCTGGTTCTCACCCTGTGTCCTGAATGTTTGGGTTGGGCTCCAACCATCTGGGGCCCTGAACTGGGATAAGCAGGTTAGAAAATGAATGAACAAATTAATGAATGAATACAAATTATTGTCAAATAAAAATGTATAAACTATACCATAATTATCCAAATGCACATGATAAATAATGCAGTGCAAAAGCACCCAGAGCTCATCATATTTGTGATTGATTCTGAACTGCATGTGGGAGGACATGCTCCTTACAATTTTCACTTTTTGAACGTTTATACCTTAATTTAACCCAGCCCTACTATGACCACCGTCATTCATTGATTCACCAGAAATTGGATAATTATTTTGTTTTCATTAATCGTTCTTAAGTGTATGTATAGCTCACATTTAGTTCAATGTTCAATATGAAAAGTGTTTTCAGTCTTTATTTAGAAGTTTGGTGGTGTTTTTGTGACTGGAAATAGACTGTAGGAACTTAACTTTGGTTTATATCAATTAGCCTATAGTCAAATTGGTTTCATTAAAGTTCAGTTGCTTAAAGTCGAAGTTTGCAAGAGCCTATCGAGGACGTTAAGTGAGGACTTACTATACATTGAGTAATATGGGTTCTAAAGTCTGTTTTTATAACAATACTTGAACTGCATTATTCATGTCCTGACTTGCTTAGTGACCTAAATAGATATGTAATTATGGACCAAAGAACTTGAAGATCTAAAAATGATAAAGTGTTTTTTTTTTTCTAAGTGGCATATTTCATGTAGTGTACTGTTTGAAGGTTAATCCATGTTGTGTCATGTATCAGCCATCTTTTTTATGGCTGGGTAGTATTTCATCATACAGACTACTTTTGGTTAATCCATTCATCTGTTGAAAGAAACTTGGATTGTTTCCACCTTTTGGCTCTTGTGAATAATGCTGTAGTGAACATTGGTGTTCAAATATTTGGTTGAGTCCTAGCTTTCAATTATTTTGGGCATATACGTGGGAGTGGAATTGCTGGGTCATATGGCACTTCTGTATGAGTTCACTTAAATGAAATTTTTCGAATGAGGAACTAGAGACAGAAAGTATATAAGAAGTTGTCAGGGGTAGGAGGTGGAAGGAATGAGGAGTTATTGCATAATGGTGATGAAGTTTGTTTGGGTTGATGAAAAATTTTCAGAAATAGATAAGAATGATAGTTGTACAATATTGTGAGTGTAATTAATGCTACTGAATTGTACACTTAAAAAACCTAAAATGTCAAATTTAATGTTATATGTATTGATCACAATTAAAAATAATAATAGTATAATATGCCAAAACCCACTGTACCCTTTTAAATGGGTGTTTTGTATGGTATGTGAATTATAGCCCAATAAAGATGTTTATACAAATGGATCACACTTACAAAGGAAAGTTTAAGTTTCCAAACATATACTATATTGACCACTTCAGAGTAGCTACAAGTACCTGGAATGAATTAGGTTTGGGAAATTTATGCTTCCACTGACAAATAACCTAGTATTACATAATCTAAGGCTACATAAAAATGTGGAGGGGCACAATTACTAAATTATTCATCTTTAGGGACTTTCAGTCTAAATCATGAAGTATGTAGTAATATCCATGAAGTAACTGGTAAGTTGAGAGAATAAAAATCAATAAGTTACATATAGATAGATACATAAACCTTTGTGCACATGCATTTGTACCTGTATATAATTTGTAAATAATTAACACAGGAAAGGACTAAAAAAGGCATTGTATTGTGCCGCCTATTTTTTTAACACCTTTCTTTCAACTTCTCTTTGTGTATACAAAATGACTAAGTAGGTGCACATTTTACAGTGTTTATGTAATATCCATTGTAAATTTGAATCTTCAAAATCACCTCTGTTTAGATTATGAATAGTTTATTAGTAACTCTGGTAGAAAATGAAATACAAATGCTAACTTTCACTTGAATTCTACATAATGTTATTACTTGGAATTATTAAATATTTTGTGAATTATAATCAAGATACATATGAATGTTTATAAATTCATATATATGAAATTTTAAATTTCGGATGCACACATGCCTGTATACACACACACGCGCGCATGCACACACACACACACCCCTTCTGTGTTGCTTAACCAAAATTTGATTACAGATTTGAGATATTTTGAATCTGAGAATGTTGTTATGGTTTATATTACTACCTGCTGTCCCACTCCCCAAACTCCCACCTAAATGTTAGGGAAGCGTGGCAAGTGATAAATAGATTCAAGGTATGAAATGACATACTATCCTGTGTTAAAAATACTCATTGTTATATCAGAGAGTTGTTCAGTTCTAGTTTTTTTTTATTGTTTGCTTATTTTTCAGCTGCTCCAGTTGATGTACTAAAAGCACTAGATTTTCACAATTCTCCAGAGGGAATATCAAAAACAATGGGGTTTTGCACAAACAGAAAGAATTCTAAAGGCTCAGATACTGCTTACAGAGTTTCAAAGCAAGCACAACTCAGTGCCCCAACAAAACAGTTATTTCCAGGTATGTTTACTTTATTATTATTACTACTAAAATTATTACTACTTTTGTTACTACTAATGCTACTTTTAGTATTTCTTTACTAATTAGTATTTTTATCAGGTTAGATAATGCCCAATTATATGGTAAAATGCAATTCTTTCATATATCAGACACCAAATACTTTGTGGTCACCAAAGTAATGTAATGAAAATAACAAATAATTTAATAATTGCCAATCGTAATTCAGCACAATCACATTTCTGTGAAAATATGCTTATTTGAGCATTTAGTAATTCATTACTTTGTTAGAACATAATATATGGAGACAGCATTTTATATCTAGCCTATTTCTACATGTAATCATATAGAGGTTATTCATTGTGACTAGGGTATAGGACGGAATCTTTCCCCTTAATGACTACCTAAGTTAATTTAATGGGCATTTGGATTTAAACATACTTAGTGCAGGTTTTCCTAACATTAAGGTCAATGTTTCTGTTGAAAGAGGTACTTTTTTTTTTGAAAATAATTTTGCTTTATTTTTGCATGTCGTTCTTAGCTAAAATATGAGAAAATTTAGTCACATCTCACAGTTATCTCTACTGAACTTAGAGATTTTTTAAAAAATATCAGCTGGCAGTTTTTCATAATGGTACTGAAAAGTACTTGCTGAATATTTGTTTTTCCTTCCATGAGAGCACTAATTGACCTAATAACACTAATTATCTAGAAATCATGATAATGTGGAGAAAGGGCATTGAGTAGTGAAATGACAATTTCTGAGCCTCATATTTTCAGAGCAAGTAACTTGTTAACTGTGCTTGCCTCCATTTGATACATACCGGTTATCTATGATTGGTTGATTGACGGGTGTTCTCATCCTTATTTAACAGAGGAGGAAACTGAATTTCACAGAGACTCTCTGAGTTGACCAAGTTACATTGTGGTCAATATATAATCTAGGTTTGTTCTGCTCCATATATTTTATATGTTATCAAATGGTCCTTTCTGGCACTTTGGGATCTTCTCGGCAGCAATTTATCATTTAAATTCTTCATATTATCCTATATTATCTCTGCTTGAGAAAATTTGAGTTTCCTATCTTCATATGAAACTATTTTCTAACAAGAGGAAACAAATATAAATCAAGGGATTTAAACGTTACAAAACAGCACAGTACAGTTTTCATGGAAGGACATTTTAAAATACTTTGAAATACATTTATTTTGATTGTTCACTGATTCTTCCAATATATTTTCTGTTTTGCAATACTTTGTGGTGAACAAGAACAAACTGAAAATATAAAGAATAAAATGAACTTTTTTTCTGACTTTGAAAATAAAAAAAATTAAAATGATTATTAAGTTCATAAAATATTTAAAAAATAGAATTAAAAAATTAAAAGTAAAAAGGTAAGTTGCTTTTTCTATTTATGTGCACTCTGCTGCATTTCTTAAAGCATCCTTAATAGATAAAGGGATGGGAATTTTGAAGGGAGGAAAACAAAGAAAAATATACCAATTAAAAACCTTTAGAAATACTCAGATTACAGGTTATAATTTTTATACTTTGGCTCATTATCTCAGGGTCAGTGTGTTTTGCATTCCAATGTGGTAGTTATTTAAAATCATTAATTTTATATAATTAATTTTAATACTATATATTTAAGTGATAAAACTATATAATCAACATTATCTGACTGCTTTGTTTATGATACAGTCTCATATAATTTCCACAGTAGTTCCATGGGACAGATTAAATTATTAGGCCAGTCAATGGATAGGAAGGGCAAGTAGGATTTTATTTGCTAAGAACACGTGGCTAGGAGATGGTGTGTTGATTCCATATATTGACTATTACGAATAATGTTTCAATAAATATTGGACTGCAGATATCCCTTCAACATACTGATGTCATTTACTTGGTGCATATACCCAGTAGTAGGATTGATGGATAATATAACATAGGAGTGCATATGTTTTTGACATACTGATTTCATTTCCTTTGTATGTATACTCAGTAGTTGGATTGATGGCACTAGCTCTAATGTTTTGAGGAAACTTTTTACTATTTTCTATATGGATGTATTAATTTACATTTTCACCAATAGTATGAAACTGTTTCCTTTTCTCTACAATTGCACCAACACTTATCTTTTGACTTTTTGATAGTTGTCATTCATACTGGAGTGGAGTAATAGCTCATTGTGGTTTTGATTTACATTTCCATAATGATTAATGATGTTGAACATTCTTTTCATATACCTATTAGCCATTAGTATGTCTTCTTTGAGATATGTTTATTCAGACATCTTGCCCATTTTTAATTGGATTTTTTTTTCTATTGAGTTGTTTGAGTTCTTTACATGTTTTTAATATTAACCCCTTATCAGATGCATAGTTTGCAGATATTTTCTCCTGTTCTATAGGTTGTCTCTTCATTTGTTAATTTTTTATTTTGCTTTGTAAATGCTTTTTAGTTAAATGTAATCCTATTTGGATGTAGTAGGGCTGGGATTTGAGCCAATGATCTGACAAGATTCAGAACTTTCAATTGAGATACTGTACTGTCTTCCAGTTAACTACTCTATGCATACAGTTATAGCATAAAAATGTATTAAAACCTCTTGCTGTTTTTTCTTTTATAATACATTTTAATAATTTCCACTTCATAAAATGTCTTTCTACTACGTGGCTTCATAAGATTCTATTACATACATATTCGTATTTTATTTAACCAGTTTCAATCATTGCAGCTTATTTTAAAATTTTACTATTATAAATAGTGGTTTGGTGATTTGAAAGCATAATACGTTTACACATATGCATCCTCTCCACATACATTCTTGGTGGCAGAATTGCTGATCTACGATTGTTTGAACTTGAATCCAAGACAGACATATTCATATTTCTTTTATAGGTTTATACTACTGCCTGTAATAGAATTTGGAATGAATGGAATGAAAAAGGAAGGTCTTGATATTGGGCTAGATATTGTTGATTACACATGCACATACACAATGGTTTTGCAAAAAGACAACTTTTAAACTAAAAGCGTCTCATTTCTCAAATAATAATGCTTGCTTTATTTATATGCCAGAGTAGTAAGAGAATCAAATAAGATATATTTGTAAAACTATTTTGAAAAATAAAATCCACAACTTAACATGCAGTGTTTTATAAAAAATGTAAGTATTCTTTACTTAATTATTTGAGATATACTTAGGGTAATTGTTTAAATGATATATTTGTTTAACAAATGTTTAGTAAGTACCAATGTAGATCAGATTGTATGCTAGATATTTGGCACATGATTGAGAGACAGAAAGAAAGAAAAACAGAGTCTGCCTTCTTGAATTTAAAATCAAGTTAGTCAATTACCCTTATACTTCTGGCTCATAATGACATACACTTCTTTAATAAGAACCAATATGCAGTGAAACTGCATTGTTTGATATTAAGAACTAATCGAAAATTCTTAAGCTTTTAAAGAAACAACAAAAATAATACGTTTATTAATTGGGTCATTACAATGCTTCTTTAAAATGGGAATGTATGGCTACAGACTAGACAAAGCCAAAACATTCAAACTTTATGCCAAAATTAGTACTTAAATACGTGTTTTAAGAGTGCTGGCTATGTGTTTGATATTTACTGGTATCATGATCCTGTTGCCTAAATCAAATTTAATTTCATATAGCCATTGTGCTTTAAGTACTTTAAGTGAGTGGCTTTAAAGTTTGACTATAGCTTGGATAAAAATTGAAGAGAAACCTTAATAGAGGACCCCTATTTATTTATTAATCTGTTTACTATTCAAAGTTAGTTGATTTATAAGGCCATGTAGAAAGTTCAAAAATACTACAGTGATCTAGGAACAATGTAGAAATTGGACGTTGGAAATTTCTAACTCTTTGGCCTTTTCTTCTCAGGTGGACCTTTTCCAGAAGACTTTTCAATATTATTTACAGTGAAACCAAAAAAAGGAATTCAGTCTTTCCTTTTATCTATATATAATGAGCATGGTATTCAGCAAATTGGTGTTGAGGTTGGAAGATCACCTGTTTTTCTGTTTGAAGACCACACTGGAAAACCTGCCCCAGAAGACTATCCCCTCTTCAGAACTGTTAACATTGCTGATGGAAAGTAAGTCACAAAATAATACAATGTTTTAACTATGCTGATGTCATTATTTTTATTCAGTCATTTAACAAATATTTATGAAGTATGATACAGTTTTTCCAGTGGCTGGTGATAAATAAATGAACAAAAAATACATAAAGACATAATTTATAGTATGTACAGGGAAACAACAATGCTTTCAAAATAAATCACTAATAAATAGTATAGCAGGTGATAATAAGTGAGAAAGAAGAAGAGAGCAGTAAAGAGGATAGGGTGTGGCAGTGGGGTGGGTACAGTTTTAAGAAGTGAGATCAAGCCAAATCCCACTAAGAAAGTGATATGTAAAAAAGGTGGAGTGCTTGCCATGCTGATAATTAAAAGCCTAGTGTTCCAGGAGAAGCCGGAAGCAAATACAGTCTCTGATTCCAGGGTGTGGACAATTTGTTCCAAGCAATATCAAGGATACCAGCATGGCAGGAGAAGAGTGGGATGATGAGGATGGAGAAGCAGAGGGAGGCCAGATGGTATAACACATTGTAGGAGGTTGTAAGCACTTTGGATTGTACTCTGAGTGAAACAGGAAGTTACTGGAGGCTTTTTGAGCAGAAGAATGATCTAATTCGACTAACGTTTTACTAATAATACTGGAGATCAGAGGAAGCATTATAGAGTACTGATATGTGCCACGTGCTAAGCTCTTTATACACTGTTAACTCATTTAGTTCTCTTGATTCCTTTAAGAAAGTAATGTTAATAAACTAATTTTACTGGTAAGGGAACTGAGGCTCAGAGAGTTTAAGTAACTTGCCTAAGGTCATATACTTGGAGAGTGATAGAGATGGGGTTTGAACTCAGGAAGTCAGGCTCGCACTGCGCTCCTTTGCAAATCATGCCGAATTCTGAATTATGCATAGTGGTCATTCCCTTTCACTTATGGAGCAGCTAAATAGAAATTTATGCTTATTAAGTTTACTCGATATTTTATCACTGAATCCAGACCTCTAAAAAAACTTCATCCGAAATAGCATATTTGGTCAGAGATATAAGAAGGAAGTAGCAGTGCTCATTGACACTCATTACATTTTTGTCAGGACCACAGAGAAACTCTCAAGTCTCAGTGTTACAAACAAACAAACAAACAAACAAACAAACAAAAACAGGCTTTTACAACTAATTTACACTATTATCCTATGAACAAATTAGATATAATAGCACATTGTGTTTCATTTTTTGACTGTTAGCAAACTCCATAGTAAGAGTTTAGTCTATATTTGGTAATTGTAGAAAATATTTTGAACTTATCTTATTATTCACACCTTATTTTTCCTTAATCCTACTTTCCTAACTGAAAAAAAAAAAAAAAAAAAAACCTTCAATTTATTGCAGCCCAGACCACATTCTATTCAAAACTAACAGGCAGTGTTTAATATGAATGAATCCTTAAAGTAAAACATGAACAAATAAAAACAAAAAAATGGAGGATGTTCAATAAATATTTTTAATTGATTATCAAACAGAACAAGAAGTTATATTTACATATATCACAGTAGTAAAATATTATCTTGATAATATGTTGAATATAATTCATACCTAGTAGTATTCATTTTTTTCATTCGTATATGCCTTCAATAACAATTTGTTAAATGCTTACTGTGTGCTAGATAGGTCCTATACTTTTACTTGAGACTGTTAAAATGTGACATATTTGTGGAGCTCAACTGACATAATAATTTAGATGCAAAAATACTGGTATTTAAGCATAGTCTGATTTTTTTCAAGAACAATCATGACATTCATCATGAATGAACATTCATTCCATACGTACTTATCTATTAGCCACCACTTGGCTGGCAGTCTGTTGAGCACAGCAGTTGTAGCAATGAACAACCCAGGTGAAGTTCCTCCACTCCTGGAGCTTAAATATGTGAAGTGCTTATAGTTCTGTGAATGAAAATAAATCAAGGTAGGAAATGTAGAGTGTACTATTTTAGATAGGGCAGTTTAATATGAATGAATCCTTAAAGTAAAACATGAGGTTTTACTCATATTTTTTTGACGAGGTTGCATTAAGCAAAATCACAAAGGAAGTGAGAGTACAGCCATGTAGGGATATGGAGAAAGAACAATCCTTCCAGAGTGAAGAACCTGTGCAAGGGGCAATAAAAAGACATCCTTGTGGTTGGGATGCCGGGAATCAAGGGAGCGTCTGAGCTCATGAGGTTATAGAAGGCTAGGGGACCCTCATATGAAGCAGAGTAAGGGCTTCAGTTTTTACTGTGAGTATTGTATTTGGTAGTTTTTAAGAATGCAGACCCTTGATCTGACTTATATTTTTAAAAGGTGGCTCTGGTTGCATAAGAGTAGAAGCAGAGGTCAATTAGGAGTCTAGCTGTGAGAGATGGCAGCTTGGACTAAGTTGAGACACAATGGATTCTGTTTATACTTTCGAATTTATGAACTGATAGAATTTTCTGACTATAGGAGTGTGTAGTATGAGAAAAAGAGAATAATTAAGAATGCCTCTAAGGCTAAATGTTAATTTAGTATTTTGAATATTATATATGATACCATGATTATGACATATCATTATCACAGCCTACATTAATTAAACAAAAATATCAAGTTTAGAGTTCTAATCAATTTTAATTATTGAAATTGTTTTTATTTTCTGTTAATGAAAAGCACATACCTATAATACTGGGAATAGTTTAAGTGAAGACACAGATTTCTTGGCATGAAGTATGTGTAAATTTTACTCTCACTCTATTAAGTAGCTCCTTGTATAAATCTTTGCTCAATTCATACCAAGCAGACACCTATGCCAGTTGAATGTTCTAGTGGAAAGACCAAAGATTAAGTGTATATGGAAATACACTTGGTCACCATGCCAAGTCACATGAAACAGACATTTTAGGAAGGCTCCTGCAACTTTTTGGGCATTTTATTTTATGGATCTAGTCCTAGACACTTCTGGAATATTAATCTAGCACTTTTCATTTGGAAAAAAAATAAAATACAAACCAGACTGGCTTGCAGAATCTGAGTGGGCTTCATTTAATGGTTTATGTTAGCACCATACATTGTTAATAAAACCCACCATTTTACAGTATGGTTAGGGAATGTGCGTTTCCAAAGGGCTGGCCATGTCTCCCCAGCCAAGCCTGTCATCACTGCTCTGAATTAGTTGGAGCAGTAGCTGCAGAGTGAATTGAGACTCTCATTCCACACATGTGTTGACTATGTTTTCTTTCAGTTTTCCACTTCCTGCCAACCCTGGAAAGAAGGAAAGATATTGTGTCTCAGTCTTGGATCCTGCCTACAGTAGTGATCTATAACTGTCTTGAAATTAAAGTGGAAAAATAATGAAAGCACTTGAAATAAATGTGAATAAAGACAGAGAAGCACATTGTGTTTTACAATTAGGACGTTGACTTGCTCTAGATGGAGCACTCATTCAATTAGTAGACATACCCTTTTACAGTCAATCTCAGGGGATCATTAGAGCAGATTTTTTTTTAAATGGAATTCCACTTTGGAAGAAAGCATTTACGTACTTGGAAACTATTACTTACCCCATATCCCACCCTAATCTCTATCAAATACCTTCATCAGGACACAGTGAGATTAAGCTTTTGTTACTACAACACAAAGTGAAGCAAAGGATGGGCACTTCCTTATCAGCACAGACAACTAATTCTACTGTGCATTTTATGCTGCTTGTGTCCCTTTGAGTACCTAGCACTGTTAGGTAAAGAGTAAGTAGTCACCTGTTAACCGGCTGCTTAATAAATGAGTCTACATTTTTTGTCTGATTTCAGTTCATTTTTATAATTTAAAATGCACAGTATTTTAATGTGAATACTGCTTTGGCAACCACTGTTTTTTTGAAGCTTACAAAAGAATTACTTGTCTATTTTAGGTGGCATCGGGTAGCAATCAGCGTGGAGAAGAAAACTGTGACAATGATTGTTGATTGTAAGAAGAAAACCACGAAACCACTTGATAGAAGTGAGAGAGCAATTGTTGATACCAATGGAATCACGGTTTTTGGAACAAGGATTTTGGATGAAGAAGTTTTTGAGGTAAAAATAAATCAAACTCTAAGCTGAATATTGACAAATCTAATGAACTGGGTTAACAACAGTAAAAATACTGCTTTATAGCAATATGTTGTAAAGCAAAGTTGAAACTCTAAAGGGTGACCTAGTTTCTTCCTGTGTGAGTATAGTGGTGATGTTTTCTATTCTTCAGTAAGAGAATGACCAGACAATGGTGACTGTAACGCCTGGGAAACATTTACAGGGATTGGTTGATTTGAACACAGACATGCTATTCTCCTGGAAAGGACAAACAGCTTAACTCTTAGTACTTTGTATTATTTTCTTTGCAGAAAAGAACACTTTCTTCATTTCATTCTATGGGAGGTTAATTTAGAGAGATGTATATACAAGCCATATGTTTTGCCTTCCTCTGTTCTTTGTGAATGTTTTTTAAGGTAAAATAGAGATCATATTGCAAAATATAAATTTTAAGTTTATAAATCACTTTAAAACATAATGTAAAGATCATGGTAAGATATTTCTATCTAATTATATTTCACTAATTATGATAATCACATTCTTTTAGTTCTCCAATCATTGGATATGGCAATTTATGCTTTAATTTTCATTTAGTCATTTTTTAAAAGAATAAATGATCTGAATTCTGACATAATTAAAAGATGCACTCTCCAGACATTATTTATTATTTTGGTGGTTGTTTGTAAACAATTTGAGTCATTTCTTTGTCAAGGTGTAACAAAGTAAAGCTGTGTAACATATTACAAATTACTAGAGATTTGCTATATTTTATGATGTGTGAATATACATATACACATGTGTACACACACACACATATATACACACAAACATACAGACAGTATGTATTTTCATAAACAGAACAATGTTCATTCAGAGCGTCAGCTAGACTATTTCGCTCCTGTACTTATATATATAACCTACAGTGTAGTTTTATTTAAAATTTTTATTACAATTAACATTTGTGAAAGTTCCATGTTATTTGAGATACTATTATTTCTGACTTTTATCCACTAGTGTGTACCTAAGCCTTTAACTCTATATAAAATATTTTAAACTACCATATCATGCTGGATTATGTAAATGATAAACTGATTTGAGTGGTATATAATGGAAATATATTCTCAGATCTCCCAATATCTAACATTGATTACATGCACATGATGATAAACAATTATTTAGTCTTTCAATAAATAAATATTAATATAATTTCTAGTCTTGAAAAACCTTCTTTTGAAAATAAAACTATTCATAAATATGTTTCATGTGAATTATGAATAAATTATAATTTATTTTTGTAACCTACACCTTATTTTCCAGGAATATAAATGTATAAGACAGAGAAGAACAATATCAATGGAATTTCTTTCTTTTTTAAAAAATTGATTCTTAGCTTTGTAATATTATAGCCATGTTCTGAATCCTGGAGTAACTCCAGCTCTTTAGTTGGAGAAACTATTAAAACATTAAGAAAAGTAATGTTGAAAGGATTCTTTAATGAAACCTTTAGCGAATATGACAATGAGTAGTGAAAAATAAGTTTATTAAGCTGCTTTGCATACTAGAGTTTCATGAAACCCTATGAAGTTTTAAATAGAACATTTACTTACTATTAAGTGCAGTTAGTTTATAAAATGTTAATGGATACAGAACTTATTCTCTCAGGTTTATCTTTTACAATCTTTGACCAGTTATAGAGGGAAACTATTTTTACTTACTAAAAATATTGAGACTGCTTTAGAGTAGGAGTATTTGAATTGGATGAAATTTAGTATTTATCTAATTCATATACTCAAATAGCCATCAGATATAAGATTCAGGTCTTACTTTCTAAATTATATTATTGTATGTATATATGAAATTTCAATAACAATTTGGTCTCTTTCCACTTGAAAATAGAACATGAAGAAAATAAGTAATTCAAGTATATAGATGTTTAGTCCGAATTTAAAATTCTCACTCTTTTGTAAAATTAGTTCATTCTACCTGATGTTAATATATCTTTTCGTAAAAACTTATTCAAGTATGTATTTCCTTTTATTTTTGGTTTATATTATAGTACCTATATACTTATGACTCTTTGCAAGTAAACACATAGAATTTAAACTAAAAATGACAGGAGAGAGAAATTGTACTGTCTATACATTATATTAGTGTTTTATAAATAGTTGTGATGATGAAGATAATATAATACCAGTGATTTATTAGTCTGAAAACTAGAAATGTCACTTTTTCAGACATAGTATTCAAGCCTGTAATCCCAGCACTTTGGGAGGCCGAGACGGGCGGATCACGAGGTCAGGAGATCGAGACCATCCTTGCTAACAAGGTGAAACCCCGTCTCTACTAAAAATACGAAAAAGAACCAGCCGGGCGTGGTGGCGGGCGCCTGTAGTCCCGGCTACTCGGGAGTCTGAGGCAGGAGAATGGCGTAAACGCGGGAGGCGGAGCTTGCAGTGAGCCGAGATGGCGCCACTGCACTCCAGCCTGGGCGACAGAGCGAGACTCCATCTCAAAAAAAATAAATAAATAAATAAAAAAAAAAAATATATATATATATGTATAGTATAAGTCAGATTTAATTGCAGATTTGTTTAGTGTATGTAATTTCATGTATACACTACCCTACATTAATAGAATGGTACTACTATGGTAAAAAATACTAAACATGGTCATATGTGAGTTCCAATCTAATGACTTTTTAGAATTCAACTTTATACAGATAAAAGCAAAGCTGAAGATGATTTTAAAGTTTGAACAATTATAGTTTACATATTATGCTCATCATATGCTCATCACAAGATGAGCATATAGACTCATAATTCAGATTTTATAATTTCAGCATAGCAGAGTGAGTACATGAATTGATTTGGGGATGACAAAAATCTGATTTTGAATCCCAGCATATAGCTTAATATTCAACCTTTTCTGTATAATTACTCTATATCAGTTTCATATGGGAGATATAACAGAATCTTCCTCATAGGACTTATAGAAAAAATGAGCCGATGTATGTACAGTCTTTAAGATACTAGTATAAATATAAATACATATAGATTTTTAGACATACACACATATGTAATATAAATGTGGTTGTATGTTGTTAACTTAATTATCCATTAATGTGTACTTTTACAAACATTATTATAACTTCTTTTTCTTATGATTTTACAACTGTGATATTTCAAATACTTTTGATATGGGCGACTAACAGTGACCCATCTATCAGTCAAAAGTCCTTGTGGGTCCCTCTGTCTGTCTTCTGAAAGTCCTCATGGGTCCGTCTGTCTGTGTTCTAAATGCAGTACTTCTTTTCTGAGCCACTGCAGTTTTACAAAGTACCTTGTAGAGATTAGATACATTTGTCCCCTCTAGACAGAGGTAACACCTGAGTGCAGACCTTAATAAGTGGAACGTGGTCTGACTTAATGAGTATTTCCATGCAAGCAAAAAAAAAAAAAAAAAAAATTCCTACCAACACTAATCAACAGCCTTGATTTTTTTTCCTGCTTGATAAGATTCAAAGATGTGAGGAAAACTAAATTAGAAGAATTGTATTGCTTGTATTTATTATCAATACAATTATTTTTGGAGTCTTTAAAACAGGAAAATTTCTTTACTAAATAGCAAGTTATAGCCATTGTTCAAGTTTTAAAAACACTGTTATTTCTATTTTCTTTTTTTTTAAATAATCAAAACAGATTATTGCAGGCCTTTTATATTTTTTAACAAATAGCCATCTTCAGGGAGATTATTTATTTCATTGAAGCAATGAGTAAAATATGACATATGACGGCCATTTGAGTAGAAAAGCTTTGTGATGAACATTTTGCATTTTTTCAAACTACTCAGAAAATATTTTGAATATAATTTTCTATGGAGAAACCAATGAATAATAATTTATAAAAGCTATGCTATTTGATAATTCTACAAGGCCTGAAAAAAGTAAGATTATCAAACTCTTTTGAGATAGCTTTTGAGATGGCCAAAAGTAAAGCCACCTCAAAAGCCATTAAGAGTTTGATTATTGCTTTATGGTGTCCATATGTCTTTTTAATGCATATATTATCCAAGATACACACTTAAAAGTTGAATTTTAGACATAGTTCTCCTGTAGAACAATGTTATAAGATGGAGATAGCCTTTCCATTTATCCACTTTTCCCAGTCTAGATGCATTTAGTTCATGGTTTTTTTGTGATTTTTTTCTAAATTTATTGAGTTATAATTGAATCACAGTAAACTGCAAATATTAAAAGTATACCATTTGATCAGTTGTGACTGATGTATACAACTGTGAAACCATCATCATAATCAATAAAATAAACATTGCCATCTCACCCAATAGATTCCTCATCACCTTTTATAATTCATTCCTTCTTCTATACTAACCCCAGACAATCATTAATTAGCTTTTTATCACTGTAGCATTTCTGGTACTTTTACAAATGGAGTTATAATGGATGCATTCATTTTAACTTAACTCATTTTAACTCATTTTTCTTTTCCCTGTTATTAACAGTATGTTGAATTATGTTGATTGATTTTTCAAATATTTAAAAACAACTTTTCAATCCTTAGAGGTCTATAGACCCTACTGGTGATGTAGTATGTTGTCTTATTTATATAACATACAATTCAGTTCTTACTCAGTATAATGATCTTAAGATTTAACAATATTTTTTGTATTTAATATTAATATTATTATTATTATTATTTTGCTGAGTAGGATTTTAACACATAGCTAAACCAAAATGTGTTCATATTCACCCTATTAGTGGGCATTTGTGTTGCTTCCAGGTTATGGCTTCTATAAAGCCACTATGAACTTTCATGTATACATTTTGCTTTGTTTGGTTGAATACCTAGACGTGGAATGAATGGGTTATTTGGTAGGTGCATGCTTAACATAAAAAAAAAGAAAATTGTCAAATTATTTTTCAAAGTGGCATTAACCATTTTATACCTTCTTCAGCAGTATATGAGAGTTCCAGTCGTTATGTATCCTTGCCAACCTCTGATATGTTCAGTCTTCTTCATTTTAGGCATTCTAGCTAGATGCATTGTAGTGTTACATTGTGGTTTTAATTTGCACTTCTCTCTTGACTGATGATGTTTGCATTTTGCCAGGTGCTTGTGGGCCATTTATGCATACTGTTTTGTGAGGTGTGTTTTCAGATGTTTTACCCATTTAAAAAAGTTGAGCTGCTTGTCTTTAGTTTAAGGAGTTAGTTTAGTTTTACAAAATATCATGCATATAGACTTTTTGTCTGATAAATGTTTGCAAATATTTTTTCCAGTATGTGACTTGCCTTTTTTTTTTTTTTTTTTAATTTTCTTAATGGCGTCTTTCAAAGTGTAAATGCTTTTAATTTTGATAAAGTTCAATTTATCAGTTTTGTTATGTTTTACACTCTTTGTGTTCTAAGAAACTTTTACTCTAAGATCACAAAGATTTTCTTCTATTTTTAGTGTCAGAATGTTGTTGTTTCAGGATTTGCACATAGGTCATGTCCCATTTTGAGTTAATATTTGCATATAATGTAAAGTAAAGGTCAGTATTCACTGTTTTCTACATAATGATATCCAGTTCATTCTACACATTTTTCTGAAACGACTTTCTTTTCATGATTTGTATTGTCTTGGTCTTTAAAACAGAAATTAATTGACTACCAATTAGTGCACCTATTACTGAACTCTCTACCTTATTTTATTTATTCTTTTATTTTTTTTTACTAACACCAAAATATCTTGATAACTATAGTTTTACAGAAAGCTTTTAAGTCATGTGGATAAATACTCCTACTTTTTGTTCTTTGTAAAACATTGCTGTAGTTAATTTTGGCTCATTTTCATTTCTACACACATGTTAGAATAAGCTTATTAATTTCTACAAAAAAGTTGTAGTTTTAATGGGGATTTCATTTAAGCTACAGATCATAATGAAGAGAATTGAAATTTTGAAAAATCACGGAGTTTTTCTATTTCCTGTACGTAGTATAACTCTCCATTTATTTTGATCTTGTTTAATTTTTTTACAACGTTTTCTAGATTTCAGGGTAAATGTCTTGGATATCTTTTATTTAATTTGTTCCTAAGTATTTTTCTTTTTAGTGCTACAGTAAATGAATTTGTTTTTAATGTCATATTTGAATATTTTCTTGCTAATATAGAAAACACAATTTTTCATATTAACCTTGTGTCCTATAGCCTTGTTAAATTCATTTATTAGTTCAGGGTTTTTTTTTATGTAAAAAATTACATAATCTGAAAGTAGGGACCATTTCACAAGTTTTCTATTTTTATGCTTTTTACTTGTTTTTCTTATCTTATGGCAATCAATGGGATATATATTGAATATGGCATTTATATATATTGAATATAACTTGTGTAAGCAGGTATTCTTACTTTTTTTTCTGACCTTATGTGGAAAATAATTCAGTCTTTCAGCATTAAGTATGATGTTGGCTGAAAGTTTTCATTGGATGCTATTTATCAGTTTGAAATTTACGATTAGTCTTAGTTTCCTAAATAATTTGTTATCATAAACATGTACCAAATTTTGTAAAATGCTTTTTATACACCTATTGAAATGATCATGTAGGGTTTTTTTTCCTGTTAGTAAGTTGAATTACATTGATTGATTTTTCAAATACTTAGAAACAACTTTTCATTCCTTAAATGTATATAGAGTCCTCTGTAGTCATGTAGTATATTATCCTATTAATATAACATATAATTTCATTTTCTAAAATATCTTTAAGAATTTTTAGTCTATATTAATGAGGTATACTAGTCTATGAATATCTATATTGATAATGTCTTTGTTAGGTTTTGATAGCGTTATCCTGGCATCATAAACTCATCTGCTCAGTGATCTCTCCTCGTCTATTTTCTGAAAACTTTCTTATATTACTGATGTTATTTCCTTCTTGAATACAGGATAGAATTAAGCAGTGAAAATTTCAGGCCCTGTTTTCTTTTTAAAATTGTTTTAACATATTCAATTTCTTTACTCAATACAGGTTAATTTAGTTTTTATGTTTCTTGTTGCATCGATTATGTTGTTTTATTTTTTCTATAAATTTTTCTAGTTCAACTAAGTTGTTGGATTTGTTCATATAGAGTTGTTTGTAGCATTTCATTGTTTTAAATTTTAATGTCTTTAAATTTTCTATGGAAAACTACTTTTTATTCCTGATATTAATAATTTTTATTTTCCCCCAGATCAATAATTTGAACAGGTACTTGAAAATTTTGTTGGTATTCTCAACAAACCAGTTTCAGGCTCTGTTAATTATCACTCTTAACAGATTCATTTGTATTTCATAATTATTTTTTTCTATCATAAATTTGAAAACGAAAAATTATCTAGCCTCTCAAAATATAGGGTTATTATTTCAAGATTTATTTTTCCCAGTATAAGCATTTAAAATTACACATTCCTCTCTAAACACAGGTTTAGCTGTGTCAGTTTTTATGGTAATTTAGTTAAAATAATTTTCAATTTCTTTTTTTATTTTATTTCTAGCCCACTAATTATATAGTGATGTTTAATGTCTAGATACTTGACCTTCTCTTAGTTTTTTGGTATTGGTGTCTAATTCTGTTGTCTTCTGAGAATAGATTTGGTGTGATCTCAATCCATTTAGATATATTGAGATTTGATATATGGTCTAACATGTAGTCTGTCTCAGTTAATGTAATAATGCCCTTAAAAAGGAAGAGCATTGTGAAATTTTTCGATGCGGACTTTTATAAATGTCAGTTAGATCTTTTCTTATTTTTCTTATTTTTTTGTCTGTTTGTTCTATCAGTCATTGAGGAGTGTTAAAATTTTCTACCATAATTGTAGAATTGTGTATCTTCCTTTTCATTTTGCCATTTTTTGCTGCTTATACGATATTCTCAGGCACATGCACATTTATCATTGTTGGATCTTTCTGCTTGTCACATTTTATTATGAAATATTTGTCTTTATCTCCACTAGTATTTTTGTCTTGAAGTCTACTTTATGTGATATTAGAATGGCCACTCCTTTTCTTGTTAACCTACAATTTGAATGCTATGTATTTTTTATGTCCATTTATTTTCAAATTATGTGTCTACATAAAGTGTGCCTGTTAGAGTCAGGTTATTGGGGGATCTTTTTTTTTATCCCGTCTATATATTTCTGCCTTTTAATTGGTGTCATGAAACTAGTAACATGTAATTTACATTATGCCATTGATGTGTTATTGATATGGCTGGATTTAAGTCTGCATCTTATTGTTTGTATTTTCTTTGTACTCTGTTTTATGATTCTTTGTTCTTGCTTTCCTACCTCCAGTCTTTTTTTTTTTTTTTTTTTTTTTTTTTTTTTTGGTGCTGAGGGTTTATTTGAATATTTTGCAGTATTCCGTTTTGTTTTATCTATTGGATTTTTGCTATATTTTTTATTTAAGAAGGAATTTTTATAAGAATTATAAAATTTGTACCAAAATTTTATGATGTATTTCTTGCTAATATTGTATCATTGTATGTATGTAATGTAGAAACCTTTCCATCTCCTTGTCATACTGATCTGTATAGCATAGTTGTCATACTTATTAGACCTGTATATACTGAACATACCACCAAATATTATGATTTTTGCTTTAAAGAATCAAATGTTTTAAAGCTTTTAAGATAATAATATAATTTTATATCTAAGTAAATATTTGTTATTTCTGTTTATCTTTTATTTCTGAAGCTCCATATTTTTCTAGGATACACTTTTCCATCAGTCTAAAAAGTTTTCTTTAACATTTCTTGTACAGCAGATATGCTATTGATATATCTCTTGAGTTTTCTTATATGTGAGAATGTTGTTCTTTTGCCTTCATTACAGAAGGATATTTTCACTGACAGTAGAATTCTGGATTGACGGTTTTACTATTTTAGCACTGTAAAAATGTTGTTCCACTGTCTCTGGCCCCAGTGTTTCTGATGCACAGTTCACATTCACATTGTTGTTATCATGTGCTTGATGTACCACTTTAGCTGCTAGTAAGATCTTTTTTCCCTTTATTTGCTTTTCAGTAGTTTGACTATGAAGTATGTTGTCATAATATTGTTTGAATTTATTCTGTTTTGAGTTTATTAAGCATCTTCCATCAGTAAATGAATGTTTTTCAACAAATTTAGGAAGCCTTCACTCTTTAAAGTTTCTACTTTGCTGCTAAGTACTCTTATGTTTTCATTATTTTCAATAGGGTATCACTTGCTTCTTGGAGGAGAGTTATAATAGCTGTTTTAAAAACTCTTCCTGAGAGTTTCAAGTCCACCCGATCTCAGGGTTGGCATCTGTTTATTGCCTTTGTTGCTGTTGTTGTTAATAAACTATCTTTATTTTAGAGTATATTTAGGTTCACAGGGAAGTTGAGCGGAAAGTACGGGGAGTTCCCATATACTCCTTGCCCCACCCCAACCTACACCCTTCCCTATTATCAATATCCCATACCAGAGTGTGAATTGATTACAACAGATGAAACTACATTGGCTTATCATTATGACCCAAAGTCTATGGTTTACATGTTCACTCTTGGTGTTGCACATTCTAAGAGTGTAGACAAATATGTAATGACATGTACTCACCTTTTTAATATCTAAAAGAATAATTTTACTGCACTAAAAATCTTCTTTTCTCTACCTAATCTTCCTTTCTCTACCTATTGACGGTTCTCTCCCTGATTAACCCCTGGAAGTTGCTATTTTTTTTTAACTGCTTCTATAATTTTGGCTTTTCCAGGATGTATGTAGTTGCAGTCATACAGTATGTAGCCTTTTCAGATTAGCTCCTTTCACCAAGTAATATGCATTTAAGGTTCTTCTATGTATTCTCTCTCTCTGTCACCCAGGCTGAGTGCAGTGGCACGATCTTAGCTCACTGCAATCTCCACTTCCCTGGTTCACACCATTTTCCTGCTTCAGCCTCCTGAGTAGCTGGGACTACAGGCGCCCACCACCACGCCCGGCTAATTTTTTCTGTGTTTTTAGTAGAGAAGGGTTTTCACCATGTTAGCCAGGATGGTCTTGATCTCCTGACCTCGTGATCCGCCCGCTTCGGCCTTCCAAAGTGCTGGGATTACAGGTGTGAGCCACCGCACCTGGCCCTCTTCTATGTATTTTCATGACTGATAGATTCATTTATTTTTACTGCTGAATAACATTCCACTAGCCGGATGTGGCACATATTTATCAATTTATCTACTAAAAAACATCTTGGTTGCCTCTAAATTTTGGAAACTATGAATAAAGCTACTAGATAATTATGTGCAGGTTTTCATGTGGGCATAAATTTTCAAATCATTTGGATAAATGCCAAGAAGTGTGATTGTTGTACGAATATGCTTTGTTTTATGAGAAATTGCCAAACTGTCTTGCTGTACCCTTTTGGATTCCCACCAGCAAGGAATGAGAGTTTCTTTTGCTTCACAACTTTTCCAGGAATTTTTGTCATCACTGTTTTGAATTTGCCCCAAAACAGTACTATTTCCTATTGGTATATTGTGGTTTCTCATTGTTGTTTTAATTTGCAATTCTCTAATGACATATGATGTTGAACATATTTTCATAGGCTTACTTTCCATCTGTGTATCTTCCTTGTTGAGGTGTTCAACATTTTTGTGCATTTTTAATTCAGATTGTTGGGTTTTTTTTTATTGTTGAATATTGAACTTTTTGTATATTTTGGAAAACAGTCCTTTATGAGGTATGTCTTTTGCAAACACATTCTCTTGATATGTGGCTTTTTTTCTGATTTTCTTGATACTGTCTTTTCAGAATAGAAGTTTTAAATTTTAATAAAGCCCATATTATCAATAAATTATTTTATTGAATATATCTTTGGTGTTGTGTCTGAAGAGCCATCACCATACCCAAGATTATTTAGGTTTTCTCCTGTATTGTGTTCTAGGAGTTTCATGGGTTTGTGTTTTACATTTAGGTCTATGAATCATTATGAGCTAATTTTTCTGAACAGTTTAAGGTTTGTATTTAGATATTTTTTTGCATGTGGCTGTCCAGTTGTTCCAGCACTATTAGTTGAAAAGATTATCATTGCCCCATTGTATTTCATTTGCTCCTTTTGTCAAAGATCAGTTTAGTATATTTATATGGATCTTTTTCTAGGATCTTTATTCCATTGATCTGCTTATCAGTTCTTCCACCAATACTACCTTGTATTCATTATTGTAATATTATAATAGTCTGAAAGTCAGATAGTGTCAGTCCTCTTTGTTCTTTACCTTTAATATTGAGTTAATTGACAATTCTGGATGCTTTTCTTCTTATAAATTTGGAATATGTTTGGAAAGATCCACGAAATAACATTCTGGGATATTAATTGGGAGTGTATTGAATCTATAGATCAAGCTGAGGAGAACTGACATCTTGACAGTGTTGAGTCATTCTATCCATGAACATAGAATATCTTTATTTTTCAATTTGTTTGATATCCTTCATCAGAGTTTTGTAGTTTTCTTCATATAGATCTTATATTGATTTTGTTAGATTTATACATATGTATTTCTTTTTTGAGTCCTCATGTAAATGGTGTTGAGTGTTAAATTTCAAATTATTCTTAAGAAAATGATTGATGTTTTATATACCTTGTATACACAACCTTGTAACAATCATTTATTATTTCCAACTTTTCTGTCAATTATTTTGGATTTTTTACATAGACAATTACGTAATCTGTGAAAAAGTTTAATTTTTCTCTTCCCCATCTGAATACATTTTATTTTCTTTTCTTGTCTTATTGCATCAACTAGGACTCCCAGTATGATATAGAAATGCAATATTAACAGAGAACATCCTTGCCTTGTTTCTGATCAGTTTGAGAAAATTTCCTTCTGTTCCTAGTTTTCAGAATGTGTTTTAAAATCATGAATGAATGCTGTATTTTGTCAAATGCCTTTCTGCATCTATGATATGATAATTTATTTATTTTTTTAGCTTGTTGATGGTGATACTAATTTATTTTCAAATGTTGAAACAGCCTTGCATACTTGGGATAAATTCCACTTGACTATGGCATTTACTTATTTTGTATACCATGGGATTAAATTTGATAATATTTTGTTAAGGATTTTTGCATTTATGTCCATGAGAGATATTGGTATCTAGTATTATTTTCTTTTAATGACTTCACCTGGTATTGATATTAGGATAATGTGGCCTCATAAGATGAGTTAGTAATATTCCTTTTGCTTCTATATTCTGAAAAAGATTACAGAGAATTGATATATCTTTTTCCTTAAATGTTTGATAGGCTTCACCAGTGAACCCATCTTGTTTTCTTTAGAAAGTTTATTAATTTTTTATTCAATCTTCTTATTGGACATAGACCTTTTCAGATTTTCTAATTCTTTATTTATGAGTTTTTGCAGATTGGATCTACCAAGGAATTCATTTATTTCATCTAATTTATCAAATTTGTGGGCACACAGTTTTTCATAATATTATTTTATTATTTTATCATCCTTTTAATGTCCATGGGATCTGTGGTGATATCTCCTTTTTTTTCCTGACAATAATAATTTGTAACTTCTCTCTTTTTTACTTAGTTGGTTTAGCTAGAGGCTTATCAATTTTATTAATATTCTGAAAGAACAAGGGTTTGGTTTGGATACTAATTCTATGGTGACTTTCTGCTGTCTGTTTTATTATTTCTGCTGTAATTTAATTTTTTTTCTTTTGTTCTGTTTACTTCACATTTATTTTGCTCTTTTCTGTTTAGATTCTCAGAATAAAAGCTTAAATAGTTGATTTTAGACCTTTTCTCTTTTCTAATATTTCATTTAATGCTATAGGTTTCCCTCAAAGAAAAGTTACATTTTGATTTTTATTTTGTTTATAATATTTTTAAATTATTCCTGAGATTTTGTCTTCAATCCATGTATTAGTTAGAAGTGTATTTTTACATTTCCAATTATTTTGGAATTTCCCAGCTATCTTACTGTTACAATTTGAGAGCAGATATTGGATGATGTATAGTCTTTCAAATTTTTAAGAGTTTTCTTTTTGGTCATGAATGTAGTCTATCTTGGAGAATGTCCATGTGAACTTTAGAATGATGAGTAATCTGCCGTTGTTGGTTATAGGAGTATACACACACACACACACACACACACACACACACACACGCAAATTATGTTTTTTGACTAATAGTGTTTTTTAGTTCAACTTTGTCCTTACTAATTTCTGCCTGCTCTATCTTTTTTACTGCTGTTAGAATGGTGTTTACCATTTAAATGTAATAGTGGATTCATCTATTTTTCCTTCCAGATGTATTAGACTTTGCCTCATGTATTTTGTTAGGTGCATATGCATTAAAGATTGCACGTCTTATTGTTGTACTGACCTTTTTACCCATATTATCATGTAATGCCTCACTTTATCTCTAGTACTTTTCCCTGCTCTGAAGTTTACACTGTGTGAAATTAATTTAGCTACTCTTGTTTTCTTTTTATTAGTTTTAAAATGTTATACCTTTCTTTATATCTTTCCTTTTATTTTGTATGTGTTTTTATATTTAAAGTGCATCTCTTGTAGACAACATGTAATTGAGCCTTTTTTTTTGTCCCACTCTGACAATCTGTCTTTAATGAGTGTATTTAAATCATTCATATTAAAGGCAATTATATATATAGTTAGAATAATATTCACCATATATGTTACTATGTTTTATTTATTGCCCTTGTTCTTTGTTTCTGTTTTTATCTTCCACAATTTTTCTACATTCTGTGGCTTAAGTAGAGCATCTTATATGATTATGTTTCTCTCTTTTCTTCAAATATCAATTATACTTCTTTGTAAATCTTCTTTTGTTATTTGCCCTAGCATCTTTCTTTCTTCCTTTCTTTCTTCCTTCCTTTCTTTCTCTTTCTTTCTCTTTCTTTCTTTCTCTCTCTCTCTTTCTTTCCTTCCTTCCTTCCTTCCTTCCTTCCTTCCTTCCTTCCTTCCTTCCTTCCTTCCTTCCTTCCTTCCTTCCTCTTTCTTTCTTTCTTTCTCTCTTTCTCTCTCTCTCTCTTTCTTTCTCTCTTTCTTTCTTTCTTTCTTTCTTTCTTTCTTTCTTTCTTTCTTTCTTTCTTTCTTTCTTTCTTTCCTTTCTTTCTTTCTTTTTCTGTCTTTCTTTTTTTACTTTTTTGACATGGTTTTGCTCTGTCATGCAAGCTGGAGTGTATTTTGTGATCACAGCACACTACAACTTTGATTTCCTGGGCTCAGGTGATCCTTTCTACATCAGCCTCCAGGTAGCTGGGATTACAGGTTTGTACCACCATGGATAATTCTTTTCTATTTTTTGTGGAGATATGGTCTCACTATGTTGTCCAGGCTTGTCTCAAACTCCTGGGTTCAATAAATCCACCAGCCTTGGCCTCCCAAAATGCTGGGATTAAAGGCACGTCCTGCTTCACCTGGTTAGGTTTTTAAATATGAATTTACACCTATTCCAAGTCAACTTTTAAATAACACTATATTGATTTATGAGTAATGCAAGTACTTTATAAAAATATTTCCAATTCCTTTCTCCTGCCTTTTCTGTCATTGCCATCATTCATTTTACTTATACATAAGCATATATACAGTGAAATCCATTATTGCTATTATTATTTTGAAAAAGCTGTTATACCTTAGATCAATTAATAAGAAAAAAAATTACCTTCATTTATTCATTCTCTGAATATTTTCTTTTTGTAAATTTAAGTTTCTCACTTACATAATTTTTATTATTTCTGAAAAACTTCTTTTAACATTGCTTGTAAGGCAGGCCTACTGGCAACAAATTCCTCAATTTTTGTTTGTCTGAGAAAGTCTATATTTCTCCTTCACTTTTGAATAATGATTTCTTAGGTACAGAATTATAGGTTGGTGGTATTTTTCTCTCAACACAATATATTTCACTTTATTCTCTCTTCCTTACATGGTTTCTGAGAAGTCAGATGTAATTCTTATCTTCACTTGTGTAGGATAGTTGCTTTATTTCCCCCCTCTGAATTATTTTAAGATTTTCAATTTATGTTAGATTTTCTGATATTTGAATATGATATTCCTAGATTTTTGGTCTGATATTTGAATATGATACTCTTGGATTTTTGGGTTGATGTCTGACATTAATTTGGGGGAAGTTCTCAGTCACTATTGCTTCAAACGCTGGTTCTATTCTTTTCTCTTTCTCCTTGTATTCCTATTGTGTGTAATCACTTATTTTGTAGTTGTCACAAAGCTTTTAGATATCCTGTTTAGTTTTGTATTTCCCAGCTTTTTTTCTCTTTGCTTTTAGTTTTGGACGTTTTGATCATCAGCTCCTCAAACTCAGATTCTTTCCTTAGCAGTGTCTAATTTACTAATGAGCCCATCAAATGTATGCTTCATTTCAATTATTCAATCAACAAATTTTTGATTATTTGTTACAGTTATCATCTTTCTGCTTACATTAGTTATTCTGTTCCTGCCTGTTGTCTACTTTTTTATTAAAGCTTTTAGCATGGGAATCGTAGTTTCAAAAAGTCCTGGAGTGGCAATTCCAGGCTTTCTGCTATATCTGACTCTGGTTTGATTCTTACTCAGTCTCTTTAAACTGTGGTTTCTCTTCCTTGCAGTAGGCCTTTTAATTTTGTGTTGAAAAGTGAACATGATGCACTGGGTAAAAGAAACTGTGGTAAATAAGCCCTTAGCAATGTGGTGGTAAGGTGAGAGGGGAAGGGACTCATTCTATGATTAGGTCTCAGATTTTGGTGAGCCTGAGCCCTGGACTTTAAACTTTATCAGTGCTTCATAGTCCCTTACCCCATGAGCTTAGGTGGAACAGGATGGCTGAAGGGGGCTGGGGTTATTTTCCTTCTTCCACGTGGAAGTCCAGAGGGAGCTGTAGTAGGAAATTTCCTTTCTCTCACACTGAATGATCATGCTGAACTGGAATTAGGCACAACATACATTGTTATATCATGCTTTGCTTTATGCTTTTCAGATATTGCTCTTGTTACAAATTGAAGGTTTGTGGCAACCTTGAATTGAGCAAGTCTGTTGGCATCATTTTTTTCCAGCAGCATGTGCTCACATCATGACTGTGTCATATTTCAGTAATTCTCACAATATTTTAAACTTTTCATTATTATTATAAGTATGGTTTATGGCACCCCAAAACCATTACAACTGTAACATTAAAAATCTCTCATCACATATCACCATTTCAGTTATAACAATAAAAAGATTTGAAATATCATGAGAAATACCAAAATATGTTACAGAGACATGAAATGAGCATATGCTATCTTATATATAATAATAATATATGCAATAAGTTGGTAAACTTAAGTGATAAATGTTTTTTTGTGTTCTGACTGCTCAACTGGCTCAACTGACCAGCTGTTCTCAAATTCTCTCTTCCTTGAGTCTCTCTATTGCCTGAGACACAGCAATATTGAAATGAGGTCATTTAGTAACCTGACAATGACCTATGTGTGTTCAAGGGAAAGGAAGAGTCACAGGTTCAAGTGTTCAAGAGTCACTTGAAATCAAAAGCTAGAAATGATTAAGCTTAGTGAGGAAGGAATGTTGAAAGCTGAGATAAGCCAAAGGCCAGGCCCTTTGTGCCCTGTGAATGCAAGAGTTATGAATGCAAAGGAAAATATTTTGAAGGAAATTAAAAGTGCTACTTTCATGAACACATGAATGGTAAGGAAGCAAAACACTCTTATTGCTGATATGAAGAAAGTTTTAGCAGTCTAGATAGAAGATCAAACCAGCCACAACATTCTCTTCTGCTGAAGCTTAACCCAGAACAAGGCCTTAACTCTCCTCAATTCTGTGAAAGCTCTGAGAGGTGAAGAAGCTTCAGTAGAAAAGATCAAATCTAGCAGAAGTTGGTTCATGATGTTTAAGAAAATAAGTTGTCTTCATAACATAAAGTGCAATGTGAAACAAGTGCTGATACAGAAACTGCAGACAATTATTCAGAAGATCTACCTAAGGTAAATTGTTGAAAGCTGCTACACTAAACAACAGATTTCTAATGTTAACAAATCAGCCTTCTATTGGAAGAAGATACCACCTAAGACATTCCTAGAGAACAGAAATCAATGCCTGGCTTCAAAGCTTCAAAGGACAGCTTCAAACTCTCTTATTAGGGGATAATGCAGCTGGCTACATTAAGTTGAAGCCAGTGTTCATCTACCATTTCAAAAATCCTAGGACCCTAAGAATTATACTAAATCAATCCTGCTGTACTCTATAAATGGAACCACAAAATCAGAATGACAGCACATTCATTTACATCTTGGTTTACTGAATATTTTAAGCCTACTGTTGTGATCTACTGCTGAGAAAAAAATGATTATTTTCAAACTATTACTGCTCATTGACAATAAACCCAGTCACCCAAGAGCTCTGATGAAGATGTATAAGGAGATTAATGTTGTTTTCACCCTTGCTAACACAACATCCATTCCGTAGCCCATGGATCAATAGTAATTTCAACTTTCAAGCCTTCCTATTTAAGAAATACTTTTCATAATGCTATGGCTGCCATAGATAGTGATTCCTATGATGAATCTGGACACATTAAATTAGAAACTTTCTAGAAAATATTCACCATTGCAGATGTCAATAAAAACATTTGTGATTCATGGGAGGAGAAGTTTGTTTCAAAACTCATGGGTGAGTTTGAGGCATTCAAGATGGCAGTGGGGGAATTCACTGCCAATGTGGCAGAAATAGCAAGAGAACTAGAATTGGAAGTGGAGGTCAAGGGTGTAACTGAATTGCTGTAACCTCATGATAAAACTTGTACAGATGAGTTGCTTCTAATGGATAAGGAAATAAATCTGTTTTTTTTTTTTTTTTTTTTTTCTGAGATGGAATCTGCTTCTGGTGAAGAGGTTGTGAATATTGTTAAAGGACATCAAAGGATTTAGAATACTATATACACTTAGTTGATAAAGCAGCAGCAGGATTTGAAAATATTTACTCCAATTTTGGAGGACGTTCTGCTGTGGGTAAAATGCTGTCAAAAAGCATCACATGCTACAGATAAATCTTTTATGAAAGGAAGAGTCAATTGATGTGGCAAACTTCATCATTGCCTTATTTTATGAAATTGATACAGCCACCTCAAACCTCAGCAACCACCACCCTAAGCAGTTATTGATAAAGAGGTGAGATCCTCCACCAGCAAAAAGATTACTGCTTGCTGAAGGTTCGAATAATCGTTAGTATTTTTTAGCAATAAAGTATTTTTATATTAAGGTACAGACATTTATTTTATACTTAATGCTATTGCACATTCAACAGACAGCAGGACAGTGTAAATATAACTTTTATATGTACTGAGAAACTGAAAAAATTCTCGACAATATTTTCCATGTTGTGGTGGTCTGGAACTGAACGTGTGATATCTTCAAGGTATGCTTGCATTTCCCTTTCTCAAGTTAGGTTAACTATGATGAAATCCCAGCAGGTTACTCTGAGGGCATGCTTTTTTAAAGAAGAACAGAATGTTCTGGTGTTTTCAACATGATTCCTTTTCTCCTCCCAATTCCAGAAGCATGAGAGGAAATCTTTATGATATTCACTTACAGGCCTTATAAAGCTCTTCCAAGCAAAACTCACAAAAGTGCAGGATTACCCCATGACTGAGTCCCCTTGGTGTTTTTAACTCTTGGAATTTTTAACTGTCAGAATATTGGTATTTTCTCTCTCACATAACAAAATTCAGAAGCTATTAGGAGACTCATATAGTAGTGTTAATTTCAGTTCAATTATTTACGTTTTTTCTCAATTGGTTTGGGTCTGTTACGGAGATAGCCTGAGGTTTTTATGGTTCACACAAAAATTAAGCAATTCCCCTCTTCATTTTTCTCATCTCAGATTCCCTGTACACTCTCTAACCTGCATTTTTCCCCTAGTTCCTCTGTCCAGAAACACAGGGTTTCTTTCAAAGTTTTAGGCAGAACACAGTTGTTCTGCTCAGCCACGGGATTCCACCTTTGGGACAAAACCTTGATAAAATATGAAACAAAAACAAAAACAAAACAAAGTAAAACACAAGTAAGTTATACCTATAGGCTAATTTCTCCAAATCTTGACTCTCTCTTTAATCTGCATGATTTATGGAGTTGTCAGCTAGTTGTTGATTGCGTTTTGTTCAGAGCTTATAGTTTTCAACAGCAAGAGAGTTGGGCTGTAGCGGGCTTACACAGTCATAGGAGTATTGGCTTTCCCAAGATACGAATGTGTGAAAAGTGTTCATTTCTTATGAAAAATGTATACCAGAGGTGTCCAATCTTTTAGCTTCCCTGGGCCACATTGGAAAAGAAGAATTGTCTTGGGGAACACATAAAATACACAAACACTAATGAAAGTAATATTTTAAGAAAGTTTACGAATTTGTTTTGGGCCACATTCAAAGCCTCCTGGTCCTCATTTGGACTGTGGTTCATGAGTTGGACAAGCTTAATGTATACCATTAAAGAGACAAGCATGGTACTTGCTGTTGCCTCATTTCCAAATCCCTAAAATTGGTACAATTCTACTATCTCACAGTTAATGTCTAAATCCTCCTTGCTGTGTCTTCTCTGTGGAACTTCTTTAAGAAAGAAAACAAAATAAGCTATCACTATTTAAAAAAATTAACATCATGTTTTCTATCTGGATTTTAAAATATAAAGGTGTATTCACCAATTATTTCTTTAAATATTATCTTTGTAAATGTGTAGAAGGTCTTCCATAAAATATGAACTTTACAAACACAATGTTGGATGTGAGTAGGCACAGGTGATAACAATATTTATTGTTTAATTGAGAAATAAAAGATGAAGGTAAAGGTATCATTCGGTATCTAACAAATACAGAAATGGTTGAATGAAAAAGATTATGATAATGATAATTAAGTATTTGCATTTTAAAATCACACATATGGTAGTTAACAACGTTGACTCTGGAGTTGGACAGCCCTGGCTTGAATTTTGGATTTGGAAATTAACCAGCTCTGAGATTGCAGACAACATACCCAGTCTCCCTGTCTCTTTCCTCATCTGTAAAATGGAATAACAGGGCTATGCATCTCATAGAGTCATTTGGAAATTAAATTAATGTTTATAAAATACTTTAATCTGTGTATTTCAGTATTGAGTGTTTTATGAGTGTTTATTTGCTTTTTTTTTAAATTTTTTTTTTTTTGAGACAGAGTTTCACTCTTGTTGCCCAGGCCAGAATGTAGTGGACTGATCTTGACTCACTGCAACCCCTGCCTCCCAGGTTCAAGCAATTCTCCTGCCTCAACATCTGGAGTATCTGGGATTACAGGCATGCGCCACCACGCCTGGCTAATTTTGTAATTTTAATAGAGACAGGATTTTACCATGTTGACCAGGCTGGTCTCGAACTCCTGACCTCAGGCAATCCTCAAGCCTCGGCCTCCCAAAGTGCTGAGATTACAGGCATGAGCCACTGTGCCTGCCCTGTTGGTGAAAAAAAAAGAAAAAGAAAAAAAAAAACAAAACTTTTTTCATTTATTATTTCTGAATTTAAGTGAAACACACAGATATGGTTAACATAGGAGCCACATTTGGCTTTGTAAAAGACTCAGGTTCATGGTTTATTATTTTAAAGAAGTCTTCAATACCTGAAGGCAAAAGTAAAATGCCGTTCTAGTGTGGTACTTTATCACTTACTCTTGTTAGAGTAGCATAGAGCCAGCAAAAGAGAAAAGCAAGGAAGCTTTGAGTTTATTTATGGATGTTAAGTTTAATTATTGTCTCTGTAGATATTTGGTTGGCATGTGTATTTCGGAGTGTAGTTGTGGCTTTTTTTAAATTCTTGAAAATATTGTCTGGAATCTATTTCGTGATTCATTTTTTTTGTATGATATATTAAAACAACAACATTACTTTCTAAAATCAAAAATTAAGGTACAATTTTAACAGAAATAAACTGTGGATAACAAACATTAGGTAAAAATGTGGTATACTTGATGTTCAAAAACAATCCAAGTCTAAATTCTGTGTGACACACAAATTCAATGCACATTAGTGTGAAAATCCCAGGGGATACCACACATCCAGCTAATATTAGAGTTTTTTAACAAAACTAATATAAAGCCTCACTGCATTCACAAACGTGTTGAATTTCTTTAATATAGAACAACATGTGCAGTTGTTCTTTCTAAAAGGTGGTTTTATGGTTTTCGTGAAGAAATAGTCAAATGCATTTACATGACAGTATCTTTTAGCAGTATTTAAAACGTAAGATGTTTTTACGGCAATAAGTTTAGCATTTGTTAGATTTTATTAGACTTTGTGGTAATGATCAATTATTTACCAGATTGAGATTCCACATACAAGTTTTCTCTTTTGATTTTTTTTTTTTTTTGGAGACATTTAAGTTCCACTACTGACCACTTGTATAAGAGTAGACAGAGCCACAACTTTGGTGTAATTCTTTTTTGAGAGTTATCCTTAGCCAAGACTCAAAAGCACATCTATTATTGGCTGTTTTATGTATAATTACATTCTTTATTGCTTCTCACTGAATTTGTCTGTCAAGTGTAGTGAAAAACAACACACAAAAATATGCCACATTATTTATGACCAAGCTTCAGTGATTCTGTAGTGCTGAATTTGAAACTGATTTTCTCAGTTCTCCTTTCTAGATGCTACTATACTTTACTATACAACAGCCTCAAGGTATCCTGTTGCCAGTCAGAGCATCTGGAATCAGATCAGCACCATTGTATTGTGATATGCAAGTAATAGGCCATATTTTGGGACTTGATCGACCTTTTGTTATAATCTTATATTTAGTAGGATTTGGGGCTAAAACTGTTTCAAGAAACTCAATGACACATTTAAGGCAAATTTAGATTTCTGAGTTCTATAGAGATCCAAAGTAGCACTGTTTATATAGGATGCTACTTGTCCTCTAAAAGGAGCATTGCCCTTTTTAATTTGGATTTCTGCTTTGCTGATTAGTGCATCATTGGATTAGCTACTGCCGGCAATGCACAATAGTGTTTCATACATTTTATGTTTCCTCTTTTACAAATTTTGTCTCTGTATTGATGACCTTAGTTTTTTTTTCCCCTCTTTTAAGGTCTAGTATTAGCCTCCAGTACTTTATTAACTTTTCAAATAAGAAATCATCTTACATTTGCATTCTTGTTTGTGTGTAATTACCAGATTGTTTTAGAATTATCTATTAATGTACAGCTTTGTTATTATACTACATATTTCTTGAGTGCTGGATTTTTATATTCCATTACTTTAGATATTCCAGGAGCAACATCAATCACAAAGTTTGGCACAGTGTTTATAGTTAATAAAGATTAGTAAATACATGAATGATTGCTTTACCCAGAAATGACTAAGGCTTTGTTAGAAGTATCAGGGAGAATAAAGGGTTGGGAAAACTGTAAGATAGCATATGTTATTCAAAAGCTAGGTGTTCACTTAAGTTGACTATTCTCTGTTGAAACAAAATACATACTATGTGTTAATTATTGTGCTTGAGTAAGGGATATAGAAACATAGTTGTAATAAAAGACTTGTGTTACATAATAAAGACATAAAAATATTCAAGGGAGGGAATGATAACTAAATCCAGAGTAATAAAAATAAAAGAACATGAGAACACATGTAAAAGTCGAACATTTGTAATAAGCCCAGCAGTTCTGAGAAATGTAATGTGGTTTGGGGACATTTGGGAGGAGACCTGAGTAAGTGTGTAAGAGCCCATTTGCCTTTTATACCATACTAAGGTGGCTGAACTTTAAACTATAGACTATGAGAATGTTCCTTAAGTAGAGGAATTACACATTGCGATTTTTTAAAAATTATTTTTGTGACAGCGAAGGAGCTAGTCTAGAATTGGAAGAATCTGATTTTAAAAAAAGAAAACATGAATTGTTGAATATTGGTTCAAATAAAAGGTACTTAGAGTAGAGACAAGGCCATGGCAGAATAAATGGAGAAAAGGGTCTTATTTTCAATATGGAATAAAACTGGTAGGTCTTGGGAACTGTTGGGATATGAGAGGTAATGGGAGGGAGGAACTTAATATTTTTGGCCTTTAGTATGTAGGTAATAAATAGGTGATATTTACTTTTTACAGACACAAACTGTTTAAAATTTTGACTAAATGTAGAGGACTTTAACTCTCTTTTGTATTATTTATGAACTATGTGTTTTTAACCATGCTTTAAATTAGTAAAAGACTGTGGGATTGTCCTGAGCCAAAGAATCATTTCACCATCTTTTCTACACTCTTGAGTTTTAGAGTAAACACGCAGTTAATATGAAATTGTTATTAGCTAAAAGAAGTGTAATAAGAATGTTGATATATTATTTAAATTATTGTTTAAGTATTTTTTTAAGAACTTGATGTTTTTAAAGCATAAACTACTCTATTTCTATTTACAGTTTGACTATATATAGTTATTAGAAGAGTGGCAGGTAAATAGTGAGTGCCAACTAAGTATTGTCTATTATTATAACTGTTAGTATTACTTATTCCTTGGATAATTGCAAAAGCCTTTTAATTGATCTTTCTGCTTTTGTTGTTTCATCTGTTCTAAGCAGCAAACAGAAAAGCAAGTCTATTTCTGTCAAGTAGCACCTGGCCAAAAGAACAAATGAATGAATGAATGAAGTTGTGCCACCTCTTTGCTCATAACCTGCCAGTAGCATTTTATTTCATTTGGAGTTAAAGTTATTTCAACAGTCTGCAGGATCTTATGTGACCCATACCACACCCTCTGCCTCTCCTCTCAGACGTTATCAGTGGCTCCTCTCCATGTTGTTACCTGTGGATTGTTGGTTCACAAGGTGTTCCTCACTTGAATATATTAATTAATCCTTTGCCTTGGGGCTGCTTGTGCTGTGGGGCCTGGACATTCATTAGTCCTTCTGCCTGGAATGCTCTCCCCAAGATATAGCATTTTTTGTTTCCTCAGTTCCTCAGGTGTCTCTGTTTCTGTGTCTCTTAATCAGTGAAACGTTCCATGATCCCACTTTATAATAGAATATTCTACTTTCTGACGCATCTTCCCTATCCTTTATTACTTTATGTTCTTTACAGCATTTATCACTTTCTGACATATTACATTTTTCTTATTTTGTTTCTCCCTCTGGAATATAAGCTCCTAGAATGCAGGAGCTTTGTGCTGTGTCCAAAAAATCTAAAATAGTACCTGACATGTAATATTTGCATTTTTTAGTGGATGAATAAATATACTTTCTAACACTTATTAATTCAAAGGGTATAGGTCATCTATAGCAGGCAAGGAAGTGGGAAGCAAGATCTGTTACCTTTTTCTAACCTTTTAATTAATTAAATTGATGAAACAGAGCCATATTGGTAGTTATGCTTTTGTAAGAATCCTTAGCATTGATAATATAGAAAGTATAAGATAAATGTACAGTTTTATGGTAGTGTTTTATCCAACTTTTGGCGTTTTCTGTAGTACTTGGTAAGTAGATATTGAATTAGAAGTACATTCAAGTAATATAAGACACTGCTAATTTTCTCAAAGCTGGTTTCTCAAGCTAGTTTTGGGATTCTGCGCAATATAAGGGCTGTGTGGGAAGCAGTTCTGTCTGTGATTATATGGTTTCCCTCATTTTTTCCTTTGAATTATGGTTCAGATGCAATCTCTGATGCATTTTTCAATTACACTAAAATTCTAAGCATTTTGGCAACTTGCCTTTACCACCCAAAATAGATGAGAAGGAATCATTAACTGTATGGGATGTTTGAAAAAATAATGGTGAGAGTCAATGCCTTGGCAAATTCAGAATTATAAGTAGACAGGAAGCATAGGTTTTCAATTAATCTTCTGATTATGGTAGTTACTTCTTAAGAATTTTATGCCATATTTAATATTTAATTTCAGCCTTGTTTCTGGATATGCAATCAAAAACTCTGCCAAGAGCCACCAGGCTTTTCCTGAAAGCTATAATATCAAATGTGAGCAGAAGTTTTAGGGTCTAGGGGCTATCTTATGAAAATAGTATAGAATGTTGTTAAGCTATTTATTTTACACTGCACATACTAGGCTACTTATCTAAATGTATTTTTCTTTTATTTCTATTACATTTTCCTCATGTGTTTGATTTATAGAATAATGACTTTAAGACTCCTGAAACTGGAACTTATTTTTAGAAAAATTATAACTAGAAGTCTGCCACTTAAAGGTTTGTTTTCCTTTAATTGACTCCAAACACTGCAATAAAATATCTTACATTTGTATATACTTTACAGTTTATAAACCGCTTAAATCTATATTAGTTGTATTTAGAATTTTTGAGGAAATAGTATTCTTCATTTACAGGTGTTGTAGTAATAGTATTCTTCATTTACAGGTGTTGAAATAGTCTTTCAATGGCGAATAAATTATTGGTCAGGAAATCTATTTATTGATCATTTATTGAGTACCCACTAAGAGAAGGCCTAGTCCAGGAATTGGGAAAATCTCTGACAACAAAACGGAAAAGTCCCTGCTCTCATGAAGTTTATATTCCAGTGAATTTAATTGAACAAAATAGATTGACTGGTTAAGTAAGGAGCCGAGTCTATAAACTATACTTTTTATTGTCTTGTAGAGGTGCTATACCTTCCTGGCATGTGACACACATACTGGTTATTCAAATCCTTAAACATACTGTTCAGTCATCCAGATATATATATATATTTCATATATATGATGTATTTGTATTTCTCATATATATATCTATATATAGAGATAGATATATAAATATATTTATATACATGATACCGATTTCTATTTTAGGTCTTCAAGTAGATGGTGTTTCCCCAACTTCTCATATTCTTTTTGAGTCACTCTGAGTTCCCACAGAAAACAGAACTTTCCTTAGATGGCTTCAGAAGTTTGAGCAGAGAGGCTGGGAAATCTAGTAATTAGCATTACCTTCCTGAGGGCTAAAGGGGCAAGGGGCGGAAATACTGGTACAGCACTGAGTGAGGAGCTGGAGTTCTGTAGAAGTACTTTCTAGCAGTGTCAATAATGATAAGGGTCCCAGACTACTGTGACAAGCTAGGAAAGTAATGTCACATTTACTAGGGGGTAAAAGATGCCAACCTTTTTCCCTTCCCAACTTCCAAACTCCTGGTGGTGGCTTCCATGGCCCGTTCTGGAAACCAACCTGCGGGAGAGTCTGATGATGCAGACTTTAGGGGTCAGGTTCTTTCAGGCACGGAGTAAAAGACAGAAATGTTAGTAATAGGAATTGAGGTGCCAACAGAGGATAACAAGTATCCCTTTATTTAGAAGAAAAACTGACCACTTTCACATAAATTATGCCAGGAAATTCTAGATAAATCCTCTAATTTTCTCAGGTGAAAGTTATTTTAAATTTCTTATATCTTCATAATTGGAATATAGCAGATAGTAAAGAAATATGTGTCTCATGTGTTATGTATTTGTGTATAATAATCTCAATAACAAGCCTATAAGTATTGGAGAGGAGGTTTCTTTTCCTCCTATTCATAGTGTTGGCATGATACTTTGTCTCCGTAAATATTTATCGAATTAATGGATAGACGAATGACAGTAAACAGGCAAAGACAAATATTCTCATAGTAATCTGGCTGTTAAAATCCTTGTGCAAGTTAGAATTAAAAGTTATAGGAGAAATATAATTACTATCTTATCTATAATATTTCTTAGCTTATTAACTTGTAACACATACAAAAAAAAAATTTTGTTTTGGGAAAAATATAGCTTTTCCTAAAATAACAAACCAATATTGTTATACAAAAATGTTGTATAACAGATTGTCTTTGCCTTCAATCAAAAGAGTTTTTCCAAAATATACCCATTTCAGTAGGGAATTCTAGCTTTCAATTTTGAGTAAGCCATGAATCGTTTACTGTTCAACAAATATTACATGTTCAAAGTACAAACTGACTATATTTTGTAGAGAAAAGAGGTTTTCACATTTGACACTAAAAAATAATTTTTTGTTTTCAGAATAAAAAAAGGTGTGCTAATTATATTATATATATACACATACTTTAAAAGTCCTCTCAGAATTACATATTTTATGAAGTAGCCAAATTATATTTAAAGAGACTTCAGTTCTCTAAAGAATGAATGTATCATTCATTGTTATAGAGGATTGCAACAGAGCAAAAATAAGGGACTATTTTTAAAAGATCTGTTATTTCTGGGATAGTACCATTGTATATAAAATTAAAATAATAAATGTATAGAAATGCAACTACCAATTATTTCTTTTTATTCTCTGACAGGTATTTTCTCTAAGAGATTTAAAACAGGCAATAAAAAAAGGATGATGCTAAAAATTGATATGTAAAAAACTGATACCCAAATATCTGGTATTGTGTTGGAGGAATAAATATGTCAGTTAAACTGTTAACTTTTTATGAAATAGTGAAAATAGTCTATAATTTCTTTCATATTCCAAAAATAACAATTACTTTAAAATTAAGTCTAAAATTTACTGCCAAGTTAAAGACTATGAAATAAAATGTAAATGTCAAATTCTAATGTTAACTTTGTGAAACAGGTAATGAAAGTAATACCTAATGCAAAGGTCATATTTGACCTTTACAGTGATATTAATTATATGAACTTGTCCTTTGAATCTAAGTGTTAAAATACAGGTTAATCACTATGTGTCAATTCAAAATAAAACATAAAAATTAAAAAACATATTAAAAATAAATACTGATTAAGAATTTCTCATTAATAATTAGCATTCAAATTGAGATGTGCTATAAATGTAAAATATATATAATCTTTCAAAAACTTAGTAGGAATAATAATAGCTTTTATATTAATTACAAATTGAAATTATATGTTTTGAATATATTATGTAAAAATATATTATAAAAGTTAAAGAAAAATAAAAATATTACATACCTGTTTCCTTACATATGAATATTTTTTCTCAAGTTGATTTTTTATTTTTTTATTATTTATTTATTTATTTATTATTATTATTATACTTTAAGTTCTAGGGTACATGTGCATAACATGCAGGTTTGTTACATATGTATACTTGTGCCATGTTGGTGTGCTGCACCCATCAACTCGTCAGCACCCATCAACTAGTCATTTACATCAGGTATAACTCCCAGTGCAATCCCTCCCCCCTCCCCCCTCCCCATGATAGGCCCCGGTGTGTGATGTTCCCCTTCCCGAGTCCAGGTGATCTCATTGTTCAGTTCCCACCTATGAGTGAGAACATGCGGTGTTTGGTTTTCTGTTCTTGTGATAGTTTGCTAAGAATGATGGTTTCCAGCTGCATCCATGTCCCTACAAAGGACACAAACTCATCCTTTTTTATGGCTGCATAGTATTCCATGGTGTATATGTGCCACATTTAATTTTTTAAAAAGAGGTCTCAAAATGATTTTCATTTTGTTTTAAAATCCTCTTTAGCATTTTAAATGTTAATTTCAATCATATTTTGGACAACAAATGTTTTTAAAATATATCAGATGAATTTATTTTGGGAAGGGGATCAAATTGTGTTAACACTTTAAATGTTAATTATTTAAAGAAACATTGATATGAAGAATCTTTTCGTAATCTGAGAATCATCTCTAAGTATTTTTTTAGAATTTTAATTTAAATTTTTACATAAGAGTTTCCTTCAATCAACAAGAAATAAACATGTTTAGTATTGATTCACATTAACATAAACTGATAAAATGTAACAAAGAATACACAAAAGTATACAATCTGAGATTATCAGAATATATACTTTAATATATATTTTGAGATTAATCTCAGAATATATACTTTTTGAACTATATATTTGAACTCTTTATATAATATATATAATTGGAATATACATAAATATATACACACATAGTTCAAATATTAGGGGGATGTTTTTCTAGCATTTTTTGTTTTCCATTGTTGACCTGAAGTAGGATTACAATATAAATTTATTAGATGGAATTAATGATACAAACAAATTGTTTTAATCTTTTACTAGCACAATAAAATGTATTTTAAATATGACTATTTATGGATATTTAAAAAAATTTGTTCTCTTTAAATTATTTATTTGTACTTGGAATGATGCTTTTTTACCTTTCTTACTTTCTAGTATCTCCAGTGGACTGAGGGGTGTCTGTGATGATGATACTGTCTGGTTTATAACTTCAGATTACCCTGTGTTCTAGCTACTTGCCAAATTAAATCAGCCAATATTTCTTTTCTTTCTTTCTTTTTTTTTTTACTCCTCTATTTTTTAATGAATAATTTTAGCACGGTTTTCATATGTACTTTAAACAAAGTTTTTATTTTATTTCTTTTTTTTACTTTTTTTATTATTATTATTATTATACTTTAAGTTCTAGGGTACATGTGCATAACGTGCAGGTTTGTTACATATGTATACTTGTGCCATGTTGGTGTGCTGCACCCATCAACTCGTCATTTACATCAGGTATAACTCCCAATGCAATCCCTCCCCCCTCCCCACTCCTTATGATAGGCCCCGATGTATGATGTTCCCCTTCCTGAGTCCAAGTGATCTCATTGTTCAGTTCCCACCTATGAGTGAGAACATGCGGTGTTTGGTTTTCTGTTCTTGCGATAGTTTGTAAAGCAGCCAATATTTCTACAGCATCTACTTAATACTGGACTCTGGATATAGTCAGTTATTACTTTTGTTGTAAATAAACAAATATCCATTTTGTATTTTTTCAATTGAAGTGACCTTTGCTCTGTTATAAAGACAGAACTTGAGAGGAATTAAAAAAACAACAACCACTTAGTATTAACTGTTTTGTATTAGTTTTTTAAGGCTGCCATAATAAATTGCCACAGACTCAGTGGCTTAAATAATAGAAACTTAGTTTTTTAAAGTTCTGGAGGCTACAAGTCCAAGATCCAGGTGTTGACAGAGTCGTTTTCTTCCATCCGAGGGTTCTTGCCTTGGCTTGGAAATGGTTGTCTTTTCCCTGTGTCTTCACATGGTCTTTCCTCTGTGTGTTTGTCTTAATCCTTTCTTAAAGGAGACCAGTCAGATTGAATCAGGACCATCCTAGTGGCTTTGTTTAACCTTAATTATATTCTTAAAGGCCCTGTCTCCAAATACAGTCACAATGTGAGGTGTTGGGAATTAGGATTTCAACATACAAATTTGAGGGGACACATTAACCCTTAGCACTCAGGCTGGGCAAGCTCATCCTGTTCTTGATTATCAATGAAAAAAATGGGTATAAGATTGCTACAGAAAGAAGTATGGACTGTCCGATCAAAGGGAAATTTTCTGCCGATTCTTACCGATTCTTGAAACTTGGTTTGGTTTCAATGATGCAATCTGACAGTCTTCAGGTTTAGGAGAGATACAGTTCAAAAATAAATGAAAGTTACTTTCTTAAATGAAACACTGAACTTACTCCATAAATGACCATTAGTTATTATTCTACTACTTAGACTTAAGAGATTGACCCTCCAATTTTTTCCTTTTATTGTAGTTCCATTTGAGTAAATGGCTTTGCCATCCTACCATTGCTTACTTGAGAAACTGTAGAATTGCTCTACGTTCTCTGTAACACTTTGCGCCATCTTTCCTTATCATTCTTGTCTCACTCCATCATCAGCACCCAGTCAGTTTCCAAATCTCACATATATCTTTTTTACTAATATATCTACTGTCTATTCCATCTACTCCATTCCTACCATGGCGGACTTGGCTTCAGTTCTCAACACTTTTATTGAAATAGACTTCTAATTGATTTCCAAACTGGCTGCTTTCAAATTATCCTCCGTTTTGCTGTCAAAGTGATTTTTTAAAAATACAACATTGGTCAACCTATTTCATTGATAAGAGTCCTCAAATGACACTCAAATAACATCTTTTGAGTTTCAGTTCACATACAAGCCTTTTCTTAAATTGGTTCCTAACTTAAAAAAAATCTACTCTTTACCCTCACTCCTTATCACCATATAAATCCTTCCCTCTAACTATGCTGCACTATATATACTTCTCTCTCTCTCTCTCTCTTTTTTTTTTTTTTTTTTTTTTGAGAAAGAGTCTGGCTCTGTCGCCCAGGCTGAGTGCAGTGGCAGTGGCATGATCTTGGCTCACTGTAACCTCCACCTCCCAGATTCAAGCGATTTTCATGACTCGGCCTCCCAAGTAGCTAGGATTACAGGCATGTGCCACCATGCTTGGCTAATTTTTGTATTTTTTGGTGGAGAAAGGGTTTTACCATGTTGGTCAGGCTGGCTTTGAACTCCAGACCTCAGGTGATCCACCCACTTTGGCCTCCCAAAGTGCTAGTATTACTGGTGTGAGCCACTGCACCTGCCCTAAGTCTCTGAATTCATCAAACAGTTTCATCCCTCAGAAGTTTCGTTTAAGATGCTTTTTATGTTTAATGCTATTTTACCTCCATCCCCTTCATTAGGCTAACTCTCATTTGCTTGTAACAAATCATCAATATTTTTCTAAGAGCCATTTCATAAAAATGTTCATTCTCACTGAGATACCTATATGTTGCAAGTTAATGGAGACAAGAATGAACTATAGGAAATGGAATCTAGATGATTTTATGGAACAAAATTATAGCTGTGTGATTTACTCTAGCATTGAGGGAGATTAAATATCTAATCCTAGATATTTCTGTAATTTAATAAGGTGTATAGTCAATTGTTAGAGTGTTATTTTCCAGATCTTACAAAAAATTGCTCTCTTAGAATAAAGAACTTTAAATGTTAATGTTAAAAGTTTAGATCTTGCAAGATTCAGAGTAGAATTGAAAGCCTTGTGGAATTGTACAGTCACCAGTTGTAAGATTAAAATTTAAGAGAGATGATTATTTTTCGGTTGTAATTGAGCACTGATTCAACATCTGCATTAACTATTTTAGTTATATCTAAATTTCTTCTGCCTTTGTTGTGATCCTATTAAGTTCCAAACACATAATCCATCTATGAGTCACATTATTCAATCAGATGGAGTTGAACAAGACAGCTTATCAGAGGCTGGTTTTTCATTGCTCATTCTCTAGAGGCAGCTGCTTTGCTGTGCAATTCAGTGGATGCTCAGATTGAGAACTAACATCAACCAGTCACTGGTTGGCTTCACATTAAGACAAGGAGTTCAATCTGAAAATTCAGAACCTTAACACTGACACATTGACATGTGATCTTAAGACATTAGACCAATATTATTTACCATACTTTTTCAATAAATTTGATTCTTTACACACACATACACACACAAAATCTAAATTTATCTTTACTTGTGTATTTTGTAGACCATTATGTAATTACATTCATAGCACAAAAAATTGAAACAGCTGTGCCTTATATAGACTTTATATTTAAGTCTATACAATATATAATAATATAATTAAATAATAAAATAAAATAATAGAATATTATAGAATAGAATAATTATTATATATAATTATATAATATTATTTATATTATATTATATATATTATAATTATATATTATATATATATAATTATATATAAATAGTAAAATAATATATGAAAAAATATATTTTATAATTATATATATAATTACATATATATTATATAAAATATAGTTTTTCATATATTATTTATATATATATATATAATTATATATTATTATATTATATATTTTATTATATATATTAATATATTATATATTTTTATTATTTTATTATTCACCATATATTATATATAATTATATATACATAATATATAATATATAATATATAATTATATATACATAATATATAATATATAATATATTATGTATATTATATAGACATATATAAAGTCTATATAAGGCATAGCTGTATATTATATACTTATATATAAAGTCTATATAAGGCATAGCTGTATATTATAATATATATTTTATATATATATAATATATATATACACACACACACACACACAAACCAAAGTAAAAAAACTGAGCAAAAAATTGTTTGCATATGTGCATTATTTGTTTGGTTTTAAAAGTATGCTATTACTTATATAGTTTGTATTGATAAAAATATAGTGAGATCATTTTGCAATGCATATGACATTCACAAGGACATCATCTGTATAGACAGTTTCTATTTAATTTTCTTACATTTTATTTGCTTTTGCTCTATACCTATACTGTCTATAGGTGAACACTATAGTATAAACCCAGTTCACACAGCTGGAGATCACCAAGTAATTGCATCAAATGTACCTTAATCTTGGTTTCATGGGTCATTAAAGGAGGAGGATGCCTTGTATGCTAAAGATGCTAGTTTTACTCAATAACTTTACCTTTTTTGGCTGTGTAAATTTTTATGGCACTATTGAATCTAAATATTTATAGTTCATTCAATCTGTCACAATGAGCTTTTTTACAGACTGTATTAAAACATGTCATATGATTAACATAAAACACTGTAAAATGCCTTCTAGGAAAAATAGTACTGTAAGCTTTTTATTGAATTTTTCCAGTTCCTTTCTAGTATATTTTATGACTATTAAACACTTGAAATAAGAATTTATAGTGGAAAAGTTGGCAGGATTCCATTTAGTGAAGTTAGGACTGTAAATAGAATAGCAAGTACTTAACGAAACCAGCATTATTTAAAAATATTTATTATTTCAAAGTACTATATACTTATATATGATGCTATATATTTATATTATATATAAGATATATTTATATACATAAATATCATATATATGATAGCAACTTTTTTGTTTTTCAGCAATAAATTCACTTGATTCATTATAATTTATATATAATTAAGTATGGAATTCCAGAATTTCTATTCCTGGAGAGGACCTTAGGTATTATCTCTCAGTGCATTCATTTTACAAATGATAAATTAAGTGATGCACAATTCCAAGTAGTTAATGGCAAAGCTGGGAGAAAATTTAGGAAGCAGAGTTTCTAATTGAAACCCTCAGTGATTCCATTACTCAGTCATATACTCATGTACTCAATAGTGCCTCCTTATTTGTTTTAAATGTTAATAATTTTGTGTTCAAATTTCTCTTTGTTATTTTTCATTTATTACAATTCAGGTATGGTTACTCAGTGTTCTGAATTATTCGGTTAGAATTTGAGAAATGCTATTGGTATGTGTTAAGAACTTGTATTTATTTGCTATGTGTCTATTTAAAATTAGTAGGTATTAGACAATATTAGAGATGCTCCTACTTAAAAATAATTTACCAAAAAACTCAGAAACTAATTTTATTGATCAATTATTTATATTGTCTCATGACATGTAAAAATAAATATTTTCAAGTTAGAAATACTAATAATATGATGATTTTAAATATGGTTGTCTAGATGAATATTTTCTACTTTTGCTTTATGTTATGCTTCACTGTAAATTAAAAAAGGCATTTCCTTATTTGGGTGTTACTTGGACATACTAGTATGTTACATGTACTTTCAAAGCACTATTTGAATGAGTGAATGAATTAATGATTAAATAAAATGACTAAAAACTTGCATAAATATAACACAATCTGAGTTATCAATGGAGATATTTTTGAAGTCAACAAAATTTATCATGAAGATGAATAAACAGTATTTCATTTATGTCAGCACAATTTTTATTAGTGGATGTGTGTTTCTGAGTCATTTTTGTGGTGTAATATTGCTCAGTTTGGTGATGAGACATTCTAGATGAAGATTATTCAGGTAGTTGGCAATAAGAATTTAAATGTCGCCGGGCGCGGTGGCTCACGCCTGTAATCCCAGCACTTTGGGAGGCCGAGGCGGGTGGATCACGAGGTCGGAAGATCGAGACCATCCTGGCTAACGTGGTGAAACCCCGTCTCTACTAAAAATACAAAAAATTAGCCGGGCGAGGTGGCGGGCGCCTGTAGTCCCAGCTACTCGGAGGCTGAGGCAGGAGAATGGCGTGAACCCGGGAGGCGGAGCTTGCAGTGAGCTGAGATCCGGCCACTGCATTCCAGCCTGGGCGACAAAGCGAGACTCCGTCTCAAAAAAAAAAAAAAAAAAAAAAAAAAAAAAAAAAAAAAAGAATTTAAATGTCAAAATATGGATCAAAAGGGGATCAGGTTAAAACACTAAAAAGAAGATTTAAAATGAGATGTCCATAAGGAGCTTGGAAAAGCTCAGATGTTAATCTGATGATCTAGGAGCCCTGTGTGCCTGTCCAGGTAAGACCTGAGGAGAAGGCGCTGCTACTTTCAATATGGTTGACTTTGAGGATCTACCTAGCAAAAAGTGAGAGCTAAGACAGTGTTGTAAACTGTAGGAGTGTAGAAAGTGTTTACCAAGACACACAGAAAGGCTCTTGGGATACTAATTGTTTCCATTTGATTCCGAGATTTAAGGAAATCTCAGTCTAATCATTTACAGATCATTAACCTAACCAAACAGAGACCTCGTTGGCCACAAGCAGCAAAGACTACTGACTTACAGAATTACTTCAAGTAAATCACTACATGAACAAACAAGCACCAACAACTATAAAGAAAAATAACAGTAGGCCTGGTGGAAGGGGAGGATAGTATCTGATTTCAGGGTTGTTATTTAATATGTTCAACTTTCAACATAAAAGCTTTCAACATCATGAGATAGCCAAAAAAAAAAAAAAAAAAAAAAAAAAAAAAAGAAAGAAAGAAAGAAAAAGAAAATTATGTGGCATACAAAGTAAAAAGCAAAGCAAAGCAAAGCAGTTAAGAGGAGCTGCCCTTTGAGAAGCACAGACATTGGACTTCCCCAACAAAGACATTAAATGAACAATTATGGATACGTTAAAAAAATGAAAAAAAATCATAATAACTAACAGCAAGTATGATAATGTCTTACCAAATAGAAAGTAGCAATAAAGATACATACTATAAAAATACTAAATAGTAGTACTGTAGTTGAAAATTATAACATACAATGAAAAATTGACTAAGTTCAACAAAGAATTTGAGCTGACAAAATAATTGGTGTACTTGAAGATAAATCAGTTGATATCATCTACAATAAGAAGAAGGGAAGAAAAAAAATTCAAAAAAGTTGACAGAGCCTCTGAGACCTGCGGAACACCACCAAACATTCCAAAATAGGCATGATAGGAGTCCCAAAAAGAGTAAGGACAGAAAACATATTTAACAAAGTAATGAATCTACACATTCAAGACTCTCGACAACTTCAAATCGGATAAACTTGTAAAATCTACATCTAGATACATCATAAACATCAAAAAGCAAAGACAGTGAGAGAAACTTCAAAATTGCAAGAGTGAAGTGACTGATAACATATAAAAGCATTTTAATTTAGATTATTAACTGATTCCCTATCATATACTGTGGAGGTCATGAAGTAGTAGGGTAACATATTCACAGTTCTGGCGGCAAGGGGGAAAGACTTCAACGAAAAACTTTATAGCCAGCAAAACCGACTTTCAAAGGCAAAGGAAACAGTCAGGTGCAGTGTCTTGCTCTTATAGGCCCAGCTACTTAGGAGGCTGAAATAGGAAGATAGCTGGAGTCCAGGATTTCAATAACAGCATTGGACAACATAATAAGGCACCATCTCTTAAAAAAAGGAAATTTAAGACATTCCCATATTTAAAAGAATATTCACTAACAAAGTTCCCTTTCAAGAAATGTAAAGAGTATCTTAGATTGAAATGGAAGATTACTGGACAATAACTCAAATAAAGAACACAAGTACAGTTATCTGGGAGAGGTAAATATAAAAGATCGTACTTCTTGTTTATAATACTTCTCTTATTAGATTAAAAACAAAATTGCATAAAACAATAATTATAAAACTGTGTTGATAGGCTTATAGTATATAAAGATGTAATTTATACAACAATAATAGTTACAAGGCGGAAGGAGGGATTAGAGCTACATAAGATCACATTTTTGTGTAAGATTGACATGAAGTAAGTATTAATTTGAAAAATATTGTAATAAGTTAATTATAATTCTAAGAGTAACCACTGGCCGGGCGCGGTGGCTCAAGCCTCTAATCCCAGCACTTTGGGAGGCCGAGACGGGCGGATCACGAGGTCAGGAGATCAAGACCATCCTGGCTAACACGGTGAAACCCCGTCTCTACTAAAAAATACAAAAAAAAAAAAAAAAGCCCAAAAAACTAGCCGGGCGAGTTGAGGGGCCTCTGTAGTCCCAGCTACTCGGGAGGCTGAGACAGGAGAATGGTGTAAACCCGGGAGGCGGAGCTTGCAGTGAGCTGAGATCCGGCCACTGCACTCCAGCCTGGGCTACAGAGAGAGACTCCGTCTCAAAAAAAAAAAAAAAAAAAAAAAAAAAAAGAAGTAAAATTTTAAAATAGTAAATATCTATTCAACTCAAAAAAGGCAGTAATGGAAGAATAACGTAATATTAATACAAAGGCATAAAATGTAGAAAACAAATAGCAAAATAATAAATGAAAACAACCCAAATTTCCAGAAACTGATTAATAAACAGCGGCATGTCCATAAAAGGGAATATTACTTGAAAAGAGGAATGAAGTACTAATACATGGTACAACATGGATCAATCTTGAAGACATTATGATCAACGAAAGAAGCCAATTGAAAAAGGTCACATGTTGTATGGTTGAATTTATAGGAAATGCCCAATTTTTATCAGGGGCTGGGAAAAGGGAAGGATTGAAAGTGACTACCACTGGTTGCAGGGTATCTTTTAGGTGTCATGAAATTTTTCTGCAATTAGTACTGATGGTTGGACAATGCTGTGACTGTACTAAACCCACTGTATTGTAAATTTTGAAAGAATGGATTTTATATGTGAATTAATTAAATCCATTATAATTGATTTTATATTTGAATAGTGTGAAAAGCTCAATAAATATGTTATTTTTAAAAAAGAGAAATGTAAGCATAGAAATATAAATTTTTCAACCTTAAAACTAAATCCTAATTCTAAGGGTGAGAATGAACACAGTTTTTGACAGAAGAAAGAATGATACAAATAAAAATAAGTACCACACCACAGGTAGTAACCACAGTATTAAATAAAAAATTGCCTGCTAGGATTGAATAACCTAATTCTAATTAAATAACTTATACTTAATTCTAATTAAATAACTAATTAACTTATTCTTTTCTTGGCACTTCTCACACTATTTGGTTATATCTTTTCAAGTTATTAATTTTATTCCACCTTATACTATAGTTTTAAATATTGTTAACCACTGGTTTGTGCTCTCCAAAGAGCAAAGATTACATCAAATATGTGTTTCTACACCCACAGGTTCAATATTTTGTGTATAATACTTAATAAATATTTGTTAATAAATAAATATTGTGGTATAAATGTAGAATGAATTATTCCACATTCTTTAATTTTTAAAGATTTTTATAATTTAATTTCCATATTTTTATCAAGTCCTAAATAATCCCTGTTGGTAAGATGCAGAGAAAGCTGGAATGACTTTTAAATTATTAAATATGGAGTCAGGAGTTTTATGCATCAGATTTATGTGCTCAAACTTACAGAGACTCGAATGCTTAAGTTAAATGGCTATCAGCCCAGATATTCCTCTAGGTCTGAGTGTAATTCTGAATTAATATGGTCATGACACACAGATTTATATTAAACTAGTTTCATGATGAAATAAGGTCCAGGTGGAAGTAGTCACATTATGTCAAGAGAAGAATATTTGGATTTTTTCTCTTGCTTGCAGTTTCCAAAAGCTCTTGAAATTAAAACTGTTTAGGTTATTCTGTTATTAAGTATTACTAATGTTTTGATTTTATTGAAATCACACAGATTTTTTGATAGGCGATGTTTAATGTATCCTTAGGAACTCCTTTATTTTTCCTTAATATAAATGCATCAAACTCATGCTCTTTTTATTTTTAATTTGGGTTTCTCCGGTGTCTTCATTTCTCATTCATCTTTGTAGGTAGGGATTCCTTTTGATACTGATTTTTCTAAGATAACATAATAGCTGGATCTATATATTTACTCTAAAAATTTCATATAAATTTCCTAACAATAGCTTATTGAGCTTTTTACTTACTTAGTATTAGAATGTTGTTACTGTTTTTATATATGCACAGTTTTTAAAATGTGTTGACTTTTAAAATTAGCCTTTTGCCCACATTATATTTGTCCTCTACCATGCAGTATAAACTACCAATGAAGTAAAATTGAGTTTTAACAAAGGAATGAATGTAGTACAGATTTCCTGAGCCAGAAGATAACATAGAATAACAGTCCAATATTTACAGCTAATTTGTAAAATAGGTATTTCAATTCTGTAAGACTCTTCCTAACATTGAAATATAAGTCATTTTTCTTCTTCAAATATTTAAAAATAAACCACACATTGTCTTGAGTCCTCACTCTGGTATATGTGTACTTTAATATGCTGACTGCATCTGTGTCTGTGTGTTTTTATTTATTATTATTATTTTTTTTTTTTTCAGGGGGACATCCAGCAGTTTTTGATCACAGGTGACCCCAAGGCAGCATATGACTACTGTGAGCATTATAGTCCAGACTGTGACTCTTCAGCACCCAAGGCTGCTCAGGCTCAGGAACCTCAGATAGATGAGGTGAGGAGCACAAGACCAGAGAAGGTCTCTGTATTTCAGTGATACGGACATAGCAGTGCAGTGTGCAGTTTTTGAACTTACACTTATTTATTCCATTTTAGTTAAATTATGCTTTGTATTTTAATAGTGTTGTAATATTTCCAGGAAAAAAAGTTACTTGAATATATTTGGTACTTGTTTTCTTGCTGTTTAAGCATTTTATTACATAAATTTATTAGAAATAGTGGTGCTTCACTTGTATACTGTGTATATGCACATACTCCATTTTGGAGGGGGTGAGAAGAAAATAATTTCTAAGAGTGATATTTCGACCATTAGCATTTAAATAATTAACACAGCTTTAAGATAGAGTGACATATTTTCTGGTGTACATGCATCTCCCTAGACCTTTGGCAATTCATGCAAATGAGAAAGGGACATTAGAACTACCTTAAAGTTTTCAGGCTGTGTTCAATAATTAGAGAGTTTTTTTAAAAAAAACATTTCTCATAGGAAAATTTAAAAGCATGTGAAATGAAAGGAATTTAAGTCTCAGTTGAGAGCAAAACTGTATTTTTGGATTTTTTTTCCTCAAGACTTAGAGTGTTAAAAAGGAAGTAGAAGTTTAGAAACATCAAAATTGTTCTAAAAATGAATCAGATAGAAAGTACTTTCCTTTTAAATGTACTCGTAGGTGCCACCATTTGAGTTTTACTGTTTATAATGAGTCAAAATCTTTTATCTTATTGTTAGTTCTGCATGTGAATTAAGGTTGGATTTTACACTTTAAATGCTAGAAATATGTTTTTGACACTACTTTGCTTTTTAACGTTTAATAGTGAATTCTGTTGCAGTGATCTTTTCCATGACTTAATATTAGTTTTTGTTTAAAAAACAGGGTAAAATTTGAAGAAGCCAACAGGAAGGCAAATATGAGAGTGTAAAGATAAATTACTGGGATATTTTATTTACCTGCTTCACAGTTCTCAATTACTTCATTCTTTTTATTCTCTCATGATTCACTAAATATATTTTCCATGAATTCTGAAGTGATAGATAAAATAATTATCAGATTTTGTGTTTTTATATCTAAGAGGTTATGTGCTGACTTAAAATTTATAGCATTTACTGTACATTTTCAAGGTTGATGAGATCTGTTTTGCTCCTTTATAAAGAAAGATAAGGCATATTATTCTTTTTAGCAACAGATATGGCTCTGATTTTTGGAAGAAGGGAGGTTTGCAATCTTAATGTACCACTTTGAGGTGTTTTGTTCCCATGTTGTAATGCTATTATGTCAGGTAAGCTGTTATTTTATCAAGGTAATTTGTATCCATCTTCTTAAGTTCATTTAAAAATGAACTTGCCTTTTACCATGTTAGTTGTTGACATGTATATTTAACATTTTGTTGAGATGTCAAACTTAGTTTTACTAGAAGCATTTGATGAGAAAAACAGCACATTATAGCACAAACTGCATCACAATCTGGTTGGGTAATGCAATCATAGATTGCATTTTTACCTCTTTAAAAACTGAGTAAGTCATAATGAAAAAGTTTTTTCTTTAAGGAAGAATTAGCTTTCACTTTTTTCTCTAACTCTAAATTATGTTGATCCTTCAACAATAAGATAAACATCTATACCAGTATCAAAAGCTAATCAATCAAATTAGTAAGTAGTCCTTACAGAAATTTTAAACTATATCCATTAATATGTCATTATATGATAAAATGCATATTAATAATCTTCAGAGTTTCTATCTATATAAATTAATAATGCAATGTTAGTCGTCAATACGTAAAGAACATAAAGTGCAATATGGAGCATCAGTCATACATGTTGTACTTTATATTACTTAATTGTTCACTAATAAACTTCTGGTATTGCATGTTTATTATTCTAATTTGGATTAATAAATATGTCAATTTCTTTTATAGATCAACCCATATGCTTTTTCAGCTTATAATTTTGTCTACTTAGTATCCTCAAATAACATATCCTAATCCATTCTTAAGATTCACATTGTTATATGCTTGACACAACTTTACAACCATCACTATGGAGTAAGAGATGTATAATGTAGGCAGATTTTAATTTAATCATAATATCATCACATTTTAATTCTATTTGAAATGACACAATGCCATTTAAATAGGTGACAAGCTAATATTAAAATTATAATGAATTTGGGATTTTCTGATCAAGTGAAATTATCTTCCTGTCTTATAAAAAATTAGATGTTAAATCTACAGGATTCCTTTTGATATTCTTTCTTAAAAAAGGATGAAAACAGAAAATGAAGTGACAATCTTTTATAAAGGAATTTAGAAAACAATTAGCTTTCCAAAATGTGTTATCTTTTCACTTAATATGTATCATACATTATATTTCTCATCATATGCACAGGTTTTTACTGATGTCACCAGTTTTCTTACAAATTAAGTAAGAACAGACATGACATTTCTGGAAGATTATTTTTCCTCACCTACTCTAATTTCTGTTAGAATACCGACAAAGTTGAAATTATTCCATCACTGCATGTCTTTTTGCATATATTTGTCTGATTGATTATAACTAGTTATTTCCTCTCTACTTGTCTCAAGCCATCTTTAGAATTCCATAGTGAGGAGAGAGATTTATCTCCAAAAATATGTTATGAGGCTTTATGTAGTTGTATATATATATATTGCAATATACACTCAGCAATGTCCTGAGTATATTCATGACCACCACATGGAGGAAGCTGTGCAGATAAAGGAGAACCAGGAGTGAATAAGCTCTAAAAGAAAGATGTGCTGGCTGGGCGCAGTGGCTCATGCTTGTAATCCCAGCAATTTGGGAGGCCGAGGCCGGCGGGTCACCTGCGGTCAGGAGTTCAATGGCAGCCTGGCCAACTTAGTGAAACGCTCTCTCTAATAAAAATGTTTACACGATTAGTCGGGCATGGTGGCAGGTGCCTGTAATCCCAGCTACTCGGGAGGCTGAGTGAGGAAGGAGAATCGCTTGAACCCGGGAGGCGGAGGTTGCAGTGAGCTGAGATCGTGCCACTTGCACTCCAGCCCGGGCGACAGAGCGAGACTCCATCTCAAAAACAAAACAAAATAAAACAAAAAACAAACAAACAAAACCCAGAAAGATATGCTTTAGTGTCGAGGGCAGTTAACATGTTATTTCCTCCATTATTTCATAACCAGTCTGGTTAGTCAACATTTGGAGAGTTTAAATAAAGAACAGAATTATGAAAGTTAGAAGATAATTTGTCCTATAAGAGAAAAAAATGATATAAAATTAATTGACTACTTTGGTACAGTTCTATATATGTATATATATCTTTGAATAGCAGATTTCAATTAAAATGCATTTAAGTTGTCCAGGTTTAAAATTGGCACTTTATGCATTTACTTATGGTTTTTGTAATTCATAACTCCTCTATAAGCTACTAGAGCTTATTATTAGAAGGCACTGTGATCACTATTTTCTAAAACATTTGTGGTCAACAGTTATTTTGTTGGAAGATTAAAAGGGAATGGTTAAAATGCGAAGAGAGATCCCATTGAGACATAAATGGAATTGTATCAAATACATTACTTAAGGAATTATGTATAGATTGTCCCTGGAAAATATATATTATTTTATGTATTATTATATGTGTTATTAGATTATATTTATTATTATATATGTTTATTATTATATGTATTATTGTATTATTATGTATGTTTGCCCCTAGGCAATTATATATAAATTGCCTCTGGCATGCATATACATACATACATATATATATACACACATAATTTTTTTAGAGTTTTAACTTGTTTAGTTTACTACTTAATTTTTATGCTACATATTATTTAGTGTATTTAGTTATTTTGATTAAAATCTAAATTTAACTTATGTTTAATAATATCTATATTCTTGATTGAAAATTAAAATTTTTATAAAGATATTGAGCTTTGGATTTGAGCACATTATTTTGCTCATTATTTAATATGTATGATTGTCTTTTAACTCTCTCTATTAGGAAACGTATCTCTCCTTAATTAAAATATTTTAATAAGAAGAAATTAATATAAAATACTATTTCCAATGTGAATTTATTATGTTTTTTAAGATATCTAAGTGTTATGCCTTTTTTCGATAGAAAAAAAGGCAGCAATTTTAAATATTAAAATTATGCATTAATTATAAGCATATCTAATTTTGAATCCTTAATGTCTCACAAGGATTTTGTACTCTGTTTGATCTTAGGAAAGTCTAAAGGAAATTAGGAATTTCTTAATACATTTTAGATTTTATTTTCCCATTGGTTACAGTATTTCAAATAGAGTATATACTTATTTCATATTCTTTGTATTCCCCTTCCCTCCTCCCCTCTTTCCCATCTCTCAATAGATATGAAAATCCTTTCATACTTAGGGAGACTACTCTCAACATTTTTATTTTTAGACATGTAGCTTAATGAAAAATTCCCATTGAAATTACTGTAGAGCTCTTATAGAGAAACATTGCATAGCAATTTTTCAAATCAAAATTAATATTTGACATCTATGTTCAAGTACATAATTACTGTGTTTCAATTAACATTCCATAATTAAGAACTTGAATTATTATTCCACATTTTTTGTTTTCTTGTGATACTAATCACCATTCTGCTCATAGGAAATGTGCTTTGTCACTCCTATGTTATTATACTCTGTATAAGACAGTATAATACTTCTATGTAATGCAAAAATAACTCATCAATAACATTAATTTCTTGTCTCTTAACATTTACACTATGTAAAAGTTAAGATGGTTCTCACTTTGTGAATAGTATTTTGCCACTAACACAATTGCCTGATATTTTTTCCTTTGCAATGTAGTATGAACCAGAGGATATAATCGAATATGACTATGAGTATGGGGAAGCAGAGTATAAAGAGGCTGAAAGTGTAACAGAGGGACCCACTGTAACTGAGGAGACAATAGCACAGACGGAGGTAAAAACAAAGCAGTGCCTGTGTATGTGGTGTCCTGCTGTTCGTCATCCTGTGGTTCCTTATGTTGACTGTTCCTCAAACTTACCATAAACCTTTCATTCATCTTATTTCTCTGAACCAATAACTGTGATTTTTATTTGACAGTAGCCGTTTTGAAGAATGATGTCCATTTCACTTTTGCTTAGCCTTCCTTTCATCTATGCTCTATATTTTCCTCTTGTTTATTTATGTTTTCCATTCCATCTTTCACCACATTTTACAGAAAAAGAAATCCAATTTCAAAAAGAAGACGAGGACAGTGGCTACTAACTCAAAGGAAAAGTCCAAAAAGTTTACACCCCCCAAATCTGAAAAATTTTCATCCAAGAAGAAGAAAAGTTATCAAGCATCAGCAAAAGCCAAACTAGGGGTAAAGGTAGCAAAGAAAAAGCAATCAAGATCTATCCTAGATAAGCTGGAAGATCTCTGATCATGAGTCATAGTCTTAACCCAACTAGATAAATACTCACTTGGCTAATACTACAACCCAATTAAATCATGATTTCCATACATTTGGGATTACCTTACATGTTTACTAATTCTCTTCTGAATTTACCATTAGGCAAATATCGTTGATGATTTTCAAGAATACAACTATGGAACAATGGAAAGTTACCAGACAGAAGCTCCTAGGCGTGTTTCTGGGACAAATGAGGTAATACACATAGACAATATTAAATCACAGTCCCACTTTTTAAATGTGTAATTTATTTTGATATACTTCACTCTGGAAGAATCTATAATTTCTCAAACATCTGATGTTTTAATTCTTTTACTAAAGTAAGAGAAACAATAGCAATGGTTCACTATTACTAAAAGCAGTTCATCTGAAATCAATGTCAATTCAGGTTTTGCATGACTCTTTGCTTCATGCAGATGCTAAATCGATCAAACTGAATTGGCTGCTATTATTTTCTTAATTGCTCCTGGAATTGAGCAAGCTTTTCAACATGTTGTGACTAAGGGTATTCACAACATGTTTCTTCTGTAAGAAGAATCCTCTAAAGTGAAAATTGTATCATCAAAGGATACAATTAGAATTTTACTCCATCTGATGAATAATCATGCATTTTATGACAGTGAGCATTTTGAGAAAATGTAGTCTTAGTGGACTTAAATAACTACATTTTCAAATGTTAAGAATGTAATATTAATTCTTATAAAACTAATATATCTTAATCTTTCCATTATTTTCTATGAAAATATTTAAGTACATGTAAGTAAAAATTAATCATCCTGAATTTCATATTGTACATGCATTCTGATCATGAAGAATACAACATACAATTCAGTTTAACTTTGTTAAATATCTGGTATACATTTTGGTTTAATTTTATCAGAAAATGAATATAAGAAATGTAATTTAGTTATAAGAAAATTTATGTAAAATATCTCACAATGAGGCAAATAGATTCAATAGGCCTTTATATGAAAACACAAAATTGACAATAATAAATATTTAGAATGAGAATGCATTTTAAGTTTCTTTAACCTCAAATTAATAATTTTCAAAAAAAAATGAGTATTTTGATTCAAGATGTTTATTTACCTAACCAAATTCATCCAGCATTTTAGTGCTGAGCTATGATTATAACAATATTCTCACCCTAGATATATGCAGTCTCTGTAGACAGCATATACTCCTTATCTAAGAATCCAAAAAATTATGGTTATTGAGCATTTAATTTTAGTGAAAAATTACTAATCATTTATCTACATATTTTAATTCACAAGGTTGTGTAATACTATTATCGAATATTACTCTATCATCTAGATTTACTATGCAATAGAAAATCAGTTACTTAAAAATAAAATTTACAAATTGGCAAGATAAGCCTAAGCAATACAACAAGATCCTATCTTTACAAATAAATCAATCAATTCATTAGCTGAGCATGGTGGTGCATGCCTGTAGTCCCAGCTACATGGGAGGCTGAGGCAGGAGGATCATGTAAGCCCAGGAGTCTCAGGCTGCAGAGCGGTATGATTGTACCACTCGATTGCAGCCTGGGTGACAAAGTGAGACCCCATCTCAAAAAAATAAAAAGTAACAAGATAAATTATTTAATTTGAGCCTCATCATGGACATAATAAAACCAAATATTCACATGTTAAGTCAGATTCAGGTTTATTCTACTAGTAAGGAATTGAGAGAAAAAATGTATCAGTTTTTATCTATGTCTCTGGGGAAGTATTATTGACATAATTCTCACTTTTAAGAATTAATATTTATTCCTTACTCTTCTTGAGAATTGTACAGTGATATTTTATATTTCGTTGTCTTAAATGTTGATAGCTATCATTTATTTTATTTGATTTAAAGAACTCTTTGGTGTCATGCTACTTCCTTACATAAGAAATGCTCTGCATAATCATTGTAATGACACATCTCTATTTATACTGATACTGGTATATTGTTATTTTTTTCATGGGATGAGACTCAAACTTACATGGCTTATCCTTGTAGCAAATTTATTTCATGATGATGTTCTGTAAGATTTAAAAATTAGGCAAAGCTGCCAGGTGTGGTGGCTCACGCCTATAATCTCAACACTTTGGGAGGCCAAGGCGGGTGGATCACCTGAGGCCGGGAGTTCGAGACCAGACTAATCAATATGGAGAAAACCCGTCTCTACTAAATATACAAAATTACCCAGGCATGGTGGCGCATGCCTGTAATCCTAGCTACTCTGGAGGCTTAGGCAGGAGAGTGTCTTGAACGCAGGAGGTGGAGGTTGCCGTAAGCCGAGATTATACCATTGGACTCCAGCTAGGCAATAAGAGCAAAACTCCATCTCAAAAAAAAAAAAAAAAAAAAAAAGAAAAGAAAGAAAAAAAAATTTAACAAAGATTTAACTCCATACAATTTTTTATTGTTCAAATCTTAAACTATGAAGTTAATATGAAATTGACTAACATGTTTTTTCCAATGGAACAAGCAAATACACATGTTAATTCCATGTGAATATTTGCAGTTTATTGGAGAAAGTGCTTTGAAAGCAATATCTCTTTGTACATAGCAATGTACAAATGTATTTCTTTCAATGATACTTGAAAGACTACTTTCCAGGTGTTTAGAGTTGCTTGACTAGTAACAAAATCTCATCCCATCACATGCCATCAAACTGTAATTTAAATGCTTACCTTGCTTTACTAACAATAAACTTCATGTTCCTCAATTCCTTGCAATTTAAATTAATAGCCAAATCCAGTTGAAGAAATATTTACTGAAGAATATCTAACGGGAGAGGATTATGATTCCCAGAGGAAAAATTCTGAGGATACACTATATGAAAACAAAGAAATAGACGACAGGGACTCTGATCTTCTGGTAGATGGAGATTTAGGCGAATATGATTTTTATGAATATAAAGAATATGAAGATAAACCAACAAGGCCCCCTAATGAAGAATTTGGTCCAGGTGTACCAGCAGAAACTGATATTACAGAAACAAGCGTAAGTTGATACTATGCTCTGTGTCATTGTATGTCTTATTTATGGGATATTTTTATGTCCATGTCCATCTTAATGTCTTTTCAGGTTTAAAATGCAGGTTGAGCTTTTATGTAAATTATGAATGCCTATTACCACTAGGACACCTTCTTAGATTCTTTCACATGGGAATCTTCAGCAATTGTATTGTTGGCCACACTTTTGGAGTCATTATTTGAAAGTAAAATCTCGAATAGAATTGCATCAGAAATTTTGTCATTGATAAGATTAAAACATAGTTGTTTTTATTCTGAGTAGCAAGTCTGATTTTTAGACTGTTTCATCAAATTTAATTTGATGTCATTCCTTGATGCCTGGGAATAATCACTGACATCTATAGATGTCTTTATAAAACATGTTAATAAGAGGCAATTGTTCAATCTCATTTTAAGATTCAGTATTAATGCTTCTTATGCCTATCTTTTAAGTTTTGCCCTACTTAAGCCTTCAATAGGTCTTCATACTTAAAAATATATTTTAATAGGTTATTTTAAATGTGTTTACTTTACTAAATTGTCTTTTTAAAAACTGAAATGGCACGGTGGCTCGTGCCTGTAATCTCAGCACTTTGGGAGGCCGAGGTGGGCGGATCACGAGGTCAGGAGATCCAGACCATCCTGGCTAACACGGTGAAACCCCGTTTCTACTAAAAATACAAAAAATTAGCCACGCGTGGTGGCGGGCATCTGCAGTCCCAGCTACTCGGGAGGCTGAGGCAGGAGAATGGCGTGAACCCGGGAGGCAGGGCTTGAAGTGAGCCGAGATCGCGCCACTGCACTCCAGCCTGGGCGACAGAGTGAGACTCCGTCTCCAAAAAAGAAAGAAAGAAAAAAAAAAAAAAAAAGGAAGAAGAAGAAGAAAAGAAATAAAGAAAAGAAATGACCTTACAGACATTCAGGCTGTTTTGAATATTTCATTCAACAGATAAATGGCCATGGTGCATATGGAGAGAAAGGACAGAAAGGAGAACCAGCAGTGGTTGAGCCTGTAAGTAGGGGTGTGAATGCACTTTAAAGGTTGGTAAAATTGCTTAGGAGCCACTATTATGTTAAATTATTATGTATATTCATGTATTACCAAGATTACCAATGATAATCTTGATGTCCAGATGTTTGCAATTCACCACAAATAAGTAAGTTAGTAAGGTCTTGTCTAGACAGGAGAATTTCAATAAAACAAAACATAGAGCTGCAGAATTTCAGAATTTGAAAGTAGCTGAAATTTATCTTGTCTAATTCTCTCATTGTAAAGCTAAAGAACCAGAGATCTAAAGGACTTAAGTAATTTTCTTGAGGTTTCAAATGTTTGATCAATCAGATATAATAGGACTTTCAGCTTTCCTGCTTTCCAAGTCAATGATATTTTTATCTAATCTCTATGACTTCACATTATTTGAAATATATGACACACTTATTTGTTACATATCCAAATTGTGTCATATGATATTATAAAATTTGTTTACTTCCTTTTCATCTACAGAAGAATCTCTAATTCATTCCAAATTACTTTTTTAAAATTTGTATAAATATTTTTATTAATAATAATATTGCTAAGGAATAAATTCTTACTTGGAAGGAGTTTTACCATTGTTTCCTGCTAATAAATAACTCGGAAAAACTAATGTATTAGAACTGAAGGTAGAACAACATAAAAATCATTTCAGAAACTGTAAGGACATAAAAGTTCCAAAAAATAATAATAAAAGAAAGAGAAATGATAAAGAATAAAAAGACTCAGTTTTAAGGACCTTGTTGGCCATCTACTCATTACTCCAAAATCATGCAACATGCTCACAAAAACGTTGAAAATATTTCTTTCAGAATGAATCCGTCCTTATTATAAACATTTTTAACCCCCTTTTTAAATAACATTACAGCTTTTCAGTAGTCCAAAGATGGAGTGGAATGATAAATGTTTTAGAACTGAGTTCTTATTCTGAATAGCTCTTTATTCCTTTGCTTATATCATATTTATCCATTTTCCTTTTTCTTGGAATTTTCTGTAATTTTCCTGAATTAAACTGCTTATTTTCCATTCATTCATTTACACAGCATATATTTACTAAGTTTCTGTTTTGTGCCAGGTATTATTCTGTGGGCTACAAACAAACAAAAAACAAAAACAAAACCTTGGTAGAGTGTTTTGTCTGTACTCTTCTTGGAAGCACTTAGTATATTCTCCTTTGTAATATTATTCATCTAAATATCCATTTCCACTCCACTTAATTCACACATTCTCTGAGGACACAGGCTATATCTTCTATCATTTTGAATTTCTTTCCTTCCCTGTGCAAAAACATTTGTAATTAATTTAAATGGTATGAATAGATAATTCACTATTTAATATGCAATGATATAGTGTTCTCTTATATTCATGTAATTAAGAGGTGGGGGGTTATATTTCCCTAGTGGAGATGTTCTCTTTTCTTATTACAGGGCATGCTTGTCGAAGGACCACCAGGACCAGCAGGACCTGCAGTATGTAAATGTTTTAAGAGTATTTTTGTCTATTTAAAGTAATCATACATAAGATTTCTATTAATTACCGAATGAGAACATTTTAGACTAATTAGAATGTTGAACTATAGAGAAAAACATTTGTTCAGAGGAGCTGGTGCCTTTGAACTGCCTTCTGATTTGTCTATCCAAGTAATACTCTAAATTTTGTTTTAAATAATTTTGTTGCTTAAATGATCTGCATCTTCTCAACTCACTTTCATCTTTCTACTGAAATATATAAAAGTAAAGAAGAGTCATCCTTATTTTCATTGCAGAGGTATAATTATATCTCAACAAATGAAATTACGACTTCTAGGTAGAATGTAGCTGCCTTATCTATACCTCTGTGTGGAGTAATTATCAGATTCCATTGTGGTTTCCTGATAAGGCTGTTGTTGCTCAATGTGTTTATTCTCGGGTGATTGCACTGATAAGACCCTGTAATAAATCCTCTGTCTTTTGTGGAATTAAACTCTTGTCATCTGAAATAATATATGATACTGATGCATTTAAATATGTTTACCCATAAAAGGAAACATATAATTGCCTCTAACCTAAAAGATTTCTACATGTTCAACTTGGCTATCAAATTTTTGAGTTCTAATTTTATGAGTGTTCCGTTTCTTCAGTTAGAACTGGGACCAAATATGACCTTAGAGACTTTACATTGGCATATTCTTCTTTCCTGTTTTTCCTTGGAATGTTTGCCTCCACTCTGAGAGCAGCTGAACTAGCTACAAATTGGTTTCTATATGTTGTCTTTTCACAGGCAGATAAATAGGGCAACTGTTTAGAAGACTAGTGTATATTTATAAAATATAAATGAACTCTTCGACAGGACTAGGGTGAATTCGTCTGAATCTTAATGAGATTAGGAATCTGATTCAGATACGTTTTGTTTCTCTATAGGGTATTATGGGTCCTCCAGGTCTACAAGGCCCCACTGGACCCCCTGGTGACCCGGGCGATAGGGTAAGTGAATGGACATGACATCTCATTACAAATGCATGTCATACAGACAAAAATAATTAAAATGTATTCTACAAGCTTAACATGTTATTCTTCCTGTGTGTGGGTGGGGTAAAGGCAGCATGAATTCAGTGCTGCACAACATTTTAGTTGACTTTTTAAAAATTATTTTAAAGTGAGGATAAAAAATGTGCATTTATCTATGGCATAATTAATATCAAACTTTTATTTTCAGCCAATATCCCTGATGATATGAACTCATGACATTAGGGATTCTGGTATTCAAATTTGAATTCCAGACATATTTTTCCAGGTATTCCCATTTATATTTAGTTGGATGCTGATAGAATGAGTTAATAAATCTAAATTCCACTTTGAAGATCAAATGCTGGGTTACATGCTGAACTATCTCATTTGTGTTAAGTCTCTTCAAACTCTTCTCATACAATACCCTTCCCTTTTTTCCCTGCATCCTTGAGTAGCCAATAACTGTACATTTTTTTTCTTTTGTTCTTTAGAGGATCAGAGATGCAAATAATTTATACTTTTCATATAATTACAATTTAAAGAATGTAAAAACTTTTTAATTTAAATGTAATGGAGGAAGATTTTTAAATATTTCAGAAATTCTGGCCTGAGTGACAGATATTTAAGGTCAGAGGACATAAGAAGTATATTGTGCAAAGATTATGAAACATTTTATTTAAAATAAAGTTCACAAGGTTAGTTCTTACATGCTCTGCTTACTTAATTTGATATATCCAGTTTCTTGGAGATATTTATTTGTAATAGTCATTTTAGTTAATATTTTTAAATCCCACCATGTTTTCATGAGACATTTTTGGATTCTGTAATTTACTGGCCTTAAACTCTATATCAGGTGATAAATTCATCTCTTTACACTGTGCCTTATGAATACAAACATATAAATGATCGAAAAATGTAGGAAATATTTTAGTAAATAGGAAGTTATACAATTCAAGCTAGATTTGTTAGGATTTGAAACAATTATTTCTTTATAGAAGCCATTATTTGAACTTACTTTAATAGTTCCTTGAAGCCTGTAGAGAATCTATTGAAATAATATCCTAAATAAAATATAATTTTGCCAATATAGAATCAATGTTAACAGTTTTCTAAGAGTTAAGTTTTTGTAAGAAATTCACATGTGAAAAGTGCTGCTGCTTTTTTTTTTTTTTTTTTTTTATTGGATGAACGCTTTGAGTTACAGCATTTTGTATCCAGTTATTTATTAATTTTTGAATTTGCTTGCTTCCCTGCCAAATATGATAGGGCTACGTAGAAGTGTCTCCTTATATTGAAAGCTTATGGACATATACCTTGTATCTATTTGTCACATACTTAAGAACAGATGTATATATTACATATTTAATATTTTCTATATTCACATCCATATCTTAGATTTCTAGACAGCATTGTCACACCTACACACATACACACACTGAGTATATTTCATCAGTAAACATTTAAAATAAATTGGTGATAGTATCTATGATTAACATTAGCATGCTAAAATTAGCCATTATCTATGTTAAAAAATATCTCTCTTGAAGATAGTATCTATTGTCTATTAAAAATAGTATGTAGATAAGTATTCTACTAAATAAATACTATTTATGTAGCTGTTAAAGAATACTAAAATATACCTTGAACCTAGTAATTTTTAAATAAAACTTTCATTATCTACTTAAATCTGTTTTTGTCTAACTATAAGAACCAGGCTTACTACTTGTTTTCTCATATTACTTTCCCCCAAAATATATGTGAACTCTTCATTTTACACAGTTTTAGGCTGCAAACAAAGTTTGAGCAAAATTTATATCTTAATTGGATTATATACTAATAACCAAATATTATTAAAATCATCTAAAACTAGTGCAACAGAATAGAATTTTGTCTAGGTATACTTACTAAAAACGGATTAAATAAGATGGAAAGGGCAAATGCAAATTAGATACAGTAGACCTATGTTATAAGTTATTCTAGTTCTAGTAAATATTATTATTTTGATATTTATTTATTTTGGTTATTTCATTTATTTTCTTAGGGTCCCCCAGGACGTCCTGGCTTACCAGGGGCTGATGGTCTACCTGGTCCTCCTGGTACTATGTTGATGTTACCGGTATGTTCTTTTTTATGTTATAGAAATGACTTGATATTTTGTCATCTTTTTTCTAAAGATTATTGTTCAACCACATTGAAGAGCAATCAGCTAAAAACCATTGTATGAGGTAGAAATACTTGAAATTAAGCAGCATTTGGAAATTCAGGGAAATTTCACAAAACAAAATTCTGATAAGTATCAATTTCTGATTTAAAATTAAGAATTCCTTATTTGATTACACTCTTAGAAAAAGAGTTTTTAATAGTATTTCCAATTGTGGTTTATCCTGAGTCACATTATTAACATGTTTTTATACGTTATTTAACATAGCATTAATATACTATTTACCATCTATTATCTATATAGTCATAAGTAGTATTTATTTGTAGTGTTATTATTCATTGCTCAAAAATTATTTGCTTTACTGTAAGATTCCTTTGTAAAGTTTTTGCTGCCCTGGCGTTTTGGGGAAAAAATGTGTATTTTATTTATCAATTTCAATGTCATGAACAAAGTTTCAAGAAATAATTACTTAGAATGAAAAATTGATTTGTACTGCATTTTGAGTTAAAATGGAGCAAATTTTATAGAGGAATATTACAGAAGATCTGTTTTATAACTTAAGTACTTAAGAATAGGTGAACAAAATAAATAAATCACAAGGAAAATTTCCTGTGTATTAATGGATATTCCAAAAATTTTGACAAACCAAATAGAGATTGAGCTGTAACCGTCACTGAACTTGGTATATTTGGAATTTTATACAAATTAATCAATAAAACTTTTTAAGCATTTGTGCTTAAAAAGTCACAATTATTTATTCCAGAGGTATAGAAATTATAGCATTTAAAATTGAAACAGTTTCTAGTTTCTTCTTCTACAACCGGTAACCTGTAGTGTAAAGAACTTCCATAAGAGAGAGTAAAAACAAAACAAACTAGATCTCATGATTCATTATGGATTTACTTTGTAATTTTGTAAAATCCCACCATTTTAAGTGTTTTTTATCTAATGATCAAAGCACATAATTCAACATGTTTGACAAAGCTGATTTTGAATTTCTTAATGTTATGTCTTCCAAGTTCCGTTATGGTGGTGATGGTTCCAAAGGACCAACCATCTCTGCTCAGGAAGCTCAGGCTCAAGCTATTCTTCAGCAGGCTCGGGTAAGAAAGGATGAACTTGCATTTCCACAAGATGACTGACTCTGTGTCAAGTATATATGTTTGTACATATGGAAGATGCTACCATTATTAATAGAATATTTACTTCTGAATAGTGTATTGAACTTACTTGGAAAACTGCTAAAATTATATTTACTTTTCTAGTAGTAATGTTTATTAATTGAAAATTATAGTTAGGTAGCTGATCCTAATTGGCAATTATATAATTGCCATTATATAATTCTAGCAATCTTCCACCATAACACACAGGATTTCTAATTTTTTTTCCCAAGAGTATTGATATATTTACACCTAGTGCACCTTATCTATCACATCCAGTTTTACTTTGCTAACTCATAAGTCAATGATTAGTTATAATTAAGAGAATAAAATTTGAAACACATTTGTTCTTAATTTTCTGGATTATCTAAGATATCAAGAGTAACACAGAAAATTAAATTTCTTGGAGATCATATATAAGAAAGGAACCTTCACATTTCTTACCAACCCTAATCTTTATAATCTGTAATGTTTTTAAAATTGCAGTTTATGATTTTTTTTTAGTTTAAAGCTTCCACTACTTGTAGACTTATAAAATATAGAAGTACATTTATGGTTTTTAATTAGTTTCATTGAAATTAGAATATACACAAGAAAGTCAAAAGGATAGACCAGGGAGGAATTGGAATTCGTATAACATTTTTTTATTCATAGTATTGGTTTTCTTTTTCTTTTTTTTTTTTTGAGATGGAGTCTCACTCTGTTGCCCAGGCTGGAGTGCAGTGGCTGGATATCAGCTCACTGCAAGCTCTGCCTCCCGGGTTCACGCCATTCTCCTGCCTCAGCCTCCCGAGTAGCTGGGACTGCAGGCGCCCGCCACCTCGCCCGGCTAGTTTTTTGTATTTTTTAGTAGAGACGGGGTTTCACCGTGTTAGCCAGGATGGTCTCGATCTCCTAACCTCGTGATCTGCCCGTCTCGGCCTCCCAAAGTGCTGGGATTACAGGCTTGAGCCACCGCGCCCGGCCAAATAGTATTGGTTTTCTTTTTGAGGAATAAGGAAATAAAGGATTTATGATTGGTATGGATATGGTTACCTACTTTCTAACCAATATAAATCACTTTTGTGATAAAATTTTTATTCATAATGATGATGAATTTATGCATGTATTAAAATATCTGAAAACATGAGTGAAAATTCTAATTCATCCTCAATATTTGTTTATGTCTTTCCTAAGTCTATTAATCTGAAAATACATCATTATTTGGTTTCATCATGTTTAAAGATAATGAAAAATTAAAATATTTGTTTATTAGATTTTGGCATAATGCAAATCTAAAATTATTTAATATAATTTACTAAAGATTTCTACAACTTATTTTATAAAATATATTATTTTGAACAATTTTAAGGTGATTATTTGAACTTAAATATTTTATGAGGTTATTGAATTCCTCATTTTATTAGCCCTCTTCACCTACTTGAAAAATAGGTAGCAAGCATTATAATTCAATTTTTCAGATATTTAATCTCAAGGATTAAGAAGTATATTGTCAAAAATCTCATGGTGAGTCAGTAGTGACTTTGAAGATCCTACTGTTTTCATCTCGTGCACTTTTCTAATATAATTTTGCATTTATTTCTGTTGTGGTATTATTTTTGATATCTTTGTGATAAATCTAAGTGTTCATCTCTTCAGCTCTCTAATATTCAAAAGTAGCACACAATACTAATTTAACATCTATCAAATTTTTATCTTTTGTACTGTATGTGTTCGAACTTTTCAAGTATGCTAATTTCACATTTCTAATATTCAGTGTAACAATAGTGCATGTAATCAGTTTATTATGCCTATGATTATACAAAATAAACATTCTTCTATAGCATTATATTTGAGATTTGTTAAAAGGCACATATTATCATAACACTTCCTGACCAGTTTTGTTTGATGGTGTCTGGCTTTAGTTAAAATTTTTCCTAAATTATTGCTAAAATAATTTTTATCTAAAGTCTCTCAAATTGTGCCTACACATTTAAGAGAAAAAGGCTATGCATTATTCTTGAGTAAATTCAGAATAGTAAATTATCAGATACTAGTTGTTCTAAAATCTAGTTTAACTTTTATTTTTGATTAAATCATAGCAATATATATTACAAGATTTTATATGTTAAAAAGTTTTCAAAATGTCTGATATTTACCTCTTTTGTCATTCTAGAAATTTGCAGTTCTTCAGTAACCCGACACTCTTTCTAGCATGTAGCTATTAAATCTGTGTTGATCACGTGTTACTTAAGGGTAGCTTGTGCATATTCATCTTGTACTTTAATTTGCTCTTCCAGGAGAATATTACTGAATTTGACATATTTTGTTTTTTAGATTGCTCTGAGAGGCCCACCTGGCCCAATGGGTCTAACTGGAAGACCAGGTCCTGTGGTAGGTTACCCCAACAAAGATAATATATGTTAAAATTTTCAAATTAGCAGTTCCCTGTGCAACTTCTTCCAGGAATTGTGCATATCTCTGGTTGGTGACAATAGTGTATGTTTTCATGCTTGCTGTTGTTTCCATTAAAATAAAAATCCTTCTCAATTCAGTTTTCAGTACATTTTGATCAAAAGGTCTCAGTAAAAAAATTTAAATTGAATAAATAAAATAAAACTGTAATTGAGTCATATCCAAATATTAATTTCTTAAACGATTAGTATCATTCATTTGCCTAACATTCAGTTTCCAAAATGATATTTTACATTAAATCCTTGAGACTTAATTTTATATTAAACAAAATGTTTGTTAAAAAAGAAAAATATATTTGAGGCCAGTGAAAATTATGACAAAATCTTTGGACAAGCAAGATACTTTTTTAAACTGCAGGTTGTCTCAGTATTCCACAAGATGCTTCAGATATTAGAGAGAGTATTTTCTGTTGTAGAAACTCTTGGAAATAACAAAATATTATTTTTTTCTTACTAGCATGATAGCAAGCTAAGATATTTCAAATATTTTTGTCTAAAAAAATCTTCAAAGACACTAGAATATACTAATGTTAAGTGGTGTAGCAGTTCACAGGATTCAAACCAGGATTCTCATTAATTTTAGAATAGATGGATACAAAATTTATATTTTAAATATTTGCTTTTTAGTATAATTTTTTTCTACTGTGCTTTCATATGCTCTTACAGACTTTCAAAATATTTTATGAAAATAAATCTTTTTACAGAATGTATTATTCTGAAAGTTAAAATCTGTATTGTACATACTAGACACAGCAAAACTATTGTATTCAAATTTAAATCAAGTGCTTAGTCTTCTAATTATTTAATCTATTTTACTGGTTATATTAGGGTGATAGTTTTTCTTCATGTATTTTATTCAAGATTTTATTGTGTAGATTTCCTTATATTTATATTTACCATAATTTAGTCAAAATTTTACATTTATTTTGCAGGAATATACAGTCAATCATATAAGCTCAGGTGGAACATATATTCTGATAATATGTTTCATAGAATTTAAATTATATAATTTAACACATTATTAAATATCATGTATTTTATCATACTTTGCCTTTCCAAAATACAGTAATATGGCAAATTCTATATCACTTAATAAATGAAATAGAGTTAATTTTTAATTATTTGTTAATGACTCAAATTTACATAACAGGAAAGTAAGTAGTATGTTAGTGTATTATAAAATTTGGGGTCAGAAGAATTAACCTAGGTATTTTATTAAAAATAAAAATTTCTGAGACTCTGAACTTAAGACTCTAATGTTGTAGATTCAGAATTAGAACCAGCACTGTAATTTTAATACATGCACCAGATTGATTCCTATGGGCAAACATGTTTGAGAAACAGTGCCATATATGATTTAATTTACAAATATCAGGCCGGGCATGGTGGCTCGCGCCTGTAATCCCAGCACTTTGGGAGGCCAAGGCAGGCGGATCACCTGAGGTTGGGAGTTCGCTACCAGCCTGACCAACATGGTGAAACCCCGTCTCTACTAAAAGTAGAAAATTAGCCGGGTGTGGTGGTGCATGCCTGTAATCCCAGCTACTCGGGAGGCTGAGGCAGGAGAATCGCTTGAACCCAGGATGTGGAGGTTGCTGTGAGCTGAGATCATGTCACTGCACTCCAGTCTTGGCGACAGAGCTAGACTCCATCTCAAAAAAAAAAAAACCACATATCAGTCCTAGGATATCTAAAACTCTATTATCCAAAGAAATTTCATTACTTACCTTGAAAAACACAAGGAAATGGATCCATAGAGGCTAATGGCAGCAATGAGCAGAAATAAGGGAGGCACATTAGCGGTTCTTGTTTTCATTAAACAACCATTAAGGGCCAGCCTATTTTCCATAGCCTGTTGGCAAAGAGAAAATATTGACAACCATATACACATTCTCAATGTCATAGCCCAAATTGATTAATTTTATCTACTTATCTCTTTGGTATGAAAGTTTCAGCTTCCTTAATTATTGAAGGTAGGTATTGAGAGAAAAAAAATCGTATCGTTCCTTTTTACCATTTACTCTATTATACTTTGTTTCGAAACATGCAAATTTGATGTTTGCATCAAAATGTTAAATTGTTAGTCTTCCAAATATCTTTTAACTCTATAGTCTAAAAAAGTATTCACTAGATTAAGATTTAGAAAAGAAAGTTCTACATCAATATTTTGACATTTGTGCATTTTTCCTATGAAAAATTATTTTAACCACTTGTTTACATCCAGTTGCCTTTATAGACAAATGGAGGACTGTATCATAAAACATGCAGGAAGTATAGAAAAAATTTTTCTCTATTATTTTATTGTCAATGACTGTGTGACATTTTTTAGAATAAATGTTGGAGCAAAATAATTATAATCTGTTGAGTAGGTAGTGCTTATATAGAGAGAATGTAAAACAGTCAATTAATTAAAAATAGTCTGTTCTATAATTGCATTCAATTCAGTGATTAATAATCTGACTTAATGTGGAACCTCAGTTTTTCTCTTGCAGAAGTTTGTTTGCAATAATTCTTTATTAGAAGCTTGAAAGTCATTATTCTTTTAATTTTAAAGATTAGAAAATTCATGTTACTTGACTTTTTGTATTTCGTAGACATCATGTTAATACTTCTTTTACTTTGGAGTCACCAGGAGTCTATAGATTGCTGACATGTTCAGATTTAGCATAATTTTAATCTTTGTCATACTTTATACAATGTGGTATTTAATGGAATGTGTATGGATTTAAATAAATTAGAATCTTTTAGAACACACAGTGTTTCAACATGAAGTGACTATAATCACCATGTTTATTTTTAATGTTCTGAAGTTTTTTGGGGATACATGTTGCCTAGTGTTTAATTTTAAAACTCACAACTTGTTTATAAAGCAATTTTATGGTTTATTTATTTTATTTTATGTGCCAGGTTGTTGTTGCACCTTTTTATTTTTTATTTATTTTTATTTATTTTTTTATTTTGAGATGGAGTTTCACTCTTGTCACCCAGGCTGGGATGCAGTGGTGTGATCTTGGCTCTTTGCAAGCTCTGCCTCCCCGTTTCAAGCGATTCTGCCTTAGCCTCCTGAGTAGCTGGGATTACGGGCACCTGACGCCATGTCCACCTAAATTTTGTATTTTTAGTAAAGACAGTTTCGCTATGTTGGCCAGGCTGGTCTCGACCTCCTGACATCAGGTGATTCACCTGCCTTGGCCTCCCAAAGTTCTGGGATTACAGGCTTGAGCCACCATGTCTGCTCACCTTAATTACGTAAATGCATTTAAGATATATTTGTTATACAGACTTATTCTCATTGGAAAAAAGCATACCAACCTGGGAAAAATGTGTTAACACTATTTCAGGGCAATTATAATAGTATCAATAACACCAGGTTCTTGCCATTTTGTTATTATACAATTCAGAGTCTAAAAAATATCTGAATATAAAAGCAGTAACATTTTGTCAATGTTAATCCTAATAGTATAAATGGATTAAATGTATATCTGATTTGGTAATAATGGGTTACTCTACTACTACATCACAGAGTAGTGATAAATAATGCTTTGTGTATCATCCTATGAGTTCTTATAGTGCACACACAAAAGACAATTTCAATGTGATTTCATGACTTTAGCTTCTGTGCAGTGGTACATAAAATATAGACCTTTATTGCTCACAAATTGGAATGTAATCAATATATTGAGAAGAGATATACTTCAATGCAAGTGCTGGAGAATTTTACTGTGTTAATAAGATAATGCTAATATGATTAAATATATTTTGAATAATGTTTAATTATTTCAAGTGCAATTGGCAGGATAAAAGTAGTTATGAAATTGCTAAATTAAGTGAAATATCTTCACTTTTTTCTATAGGGGGGGCCTGGTTCAGCTGGGGCCAAAGGTGAGAGTGGCGATCCAGGTCCTCAGGTAAGAAATCAAAATTTGTCTTTTTATTCTTGACTGGCTTCCTTGATACAGCATAATTCCTTTGAGAATGCATCAATAGTTCATTCTTTTTTGTTGATGTTGTTCCTCTATTAAGGTATGAGAGTTTATTTTGAAATTAAAAAAATCAGAGAAAACTGATTATGATATTTGGGTGATTCAAGATATAGTAGCCTTCTTTTTTATGTTTGGTTAACTTTGCCATTGAAAGGATGGAAAATGCTTAACTGGGAATCGTGTAAAAAACTGATATTAGACTATATGAAAATGTAGGGGGTGTATTCTTTCCCAAAGTTTGTGAACTTTTTGCTCAACATTTTCTTTTTATAAAATAGATGAATCTGAAAACATACTGCAGGAATTGTTTAGGATTTTAGTTTTCCTTGACTCCTTTAATCCAAAAAGAGAAATGTATTATCAAAGGAAGGATTATTTACACTAAAAACTAAAAAGTATTTGTACTGTTATTTTTGGCCCATGCCTTGGGACTGGAGTTCAGACTACAGTGTTCTCATTACAAAGCTACATACTCTTCAACCTGTAGACCATCTTTTTTTTTTTTTTTCCAAGACAGAGTCTTGCTTTGCTCTGTTACCCAGGCTGCAGTGTGCAGTGGCATGATCTTGGCTCACTGCAACCTTTGCCTCCTGGGTTCAAAGGATCCTCCTACTTTAGCCTCCCAAGTAGCTGGGACTACAGTCATATGCCACCATGCTGGGCAAATTTTTTATATTTTTTCTAGAGTTGGAGTTTCAGCATGTTGCCCAGTCTGGTCTCAAACTCCTGAGCTCAAGCAATCTGACCTCCTGGGCCTCCCAGAGTGCTTGTATTATAGGAATGATTCACCATGCAGGGCCTTTAGACAGTCTTGATTTTTTATTTCTAGAATGAACATTTCACAGTGATTATAAAAATTATTTAAATTTTCAAATGTGGGTTTCATTATTTTCTGCTATGTTTATTATGTGCATATTGTTTTAATTAACTTTAAATAGCATATATAGTTAGTTAAATATGAAGGCCTATGTAACATTTATAGTGGAACTACATTTGACCTATTATTAGCTGTATAATTGCACTTTAAAACATATATATCGATCCCCATGAAAAGTATATATTGACACATTGATGGTATACTGCTACTGAAGAAAAAGATAATGAGAATTTTAAACCTTTAATCTGACATAGTATAGTGCCAGTCAATAATTTGCTTCAGGGATTGCCAAATTGTCCTCCAAATTTTTGTAGCTGATTGAAAGAGAGGTGTACCAGGGACCGTGCTGAATTCTAGGAGTATAGTGGGGAAAATTGATTAAAGACTTTAGCTGTTCACAATCTAAATGGGAGATTCAAACATGAGAAAAGACCATTATAATCCAACATTATAAGTGCAATAAAAGGAGAAATATCTAGTAAAGAACATACAACAAATGAGAGAAAGATGAAAGAAAGGGGATCGGTAAGAGAAGAGAAATGGAATGGATAGTTAAGAGTGTGTTCCATCAAGGGAAATATAAAACCCCAAGGTTTTGAGAATAAAATGTGTAATTATTTCTTTTATTTAAATGTAACCTCATGTCTACATATATAGTTAGTAAGTGGTATTTTTTTTGTAAGAAGCCATTTAGAAAAAATAGGTATTTATTTGATAGAAACCTTTTGTCTTCTGCTTTATTTGAACTTTTACGTGGAAATAATTTTCTTGTGTTTGAATGATTAAGTTAAAGCTAAGAGGACACTAGTTTCTGACACCATCTCTCTTGATGCTATTGAGTTTGTTGATCAAGAATTCTATAATATGGTTTAATTATGATGTTTTGATACAGGGCCCTCGAGGCGTCCAGGGTCCCCCTGGTCCAACGGGAAAACCTGGAAAAAGGGTATGGCTTATTTTCGTTGTGCATTTTGAAGACAACTGCCATGATCATTAGTTTTATTTATTTATTTATTTATTTTCCTTACCTACTAGTAATAAGAGTCACTTTGCTTAATCATGCTGTTGGCATTATCAGGGTCGTCCAGGTGCAGATGGAGGAAGAGGAATGCCAGGAGAACCTGGGTCAAAGGTCAGGAGCTCACATATTTTTATATTCACATCCTGTGTGTCAGTTCACCACATAAAATTTTATATTTAAAAATCTATTTTCTGAATCTGAGAGAATATTTCACATTTAATGGAAAGACTGGAATTGTGATGATGATGATGATGATGATGATGGTTTTACAGGGAGATCGAGGGTTTGATGGACTTCCAGGTCTGCCAGGTGACAAAGGTCACAGGGTAAGATACATCTATTCCTTTTTTTTTCCAGGGAATGTTACGAAATATTTTAGAATTGATAACAATTTGGGAAATCAGAAAAAGAAGAAAAATTAATTTTAACATTTGTGAATCGACTTAATAATAATGTAATAGGTACTAGGAGGAAAATAGGTAAAATTACACATGTGGTATCAGTGTAAGTTCTTTGAATATTTTTAGACATTATAATATTTCTTTTTTGCAAGCATAAATTGAATCAGAATGTTTATATACAGGTACCTGGAAAATATAAACAGAAGAGCAATGTGGATATTTAATTTTACCTCTAATTTTTAAATAATTTTCTCAACTTTTTCATTACTTTTTGTCTGTGGACATATACTCAGAAGAAGACATCTGTAGGTAGTTTGTCATTAACACAGTAATATACTAGGCACTATATTATTTTTTGGTCATGATAAAAGCTTTCAGTACAAGTCAAGAACTTGTAATTTGTGAAGGCTAAATAAACCGTGATCCTGAACAGTATTCCAGCAGATAATTTTAGTAGGAAATTATGAAGACTGTCTCTCAAAAATAGATCAGCTTTAGATCCTCATATCTTTCTTTACCAGCATTAATAATGAGGCTAAGATAAGTTTTAAGAAAATTGGAGAAGAAAAAAATAGTGAAAGAAAAGAAAACCCTGTGGGCCGGGCGCGGTGGCTCAAGCCTGTAATCCCAGCACTTTGGGAGGCCGAGGCGGGTGGATCACGAGGTCAGGAGATCGAGACTATCCTGGCTAACACGGTGAAACCCCGTCTCTACTAAAAATACAAAAAATTAGCCGGGCGTGGTAGCGGGCGCCTGTAGTCCCAGCTACTTGGGAGGCTGAGGCGGGAGAATGGCGTGAACCAAGGGGGCGGAGCTTGCAGTGAGCCGAGATCGTGCCACTGCACTCCAGCCTGGGAGACACAGCGAGACTCCGTCTCAAAAAAAAAAAAAAAAAAAAAAAAAAAAAGAAAACCCTGTGAATGTCTGACAGAACATATAGTGTGTGTCTAACATCTTAAGATCAAGATCTACTTTTATCCATTTTAAAAAAGACCAAATTTCTTTCGTCACCTGAGTTATGCTGATTTAATATGAATTATTTAGAAGTAGAAAATATTTAAGTCAAAGTCACCAAAGTATATCCATATTTAATACAATCATCAGCAAAATAAGTTTCTAAATAATTTATCTCAAAATAATTAAATGTCTGAAAACTATTTAAGATACTTATTTTTACATAAAACTTTTGTATTGAAAATTAACAGAACAATATTATAATTATAAAATATTATTAGCATACTAAACATGTAAAGCCAGTTAAAGTTGTTAAATTATAATTTATCTGCAAAATGTTTTGAGGACAGTAAATAAAGCATATGTTTTCCCTGTCAAATGTCCTGTTTTATTTGGTTTAGATAGCTACCTGATAGACTGGTAAACATTCTACTTATTTCCATATGTTAATCATATTTGTATTGATTTAACAGGGTGAACGAGGTCCACAAGGTCCTCCAGGTCCTCCTGGTGATGATGGAATGAGGGTATATTAATACTTATTTTCATTTCTTTAAGAAATATTTAAAATTAAAACATAATATAACAAAATCATGTTGAAATGATACATTGTCTAAATGTTCTATATTCTCATTAATTTCGTCAATGACAGGGAGAAGATGGAGAAATTGGACCAAGAGGTCTTCCAGGTGAAGCTGTAAGCAACTTACTTTTTATTTTTAGTAATATCTCTATTTTTTAGGACTAGTGACTGGTGTTACACATATAAAAACAATGATAAACTCAGAAAAATAATGCAGTCTTAGCTCAGCTAACCAGATAATTGCCATGTGAAAAAAATGAAAAAGGATATATAGAGGTCTTCTTTTGTTACAGAGAAAATCTTAGACAATTGAGGGAAAAATCTCTGGAATGTAACATATTTCCAGCCAAAAATGTTACCTTACCTAGTTTTTGTTGCTGTTTCTTTGTTTTGTTTTTTGTCCTGTAATCAGTAGCTCCAAAATTTATGTACTGAGAAGAAATGAATCCTATTACCAGAAAAAAAAAATAATATGTCACTTGGAATATACCAGACATATGGATTATATCACTTTTCTCCATCAAATATTACAAATGAGGAAACTGATCTGGGAATGTTTACTTGAAGCTAGCTAACAAAATAACTAAACTAGAAACAGGCCTCCTAATTTTGGTTTGAAATTCCTACATTCTACCTTGTACCACATTTTAGATCCTTGACAAGTAAATTCAAGCAAATGGGGGAGAAAGTAGATTATTTTATTGACTTTTCTAAAGAAGGAAAAGAAGGTGAGCAGGTGCAGGAGGCGAGAAAAGAAGAGAAGGAGAAATCAAGTGTAAACAAAAATAATTTAAGGAATCTCTCAAAGATGGTTTCTGTAATCTGCATATATAGCTACACAGCTGGTCGTTTTCTTTTCTCAGTGAATGCTATCTTAAGATGAAATTTACCTAAATGTACAATAAATGAGAATCAGGACTCTTCTATTTGTATAGTATATCTGATTGAATAATAATGTTGAATGCTGTCATTGAAATCAAAAAATGACACAAAAGTGTCATATTGAAAATACTAAACTATTTCATATTTTAAAAATTCCCCAAGTGGTTCCTATGTAAGTTTATAGAATCAAAGAAACACAATTTCTGTACTAAAAACTGTTATTTATTCTGGCTTTTGGATCAGCATAAACACTAGATATTTATGTTATGGACATCACTTTCAGTGTGTTAATAAAAGATGTCCAGATATTTTTACTCTAAAAATAACCTTAGGATTTCTTCATTGGAAGAGGCATGTTTTTAGGGCATTTTTTTTTTTTTTTTTTAAAGGCGTGCTTTTTTCTTTTTCTCCTAGGGCCCACGAGGTTTGCTGGGTCCAAGGGGAACTCCAGGAGCTCCAGGGCAGCCTGTATGTACTGCTGGAAACATTGAAGATTTTCTAGGGAAAGCTCGTTATCAACCTTTGAGAGGCCATAGAAGCCCTCAGTAAAGAGCCAAGAGTTTATTGCCTTGTTATATTTGAAGATCTACAGATGCTGTCTTTCACTTTAACTCATCATTCCCTCCTTTCCTTCTATCTTCCTTTTGATTATTTATCTTACTCTTTTCATGATACATCCCCAGCATGCAGAGGAAAATGTTGGTAGATTGTCTCCAATGTGGACATGGAAAAGAAAGTATAGGTCTTTTCTCTTCTTCATTTACATTAAATTCTAGAATGATTTTTTAGTCGATTGAGTAGTATCATGCTATTAGATTAGTCTTTTTGATTTTCTATTTTAGCATCAAAACATATAAGCAACCATACATCCTTTTTCTTCATTGCAGGGTATGGCAGGTGTAGATGGCCCCCCAGGACCAAAAGGGAACATGGTATGTATGTAGCAAACAGTGATAAAATAACTCATCTTTGAATATAACCACTAAGAAGCCATTTTTGTTGCTAAATCTAAAATATGAAGATTTCTTACATTTTGCTAAGTATATTAGATACATTAATATTTTACAATATTTTCCAGAATCTCTTGAGGGCAAACTGTTTAGGGATGGGTGGAGGTATTTTCCAATTGAGAAGAAAAAAATCTATTGTGTAAAATAGCCCATTAAAGACTTTTTATATTTTCCTCTGGCAGGGTCCCCAAGGGGAGCCTGGGCCTCCAGGTCAACAGGGGAATCCAGGACCTCAGGTAAGTCTAAGCCATTGCAGCTCCTTTGAAATAATGGGGGGAAGATGCTATCTTTGCATAAGAAAATTGACAGCCTCACAATTTTCTGTGTAGGCCTAGCAATATTTAAAATGTGAATGTAGGAAAATACATCCTTTTCTTTTTTAAAAAAGTTGAGCAAACTTGCAGAAGCCCCTCTCTTCCCAAGGAAAAAAGAGTCATTCAATGTTTAGGGAATGCCAGGACTGATAGCCACCTGCAGGAGAGTTTTGAATAGGATCACATTATAGTCCCTTTGCAAAAAGAGTAGCTTGTGTAAAACTCCTCATCGTGTTCTAAAATTATTTGGGGTGTATGGGAATATATACAGATTCTTATAACTCACTCTATGTACTGTAGTGAGTTAATAATTTACTGTTTTAAAAGTGTGTTACTGTGATTTGATTTCTGATATATGATATACATTCTTTTAAATTAGGGTCTTCCTGGTCCACAAGGTCCAATTGGTCCTCCTGGTGAAAAAGTAAGTTAATCTGTTGTTCTAGTAAGGCCTAGTGAACATGTTTGCTTTAGCAATCTTAGGCAGGTGTAAGGTCTGCCTTCTGTTTTTGTTAAGATATCTAGATTTCTCAGCACATAAGGAATTAATCTAGAGTTGACATGGAAATACAGTGTGGGGAGAATTCATTCATATGTTCTTAAACCGTGAATGATAAAACTTCAGTTACCATTTAAACAGCTTCTAAATGTGACGTTCTCAGCTATATTAATTTCAGGAACATACGGGTACGAGTGAATATTTTCTCTTTATTTTAGGTCTCCTTTTCTTTCTCATTATTTTCCAGAAAAGTAACTAAGTTTGCTTGTGACAAAAGATTTGTAGGAAGATATAATGAAGGGAAAATTGTGAAGTTGTCATTGCCATCATATCTCATATAGGAATGACAAATGATGGTCTTGTTAATAACTCAATGTCTGGATCAAAACAAGAATAAGTCTTTAATTAAACACATGTCTTTTTCCCTGATCTCCACTGTGAGAGTTCTTGAGTAATATTTTGTTTCCTGTAGTCATAGCACATTGCTAGCTGGCTCTTTCCAACACCTTTTTTCTTTCGTTATTTTTGTTGATTTCTACAAACATAGCAATATTTTTTTAAAAAACTAACAGCTTTATTGAGGTGTAATTTGCATACTATAAATATTCACTTGTTTTAAGTGCACAAGTGAATGATTTTTACTAAATTTACAGTTGTGCTGCAATCTAACTTTCAGAATACTTATATCATTCCAGAAATAATCCTTGTGTTAATTTGCAGTCCATGTTTCCACCCCCTCAAACCTAGCCAACAATTAATTTGCTTTCTGTCTCTATAGATTTGAGTTTTCTGAATATTTCATATGAATGAAACTTATGAATAAATTTAATATATGATTTAATCATATGAATGCATATGTGACCTTTATGTCTGACTTCTTTCATTTTAGGTTCATCCATGCCGTAGTACGTTTAGTAGTACTTTGCTCCTTATTATTTATTAGTACTTTGCTCCTTATTTTGTTCTCATAGTATTCCATTGATTGGCTATACCAGGTTCTGTTTACTTTTATTTGGCAGCTGATAGAATATGTGTAGTTTATACTTTTTCGCTATTATCCGTACCACTGCTGTAGTGAATAATTGCATACAAGTCTTTGTATCGATGTGTTTTCATTTCTTTTTGGTATATACTTAGAAGTAGAATTCCTCGGTTATGGTAAACTTAAGTTTGATATTTTGAGAATTCCACTCTTTACCATATTAATTGTACCATTTTTCCTTCCAAGCAAAGATGTATGAGGATAGTAATTTCTCCACATTCTCACTCGTGCTTGTTATTGTCTGTCTTCTTGATTACGATCATTCTTGTTGGTGTGAAATGGTATCTCATTGTGGTTGTAATTTGCATTTCCCTGATCACTATTTTTGTTGAACATCTTTTCCTATGCTTAGCAGCCATTTCTATCAGGTCTTTGATAAAATATCTATTAAACTCTTTTGGTTAATATTCTCATTGGATTATTTATCTTAATATTGAGTTGTGAGAGCAAACATCAGATTTAAGTAGTTTTGAAAGTACTTTTTTCTGTGGATACTTTGGATATAGATGCAGAGCACTATTGGAAAATGTCCTATGAGTTATGTTAGGTTCTAAAGGTTATTTTTAATATTTAGATCAGGGATTTTAATCTGGGTCACTCATATTTTAGATTAGCACATTATAAATATATTTATTTTACATTGCACTTGACACCTGCACCTGTTAAATTTCTACCGTGATTTTATCATGTATGTACTAGATTGTTAAGAGGAATTTGCTCTTAGAAAAAGTTGTTGTATCTGAATTCCCTGTGCCAAGCCAGATAAAATATAGAATCTGGTTTACTGCATTTCTGGTGGTAAGAAGAGAGCTGTCTTATGCGCATACTGCTTCTGCCTCTGATCTGAATATATCCAGCCAGTAGATTCAAAACCAATCTCTTACCATCAAAAGGAGAAAGGTGCTCAAGAATATGAGGAAAACACTTTTTAATGATAATACATCTATAATATAAATTTTATATTACATCTATATTAAAAAGTAGAAACTATTATTATTATTTATTTTATTATTTATTTTATTTATTTATTTTTTTGAGACGGAGCCTCCCTCTGTCGCCCAGGCTGGAGTGCAGTGGCCAGATCTCAGCTCACTGCAAGCTCCGCCCCCTGGGTTCACGCCATTCTCCTGCCTCAGCCTCCCAAGTAGCTGGGACTACAGGCGCCTGCCGCCTCGCTGGGCTAGTTTTTTGTATTTTTTAGTAGAGACGGGGTTTCACAGTGTTAGCCAGGATGGTCTCGATCTCCTGACCTCATGATCCGCCCGTCTCGGCCTCCCAAAGTGCTGGGATTACAGGCTTGAGCCACTGTGCCCGGCCTACTTTTATTTTTAATGATAGCTATGATTTATTTATTCTGGCCGAGGAGTCTTCTCTCTGAAAATTTGGTAAATAGTAATGTTTTAATTGTATCATGGTATAATTTAGCATTTTAATATAATTTAGCTAATGTCATATATTTTTACTATCCAAGAACAATGTATTTTGCTAACTTATTATAGCCTGTGCTTTTATTTTCGGTAAAAATATTTCATAAAATTTAAGTTAATTAACTAAAATAGATAAGATATTATATTGTTTTTTTCTAATATTTTTGATAAATAAACCAAATACATCCTGTGATAAATTGTGATTTCTCCTAAATATTTCCTGTGATTTAATTTCTGAGTTTACTCATATATTAATTGCTTGATAGCAATTGATGTTACATAACTGTCTTGAGTCCTGTATAAAATAACAAGACACAAAATAAATATTAAAGGGAGGAATTTTGAAGACATAGATAGGAACCTAAGTCCATCCAGACTGCAACGCTGCCACGTATTAGCATCGGCTAATTTACCTAAACTCTTAATCGATACTATTTCTCGAAATTCTTTGAGAATGTGGATAACGAACATAAATTGCCTAACATAGTACATAGAAACATTCAATATACTTTAACTACTTTATTAAAATCTAAATATACATTCTTTTAACTTTTTTTTCCCCACCCCTCCAGGGAAACAGCAAACAGTTAACAAAGCAGACAAGATATTCTGCTATCATGGAACTTCCATTCTGAAAGAGATCTCTTCATTTTAGTTTGTTTAAATAACAATCTTGTAGTGCAAGAGTTTTAATATATCTTGCCTATATATTTATTTATTTTATTATTATTATCATTATTTTTTATTTAATATATCTTGCCTATTATTTATTTATTTTATTATTATTATCATTATTTTTTGAGACAGAGTCTTGCTTTGCCACCCAGGCTGGAGTGCAGTGGAGCCATCTCCACTCACTGCAACCTCTGTCTCCCAGATTCAAGCAATCCTCCTGCCTCAGCCTCCCTAGTAGCTGGGATTACAGGCATGTGCCACCAGGCCCTGCTAATTATTGTATTTTTAGTAGAGATGGAGTTTCACCATGTTGCTTAGACTGATCTCAAATTCCTGGCCTTAATTGATCAGCCCACCTAGGCCTCCCAAAGTGCTGGGATTACAGGCGTGAGCCGCCACCGCACCCGACCTCTTGTCTATTCTCAAATATATAGCAACATAAAAATTCCATGCAATATGTATTACCCAAAAGGTTATTGTCATAAAAATATCACATTTGCTGATAATAATAATTAATGAAATAATTGTTTATATACTACATTTCACTTTGAAGAAATAAAACCCCTGCCTTGAGAGTGAAAGGTAATTTAAATGACAGGCAAAATGAGAGTAAAAATTTTGTGTTTTATGATACTTATTACATGGTATTAAATTACTTGATTGAATATGACTTTTGCAGACTGGTGAAGAGGGTTGAAACATTCAAGTCCTTTAAATGAGGTGTAATTACGTTTGGTTAAAAAATCTTAATTTTTCAATTTAAAGATTACTTTTAATTCATTTTTTTTTCTATGCTGATTTGGTTGAAACTTTCTTGTAAAACTGCAATGTCAGGCAATATGAATACAATGATTATACTTTACTCCCTGAGAATGGAAAAAGCCCAAAAATATGTCCAGCATTTAGGCTTGCTGATATGTCCTTGACCTTTCTATTGATTCTGAATCCTGGACAATAACTTGATGTGTCAATAATAATGACCTGGGCTCTGGGAGCTTGATAAATTTAATATTCTTAGAAGAATGTCTTCTTTCCTCCTAAGAAAAGGTCTGATTCCCAAGAAAAGATACTGTCACTACCAAGAAAAGGTAGTGATTCTTATCATGTTCCAAACTTAGAAATGGTCATGTTCAATGTGATTTGAAACTCTGTGTGGTTAAACAGGGATTAATCTGTTGAATTGTTACTTTATTATTATCTTGTTGGTTACCTATTAGGATATGTTCTTTTTACAATAAAATAGATTTACGTTCCTTCATTTCCTATGAATAACTATCACACCATAACCTTGCACAAAATATTTTTTAATTTTTAAAAATAAAAGTGGTATTTCATCAATGTTACTATGTAATGGTGTTTCATTAATGTTACTATGTAATTTTTTGAATTAGTACTTATTAATATTATTGAGGGAAATAATACAATCTTTACCTCTTTAATGATATGAATCAATATATTTCTGACCTGTAATACTTTCCTTTTGGTTCTCTAAGCTTCGGTTTATTGTGGTATCGAAAAACTAATTTGCTAATTTTAAAAAAGACACATCTAAGATTATAAGCAGACTAAAACCTAGCATACCTGTGACATGTTAAATTTGGTTTTAATTTATCTTTACGTGGCATTTCCTCCATATAATATATTCGAAAGTTATTTAAATGTTTATTACTTATGGATTGAAGCCAGTGACTCAGGATAAGAATTTCATTAGTAGTATATGTACAAGTTAAAGCTTTTTAAAATTATTTTTATTTTTTTAATAATTTTTTTTCTCTATTTGATAAGGGACCACAAGGAAAACCAGGACTTGCTGGACTTCCTGGTGCTGATGGGCCTCCTGTAAGTAACAGCTACCTGGTCATTAAAATTTCTTTACATTATCTTTAAAAATAGATTTTACATGTGTTTTAGTAATGATTATATGAGGTTAGTAATAAAAATAAATTGAGCCAGTATTTAAACATTGATCTCTCTAAAATACATTTTATCATGTCACTTCTATATTGCAAAATCTTTAATGAGTTCATAGTGGCTTTTGTAGAAACTCATTTGGCACTCTAAGCTAGAACCTCCGCAGAATCTCATATATATATATATATATATATATATATATATATATATATATATATTTTTTTTTTTTTACCTCCTCCTTAACCATTAGCTCCAGGTAAGCAGGTCCACTCACATTTTCTTAGCATTTCTATCACCTTATCTTTCCCAATTCTGTTTCCTCTCCTAGAAAGCCCGTCCATCCTCTCCTCCTTTTCAAAGTATCTGTTTCTATGAGTCCAGGTGACGTTACTCACCATTCATAAATGTTCTCAGACATCTTTCATGAAAATACCTCAGCCTACAGGGGTTTCTTTCTTTTCTGGAAATATAGCAATATTTATTATTTCCCTTTAAATAGTAACAAATAATGAAATTGTGTAACCTCTACCGTTATTATTTAACGTTTGTTAAATAATAACGTTTGTTAAATAATAACGTTTGTTATTTACAGATTTTTTTCCTCTTTAAACTACATATTCAGATTTTTTAGTGCTAGGATATAAGATTTCTCATCCTACCTCTCCTTGCTATTGAGTATAATTGTGATATGGCTATAATTTTTATTTACTGAATCTCAATAAGTTGATTATTAACACTGTTACTATTTTATGATCTTGCTATATATTCAGATGTCTCATCCACATGTCTTAGTGCCCCTTTGAAGATGCACATATGATCATTCGATTAATTTGCAAAATATAAGGCAATTTAAATACCTTTATATAATTTTATATAAGTCTCTGAGGCTGGGGATGAATTATTAATGAACAATATGTATTATTTGATGTCCTTTTTCTAAGCTCTCTCAAATGCATTATGTATTTGAGGAAACTTACATCCATCACATATAAACTTATTATGTTTACTTACAAATGCCATAGTTTCCAATTTATTTAAAGCCATACAAACTGATGCAAAAGCATTCAATGTTTTTGAAACTTAAAGAGTAAGATCTTAGTAGATTTAATAAAAAAAAAAAAACTTTCATAGTATTGTCAACTCTGTTTATATAACATCTTATCAGTGTATGTTTTTGCTAAATATAGGGTCATCCTGGGAAAGAAGGCCAGTCTGGAGAAAAGGGTGCTCTGGTAGGTTACAAAGTATCCATCTAAATGTCCTATTAAAAAATTTCCAAGAGAAAATGGCTTAATTTGGTCATCTCATATATACAAATCATGTTCATATAGTTATTTTGGGTATACAAAAGATATCTTAGACTACTTTTAATTTTATATTAGTAACTTTAGAAATTAGACTATGTTCTGTCCTTTTAAAAAATATTCCCATGGTTAGGAATATGTGCACATTCTACATGTGAATTATGTATGGAGTAAATGGTAATAATGTAAAACAATGAAATTGGACAAGAATTACTCAATATTACTGAACTGCTTATGTAACCCCAATGTTATTACTACTTATTACTTTCTGGTAACCGTTATCTAATAAAATGTTAAATTAAGACCAATGGCTATCAAAATATCAAAGTGAAATGTAATATATGCATATTCAATGTTAGTGCTACTTTAGATTACAGTAGCAGGGGTAGGATCATTTTGTTTACATTTGTTTTGAATTCTTTTAAAACAGCTTTAAAATTTCAGCATTACTGCAGAAATTATAAATTATGATTTATAGAACGTTTTATGTAGGTAGACTAGAGAAATAAAACCAGCTGTGGAAGATATATAATTTTGATTATATACTTGATGAAGTGAATGCTACTAATTTATAATTTTCTATTTGAAATTATCAATCTTGTTAGTTTTTCAATAACTGTTATAGACTTTCAATATAGCATATTTTAGGTTAAAAATCAAATTATTAATTTTTGAATTGTTTACATTATTTTACATGCTTATAAGATTTGCCTTATTAGTCCATTTCAATATCATATTTTTAGTATGAATATATGACACAATACATTTGGAGTGAATAGTGCTAGTTACATGTTTTTTTCATCATATCTGATTGTAGAAACAAAAGTAAACTACCAAAAAATCTTTATCAAATATTAGTAGTAGAAAAAACCATATCCTTGTAGATGATTTGGTAAAATTACAGTATGTAAATGAGTAGTACTTTCAATTTATTATACATATAAGTGGTAATTAATGTATTTCAGGGTCCTCCTGGTCCACAAGGTCCTATTGGCTACCCTGGCCCCCGAGGAGTCAAGGTAAGTGTTAAATTGTTTTCACATTATACACTTTCAATGTGAAATGTTATAGTCATTTGATACTTCTAATTTATTCCACAGGGAGCAGATGGTGTCAGAGGTCTCAAGGGATCTAAAGGTGAAAAGGTAAAATGTGATTGTTTAGGTGGTTTTAATTTCTGTATATTATGTTAACATTTAAATTATTCAACAGACATTTTATTTCTTGAATATATTGAGTGATTACTTAAATACTACACAATGCTAGTATAATTTTGTACCCTTTATCCTCACAACTTAAAAACAATGTCTTATATCTTGTGATGAGGGCTAAATACTAGAACAGAAATTAAATTATGTTACCTAAGAGAATTAATTCTGCATCTTTCTTTTTTACATGTGCTTAAGTTTTGTAAATCATAGGGTTGGCTTTAGGAATGGTTTTGCTACAGGATTTAGATGTTGTCCAGTTAGATGCATAACATATGAGTGTTTATTCCTTTTTTCCCTGCTGAAATCCCCAAAATGTATAAATAAATTCAGCACAAAACAGGAGAGTTAGAAGTACACTAAATCCGTTGGGGAAAGAGGAAGTCTTTCTATATAATATTACACACAAATCAATAGTGTTAAAAAGAGAGAAATAAAAATTAAAACCAGGCAGAAGTGAATGAAATAATGTACCTAAAACTATGAATGAATATGACATTTTTTATAGGGAATTTATAGATAATTCGCTTTTGCTGAAGAACATGACATTCAGATTTTTTTCAAGGATACATTTAATAGGAGTGCAGAGCCCCAAATCCTTCAAAGATTATGATGAAATGCAACGGGAATGGCATTACTCAGTGTTAGAGTTTAGCTGTGTGTCCACCCAAATCTCCTCTTGAATTCTAATCCAAATTGGAATTCCCATTGTCTAGGGAGGTACATGGTGGGAGGTCATGAGATCATGGGGGTGATTTCCCTCATGATATTCTCCTGATAGTGAGTGTGTTCTTAACAAGATCTGGTTGTTTGATAAGTGTCTGGTGCTTCTCCTTTCTTTCTTTTTCTCATCTATCTTGTGAAGAAGGTACTTGTTTCTTCTTTGCCTTCTACCATGATCGTAAGTTTTCTGAGACTTTCCCAGCCGTGCAGAACTGTAAGTCAATTAAACCTCTTTCCCTTATAAATTAACCAATATCAGGTAGTATCTTTATAGCAGTGTAAAAGCAGACTAATACACTCAGAATCGGTATTGAATTAATTCTTACTACAATGTTTCATACAAAGTTAAAACAACACATAGTTGCATAGTATAAATGTTGGTAGGTTTGGTGAGATATACATGGATATTAACTATTGCTAATATCATACTCATAACATCATACTCTATTAGACTGTTCTTGCACTGCTATAAAGAAATACCAGAGACTGGGTAATTTATAATAAAAGAGGTTTAATTGGCTCATGATTGTGCAGGCTGTACAGGAAGCGTGGTGGCATCTACTTCTTAGAAGTCCTCAGGAAGCTTCCAGTGGGAAGCAAAGAGGGCACTGGCATCCTACATGCTGGGAGCAGGAGCAGGAGGGGTGAAGAAGGTGCCACATGCTTTGAAGCACTCAAATCTCCTGAGAACACACTTACTATCTGGAGAACAGCATCAAGGAGATGGTGCTAAACCATTCATGAGAAATCCACCCCCATGGTCATATCACCCCCGACCAGGTTCCGCTTTCAACATTGGGGATTACATTTCAACATGAGATTTGGGTGGGTAAATATCCAAATTATTTCAAATGCTAATATTTTTTCAAGGACAGTAATTTATTTTCATAGTTACAATATTATCAAAAGGCTTATGTGTGGATGTGGTACCAATAGGAAATGGGTAACAAAAAGGGACAAATTTATTATATCCATTATACTTTATCTGAAAAAAGCTACTGTTATATACTAAAAGTAAGCAACTATGTTGTCAGATTCATTGTATGAAAAAGGCCATGCATTTCACACTAGCTTACCTACTTAATGGTAATCTCAGTTCATCCTGATCACCTAGATGAACTTTGGAGTACCAGTTGGTTCTCCCTATGGGTTCTGCACACATGGATTCAATAAACCACAGATCAAGGATACTTGAAAAACAAAAAAATTAAATTAAAAATTACAATATGACTGGGCACAGTGGCACATGCTTATAATTCCAACACATTAAGAGTTTAAGGCAGGAGAATTATTTAAGTCCAGTAGTTCAAGACTAGCCTGGGCAAAAGAGTGAGACCTCATCGCTATACAATTTTTAAAAAAATTTTGTAGTGATGTGCACCTGTGGTCCCAGCTACTTGGGAGGCTGAGGAGGGAGAGTTGCTTGAGCTCAGGAGGTCAAGGCTGCAACAAGCCATGATTAAGCTACTCTACTCCAGCCAGAATGACAGACTGAGACCCTGTCAAAAAAATACAGTGTAACAATATACAATAATACAAATTTAAAATACAATATAGCAACTATTTAAATAGCATTTAAATTTAGGTATTATAAGTAATCTAGAGGTGATTTAAAGTATAAAGGAGGAGGATGTGAGTAGGCTATAAATAAATACTATACCATTCTATTTCAAGAACTGGAACATCCACAGATTTTGATATAGGAAGTTGGGTTAGGGTCCTGGAATCAATCACCCTTAGATACCAAGAGAAGACTATAGTGTCTCACTGAATTGACAAATGAGCACAGTGGTGAGTCAGGTAGGGTTTAACATGTAATTTGTAGGTTGCCTATATTAAAAATAATGTCTCTGTTTAGAATTTGTCTTGTTAAAACAATGCAAATGTTTTTCTCTGGAATGAGTCCCCATCAAGGATGTTTAGAGGGGCTAGGCAGTGTTTAAAAGAACAGTGCCTGAGTGGGATGGGGATGTTGTTAACTGCTGAAACTTGTCGGAGAGTTGCAAAGTGACAGAGGCAAATAAAATTATACATGACTAGATATATGTGAGGACAAAGCCATACAGGAAAAAAGAAATAAGATACATTTTTTTGTGTGTGTAGGAAAACATCTTAACAATTGCTCATTGTTTTGAGGGTGTATAGTCTCAGAATATGCAAGTATATAGAGAGGAAAATAACTGAAATTTTAAATTGAGAACCAAAAGTTCTGGGTTCTTGTTATAGTTTTCCTAGTTACTTTGTCTCAGACTCATTTGAAGTCTATAAAATAAAGACAATTTCCTAAAACATTTTAAAGATATTTTCAGCTATACCTTTTATTCTAATATACCAATCAAGTAGTAAATTATGTCTTATTATAGATTATGATTTAGTTTTCTAAATTATAGATTTAGAGAAATTTTGTATAAATGTTAGTAGAATTTTTTAATGGTAAGAATTCTCCATATTTTTGAACTCTGTGAAGGATTAAGTCCTGATGAATTATTAATATGCCTTATTTATTTCATTTTTCTGAGTATTCAAGATAATTGATCATTTATCTCATAAGGGATAGAAGAAAATGGAAAGTTGTTAAAAATTATGATGTTAATTGTTAACCAAAGGTGAAATAGCAAGTTAATACTCAAATTATGATTAAAATTCTCCATTTTTTTTTAGCCTCAGATTTGTGTCTTAAGCCTGGAGCAACACAGCTCAATAAATTAGATGGCATAGATGAATTCCACTTTTATGCATCTTCTAAATCTATGTTTTCTTCTTTTTTTTTCCTTGTCTGATTATTTTAGTACTAGAAATCTTAATAACTTGATATGTCACTTGTTAAAAAATGACATTTGTTGTAAGGAAATACCTAATTGAATCATCTAATTGTTTTTTTTTAACATGAACATGTTGAAAACTAAGACATGAGAAAAATAGCCTCCCCGTAGACTGAGTTCTCACTTTAAAAATAAATAAAAAATAAAACTCTGTCTGTAAAAGCTATAAGTGATTTTTAAACATATAGTGCAGTGTTCTGTAAACTAAGCATGGCAACTGTGTAATTATGTTTTTCTCTAGGGAGAAGATAATGAAGACAGTTGTCAATAGCAAGTTCAGTGGTCATTCTCAGCTCTTAAGCCTCTGCCATTGCCCAATCACATTCATTACAGAAAGCATCCTGCTCCTTACGAGGCCACTTTATGGGCAGGATGGTGAAAATGGCATAGTTTTCTCTTGGAAAAAAGAAAATCCCAGGCATGCTAGAGTTCTTCGAGTATGCAAGATAACAGTTTGAATCTCTTTTTCCAGGATTAGGTCTCATATTCATAAGTACCCAGTATATGGTATTTTCTGGACTTTAATATACCTTGCTAAACTCACACTGAGGCATTTAGTAAATGTTTCTTGAACATTGTGGTTACTGAAGGTCCAAAACATGTTTGGCGCTGGAGACTCACAGGTTAATTCGGCAGGATTCTTGTGTTCGGCCATTTAGTAGAAGGAAAGCAACCTATGATCTAGAAAATGCAGGATGGCATATTGTTGGGTAATAATTATTCAGTTCAGGCCACGAGATGGAGAGGTTAATTTTAGGAGAAATTCAAGACAAAAGACTGACGAGGTAAAGAAGGGCTAGATCATGTGGTGAAGGGAGGTGCCTTATATTGATTATTAGGAATTTGATACCACTAGGATATTTTAAAGTAAAAATTGATGTGACCAATTCTGTATTTTAAAGAGGTCATTTTGGCAGCAAGATGTGGAGACATTTGTGCCTACCCTTCCTAGATTTGTTTTCATACACAGCCCAAAATGTTCTTTTCTGAAATTCTCAAATCAAACCCCTTTCTACCAGCTGAAATACCAACCCCTCCATCAAACCTTCCCTATTAACGTCCTGCCTCACCACCCCCTCCACCAGCACCATACATCATCGTCATTATCATCATTTTGGCGTTCTTCTCTGGACACCCTTTCTACTTCATTTGTACCAAAATGACTGCAAATGTCCCACTTTCAGTTTTGTTTGTTTATTTGTTTTGTTTTGTTTTGATTTTGAGATGAAATCTCCCTCTGTTGCCAAGCCGGGAGTGCAGCAGAGTGATCTCAATTCACTGCAATCTCCACCTCCTAGGTTCTAGCAATTCTCCTGCCTCAGCCTCCCGAGTAGCTGGGATAACAGGCACCCACCACCATGCCCGGCTAATTTTTCTGTATTTAGTAGAGACAGGCTTTCACCATGTTGGCCAGGCTGGTCTCAAACTCCTTACCTCAGATGATCCCCCCACCTCAGCCTCCCAAAGTTCTGGGAATACAGGTGTGAGCCACTGCTCCCGGCCCACTTTTAGATTTTACTGGTAAAACAAAAACCTCAAAATACTCCACAGCACTTCGAGTGAGTAATTGCTCGATTAATTTTATTGAATACATGAATGATTATTTCTTAGTAATTTGTTTTCTTGAACTTAAAAGATAGTAAGGTTGTTTATGCAACTTACTTAAAAATCCAGGTTTCAATAAGAATGATAGAAAATATTTTCATAGCACAAATTGCTCCTCTCTTTATTTAGTGACTCCGTTTTCAGCATTGTTGCTCTGTGTGTTTAGTGCTACAATGAGCAATTCTACCTGTAAAGGATATTATTAATTTCTATTTTATATAATTAATTTTACCTGAAAGAAGATTGTAAGATACAGAACACATTGAGCTAGAAGGCATTTATCTAATGGACATGATAAAAAATACACGATATAAAATTTATAGGCACAAATTAGTAAATTAAGGGAAAATTATTTTATTCATTTTGTTACTCCAGAGCTCTTGTAATACAAAGTTAAAATGATAATTGTTTCCTTTTTTTTTTTTCTTTGTTGTTGTTGTTGTTGTGGGGAGAAGTTCTTGCTCTGTCACCAGGCTTGACTGCGGTAGCACGATCATGGCCCACTGCAGCCTTGACCTCCTGGACTCAAACAATCCTCCCACCTCAGCTTTTTTAGTGGCTGAGATTATAGTCATACACCCACACACCTGGTTAATTTTTTAAAATTATTATTTTTTTTTGTAGAGTTGGGGTTTTGCCATGTGGCCCGGGCTGGCCTCAAACTCCTGCCTCAGCCTATTAAAGTGCAGGGATTACAGGTGTGAACCACCACACCTGGCTAAATATTTACTTTTTATTTGTTGAACTAGTATAGAATATACGTTTTTATGGGAGAATGGTTATTTCCCTCATAAAATAAGATTTAATGAACATATTTGTGAAAAATGTCCTAGCGTAATTTATAGCCAATAATTGTGAAAAAATGAGATGACAGTGGGGATCAGAATCTGGGGCTGGAGTTGGAAAAGGGAGGAGTAAGTTTAAAAACTACCATTCACATTTCTAAAAAATAATTTTCCCTCATTATCAACACATACATTTTTATAGCACTATTTTAGGTTACTCCAAAGGACTGATTAAACTCCTTTTATAATGTTTTAGGGTGAAGATGGTTTTCCAGGATTCAAAGGTGACATGGGTCTAAAAGGTGACAGAGTAAGTATAAAGAAAATGTGCACTAGTACATAAAATTTAATATATATATATTTTTTCCTTTGCTTATCTTTAAATATAGTAAGCATATGATAAATAAAATGATTGTACGACCTAAGTCTTTAATCATTTAAGTTTTTATACTAAGATTTAGGGATTTTAACTTTTGTGGAGATAGTGTAGTATAAATTGTCTTTTAGATGCTATATTTCCGTAAGTTCCATAATAAACATGCACCCGCGCACACGTGCACACACACACACGTGTTAGTATTGTTTATACACAGGACATTAGAAAGTTATGATCAAATTGCTAGAAGTAATTTGATAAGTTTGTTCTAAATTTTGTTCATATATAATGAGCTATGCTGCCTGGAAAGTATATGTGTGCAACTTTCATGAATTTTCATTATATGGTGGTGTTCAATTTTTGAATGTAAAAATAGTAGTTTTTTCTCGTAATATATTATAGAGAACAAACAGAAATATTAGTTATCTAATGCAAATTAAATGCTTTATTGGGAAGATTTATTTTTAATTAATATGCTGGTACCTGATTAATATGCTGGTATCTGAACAAAGAAGCATTCTATAGAAAATATTTGTTTTCCTAAAATACAAATGAAGTCTCCATGCAGGATTGGGGGCAATAGCATCCATATACAAGTTCTTAAACATTAAAGATAAAAGCCAAGTACAAAATAGAGATATTTTTCTTGTGTTCCAAACAGTAATTTCCAAAGCTACTGACCAATCTTTATTATTATTTTTTCCCTCTCTCTGCAACACAGATGCATTAAAAGCAATTTAGTGTCATATATGGTAGGATTAGACTTTTGTAGATTTTCAAATGTCAGACTGTATTCAGTTTATTAAACATGAAATGATTGATGAAGTCACTTTCAAGCCTCTTTGCCATGAACAAAAACATTAGTAAACACACCAAAGTTGAAAACTCTTGCAATAGATTGTAATTTATGACTTTCAATCTCCAAATGTATTTTTGTAACTGCCTGATGGGTTTATCTTGCCTGCTGCCCAGATAGAGCCTATTTATCAACACAGGGGAATTGCAACAGAGAAAGAATTTGACTCTTTCTGTACACATAGAGTTGGCTGAATAGGAGACTGGAATTTTATTATTACTCAAATTAGCCTCCACAAAAATTTGGAGGATAGGGTTTTTTCAAGATGGTTTGGTGGGCAGGAGGCTAGGAAATGAGAACTGCTGCTTGGTTGAGGATACAATCATAGGGGGGTGGAAAAATGGTCCTTCTGTTCTGATTCAGTTTCTGGCTGGGGACCACAGGGCCAGTTAAATCAGGAGTCATTGGTCTGGGTGGAGTCAGCTGGTTGTCACAAATGCAGAAGTTTGATAAGACACCTCAACAGGCCAATCTTATTTACAGGAGTAATTAGGGAAGTTATAAAAATTGTAAATTTCAGACCAATGGCTGGTAATTCTTTACTATGCCTACATTTTAGTGGAATTCACACCCCTCTCATAATTCTAACCTTGCGGTTTTGTATTAGTGTTTATAAAGACAGATTTGTTTGGGGAAGAACTATCATCATTTGAACTATAAAGTATATTTCTCCGAATGTTATCTTGCCCCATGCCCTGTTATGATCAAGGGCAGTTTGAAGGTAAAAGGCAAGATGGAGTTTGTTAAATCAGATCTCTTTCACTGTCATAATTTTTTCACTGTTATAATTTTTGTAAAGAAGTTTCATTTTCATTCATAAGAATGTTGTTATTCTGTGCCTCAGGGAGAAGTTGGTCAGATTGGCCCAAGAGGGGAAGATGGCCCTGAAGGCCCGAAAGGTCGAGCAGGCCCAACTGGAGACCCAGGTCCTTCAGGTCAAGCAGGAGAAAAGGTTGGTAAATAACTTTAAATTCACCGGTACACTTGCAAATGATGTTTCACATCATTTTAAATTCTTTCAATAACTGGTGTCAGAAATTGAGTTCTTAATACATTAAAGATAAAATTTTTCATTATCATTTTAAATTTGCAACCATTACATTTACATTTCAATGTAATATTAGGCAACATTAAAATTTGCCTTCATAAAGTATTTCGTGATATGATAAATTTTCTATAATGTACTGTGAAGTTAAATTTTTTAAAAAAGCAAGAAATGTCTATCACAAGTGTTATCACATTATGTACACTAAAGCAAAATATAATCTCTTGTGGGCAGAATTCAGATGATTCCTTTTCTTTCATATATGTATATATATTCTACATATATATGTGTGTGTGTATATATGTCTATATTAAATAGAGAATTCTGTTATTCCTGTTAAATACTCCTAAGAGGTATGATTATGAGATAGACACTTCTTTTGTTACTCTCCTTATTTTCTAGTCCTCTATGCCCTCCTTGTCCATGTAGAATCAGCTACTCTTAGAGTTCTTCCACATTAGATGTTGAGAATTAAAGGATGCACGATTAAAGGATGAAATAATCAATGAAAGAGGATCTACTTATGGTTTTGGACCAAGTAGAATCATCTTTTATTTTTTCCACGTAAACATGCATTTCACATAAGTCTATTAAAAAATACTGGTATTCAGGCCCAACTTCAAGGGATTTTAATTTTAATCTGGGCTTGACACAAGTATCAATATGTTTTAAAACATCCCCAGATAATTCTAATATTCATTGTTTTGAGAGACACTGGGCATTATGTGTTGTGTCAAAAATATTTGCAACCATTACATTCATATTGCAATATAATATTAGGCAACATTGAAATTTGACTTCATGGAGTATTTAGTGGCATGCCAAATTTTTGATAATGTACTATGAAGCTAAATTTAAAAAATGAGAACAGCCTATGACAAATGTTATTGCATTATATACACTAAAGCAAAATATCAATAATATCTTGCTGGTATAATTCAAATGGTTCCTTTTCTATATGTATATGTCTATATTTTCTACAACAAACATGCCATAAAGAAATTTCATGCTATTTAAGAAAATTACAAATGGGAGTCCCAACCATTGTATCTCAGAAAGAAAATACATGGTATAGGTATTATACAGAGAATAAGAATAAACAAATAGAAAATTCCTCATGTCCTTATGAATCATCTAATGTGACAGTTCTTACAGGGTTTTATACTTTGAAACTTCTGCAGTTTCACACTTGGAAAAAACATTGCTAATTGTAAATTAATGAACACTGTTATAGTGATTTGGCAGCAGAAGAAAAAGATCAGGGGAAAACAAGGCCCTTTGAGACGTTTAAATCTTTTCATTTAAAATGCTCAACGCTAGTGGTTAAAAGGGTATCCTGGTACCTTCCTGTCTTCTTAGGCTCTATCATGTGTAAACGGTCACACAATCTATTGTGATAAATCAGGAGCTTAACCTACCTCACAGTTCCTTTCTTTTGTAACATTTCATTAGTATTTGTTAGTTTATTGAAGTTGCCTATCATCCTATTGAAAATGCAAACTTTCTGCCAGAATTTATTTTAAAATGACTCTAAAATGAATTAGAGTATATCCATACATTCTAATGTGGTAATTAACAAAGAAAACAAATAGCTTCTGATCAGAATTAGATAATTTTACTTAACTTGAAATTGATGGTATAAAACAAGCTGTGATACTATATCCAAGGTGACATCATTGTAAGTATGCTTCTTAGGGTTAGTTTGCATATTGTCCATCTAAAGACTACTTATCTATGCAATGCTGATCATGACATGGACAGCTCTTTAGTTCAATCTGTAACAAGGTCATAAACCATACTTTTAATTTTTTGCCTTGTTTCATCTAGTAAAATACTTATTTTTATTTAGAAACTTCTGTTTATCTTTTATCAATGCACATACAAATTTGAACTTGTGTTTATTTTCCATTTTTAGTTGTTCAATGTACATTGAAAATGATACATTATGCTTTCTAATGTTTAAGACAGTAGTAAATAATATTTTATAAATGAAGTATGCTTTTATAAGTATCTTATTAAGGAAATGGATGCATGGTAAAATTCCACATACATATTTTATTCAATTCATTTATTTTTATCTTTCTACGTGTTTTTTTTTTAAATTAATGCTTTGTTCAGAGAGAAATTTTAGGGAAGTAAATTGTTTAGGATAATATTTTAAACCATCTGGTATTTGTTACACATTGTTGGACTTCATTATAACTTAAATTTTGTTTTAGCACTTTCAGATTGAAAGGCAACCTCGTTGCACTGGAATAAAATAGTATATTCGATTATCTGCTTGGAGGAATAAACACTCCACAAAAACCATCATTATTAGCTAAAACTCTCAACACATATTATATTTATTAGTCCAGATATTTCAACATGTTAGAGTGAAAGAAGAAATTTGGCTTAAAATTTAATTCTGAATGTCTTTGCATATCTAGGTTTACTTACTCATTGAGAAAAGTTAAGTAACTCATGATCCCTTGTTTTATATTTAGACTGGGATAAATGAAATAATTTTATCAAAAAGATTTACTCTAGTTGGAGTGATAAAATCTAAATATTGTGCCAGTTACATCAACTAATTTAAAATAGTATTCAATGTTGAAAAAGCTTAGGAGTATTTTTAACCATGCTTTATAATTCACAAAGAAGTGTAGAGTACTCTACAATCTCAGGATTCATGTACCTAAAGAAGGCACTATCACTTATATAATAAAGGTTAAGTTAGGCAACATTATAACATTAGAAATATGTTCAAATCAAGAATTTCCTAATTCACATGAAGAAACTTAATTAAGGTAAATAATGATAAAAACCTGCAAATCTTCCTTTTGAGTGTACAATATGTGATTCTAATATTTAGAAAAAATACTGAAATCATTATGTAAACTTAATTCAACTTAAAATAGTACTTTGATTATTATATATTGTAACTATAGGGAAAACTTGGAGTTCCAGGATTACCAGGATATCCGGGAAGACAAGGTCCAAAGGTAAAACAACTTGATATTTATAGTTTATTAACATTTTGTGAAGACAATATTAATCACATATGGTTACCTTACAGTTTGTAACATCTCTATATTATGATGAGTACTTAAAAGTAATTTCAAAAGGAAAATCATAGAGCGTGTGGACACCTGGAGTGCAGGGAGCTCAAAGAACTTAAGTGATTATGGATTGCAATATTTTAGGAGAAGGAGTCATGAAACAAAGGCATAATCAGTACTTCTTTGTAATTGGAACAAGAATGATCCTAATATATCTGGAAGTTTTAACATGGATGACATTTGATGAATAATAGCTTTTGATTTCCTTTCTACTATCCTAAGGGTTTATATTACCACTTGATTTTCTTTTTTTAATTAATACATCTTTCACACTGTCTGTTACCCTCATTTCCATGAGTATTTTTTTCCAGCGTTGCTGTAAGAAATCTCCACAAACTTATTAACTTAAAGCAACAGAAATTCACTGTCTTACAGTTCTGGAGGCCAGAAGTATGAAACCATGGTGTCGCAGGGCTATACTGCCTCCAGAGTTTCTAGTACAAAATCTGTCCTTGCCTCTCTCAGCTTCTGGTGGCCCCAGACATTCCTTGGCTTGTGGATTCATGACTCCAATCTCTATTCACTTCTTTATCTGGCCTTTTTTCTGTGCGTCTTCTTCTCTCCTGTCTCTTATAAGGACACTTGCCATTGGATTTAGGGATCACCTAGGCAATCCAGGAGAATCTCATTTCCTTGATTTAATAGCCTTTGGCAAGACTTTTTTTTCTAAGTAAGGTGACATTGACAGGTTCCACAGATTTGGATATGTATATAACTTTTGAGGAGCCACCACTCAATTCGCTGTATCACTCACATCTCATTTGTGGCTATTTGAAATATACATATTTTAAGTATAAAAAATATGGTTTTAAAAATGCATATTTACCTCAGTGTACTAATTTTTCTCAAACCTACCATAAAACTTTGTTAAGGATGCACTTGATGCATTGAGTAGTTAAATTAAGCTTAAGTGACTTAATATGTAAATGTTGATTATTAATAACAGAGTGGTTATGATACGGGAGGGGGACAGAGAAATGATGATAGTTTCAGGTATATCATTCTTTTAATTATATGTACATGAGATTATATCAATCTATCAGTTAATTGAGTTTGACCCATTTAGGTATAACAGACACAATAGGTATGGCAAATCCTGCTTCTGTAACATTCTTAAACATATATCTATTCATAAGTTTCACATATAATTATGGGAGACAAAAATGCCCTTCTCCCTGAGTATGGAAACCACATGCCCTTGTGTTCCCTCGTTGCCATGTGATAATACTCTTTTAGACTTTCTGTACAGCTTTTTCTTACAATTTTTTTTCATTGAGTTTCAAAAAAAAATATTTCCTTCCTTGAGTAGCAGGGGACAAATATAATGCCTTTGAACCCTTCTAAAATAAGATTTATGCCATCTGTGATTTAAAAATAATATGGGCATATTTAAATATTTCCTGGCTGTACTCAGGGCACTGATTAATACTTTTTATCATTTAAATATTGTCTCTAACTACTGCTCTGTCTTTCAGTTAGCTTCCTTTCAATGTCAAGCATTTTCACAAATATTAAGAGCAAGAAAAGCCATTTACTGTATAATCCAGGACCTCAAGCTATCCTTACATTACTTCATGCATTCTAGATCTATTTATTAAGTTAAATTGCAATTGTTTTGTTTTGATTTAAAAACATAGGAAACTGTCACAATATTACATGAATGAGTAGAATTTTATTTTATCAACTTATTTAAAATTCTGGTTTTTCCTAAGTTCTCTGATCAGTATTCTTTGAATTGTTTTTATTAACAAAATGCAACAGAATAAACAGAAATGCTTCCTCCTAGAGGTATCTAACATCTTTTAATCCTTTTACTGAAATGTCTGGAATTTTGTTCTTTATTTCTTCATATTGCTTCTTTTCATAGCTCATTTATTATTTCTATGATAAAAAAGCTTTTAAGTTTCTCTGTTCTAAAATGAAAAACTGACTGGGACATCAAAGATGAAAGATAGCTTCATGTTTTTTTCCTATGTGTAAGCTGATGAATTTTGAATGAATTTAAATTTTTATTTTACTGAAGTGAAATGCCATTACCAGTCTCTTTCAAACAGATTAAGGACTGTAATTTGACATCATATTAATTTCTTAGTAGCTTTCAAGCAGATTAAGGACTGTAATTTGACATCATATTAATTTCTTAGTAGCAATATAAACCATAAAGGTATTAAAAAGATGTAGCACCACATGTGCTATAAAATGATAGCTGTTTCTAAAATGACATCTATTTTAAAGTAGGATACTTTTATATGTCAGACAGCATTTTAAAAATTTCACGTTTTTAGTTTCACATTTATTGACCAAGCCAATTTCACAATTAACACTTGACTTTATGGCCTTTGTGTGTTTCTGTATAAAAACAGGTAATACTTTTTCATAGAAATTATATACTTTGGGGATAATTCTGTATGTGGAAAAAAAAAATAACATTTCCATATATTCAACTGATTAATTGGTGGGTTGGTCATTTTCTGTGTTTTCTATCAATTTCCTAGAGTAGAAACTCTAGGTAAGAAAATACATTTATGAAAAACAAAATTGGTGCATAATATCTGTTTGATTAAATGAAGTATCTATAAATATGCTTAGTTATCTCTTCTAGTTAGGACAGAACTGAATATTTGTCTCCCCCCTGTCAAAACTTCTATTTTCATACTGTATTATACTCATTTGTCCAATTCCTGCAATAGTCACATAGTAATACTGTGCTAGATGTAACTATCTGATTTTGTGTAGGGAAAGAAAAGAGATTTTGAAAGCTCTTCAAAATGTAATGTGCAGAGATTTTTTTCCCCAGTATGTGAATATTAACACATCCTAACAATTCTTCTCAGGTTGATCACAAGTTAGCTATATAGGCACGTATTGAAACATATAGGAAAACATGGTATAAAAAGCAGCTTAGCAGTGCATCCTTCCGGTTATTCTTTTGACTATCAGCTGCCATAGGGCATCACTTACAATTTTATTTACCTGCCTTAATAGCATGGTGTAGGAAATACAAATTGATAGCATCTTACCTTCCTGATAAGTGTGAAATATTGACTACTTTCAAATTGGGAATAGGGCTAAATAGTTACCTTCTGTGAGTGGGTAATACTCTACACCTGGCTATTCTAACTGTACATGCCTGAGAATACAGCTTCAAGACTTCCCAGATTTCATAGTTCATGTGACCCCGAGAAGTTGTTAAAAATGCAGATTCCTGGACCTCACTGCCAGAGAGTCTGTTTCAGTTTCAGTAGATGTGGAGTATGCCTTGGCAGTCCATATTTTTAGCAACTACTCTAGATTATTCTGATACAGAGGAGCCATATATCACTTGGAGAAACATTATTTTTAGGGGTATTTCAGTGCAAGTGAGTGGATTAAAAAAAGAAAGGAATGTATTCAAGTCTAAGAAGGCTTTGTTATATTTCCCTTAATATATGGGGAAGTTTGCAAAATTTGATGTCTAGTATTCTTGCAGAGGCTAAACATTTTATGTATTATTGCGCTTAATTCGTACAGTGGTTTAAACAGGAAAACCCTCCACTCATTCCTTTTCAGGGTCTCATAATTAACAAGTTGAGCAGCAAGGATGTGAACACTAATCTTCTCTGTTTTATGATACAGTGATGAGGGAAGCTAATCACAATCATGATCAAATAAACAAGCAGATACAAATTTAGGTATATGTATAAGATCATATGGTACATTTGGTTATTGGGGATTATATTGTATTCCATCTGTAAAATGTGGCATTTGTAAATGAAATAGTGCTTTTATAAACTTATTACATTTTTAAATAATTATAATTTATTATGTATCATTAATTATTATTTATTATGTATCATTGTTATTTTTATGCCAAGCATTATTTTTTTCAGTCCCACAAATTTCAAATTACCTGTAAGTTGTGTATTATTGCCCTCACTTTGCAGAAGAAAAATCTATACTTGATGAGCATAAGTAATATACCAAACTTACTTAGCTGATGCATTTAGCTGATGCATAACTAACGTAAATCTCAATATTATGTCTAGAATTGTAATGCCTGGCTGTCTGAAACAGACTTTCAGCTAGGTATAGTTGTGTTCAAACACCAAATAGAAAACGTGGAGGAAGGTTTTTAGTCTATGAATTGATCCAGTTTTAAAAGTGTAAAAATACTCAACTCAAAAGTGGTAACTATAGACATATGATAATATTAACTCAGGAAAAACATTTTCCAAAATTCCTATTTTGATATTTGACTATTCCTGTTTGTGAAAATAGAATTTTTCTTTAGAGTTGAAGCAAATACAAAGAATTCTACACTGCAATACGTTTTCTATAAAATGTCCTATAATTACTATTTTATAACAAGAGATGAAATAATTCTTGATTAGTTCATTTACTCAGAAGGTTAAAAACTAAAATGTTTTATCAATTTGTGCTTTCAATGCTTCCAGGATTTCAGATGTCATTGTAAGTTCATTTTTAATTACTTCGATGGTATCTTAAAATTTATATTTTTGATTTAAATATTAACATCTGTGTGAAAATCACTCTGTTCCAAAATAAATTACATCTTGTGACTGAAAACATTAATTGACATGTTTGTTCATTATTTAATTTTATTACTGTAGGGTTCCACTGGATTCCCTGGGTTTCCAGGTGCCAATGGAGAGAAAGGTGCACGGGTATGATATATAAATATAATGTTTTGAATTGTGTGTATAAATGTTCTTAGCTGGGCATAGTGGTGTGTGCCTGTATTCCCAGATATTTGTGAGGCTCAGGTGGAGTATTGCTTGAATCCAGGAGTTCCGGGCCAACCTGGGGCTGTAGCAAGTCTGTCTCTGAATGAATGAATGAATGAATGCATGAATGATGTTCTTGCATGACTACTCAGTCTCACACCAGAGTCATAATTTACTGTGATATACTGCATATTGAAATTGAACTGTCTTTGCTAGGGAGTAGCTGGCAAACCAGGCCCTCGGGGTCAGCGCGGTCCAACGGTAGGTGCCTTGATTTAAAATGATGTACATTTTTCATATTGAATTTAGTGTTTCAAGATAATTTATTTTTCAAAAATAAAAATTGATTTAGTGCCTTTGGATTTGCCTGGCACTAGTTCGGATTCATCTTTTGTTCTCATCTGCAGGGTCCTCGAGGTTCGAGAGGTGCAAGAGGTCCCACTGGGAAACCCGGGCCAAAGGTAGCACCTGCACTTTTTCTGTTTGGATGTTACTGCAGGTGTTTTTTCCAGGCAGATGCTATGAGAAGGAATTCAAACTGATTTTTCTTTTCTTTTCTTGGTGCCAGGGCACTTCAGGTGGTGATGGCCCTCCTGGCCCTCCAGGTGAAAGAGTACGTATGATACAGCTATATAATATACAACGAAAATGAGTATTTCTGCATGTATTTAGATTTCAGAGAAAAGATGTATATCTGCTAATACATGTGCAAGTTTATCCACACAATCTAGTCTGAATTTAAAAATGTTTATCTTTTAATTTATTCCTCTTCACCAATAAAAAAGCTTAATCAACATGTTCTACTAATTTTGTTATAGAAATGAGAAAAAAATGTGTGTAACTGGGCTAAGATATCACTCTTATAGTCAAGACAAAAATATATATTTTAAAAATTTTAAATACTCTTAAAACGTCTTTGCTCTCTTCTCCACTCAGCTTGCTTTCCATATTGATACTCATTTTGTTCACAGAGCTGACAGCGATATTATGCTGGTAAAAAAACAAGCTACTAGTAGCCATTAAGCCAGAATCAATATACATTCAACTCAAGATAAAACATCTATTCCAGTAAATAGAAAAACTGTTTGGTAAATTGATTTTAGATTGATATAAGAGGTAGCCAAATCATATGAGCAAGCATGCCCTTTGTTTGGATTTTTTGGCAAAATATAGCATTTTTATAGCCAGATGTTTAAAAAGGCTATCCTCCTGATATAAGTTTAAATATTAGAATCTGTATTCCTTTAAGAAATTAGAATCATTTCTTCATATTCTATAATAATTTTCAGTAGTATGGAGTCAGGTTCATATATTTTTGTATATTATTATTTGAAATGTATAATAGGCATTTTACAAAAGGCAGAAACACCTTGCAATGCATAACTTAAAACTGAAAATGAATAATTTTTATTTGAGTAGGAGCAATGAGCAAAACTTGAGTTTTTATTCGTGACGAAAATGGGAGTAGATAACACACAAGAATAGACATTTAATTAGAGTTGCATTAAGTATTTGGCTCATATTTAATTAACTTTCCACTAAATGTTTCTCACTCTTGATGAACTGTTCCCAAATTAGGTCTATCCTGTAAATTTGGAGCTCATAAATAATACACTCATTTGAAGTATTTTATGGTCAAAGTCATTTTGATAAGATACATTTAAATTATTTAAAATGGCTAAATAATTAAATGGAATAGAACAATTTAACAAAAAAATAGCACAACTGTGAGTTTTGTTTTTAGAGCACCACTGATTCTCTCATGCATTTGGTTTTGTCTTCCAAAATGTTATGATCAACAATATTTCCTTACAAGTGAATATGCTTTTGCTGATACTGCATTTTAATTTGAAAAATAACAATACTGTCATCCAACAGTACAATTACTTTTAAAATCACTTTGAGAGTAAGAAAAGTACCTCTTGAGAATTTTTGTTTTGTTTTGCTGTTTTAGTAATCTAGGTGGATTTATTTTCAATAAATATTCATATATGTTTTCAATATCTATATAGGAAGAACATATTTCTTATGTTCCTTGTAGTTAATGAGACATCTCACCCCAAATATGCCTTCATTTTCTGCCAAGAATTTTTAATTATCTTGAACTATTTAGTTCATGTCTTAAGCACACAGTTGAAACATGGCAAAGGTAATGCCATAAAATATTTTCTTCAAAATATATGAGTTGGGGAAAGTTCAGGGAATTAATTCTGTAGTATTATTGGATTAGAAAATGAAATACCTATTTTTGCCCATTTCAAAGGACTCCCTAATTATCATTATATTTAATGATATAGTTATATATGGCATGCATATATATATGTATACATAAACTTTTATTAAGATATTCTACAAATGAAATATAATCCTGCATAATCATAATTTGCAGATCATGTATGCTGGTTATTAAAGGTTAAATATAGCTGTTAGGTGTAAAGTTACCAAATTAAGTGAAAACAAAACAAAAATGGAACAACAGAACCAAGACAACTAGATAAATTTGAATTTTATATAAAGAATAAGTCATTTTTGTCATAACTAGGTCTTTTGTGATATTTAGGATATATTAAAAATTATTCATTATTTATTTAAAGCTCAAATTTAGGCACTTTTTATCTGGTGATCTGGTTTCAACACCATCTGTACACTGAGTCATTATGGAATTTTTTAAATCCCACCTGGAAACGATTTTGATTATTACACAAAGAATATGCCAGCCAGGTGCGGTGGCTCACACCTGTAATCCCAGCACTTTGGGAGGCTGAGGCGGGTGGATCACCTGAGGTCAGGAGTTCGAGACCAGCCTGGCCAACATGGGGAAACCCTGTCTCTACTAAAAACACAAAAATTAGCCAGGCATGGTGGTGGGCGCCTGTAATCCCAGTTTCTCTGGAGGCTGAGGCAGGAGAATTGCTTGATCCCAGGAGGCGGATGTTGCAGTGATCCGAGATCATACCACTGCACTCCAGCCTGGGCAACAGAACAAGATTTCATCTCAAAAAACAACAACAAAAAAAGAATATGCCAATGCTTGCTGTGAAATTTTATGAAGACTCAATTTTTCATTTTTATTTTAAGTAATGGTTTTTGAAATGTTTCTTTCTTAAAATAATTTAAATTCAAATTGCATTTGAAAGGCAGCAAAATTTTAAAAAGCAAAAACATAACATTTTAAGAAATCAGGAAAATAGAATTTGCTACATAACCAAAAGAATGCTATTTTTAAAAAATTGTACTTAAAATGAGTTTTTAGGAATCATCATTTCATAGTTTAATAAGAGTTTAAAATTTTGTAGTTCCTAAAATTTGCCCAGTAGTTTTGGTAGTTTCATATGACATCTATTTCTGTTAACTTTATATATAACTTTGAAGATACTTTTTTAATATCAGATGCTGGTAATAGTAAAAACTTGTGATGATTTCTGAGCTAACATTGGCTATGAATGGTAATGAGATTTTTCTTGGGAAGCCTAGATTGATAAATAGAAAGAATAAATTCTGTTGAAGATCAACTTCAGTAAACTATTTTTGATTAGAAAAATACATAAATCCTACCCTAAATGTATTAGTTAACACATTTTATTTATGTTATCTTTCATAAATCTTCTTAAATAAATGTAACTATTATGTTCTGGTCATATGGAGGATTATCTCTTACCAATTACTTTTTTTTTGCCAACAATGGAGTCACTCTGATGGGACTTACTATGCACTTTAAAAATAGGTAACTTTGAGAGATGAGTAATATAATTAATTAAAAATCAAGCCAAGAATGATATTATAATATTTTATTTGAACTGAACATTAATAACTACACAATAAAGTTATTTTAACCTTATCTACAAAAGAAATTTATACATGAGTAAAAAATATATTGACATCATCCAAAATAAATATATTTTAGATATGGAGAATAGTTAATGACATCTTCTGTGGTCTTTTTGAGATAGTCACATACTTTCTCTTTTAGTGTTAGAATATATGGCTAGATACAGAACAGGGATGGAATAAGTTATAAAACAGTTTTTTTTTTTTTTTTTTTAAGAGGGGCTGTAGAATTGAATTGAATCAAAATATCTTCCTTCTATGAATGTTTCTAGCCAATGTTAAAAGTAAAGATGCTGCAGAACTTCTCAATACTTATACATTCTATTCACTTTTAATTCATATGAATTCTAAATATTTACAGTGTTCCTGAGGTAACATTGATGTGATGTGTAGTTTTGAGTAGAAATAGTGTGAAAAATTATCCATTTTACTTTTAGATTAGTAATTACTATCATGTTGTATTACCATAGTTCTGTCACTGTGATGAAGAAGCTGTACAATACATTGTATTTTATCAATATAAATAAACCTCAAAGTATCAAGATGCATCTTTTAAGGCATATTGTTAACTTCTCCCCACTGCTTTTTATTTTCAGGGTCCTCAAGGACCTCAGGGTCCAGTTGGATTCCCTGGACCAAAAGGCCCTCCTGTAAGTGTCAGAGCTTCTCTTTCTCCTTCTTTATTTGATATTTTTACATTTTTGAGAGTCACAGCTTACATTTTAAATATTTGTTAGATAGGATATTGACAAAATCTCGAAAATTACAATTGATGTCAAAGAAAGTAGACATTTTTAATTTATGAAGTTCATAGATTGTTTCTTAATATAATTTCAATATCTTTCATTAAGTATTTTTTGATAGTATACCAAAGACTAGAAAAACATGAATATCATTCTCTCAGCTGCTCCTTTACTGCAATGAACATAATTGATGACATTACAAATTGTTATCAACTCTTAAATATTTGGTATATTAGAATTTATCTTTGTCTTCCATCATCAATATAAACTTCTTCAAATATCACTTCCTAAATCCCTCCAACATTCTGATATTACTTAAGTCATGCTAAAATGTATTATATTAGTATCATGTCTGTCACTATAATCTATTCTTTTTAGAAAATGTAATGAGAATTCTCATTAAATCATATTCCTTTTATTAAATATGTTTAGAGCAACACTTGAATGTTCATCAGGCATCTTCATAAAGTTAATTGAAATACTGTGTTTTCATATTGAAGTATTTGTGGAGACATAGAACATGCTGGGGTCTTCTTTGTTTTTGTTTGTTTGTTTGATTGTTTGTTTTGCAACCTCATCAGTTTCTTTAAGACAGCCGGAGTCAGCTTATCTACCTGTCTAGGACAGTGGTTCTCAAATGTAATCCCTGGCCCAGCAGCATCCACAGCTCTTGGGATATTGTTAGAAATGTTGTCTCACTGACCAAATCACAATTCTGGAGATGGGCAAGGAAGGGCCCAGTCTCTCTTTTAAAAAACCCTCTAGACAGTTCTGATGCATGTTAAAGTGTGTGAACTACTGTGCTAGTCCAGATGAACAATACTACCCACACTTTAATGTGCACACAAATCATATTGGTGAATTATTTATTTTGAAATAATTAAATTTCAAATATTAAGACAATCTTTAACTTTTTACAATAATTTTAGACACTGTTTAAATTATTATTTTACCACTGAACAGTTTTGCATTATTCCTGCAAACATATTAGGAAAGTAGTGTTATCTGTATTACAACGTTATAGAAAAATCAATATATATGGCTAATATTAAATATAAAGTAATCTTGATACTACCTGTATATAATGCTTACCTACTATGTCAGTTTTGCTCCAAATGTAACATGAAGACTCTGCAAAGTTTCACAGAGAAATGAAAACAGTTTCAAAAGTCACTGTATGTATTTATTTATAAACATTCTCATAATTATTTTTAAGCTGTGTTAGTGTTTAGCAACATAAAGTTTAGTGATGTATATAACCTCAGTATTGTACCATTTGTGTTTGTATGCATTGTTGAGAACTGCTTGACTCATGTAATACTGTTTCATTGTCAAACAAACCCATTTGACTCATTTTTTTCTCGGACTTTTTCAGCCCATTGTCTTATGTATCTTTCAACAAGTTTTGAGCCATTGATCGTGCATGTGTTTTGTCTCTAAGAGGTATCAGAAGCATAATAAATGCCTACACTTGAGAAGCATGCATTCTAGTAGGAGAGACAAGACAGGAGCATTGCTTTCGCTAATAAACAAAATGATTTTTATACTATGTTCCTCTAACAAACGAGATATTAGAGCATGAAATAAAAATACCTAATTTCTCTAGTATGCTGTTTTATGCTGTTTGGGATAGAAATGGCTTCATCTGTTTTATATAGAAAGAAGAAACTGAGGTGGAGAGATAGAAAAATCTCTTCCTGTAAATTAATTGGTTCATCTCCTTCATCATATCAGGAAAAAATCATATATATATATATATATATATGATGTATATTCACAAAGACATATATACACATGGATCTAAATATTCCCTTCAGATTCTGTTAGTCTCATACTCTTATCAGCATATTTTGGGAATATGCAGCCATCCATTTTTAAAAAATATTAACTTGAAATGATTAAGATTTATAGCATGACTAGTATGAGAAACGATCTATTTAGAATAGAAAAAGTCAAAACTCAGTGCCAATGAGAAGTGAGAAAACATCCTTAAACCATTACTTACAAGTTTTCACAGATTCCCTCACCAAATCTGTTCCCTCTGTCCTGTACCAACTAGATCAAAGGGGAAGCCTATTTTGATGAAAAAATTATTACTTTTACATAAATACAATGAAATTATTTGGTAATTAGTCTGCTTATTTTATGGGTTAGTAGTTGGTGGCCATTATGGTTATTTAGGACTAACTGCTTGATATTGAAAGTACATACTTAAATCAGGAAATATGATAATGACATCAATTCTTTTTTTCTTTTTTTATTTTTATTTTTATTTTTTGAGACGGAGTCTCACTTTGTCACACAGGCTGGAGTGCAGTGGTGCGACCTCGGCTCACTGCAAGCTCCGCCTCCTGGGTTCACACAATTCTCCTGCCTCAGCCTCCTGAGTAGCTGGGACTACAGGCACTCGCCACCATGCCCGGCTAATTTTTTTGTATTTTTAGTAGAGGCGGGGCTTCACCATGTTAGCCAGGATGGTCTCGATCTCCTGACCTCGTGATCTGCCCACCTTGGCCTCCCAAAGTACTGGGATTACAGGCGTGAGCTACCGCGCCCGGCCAATAATGACACCAATTTTTAATGCAGTATATTAACACTACTCCCTCAGACTATCTAGGAGAGCCATTAAATATTATGTTGCATTCTTCCCAGGATGTGATTGCTTAGATCTAAGATTGCTATTTTAAAGTATTATAATATTTTGCAATGAATGTGTTATCTATGTCAGCAAATAAGAGATATTTAATCTTGTATTTACAGCTCTGTTAAAAAAAAAAATTAAGTCTTGTATTAATGGCAAAGTACATCATTTAAGAAGCACTTTAGTATGGTGGAAAAAAAGCCAGGCATACTTGATATCCTTCAGCTGTCATACTCTCTGTAAAACTTTTATTATTGCCCAGAATTGAAAGCAAGTTTATTGCCAAATGTGTCAAACCAGTGATAAGGCACAGAAGTTTTTTGTTTGCTATTTTGTAAAACCAGACCTCAATGAAGTTCATTACCAATTAACTAACTACTTATTTCTGTATGTCACCTCCAAACTGAGGGCAAAACTAAGTCTTAGCATTAATATATACCTAGTGATTGATACAAGGGCATGTAATATATGTTTTTTAAAGAAGCCATGGTTAAATGACATCCGAGAATGTTTTGGACCTTTGGTTAAAAACACCCCAATTTTGTTTTTTGAAGAAGAGGATGGCAGTGGTAGCCCTGGAAAACCTGAACAAGTCACTAAGCAAGTCATGATGTTGTGAAGTAGCTTAACGGTTTTTAATTAGAATTGTTAATTTACAGGGAAACCAGGATGTCAATACAGATGACCTAAGGGACAGAGATGGTTCTGGCACCGCCAAGAACCTTTCTCCTGAAGTAGCTTGCCAACCTGGAAAAAGTCTCACTCAGTTGGAAGAAAGCTATTTGAGAAAATGATATTTTGGAACAAAGCCTGTTTTTCATACTCACTCTATAAGAATATATATTAAAAAGAGAAGTTCAAAGCCAATTTTATTTAAATAATTAACATACAGTGAAAGGTGTACCTGTTGTCATTAAAAAATATCATTATTAAAAGAATCATTTCATTCATCTAGAAGGGTGAGAATATTTCTGTCTCTACCCATTGACCATGTTTTGAAATTTGAACTTGATATGTAATGGTTACTGAGTAGAATGAATAATCCATCAGGCAGTCTAAAGAAGCAATCTTTCTACTAAGTATTTAAAATATAGGACCCTCACAGACTTGTTCACTTAAAGTTTGTAGTTATTCGCTTCATTTATTTCTTAAACCATGACAAAGACAGCATCCTTTATAGAAAGTGATAGCAGCAGATTTGCTCTGCGGTACTTCACAAACATTATTCTTTCAAGAGGACATTTAAGAAAATCTACTGGGAAAAATTTGTCCTGACAACTTCTAGAATTGAGTGTAACGCATTGTTTCCTTTACTTTGAAAAAAATTGAGCGGTAAAATGCCATTGTTTGTATGAGTTTGTATTTATTTTGCATTCTTGTTTTTTGTTTTGTTTTGTTTTGTTTTGAGATGGAGTCTCAGCTCTGGAGTGCAGTGGCACCATCTAGGCTCACTGCAACCTCTGCCTCCCAGGTTCAAGCGATTCCCCCGCCTCAGCCTCCCAAGTAGCTGGGACTACAGGCACGTGCCACCAAGCCCGGCTAATTTTTTGTATTTTAGTAGATACCGGGTTTCAGCATGTTGGTCAGGATAGTCTTGATTCTCTGACCTCTTGTTCCTCCCGCCTCAGCCTCCCAAAGTGCAGGGATTAGAGGTGTCAGCCACCCGGCCCGGCCTTCTTTTGCATTCTTGTCAGTTAGAAGCTCGGATTACCACTAGAGGGCACTATTTCTCTCTGTTATCCAAGTTTTGATGCGAATTAAGAATAAATCACCAAAACGGTGGAAATATTCATTTGTGAAGTATTAAAGAAGTAATATTTTTCACAAAGTGAAAATATAAACCTTTGCAAATATTCTTTTACAGATGATTGATGCAAATGAAATATATTTAAATGTAAAATATTCAGAAAAAGGTGCCACTATTTTATTTTGGTTGCAGTTATACCTACAGAATTACATTGAAGAGATATGTGTGCGTATTACCATATATAAAATCAACAGAAGAGCAAAGTAAAATATCTAATGAAAATATAAAAAGAAAAGACAATTTTCTAACATATCACATTTAGACTATAAAATAATTAAATAAATATTTATGACATGTGGTATTCAATATTTGTAATTTCAGGGACCACCTGGGAAGGATGGGCTGCCAGGACACCCTGGGCAACGTGGGGAGACTGTAAGTGACCTTGTTACTCTTATTAAAAATTCCCATCTCTAGCACTTCATCAGTTCATAGAAAGCTACTTTATTATGAACATTTCAATTACTAGGTTGAGAAAAATGGAAAAATTAATTCCATTAAGCCTTTTGTTGAAATATATACATAAATTAGTAAATAGACCCAAGAAATATATTTCAGGAAATAGGATGTTAGTTGATATGATTGTTCTTATTGTCAATAGCCGCATTTTAAGGATGAGCTGATGGAGAAGACACTATTAGTTTTTGGACATTGCCTCAAGATTGTCCCTCTGACTCTTTTCACTGAAGCCTGTTTACAGATACATTCCACTCAAACCCATCATCTCTCCACTCTCCAAAGGCAACAGATTACAAATAGTCGTGCACAGAATACAACATTTTTAAAATCTAGAACTAAAAGATTAAATATTTGCTGATATTGGACCCATTAGCTATAATTGGTTGGGAACTATGGCAAAAGCATCCTTTCATGTGAAATAGGAAAAAGTAAATCAGAAATGGTGACTAAATTTTACTGAAAAACTACAAATAATATAAAAGTAAACAAATCTGACTGAATAACTTACCATGTGTATAACAATTTGGGCGGAGAGGAAACTGGCAGCTCAGTGATGGTTTGAGGATCCTGGTGAGCTCATTTATTTTGCTCCTGTTAAAAACCAGGCATCTGGCTATCCCAGTGGATTGTCATTCTGGTCAGAAATCATCATGGGTTAGCATGTCTCCATGGAATCAGTTCTTGCTTCTCACCAATGATTACTTTTATCCAGATTTCTCAAGGAAACCACAAATACAGACTACCTTTGCCTATGCGGTTGAAAATCATGTTAGGGTATTTGGCCAGCCTGAATACATATTGGAGTTGCATAGCAGTGTCCTATAATAAATCTGAAATCTGAAAAGATTATGATTTTTCTGCTATGGAGGAAAGAATCTGTTAGCAGCCACCCAATTATTGCCTTGCTTACCATGTGGCAATTCTTAGTTTCACTATTTCTTAGCTTTAGCCAGATGGGAAACTTTGGAGTCTTGGACTTCTAAAGCAAAGTTGAAATATGATTTAGTGAGACCAAAGAATAAACTGTTTGGGTATCTTCTTGGGAAGGATATCTATATGAGGAGCAGAAATAAACTTTCTAAAGGAGAATCAACACTGAATTTACAAATGCATTCTCATTCAAATCTTTCAGCCAAATCATTTTTAATGAAATCATTGTATAACTTCCTGGAAATAACTATAGAATATTCCAAAATGTCTTCTGGGGAAAATATATCTAGATAATTACTGTTATAAAATTCTTTATGTCTATGATTTAATCTGGAGCTTCCACTTCTAATGAAAATACTTATATCACATATAACATTGAGATTTAAACATAGAAGAAAAATAGCATAATGTTTCTAGAATGAATGTTCCTGTTTTGTAGTTTTTCACAGATTAAAGCCAGGATTATTTCTGAAAAATTATATTCCCGATTTCACATCCACTTTAAGGGAATAGTGAATCACCCCATAGCCCCAAACCTTTCTCACTTTGTTCTCTGCTGACCCAGATTCAAAGGACTACCTTGTACAAGAGTCACAATCTAAAGTGGGCATTCTTTGTCATATATTTACTATTTTATTTCAATGGATAAATTTTTAAATGATATTTTAAATTTGTCTCCAGGCAGAAATCCATTAATTAAATGTTTATTCTGACATCTTACATTCATTTGGGTTGTTTCAGTATAATAGAAACTATTCCCAATTTTTCCCGGTGGCCTTAAACAGCTTCAGAAATGGTTTCTATTATATTGAAGTGACCCAAATTTGTCTCAGAAGCATAATGCCAAATCCTATATTGGTCCTAGAATTGGCTTAGTCTTTTAAAGATTATCAAAATAGGAGTCACATTTCTGATGGATCTTAACAGCACATTTTTCAAACTACCTATGAATATGTCAAATTAATTTCCATTTTCAGCAACTTTGAAAAACATAATTGGACTAGCTATTCTAAAATTAAGTGGCAAGTGTAGTCTTATTACATGACAATATTGAACAAGCACACCTTATTGTGAACTGTAAAAGTTTTCCTGTGTAGTTTGTTTGTAAGATCCCCAAGATCAAATGTTTTAGATAGTTGCAAACAGTCTGAATGTTTTGAATGAGCAGACATATGGGCAACGCTGTCTTCCAGCTTTCCCAAATCCATCACTCACACACATGGTCTAGCAGTCAAAACTTCCTCTTTCCCCTTAAGATGTATGAGTGCAAGTCTATGTTGTAATTTTGTCCAGATTTTCTGCAATTAAATATTGATTTGTAATCAAATACATTTAATTAATCATTTTTGCAGTATTTTGTTTGTGTGTGATTCTTGCTCTCACAGTTACTAAGACAAAAAGCTTTCTAACACTTTTTTTAAAAGTTTGGAATTGCCTTTATATCTTCCTGTCCAATTTAGTGATTAAAAATTGGAAGAGGAATAACCCAGACAGAGGAAACAGGTCATACAAACATAGGATGTGTGGCTATTCAGAAAAAGGTAGGAAGATCAGCATGGCTAGAATTTAGGATACATTATCAAAGCAAAGGAAGTAACTGAATTCACACACTGGGCCCCTATTGGCTAGAACTTTGTCATCCGTATGTTTAAAAATGAATTTATTATGTTTGGTTTTGTGGGTGATGATTCTGGCTAATGTAAACAAGTGAGTAAACCTTATTTGAAAAACTCAGCAATGGTGAAGGAAAGAGGTGATTCTAGTCTGAATAAGACAGGTCTACTAGGATAAGTGAGAAAAAGCTGTATTTGAGGGAGCTTCTCAGGTGACGCATTCAGATGAAATAACGGATTAAGTATGGGCACTGAAGAAAAGCCTGGGATATGAAAACACTCCATTATAAAGGCGGGGAACACAGAAGGAAAATCAAAAGAGAAGATACAATCAGCAAGTTCCATGTTAGGAATGTTGAAGAGAGAGCATGATATACAATTGGAAATTTCTAGTAGGCACTTACCGTGCGAGTTTTAGGGCTCATACTGATTAGAGGTTTATAAACAGTTGGGAGTGGAGGAATTCATCAGCACAGAGATGGCAATTGTGCTCATGGAGGTTGTTGAGATAATCCAGGGACACACATACATATATGTGCACTTGTATAAATGTGTTTATGTATCTGTGTATGTGTGTATGTAAATCTGATAACAGATTTCCAAACCAACTAGTTACTGAAAAATTACAATTAAGTGACTAATATAATTATAAAATGCTAAATAAATTTTATGACTTTCCCCTCAGAATTGATTGGTTTTGCCATTGATAATGATAGCTCAAATAGAACTCTGAAAGTCTGAATTAATAGATTTTCAAAATAGAAGAAATCTATTTTCTTTCCCTGTAGCATCAATTGCAATAATTACAGACTCTTATCTGTACCTACTTATACAATTTTATTATTGTAAATAATTCATTCATAGTTATCAGGAGCATTGTGATACAAACGTGAGATTGCTAGTTCCTACCCATTTTTTTCCTAATCTTATTACTTTCAGTCTGACTAGATGTTATAGAGAATAAAATATTCAGTTATTTGAAAACTTCTTCTCCCAATATTTTCTATCTACTTCTCCAGCTGTTAAAAGTAACTTAACTCTCATGAGTAAGAAATTTACCTATCTTAATACAATTATGTGGAATGAATAACCCACAGCCTAGAGAAATATAAATACCAGAATATATGCCCAGAAGTTTTATTTAGTGAGTATATTCTGCTCAAATCAACCAGATATTTTAATGACTGCATTATTTGCAAAATGCATTTACAACTATATCTCTTGAATTTCTTACAAGAAAGAATGTTGATAAATACTAAAATAATTACTGTGCAAAGCATTATTTTAGTAGGTCTATTTTTATATCTTGTTTTATGAGATTTTAGAAATACAATAGAGAGAAATGTATTAATATCACTGTGAATTTATTTCTGTATAAACAATCAGTAAACTGTTTCAAAGAATGTCTAAATCATCATTTATTTCATCCATAAACATTCCTGGGTTAAAATTCTGTATGTTGTTTGACCTGGTGGAACAGGGCAAAGAACACGTTTTTTTGCTCTAGGTTAATTTATTAAAGGTAATTGTTGCCCTAGCATGTGAAATGTTGAAATGGCAAATTTTGAATTTTAATGAAAACTGAAATAAGTTTGACATATTAAACTTATATTTAAGCATTTGAAAATAAATATTTTTAGTCAATGGGTGACTTTCTTTTAATGTGACTTATTCAGCTAACTCATAGAATTTTGATTTATGCTTTGTGTTGTGTGTAGCTTTTACAGATAATACTTTGCCTTCTTAGGGATTTCAAGGCAAGACCGGCCCTCCTGGGCCAGGGGGAGTGGTTGGACCACAGGTATGTTCCTTTGCTTTATTTCCTGAGCAAGATTTATTTATTTTTGTTTATATTTTAACCTTCCTAAGTTGTGTAAAATCTTCTAAATTTATTATGATTCAAAATGATGTATTTTTTATTTCAGATTGTATTTAAATATGTGCAGCTTTCGTACATCAAATGAAACCAACAAACTATTACTTAACTAAAGCAACTTTTCAATTGCCTGTAAGAATAAAAGAGAAGAATAAAATAAATGAAAATAAATCAGAAAGTTCACACTGAATTTAACACTAAAGCCTGACTATGACACCATCTACTAATAAAAATACAAAGTTCCTTATAAATAGGTGGGCCATCATCTTTTTCTAGAATTTTAAATTATAAAATGACTTCATGTTTTTGAGTATAAATTAGATTTAGAAATTTACATCCTAAAATTTTAATATTTGTAACATATTAGGTCTTTCTTAAGATTTTTGCCTTCATAATAATGAATTATATCAGAAATAAATATTAATTATCTTTGAGGATATACAAAATAATGGAAGAGACAAGGATTTCTTTCACGATAGGTGGCAGAAGAAGTCTCAAAAATTAGTGCAGTATCCTGAGTTATAGTATGAAATAACTATAAAGAGTAATTCATGGTAATAGAAAATAATGTTTTTCTTCCCTGGCAAAGCATATTGACTGGGCAGAACACATTTAATTTAGTGGGCTGGAATTTTCCCCCCACTAATAACAAATTATAACAAAGGAGCAAAAGCAGGTAAATACATGTTTTAGTTATTTAATTGGTTTAGTCTTTTCTCTGTCTCTAAATAGTTCTCAACACTGTAACACACACATACACGCCCACACGTGCACACGCACACACACATGCACATCCAAACACACACACACACACACATACACACACACGCACACACACACACACACATCTAGAGAAACAGAAAAACTGCGTTTTGTTGTTAGGAATATGTGTAACAGAAGCAAAAATGAAGAATTATTGGATTTGTTGATTATTTCAGAGGTTAACCCTGAGCCAAGGGGAATGTTATGTTATTTTATAGAGTGTGTAAACATGAATACTTATTTGTGCTAAAGGCTTCTTTTTAGCTGCTTATCAGTTTTAGTTAAAACATTATATATACTTTCGCAGTAATTAGAAAGCTTCCTCCAAAAAACTTTTATTTTTTCTGTTTAAAACAACTTTATAATTATTTTCTGTGAGAAAATTTAACCAGAAAAAATATTCCTCTTATACTTAATATCCATAAACAGAAATGGAATTAGATTCTTAACTAAAATATAAACATCATGGAACATAACTGAATATTTTAGGACCTCACATCTTTCAAAAATACAGTTCTGTTCACTGTGGTTATCTAAAACTTCTGAGACTTGTGTTTCTTTTTCTGTTCCCCTGCTGACATTAAGGCATAAAAATACTGGGTGTTTTACTGAAGATGCACCTTCACCAAATTACATTTTTTATTGGTCCTTTTTAAGAGAAAAAATATCCAATAGCCTATTTTAAATGTAGCCATACTTTCATGTGAAGACAAAAGATTTGGTTTAATGGGAATGATATAGATTGCAATACTGAATATCCACTGTTTTCTTTAAACAGTTATGTGAATCTCTGATCATTTTTGTCTCAGTGGTGATAGCTGTTCAATTATGATTAATTCTGTATTCCTTACTGTTCAGATTCTGGTGTTCAGATAGTTAAGAAGACATCATGTTTTTGATAAATGTTTGCACATTAATGTTAAATTGAAAAGTTACAGCAATCATATAATTAAAGGAGTTTAAACCTAGAAGTGTATACCTAAATTGGGACAGGTAGATTCCTTATCCAAGATAAACAGTTAAGAATATGTTGCAGTTTTAGGAAAAAAATATATATATGCTTCATAAGCAAGTACAGGAACATGTTCTACTGTTTAACAACATTAGCATCTAAAAATTTGCCCTTTATTTAACTTCAATCCTTCATTTTGCTTTTTATTAAGATAGAGAGTAACTGATCACCATCCTCTATTTATACACGAAAGCTTGTTATACTCAAGCACCACAAAACAGCACCACTCAAGGGACACATAAGTGACCTGATATTTTTCACTTTGGCATTTGCTGCAATTTAAGGCAGCTGAGCATTTGTTATAGCTTTTGACCGGAAGGAACTGCCGACCCGTACTCACTGCCTTCAGGATCCCCTGCCACGTTCCCTAGACTTTGTCAAATGAATATAAATTAATAGTAGAGAAGTTTTAAGCTTTTGGAAATTCCAAGGAGAACCACTGGTTTTTTGGGTTCTCAAGGCCCTAAGTTTATTTTTAAACAGTGATTCATTGAGTGGCTACCAATGTGGTTTCTATGCCTCTTTACGAAGCTGATTTGACACCTCATATGAAAAGAAGGAATGGCATAAAACTGTATTTAAAAATCATAGTTTTAATAATAGTTGGACTTGCCCCACTCTGCAGAAATTATTGTATTAAGCAAAGAAAACATCTTTTTGGACTTTATTTATGTGCTTTCCTTTTACACTCAGATTCTAACCAAGATTATATAAAATCTTTTTAGACTCTTACTTGATATGCTACTTTCAGTGCTTTATATAAAGTATTTTGTAAGATGTCATGAGAGTAAATGAGGATGATACACTTTTGTAAATGGGAATAATACTGTTTTTGAGTTTGTGTTATCTTTGCCAAAAATAAAAGAGCAATCTAAAGTGGTTTTGCTTATCTAATTTAGGGACCAACCGGCGAGACTGGTCCAATAGGGGAACGTGGGCATCCTGGCCCTCCTGGCCCTCCTGGTGAGCAAGGTCTTCCTGGTGCTGCTGGAAAAGAAGGTGCAAAGGTACAACATGCTTCAGAAATTTTTTTGGCCGAAAACTTTAATTTATATTTCACTATACTCACCACTTGTCAACAGATTCCATTTAAATGAGTGTCAGAAGATGTGTCAGGGAAATATTTAGTGTGCGTTTATTATACTCCAAGATATTGCCCAACGTTTACATAAGACTGTTAGCTCCATTGACCATAAAATCTTTAATATACATATACCCTTAAATGTAGGTAGTGGGAACTTCATTTTAATGCATATGACAATCCACCCAATATTCTCATCATTAAATAAGATTCAAATTTTACTTACAGTAGTTTAGAAGTAATCACAATTTTGTTTGTAGAAATATGTGTAGAAATTAATCTGTCTTGATGGATGTTTATTATATTCTTTAGGGTGATCCAGGTCCTCAAGGTATCTCAGGGAAAGATGGACCAGCAGGATTACGTGGTTTCCCAGGGGAAAGAGGTCTTCCTGGAGCTCAGGTATAATCAATATCTATATAGATAAAGCAAGTGATTCAAATTGTTTATTAGAAGCATTTTTTCCCAGAACTTAAAGAGCGATGAGTAATTAAGGGAATATATGTAAACATATGCATTTGATTATTGTTATATATGTGTGTATATATGTAGTTATGTCTAAAAACATTATCTGACATCCTTATTTTATTAATCAGATATCTCTTCCTATTGGTATTCGAGTCATAGAGATTCATTTGCTTTATTTTTTCACTTTTCCCAGGGTGCACCTGGACTGAAAGGAGGGGAAGGTCCCCAGGGCCCACCAGGTCCAGTTGTAAGTAGGATGATAATAAATAGCCAGACAATCATGGTTGAGAATTACAGCTCTTCTTTCATTACTCTCATGCTGTGATTCCAGTGTGTGGGAGAGAAAATAAACACATGTCAATCAAATCAGTCAATGCCTAGTTCCCACTAATTGCATACACTAATGAATGCAGAAACAGAAGGGTTTAGATGATTGGAAATATTTGCTTCTGCTGCTGTCAGGAGGTAAAAGGAGATATCTTGCTTCTTACGGTTCCCAAGGAAATAAATCCTCATTATGAGTAATAGAAGCTCATAGTCACGGAAGGCCTGGAGAGGCTGTAGTTTGAAATTTTTACTTCATTTACATCTATTATTTTAAAATTACTTACAAAATAAGATTTGATTTTTTATAAATTATATTCTATCATTCATTTATTATAAAACATATTCAATTTGTTTATAAGTACTTGATGAGACTTGAATTTTTCAATGATACAAAAGACATAAGCATAAAAGCATAAAACCCGTAAGCATAATCTTATATATTATCCATATTTCTTTATTTAATCAAAACGTTATGAAATAATTGGCAAATGAGTAAATATCAGATTTTTGCCTCATCTTTTTTCTTGAGATGCATATCAATCCCTCAGAAAACAATTGAATGTATGCTTCATTTTTTAATAAATTCACCTTTATTCTTATCTGTACACTGAAATTTCACTATAACAGTCAAACTGCCGTATTTAGTGTTTTCTTCTCATTTTCTTATTTCACCAACCTAAAAATGCTGAAAGTTGCCTTAAAGGCCCTCTCAACTTCCTCTCACATAATATTTATTAGTTCTGCTTCCAAAATATTTTACTAATTTTTCCCCTTTTCTTCATTTCTACCGCCACTGTCTTTGTTCAGATTCTTTCCTCTTCCTTTCTCTTTGACTAATAACATCTTATCTTTGGATTCATTTTCTTATCCTCTGCAGTCTGTTTCACCTATAGAATACTAGTTTAGCATACATCCTTAACTATGGCATTCCTCTGTCATACCCATCCTAGAGCTCCACACTGCCTTCGGAAACCAAGCTCTTTATCCTAGCCAGCAAGTCATCTTCAAAGTTCAACCCCAATTTCTATAGTCTTTTTTTTTTTTCTTCATGCTCACCACTTCAATTCTACCCAATTTAATGCATTGAATGTTTTCTTGCTTATCAAAACCATGACCTTTTCAATTTTGAAAAGAGTATACTGTATACTTTTCCCCTTCCTCCAGGAAACTCCAGTTTTTCTCTCTCTACTTGAGGAACATCCTACTCATCCATAAAGATAACTCTTAAGTGTTAAATCTCTGTAAAGTTGTCTTTGGATAATTTACCTCCATTTCATGTATTGGTAAAAATCCCCCCCCCACACACACACCCACACCCACTGCCCTTTATTATATCTCCATGTTTAGAGATTACATTGGAATATAGTTGATCATCTCTCGCATCAGGCTGTGAGTTACCTGTATTATTTTGGTTACTCACAATATGGTGCCTGAAGCACAGTAATCATCTCACACCTACTCATTTGAATTATTATGAATCCTAATATTGGAATAAAGTTTATACAGAATTACTTAATACTGGGAATACAACAAGTATATCATTTTTCAGATTGACTCACATGATACTTACTTTACTTCCCTCACATCATATCACAACCATTGAGATAATTATGGAAACGTGGTAAAGATATTTTTTAAAGAAAATATATCTTGAAAACTGTATTAGACTTCCACTGGAGTTCATAAAATTATGAACATTTTCTAATATTCTCAAAAGTTAGTGGCAGTAGCATTAGCAGAAACAACAACTTAATAAGACAAAAGTTCGTATTTGGGTATAGAATCTTCTAAATTTCAGTAAAATGAGATCAATTTAACCAGACCTTCAGATTCTAAAGATATACTGTAGGAATAAATGATGCTTTAAGAGCAATACACACTGAACTAATTATCTGAGCTGTGACTACAAGGATTAAATTATTTTAAGTTGTTTTTCAGGGACCAAGCACTGAAGCTGTCTCAGGGGTTGGGAACAGTTGAAACCAGTGTATTTGTAGGCTGCATACTATGTCCAGGGGATAGAATTTTCAAGATATTAATTGAAAAATGTATCGCTACATGTAGAATAACATTAAATATGATATAAAAATCAAATGTACTTTTATTTATTTGGCTTCAATTGTGTATTTGACAATTATTACTTACTTTGTTATATGCAACTGGACATCACAGTAGATATTCCTTGAGATAAAATAGGATAAACAATTTTGAACAGAAATATACCAAAGACTAAATATCACTGTAAGTTGGTTGGTGATTAAATGCCTAATGACATGCAAACAATAAATGTTAATTCTATGAGTGAGGTAGAAAGATAATAAAAATAAGGGGAAGGGCCATGTGGAAAAGATGACCCTTGAACTTGGCTTCACAGAGTGCAGAACATTACAAAAATCACTGAAAAGAAAGAAAATATTAGGAAAGGGATACGATGTTTAATTAGTATCTGTGTTTGCCCAAGTGGGACAAAATTTGGGAGACGGTCTAACATTTGTTGAATTCTTGCTAGCATCCAAGCACTGTGCTATTTTACATAATAAAAAAACTAAATCACTAATGCAACATGTAATATAATTACTGAAGCTCTAAAATTGCAAGATGTAGTCATTTGAATATTTGAAATGTACAGAGCAAGTGGAGTAAACAAATTGAAGTTTTGAGAAAACAAATCTGTCGTTAGTGTTTAATATATAACAGAGATAGGAGAGAATAGATCACAAAAGGCCATTGACCAGTGTCAACATTGCAGTGAGCTGATGACTAGGGCAGTGTGGAATCCAAGGACAGTGCTGATGTAGCAAACATGGAGGGGGCAAGATAGTAAGTTTTAAGACTAATATTTGATATGGGCAGTGAGGACAAATGAAAACTGAACAATGACCTCAAGCTTATGTCCTTGAGAGAATGACAGTTTGGTGATGTCTTCCGTGCCTAGAGCAGTTTTACCTCATCAAGAACAACAACAAACAAAAACCAGAAATATTCACACACACAAAAAAACTTAAAACCTCTTGGCAGTCAAAAAAAATTACAAATTACCTTTGTAATTTTTGATTATCTACTTTGCTAATAGATGTGCTTGATAGATGCTCACTGTGTTTATTTGAAATTAATACCCATTCTCATATTCACAAATCAAATATGCAAACATCAACCAATTAAAATTATTCCTTAAAGTTGTTGGAAAGTGATTCACTAAAAGGAAGACACCATACACATTTATTAGTTCCTAACACTGTTGTTTTAATTGCTGCAGAATATAGTGAAGAGGTGCATGATGATGACCCGGTTCATAACAAGCCTTAGTTTACTCCATTTAAAGTGATTACATCACATAAAATTTGATTTTGATTTTTTTTTATTCCAAATGACAGACAAAAACTGGATGGTTTTCTAAATGTGAAGTATAATTTATCTAGAAAATTAATTCATGTTAATTCTTATCTTTTGGGGTTCAAAACTTACTATTAGGTTCTCTTGCAATTAATATTGGAAAAAAAAGAATGAGGAGTAGAGATTTATTTAAAAGGTAGCAAGTTCTGCTTTGCAATGGTAATAGAAAAGATGATGGCAAAATATTAAAGGGAAGTATTTGATCAGTTGGTGAAAAATGATAAAATTCTGAGTCATAAGGAATAAAGACATAAGAACATCTTCTAAAATTTGCTTTTATAATGGGTATGTCTGAGTTTATATCAATCTCATGTTAACTTTACCTTTAGGATATTGACCAAGTAATGGTAAGTGTAAGACAGGAATTCACAGAAACAGTGATGGGTATTCAGCAGTTGTTTGTATTAAGGAAAAAGCAAAGTGATGAGTTCTAAGGAAGAGAATGTGAAGTCTAAAGGAAATAGAAAAGGGAAATGAAATAATACTGAGTGTGTATTCCTTCAATTCTTATGCTAGATATTTTGTATCTGTGATTTATATCTTTTATTCTTATTCTTGCAATTTGGAATGGTAATTTTTTTTTTCTATTTTATCATTCCATTTTTAAAGATAAAAGATCTGAGGCTTGAAGAAGTATAGAGCTTGCCCAAATTATCTGGGCAAAAATCCATGATAGCACTTTACATAAACTCATTTTCAAGTCATCTTGATCCTTCTAAATCTCTGTGAACAATTTTGTCGAAAGAGAGTGAGAAGAGTTAATATTTCAACTACCTGGGCTTTAATATTACTATTCTCTGTAACTATTGCTTATTTTTAATGAATCAAAGATGAAACTGATTAAACTAATATACAGATTGATTTTTTAATGACTAGATATTTTTCAGAATACCATTGAATTCTTAGTTTCTTTCTCCTATAATACAACTCATAAGGAATGTAGTTGTGCTGTGTATTTCTGGATTGCTAGGGAAATAATAAATTCCCTCATTGCATAGGATACTAATGAACTAAAACTAAAAGTCCTAAGCAGAGCTTTAATCAGCTAACCTTATCGCTCACAGTGATATTTGCAAAGTTTTCATGTGTCCCAATTATGTAGCTTATGCACTATATTCTTACTATATGCTCTAATCCGAGAAAAGAACAAATATAGTATTTAATTCTCATGCATCCATTCAAATGTCATTCTAGCTATTCATTTATAAGTATATTTAGTACCTATTCTCTTTATTTGTAATCCATTTAGTCTGAAGCATAGGTCATTATTATGACACTCCATAGAAGTGGATTTACTGTACTAGGGTGGGTCTAGGTGTATGCCATTGACTTATATTTAGAGAAACTTTATTCGTAAAACAAATAAACTAAAAAGATCTGTTTGAAGATATGGGATATTGCTTTATACAGGGTCCTCTTTATGAATATCCTTGGAAGAAATCTCTTGCTAACCACAGCTTTAAAAATACTTGCAATTTATTTTTTTCAAGTATTCTTTTTGTAGAATATTTTAAATTATTTCTTGTTATTTCTTGAACAGTTAACTGACTTGTTTATTTCTTTAGTCAATTTGAATTACAAAACTTAGAATTCTTTTTGCTTTGGCTTACAGAAATAATGGAGTCAAAATAGAGACGGTACAGAAGATAATGTGTTATAACTATTTTAAAAACTTTTTGAACACAACTTACTATAAAAAGTACCTATGATGTACTTTAACATTGTCTATTACATTTCGTTATAGTTAATACTTTTTAAATACTCGACAAGACCCATGAAATTTATCTTATAACCTACTCATGGATCGTAATCTACAGTTAGAAAAATCCTTGGTCTTGGTATGCATCTTTAGTTTACTAATATTGCTGGCTCCATTTTACTTCAATAAAAAGTTATTTGCTTACCTGTTTTCCTGTTTTTAAATTTATATTGTCTAATACTTTATGCATACTATTTAAGCTGCTATAAGTCTTTTTCTGTGAAAGTACCATAAAGAAATAAATACCTGAAACTATCAGACAATCTATTAAACTGAAGTTATATTGATTCATAAAATGGACCTTGCTGCAAAGAGCTTATGGTTTACTGAGGAGGACAGATAAAGAGCAGATAAAATAACATAGTAAATAATATTAAATATATTAAAAGAACAGAAAACACAAGGGTGAGAACAATGCTTTTTGCCTAAGGAAATTATGTTTGAATTGAAGTTGTAAATAAAAACCAGTTTTATCTATGAAAAGCAGCCTTTCTGTGTGCAAAATTTAGTCTTGAACTGCTCAACACTTTTTGTCCTCTTAGTAATGAACTAGTATTTCAAGGTTAGGGTTCTCTAAAGGTTTTGGTCCTGGGAGTTATTGTATATTGAGGAACGTTCTGTCGTGCTACCACTTATGACAAAATTATACCAATAGGGTGCTGTGACGTTGGGATTTTAAAGTCTATGAAAACAAACTATTCGCTGTATACATGATGTTGTATCCAAGAACTGGTAACAGATGCCAATCAAATCCAGGGCATGTCTTCTGATCTCAAGGGATGTAGTCACTAAGTGGATGTCTTGATGCACACGCAAGACAGAAAGTAGCAAGAGACTGAACATCAAGAGAGAAAGGCAGTGCAGCACTTTTCTGCATGGTGAACGTAAACTGGGTAAATGTTTTCTATGTATGTAAACACATATATGTAAATATATCATGCAACAAATTCTCAGCTTTCACCTACTGCATATATTTTTATAAAACAAAATCAAGAAAAATAATATTTAAGGAAAAGATATTTTCCTTAAATAATCTCTCCTCCAGATATTCTTCACGGTAGAGAACAATCTCATTAACAACAGTTATTTATCTAAAAATGAGATTAAAACAAATATAGTAGTGTGTTTAGTAAAAAGCCTTCTATCTTTACAATCACATGTATATTTTATTCCCAGGAGCTGTGGGAGTTAATATGCAAAAAGTATGTGAGAGGAGCCAAATAACTGGTACAGGGTATATGTCCAGTATTTCAAAATTGTGCGGTGTTGTAGTCTTTGCTCTTTTTCTGTGACTACTCTTATTTGACCATCCCCCCATTGATTCTGACTTTATTTTCCTTCTCTATTTATTATTTCTTCTTCTTTTCATTGCTTCTTTAAGAGTTCTCATTCTCTTCCTATCATAATTCCTATTTCTCTTATTTTGTTACTCTTCATCCTGTTTCTGAGAACCTTCTTTTCCTTGGTTTTTACTTATTCTTCAAGCAAGGGAATAACCAAGGTTTAGAAGGATGGCATATACTGGCATGCCAAGTCAGACTCTATACGTTTTTAGATAAAGCACATTTTCTCCACTGTGACCCAGGTAGACCTTAGTGTAAGATGATTACATCCAACTAGGGATGAGATAAGTGTAGCAATAGTGATGGGGACCAGTGATCAAAATCTGAGGCATTTGATTTGACTTTGATCATTCAGAGTTTATGCTTTAAATTCTGATAATGCTTTATAGTTCATCTAAATTTTTAGTTCACGTAATCTAAAATGTATGTCATGTAGAGAGTGAAAGTTTTGACATGAAGGTCAACTTTTTTTTGTATTTTTTATTTTATTTTATTTTATTTATTTATTTATTTTTTAGAGAGAGTTTTGTTCTTGTTGCTCAGGCTGGAGTGCAGTGGCGCAATCTCAGCTCACTGCAACCTCCGCCTCCTAGGTTCAAGTGATTCTCCTGTCTCATCCTCCTGAGTAGCTGAGATTGCAGGCAACTGCCACCAACCCAGATAACTTTTGTATTTCTAATAAAGAAGGGGTTTCACCGTGTTGGCCAGGCTGGTCTCGGACTCCTGACCTCAAGTGATCACCCACCTCGGCCTCCCAAAGTGTTGGGATTACAGGAGTGAGCCAAGGTGCCTGGCAGAAGGTCAACTTAAAAAGACAAAGCAGACATGCTTTTGCCTTCTAGTTGTATAGCTCTGGTTCATAAGAGCTTTATGTGTTTATACTTCTATTCTTCTCTCTAGTGGGCTGCCTCTTAACTGAATGCTGATGAGGTGACTTGTCTATCACTTTGATTTACTTTATAAATGCTCCTCGGAATATGAAACACCCAGTGAAAATAACTGATAAAATGTTTATTTTGGTGTTCTCATCTGTGTAAAGGATTAGGGAACTACTTCCTATTTCCATTGTTCCAGGAATATAGACCAATGCTATGGCTTCTTGTTTCATTATCATCGTAAGGTTTAGATGAAGGGGATAAAGCTAATACAAAGTAAAGAAAGGTAACTAAGTAGAGAAATGTCAATTCCTCCTTTTTAAAAGCATGTAAATGTTCACTTTTCAGTTCAAAACGAGAGAAAAATGGCATGTTTTCCATAGTTGTTAACATTTAATACTGAAATAACAGAATACTTATGATATTATGGTCATTATAATTCATGAAATTAAACAGATATTATTGCCTTTGGGAAACATGATTTTATTGTCATTTAAATCACATATTAAGAAAATATTATTTCTATAATTTTTAGTTCCTCCTTTGCGTTCTATCTAGGCACTTTTGATGTGTAAAATATCTATCTTTCTTGCAGAGAGACAAGTATACAAATAGTTAAAGTTAGGATTAACAATACTATATTATGTGGGAAAAGCCCTACCCTTCTTTTAACAGGGTATTTTATACCTATTGTTTTGATATTAATTTATTAAAGTATTAAATATGCCATATAATTTTCTGGATCTTAGTTTACTTCTCTGTAAAATTTTACTTCTACAATTATTTGAGATTTTACATCTATTTCTGAAATATGTAACTGTTCATGTACAGTTCTCTAACATATATTAACATTTATACTTTTTGACAGGCATTGTTCAAAGAACTTTAGCTATATATTAAACATGATAAAAACCTGATGACAAACTTTCTGTCTCTATTATGACAGGCATTGTCCAAATAACTTCAGATGTATCATAATAAGCATCACAAAAACCTGACAACAAACTATTTCTCTCCATCTATATCAACAAAAGTGACCCATAGAGAGTTTGCATAAGATCAGAAAGCTAGTGGTTCCAGTGCTAGAAAGGGAAAGATCATACACTTAATTGACACATTTATTTATGGTGTACTATGTGCCAGTAACTACTCAAACTGCTGGGGATCATTGAAAAAAAGAAAAAAACCTCTACCTTTGTGAAGTTAATCATTATCTATTTTACCTATGCTGAAAGACAATCATTCAGTTTAGATATAATAGTTTATTTATCTGACAATTATAAAGCCCCTTGTTCTTTAGCCAGCTGTAGAGCAATACAAAAATGTCTCACTATACATGCCTACTCTTTATAGAAACAAATAAAAAGTGTATACACAATGTGAGTTTCTCAAGGGCTGCTTCCTGCCATAAAGCATTTCATATTCACAGTCAAGTGTCACAAGAGAATAGATTCTCACTGGTGATGAATATAGAGTTTTTAGCTGAATGTGTAAATGGGACCTTCTTTTCATATTGGGTTTAAATTTTTGTTTAAAAAAATAGAACTTCTCCAGTGATTCTGTTGAGAATAAAGGATTCATAAGTTTATTCTTTTAAAGTTGGCCTGGGAATATTTGAATAAGATTTGCAAATTTGCTATGTCATTTGCTTGATTGGTAGATACCATCAGAGATTTTCACTTTTCATTTATAGATGTATAAAATAAAATTATAGCAGAGCATGCTGTTATTACAAACATCTAGGCTTAAAGAGTGTTTGAAATAACTAATAGAAAAAGAAATTGCAGTTGTACTTTAGGGCATGGATATACATGCCAAAAGTCTCCTCTTGTTTTCATTTGTTGTTTCAAAGTTTATGAGCTGTGACAAGATCATGAGCAATATTTTAACTACAGAGAAGTAATATATTCTCAACACTAATTTTAATGCAGGTTCCACAAGCAAGATGGCAATTTGAAATTTAATCTTATGAATGCTCCAAGGGAGAAATTGCAACAGTTAAACTTTGTAATAAAAAATAGTATACAGTGTCTGGCTGGGTGTGGTGGTTGTTGGCTGTAATCTCAGCACTTTGGGAGGCCGAGGTAGGCGGATCACGAGGTCAAGAGATCGAGACCATCCTGGCAAACATGGTGAAACTATATCTCTACTAAAAATACAAAAATTAGCTGGGCGTGGTGGTGTGAACCTGTAGTTCCAGCTCTTCTAGAGGCTGAGGCCGGAGAATCATTTGAACCTGGGAGTTGGAGGTTGCAGTGAGCTGAGATTGCGCCACTGCACTCCAGCTTGGTGACAGAGCGAGACTCCATCTCAAAAAAAAAAAAAAAAGTATACAGTATCTACAAACTATACACATTGCCATAGAGTCAAATCAGCACTCTGTCTCTTCTTGAGATACATTAAAATAATTATTAAAATATTTCAATTAATAAACATACTTAAGTATAAATTTAATAACCATTATTTTCATAAGTAAAAGTCATGGCTTATTTTCATATAACATATCAATCATAATGCATCCAGTTAAGGTAATTTTTTTTTTCATTTTGAAACCATTTCTTATGGGGAAGATATACATTCAATTGCTTTTTTCCTGCAAATTTGAAAATTTTCTCTTGATTACATATGTGTATATTTGAAGCCTAATTTTTTTTTTGTTGTTTTTTGTTTTTGTTTTTGTTTTTGAGATGGAGTCTCTCTCTGTTGCCCAGGCTCTAGAGTGCAGTGGCGTGATACCGGCTCACTTTTAAGTTCTGCCTACCGAGTCCACACTACTCTCCTGCCTTAGCCTCCTGAGTAGCTGGTACTGCAGCTGCCCACTACCGAGCCCAGCTAATTTTTTGTGTTTTTAGTAGAGACGGGGTTTCACCGTGTTAGCCAGGATGGTCTCGATCTCCTGACCTCGTGATCCGCCCACTTCGGTCTCCCAAAGTGCTGGGATTACAGGCATGAGCTACCATGCCCGGCCTGAAGCCTAAATTTTTAACACGTTCAACGTGTTTGCATATATAATAAAAACACAAATGCACTATAGTTATTTAATGCATACAATCAACATGTTATTCTTTGTTAATATGAATTAAGAGAGCATGGAGATATTTACTACTCAGAATGTAGTGCCAAGGGCTGCATTAATTCACTCCAAAAATAATGGTAGAGCTCCTAGGTACTGTAAGAGAGTGTGTAAGGAATACTTTGAAGGATCTCATGCTTCTTATTCTCAGGAAAATACAATTTTTTGGTAAGATAGTATATTAGTCCATTTTCATACTGCTATAAAGAACTGCCCAAGACTAGGTAATTTATAAAGGAAAGGGGTTTAATTGACTTACAGTGCAGCGTGGCTGGGGAAGCCTTGTGAAACTTACAATCATGGTGGAAAGCAAAGGGGAAGCAAGGCGCCTTCTTCACAAGCAGGAAGAAGTGCTGAGCAAAGGGGGAAGAGCCCCTTATAAACCATCAGATCTCATGAGAACTCACTCATTGTCACGAGAACAACATGGGGGAAACTGCCTCCATGATTCAACTGTCATAACCTAATTTCTCCCTTGATTATGGGGATTATGAGGATTATGGGGGTTACAAAGCAGGATGAGATTTGGGTGGGGACACAAAGCCTAACCATGTCAGATGGTTATTGACCTGGGTCAAAACAAAACAAAACAAAAAGCTGGAATTTTAGTAGTATAGGAAAATACCAGAGATTTTCCATGTCAGAAGACAAGTGTGACCAAATATTCAGAGGTAAAAATGGACATATTGTGTTAGAGGGGCAGTGATAGATGTAATATTTTTAGGAAAAAATAATGTTCAAAGTAAAATGCTAAAATATAAAGTAAAGAAAAATCTAAGTATGTGAGTTGAGTATTTTTCTAGGATGACTGAGGATAAATATGTCAAAAAGATGCATTAAACCACACTATTTCAGAGTTCAGCATAGGTGAACTCTGAAATCAGGAGGGAAGCCTAGTGAAACAGTACCATGGTGTCTCCAGTGAAATGTGTTGAAAAGTTACCAAAAGTGAAAACAGCTCTTTGTTTTTGAAAATTTCAAATGAACTTATAAACAATAGTGACAAAGAGCAGAGATTCTTTTTATTTTTTTCTTTTGAGACAGAGTCCTGCTCTGTCACCCAGACTGGAGTGCAGCAGTATGATCACAGCTCACTGCAGCCTTGACCTCCCTGGGCTCAGGTGACCCTCTTGTCCTGAATAGCTGAAACTACAGGTGTATGGACCTACAACCAAATAATTTTTGTATTTTTATTAGAGAGGGGGTTTCACCATGTTGTCCAGGTCTCGAACTCCTGGCCTCAAGCAATCTGCCCACCTTGGCCTCCCAAAGTGCTGAGATTACAGGCATGAAACACAGTGCCCGGCCAAGAGCAGAGATTCTAATGACTTGTGTAGCAAAGGTCAAATGAACTAAATGAATGATGGAGAATGGCTATTTGGATAAAGGAGATAAGCATTTTCATCAATTCCTTTAAGTTTTTTCTTTGTTTGTTTTAGAGAATGTTCAACCAATATGAGCTTGTTCTGGTAGAAGTAGCTCTTAAATGGCTATATTTCTTCCACTTATTAAAATTTAACACAATTCATTGTACCCATGAGTTTTATGGGTACAACGAGTCAAGGAAATTTTGTTCTCACCATTTATAAACTGCTAAGTATTGTAGGAAAAAACTTGGTAGTGAATTAAGGCACAGAGACCTTGAGTCTATGGTCTTTAACTTAAAACTATACAAGTCATACAGCAATAAAATTATATTATGTATGCAAAGTACTTAGCACAATAATTGTTAATTAGTAGGCATAATAATTGGAGATTAGTTAATTCTCTTAGAATGGATTTCCAACCTTTGCTGATTATCCCGTTTTTCATTCTAGTCTAGTAACCATTAGCTTTACCATAGCCTAGTATGATATCTTCCTAGGGTAGTCTTTGAACAGTCAGAGTTTAAATAGGATTAAAGAGAGAAAATTTTTACGGCCTGACAAATTAAAATTGCACCTCTTTTTGAATAGCCAGTTACAAATGAAATACTGCAGGAGTTAAATCAAATGCTTATTCTAGGTTTGATAAAACTAATGGGTAGCAATCATTTTGTGAGGGTTAGAAGTGAAATACTAAACAAAAATGTAATATAGTCACCTTGTATGTACATTGATCCTCAATAAATCAGCTTTTCAGATTAGTGGAGATTTATCTTTAGTGGTATTAATTTTAACTTGAATAGAATAACACTAGTTGCATCATGTATTGTCTTCTGTTGATGTGTTTCTGTTGCCAAAAAAGGAGAACTTTTATTACTGATTTTTTTTCTTTCCTCTATTTTTAGTAATTCAAGAGACACCTTTGCATTCCTCTCAATTCATAGCCCTTGTTCTTCTTGCTCTTCTCCTTATCCACTTCCTGTGCTTTTTTCTTCCTTCCTGACCTCCCTCTCAAAGAATTGGAGGCAAATATTTGTGTTCTTTTTACTCTTAGGGTTGCTCATTTTGAATGTACAACACTAAGAGGATTTTATTATTTTTTCTTCTGCATTGACTTCTAGAATCATTCACCAGGAGTCTGTTACTTGGTTAACAGTAATACAAATTGTGGTTGACTATTTTATTCATAAAATATTTTAATATTATTAAATTAAATTAAAAAAATACATTGACAAAAGAGTATATGTTTATTATCTAAAAAGTACTAACTGCAATTTTCTCTTGTAACTATAGCCTCCTCTTTAGTATTTGGAATACTTCATTGGTAAAAATAGAGTTTACATACAACTCGTTTATTATGCCATATAAAAATATTCCCTAGATTCGTTTTTGAACATCTACTTACTTACAGCTCAAAAATGCCACTTTTGTTTATATCAAGGTCAAATTTCACAATTTCTTTAACTATATTTTTGGCAATGTCTCTCCAAACTATATCACCTAAGTTTCAGATACCCAATAATTACAAACATTGCTGTCCTCATTAGAAAGAACCAATAGGTGTCTTTGTCAAGAAATCAGAGTAGAGTCCAAGCTCAGGGTTCACTTAACTAGTTATATGATTACAGGAAGACGGTTAACTTCTTTGAGCCAGAGATTCCTCATTTTTAAAACAGATGCTACAATAGCTCTATCAACTACCTGGAATTGTTGTGAGAATAAAATGATAAGATGAAACAAACTGATTGGTAAATTGTAAAGCACTATGTTAATACAAGTTGTTGGTATGATTATCATTTTTATCACATGTAATTAATTTCCTAGTTAATAAAAATACAAATTAGAACAAGGTAAATAATGCATATTTGTATAATAAACTGATTTCTAAAATATGGTAAGTATAATAGTAGAAAACATGAAGTAATGTCTTTTCCAACTTTTATAAATAATTTTCCATCTGAATTTTCAAATGATGATGCTATTATCTAAGTATGTTAATTATTAAGAAAAAATACTAGCAATTATATTTTCTAATATTTTATAGTTTAATCATAAAATAAAAAGATAAAATTATAATTTAATCACCCCTCTGAGAATCCAAAGACAATTTTTTTGTTATCTTTTACTACCCAAAATTGGAAGTAGTAATAGATTATATTTGAGCTTTACAGTACTTAGTACGTATGTCTGCATTTCTTTTATTCTTGTTTTAATAATGTTTTCTTAAATTGTAGGTACAGATAACTACTATAAAGGCAGTATCCATGTGGTTATTTTCAAAAATCTATATATATGAGGGTTTTTTTTTAAAAAGCAAACTAGTTAAAAACATAACATCTTTTTTGAAATTCAGTTAAAAAAAAAATCCTAATCAGATTCAAATTATCTCATCAGTGTTCATAAGACCCCATGTTCTTATAGAACTCTAAGTTAAATTTAAGGGCTTATTCTATGAGAAAATGTCCAAACTTTGGGATAGTGATTATCAAATGTTATTTTGTAAAAAATTATGTGTGTATCCTAATGCAAAGAATTTCTGAACTCATTTTTTTTTTTATTTTGAAATCTTGGTTCAGCACATTTGAAATAAAGCCCAGAGATAACTACAAGAAACACTAGTCTAGGGATTGTATTCTGCCATTTCATTATAATACAGCGAGAAATTTGTGTAGGAAGTTATTATTTATAAAGCATTGTGCCCAATTATGAACACTTAAATAAAAACAGATAACTAAGTAAACATTAAATACATCTAATTTTGAAGTATTTTTTCATCTCATCAATATTTTCTAACGCCAACATCTATGCTTAATATTGGGCCTGGAAATTAGTATCTCAAATAGTGGATACAACTGTTTCTCTTTGGGATCCTAAAATTATCTAAACTCTAAATGTTACTTTAACATAATTTACTAGACTGTAAGAAGCTATTGTTAAATAAGCGATTCTTAAGCCAGTATTGCTTTCTTTAATAACAAAATACTTCTTTTCTTGTGTACTAGGGCTCACCAGGAGAACGTGGGTCAGCAGGTACAGCTGGCCCAATTGGTTTACCAGGGCGCCCGGGACCTCAGGGTCCTCCTGGTCCAGCTGGAGAGAAAGGTGCTCCTGTAAGTAATGTCTAGAAGAAAATATACTACACTGCTACCCTGTACACGTTATTACTTTTTATTCAATAATATTAACTTTTCATACACCACTGTATTCTCTCTGTATATGTGTCTGGCATATAAATACACTGGCTTGTATATATATAATAGAGAAAATTTCAAATTCAATTAAATGAGATGACATTTTCCCACACTTTATGAAACCATAATACCTGTAAGAGAGTTGGATATTATTAATGTAAAAGGCTTCTCATTTTGCTTTAAAAAATAAAAAATAAAAAAAGTTGTGAGTTTTTGATTAAAGCTATACCTTGCTGCTTTACATTAGAAAAGTGTGAACTTTTTACACCTCTTGTAATACAAATTCAACTTCAAGCATTTCCGTAGTCTGTATATGAAACTCATATAAAGTAGCTGCCCTTCTCATGTAATTTGAGCTCTGACCACCAGTGAATGAGACGGGGAACATCTGACCAATTATTTCATCTAATATTTATTGGATTTTAACATTTTATATTTACATGACTATGGACTCTATTCCACTTATTAGATTTAGGTTTCTTTGTTAAGATTTCTTCTCTATTTTTGTTCCTGGTTTTGATGTGATTGTATTTTTAAAAAATAATTCTCTCTTTCTACAAGATTAAAATGCAAACTGTTTCAGTAAATGTAGATAAAAAGTACTGGCTCTGATACACAAAAATATAAGTTTAATATTTTTATATACTGGTAAGTGTTGAGATATAAAATTAAGCTTAAGCTTATATTCAAAAATACTCCTCTATCACTAAGACTTCAGTTTTATCAATTTGATTTGCTTTCGTTATCTATGCATTTTCTCTGATTATTCTGTGATATTATTCCAATGTTTCTGTTTGAGACCATTTTGTGCAGTTTTAACAGAACACTACAGACTGGGTAATTTATAATGAACAAAAATATATTGGCTCATGGTTCTGGTGGATGGAAAGTCCAAGCTAGTGGGGTCACATCTGGTAACGAACTTCTTGACACATCATCCCATCGTAGAAGGACAAAGAGAGGGCGCGAGAGAGAGAGAGAGAGAGAGAGAGAGTAAAAAGAAAACAAATTCCCTTTGTTGTAATGAACCCACTAATGCAATAATGGCATTAATTAATTTCACTTTGCCCTCATGGCCTAATCATTAGGCCCCATTCCCCTGCACTGTTGCATAGGGAATTAAGTTTCCAAAAGATGTTTTTTTGGTGACACATTAAAACTGTAGCAGTTTAAAAATTTAAAAAAAAAATTGTTTCCTGTAATCCATTACCTTTCAGAAAGAGTTAGAGTGTTGGAATGGGCCATGCCACCTGTGGATAGAACTTTTAGGTGACAGAAAAAGCACTTTTAATATGCTGAGAAAATACATTTCATAGTGTACTGTGTACCGGGAGAAGATAGAAAATAGATTCAGGTCCTTTAGTACAAGTTAATTTAAAAATATAGGGAACACGTATTTTGCACAATACACTAAATAATGCATACGGAGAAAATAGGCATAAATTGCTTTTTATACAAATTGAGAATATACTAATTAGATAAGTCAATATTTCTGTGAAGATAATATATTGGATGGTAGGTTTTAAAGTGGATAATTACCTTAGCTTTATGAAGAATAAGTAAATTATTGAAATAAAGATCAGAATATGGAAAAGCATTGAAATTGATAAGAAATTAATTAGGTGAGATAGATGAAAAATTATTGACATTAGCCTTTGTAAGAGCCAGGATTCATGCCTGAGTTTTGTTGGTAATTAGTGATATCATAACTAGGGAAGGGAAAAGGGAATGCCTTACTTACCCATTCTCTTTCAGTTATCCCAGCCAAGGACAACAACTCCAGGATGTTCATTCCTTTTTCTATTAGCCAAAATTAGCTATTTAGAATAACTAAGGGGTAGGCACCGTATTGTTAGCATTATACTTTTGAAGGAGCTGTCTGCTTAGGAACAGTAACATGAAGTGGTAATAAGAGTGTTCAGTGAAAGGAGTTATAGATATATATTCAAAAGTTTAGTAAAAACTGATGGAAATGTTTGGCAAAATGTTATATCTAGCCTTTACTTCTTCCTTTTTCCAAACAAATTTTAGATCTTACCTCTGCTGAGTAGCTTGTGTTATCAAAATGTTATGCAATTATCAGCAGGTTTACACTTGCATTAAAAAAAAAAAAAAGACAAGATGGGGCCTGTGGCAGACAAGCCCTTGGTCCACCTACCTATCAACCCTGCTTCCTGGAATGGAGAAATGTCCTAAGTAACATCCCTATATTAATCAGTTACATTAGAAACTCTGGGAGTGGGTCTGGAAAGCAGGTAAGAAGAAAGGGGCTAAATCCTTCTCCAACTTAATGGCATTAATAGAAAATTTTGATAGGGAAACTGATTCTAATGAAAACTATTAGTTAACTGGATGCAAAGATTACAGATAAGGAGCAATTTTAGCTATGCATCTACTTGGGGACAGTTGTAGAAATTAGAGGAAAAGCTAGATCTAAAACACAATGAAGTCAATGCACTAACTGTAACTGAATTAGGCAATAGTAGCTTGAGATTTTAGGAAAAATATTCTCCAAATACTTATTTACAATTTCTAGCATGTGTGTCTGTGTATAATTGCAGAGAAAATAATTAGTGCCAGAAATGTAAGTCTGGAAGTCATTTAAAATAAGAGTGATGTTTAAAGGCATAGTTTTGGATTACTATGTGATTTAATGTTGAGGGAGAGCAGAAGTCTGGACTCAGTCTTAATGGAGAATTATAATGGGTGTCAGTTTCCAAAGCATCTAATAAGAGAGAGAAATAGTCCACGAGGTTTTTTTTTTGTTTTTTTTTTTGTTTGTGTGTGTGTGTGTGTGTGTGTGTGTGTGTGTATCTCCAGAGGCATGCCATCAAACAGAACAAGAGATAAACGAGTTCCCTTTTGTGGGATGTTGTAAAAGATCGAGAATACAGAAATCCGAAAGACAAAGAAATAAAGAGACTGGGATTTTACCTGCTGGACATTTATAGCTTTAGGTTAATTCTAAATTGATTCAAAAAGAAAAAAAACGGGCTATATAGGAGTGTAAATCACCTCAAGCAAGGCAATGGAACCCATAGAAAAATGAACAGTAGGTGGAAGTACTAGTAAGATTGAATACATTGCCTCATTATTATTATTATTGTGTGGTGCATATATTTATCTACTTGATCAATAATAAGAAAATAGTTGGTGGAAAAGTTAAGGAGTTAAGGAAATGAGAGTAGACTCAAGTTGCCTGCTTGAAGACAACCAGAAGTGGGTTGGGAGCTAGCCCTATCATTTATTTAGTTCATGATTTCGGTTAAGTTATTTGACATCAAAACCTCTGTTTTCTCATCTCTGAAAAGAAGATGGCCGTCTCTGAAAAGAAGATAATCATAGTATTTTGTGAGGACTAGATAAAATTACAGTTCTAAATCATTTTTCAGAATTATGATAAGTGTTCAGAATAATCATTACTATTAGTAGTAGTATTATCATTACCATCAGTGTGTGAACCAGAGTGCCATAAAAAAGGATGAAATAATAAACTGCTAATAAATACATAAATGAGCTGTTGAGGAAGGAGTGATGGATTTTGTGTACTGTAATAAAAGTTGTGGGTGGGAGTATAGGTTAAATATAAGACCATGCCAAATCAAACAAAGGACATGGGGATGTTTAGCTAATTCTATCAATTTTTAAGGGAAGATTTAGTTATTAATGTAAATGGAATGTTAGAAGTGGTGAAATAAAGACCGGCTACTAGGAGAGATGAATGTTTCCAATAGTTGTGTAGACTGCGGGCCAAGAGATATACAATGGAGGAAGAGTTATGTCATCTTGAAGAATTATAAATAGCTAATATAAATTTAGAGTGCTATAGATCTGTTGAATTTCTTCTAACACCACACAGACCAGGTCAGAAGAAATGAATGGCAGGTGATTCCTGGCTAGAGATTATGTGTACTATAACGAAGGCAGAAGAGAATATATCTGCCTTATTTACAGGAAACCTTATACAAAAGGATTGACTTTTAGAGTTTAAGGCTAGCAAGGAAATTCAAATTAAGGGGAGCTATCTGAATCAACTATTGTATTTAATATAGTGAAGTTTACTGTGAATAGCACAGCACATCCTTTGAGTATTGATAGATTTGAAATATCATATTTGTTTGAAGAAGATAAAAGGTCTCCAGAGTGACATCAGGGGTATCCCTCACATAATAATTATGGCACCTTTTTAGAAAATAAGAACATGTGGAACTCAGGCAAGTAATAAATTAGTTAACAATTTAATTTTGCCTTATAGATAGTGTTACTTTTGTTGTCATTAATTAAGTAATGTAGCAACAGTTCCTTAAGTGACTACTCTGGTCCACAGGCCAGAGATATACAAGAGAATGCAAAATCAGACACAGTTCCTACCCTCACATAGTTTACTATCTGATAGGGCAATTTGATAATATGCAAAGAATCGCTAAATACATATATAATGACAAAATCAGGTTACTGATATGAAGGGAATGTAATGGTGTATGTCAGATTATAGTAGAGAGACCTGCTAGCATTGGGGCCTTTTCTTGGACAAGGCGTTGATGGTGAGATGTAAAAGATGAGAAGGAATTAACTGTGCAAAGAGTTCTCATAGGCGCATTCCAGGCCAGAGGAACAAAATGTGCTCAGGCAATGTCACAGGAAAGCACATGGCATCAGATTTAAGGGACTGAAAAAAATGTTTAGAGGGGACTGAGAAAATGTCTAGAAGGGTTGGAATGAAGAGAGCAAGGGTTAGGGGAGGCTAGATGTGTTTGGGCAGGTAGCAGGAGCTAGATCATGGTAGGCTGTACTAAGCCATGAAGTCTTTATCTGAGGAAAAGTAAACAAGTAAATTTACCTAAAAATGTAGGTAACATGATCTGATTGGCTTTCTGGATGCAGTGTGATGAATAGATTGGAAGGAAGTAAGAATACATATGGGGAAAGACAAGAGGTTTTTTTCAGTAGCTCAGAACAAGGATACCAGTATTTTAGAATAAGGTGTCCGTGGTGGAGATAAAGTGAATATATTCAAGAGACAATTAGGAGATAAAATGTACAAAACTAAGTCATTTTAAAGGAACAGGAGATGTTAAGAGAAGTGAGGGAAAGTGGGATCATGCAAAGGCAAAATCCTAATGACTTGTAGATTCCCAGCTTGTATAACAGAAGGACAGAAAGGACCTCTGAATGCAATCAATAATATTGTCTTGTGCAAAACTGATGAAATTTTGACTTTTAGAAAATAATTTATTTTCAACTATGAAAAGATGTTTTATTGGAAACAGAAGTTGAGTTCATTATCGAGTCACTTTTTAAAAGATTACACAGTATAGGTCAATTTAAACATGAAAATAATGCCATTTTCAAAAACCAGGAGAACCAAAACAAACACTTAAAAGTAAGAAAGTTACATATGAAACATGTAAAGCATATGGCAAAGTTGGACATATGAGCAAGTGCATTTTTTGATTTCTAAAGCCTAATACTCATTGCACAGCTATGTCAGTGGCACAAAGGAAGGGGAGTAGAGGCTCAACAAAGTTTTACAAACGTAAGGAATCTGATTTGTCAATATGTAATAATTGCATGTTTGAAAGAAAAATTCTAAGTTGGGTCCTAATTATTTTTGTGGATCATAGCCTAAGATTTATAAGTTGCTTTAAAAGAATAATATTCCTAGTCACAAATAAAGGTAGGAATCATGTATCATTTATTCTTTAAACATTTTTCTAAAAAACATTAAACAATATCCTTGTCAAATATAGAAGCTAGATTATTACTCCTGTAGCTGCACTTCAAAACTGTAAAACTAATGATCTTTGGATATTCAATACAGGGAGAAAAAGGTCCCCAAGGGCCTGCAGGGAGAGATGGAGTTCAAGGTCCTGTTGGTCTCCCAGGGCCAGCTGGTCCTGCTGGCTCTCCTGGGGAAGACGGAGACAAGGTTGGTATTCGTTATCCATGTTAGTAGATCCTGTGAAAAAGCTTAATTTTTGTTAAGAATTCTAGATAATTCTAATCTTTATGATTAGGCTCCAGGTGGATGGTTACCTTTTTCAAAGTTTCACACACATTTTCATATGCTCAAAAGTTTTATTTAAGAGGTTCAGAATTAGTATCTGTTCCATAAAAGAGTATGTGATATATAAACAGAAGAATCAATTAAAAGAACAGTGGTAGTGAGAAAAAATAGTAGATGCCAAAATTTATTTATTTTTAAGAATATCTTTCTGAAATGAATATAAAATAAAAACATTAATTACATGTATATGATTAGCCCTCATGTCTTGCATATTGCACAATAAGACTGAAGAATGAGCTACATGTTTAGTTGATAATCCTGTTATCAGGTACCAACATGTGAGTACAGACTCTAAGCTCCTAATTCCAAATGTATGGCTGTGTGTTAAATGTTTCGATTGAATATATTATTATATTATTTAAAAATATTATTTAAAAATTTGTAAACCGGCACTCTGATAATGTGCATCATTTTAGCATTTGGAAAATTAGCAGAAGTAGTTTTGCTGTTATTTTGTTTTTATTTTTATTTTTTACTTTTTTGAGAGACGGAGTCTTGCTTTGTCGCCCAGGCTGAAGTGCAGTGGCGCAACAGGGCTTACTGCAGCCTCCAACTCCTGGGCTCAAGTGATCCTTCCACCTCAGCTTCCCAAGTAGCTGAGACTATAGGCATGCTTCACCATGTGCAGCTAACTTTTTTAAAACATTTATTTTTGGACAGGGTCTCACTCTGCTTCCAGGCTGGTCTCAAACTCCTCGGCCAAATCTTTCTCAACCTCCCAAAACCCTGGGATTACAGGCATGAGACCCAGCACCTGGCTAGTAAAGTAATTTTTGATTAATGTGTAATTATAGATTTTATAAATCAGTGTACTTCCATTATCAGTTTATACAGGTAATATTTGAGACACAATTGAATTTTTAAGTTATAATTCAGTTGTAGTATTCTTTGAAGTTAAATTGACTTGTCTGTTAACATTAGTCAACACTAGAAAGCTAGAAGCAGAGGGAACCCAAGATTTTCCATTTTAAACAGTGACAGTACACACTAGCATGTCATTATATTAAAGGTAAAACTTAACTGATGATAATTAAGACAATGAAATAGCATGTTAGAGATACACTGTAAATCAAATCTTTCAATTTCAGGGTGAAATTGGTGAACCGGGACAAAAAGGCAGCAAGGGTGACAAAGGAGAAAATGTGAGTTTCCTACTTTTTATTGAGAGAACATTATTTATTTAACACCTTTTCCTATTTACCATTGATATTTTTATATCGTACTACTTAAATCGTACTAGCCAAAACTTATAATACCAATACTACGTTACCTCTGCAGTTACATAATTCTATAATTTTATATATTTGTGATGTTTTCTATTTCTGTGATTAAGTAAAGTATGATGATTGTAGGCCATTATTTATAACTCTGCTATAACAAATGAAAGAGTAACATAATGAAATAGTCTTTTTTGTAAGATTATGAGAAATTATATATACATATATTTACCAAAATTAATAGCATTACTATGTTTTACATGTATACAAATTGGTAGCTCATTCCAATATATTAGAAGCACTTATTTTAAAATTTTTCCTTTAAATCATAAAACTTCAAAATAATTTTCGTTGCCCATTCAAATGGTATGTTCACTCTTGTCTTTATGATGTTTTTCTTTGGTCATTACCAGTTTACATTATCTTTAAAGTATGTATTTAAACATGTTCCTACTTCTTAAATGAACTATATTGGATGATGATACTGTCACGTGCTTCAGCACTTCCTTACTAATTTATACTTTCTAAAGAATATCTGTGGACATTATTTTCTAAGTTCTTTATTTTCACTTTTTTCCCCCTTTAAGTGTTCATATATTTGCTCTCCAATAGAAACATAAATTGGGGGAGTACAGAGATACGTCCTTCAAGTATTTTTTTTCACCTAGTATAGAAGTTTATACATTATCACCAGCAATTTTATTCTAACAGACCAGTCTGGTTCCATTTTGTGATCCATCAGTCTGATGCTTTTAGGGTTGGAATTACTGCCTACGTTAATACATAACTGAAAGAAGTTTTTATTAGAATTGATTGAATCCCAAACTGAAGAGTTACTGAAATCCTATGAGACGAATTTTTCTAACTAAAAAGAAAACTCTAGAATTAAAAGAGAAAAATCTTGCAGTAATAATTGTAGTATTTAATGCATAATAGGCTCTGGATTCATTTTTATATGTAGTATAACAAAACATCAACAAATAGGTGATAGCACTGATACTCTGGATCCGTACTGTAAAATTATGACAAGAAATTGTGTACAGAAAACCGGCTGCATATGTTTGGTGCAGTTAGTATTGACTGTAAATTTACAAAATGTATTTTGGTGTCTGCCTTAGTCTGTTTTGTTTTGCTATAAAGGAATACCCAAGGCTGGATAATTTAAAAGTAAGATAAGGTTATTTGGCTTACAGTTCAGCAGGTTGTGCAAAGAAACCTGGGGCTGGCATCTGGTTGGCTTATGGTGAGCAGGCTTTTGTACTGTGTCAAAACATGGCAGAGAACTTAAAAGGGGAAGCAGGCCTGAACAAAGACGGACCAAACCCCACAGGAGTGCTGACTTTAAAACAACCCTCTTTCATGGGAACTAATTCATTCCTTCAAGTACCAATTCAATCTCCCCAGAGCAAGAACTCAATCACTATGCAGCTATTCCTTATGGATCCACCTTAAGAACCCAAACCCCTCCCATTAGGCTCCACCTTCAACATTGGGAATTAGATTTCAACATGAGGTTCAGTGGGGACAAACCATATGCAAATGATAGCAGTAAATTACTTTAGATTCCATTTAGATTTCTTAATGATAAATAAATACTATTGATTTAATTAGACTACCTTATACACTTGACAGAAGCCACATTTTTAAAAGTTTTATTTACTCCTTAAAAGCTATGCTAAAATGACTGAATGGCCATTATTTGGGCCAGCAAATCTCAAACAGTTTTCCTCAGGCCCCTCGCATACTCTGAAAGGTTTTTGAGGAGCCCAAAAAGCTTTTGTTTATATGGGTTACTATAATATGAATGAAAACTTATATATTTAAAATATTTAGTGATTGATTTATTTAAAATTAAGAATAAGAAGCCCAAAGCACTTTTAATAAAAAAAGCTATATTTTTCCAAATAAAAATATATAGTCCCAAGAGTAGCATTGTTACATTTTTTTTGTCTAGCTTAATAGAAGAAGCTATATTCTCATATCTAGTTCAGCCTGTGGTAACATGTTTTGGTTGAAAGCATGAAGAAAATCTAGGCTCACATAAATTATGTAGTTATAAAAGGGAGGAGCATTTTCAGTAACTTTTCAGATAATTTTGAATATTCTTTGATTTTACATAGGAATTTTATAAGTGGTAGTTTTTCTTAAAGGTCAATTGCAAAACAGAATTTGAAACAAAAACAGTGAACTTTTTGTGCTATTACTTTATATTCCACTGCTCTATCTTGCACGTTGATGACTATGTTTCATACATAATTTTGTAATACCCTTCATTGATAATTTGGAAATTATTAGTTTCCTGGGTACGATCCTCAAAGTATTGACACAATTCTTTATGCAATATCAATATCATAGGAAAATACTTTCAGATTGGGAAGATGTAAAGCCTGCAATGGCAGATGAAAGATTTCCAAAATTCTAATTTTTGTTTTAAAGTTTAAATGTTATTGATGGTCAATACTGTCAGTTGTTTTCTTTGAAATCCAAGGCTTCCTTTATATTGAATAACATCTGCCAAAATCATACTTATTATTTATAATCGCTGTTATTATTTATAACTGATTATTTATAATCACATTTATTATTTATAACTGTGATTATAAATAATCATAGTTTTTCTGTCAGCTGCTCTTTCAAGTAAAAATAGTGCTCCATGTAAAATTTAGTGTTCCATGTAAAAGTTCCGCCGGCATTTCAAACTATAATCCAAGTGTTTTTTTTTTTTTCTTTGAGACAAGCACTGTACTGCAGTATGAGGCAAAAATAATTTATGTATGTCTTCAATTTGTCAAACAAATATGAAAAGACACATATTCAAGGTCAATATTTAATAATATTAATAACTACCAAAGCCTCATCAATACAATTACATCCATAACATTCTTGGGTGGAACAGCCATTTTTATGTTGACTGAGAGTATATCATGATAAAACGCAATTACTACTTTTACAAATGGTAGCTACCAACATGATTAGCACTGAGTTACCAGCAATTTTATTCACCACAGATTTTTACATCATTAGTGTAAAAGTCTATATAGTATAAAGGACAAATAATGCCTTACTGTTGTTATAAGAAGAGTTATGAACTAGCAGAATCCTAAAAGGATATGAAGAACTCCCAGTGGCCCATGAACCAGATTTTCAGAATCTTGCTTTAATAGTTCCCCCACAAGTAGTAGTTATGATACAGAACAAAACAGTTCAATGATACTTTTATTTCTTTAATGCCTGAGCTTTTTCTATTACCTGACCAGTTACTAATGTAAGAAAATGAGACACTGAAGAAATAGCTATGCATGTAAGACTCATAATGCCTTTTGAAAACTACTGCTCAAAATAAGAGATCCTGGTGTACTTAATATGTAACAATTAGTTTACATGTGTATGCATATGTGAAAATTCCAAATTTTCATATATCACTACATTCTATCTGTATAGAACCTTCAGAATTCTGATGTTTACTCAGAAGATAGTATTCAAATTTTTCATGAGCCCTTTCCTAATCATATTTATCTCATTAAAGAAATCTGATACTTTGAAAATTTTCAAATGTGAATCTTACAACTTGATTTCTGTTAACATAGAAATCTATCTTGAATATTACAGATAAGAGTGCTTTCAATATGTGTCAACTTAAAATTGATTTCAAATGTGAAAGTTTGAGTATCAAGAAGTAAAATAAATAATGATTGCACTAAATGCAAAAGAGTTCTATGAGATGCTTCTTTTTTTCCAAAGGAGTGCAGAAATATTTGATCTTGGTAGGCTAAATGTTCTGTTTCATATAGCTGAGGCTCTTCTGGCTTCACTTTATAAATTACTAATTTTTATCTCACTGCAGGGTCCTCCTGGTCCCCCAGGTCTTCAAGGACCAGTTGGTGCCCCTGGAATTGCTGTAAGTATTCCACATTGTTCCATAAATCTAAATCCTTACAGCTCCCTGGTTAAATTTATATACTGTCCCATAACCAGTCAATTTTGGGGGGTAATAAGTTTTGTTTGTATGTTTCACATTAAATCGAATTTAAATGATCAAATGTAGCTAGCCAAGCTGATTCTTAGAAACAAAACATATTGTAACTTCATTTGAAAATAAGTAATAATTTGTTGAGAATTCCTTAATATGTAATAATTCAGAAAATTATTTCCATTATGAGACAGCTTTTGCTTCTCTTGGTATACAGGATCAAATCAAAATCAGTCATAATCCAGAAGCAAAGCAAGCAAGCAAGCAAAACAAACAATAACATATTGAAGCAGATAATGGGAATTTAGTCTACTTTTTACTTGGTTATTCTTAAATACATCTGCTTTGGTTAAATTGGAAATGGTCACATTTTTTGTAATGACCCATATAATAATGATTTTTTTCTAGTTTGGGACAATTTTTCTTTCTCTTCTCTAGGGAGGTGATGGTGAACCGGGTCCTAGAGGACAGCAGGGGATGTTTGGGCAAAAAGGTGATGAGGGTGCCAGAGGCTTCCCTGGACCTCCTGGTCCAATAGGTCTTCAGGTAAGATGCCCCTGTCATTGTTTACTCCATCATTTCTACCTACTTCTCACCAGGCTTTCTGATGGATGTAAAACAAAATATTTTTTTTCTTTGTTCTACATAAGAACTTGAGAATAATGTTTATTCATAAAGATTATTTTATTTAAATGTGTAACTGAACTTGAAATCCTTGTTATCATGTTTGATTAATTCTCCTGAACGTGTATCAGGGCTGGTTCCTAATTCTGGAGTATTTTTAGCCCCACTTTAATTATTACACCTCCTTTCTTCACTCCTATTTTGTTTGGAAAATGAACTACAGCTTTACCTAAATCTGATACTTAAAAGTAAGGTATTAGGATTCTTTCATACGACTCATAAGAAGATAAGTTAGTATTTCAGACTGATAGCAATAGGAGGCACACAAATTCCTAGGGAGACAGGGATGGATCCCTGGAGAAATTCAACCTATGACTCTTACTTTCAAGATGGCTAAAAAAAATTAGAAGCATTTCTCAAAGAAATGGGATCCTGCCAATAGCAACTGCCAACAGCACATGTTAAACAATAATAGGTAAACAAATTAACAGTCGATCATTTAAGATAAATTATTATTATTTTAAAATTATAATTTAAACTTTATGAAGCATATCCAGGAAAAGAAGTATTAAATTGTAGAACACTAAAGGCTGAGAGAATGCTATTCAAATATATCTTACAATTGGACTCTTAGACAAAATGTTCCAGAGCGGACATCTTCTATTCTAGGTTGTTTTTTACTTTGCACGTGATGTTCACTGCTTCCTACGAACTTTGGAAGCATTGAGCTTTTTTCTTCCTCTTGCTTATTCTCTCTCTTCCTAGTGATCCACGCAAAGGTTGTAACATTTTGTCTTAAATGATATTGAGGAACCACATGAGGATAACTTATGGTATATTATTAGTATTAGAAATGGTAAATTAAGTCATCTAGTTCACTGAACCTAGAAATTTGTGAAGTTGTAGAAAAGTATATGTAAATTGAATTTATATAAACAGTTTATATCTTCATTTTTATAAGTATAATTATACAATTACTGTTTTTTGATATTAGATAGCTTATTATATGCATAATTACACAAATTACATTATAAACACAGTATAATGAACTATTACTGTTAAAACACTCAATGGATGTTTATCAGATAACATGATTTTTTAATTGTCTCATTTTATTTTAAGGTCAAAATAATTCTTTTTAAACTTGGAAAGTGAAAAAATTTTACTTTCATACTTGTCATGTTTAACTCAGTTATACTTGTTAGACAATTATACATAAACAGTGATAAGTACCACATATCAATATGTGTAAGAAGCACACATATTTGAAAACAACAGGACATTACAATTAGATTGCCAATGGATATTTATTTTCTTTTTTTGCATTTGACTAATTAGTCTGAATCCTATAAAACCATAATTTAGAAACAGTTCTCATGATTAAAGAAGGTGTCTTGTAGATTATATTTATAAAATATTCAATACAATTATCATCTTCATTTCCACAAAGTAAGAAATGTGCTTTTTGAGGGTGACTCAAGAAATCAATTCATTACAATTGTGATTATATTTTCCCACAGCTACTTCTTTAAATCAGGAAATTGGATGATGCTAATGTAATTAACATGTTCACAATTGCATCTGCCTCCTTTAATTGAGTCTTCGTGGCAGAATAGATATTAGCAATTATAATAGACATAAAATAATCTAACATTCAGATTAAATGTCTTGATTTTTCAATTTGATGTTTACTATCATCTGCATATGAAGGATATACACACATACATATATATGGAGGGAGAGAGAGTGTGCGTTCTTGGTCTAACTTCATTTTCGACTCATCATTTAAGTGGCAATGATTTTAAATTGACAGACCTTAAAACAGAAACTCTCCATGCATAAATTACCTCCTTGGAGAAAGGTAGGACATTTCATGAGAACTGATTAACCCTAGAGTGCCTTTCAGCGTGTTTAGTTCCATGCAACAAGAGATTTTGACTCATTATGTCTCCACTGATTGTAATAATGAGAATTTTCTGTCTTAATCAATATAAACTATGATCTAACTTAATTAAAAAGAAATAATTTTTTTTCTATTGTGATATTTTTATTGAATTAATTGGAATAATTATATGCATTAAAAAGATGAAAATGTACAACTGAGTTTGTAATAAAAATAAAACTGTGAACTAATATTGACATACCTTTTAATTTGGGGATACTAAATTAGATGAGCCCTATCCTAAAGGGTGTGAAAACCAGGATAGAAAATAAGGAATGTGATTTTTAATTTATTGTGTTTTTGGAAACTTAATTATGTTTAAGTTGTGGTATATGCTATTTAAGAAAATGGTGTTAAAGTGAAATATTTATTTCAACTGTGTTAAAATATGCATGCATGTTTAAGAATTTAAGTTTATGTGTTTCATCGAATTAAGAATTTGAATTTCTGAAATAGACTGACTTAGAACCTAAAATTTTTTGCAATCACCTACAAGTAATTTTTAGGTCAATAGGATCTGAGAAATACTACCTGTCTTTTTCTTCCAGAAACTTCACTTATAATTCTAGAAACAATCATCAGATGGTAGTAACAGTTTGGGGAGTACATATAGCAGTCTCTTTTCTTAGACATCTTACTGACATTTGAGAAAAAAATAAATGAAATTCTGGTACATATTTTTTGTTACAAATTCGTAACTAAGATTTCTTTATAAAAATGAATATATGCCACAATTAAACAAATATATAAATACATCCAGTAAAGTACCCTCTTTAAAAACTGAAAATCACGTGGATATAGTAGGTTATAAAAACAATTTTGTACATTACCAACATTAAAAAATTAAATAGAACAGAATAAAGTAAAATAGAATGAAAATATCAAAGGCTATCATCTGTGCGCAAAAGGCTAAGTACTGCTTTTTGAAACTCATATTTCAGCTACTTTACATGTGCATGGTTAGGGAGCATTAAGTAAAATGTATTTTTCACAGTAGCTCACAGTCAAATAATATTCAGCAATTGCAGTGCAGTGTCAAGAAGTCAGTAATATCACTAAAGTACTAGCAGTTATTTAGAACTTTTACATGGTTTGTATTTTTTTGTCTAAAATAGATTACACCTAAAATATTATTATATAAACATTAAAAATTACGTATTGCATATATGACATGTATTAATATATAATTATACTCTTAAAACATTAAAAAATGAAAAAAATCCATAATCCTACAATATTAGAAATGATTACTATGTTTGCTATTTCTGTCTGATAATTAGCGTGCCTATTCTAGATACATATTTTACAGTTAAAGTTATACCATCCATATTCATTTTTATTTTTTATTTACTGTATATATTATTCATGTTTAGAGTATTAGTATCACATTAATAGTCACATAACATTCCACTACTTTATATAATTGAATTTCTTTAGTTCTTTTTTCTAAGATTAAACTTCTGGAATGACAGAATTTTTAATATCATAGCTACTGTTAGCAAGAAATATTTTATTCAATGTAGCTATCCTTGTTAGGTTATTTTCTTAGAATTCATTCATTCAACAAACATTTTAATTTTTGATTGCTCCTCTGCTAGTTCCTAAACAGTTGACACCTAAAAGATCACTGATGAATGCATGCCCCAAAGTAGTTCATGACTGTAAATATACACAAAAGTGACATAAGAAAATTTATAAATGTAAAATTGATGTATGTACCAAGTATTGTTGTGACATGAAAGAGGAAATAAAAATAATCTTCATGGAATAATTCTTTGAATGATCAAGTAAGTGGTCAAGAAGTAGAATAATTTTTCCATAAAGAAATAGATAGATTTTTCCATAAAGAAATAGAAATTTGAGTGCAATCTTTCTGTCTTCCTTTATACCGTAACACAGAGCTTCTCCTAAATAGCAGTTACAGTGCAATTGAATGCAATGGAAATGGATTTGAAAGATTTTTTTTTTTTTCCTGTCGCCCAGGCTGGAGTGCAGTGGCACAATCTCGGCTCACTGCAAGTTCTGCCTCCCGGGTTCACAGCATTCTCCTGTCTCATCCTCCCTAGTAGCTGGGACTACAGGTGCCTGACACTACGCCCGGCTATTTTTATTTTTATTTTTTTTCCTGTATTTTTAGTCGAGATGGGGTTTCACTGGTGTTAGCCAGGATGGTCTCAATCTCCTGACCTCGTGATCCGCCCGCCTCAGCCTCCCAACGTGCTGGGATTACAGGCGTGAGCCACCGCTCCCGACCCGAAAGAGTTTTTAAAAGTATAATATACTAGGTTTCATGAGCTCAATGATTTGTAAGATTCAGAAATTGAATTAACAGTTTCAAGAATTCAGAAGATATTTATAACCTTTGAAATATATTAGAATATTTATTTTACCAAACTGGTACCTAACTATAAAAACCTCATGTTCTAAAATATTTTGGGCCAAGAGTTTCCAGAAATCTGTACCAGAGAAGTTCTGTATATTATTTGTACAGGACTGAGCAAATGGTTGGGCATTCATAAATTCCCAGATCAAATTATATATTTAGTTATTGTAACTAAAAATAAACAATATAATATTATACAAAAAATAAATGTTATTTGTAAATGTAGGTGTAAGATTTTATTACATGTGGTCAACACTTGTATAGTAGGTGTTTTAACAGATGTTAGTATCTGAATCTTCATTTCCATGTACTTATTGAACTTTATACTTGATTTTATCTTAGAAATTGATCAAACGTGTCTTTTTAAATACATGAGTGATTTTTATTATTTTTCTATTATATTTTCTTAGGGTCTGCCAGGCCCACCTGGTGAAAAAGGTGAAAATGGGGATGTTGGTCCCATGGTAAGTTTTTATTTTTTGGTGTTTGATGGGTATATGTCAGATGTATGGCAGTCACTGCTTTGTAAATTATTATGTGTTCTTTCATTACTATGTATATATTATTGAGGTGTATATAAACAACTGCCATGCTTTAGTTGTTTCTTAGTCTGTAGCTCAGGATTTTTATTTGGAGCAGGTAAAGAATAGGTGATATTCACTCAAGATTTAGATAATTAGCAATTTATACAGAATCAAAAATTAACTGTACTTTGAAACAAATTCTTAATTTAATAAGCAATTATGTCTTAATTAGAATGCTATGACTTATAATTATTTGCATTTATTGATTCTGGCTCTCTAAGACCTGAATTGAAAATTTGAAATGCATATAATTGTTTATGTAACACTACCTTAGATAAGAAAATAATTAGCAAAGGTAATTGAAATCCATAATGAAATGTGATGACTGCATGTCTTAAGTGTCCCTTTCCTTCAACATTGCCCCCAGTTTTCACTTCCTTCAGAATACACATTTTGAAATTTTAACACTTTTCTGTTAGGTTTTATTCTCCTTAGGAATTACACTCAAATCTATTATATTCTTTGAAATGATCTGTATCATCATTAATAAAATTAGATATAAGAAATGCCTAAAAAAACTTTGCTGATTCAAATAACTGGTTAATAGTTCCAAGAGGTATCAGATATTTTCCAGATATGGTTATCATGGTTCTGTGAATCATTGATATATTCTTCCTGATTACACAGTAATAGATAATAACAGAAAAGCTTTTCAACCATGGCATTAGAATAAACTGAAATCTTTTAAAAATACTAGTGTCCTGTGAAATGTACTAATGTGCAGTGAAAAACACTTGCTATAGAGACTATTTCAATCACAACCTTGAGGTAGGAGGTTCTGTCATCAGTATTTTATATAAAGTGTTCCAAGTTAATTTTACTACACTGTCTGGAGAAAGAATCTTTGTTTTACAATGAAATTAAATAATTATTCTTATTTCTAATTCTAGCATATAGAACCTAGGAGTTGACATAGAAAAAGCTAAAAATACGTATCCACAAAAAATACTTTTATTGAGTTAATGAATTCTAAATCTACTCAAGCACCATTTCTTTTTCCAACTTTACATTCTCTTTATGTTGTAACATATTCTAGAATGAAATATATCTAATTATATTGTGAACATATTATACTAGACAGTAGCAATAGACTTTCTTGACCCATTTTCTAATCAAATTATTTCTCCTGAAATCCTAATTTCCTCATAGCTATGTGTAAAGGCTCATTTGCTAACATGATGTTGTATCCATCAGGGATGACTTATAACCCTGATATGCTTCACTAACTATAGTTTTTACAGGCTTAAACTTCTTTTAGTTTTTTAGTCATAAAATGAAAATGTTGGAAACACATTTGAATTTGGTCTTTGTAAACCTCAATATTTCTCTCTTATAGGGTCCACCTGGTCCTCCAGGCCCAAGAGGCCCTCAAGGTCCCAATGGAGCTGACGTAAGAACTCTGAAATATATGTTAGTTACTTTGAAGTTATATAGATATTGTTATTTTATAGCAGATGCTCTCTGTGAGTTATAATGCAGATAATCACACTATTGTTTAATATTAAGTGGTTAAGAACTCAAGGGTCACCTATTCACTCCACTTCATTATGTAACACAATAAATGGAATTTATAGTGACCAAATCATGGTAAATATAACATAGGTACACCTTTTCCATTCAATATATATTTACTGTGACTGTGAAATGTTATAATGTTGTGTATATTATAATTACCACATCATGGTAATTATAATACCATGTTCAAACCAACATACTTAGACTGTGCCTTGCATATGATAACTCTTATGCCCTTGTTAACACTGGCTTTCATCTAAAAGCTTTGCATTTTGTATTTTCAGTCTATATAACGTTACAGCAATATGTGCATGATACGTGCACCCTTTATCACGTAAAATGTTTTAATTGTATAAAGATGATATTTTCCAAGCTTAAAAATTATTTTAGTATTATAAGATTTTGAAATATAATGCCATATTTATCTTACTGTTACCATTAACGGATCTATGGCTTTGACAGTATTTTTCCTTCTGGCCAACTTTTCACAACGAAATCTATGTTTTCTTCATGTCTCTGGTCTTCATTTTCTTCATTCTTCTTTAATACCTGCTTTAAATTCTGGCAGGCCAGAACTGAGAAAAAAAATAGACTAGAAATGGAGGAACTAAAAGAGTTTGTAGATTTTAATTCTTCTTAGGTAATTTAAAAGCTAAAAGATGTTATAAGGGGTTTGTTTCTTGCCTGGATTATGTAATTCGTAACCAGGGTCATAATTTTGATTCACTACAAAATCACTGCCTAAAACCAATCTAACTATTCTGTTGGCAATGAGATTGAAATTATGCTTCAGGAATGAACCAGAGTGTGAAAGTCTCCTGCTTTATCTTCAAAATTATAGTGAATTTGAAAATCAGTGTAATATATTAAATTATTTGCTATCCAGCACATTTGACAACTCTATTAAGTATCATTTAGTCTCATTCTTTAAATGACTAAGAATACTCATGCATCTATTTCTCTCTTTTTTGAGAACAACTAGATACATGTTTACAAATTCATTATTTTAATAAGAATATGGATAATTGCATTCCTTTTTCTACACTGCAGGGACCACAAGGACCCCCAGGATCTGTTGGTTCAGTTGGTGGTGTTGGAGAAAAGGTAAATCTATTAGTGACACACAGTTTGAAACAGCATTAATTAAGAACTTTAATAATATTGGGTAGTAGTTTAAGTGCTTCGAGTATGAGTGTTTGTAAGCCTTTTACATAGTTATATGATTCACATATCATCTAGTAGTTTCAAAAATTAAAGTTGACATGATTTTGAAATATGTTTTGATTGCCAGTTATTATATTGAATGAGTGCAGATATTATTTTCTTTAATCTAAGCAGGAACCTCATAATTATGGTGTCATTATTATCTACATTTATAAGCTGAGAAAGCTGAGCCCTAGAGGATTCCTGTAATTTCATCAAAGTTTTTCCTTAGAAGGTGACTAAGCTAGGATACACTGCAGTCCACGAATGTCTAGTCATACTCAGTACTCAAAATAGAAGAGATTGGTTGATGTAACTGACTTAAAGGGAAAAAGGAATCTTTCAAACCGCAAAGGAATTAATCATTCATTTTGTTACATTTTGAGTTATATTTTCATTACTAATACTCTGACCTATCTTTGTCACTTTTCAAAATAGTTGGCATGAGCCACAATATCTGGGCTCAGAATAGCTTTTTTTTTTTTCTTGTGAACATGATTTTGTTTAAAAAATCTGCTCTTCCTTTTATAAAAATGTCAAAATGATCCATTGATTTCTTGTTTAAGCATTCATGCTCACTTGTTAATAGAATTTTCAAGAAAATTATTGGTATTTGCTTGTTTTAAAAAATAAACTACCCATTTTCAGAAAGGAAAGAACTATATTTATAACATCACATATTATGCAGTGAAAACACTAAAGATTTCCTTAATTTGCTAGTTATTAAAGGATATCCGTAGTGTAGACTTACCCTATTCTTAAAAATGATTCCCTTCTTGGTCTCAAGTTTTTTCATGTATTTTATATTATACTTAAATTGATTTCTTTTAATTAAAGCATTTAATTCTCAGAACAAATATAATATGATTAGATTATGTTACTATATTTTGATGTTTACTTCAGCTCAACGCTTGTATTCTAGTATTTTAATTATAATCAATGTTATTTGATTAAGATAATTTTTAACTCGTTATCTAATTCTTACTGCATTCTTTGATTGACTGCCTTTTTTTAATATTCTTAAATTTAAAGTTGTGTGTTGAAACTGTTCTGGTAGTTGGGGTTGAAATTGAAAACACATTTTTTACTCCATTCAGTTGTCCTAGAAAACATTTTTCATGGTGCTTAGGTTCCTATGGGAGACCACTGGTCTCTGAGGATATCATCATGGTAGACAAAAGACCCCAAGGCACACACCTTTTCCTCTTTGCATCATCTCCTTTCGGCTCTAATGCTGACTCAATTGTTGTGGGAGCTAGTCTCTAGGATTACTAGCTTTTACTGACTTGTTTCCTAAAGATTTTGAATGCAGAGGGAAAGCTCTCATTATTTCAGCGATACTCTTGAAAATAGGCATGAATGCCAGATGTTTAGAGTTCTGAGAAACTTCCTTCCACATTGTTTCCATTTAATTTAAAGCCTACGTATATTATGGTAATACTTTGCCAACTTTGACTCTTATGAGAATAATTCAGTCAATCTGAATCATTTTGAATCAATCCGAGTCAAAATGTGTTACAATAAAAAACACAGTTTTAATTTTGCTCCTTTCTTTTGCATTTTTTTTATGTGATAGAGAACAGGATAGAAGTAGAATTCTAACCTTCGTTTTCTTGTTGTTGTTTTTTTTAATCAAGGATAATATAATTTCTAATAGATTACAAATTTCTAACATCAGCTTTGATTCTGGCTGAATGTATACCCATTTCTATATTGAAAAATTTATTTCCAGTCACTGACAATGAAGAATTAAAATAGTATATTTTAGTCATGTTGCATTTTGTTTAAATATATTTAACCTGTTCTTCATGTACTGTATAATTGCTATAAGTAGCTTTGGCACTTCAATAATTTTGTCAATACTTGGAAATATGTCAGGATATTTTCTTAAGGTTTATACATATTTTATAATTTTGTACATACAGAGTAATTTGTTGTTTTTTCTAAAAGGATATGTACCTAAACACGTGTGTTATGTAATGAGGTAAATAGTTACACAATAAGAAATGATGACTTCATAACCTAACATCTCCTTCATATACCAGTGCTCTATCATAAAACTTATATTAAATATTATTCTTCAGAATGGTTTGTAGCATTGTGATACTAGATATATAGACTTAATTTATATAATATTAGTCTTATTGCCATGGTTTATTGATTTGTGATTTTGTCCCACCTTCCTTAAAATATTTTAAATGAAACATTTTAGATAAATTTTAAATTTCATTTTAACTAATTGTCATTTTACATTGTGCACACTTGGATCTAACATCCAAAATGGTAGTTTTCTTATATTTTGGACAAATGAATATTAATATATTATTCTTAAAATGAAGAGACTTTGTAGTAAAAAGCTCATACTTTTAAAATTTTTCTAATGTTTTAATTTTTTATCACCTCAAGCATTTATCACTAGAAAGCACATACTTAAATTCTAAGATTATTTAAACCTATCTTTTCACTGCATATCATTTCACTCATTTAATAAAAAGAAAAAAGAAAATAATCTTTTCATAATATCCATAAATTTAACTTTATAGTTGATAAGAATGAAAAGAGAACAACAAAACTTACAGAGGGTTACTAAAAATATTTCAACTATTTCTTCTGTAGTTCTAACTTTCTGTGATGTTACCGTGAATTAATGTGGTACATAAGAAAACGTTTTGGTTATTTCTTTTGCTGTGTGGAAGGTTTTTAGTTTAATTAAATCTCATTTGTCTAGTTTGGGGGTTTCTTTTGCCTGTGCTTTTGAGGTCTTAAGTCATGAATTATTTGCCTAGACCAATGTGCAGAAGAGTTTTGCCTATGTTTTATTTTAGTATTTTTATAGTTTCAGGTCTTATGTTTAAATTCTTGAATCCTTCTTCAGTTGATTTTTGTATATGGTAAGAGATAGGAGTCTAGTTTAATTCTGGTTAAGGCAAATCAGATTTCTCAGCACCATTTATTGAAAACAGGATCTTTTCCTTTTTGTTTTTGTCAACTTTGTCAAAGATTAGTTTGCTGTAAATATGCAGTGTGATGCCTCCAGTTTTGTTCTTTTTGCTTAAGATTGCTTTGGCAATAAGGCTCTTTTTGTGGGTTCATGTGAATTTTAGGATTTGTTTCTATTTATATGAAAAATGACATGTTCAATGTACATGCTCAATAGATTTATCATATTTCTAAATAAATATTTTAATATGGACATTTTACAATTGATTTCAATGCCAAAGTACTTGTTTCATTTTTAAGATATGAATGTTAGCTCTTGGAAATATCACTAACATATCATTCCATTATACTGAGGTAGATGAATGATACCTCTCTTTATAAATAATATAAATGCAACATTTTTCTTGTAAGATTTATCCAAAAATTCTGGAAGTATTTGCTGTTCATCTTGAGAGATGAAGTAATGTACACATCACACTACTAATAATAAACTCTTGAAAAGTACTTGATATCTCCACCATTAAGTGGGCAATTTAAGAATTTAAAATATGTGTATGTTCTCAGAGTAAGAAACTATGTACACAAAAATAGTCTCTGCCCTGAAATTGTGTTTGTATGTAATATGACACATTTACTTAAGAGCAATGGATTTGTGTCAGGAATATTGAAAATATTAGAGTTAAAAAGTAAGGGAAATATAGGCCTCACTTCTTTTTCAATTTAAAAGAACAATTACCACCTCACAATTGCGAAGACCACTAGTGTGACTGATTTTGAGTGGAAACATGGTAAATGAATGTACTGTTTTACTTAAATGATTACTTGAACAAGATGTTATATTTTTTGTGCATTTTGAAGTATGAGGCATTAGCAACAGACTTTCATAGGTAAAACCTACTAAAGAGATTTATTTATTAGTCCACTGGGCTAGAAAAAAAGCCATTCATATCTAAACAGGGAGATAATAACGGCTATCACATTTATGTGTATACTCAAATGGAGCAGTTTTAATTAATGTCTAAGAACCTTTACATATATTATAATTATTGTCTTTCCTCTAAGTTCTTTAGATTCCTACTAAACAAATCCTATAAAATATCAACATATGTACCAGCAAGTCATCTGTTAATTAGTTGTAGTTAAGAGAAATAAATTTGTATTTTAGCAAACAATTTGAAATTGTTCACTCAATAAACTTGATTGTAATTTGAATATTGGCACAGTGCAAATACATAATATTTTAGGAAACATGCATGTCTGATGATGGTTTTGTGGTAATCTGGATTAATATGCTGACTATCAACTAACCAGTGAGAACTATAGCATCAAGCCTATGTATTTCTGCCTACTTACCTGAGAAATAAAAGCACTGGAGTCACTAATAGAAAAAGTTATTTCTGTTATTAAAGTTTTTCAATGCCTTTTAAATAATATATAAAAAGGCCAATCTAAAATTATATGATAACATTTGAATTTTACAAATGTAGAATATCATGCCTCTATTCTAATACTAATTTGATCTTCTCTATATAGGGTGAACCTGGAGAAGCAGGAAACCCAGGACCTCCTGGGGAAGCAGGCGTAGGCGTAAGTACTGTGTTATTGTTAACACAGTGTATTTTTGGTATGAGAATTTCTTTCACAGCATTACAAACATGTAACTTAACTCTTAGCTGTGATTCAACTTTTTACTTTCCCTTTCCAACCCATTAGGGATAATCACAAATATAAAGCCTTGCTTAATAACTTTGGATGTCCTCTGCATATGTGGATTCATAAACAAATTGAATAAAGATCATATTTGCTGAAGTTAGAACATTAAAACTATGGGCTGTTTACTGTATACATTCCCTTTGATGAACTGTCCATAAAAGGAATAAGCAAAAAAGTCCTGCTGCCTTAAATAAACATGTATCAATCGTATTAGGACTATATTATTCTAATTAGCTTAAACCAGGAGTAAATTTGCCCACCAGGAAATATTTGACAATATCTGGAGACACTTTTGGTCTTCAAACGTGGAGGGTTGGTACCCAGTTAGTAAAGGCCAGGGATACCATTGGACTTCTTAAAGGGCAGATAACAGATCTCCACAGCAAAAATTGTCTGGCCCAACATGGTGAAACCCCGTCTCTACTAAAAAGTACAAAAATTAGCTGGGCATGGTAGCACATGCCTGTAGTCCCAGCTACTAGGGAGGCTGAGGCAGGAGAATCTCTTGAACTAGGGAGGCAGAGGTTGCAGTGAGCTCAGATTGTGCCACGACACTCAACCTGGCGTCAAAGCGAGACTCTGTCTTAAAAAAAAAAAATTATCTGGCCCAATGTGCCAAGATTAATAAACTTTTATGCAAAATTTGTAAGACAACTCTTCTTTCCTTCCTTTTTTTTTTTTTAAAAAAAAAAAAAAAAAAAAAAAAAAAAACATTGCATAGGGTCCCAAAGGAGAAAGAGGAGAGAAAGGAGAAGCTGGTCCACCTGGAGCTGCTGGACCTCCTGGTGCCAAGGGGCCACCAGGTGATGATGGCCCTAAGGGTAACCCGGTAAGTGAGTTTAATCCCCTCTAATGTGGCATTTATGCCAAACTCACCTTGGAGCTTTTCTTAGAAAAATTAGAAATCCTGAGGCTCTGGACCATAGTTGGTAAATCTGACTTTTCATTATTTCATATATTCATAAGCATTCTCAATTGAATTAATTCTTCAGAATATTTTTGGCGGGAGAAGAGAAATATTCTCAGCAGGTTTTGCCATGATTTTAACCTCTTAACCTCCAGAATGTCATAACTTTATAAAAATTTATTTTTCATTTATTTCTTTTTCTTTCAAAACGTCATTCTAGGGCCCTGTTGGTTTTCCTGGAGATCCTGGTCCTCCTGGGGAACCTGGCCCTGCAGTAAGTATCAGGGAAAAATTAAGAAATTATTTTGGTGGGAATGTTTCCAGTTTCTGTATTGTTAATAAAGAAAAAATCTAATTACCAAGTGAACTCCCAAAAACAGAAAGAAAAAGAAAACATAAAAAGTAATTGCAAATGCAGGAAAATCCATATAGTTGGAGACTGTTTCACCAACATTGAGTGATTAAGCTCTTCGTGCAACGTAGGTGCAACAGTTGGATTAGGTTCCTAGTCTTTGATGGGTTGTAAAAACAAATTATCTGAGTAGTATCATTATTGTTATTTCAAAGTTACAGGATCTTTGTTTTCTGTTTCTATTCTATAATATAAATCCTATTTCAAACTATACCATATTTGTTCATGGTGAAAGAATTCACTGGCATTGTATACTAATGACATCTTCTTTCTTCCTTATATAAAGAGCATGCTGGATTTTAAATTTGATATATTAATAGTAGCAGTTTTACAAAATTTTGTAGGGAGAGTGAGAGGTACCACAATCTTTTTTAAAAAGGATAAAAGAATATAGTGATTTTAGTTGTCCATCTGATAATTTTTCTCAAGGGGTGGCCTAACATACCTTTTTCCTGATAAGTAGTGTGGTTTATTGATACTGAGATACATCTTGCTTCGTATTTTATTTCCTCTTATAGGGTCAAGATGGTGTTGGTGGTGACAAGGGTGAAGATGGAGATCCTGGCCAACCGGTGAGTAAATGCACTATTTTTTTTTTTTAAGTCTTTACATAGTTTCAAGGCATTTTAATGAGACAATCAGAAGTAATCAGCCTTTGAAAATCATAGCTCTCTGTATATGCACTTTTCTGAAAGAATTATCAAAAAAATTTTTGAATTCCAGTTAAAAGTCAATCTTACATGGAGTGTTTCTTATTTGATGTAAATTAATAAACAGTCTTTATAATGAAAAATGTAATCATATCATACTAATGATATGATTAGTATCATATATAGTATCACTATATCAAATTCAGTTATCCATTGTGTTAAAAAACTAAAAACACAATAATACTAAAAGAAAAGTTATCTCATCATTAACAAAGTTATTATCCCATCATTAGCATGAATTATTTTAATTGTGAACCTAAATGAACTCTCAACATAGTATAGGCCTTTTTAAAAAAACTTATGAATGATACAGGAGTGTACTTTGGACACATATAGTTATTTAGGGTGAAAGTAAGGGAGGGCACTCAGTTTAGGAATCAAAGACAATGGTCCCTCAACACAATTTTGTCTCTGGGGCCATTCCCGCTAGATGCTTTGCTATCACAGATACAGGCTTATTCTGCATAGATAAGACTTGTGGGTCATATCTCAGCCTGTGTATTAGTCCATTCTCATGCTCCTGTGAAGTACACAAGAATGGGTAATTTATAAAGCAAAGAGGTTTAATTGACTCACAATTCTGCATGGCTGGGAAGGCCTCAGGAAACTTACAATATGGTGGAAGGTGAAGCAAGCATGTCCTTCTTCACAAGGCAGTAGGAGAAAGGAGTGCCAAGTGAAAGGTGAAAAGCCACTTATTAAACCATCAGATCTTGTGAGAACTCACTCACTATCACAAGAACACCATTTGAGTAACCACCCCCATCACTCAATTGCCTCCCACTGGGTCCCTCTCACGATACATGGGGATTATAGGAACTACAATTCAAGATGAGATTTGGGTGGGGACACAGCCAAACCATATCAACACGATATATACACCTTGGCATAGAATGTTAGTGTTGTACAAAAAGAAATTTAGAAGTAATGGTATTATGATTTCACATGTTTATGTGATATGAGCGGAATTATGAACCATATGATTATATTAATTAGCATGCCTGTTTAATGCCTGCCAGATATAAATTAGCACTTTTTAATAGGACACAGTTTTACGTAAAAAGAGTTTGATTCATTTTGTTCTAACTATAAATCATTTTACCATATAAATTTACCAGCTCTAAGTATAAATATCTAGAGGAAGTTTAAGTATCTGAAATAGGGCCGAGATTTTCCAGGAAATATTGACATCTGGAAATGAAGAAAGAGGGTGGGTTTCCATCCAGATTTTGAAATTTTATATAGGCCACAAAATAATATCCAATTTTGTTAAAGGTATTTTTTCACATTTTATAGGGTCCTCCTGGTCCATCTGGTGAGGCTGGCCCACCAGGTCCTCCTGGAAAAAGAGTAAGTTTCTTTAATTCTTTTTTTGAAACATACGTTCATTAGTCACCATGTATAAATTTATACAATATGCAAGCTGCAGGTAGCATGTTATAAGAATAATGAGAAATATCATAAATCCTAAAAACAATTTGTAAATGTGCCAAATAATAACTAAAATATAACATATTCTAACTATTTCACTGTCACAATAAAAATGAGAAAAACAACTTCTACTTAAGGAGTTTTCCACTCCTCTGTGCTTAGATCTCCCTTTTGTACAAATGTAGTAGATTATTATAAAAGACTTTGGTGGTATCCTGAACATTAACTCCTGTTGTAATACATGGGGATGAGCTGTCAAAAGTCCAGTGCTAGCTTAAAACATTGTAAAAACCTGAATGCATCAATGGAATGAGCTCAGGAATCAGTATATAATGTTAAATTGCTTTACAGTGTCAAACTTCTCTGACTCAGAAACAGTATTTTAATGATGTGTTATATAGCACAATATAAATAAATAGATATTGCTGAAATTATTGGCCATAGTAGACCCTAGGAGATTTACTTTTCTGTCCTTTTCTCACTAATGCATTCTTTTCATAATAAAGCAATCTCTGCAGACCTGCCTCTTGCAGCAGCTGTTTCACTTTAGAGTGTTCTTCTGTACCGCCTTCAGTCTATTTTCAAACCGGCACATAAGTAAAATATGTGATAAACATCAAAATATATTTATCAGGCTAATTCCCCCGTCAGTAATCCAAAGTTACTGGATTACAGCAAGGCAATTAGTGCCACTGCTGTTTTCTAATGGTATCTTTAGTTTAGGGGAATTTTTGACATTGAATATCCTTACAGTAAACATAGAATGTGAATGGGTTTTACTTTTGTCTCTCAGCAATACAAATTTGAATCAATATTTACAAACATTTCTCTTTGCCAAAAATATACTTAATTTATAATAAAACTTGTCTCTGAAAACAATTTGCTCTTCATTGGCCAAGTACTTTTTTTTTTTTTTTTTTACATTTTCTCTTATTATTATTGTGTCTGCAACCCCAAAGCATGGTCTCAGTATAAGTAGATTTATCCCCCAAACAACCATGGGGCTCTTATTCTTAGAAAGTAATTAGAAAGTGTTACATGATTTTTTGATATCCATTGCCTCTTTCTGCTTTAAGTCCAGCTGCTCATAAAACTGTGATGCATAGCTGTCTATTATACTATTTCAGACCTTTTGGAAGAATAATTATATAAAATGTCCTTGAGAATGTATTGAAATACTTCTTGAAACAACAGTAAATCATTATTTTCTTCTTCCTTCTGGCCTCAGATGGTGGGATGTTATATAATGTGGTTGGTAGAACAATGCAGTTACAATAGCTGGCTTTCAACGAGCTTCACCAGTTATTACCTGTATTACGTTTGGCAAATTGTGTATTCTCTGTTTCTCAGGGGACCTAACACCCACACTACAGTTGGGTTGAACATAAGATAACTCACGTAACACAATAAAAAAAATATATTCACCTCATAACTGTTGCTGTGTTACCTCTGAGTTATGGCATAGTTATTAAAAACTTTTGAGCGCAAGGATAATCGTCATACAAGTATAAAGCATGATGCTTTTGATACAGAGGAAATTAAACCTTGCTTCAAAATGTAGCAAGTAGAAAAGGAGAGACTGTATCAAAATTGATTTTGCATATTCTATTATATATTGGCAGCTTCTCAGCTCATTTTATTACTCAAGTCAAACTCTTAGCAAGTGCTATCTAGTCTAGTTTCATTTTAAAATATGTCAAAGGATTATTTATTTATTTTTTTATAAATTTAACTAATTACCATTTGATATTTGAGATGAATTCTCTTAATGTGGTAACAGAGTTTTAGAATGAATTCCTTTCTTTAGCCATTCAGTGGTGGGTCACATGAAGTATTTATTTTGAAAACAGCTGAATATTTTTGAAAAATGTTTTAAGTAAATGATAAAATAACTTATTAAAGAGTATTAATGGAAACATAAAAAAGAGACATGTATGTGTGAACCAGTAAGTCTCATGCCCCCCTTTTAGTATAATAATATGACCCAAAACTTATATATAAATCTATAACTATCACATAAAAATATTATACGTTAAAACTGTTAAGCTGTTGTATGAAAGTATTTTGATATAACAATGTTGACATTATTGATATTATAAACTTTCAAATATTTTCAGTCATATTTACTAATTTTAAAATCATGATAATATAATACAACAAATTTTTATTCTTTATTATAACATGTTTTAAAAATATATTTGTGTTTATTACTTTGGAATGGGTAATGATCGACAATTGTAATTTTAGTGAATAAGTCAGACTTCTAGGAAGACCTCCCCCCAATTCTAGAATTGAGAAAATATCATAGAAAAGTCAGTACATATTCAGAGGTTTAGATTATACATTTGTTCTACAACACTGAAGTAGTTTTAAGTAAGAGAAAGTCCATGTATTTACGTTCTTATTCATTTACATCTAAGTTGGACCTCACAATTTCTAGTTAAATGAGATATAATTTTAAAACATGAGTTAATTGCTGATCCTTAATTCCTGTCTCTTATAATGAAGGATGCATTTTCATATATTAGAAATAATCAGTTATAATAAAAATATAGTAGTATATTAATGGAAATGTACAAACATATTTAGTTACTTGTTGCCTTAAGAACATGAAGCATCCTTTTTTAGTACATTTAGTGTTGCTGTAAAGGAACTTGAGGCTGGGTAATTTATAAAGAAAAGAGGTTTATCTAGCTCACAGTTCTGCAGGCTCTACAGGAAGCGTGATGCCAACATCTGCTTCTGGTGAGGGCCTCGGGCTGCTCCCACTCATGGAAGGAGAAGCAGAGCAGGTGTGTGCTGAGATCACAAGGTGACAAAGGAAGCAAGAAGGGGCAGCAGAGGTGCCAGGCACTTTTTAAGAACCAACTCTCTCAGCAACTAACAGAGTGAGAAACCACTCACCCCCATCAAGGAAGGGTATTAATCTATTCATAAGAAATCCATCCCCATGACTCAGACACCTCCCATTGGGTTCTACCACCAAGATTTGGAATCAAATTTCAACAGGAGGATTGTGGGGGGGAGAAATATCCAAATTATAGCAAAAATCAATAATTATTTTCTCATCCAGCATTAAAGATTACATGATATTCTGAAATTATAAGCAATTGGTAAATTTTTGTTTAGATATAAATATCAAATACAATTACAAAATAGAAAAATTATGTTACTCTTATTCCTGCCAATATTTCTAACTAGACAACCTGGTTAACTCCCCTGATTAAAAGGAATAAAACAATCCTTAAAAAAATAAAATTATGGTTAAGTGGATTGATGAGATGGGTAGAAAATAAGAAACTAAGATAATTTATTTGCAAAGTTATGCTTGTTTTTTTATATAGATGTATAGGCAATGGTCCATTGAAGAAAATGCCCAGAAAAGACCCATAGGTATATATAAACCTTATTTGTAATTGGACGTTTCACATCAATGGAAAGTGGATAGCCTATTGAAAAAATTCTGCTGGGAGAAGTGACTTTCTATATGGAAAAAGGTTAAATATACCTCATCTCGCTCATTTCACAGAATTCAATTCCAGTTGATTTATAATCGTAAATATCAAAGGTATATTTTTAAATATTTTAGCAAAAATTATTTGAGAATAATTTTTGACCTCCAGTCGTAAATTCTGATCACACAGGTGTAATCAGAAAGGAATAGATTGATGTATCAAGTTACTATTACAATTTCCTATTTACCCAAAGTACTTAGAAGACAGTGGAACAAAAAGATCTGATTAGGAGAAAATATTTCTAACATACAGGAAACATGCGTAGAATAATTTGTTAGGATATCTAAGTATGTCGTACAAATTAGAGTAGCAAGAAAAAACAGTAGAAAAAATATGCCAATGGCATGAAAAAGTATTTGACACAAATACCCCATGAAAAAAGAAAATATTTGTAGGAATCAGGAAAGTGTGTACTAGAAATTACATCTAATTGGTGGATCACATCCACCAATTAACAAAAATGTACTTTGACAAACCAAGTATTGGGAAGAATGTTTTCAAAAAACAGTGAAGATTATTATGCACGGCTGTTGTGAGTTACTGGGTACTGCTGCTTTAGGCAAATAGTTCTACGTTACCTAATAGAATGTAACATGAACTTTTTCTGTCATCTGGTAATTCCATTTCTCAGCACATATCCTAGATGACATTTTGCTCCAAAAGACTCAAGGAATAATGTTTTGTTATCCTTGTTAATAATAACTACAGACAAGATAAGTTAATTGAGGTATATTCATAAACTAAAATTTTGTATGGCAATAAAAGTGAATGCACTACAGATGCATGCATAACATAGAAGAATATCAAAATCTAATGTTAAACATTAAACAAAATAAATATGTGTGTGTTTATACATATGTCTTGTGTGTGTAGGTGTATATAATGTTTACCTGGAAAAGATAGATTACATTATTTTATTTATATAATATGCAACATTGTTAAGGACATGTTTAGCATTTAAACATAAGTGGTAAACATGATAAAGAAATGTAAGCCAATGATTAACAAAAATTTAGGATAGTAGTTACTTCTGTGGAATAAAAGTGGATTGCAATTGTTACAAGTGGTATGTAGGAAGCTTCTAAGTTCACTGTATATGTAATGCATTTTTATGTTGAAAGACTAAAATTATATAATATTGAGTCATTCTAGCATGTGCTCTATAGCATTATGAGAAAGTACATTAGTTGAGTTCCCTTTGATTTTTGATAAGTTGTTTTAAATTAACCTCATAAAAATTTTAGCACTCTTTTATCCTCTCTTTTTAAATTACAATTTATAGAAAGATGATGAGCTATTTTAATCCATTCTCATCACTTTGTAAAAAAATTAGAAGGCTTTGTATTCATAAATTAATAATAACATGAGAACGGTGGTGACTATGCATTGCTTACAAAGCTATTCACATTCATTTTGATATAACAGAAAAATCAACCTTAGGTCAGTCCAATCGAGCAATAATATGCAAGGTTTTCTCTTTTAAAATATGGCGACAATAAATTGAAACTGAAAGCCATTTAACACAATATATTAAATTGTTTTCTATATTAGGTTTGGATAAACTGACATGCTTAATTGCTTCTGTCTGTTTTACATAATAATCTATTTTCTTCACCAGAGTAATATATATTTTAATGGTGTGAAAAATTACTCTTATGTCAACAATCTTATTACCAAAACTATGATTTGTTCTGGTTTAACACTAGCAATTAATGCTTGCACCATTAATTTACAGCCTACAACACTAGTTAATTTAGTCAATAGCTCTACCTCAACATAAATAGGTGGCTTAGCTTGAAAAAAAAAAAAAAAAGAAAAGAAAAAGAAAAAATGGAAATACAGGTCAAGTGCAGTGACTGACACCTGTAATCCCAGCACTTTGAGAGACTTAGGCAGGAATATTGCTTAAGCCCAGGAGTTTGAGACAACATAGTGAGACCCCCGTCTTCACAAAAACTTTAAAAAATTATCCAGGCGTGGTGGCACATGCCTGTAGTTCCAGCTACTTGGGAGGCTGAGGTGGGAGGATTGCATGAGCCTGGGAGGTCCAGGCTGCAGTGAGTCATGACTGTTCTACTGTACTCCAAACTGAGCAACAGAGGGAGACCCTCTCTCAAAAACAAAACAAAACAAAAAAAAAGCAAAAACAAACAAACAAACAAAAAAAAACAAAAAGCAAACCCAAAAATTGAAGCCCAAATTATTTACTAACATCATTTGCAACCTATAAACTGACACTCCTTTTATCTTAATTTCACTAAAAAGTAGACCAGATTGCTGTTGCATCAGAATCAGACAGAACTTGTTTCAAATCCTTGCTATCTAAAAATGTGACTTGGCATAAGTTAGTTTATTTGAGTCTCAGTTTTCTCATTTATAAAGTGGGCATAATAACTAATTTACAATACTGAAGTGAGGAGTAAATGAAATTAAGAAAATGTATATTTAAAGCACAAAGCCTAATGCCTGAATTTATCAGGATCTCAAACAGTGGATGTTATTATTAAGCATTGAATAAGGATTTCAAATTGTAGTATTATTTATAAACTCAATAAAGCTATTATTAAATAAAATATAAAGATAAAAAGGAGTAAAATATTTTCTTCTAATGTCCTCATTATATATATGAAAGGACAGTTCATTATTAATAAATTCATGGTAAACTTAGTTTTGTTTATTGTTGATTTTGCTTTGGTGTTTGAGTTCAGCGGTGACCAATACTGAACTAACTGGGTGATACACATTCAAAAAGGATATAGAATATAATTAACTACACTTTCAAAGTATCCGATATTGTAATTTTAAAGAAATTTATACTTATACTACTAATATAAATTGGTTATCCCTTGGTGCAAATTCATGTGACATATATGTTTAAATATTTCCTATGATAACAATTACCAAAAACAGAAGGATTTAAATTCATGACAACTGCATATATTTTTTAATAAAATGTTTTTGTCAAACAGTAGATATGTAAGACCAGTTTAAGAAAAAATAAAGTTATTAAACTATGAGTCAACTGAGTAAGAGGTATTTAGTTATGCCCATGATCCCAGCACTTCGAGAGACTGAGGCAAGAGGATCACTTGAGTTGAGGAGTAGGAGACCAGCCTGGGCAACATGGTGAAACCCTGTCTCTACAATAAAATACAGAAATTAGCCAGGTATGATGGCATGAGCCTGTAGTCCCAGCTACTCAAGAGGCTGAGGTGGGAGGATAGCTTGAGCCCAGGAGTTTGAGGCTGCAGTGAGCCGAGATCACTCCACTGCTCTTCAGCCTGAGCAACTGAGTGAGACACTGTGTCAAAAAGAGGAAAGCACTGTACATAAGTGAGATCACTCTGTTTATACACTGTACATATATGAGGTCACTTTGTCTATATCATGGGTGAACACAAAGCATCTAATAATAGAGGGATATAATGCAGAGTGAATTCTGTGAATTGAGACTGATTTGAGAATACTGTCACCACAAACCTTTGGGTTCAGTCAGCAGACAGCAATGTCTGATGCAGCAATCAATTTAATACCACTTTTGTGAAAATAGCAAGAACATATTTCTATGCAGTAGGGTAATATCTGTTCAACAGGCTCGTGGTTTGGCTGAATACAGAATTGCCTTACAATCTGTGTCCCTTTAGTCCATCTAGAAACGTTAATCTTAAATTAGCTTTGTGTATATTTTGTGGAAATTAACATTTCTCAGATCCTTACTTTCCCACTGTGGAAACAATAACAAAAGTCACATTTTTTTTCTATAATATCTTATGTCAGAAGTAGCAATGACAAGAAATGTGTTCAAAAGTATTACCACTTTTTTTCTGTGATTGAATCTTACGCATGAATGATAATAAAACTTCCTAACAGAATATTGATCACAATGTTGTAAGTGGCAGTGATACTGAGAAAGAAAATTCTAATGGTTATTAAACAAGTAGGAGAATTACATTATCATTCGTAGTACATGTACTTTCTGTCATGCATTTGTAATACTTGAGAATGAATGTGTATTTCCTTAAGGAACTGGAAGATTTGTACAACTTGTTTCAATAAACCATGGACTTCTAATACTAAATTTATCATTTTAACTAGTTCCATGTCCTTTTACTGAAAAAAAAAAACTAGAGCTGACTAAAATAATTTAAGCATTATAACCTGAAAATGCACATATTAAATGGAAATTTGAATTCAGCTCATATTGCCAAAGGGAAGTTCACAATAAAAAATTAAAATGGTAACTCTTGTTATTAATTGGTTATAATGACAGATGAAGTTTTAACTTACTATGCACATGCAAACTATATATATATATGTGTGTGTGTGTACCTTGTATATGCATGTACTGTGTGTGTGTATATATATATGTGCACACATATGAAGTATTATAATATATATAGAATTAATTCAAATTTCAAATTCAGACTTTTTTTTTTTACAAAATCCTTGAAAAATTCTTATATAAATGTATAGGTAGAAAGTACATTGTAATAATAAAATAAATTGTAAATCCACTTAAAATTTCTGTGTGGTACAAAACTGTGCCTTCCAAGTAAGGTCATTATGAAAAAAAGGTCTGCATTTAATTTGGGAACCACTGCTTCTAGGAGATTCATAGTTCCCTTCTAGGAGATTCATAGTTCAAGAGGAGTATTAAAGGTTCTGAAAATTTTGAATCAAATGTATTTATTTTTAAACTATTTTAAATATTAATGTTTTTAATACTTTTGGGAAAATTGTTCTAATTTTTTAATGTGGGAAACAAAAATTCTTGTTCATTTAACATGTTCAAAAATGTTTGTTTATCCAAATAGCTAATTTTATACTAAACTTGGCAGTTTATTTGCTAATATTAAAAAATCAAGATCTCCATATACCAAGTCTCTGCCTTTCTCCAATTCTCTTTTTTCCTCCCTAACTCTCAAGTCACCACATAGTCATGTACCCTAATATTCTGCCTCAGAGCAAGACAAATGCATAGATGCTTAGCTGCTAGCCTAAGTGAACTCTTAGCAGGTCCGTAAAGAGTATCGTGTACTTTCCATTCTTACTCCTTTGAGCATGCATGTGAGTGATCAGAAGGTAAAGTGTTAGAAGAAGCCATCCCTCTCTCATCTACCCATACTGTAAGATTCAGATCAGAAACCAGGTTTTTAGGAAAATCCTCTATACTGCCAAACTGGATCATTGTACCTATTTCATACACTGATCTCATCTTTGTTTATTTTACAGTGTTCTATTTGTTAATTTTTGTATCTGTGTTTGTAACTAAATTCTGAGAATTCCTTACAGATTTGATTTTACTTGTTATTTATATGCATAGCACATTCTGGAATATAAGCGCTATTTAAATGTTTGTGACATGAGTGGAAAAATTATTAAATTACAGAATCATACTGTAAAACTTGAATAGTGGAAAGAAGATTATATTAGATGCTTTATGTGAAGAATAGTTCTCATGAGTAGAAAAATCTGTTATAACAATAACCATTGGTGGAGATTAACTAGACCCTATTTTAGTGTGTTATGTTTTTATGAGGTATTTTTCAATAAGAACACTCATTACTTCATGAAAGTACAGCAAGAGCTCACCAGATTAAGTTTCTGCCCCTTCGTTTATGCAAACATATGAAGAATAAATTATTGGGACAAGAATTTGCCCATAGGCATTGTCTTTGTTTTGTACTACTATAACAGAATAATACAGACTCTGTAATGTATAATAAGCACAGATTTATTGGCTGAAGGATGGGACGTCCAAGATTGAGTGGCCACATTTTGCAAGGGCCTTGTTGCAGCGTGATGCCATGGCATGGTGGAAGGACAAAGAGCAGACAAGAAAGAGCAAGACATCAAAATCACAGCCTCAGCCTTTTTTTTTTTTTTTTTTTGAAATGGAGTTTTGCTTTTGTTTCCCAGGCTGGAGCGCAATGGTGCGATCTCAGCTCACTGCAACTTCTGCCTCCTGGGTTCAAGCGATTCTCCTGCCTCAGCCTCCTGAGTAGCTGGGATTACAGGCACCTACCACCATGCCCAGCTAATTTTTTTGTATTTTTAGTAGAGACGGGGTTTCACTATGTTGGTCCACCTGGTCTCAAGCTCCTGACCTCAGACGATCTGCCTGCCTTGGTCTCCCAAAGTGCAGGAATTACAGGCATGAGCTGCTGTGCCTGGCCGCCTCAACCCTTTCATATTTATTACTAATCAATTCATGAGCCCTCATGACCTTAACACCTCCTATTACGTCCCACTTCTCAACACTGTGTTGAGGATTAAGTTTTTAGCCTATGCTTTTCGGGGAACACATGAGTTTTTCTCTAAAGGACACTTACTACTCTCTCAGGAAAGTATATCTGCTTTCATCCTCATTTTTCTTAATTTTGTTGTCATCTGGAAAAAATATAAGGAATAAATAAAATTGAGAAAAATGAGAAAAAGAACAGAACAAAGTCATTTAATAAAAAATTTTTACTATGAGAGATATTTGTTCACAGAGGGAAGAAATTATGTAGGGAAGAGAAGCCCTTTATTTTAATCATGATTTAGTTGCTGTGTTTTCGTTTAGTTATGATGAAATTCTCTAGGCTCTTCTAATTCTGATTTCTTTCTCCTTTCACGTAAAGGTGATATTTTCCTTCTAATTTTAGACAATAGATGGCTTGCTTTTTTAAAAGCCATGCATTGATGAGTCTTTTCTACTATAAACTTCATGTTTGTAAATGCAATCTTTTGAGGTTAAGCCCACATATCATTATGCTACTAGTCTAAGGAAAAACTATCATTGAATAAGGAAAAGCTATTATTTCATTGGATATCATCATTTCTATTTCCAAAATAATAGTCATTATTATTGTTGTATCTACTTTGCATGTTATTATTTTAAATATCACACCAAAATAATTTCTGACTCAACATTTTAACAATAGAACAAATTTGAAATTCATGGTTCAATACAGAATTCCTTTTGCATAAATATGAAATTTGAAAGATGTCCTTTGAAGTTTTAATGTATATATTATTATTAGCATATTGATTCCACCTCAAGATATTACCCATAGAATTTATACATTTCTTATCTTTGGGTTGAGGTACAATGAATGTCTAATAATAGATAAAGTTATAGGAATGATATTGAGAAAATAATTACTAATGATGTCATCATTGACTCTTTCTGAGATAAAATGAGTTCATGGAATTCCATGGAGTTCATGGAATCGATGAAGTGCTTGATATTCATTTTATTCATCTTTACTTTTTGTATATATTCATGGGGTACAAGTGTAATTTTGCTATACTGTTATTGCATTGTGATGAAGCCTGAGCCTTCAGTGCATCCAACACTGAAGCAATGCATGTTGTACCCTTCAAGCAACCTGTCATCATCCACCGCTATTGATATACAGTTTAAAATACGATATAAAAGGCTGGGATATATTCACCATTAGAATATTAATATGGCATCCTCCTGTCTCACCTTATTCTCACCAATTAACACCACCATGACTACTCTCTGCAACCACCACCCCAATCTCAGTTAATGATTTTGAGCACAATTTATTATGAAAATTAAAGTAAATTAATGGAAAAATAACAGAGTCTTAGGGGAAAAAATGAAGAGCAGTTTCTTGGAGATCGTTAAGTTTCTTTTTCAGTCGTTCTGTACTCATACTTTTGGATGACATCTGAAGTGTAATTTTTTTTTCAATTTTACTTCCAATATTAGGATTTACAAAGTGATATTCACTTTCATTTTACCTATTTATGTGAATTGCATAGTTCTCAAAAATGAAAATACTGTGTCTGTTGACCATCATAATTTAAAATATTGTGTTTCTTTAGTTGTTATGTGATCCTGTAAGAATGCATGAACATATACATATTCTAAGATTAAGAAAGGGGCCATTCTTAAAACACATATGAGAATACAAGTAGAATACAAATAGATACATTAAATTAATTTCTAATAATAAACATAAATGATATATCAGTATTTAACACATTCAGGGTGTTGATTTTAATTTATCAGCAGTTCTTTAAAAATTTTATTTTTACTGCTTTCTTATATTGATGTGAAGTGATTATCTGTAGTATACTTAATCTGTGCTGTTTTTCAGTATTTTAAGACGAAGTTTGTACATAAATTGGGTTTTGATTTTCATTATTATGTTTTAAACCAAATAGTGATAGAAAACTGTAATTTATTAATCTGTTACAAATTAAACTTTAGTGTTTGTAAACAAGTGCTCATTAACTTTGCTTTTATATGTGATACATACTTTACATTAAATCTTATATCTATAGGGTCCTCCTGGAGCTGCAGGTGCAGAGGGAAGACAAGGTGAAAAAGGCGCAAAGGTAAAAAAAATATATATATATACATATATATAATATATATTATATATAATAGGCATTATATTTGAAAATTTCATACATAAACTGATAAACTTTTTTTCAGTACATTTAGTAAAATGATAAAAGTCTTTTCTCATCATTAATGTGCTCCCATGTTTTATTCCCTAACAGGGAGAAGCAGGTGCCGAAGGTCCTCCTGGAAAAACCGGCCCAGTTGGTCCTCAGGGACCTGCAGGAAAGCCTGGTCCAGAAGGTCTTCGGGGCATCCCTGGCCCTGTGGTGAGCATCTGTGTTAAAAATATGCTATTTTGAAAATAACATTTTTATTTTAAAATAATTGTGAATGAAGGTGCTTATCTTAGCATTAGTCCATAAGTTATCATGTGGATAATTTTGTGGGAATTCTATACATATAATGTAAAAAAGTCAGATACTATATAAATATTTAAGTATATCATTTATCTAATAAGTTCATGGTGAAACACTAACTTATATTATAAAGAGAAAATAGAAAACTAAATTTTAAAATTTCAATGATTTGAAATGTTTATATATACACTTATATATATATTTGTGTGTATGTGAATATAGACATATATGCGTAGTAAAGGAACAAAATTATTTATAATATTTGTAGATGTCTTCCATGTGGCAGAAATTATGGGTGATATTTGCTTTGTTTTCTTATCGTATTTCTAAAATTTTAAATAAAGAAATAAATATGTATTCTTTTATTAATTTTAAAAATCAATCATTTTTATTTTCTCTAGGGAGAACAAGGTCTCCCTGGAGCTGCAGGCCAAGATGGACCACCTGGTCCTATGGTGAGTAAGATCTTTTCAGTCATTCAAATAGTGAGAATTTCTAAAACAAAATTGTCTATTAGCTAGAATTTTTGACACTTTAGCTTATAAATAGGTTTGTATTTTTTCTAATATTCCAAGAAGTATATTATTTTGTCTCAGAGGAAAGTAATCCTAACTGATAGGTATATGGAAAATACACCACTTGATCAGAAGATTTGTTTCTTTCTTATGCACGTTGGATGAAAAAAAATATTTCCACTCTGAATGAAATGCCACTAATGATCCAGCCAGTGCTTTTCCTAGTCTGGATAGTTCCCTAAAACACTTGCAGTTACACTTATTTTCCTGGCATTTAACTTTAAAAAGTATGCTGGCACCAGCATACAGTGATTCTTTGACAAAATAAATTGTTCTCTTCGTGAGTCATACAGGCTGAAATATAAAACAATAAATCTCAGTGAAAAAAAGATATGGCTACTGTAACAGTGAAGCTTGGTCACTATCATTAAGTCTGTGTGCAAACAACATGCTTGAGAAATGCAATAAAGAATTTTGTTGACTAGGATATTATTCATAGATGGAGTTTATTATAGGATCCAGAGCTATTCTTGATACAAATTTGGGCAGAAAGTGAGAATAAAAGACTTGCCCTTTAAAATAATTCCTTACTAGGTGACTTATTTGTTTTATATATAGATTTCTTATGGTAGAGATTTTTGAGTGTCATTATCCAGTAATAGTTAAGTGTGAAGTGATTAATCAAAATGGCAAATGATACATATAGCACTCTGTAAGTGTGATGAGTATTAGTTTAGTCAAGTCCTTCTATATATTTTAAAATGCATTCAAATGCCTCTTATCATAAATATATTAATTATCTCAGAGATAGAAACATACGCACAAAGCCATCACAACTGGGATTCACAATTCATTCAGGAAGAATTTTGGTTATTCCTTTCAACAAAGATGCCACAGCAATTTCCTCTAGCATACCTACCAAATATTTCATAAGTTTTAAAGAGATTATTTAAACTTTCACTGAAGAATTTAAAGATCATTTATTTAGTAATTAGATAAAAGTTATCAAATTTTGGTAGATTTCAAGCAGGAGATGATCAGTGCTGCCCATTACCTCCAGCTTAGGAAAAGGGCACTGATTGAAGCAGGATCAGCTCCACATCTGTATCATTACTTAGGAATATTCTCCTTAGATATGATAAACTCATAACTGCCCAGAGTCAGAGCCTGGAAGGAAAAAAATGCCTTGCCTTAATGTCACTCTAAAATTTGCCAGGGATTTTTTTTCTTGTTATTTCAGATTTTCCAGTAAATATTTTGACCTTTCTGCAGATGAAATAAAAAGCACCATGCTGGAGATTTTCTTCAGCTAATATTAAAAATAAAACCTTCTGACATACCACCTGATTCGGCATACAAACTTTTGTATTTTTGACTCTTAAATAAATGTGAGTTTACAGTGCAAGAGGACAGAATAATTTCCAAATCCTTTAGCTAAAGCAGAATGATAAGCATCAGAAGTGGGCTGCATGGGCACATTCCATTCTGACTGCTTGTTTTATGGAGAGTACTTACGATGTGAATATAATGTGTAGTTTTTTTTTCGTAGCTTTAGTTAGTCTTGATGTGTGATATCTAATCTCAATGAAAATGCTACTTACTCTTCATGAGGTGAGGATGGGCAGAGAAATCATCTTCAAAATGCCGTTTATGGCAATTCAATGAGCCTTTCAACTCAACTAAGATCTATTTTAGTAGGTAATTTTAAAATCAGAATGAGAAGTACCTTATTATGGTTACTAGTTAAGGTTATCGACTCTAGAGCCAAACTCTCAGGTTCAGAAACAAGCACTACCACTTACTTGGTGGATGACTTTAGGAACATTACTTTTTTTTTTTTTTAGCTTTAAGTTCTTCATTTGTGTGTGTGTGTGTATATATGTGTGTATATATGTGTATATATATAAAATTATATATATTATTCATTTATATATAAAAATATATAATATATATGTAAACATATATTTAAATATATATTATATATTTATATATTCTTCATTTATATATTCCCATTTATAAAATGGGAATATTGCTAGCCTCTATCCAATGATATTTCTAAAGTTTATGTGAGTTACATTGGGATATGGATATCTTCTACCCATGGGGTTCTTAGGTTAATTAAATGAATTGCTTGTAAATCACTTTTATATCACCAATTAGCATGAGTAACACCAAATCAAGAATCACTAAATGAATGAAATAATGATATAATGATAAATGAAATAATGAAATAATGATAAATATTTTGAAAAACAATCAATTTTATATTCTTAGTGGAAAGTAACTAAATTCGACCTCATTCATGATGTGTATCATCAATAAACCTTATGCAAAAGTTGTTGACTATTAAAGCAAATGGAAGAGATCAAATACAATTATACTTATACAAAAATACCTTGTATTTTTGTACAAAAGTTAGAGTGTTAACATATTAAGTACTATGATAGACTCAAGCAGAGGATACTAGATATACACAGAGTCGGACCATTTAAATGTCATTTCCTCTAGGGACCCTTCCCTGTTTAGAAACATGATGTGATTATTAAAGAAGGAACAGAGAGGTTCAAGTGTGGATAACACAGTGGCTGTGAGACTAACAGAGATTTGGAAATTCATAGAGGTTTCTATTAATCTCTGAATTAATCTGTATGAAAGCTATAATAATAATACTTTCTCCATGATGATTTTTTTCCTCATTATAACATATATTCACACCCATATCCAAATCTACACAGGCTTCAATTTGCTTATCTCTGGATTTCCACAAGTACCTATTGGGTCTCTTTTCCCCTTCTAGAAGCTGCCTGTAACTACCTACTGTATTGTTTCTACTGGTGAGATAAAGCTACCAAGACATTCCCCTTTTCCCCAACTTTTAAATACAACTTAGCTGTTCAGTAAGTACAACTTACCTACTTTCATCTCTCCAGATTGGCAGCTGCCTATTTAGACAATTGAAATAGCTAACAGAGCATCCATTACCCACATAGATAAGTTTAACAATTTTATAGGAAGTTTCTGGATATGAAATTCTTTGGAATAGAGTACAACAAACTAATTTTTTAGACTCTTAAAATGATTTCTGCTTGGTGTCTACCCACACTATGCTATCAGCTCTCCTAGAGTCAGATATGATATAGTATTTATTTTTTGCTTTAAAAAGTACATATTTCACATGGTAAAAAACTTGTTTATGAACATAAATTCAACAGACTTACATTTGTATATGTGTATAGGCATACACACACACACAACACAAATGTGTACTTAGATCACCGTATGGAATTGAAGTTTGACAAATAGCACAGATGGGCTGGGCATGGTGGCTCACACCTGTAATTCCAGCTACTCGGGAGGCTGAGGTGGGAGAATAGCTTGAACCTGGGAGGCGGAGGTTGCAGTGAGCCAAGATCACATCATTGCACTCCAGCAAACAAAAAAGATAAATAGCACATATGGAAGCTAATCAAAAGCTAAGGATGGTGATGAGCCTATATAAAGAATTCTATTCGAGTTTATTTTTTTAAGTGGAACTCTGTTAGAGTCAGTATAATTTTATTAGGGTTTCTTAAAGGATTTTTCAAAATTTCAATAGAATTTTGTATTGGTTGAATTATACTGCTATTTTAGTAGTCAACCAACATTAAATGGGAATAAGACTGAATGTTTCGTTTATTTATTTAGTTAGTTAGTTAGTTATTTTATTGAGACAGAGTCTCACTCTGTCACTGGGGCTGGAGTGCCATGGCACAATCACGAGTCACTACAACCTTGTTCTAGGCTTAGGTGATCCTCCCACCTCAGCCTCCTGATTAGCTGGGACTACAGGCTTGTGCCACTACACCAGGCTAATTTTTGGCATTTTTACTACAAATAGGTTTTTAACAGTTGCCCAGGCTGGTCTTGAACTCCTTTGCTCAAGTGATCCATGCCCCTCTGTCTCCCAAAGTGCGGGATTACAGGCTTGAGCCACCACGCCTCACCAATTGAGTGTTTTAAAGAGAAGAATGATGATGTCTAAATTCTACCCTCTGATACAAAGTCAAAATTGAAATAATTTAGTTACTTTAAAAATTAGAATGTATTTGATTTTTTGAAGTCAGAATTAACATCTGTCTTAGTTTTAAGCTTTTATTTTGTTTTGTTTCATATTCTCTTAAGATTCTATTTGTTTTAATGCAGCTGAAAAATTATTTAGCATTTATGTTCAAACAAGATTATTTAGTATTATCACACATTTCTGCTTTTGATAATAAAATGATAAGTATCTGATAGCATTATTTTTTAAACAATAAAAACTTAAAAGATAGGACGGGATACTGAATTAGAGTTTATTTCTTTAATGCTACATTTAAGTTATCTGTAGACAAGGGTGATATGGGTAGCATTCCATAATGATTAAAAAGGTTTAAACAAAGCATTTGGTTTTCACCAGATTAAATATTATTCCACAATTTCGTCTTTTAAATAAAGTGTAGGATTTGCAGTTTCTTTAAATTTCAATGAACTAGAGTTTTGAAATGCAGATCAAAGCAAATATTCCAGAAAGCATAATACTGCAGGGGAAAATGTTTGCTTGTGTATTCTAGACACTTAAGAATGTATCATCCCTGTTTTCCTTTTCACTTTATTACTTATGAATTATGTATTTCCCTGGGGGTGTTCAATTTACAATATCCGAAAGAGAAAAATAGAAAATATGTATAGTTAGAATAACATTTTTATATGCAGAGTTGATGTTTTTGATCTGTTTCAGGTTCAGAGGGTTATTTATAACTGCTCTCAATATCATACCAATTTCTATTTCCAGCTGATGAAAATAAAAACTGATTTTATTTGGCAAATTCATCTTTAGATGTAGTTTGTAATGTTATGAGAGATTATTAGCTTAGAGAAATTAGTACTCATTATCTCTAACTTCTTCATGAATAATATTTATGGAAAGGATTTTTAATGCATTCAAAACACAAATAATGTCTAATATATTTCATTAAGCCTGAGCAATTAGAATCACTAGTAGTTCTTTTTTTGCCATTTTAGTTTTTTCTATTAGAATGGGATGAAAAAGTTGATAGGTATTTATCTGTAGCTTATCTAAAACTAATGATAATAATTCAAATTTGTATTATGCTTCACTGTTTATACAGTTTTTACTGTGGCGAGCAAAGCGCCAGATAATGGGGAGATCACTATTACTCAAAAATGAATTTGCTAGTTTCCTTGTGATCTTTTTGTCTGAGATTTAACAGGGCGGGATGATTGTTTATTCTTATATAAAAGAGAATGTAACTAAACTCATATAAATTTGACTCTGAGGATTAGTATTTTTCTCCTTATTAGAAGATTATTATTAAGTATATCCACACTTAAAACTGCATATGCTTGTTTGAAAATAACTTTTGTCTGTTGTTAATTGAATAATATAGGGAAATTGTCCATTTTAATACTTAGAGAATTAACTGAATTTGAAAACATAAATATATCTAATAATAGTCCAAAATACCATTGTTACACAAGCGCTAATTTATATTAACACTATTCTTGCTCTTTCCTGATGTTCACAGTTTCAGTTTGAGAAGCAGGCTTCAGAAACAAAGGAATAGGGAGGCCCATCCTGATTCATGTAGCAACTCTATGACATAGACAGGACTTGTAGTCCCCAGCTTGTAGATGAGAAAACTGAAGCTCTATTTGTCCAATTAATTTAAGTAGCTAAGAAGAGAGTTTGGTTTCTATGCCAGACCTATCCTATTCTGAACCTATACTTTTCCTAGTGCATCACACTGCTTGGATCAGATCCATAGTTCTTAATGCTTTAAATTCACAAAAATTATGGACCAGGATATAATGTGCTTTTTTACACTGAAGAAATAGAGTGTTTCCAGATAGAGGAAAATATTACTCATGGTAGCCTTGTAGAAGATACAGTAGTGGTGACCCATGATGTACGTTGGTAAAAAGTTAAAACAATTTGCTGTCATAGAGCCATGATGAAAATTATTACTGAAATTATAATCGAGAAAATTCAATTCTATCAAAACAATTCTAATTCATAGAGAAACCGTATGAACAGTTTGCTTTTGTTGCTGGGTGCCTTACTTGTGGCAAGCAGTAGTGACATATTTAGGTTATCGTGGCCCTAATTTCACGAGTCACAAATAAATCGTTTTTTTAGCCTCAGTTTCACTTCCAACAGCATCTGTTGCCTGCGTAGTTTCACTTGTATACTTTCACAACAAGGACTGTATTTTGTGTTGTCTTCAAAATTGTAGTACAACAATTTGGTTTGTTAGTGTGGTGTGTTTTTTTGTTTTGTTTACTTTTTCTAGCAACAGGCTGTTCTCTGTCATCCATGCTGGAGTGCAGTGGTGTGATCATAGCTCACTGAAGACTCAAACTCATGGGTTCAAGTGACCCTCCTGCCTTAGCCTCTCAATTAGCTAGGACAGCAGGTGTACACCACTAATTCTAGTTTTTGCTTTTTTTTTGGAGACAAAATGTCTCGCTATGTTACCCAGGCTGGTTGCAAACTCCTAGGTTCAAGCGATCCTCCCACCTCAGGCTCTCAAACTGCTAGGATTACAGGTGTGAGCGATTGTGCCTGGGCTAGAGTACAACAATTTGTAGATAATGCAGTTTGTTCGAAAGTCATCAGTATGAAGATTTTTTTGGTTGGGAGGCAGGACAGAGTTAGTTGCTAAAGTCATGCCATAATTTTCATAGAAATATAAGTCAAAAAGATAAATGTCTTAGTCTGGGACTATTAAAAAAGTTAAATTATTGAAATAGAAGTATATTTATATAAAAAATAAATTTCTTTATTAATTTCATAAATCATTTAGATATGAGTTACAATTTAGAAATTGCAACTGAAAGTACCATCTTGATGTAGTTTGTAACGTTGTATAGTTTAACTTAGAGAAATTAATAGTTATGGTCTCTAACTTCTTCATGAGTAATATACATGCAATATTTTATTGGAATTATTAAGTGTTCTTAGTATATGTCTCTCTCCAGTAATCACAGTGAAAGACATCTAATTTCAAGAGAACAAAGAATAAGAATTGAGATCAGAATTCAGAAAATTGGCCATGGCCTAGAAGAATTACAGAGTTCCATGTTTTAATTTAGTATATATAGGAATTATCTTCTTATTCTATAGAATATTAGGCAACCATTCTAACATATACAAATAGAGGTTATTACTTAAATACAAACCAAACAGTGTATTAAAATTTTGTCTAATTTTTTTCCTGTGGTTATCAAAGATCTATTGACGGTCAAAAGCTTATTGAGTTTTCAAAAATTGTACTAAAAATATTATAACCTTTTAAATTTGTGTAACATAAAAATGTTTGACTGGATATATAATTTGGAAATACCTTCTGAAACTAGTGTACTTAAAAACTGACACTTTCTTCTTAACTGAAAACCCATATAACCATGTTCTATTTCTAACTTCACATTCATTTAATCAAAATTATCAATATTATGGTTACAAATTAAACCATAGCATTTTAAATATGTAAATTTACTTAGAAGCCTTAAAAATAAAGCAACATTAATCATTATTATTTTCAACTCCGTCTTTTCAAAACCAAACTAGGTCTGTGACTAATCATAGGATTCTTTAATTCATACCTATTCTATTTTATTTTTTATTTATTTATTTATTTTTATTATTTAGGGACCTCCTGGCTTACCTGGTCTCAAAGGTGACCCTGGCTCCAAGGGTGAAAAGGTGAGAATGAAAGAATGTGTTATTGATAAAAGAATATGCTTTTATATACTAATAGCCTTGCTTTTGCAGATTAAAATCATTCAAAAAGAAAATGTCAACCAATATCTTCATCATTCTAACCCTGAAAAAAGCTTCAATCCTTAGTTTCCCAGATGTATTTAGAGGGGAGAAAATATGCAAATAGTGAAAAATGTGACAGAATTCAGTGCTATATCTTCTCAAGTTTCCATTATAGCAACCATATGGAGAAAGCATATGGTTATACTAAAATAACTATTCAGAAAATAAACAGGCTGAATAACAAAATATCTATTTTTATGTTTTTAAATGTGAAAATAAAAATTTTAAACTAGAAATATCTTTCAAATACTAATTTGCTCTCCTATAATTTATGCTGAGTTGCACCAAGTACTTAGAGAAATGAGCCTGTTTAAAAATGGTATTATTATTGTTTGGATTATTTTTAAATCTTCAAATGCCTTTTAAAGACTGCAGAGTCTCTGAAGAATAGAAATTATTTCATATTAAATGAGATACTTATTAAAATAATGAGTTTTCTGTTATTTATTCAACTAATATTATAGATGGTCATTATTGGTTGAGAGATTCCTCAAATGGAGTACTTAAAATGATATTTTTAGAAAGCATTTTGTTTTGTATTATTTCCAATGCTTAATAAAGCCCTCACTTAAAGTAAGCAGTAAAAGATCCAGTTAGGTGATGAGGAGATTTTTAACTGTATATTTCATTCAGAAGGGTTATTTAATGTTGTTTTATCAGCATTGTTCATTTTTATGCTTTAGAAATTTAATGTGCAAATATTTTATAACTAAAATTTTATGAAGATAGTAATGCACATGTTATAACTTTTTTCTCTGCCTTTCAAAGGGACATCCTGGTTTAATTGGCCTGATTGGTCCTCCAGGAGAACAAGGGGAAAAAGGTGACCGAGGGCTCCCTGGAACTCAAGGATCTCCAGGAGCAAAAGGGGATGGGGTGAGTAAAAATACAGGTTATTTTTTCTACTCATTTCCAATAATATACACACACACAGACACACACACACACACACACACACACAGTCCTTTAAGTATGATCAAAGAAAGAATTTAGAGTGTCTTAATTCTAATTTGTTTAAGTCAGTAATGTTCTTAAAAAGATATTTGTATTCAGCCCTAGGGCAAATAAATTTTACAATATTTAAGTTAGAAACCATAAAAATTACAGTTGAGTATTATTTAAACCAACATGTAATAAATTCCCATCACCTGTAAATCATATTCTGAGGGATAAAGGAATATACACATATACACACATAGATTTAAAAGAAAAACCTCATTGATATTGTAGCAACATAGGAAAAATTCCGATTATTTTGCACAAGTTAATTTTTAGATTCACCATGGAAAAATGTTTAAGCCATTCATAAATATTTTTGCATACTCTAAATTTTACAGTGTATGCTGTTATGAAAATGTTAAAACGTTATGAAAACATGAAAATGAAATAGCTGAGGAAATCCCTTTACATTGGCTGATTCTCTCTCTAGGGAATTCCTGGTCCTGCTGGTCCATTAGGTCCACCTGGTCCTCCAGGCTTGCCAGTAAGTACAAGACAAAATAACCTTATAAGGTAGGGTTAAGTTACAAATATAACAAAGAGACACAAATGCTCCAGATTTTTATCTGTGCTTTTGCCTTTGCATTTTCTAGGGTCCTCAAGGCCCAAAGGGTAACAAAGGCTCTACTGTAAGTACTTTTCCCTTTGACAATTTAATTTTTGATTGAAACCTATTTAATTGCCTCTTCTTTATTTATGTCTTCTCTCTTCTTTCTAACAGGGACCCGCTGGCCAGAAAGGTGACAGTGGTCTTCCAGGGCCTCCTGGGCCTCCGGTAAGTACATGTTAACAAGAGTGATATTCTGATAATTCGCATCTGGAAGCTGCCAATGATTTCTCTGAATTTATAAGATAGAAAAAAAGCACATTCTGTCAAAAGTGCTGATTTTATAGGAAACATTATATCATTTACATAATCAAGTCTACATGCCAAGACTTAAATTTTAATTGATTTCACTGTTCAAATATAAATACCCTAATTATATACTATAGCCTTGTTTTTATTAATTTTTCAAGAGATCCATATACTATTTTGTCACATTACTGAAACCAACTTATTTTATGCCATAAAGATACATTTATGCTTGACTCTAGGAATAATGACAAAAATTCAGATGCTTCACATTTTTTCCTAGTGCATTTATAAGGATACTAATAAAAGCAATAGTAATAGCTACCACTTATTAATACTAAAATGTTCTAGGCTTCACATAACTAATTGAATGGTAGAATTAAAATATAGATCCATGTGAAAGAAATGTTATTCTTCTTTCTTGAGCTAAAATCTTTCCAACTATATGTATACTAGTTTGCTAGGGCTACCATAGCAAAGTACCACAGAGTCGGTGGCTCAAACAACAGAAATGTATTGTCTCCCAGTGTTGGAAGCTAGAAGTCCTAGATCAAGGTGTCAACAGTGTTGGTTCCTTCTGAGGTCCATGGCAGAAAGATCTGTTCTGCACTTCTCTTCTTGGCTTGTGGTGGCTGTCTTTTCCCTGTCTCTTCACATTATCTTCCCTCTTTGGGTGTATCTGTGTTTAAACTTCTCCTTTTTATAAGAATATCGCTTACATTGGATTAGGGCCCACTCTAGTGACATTATGGTAGCTAATTATATTTTCAGTGACTGTATTTCCAAATGGGATTACATTCTGAGATACTGAGAATTAGGACTTCAACATTACAAATTGTCGTGGGATCCAATTCAACCCATGACAATATGATAACTATTTGCTATAGCTCTGCTCGCAATGTGAATTCAAGTCTGGTTGCATTTATTTTAAGTTTGTACATTTATAATGATTTAAGTCACACGTATTTGAAGCAAACTAATGTGTACATATTTTTTAAAGTTTAATGTTTTATAATATAAATTATCAAATATAATAGTTAAGAGCGCAATAGCTTTAAAGTGCTGTTCTAATCCTCAGAGACTTTACAATCTAGTTGTAGAGTTAGGGCATATAAATGATGACTAATTAATAAACAAGAGACTAACATATATAACATATCTACACAAATCTGTGCTATATTATTGTGTACATAAAGGGCGAGAAGTCATCTAACTTATTCACCTACCTCAGTATTTCCACCAAGTTCATCATAGAAGAATCTATGACATTTATATATTTATAAACTTATCCTATAGCATAAATTTTGTAGCTACTGAAAAGTTAAACCAACTTTAATTTCTTATAACAAAAACATAACCAGTATTAATTAATATCTGCAGAATATTCCACCTTATGAAACAATTGCACTCATATTTTCTTCTTCACAGGGTCCACCTGGAGAAGTCATTCAGCCTTTACCAATCTTGTCCTCCAAAAAAACGAGAAGACATACTGAAGGCATGCAAGCAGATGCAGATGATAATATTCTTGATTACTCAGATGGAATGGAAGAAATATTTGGTTCCCTCAATTCCCTGAAACAAGACATCGAGCATATGAAATTTCCTATGGGTACTCAGACCAATCCAGCCCGAACTTGTAAAGACCTGCAACTCAGCCATCCTGACTTCCCAGATGGTATGTTAATAATACATGACAAAGCAAATGTACCGAGCCTCTGAGTTTCTGAGGTGCATTGTCAGCTCGTTTATTCTAGTTAAATGTTTAATACAGTCTCTAAATAAAACGAAACAGTTAATTCTCTTCTAGACAGAAAAAAATCATTTATACTGTATAAATCAAGAGTTGCTTTGGAAAATCCTTGTCTGTTAAATAAGGTTTTATTAAACTATGACAAGATCATTGTTGGATGTTTAGAGCTAACACAAATGTACTTTGCTTGTAATAACTATCACAGAATAGATATTGTGTATACACACATGTGTATATTGTAATATGATTACTAACTTCATGTTAATGTAAATACTTACATTAATATGATTAGTATTTTAGATTAGTATGAATAATATGGATATATGTAAATAGCATAACTGATGTACATTTGATCTATCGGTTTAGCAATGATTTGGTACACCGAATATTTAAGAATTTGGATAGCTTGGAGCAAAAATGTATCTTTAACTCATCCACAGATATTCCAAACAACTGTGAATTCTTACTCACTAATAACAATTAGGATAATTTATCATACCAACTCTTTGACAAAACCTTTATATACCTATTGGTCAGAGAAAGAAAGAGTTTCAGGTATGTTAAGTTAGTTGACTAAACTTATACAATTATTAAAGTAGCAAGGGGCAGATCTTCATCTGATTTTTAAATTTCCCACTTTATGTTGAACTATTTTGTCTCCCCTTTACTCAGCAGAAAATATCGTTTTGCACTACCAGTCATATAATGACAGTTATAACTGTGATCTAAGTAACTCAATGCAGATAGAAAAATTCAGTGTAGTTCAAAAACAGCCGGCATAAAAAAGGATGTCACAAAAATCTTCTAATCTTAAGCACACCTGTTAAAGGTAAAACACAGGTAATTATTAGTATTCCTATACAAACTGGTATCTGACATCTTCATGTTTATAATATGTTTATCTGAAAAAGATACATTTAGTTTAGTGATTTATAAGGAGATTTACTTTTAACTGGTATTATTTAAGCAAAGGATTTAGATGATTTAGATAATTCAATGTTATATACTCCTAAAAACCATATAAGAAATATCAAAGATTTACAGTGGTTATCTCTACTTGGTAAAATCTTAGATGATTTTTTATTTCCTTGTATTTTTTTTCCTGAGAATTCTAATTTGTTTCAGACATGAGTATATTAATGGTGTAATCTGAAAAAATGTAGATGTTTTTGTTAAAAAACATATTAAAGCTATGTGACTGTTAGAATACTTTTCCTGTTTATATACAAGTAGTAGCAGAAGATAAAGCAGGTTGATACTGCATTTTTTAGAGTTCCAGCACCAAGATAAGCAATTTGAGCTTTTAAAACATTAAAAGTTCATAGCCAGTGGACTTATGTAATTCAAATATTTAAAATGAAGTGGCAGGATGAAAAACAGTTGGAAGTATAAGGTAGAAATAATTTGATTCCTTTCCTTCTCAGTATAAAGGTCAAAGCTGCCACCCCTATATAAGAAAAAAAGAGGTTAACAAGAGAAAAGTATTAAAAATGTATTTGATTATAGTTTAACATGACGTAGGAGTCTTCAGATTCAAGCTGCAAAGATACAGAGGAAGCTGTCTGATTTTATGCTTAGGTTCGATAAGGCAGGGACAGCTGTGTAGAAATGCAATATAATATTGGATAAAAAAAGGGTATGAGCTAATGGTACTAATCTGAGTAGGGAAACCTAGTAAGGCCTTCTGTTCAGATTCTCCCTGGCCTCTGTATTGTAGCATTTCATCCTCCCAAGTACAGGGTAGAACCCCTCTGGAATAAAGGTTTTAATTACTTTACGGCCAACTGTTACATAGAAAGGTGGGTGAAGGTTATGTCAGCAGTGGCAAATCCATATGCCATACTAAGGGTTGTAGGAGTGAAAGTTTATTAGAAAGTTTTAGAACAGGAATGAAAGAAAGTGCACTTGGAAGAGGGTCAAGCGGTCGTCTTGAGGGATTCAAGTGTGTGGTTTGACCTTTGACTTGGGGTTTTCTCTATTGGTATGTTTCTGAGGTTTGCATCTCTTCACCCCTGATTTTCCCTTGGGGTGCGCTGTCTGCAAGGGCAGGGGGCTGTCAGTACTTTGGAGGGGCCACACACACCTTGTGTTCACTGGAGTTGTGCGCATGCTCACTTGAGGCATTTTTCCCTTACCTGTTGAGTGTTCCCAGAGGAAGGTTATCTACCAGTCAAACTCCAACCATTTGCGTCTTAGTGTGCATGCTTGAGCCCACTAGCCCACCTCCTGAGATCATATAAAGAAGCTGCTGGTCACTAGTTTCAGGTGTTTTCTATGAGGGAAAGGGAGACGGCCATTCCCTGGCACCAACTGCAACCAATTATTATTTTAGCGAGACAGTTTAACAACCGCCTGGCCTTCATCTGATGGTCGCCTGACATTCCTGGTGGGGTTGGCGGGACTCTCCCTCCCTGTTTATGTCTGACTGACTACCTACTGTAACAGTTAGAGTAATGTGTTTAGGGTTTATAGCTGGCGTTGCAGAAAAGGGGTTCTGGTTTCTATGACCCACTTTGGGGAGGAGGGATTCTAATTTCTATAACTTGCCTCAGGGGAGAATGAGGGATGAGAGACAGGAGGGCAGAGGTCAGAGAAAAACTGCTTCATAGGCTTTCACTTTGGGGTAGCATTTTCTGAGCACCAACAGAGGGAAGCAAAGTAATGTTTACATGTATATCACTTTTCACTCCTAGTAACTCTTGTTAACTAAAACCATATTGTCAGTTATCTAAAGAATAACTTTGCGACTCCCACTATTTTCAATGCTTACTCACGTAACACCAAATGAATGGCGATGATTATTCACATGATAAAATGTGTTCTGCAACACTTCAGCAATAGCATTAATAGCAGGCTGCATTAAAATATATAAAGTAGTTCTTCTTACGACCCCCTTCAAAGAGCGAGTACATTTATTGCAAGAAGTTTTTTTATATATATAAAATAAGGCAGAGGTTTGATCCCTAAGGCTAAGTAGATCCGACATCACCTCCATTGTTACAAATGAATAAACTAGGAAGAAAATATATTGATTATACTACTCAGATTATTTAAGTAGTAAATAATACTTATGAGATTTGGAGTCAAGTATGTCTTATTTCAATATGCATACAATTTATTACACAGGGATAAATGGAATGTTAATATTTGAGGAGATGATATTTAAGCTGAAACCAAAAAGTGATAGGCATGATAAGAATTTTAAAAAGGTATTCCAGGTAGAATATATGGGGCATCTGCAAAGCTTTGAGGCAGACAAGAGAAAGTATCACTTTCTATTAAAAAACATACCCCAATATACCCAAAAGCTTAAAAGGGAAAAGATCTATTAACATGTATTTTTCCTATTTCTCTTTCTAACAAAATTTGATATCTAATGCATTCAACAATGATGTCAATGCATTTTTATATGACATATTTTTTGCTGCCTTCTAGGTGAATATTGGATTGATCCTAACCAAGGTTGCTCAGGAGATTCCTTCAAAGTTTACTGTAATTTCACATCTGGTGGTGAGACTTGCATTTATCCAGACAAAAAATCTGAGGGAGTAAGTACCAATCTGTTTTGGTGGTGAATGTTGACAGTTCCTGCCATGTTTTGCAATATTGAACTAAACAGGAAAATTATACTGTCATATTTTCATTTATCTGCTTTTCTTACAGAATAATTAGAGCACTTCATTTGCATAAACATGAATAAGCACCAAATTGATGCAGAGAGTTAACAAATACTTCTCTTCTTTATTTTTTACCCAGATGTATTCTTTCTGCACCTGCTTGCTCTCAAAAATTCTATGGCTTTCCATGACACAGCACAGCTGAATCTCAAATTTTAGTGCCTGTATAGTGTTCTTCTGCCCAATTACCACATCATAGACCTCACAGCTGCATATTACACCCAAAATATCTAATTTTATAAAGAATTAATCTTTTATATACAACAAAAGTCTTTTCTGCACTTACATATTTTTTAAATATTTAGCTCCTTTAAACAAATTATTTAATTTTTACCTAACAGTATTACCAGTATACTGAGTTCTATCTTCAAAGCTAAATGCAAATCATTAATGTAAAGAAAGTTTATTCACAAGCATAACAATATTCTCCAAACATTTTATCAGTGGGACATTTTGTCTTTATTGGTATTCATGTAATAAATCTCATTCTTCCTAGTAAATGATGTGGACAATAGAGGCATAGAAACTCCTTAATGCAAAACAAGTAGCTTTATGTGTGACTAATGGTTTTGGGAGAAAAATTAAGTTTCTGAGGAAAGAGTGGGTAGTAAGGGCAGGAGAAAAAACAACTTCCATCTCCCAACCCTACTTGGCATGTGATGAAGCACAGTAAAGCTATCATAGCCTCCAGAGAAATGTGGAAAAATAGAAAATGCCGTTTCTTACACAGATAACTCAAGTTCCCTATTGTGAGGACTTATATACCCTTTGCTGTTCTTCACAAAGCGGAATAATAAATGCAGATCTATAAAAGATTCTAAATATTCTAACCAGCAGGGAATGATTCGGGTTGTTTCCAGTCAATGCCTTTCACATAGCATCTCTCCTTAGCTACTGTCTAAGTATTTTCAAACATGTTCCTTGGCTATGGAGTGAAGACGGTACCTGCCTTGCTTGATGACACTGACTGACAGTTGGAGGATTTCCTTTGCAAAGGGTTTCTGAGTGTTCCACCAATGTCCCCTGCAACCCTTAGTATGCCTTTACCAGGTCATCTTTCCCCTTTTCCTTTAGAGCCGATGAAGAGAACAAAAAGGAAATGGCTCAATCTTCACTGCATAGAATTTACAGGATCTATCTCAAATTTTTCTCTTTATCTCATTTTGTATAATCTAATTTGTATCATTTTAAAATGATTTTAAGAACTCCTTATTTTCTCAGTCTTACTAAAAATGAATTATATGTCTATAAAAATGCTGTTTATACTGTAAATTTTCACCTACTTACTAACTTTTCTATTCCTTTACAACAGGTAAGAATTTCATCATGGCCAAAAGAGAAACCAGGAAGTTGGTTTAGTGAGTTTAAGAGGGGAAAACTGGTATGTTATTACCTCAACATGAAATGGTTTTTCACAAACTCAGGAAGTGAAGTTCTAATTATGTATTTCTGGACCTTAAAAGTGAAAGTCTAAATTATGCTAAAGGAGGATTCCCTGTGGTCTCTAGTTTGTTCCACCTAATATCTCTTAGACCACTGTGGTATCTTAAAGCAACCTAACATTTTTGTATAAAAGTAAATGGAAATATGCTAAATTTACTGAAAACAAGGATCAAATCATGCAATTTATTAAGTACCTGAGATAAACATCATAAAAATTGATTATGTTACAAATGTCAGGTATAAGGAATATAATATCTACTTAATATCTTCCTATTATTTCATTTTCTATCTACTTGAAACCTAATTCCTTCTTTGTTCTTCATTTCAGTAAGTTGGAATGTGCAACTTTTCTGATTGTTCTGGCACAAATTTAAAGATTTCTGTACAATTACCAGTTCATTTCAATAATTTTCTAAAGATATTTTAAGATTAGATGTCAAAGTTAAATTCGTATTTAAAAAGTGTTTAAACATATACATGTGTTTAAAGTATTTTATTTAGAATTTATTGAATTTAAAGTGTTTTCCAATTATGCAGATAATTATTCAGTTGTTTAATGTTCTTTGAAAAGCTATTATTTTCCATTTATGACTATATAGTTATTATTTCTATACAAACTCATGCATATTAACCACTTTCATTGACTCTCTCCACTGTAGTTATAATTATCTATTATAGTCTTCCAGTTGCATATTAAACATCCATATTACATTATTATCTTTGTATAAGTTTAAAAATATATACAGATAGAACTCTATCTGTGTGGATTAAATTTTCCCAGTAGATATTTTTTCTTCAACCCCACAAAAATACTCATCATCTGATGTGCTATTCAGTAAGAACTAAGTAAATCTGTTTTAAGGAAGAAAGTAACAGATAACTGCCTTTACATTAACCTCATCTATAATCTAAGTGAACATCTTAACTTTTTTTTTTCAAATTTAAGTGTATATGTTTCAGCTGAACTCAGATATTTTAATTATCAAAACTAAGACAATTTATAAAGATGATATGAGATAGTTGTTAATAATTTACAACTGAGACTATTTTACTGCTATAATTACAGAATAAGTATTGACTCAACAAGTATTAACTTGTTTTGTCTTGCACATTATGCTTGGTGCTAGCAATACAATGTTGAGTACAAACATCATCTAAAAATAGACAAACAGGCATTTCTGAAAATATTAATAACCTTTGAGAACTATTGCCCCAAAAATGAAAAGTGCAAGAACATGTTTACAGATTTGGATAAAGCTGATACATTTTGAAATGTTTGAAAGGAATAGTCAAAAACAAACATCATAAAACCAGATAATCTTCGCATTACTCTGAGATTCCTTGGTTTTCATTGTTTCATTATTTTACCAATTTGTTTTTCAAAAAGATGCACAAATATACTGAAACATTTCTTGGAAACTAAAGCATTTTTTATAGAGTTGACTGTTTAGGAAACTAAGACATAGAGATAACATGATTGTTTCAAAGGTAAGCAGCGGCTACAGTAACTTAGGTGGGATACAATTCACAAAATCCTGTCTCTGGGTCTTCTGACCCTCAATGTACACTTTTTTCAATTAGGTTAACATGGGACTTTTGATTCATCTACATGCTTCTGGCATCACAGTTCACTGTCGACGATGATGTTATTCTTGGTAGCATAAAGGAGGAAAAGAGTCATTAGGTGCCTTTTTATTCCTTTATTCCTAGCTTTCATATTTAGATGTTGAAGGAAATTCCATCAATATGGTGCAAATGACATTCCTGAAACTTCTGACTGCCTCTGCTCGGCAAAATTTCACTTACCACTGTCATCAGTCAGCAGCCTGGTATGATGTGTCATCAGGAAGTTATGACAAAGCCCTTCGGTTCCTGGGATCGAATGATGAGGAGATGTCCTATGACAATAACCCTTTCATCAAAGCACTGTATGATGGCTGTGCGGTGAGTATAAGTTCTGCTTGTCTGCCTTCACAGAGATGAGAGGCAATATGTCACCGTTTCAATTGGTCCTAAGCCAGATTTTTCTCGTGAAATGGATGTCAGTTGTTATTAACATTTGATGCTTAATCCTGACATGTTAAACTATGGTATATGAGAAACCAGTAATCTTAACACACACACAGTTACACTCATAGACACTCTGAAACATTTTTAAAGGCATAATAGAAGGTAATCTTGGATTATGTTATTTTATTAATCCTGACATTTGAATCTTATCACAGCCAGTTATTCCTAAAATGAAAAAGAAAATAAAAAACCTTATGTCATTTGCCTCCTTACTGGTGATTTTAAAATGACAGATAAAGGAATCACTATTACACCATTTATAATATCAGTAATTTTTAGCCCTATATTTTTTTATAAGAAACTTGTTAATTTGTACTATATCAGTTTGAGATCCACTATCATTATTGTTATCTCTATCTTATAGAAGTACCTTTTTCACATACATAAGATTTTATGTAAGAAAATAATAAATAGGTGCCCTAAAAAGCTCATTGCTTTAGCCAAATATTGATGACTAAAGAGAAGTCACAATTATAGATAAATAAGTTCATGTTTTCCTCAAAATGAGTGTAGTGCAAGTAGAATAAAGAAGAGAGAATAAAGCAAATGAATGGAGAAAGAGTTGGGAAAAGCTTCTCCAATATAGTTTATTGTTAAATATTCATAAAATTAACATATCGCAGAAGAAATTTTTTGACTTTTGATTTTCTGCATTATAGTTCTGAACCTGTATTCAAATTTTTCTGTAACAGAATTTGACCATGTATATCTTAACTATAATGGTAAAGATGTATTATTTATACAGGAGGGGCTGGATATTGTGGCTTACCCCTGTAATCCCAGAACTTTGGGAGGCCGTGGTGGGCAGATCACCTGAGGTCAGGAGTTCAAGACCAGCCTGGGCAACATAGTGAAACCTCATCTACTAAAAGTACAAAAATTAGCCAGGCATGGTGGCACATGCCTGTAGACCCAGCTACTTGGGAGACTGAGGCAGAAGAATGGCTCAAACCTGGGAGTCAGAGGTTGCAGTGAGCTGAGATTGCACCACTCCACTCCAGCCTGAGCAACAGAGCAAGACTCCATCTCAAAAAAGAAAAAGAAAAAAAATATATATATATATATATATATATATATATATGAGGATTCAATACCAACATCAATTTTCATATTGTGTTTATTAACTCAAGATTCTTTTTAACTATGAAATATATAGCTCTATCATAGTTAAGTAATTATAGCTAAATATTAAATGTAGTAATCAATGTTCAAAATTTAGAACTATTTCAGTAATAAGAATTATTATATAGATAATAGAAAATTTGTTTTTCTATTCTCTTCTCTCTCAGCTTCTTACCTCCACTAGAAGCCTAAGAAAAATTAAGATGCACTTAAAAATATTAAATGATTGTGTAACTTTTTATTTCTGCTTTATTTTACAGTCCAGAAAAGGCTATGAAAAGACTGTCATTGAAATCAATACACCAAAAATTGATCAAGTACCTATTGTTGATGTCATGATCAATGACTTCGGTGATCAGAATCAGAAGTTCGGATTTGAAGTTGGTGCCGTTTGTTTTCTTGGCTAAGATTAGGACAAAGAACACATGAAATCAACAGAAAATATACCTTGGTGCCACCAACCCATTTTGTGCCACATGCAAGTTTTGAATAAGGATGGTATAGAAAACAACTTGCTACATATGCAGGTACCATTTAGGAGATACCGATGCCCTTGTGGGGGCAGAATCACATGACAAAAGCTTTGAAAATCATAAAGATATAAGTTAGTGTGGCTAAGATGGAAACAGGGCTGATTCTTGATTCCCAATTCTCATCTCTCCTTTTCCTATCTGAATTTCTTTGGTGCTGTAGAAAACAAAAAGAGAAAAATATATATTCATAAAAAATATGGTGCTCATTCTCATCCATCCAGGATGTGCTAAAACAGTGTGTTTAATAAATTGTAATTATTTTGTGTACAGTTCTATACTGTTACCTGTGTCCATTTCCAAAACTTGCACATGTCCCGGAATTCCATCTGACTCTAATTTTATGAGAATTGCAGAACTCTGATGGCAATAAATATATGTATTATGAAAAAATAAAGTTGTAATTTCTGATGACTCTAAGCCCCTCTCTTTGGTTAATAATAAAATGCCTTTGTATATATTGATGTTGAAGAGTTCAATTATTTGATGTCGCCAACAAAATTCTCAGAGGGCAAAAATCTGGAAGACTTTTGGAAGCACACTCCGATCAGCTCTTCTCTGCCGACAGTCATTTTGCTGAATCTCAGCCAAAAATATTACGCATTTTGATGCTTTATTCAAGGCTATACCTCAAACTTGTTCTTCTCAGAATCCAGGATTTCACAGGATACTTGTATATATGGAAAACAAGCAAGTTTATACTTTTGGACAGGGAAATATGTGTAAGAAAGTATATTAACAAATCAATGCTTCCGTCAAGCAAACGATCATATGTATAATTTTTTTCTACCTTATCTCATCTCATTGTTTTCAGTGTGCTTCAATAATGCAGGTTAATATTAAAGATGGAAATTAAGCAATTATTTATGAATTTGTGCAATGTTAGATTTTCTTATCAATCAAGTTCTCGAATTTGATTCTAAGTTGCATATTATAACAGTCTCGAAAATTATTTTACTTGCCCGACAAATATTACTTTTTTCCTTTCAAGATAATTTTATAAATAATTTGACCTACCTAATTCTAAGTAAATAACATATGGTGGACTGTTATTAAGAGTATTTGTTTTAAGTCATACTTATTCAGGAAAATCTAAACCTTTTTTCCCACTAAGGTATTTACTTTAAGGTAGCTTGAAATAGCAATACAATTTAAAAATTAAAAACTGAATTTTGTATCTATTTTAAGTAATATATGTAAGACTTGAAAATAAATGTTTTATTATTTCTTATATAAAGTGTTAAATTAATTGATACCAGATTTCACTGGAACAGTTTCAACTGATAATTTATCACAAAAGAACATACCTGTAATATTGAAATTAAAACGTGAAATTTGTCATAAAGAATTTCTTTTATTTTTGAAATCGAGTTTGTAAATGTCCTTTTAAGAAGGGAGATATGAATCCAATAAATAAACTCAAGTCTTGGCTACCTGGATTGGTCATTTTCTTTCTTAAATAGCTTCCAAATTATTCTCAATTGCAGATAAAGCTTTTGATTCTTTCTTGACCATCCAGATTAGAATAGTTTTACACTTCTGAACAAACATATTACCATTCAGAGATAAGTTGTGTAAATCCCCCACATGCGTAAAATAGTAAAAAGAACATGGTAATACTAAATTTATAAAATAAAAGTAGATTATACTTAAAATTTCAAAGAGATATTTTTGTAATTAAGTATTTTACAAAGTGTCAAAAGTGTTTTTGTTTCAAAATTAGTCATACATTCAGAACTTTTTAATTATCTAAAACATACATACAATTTTTGTATCATGGAATAGAAGGATTGTATACATTGGAAAATTTACTTTAATGAAAGTATAGCAATAACAAAATATTTTGCATATTAGCCTGCCTCAGGGATGCAGTGTTATCCATTTAAAACAAAAAAAACCTTTAATTTGGCACTCAACAGAATGAATAGATAATTGAATGGCTTTGCTTTTATATTCTTCCCATATATGGATATAGTCTTCTGTAGGACATCAGACTTTTTTCTCTCCCTTATGATTAATTTAGTCTAGACAAAAGAAAGCTCATCAGAATAGAAAAAAACTATTAGATGACATTTTAATACTAGCCCCAGCAGGTATAAGTTCTTCATATGAAAAATACAAAAAATAGTATAGACCTTGAAGGCAGGGTAAATCATGGACTTAGTGCACAGGAAATTTGATCTAACTTTCTTTAAGAAATAAAATTACAAACACAAAGTACAGAAGTGACTATAATGAATAAAGATATGACAACAAATTATTAATTTTATTAAAAAGTTGACACATAAAAATACCAGGAAATCTGGGAAAACAATGTTTCTATCTTTCTGAAACACTTCTGTGAGTTTTTATATTATATTTTTGGCTGCAATCAAGTGCCTCTTTATAAGAGATTTCATAATTTAACTTCCTGTAGAGTAAGATACTCTTAACCCGCAAGGTGAAAAAATGTTTCTTATTGATACCTTAGAAATATTTCTGTGTCATGTCGTTATTGGTAAGTATCATAAAATTTTTAGATTATTTAAAAATGTAGCAAAATCTCTATTACATATATTTCATATGCGCTACAAAATTTGTGAGAAATTTCCACAGACTAGCTTCTGATTCTGTATATTTCAAATCTTGTTTCTCCTCCGCTGCCTATAGATTTCATATTCTGGGCACCATAAAACACATGCATGCCAAGGTACAAACTCAGTCCTCTTTGTGGTCATCATGACATATAATTAGTTCATTCCACCACTGCTATAAAGAAACACCTGAAACTGAGTAATTTATAAAGAAAATAGGTTTAATTGGCTCATGATTCTGTGGGCTGTACAGGAGAATAGCAGTTTCTACTTCTGGGAAAGCCTCAGGAAGCTTCCAATCATGGCAGAAGGCAACGTGAGAGTGAGGCATCTCACATGGCTGGAAGAGGTGCATAAAGACAGTGATGGGGGAGGTGCTACACACTTTTACATAACCATATCTCATGAGAACTCACTGTCACAAAAACAGCACCAAGAGGATGCCGTTAAACTCTTCGTGAAGGATCCACCCCCAGGTCTAATTACACCACACCAGGCCCCAGCTCCAACATTGCAGATTACAATTCAACATAAGATTTGAGTGTGGACACATATCCCAACTGTATCAGTAGATGACAGGGTTATTCCAGAAAGTCATTTACACTAGAATTGCCAGCATTAATATACAAAAATAATGACAGGTTGTATAATTATACCCCCTCATGTAAATATAGTATACAAACCCCAAACAAATGAATCTATATTTGAATTTTCTCCTCGCTGGCCCCTTCCACTCTACCTAACAAAAGGTGAAATGACAAAGAGTAGTTGCAGTGGTAAAACAACGTTCTTAACTAATCATGGTCAATCTTACTTTAGCAAATATTACTAATAATATGACCATGTAAACATATTTCTAGGAGACCTCCCAGGGTCTTAAATGGAGCCCATGTAAAAGAAGTGTCCGGGAGCTTAAGCTTTATGAATTTCATGTTAAATAGACGGTGTCATGCTGGATAGCTGCAAAACATATGAGTTACCTAACAATATCAGGCATATATCAGCTATAAAGAAATTGCTGCTGCTCTAGATTTCTTTCTGCCACTATTATCACCACAGTATAAATCCCTTTCTAAAATGTAGCTAGTAACACCTGTGCTACCAAATATCACAGAACTTTTATAAAGATTTCATTTTAACAAAGTAAATATTATGCAAATTGCATGATCACAGAGGACCAAATCATCAAAGAGATTTATATACAAGCTTTACAAATGATTTGCAAAAGATACCAAAAAAAGAACAGCAGCCTAAAACATTTTAATATCCAGTAAGTCTGAATTCATGAGACATAGCCTATCAAATCTTCTTTTTCTATATCTACCAAAATATGTTTCACTTGCCAGAGGATGATTTTAATAGGTCTTGGGGGTCTCTCAACTTTGGTACTTTGCTAGTTTCATATCCCTGTACTGGCTGTGTGATTAACCATTGCTCAGTACAGCTGCAGCCAAGATATCCATAGATTGCAGAATTATTTACAGAAAGTTTTTTAAGGAAAAATATCCTGCTTAAGCCATTCCAAGTTCAGTAAGCTGTACATAGCAACCCATACAGAATCCTCATTCCCTATTCATCTAATAAATCCATCTGTCAATGTTTAGAAGGAGATGGTTCAGGGTAAAAAGAAAACAATAGAAAAAAAATTTACAAATCCACTGTTAACTCTGTCCTAAAACCACAATTTGAAATAATTTCAGAAATGCTTCATGCTATAGTAACTGTGATTTATTTTACAATAACGTTATAATGGTAGTTCTGTCTATAATACTACAGGTATGAGCTAAACAAAACCACGGGGATACGGTTTGACTGGGTCCCCATCTAAATCTCATGTTGAATTCCCACTTGTTGTGTGGGAACTTGATGGGAGGCAATTGAATCATGGCAGCAAGTCATTCAAATGCTGTTCTTATGATAGTGAATAAGTCTCATGAGAACGGATGGTTTTAAAAAGAGGTGTTCCCCTGAACAAGCTCTCTCATTTTTGCCGGCCACCGTCCATGTAAGATGTGACTTGTTCCTCCTTGCCTTCCACCATGATTGTGAGGCTTCCCCAGCCATGTGAAACTGTAAGTCCAATTAAACCTCTTTCTTTTGTACATTGCTCAGTCTAGGGAAGGTCTCTATCAGTATGGTGAAAACAGACTAATATAGTACCTTGGTACCAGTGAACTGGGCACTGCTGAAATGATACCTGAAAATGTGGAAGCAGCTTTGGAACTAGGTAACGGGCAGAGGCTGGAACAGTTTAGAGGGCTCAGAAGAAGACAGGAAATTGTGGGAAAGTTTGAAACTTCCTAGAGACTTGTTGAATGGTTTTGAGCAAAATGCTGATATGGTCTCAGATGGAAATGAGGAACTCATTGGGAACTGAAGCAAAGGTGACTCTTGTTATGTTTTAGCAAAGAGACTAGTGGCATTTTGTCCCTGCCCTAGAGATTTGTGAGACTTTGAACTTGAGAGAGATGATTTAGGGTATCTGGCAGAAGAAATTTCTAAGCAACAAGCATTCAAGAGGTAACTTGAGTGCTTTTAAAAGCATTCAGTTTTATAAGGGAAGCATAGCATAAAAATTCAGGAAATTTGCAAACTGACAATGTAATAGAAAATAAAAACCCTTTTCTGAGGAGAAATTCCAGCTGCAGAAATTTGCATAAGTAACAAGGAGAGGAAAATTAATCCCCAAAACAATGGGGAAAATGTCTCCAGGGCAGGTCAAAGATCTTCATGGCAGCCCCTCCCATCACAAGCCCAGAGGCCAAGCAGGAAAAATGGTTTTGTGGGTCAGTCCCAGGGTCACCATTCTGTGTGCAGCTTAGGGACTTGGTGCTCTGAGAGCCAGCTGCTCCAGCTATGGCTGAAAGGGGTCAATGTAGAGACTGGGCCTTGGCTTCAGAGGGTACAAGCCCCAAGCTTTGACAGCTTCTATGTGGTATGAGCCTGCAAGTGCACAGAAGTCAATAATTGAGGTTTGGGAATGTCTGCCTAGATTTCAGAAGATGTATGGGAACTCCTAGATGCCCAGGCAGAAGTTCACTGCAGGGGTGGGGCCTTCATGGAGAACCTTTGCTAGGGCACTGCAGAAAGGGAATATGGGGTCAGAGTCCCCCATGCAGAGTCCCTACTGGGGCACCACCTAATGGAGCTATGAGAAGAGGGCCACTGTCCTCCAAACCCCAGAATGGTAGATCTACCGACAGCTTGCACTGTGTGCTTGGAAAAACTGCAGACACTCAACGTCAGCCCATGAAAGAAGTCAGGAGAGGGGCTATACTCTACAAAGTCACAGGGTTGGAGCTTCCCAAGACCATGGGAGCCCACTTCTTGCATCAGTGTGACCTGGATGTGAGACACAAAGTCAAAGGAGATCATTTTAAAACTTTAAGATTTGACTGCCCTGCTGGATTTCAGATTTGCATGGGATCTATAGTCCCTTTGGCCAATTTCTCCCATTGAAATAGCTTTATCTGTTAGTTATTTTATTTATTTATTTATTGAGATGGTATCTCACTCTGTCACTCAGGCTGGAGTGCAGTGGCACAATCTCAACTCACTGCAACCTCCACCTCTTGGGTTCAAGCAATTCTCCTGCCTCAGCCTCCCAAGTAGCTGGAACTATAGGTGCCCACCACCACACCCAGCTAATTTTTGTATTTTCAGTAGAGATGGTGTTTTACTTTATTGGCCAGTCTAGTCTCAAACTCCTAACCTTGTGATCCACCTGTCTCAGACTCCCAAAGTGTGTGAGACCTCAGGCCTGGCCGGAATGGCTGTATTTACCCAATGCCTGTACTCTCATTGTATCTAGGAAGTAACTAACTTGCTTTTGATTTTACAGACATAGGCAAGAAGGGACTTGCCTATTCTCAGATGAGACTTTGGACTGTGGACTTTTGGGTTAATGCTGAATGAGTTAAGGCTTTGGAAGACTGTTGGGAAGGCATGATTGGTTTTGAAATGAGAGGACATGAGATTTGGGAGGGGCCAGTGGTGGAATGATGTGGTATGGCTGTGTTCCAACACAAATCTCATTTGGAATGATTGTATTTACTCAATTCTTGTGCCTCATTGAATCTAGGAAGTAACTCACCTATTTTTGATTTTACAGGCCCATAGGTGGAACAGATTTGCCTATTCTCAGATGAGATTTTTGATTATAGACTTTCGAGGTAGAGCGAAAAGGAGCTAAGATTTTGGAGGACTGTTGGGAGAACTTGATTGGTTTTAAAATGTGAAAACATGAGATTTGGGAGGGGAAAAGGACAGAATTATATTGTTTGGCTATGTCCCCACCCAAATCTCATCTTAAATTGTAGTTCCCGTAATCCTCACATGTTGTGGGAGGAAATTGGCAAGAGGTTTTGAATCATGCAGGTGGGTTTTTCCCCTGCTCTTCTCATAATAGTAAATAAGTCTCATGAGATCCAATGGTCTTACAAATGACAGTTCCCCTGCACACATATTTTTTTTTTTTTTGGTCTGTCATCATGTAAGATGTGCCTTTGCTCCTCCTTTGCTTTCCACCATGATTGTGATGCCTCTGCAGCCATACGGAACTGTGAGTCCATTAAACTTTTTTTTTTTAATAAATTACCCAGTCTTTCATGTTTCTTCATATCAATATGAAAATGGACTAACACACTAGTGAAAGAAATAAGAATGAAAAAAAAAATGATAATAATAACACCAACCCTTAAAGTATTATCTGTTTAACTAAAAGTAAAAAAACAATGTAACTAGGGCAAATTAAGTTTTCATTGTAGATTTTAGATTAAATTCTTGAAAGTCTCTCACAATTTTCATGTAAATATTTTCTAAAAATATATTCAGTGGGTTTCAAATCATGGAATAATGGAATGTCAATGCCTGAAAATATGGTAGTCACTTATTCATCAATTAATCAATGATCAATTATATGATTTAGCATTGTGATGTGTCCAGGTTTCTACTAGAAAGAAGTTCACAAAATAATTATGTCATAAGTTGTCTATACTATATCCTTAATAACAGCCTAATGGAAGAGATGCATCCATCCCATCTAAAAGGAAAGCTTATTATCAAGTTTCTGACTATACAGAGATTCACAGAACTGGAAAAGGAATAACAGTCAGTTTGTAAGTGTACATTGTAAAGATAATGGTAGGTCCCCAAGTATTTGTAGGGTTTAGATGAGTGCATGTGGAGGAGAAAAAGAAGATCACTTCGAATAGGAAATCCATGAAAGTATTCCAGAAGCATAAGCAGGGATAGCATATGAAAAGGACAAGAACTTTGATGAAACAGCTGTCAGTGAATGGACACAGGTGATGGATTGCCAAGGTCTGTATTTACGGTTGGGTTGTAATGGCTTAAAATCACACAAAAGAGTCTGGATAGTATGCAACATATAATGAAGAATGAATGTTAGTTCTTAAGTAGGACAAAGTCACAATGGAAGTCGTGTTGAGAATGACAATGTTGGCAGATTTTTCAGAATCTACCTACTAGATATTCTATCTATGTTGAATGAATCTGTAAGATGAGTCAGATAATGAAGACCAAGTGCCAAGAGATTGTTGAAGATATTTAAGTGGGTGATAAGACAAATTTGTATTACAGTAACCATACATGCATTACTTAAAATGAAGAAAGAAGTATAAATCTTTTTTGTTGTTGTTTTGTTTTGAGATGGAGTTTCTCTCTTGTTGCCCAGGCTGGAGTGCAATGGTGTGATCTTGGCTCTCTGCAACCTCCGCCTCCCAGGTTCAAGCCATTCTCCTGCCTAAGCCTCCGGAGAAGCTGGGATTACAGGCATGTGCCATCACACATGGCTAATTTTGTATTTTTAGCAGAGACGGGGTTTCTCAATGTTGGTCAGTCTGGTCTAGAACTCCCAACTTCAGATGATCTGCCCACCTCAGCCTCCCAAACTGCTGGGATTACAGGCATGAGCCACCACGCCTGGCCATAAATAAAATTTTTAAAATTACTTTTTAAAAAATTTACAAATATCCCAGGGTCATTCACCAGACACATCTTAAAATAGTTACCTAGCCTTTAAGAACTTATAACAACATAGAAATCTTACTTTTACTAAAATCTGAAAAGCCAACAAGTCTCAGTGAAATAAATGATATCTGGAATAACTCTATTGCTTGACTTTGTATCTTCCATTGTATCTCATTTACTATTGTAGAAATTATATATGAAAATAACTTGCAATTACTTAAACAATACATACTTACAATGTTTCGGGCCAGTTGTTTGCCTCATATAAATAAAAGTTTGTGTACCTTATCAACCGTAGAAGAGGTACATTTATAGAGTAATTAATTGCTAAAATTTAGTTATATATTTCTGTCTGCTAATGTTAAAATTTTCCTAAGTAAACACTAGCACAGAAGGAATAGCTAAATAGACTGTAAGCCTTGGGCATAATTATGAATAATTTATAGGAATAAAATTATCTGGTTTGAAAAAGATCAGAGCATTATAGCCACTAACTTTTTTTTTTTTTTAATAGAGATGGGAGTCTTGCCATGTTGACAATGACTGGTCTTGAACTTCTGTTCTCAAGCCATCCTTCTGCCTTGGCCTCCCAAAGTACTGGGATTATAGGTATGAGTCACTGCACCCAGTCTCTACTTTCTTACACAAGATTTACTTTTTAATCTACTGCAATTTACATTATCTTCTGAACTCTTTTAAAAGTTTTTGATATCACAAATAATAAAATATTTACCTAATCCAATATGCATATTTTCAGAGATGACAATTTATCATGTCAAAATCTGCTCCCCCTTCCTGTGCTCCTTATCTCACTTAATGGCACCACCACCCACTCTTTTGCCTGGGCCAAAGACATTTGGAGTAATTATCAGTTGCTTGCTGTTCTTTCAAATCAGTCATCCATTTCTGTCAATTATGCTTATATATCTTTCAGACTTGTTCCTTCCCCTTTATTTTCATTACCACTGAAATCACCTTTGCTAAAATAACAGTGAGAAAATTATAAGAGTGAAAGAAATTTGACCTAGTCAACTCCATCTTGCCTTTAGCCTCCAAACTGCCTTTGGTCATTCTTGGGCGCTAGTCAAGCTAACTTTGGAAGGAAGTTAGTCTACAGTCTAATAATAGCACTTCCGAAAACTAAACCACCTTTGTAAAACTCATTAAAGATCACCAGATTAGGAGGGTGAGAAGGGCCTGATATCTGCCCAAGATACAGGCATAATAAAATGATTACTAGCCATTATTCTGGAGGTCACTTCAGAGATTTGTAACTTCTCTAATTCCTTCTGTAAATAATATCACTACTGTAGAACCTAAGACTGACCTTTTGAGATGTGTTTTCAAGTTTTTGCATTTCTGATGACCAGACGGTCCCAAGAGGGCCAGTGACTTCACTGTGACACTCACACAGAAGGGACTCAGCACACAAGGACCATTTCCACACCACTACGATTTCATTTTTCAACCAATCAGCAGGACTAATACCCTAGCCCTCTGCCTGCCAAACTATCTTAGAAAAACTAGCCTCCAAATTTTTGGGAAGGCTGATTTGAGTAATAATACAAGTCTGGTCTCCCTTTTAGCCAGCTCTACATGTATTAAACTCTCTTTCTTTATTGCCATTCCCCTGTCTTGATAAATCAGCTCTGTCCAGGCAGCAGGTGAGAAGAATCCATTCGGCAGTTACAGCACTGTCCAAGTTTGTGTAGTGATGATTGTTCACTACACAATTTTAAAAGCCTTGCTATGTGATATTTTTTACTTTCCTTATTTCCAAATCAAACTTCCACACACAGTTCACTCCCACATATAAAATTCCTCAATGGCTTCCTATCACCTACCACACTGACTTTCACTTATTCTGTTTTACCATATGTAAAACATACGTTTCACAACCACTCCTTCACTCTTTCTCTTAGCTATAGGCACTCCACCCAAAATTGAAATAATATTTTCAAATATATTGATTGTGATTCACCATGGTATGTAATATTCCATTTTATGGTATTGTATTTTATTTCAGAAGATATTAGTTGTACTCATTAGAATGATCAGTTACTTAATCTAGAAAACACTGGCCAAAGGAATAGAGGTCAAACACATTACATTGTTGAGTAAAGCCACCTGAGTGACATTCCTTCCTATTCTGCCTCTGTCCAAGTTGGTTCACTCTGGTCTCCTATGTCTAAGTACAGTGCAATTTGGCATTGTGACGCTAGTTGAATTGTATGACCCTATTGCATGTAGATAGATTTTACCTAAAATATGTCCATTGCAATTGTCTATCCAATACCAGTTAAAAATGAAAAGAATAGAAATGTGTGCTATTACGACATTGGTTTACAAAAAGGTTAGGTACATTTGTAGCTTGAATAATAAAGTTGTTAAAAAATCAGGTTTAGTAAATTTAATGACATGAGATGCTATTTGTAATGTACTTTTCAGTGCAAAAAAATCTAAAAGTCTAGGAAACTTCGAGTTTCATAAGTAATTTTGCCTATATTGAAGACAAATGTTGCTTCTTTTTGTATTTTTTTAAAATCATTTGAAGTCACTGGGAACAAGCTGCGCAAATACCCTAGCCTTGTCATGGAAATTAGTTATTTCCATATTAAATTCTCATTCGTAACACAAAAGAAGAGATGAATCATTAAATGAAAAACTAAAAACAGAGGATCTTCAGGCTAATTCTAGTTAACTTCATTCAAATACAGCAGCTGGAGGCAGGCTCAGTGGTAGGTTAGTATCATATACTGCATCAGTTACTATGCAAGCCTTCCCAGCAAGAATCGTCCACAGTAATACAAATCTGTATCAAAATTATATGCCTTGTTATCAGAAGCATTAGTATTCCTGAAGTCTCTACGTTGTCTTTAAGTAACATATTTGTGTAACAAAAGGAAAATGATGTGCAGATGTACAGATCTTTGAAGAATCACAACAAAAGAGCCCAACAGAGAAAAGGTAGACACCATTCATATTTTCTATTTTCTTCTTTACTCACTAATTTCTACCTAAAATTAATGTATTCTGTTTTAATGGATGCTTTGCTTATCTGTGAGCAAAATAGATTTTTCTTCCAAGAAAACTTAGTGAAAGCTGCATTATATACATGAATATAGACCTAAAAGAAAATTACTTGATTACTGATGAGAATTGTTTTAAAAATGACCTAAGATTACTATTCTCCTACTCTTTCTTTTCTTTTTTTTTGGTGGAGTTTTACTCTTGTTGCCCAGGCTGGAGTGCAGTGCTGCGATCTTGGCTCACTGCAACCTTCACCTCCCAGGTTCAAGTGATTCTCTTGCCTCAGCCTCCAGAGTAGCTGGGACTACAGGCACGCATCACCACGCCCAGCTATTTTTTTTTTTGTATTTTTAGTAGATACAATGGGGTTTCACCATGTTGGCCGGGAGGTCCTCGATCTCTTGACCTTGAGATCCACCTGCCTCGGCCTCCCAAAATGCTAGGATTACGGACTTGAGCCACTGAACCCAGCCTATTCTATTCTTAACAAACATATACCCATGACCATTAATTTACTCGAATATTCAAAATTTTATCTTATTCTTGGTACTCATAACAAAGTAAAACAAAAACTACACTTGGTATATTTATCCATATTTTCATAGTTTTTATATATATGGGTGTGCCTTTTACACTCATTTTAAAGATCCTTCCCTGCTCAGATGGCACATCCTGTAAAACAATGTGGGAAGGATTTAGTTTAAAATAGAGGATCGGTGTAATGAAGCACTATGAGTCTGGTAGAAAGTCAAGGAGCAGGACAGGAAAATATTCAATTTGACTTTGTCCTTGATATACCATGGAACTGGAGCAAGTAGAAAATCTTACTAACTGAAAGACCAAAGTCATCTAAATGCAAGTTCTTATCAAAAATCTAAGGTGCTTTGTTATTCACATTTTAACCAATCATTCAGAGCAAAGCCTTTTCATTTTTTCTGAAAGTTTCAAAAGTGACCACACAGTTTATAGAAATGTTTCTCAAACTTCCCATTCTTAGCACCACAAATGACTAACAAACTGATGAAAGGAATGGGTTAAAAAAAAATGCTTATTTGAACCATACAAATCACTTTAGAAATATTTTAAAAGAAAGTTGCAAAAGGTTGGCTATAATACTTGACAAAAAGCCAAATAATTTCTTAATTTTCCCCATCTCCTTTTTTTATTTGCAAGGTCTTTCAGTTTTCTCTTCATAATACTTTTATGACTCCTTCATTGTAAAACTAAATTATTAGTAATCTAGTCTGAGTTCATTCTTAAATCAATTTCCCAAATATTCTTCCTTATTTTAATCATCACTTTCACTTCCAAATAGGCTCACAAATACTTCAATGCACACCACTGTTGCTGTCAGATCTATTTTCCTTTAATTACTCAGATTGTTACTGGCAGCAAACCCATATAGGCCTGCAGCAACTTCAGTTCTTGGCTCCTCAGTAAAAAGAGTTTGACTGAGGGGCAGAAGGCAGAAGGAGAGACCAAAGCATCTTTCACAACATGAGTGAAAGTTTATTAACAAACTTTAGAGTAGGACTGAAAGGAAGTAAAGTAGACTTGAAAGCAACAACAAGAGATTTTGCTTTCAGTGTGTATCACTCAGAATTAAGCTAGTAACCAGTGAACCAGTTATGTCCCCTATTCTTATTTCTTGAAATATGAGGAGAGGAAACACATGCAGCAGGAAAGAAAAAAGTGACTAACAATCATTAAATTTGGAGAGTAAAGTGGATTGTTTTGCTCTGTGCAACTGTAAAATGGTGAAGGAGGACAAGTGGGTGACTTGTGCACACTTTGACCTTTGACTTAGGGTTTTATATGTTGGTATGCTTCTGGGGTCTTGTGTCCCTTCTCGCCTGATTCTTCCCTTGAGGTGGGCTGTCCACAAACACAGTGGCCTGTTAGCACTTGGGAGGGGCCACATGAACAATTTGTTTACTGAAGTTGTGTGCATACTCACTTGAAGCATTCTTCCCTTACCAGTTACCATTCCTAGAGGAAGGTCATAGACCAATTAAACTTCACCCTTTTGCCTCTTAGTGCACATGCTTGAGTCAACATGCCCAATTCCTGAGATCTTATTGGGAAGGTGCTGATAAACAGTTTCAAGTGTTTCTTATCTATTGGGAGACTGCCGTTCCCTGGCACCAGCTGCGACTAATTATTACTTTAGAGAGACAGTTTAACAACTGCCTGAGCATCACCTAATGGTCCACTGACATTCCTGGTGTGTGTGTGACTGGTTGGATGGAGGAGGCTGGTGAGGGAGGAGCCCTCTCCTGCTCTCTTCTCATGCCTGATTATCTACCTACTGTAACAAAATGTTACAGTTTGTTTTCTTTTCTACCACAATAATGCTACCTAACAAACAACTGAAAAACTTTGTGGTTTAAATATTAAGTATTTGTGATGGATGGGAGGCTGTTCTGGCCTGAACTAGACTAGACTGATCTTGCTTTGGCTTGTTCATGTGTTTGCTGGCAATTGGTTGGCCAACTAGAGTCTGGCAATAAAGAATGACCTTGCCTGTGTGGGTTTCCTTCACATGGCAGCATGCTAGACCACATCTCTTCAAATGGTATCACAATGGGTAAAGACAGAAAGGAAGAGAGAGAAAGATAAGGAGACACGTACACAGCCATTCATTTGAGGAAAAGGGTCAAAACTGCTTCGCTGTTAATTAGGAGACTTTCTATTGGAAAAGCAAGTCACAGGCTATCATGTTCACTAGAAAAAAAGAAATAATAATCTCTACCTCTGAATGGGAGGAGCTGAAAAGTTACATTGCAAAATGCATGAATATAGGAGGGAGTGAAAGATTGTGATGATATCTGGATTCTATCATAATCTCTGTCAATCTCATACTCAAAGAACTTTTACTTATTTAATATACAAAAACTGCTTCTTTCTGGCCTAAGCTTTTCTTCTTTTTAATCTTCTTTTCTATTTCTCCTCAACGTGTTTCTCCTCCCTGAGTCAGAGCATCTGTTCACTCTGACATGAATATGCCTTCCATTTTAGTTCTGTGCTCTCACTCATATCCTCTAACTTAAATGCTATTTTAAAATTTTTTTATACTTATCAAAATTCTATTTTTATTATTCAACTTTATTTCTATTAAACCTTTATGTTTATTAAAGCCTCCAATGTTTTCTGATTACTCCAATGCATATTGTTATTTTTATTTTTGAACTCCTACAGTACAAACATGAAGTCCACTTAATTTCAGCCCTTGGTCGCATAGTTGTTTGTGTCATACACTGCTCTTTAATGAATGTTAGTTTAGTCTACCCAGAAAGAGTACAAATGTGCATCCTTCACAGCTTAAAAATCACTTCTAATTATATAATAGGTATGTTGAGGGTTGAGTTGTATCCTACAAAATTTCATATATCCAAGTCTTAATCCCAGTATCTCATATGTATTTTATTTGGACACAAGGTCTTTAAAGAGATAACCAAGTTAAAACAAAGTAATAATTGTGAGCCCTAATCCATTATGACTGAAGTCCTTATGAAAAGGAACTTTGGACACAGAGGCAGATACACATAGAAGGAAAGCTATGTGAAGAGACACAGGAAGAAGACACTCATTTACAAACAAGGAGAGAGGCCTGGAACAGATCCTCCTCCCACAGCTCTCAGAAGGAACCAAGCCTGTCAATATCTCAAGTGTCAACTTCTATCCTCTAGAAGTGTAAGAACTCAAGTTTCGGCCGGGCGCGGTGGCTCAAGCCTGTAATCCCAGCACTTTGGGAGGCCGAGACGGACGGATCACGAGGTCAGGAGATCGAGACCATCCTGGCTAACACGGTGAAACCCCATCTCTACTAAAAAATACAAAAAACTAGCCGGGCGAGGTGGCGGGCGCCTGTAGTCCCAGATACTTGGGAGGCTGAGGCAGGAGAATGGCGTAAACCTGGGAGGCGGAGCTTGCAGTGAGCTGAGATCAGGCCACTGCACTCCAGCCTGGGCCACAGAGCGAGACTCTGTCTCAAAAAAAAAAAAAAAAAAAAAAAAAAAGAACACAAGTTTCTGTTGTATAAGTGCCTCAGTTTGTGGTACTTTGTTACAGCAGGCCTAGAAAACTAGGTATTAAGTAAATATTGTTTGAGTAGATAAAAGATGTATTAGTATTAAGCAATAATCCTACATTCTTAGAAAATAGAGAGTTTTATTAAATTGCTAGGAACTTAAAGGTTTTGGATCTCACATTCCAGATGCATTAAACAAGAGATTTTGCTTTCAGTGTGTATCACTCAGAATTAAGCTAGTAACCAGCGAACCAGTTATGTCCCCTATTCTTATTTCTTGGAATATGAGGAGAGGAAACACATGCAGCAGGAAAGAAAAAGGTGACTAGCAATCATTAAATTTGGAGAGTAAAGTGGATTGTTTTGCTCTGTGCAACTATAAAATGGTGATTGACAAACAGGTGTTAAATGTTAATGAAGTATATGAGATTAAAAATAAAATAGGCATAAGAGTGCATAAAAGTGTATGGATGTAGCTAAGACATGTTTTTTTACTTCTTTTTTGGATATCCAGTGGTGGATGAGACAGACCTAATTCCTCACCTTTGAGACTTCAAAGATAGGCCAGACATAGGAACAAAGATGGCTGATTAGAAGCGGCTGCAGTCTGCAGCACTCACAAAGAGAAATGAAAAGGGGTGAGTGAATTCAACACCTTCAATGGAAATATCCATGTTCTTGCATTGGGAATAACTAGGCAAACAACTTGACCCATGGAAAATAAAGAAAAGGAGGGGGGGTGACAAACAACCTAGCAGTGGCACAGAGCCCAAGGAACCACCACCCCAAGCTAAGGGAAGTGGTGAGTAATAGTGTGACCCCACTCTGGAAACCATCCTTTTCTAAGGATCTTTGCAACCCGCAGATCAGGAGATCCCCTCATGAGCCCACATCACCAGTGCTTTGGGTCCAATACACAGAGCTGGGTGGAGTCTTGGCATACAGCGCCTCGGGCACACACAGAGACCCAGGAGTTGTACATACTCTGTCCCTGGGTTCTATGGCATGGGAGGAAATCTGCCAATACATATCCCTAAGAAGGGGACTGAATCCAGAGAGCCAAGCAGGGCTATTCTGCAGACCCCACTTTTATTGTATGTCACAAGTTAAGACCCACTGGCTTGAAACTCCAGCCAGCCAACTGCAACAGGCCGAAATCTGCTTGAGAGGGTTCCACTTTCCTGGAAGTAGGACTGCCGCCATCTTTGCAGTTCAGTAGACTCAGCCGTTCCAACCTGTCAGCTTTGGAGAATACAAATAGCTTGAACGAGGGAGGGTCCCCCACAAAAGAGTAGAGCTGCCTTACCAGATTGTGGCCAGACTGCTTCTTTAAATGGGACCTCAATCTATTCCTCCTCACTGGGCCAGACCAGCCAGGGTTCTACAGATAGCGATCTAATCACTCCTTGGGATGTAGCTCCTGGTGGGAAGGAATGACCACCACCTCTGTAGTTCAGTTGACTCCGTCTTTCCAGTCTGTCAGCTCTGGAGAATACAAACAATCCAGACAAGGAAAGCTCCCAACTGCCATGACCCCACCCAATGCAGCACACCTGTTCTACCCAAAAGCAGACAGACTGCTTATTTAATTGGGTCCCTAATCCCGTTCCTCCTGATTGGGTATGACCTACCAACAGCGGTCTCCAGCCACCTTCTACAGGTGTATTCAGGCCAGCAACAGGTAAGTAACCCCTGGAATGGAACTTCCAGAGGAAGGAGCTGGCATCTTTGCTGTTTTGAAGCCTTCACCGTGATACCTACAGATATGGGAAAACCCAAGGAAATTAGGATCTGGAGTGGATACTCAGCAAACCACAGAAGCCCTATGATAGAGTGACCTGACTGTTAAAAGAAAAGCAAACAAACATAAAACAATAACCTCAACAAAAAGGACCCCACAAAATATTTGCTTAAAGATCAGCAACCTCAATAATTCAAGGTAGAAAAGTTCACAAAGATGAGAAAGAATCAACACAAAAAATGCTGAAAACTCAAGAAAGCAGAATGTCTCTTCTCTTCCAAATGACTACAGCACTTCTCCAGCAAGGGCACAGAACTGAGCTGAGGCTGAGTTAGCTGAATTAACAGAAGTAGGTTTTAGAAGGTGGTTAATAACAAACATCACTGAGCTAAAGGAGTATGTTGTAACCCAATGCAAAAAAAACTAAGAATCATAATAAAACAATACAGGAACTGATAGCCAGAATAGCCAGTTTAGAAAGGAACCTAACTGACCTGATGGAGCTGAAAAACACAAAACGAGAACTTCATAATGCAATCACAAGTATCAATAGCAGGATAGACCAAGTGGAGAAAAGAATTTCAGAGCTCGAAGACTATCTTTCTGAAATAAGATAGGCAGACAAGAATATAGAAAAAAGAAGGAAAGAAATGAACTAAACCTCCAAGAAATATGAGATTATGTAAACAGACTGAACCTACCACTGATGGGGGTACCTGAAAGAGATAGGAAGAATAAAACCATGTTGGAAAACATACTTCAGAATATCATCCAGCAGAACTTCCCAACCTAGTAAGATAGGCCAACATTCTAATTCAGTAAATGCAGAGATCCCCAGTAAAATATTCCATGAGAAGATCACCTCCAACACATATAATCATCAGATTCTCCAAGGTCAAAATGAAAGAAAAAACGTTAAGGGGAGCCAGAGAGAAAAGCCAGGTAACCTACAAAGGAAAACCCATTAGACTAACAGCAGACCTCTCAGCAGAAACTCTGCAAGCCAGGAGAGACTCGGGGGCAAATATTCAATAATCTTAAAGAATAGAATTTCTAACCCAGAATTTCGTATCTGGCCAAACTAAGCTCCATAAGTGAAGGGGAAATAAGATCATTTTCAGACAAGCAAATGCTTAGGGAATTTGTCACCACCAGGCTGGTCTTGCAAGAGCTCCTGAAGGAATCACTAAATATGGAAAGAAAATACCATTACCAGCCACTACCAAAATACACTGAAATACACAGATCAGTGACACTAGGAAGCAACCAAATAAACAAGTTTACAAAGTAACAAGCTAACATCATAATGACAGGATCAAATTCACACATAACAATACTAACCTTAAATGTAAATGGGCTAAATCCCCCAATTAAAAGACAGAGAATGGCAAGCTGAATAAAGTGCCAAGACCCATCAATATGCTCTCTTCAAGAGATCAGTCACACATTGCAAAGATACATATAGGCTGAAAACAAAGGAATAGAGGAAAATTTGCCAAGGAATGAAAAACAGAAAAATGCAGGGATTGCAATTCTAGTTTCTGACATAACAGACTTTAAACCACCAAATATAAAAATAAAAACAAACAAGGACAATAAATAATGGTAAAGGGTTTAATTCAACAAGAAGACCTAAATATCCTGAAAATATATACACCCAACAGCAAAGCACCCTGATTTATGAAGGAAGTTCTTAGAGACCTACAAAGAGACTTAGACCCCCACACAAGAATAGTGGGAGATTTTAACACCCCACTGTCAATATTAGATAACCGAGACAGAAAATTAACAAAGATATTTAGGACCTGAACTCAGCTCTGGATCAAGTGGACCTGACAGATATCTGCAGAACTTTCCACCCCAAAACAATAAAATATTCATTCTTCTCATTGGCACATGTAACTTATTGTAAAATTGATCACAAAATTATAAGTAAAACACTCCTTAGCAAATGCAAAAGAACGGAAATAATAATAAACACAGAGCAATCTAAGAACAATCTTAGAACTCAAAATTAAGAAATTCACTCAAAATCACACAATTATCTGGAAATTTAACAACCTGCTCCTGAATGACTTTTGTATAAACAATAAAATTAAGGCAGGAATCAAGAAGTTCTTTGAAACTAATGAGAACAAAGATACAATATAACAGAACCTCTGGGACACAGCAAAGGTAGTGTTAAGAGGGAAATCTATAGCAGTAAATGCCCACATTAAAAAGCTAGAAAGATCTCAACTTAGCAACCTAACATCACAACTAAAAGAACTAGAGAACCAAGAAAAAATAAATCCCAAAGCTAGCAGAAGACAAGAAATGACCAAAATCAGAGCTGAAATGAAGGAGATAGAGACATGGAAAATCATTCCAAAATATCAATGAATATAGAAGTAGTTTTTTGGGAAAAATTAATAAAATTAATAGACTGCTAGCTAGATTAATAAAGAAGAAAAGAAAGAAGAGTCAAGTAAACACAATCAGAAATGATAAGAGGGGTATCGCCATTGACCCCACAGAAATACAAACAACTACCAAAGAATACTATAAATACCTCTATCAACATACACTAGAAAATCTAGAAGAAATGGATAAATTTCTGGACATGTACCCTCTCCCAAAGCTGAACTAAGAAGGCGTTGAATCCCTGCATATACCAATACAAGTTCTGAGATTGTAGCAGTAATAAATAGCCTATGAACCAAAAAAAGGCCCAGGATAAGATAGATTTACAGTTGAATTTTACCAGAGGTACAAAGAAGAGCTGATGACCTTTCTACTAAAACTATACTAAAAAATTGAAAAGGAGGGACTCCTCTCTAACTTATTCTATGAGGCCAGCATAATCCTGATACTAAAACCTGGCAGAGATACAACAACAACAAAAAAGAAAACTTCAGGCCAATATCCTTGATGAACATCCATGCAAAATCCTCAAAAACCTACTTGCAAACCAAATCCAGCAGCAGATCCCAAAGCTTGTCCATCACGATTAAGTTGAATTCATTCCCAGGATACAGGGTTGGTTTAACATATACAAACCAATAAATGTGATTCATCACTTAAACCGAACTAAAGACAAAAACCGCACAATTATCTTAATAGATGAAAAAAAGGCGTTCGATAAAATTCAACATATCTTTCTGTTAAAAACTCTCAATAAACTAGGTATTAAAGAAACATAACTGAAAATATAAGAGCCATTTATGAAAACCCACAGCCAATATCATACTGAGTGAACAAAGTTGGAACCATTCCCCTTGAAAATTGGCACAAGACAAAGCCTATTTAACATAGTATTGGAAGTTCTGGCCAGGACAATTAGGCAAGATAAATAAATAAATTGTATTCAAATAGGAAGAGAGGAAGTCAAACTATCCCTGTTTGAGAATGACATGATCCTATATCTGGAAAACCTCATCATCTCATCCCAAAAGCTTCTTAAGCTGAGAAGCAACTTCAGCAAAGCATCAGGATGCAAAATCAATGTACAAAAGTTGCTAGCATTCTTATACAGCAACAACAGGCAAGCAGAGAGCCAAATCATTAATGAACTCCCATATACAATTACTACAAAAATAATAAAATACCTAAGAATATAGCTAAGAAGGGAATTGAAGGACTTCTTCAAGGAGAACAACAAACCACTGCTCAGAAACATCAGAGAGGACACAAACAAATGAAGAAACTTTCTATGTTCATGAATAGGAAGAATCAATATTGTGAAAATGGCCATATTACTCAAAGTAATTTATACTTTCAACGCTATTACCATTAAACTTCCATTAATATTCTTCACAGAATTAGAAGAAACTATCTAAAATTCATATATAAGCATACAGAGTTCATGTAGTCAAGACAATCCTGAACAAAAATAATAAAGTTGGAGGCATCATGCTATAGCCTATACTACAAGGCTACGGTAACCAAAACAGCATGGTACTAGTACAAGAGCATATACATAGACCAATGGAACAAAATAGAGAACTCAGAAATAAGAATGCACAACTACAACCATCTGATCTTTGATAAACCTGACAAAAGCAATAGGGAAAAGACTTTCTATTTAATCAATGGTGCTGTGATAGCTGGCTAACCATATGCAGAAAATTGAAGCTGGACTCCTTCTTTACACTATATACAATAGTTAGCTCAAAATGGATTAAAGAATTAAATATAAAACCCAAAACTATAAAAAGCTCTAGAAGAAAATCAAGGCAATACTATTTAGGACATAGGCACAAGTAAAAACTTCATGACAAAAACTTCAAAAGCAATTGCAACAAAAGCAAAAATTGAGAAATTGAGTTTAAACTAAAGACCTTCAGCACAGCAAAAGAAAGTGTCATCAGAGCAGAGTGAAAAGACAAACTACAGAATGGGAGACAATGTTTGCAATCTATCCATCTGACAAAGGTCTAATATCCAGAGCCTACAAGGAACTTAAACAAATTTACAAGAAAAAAAAGCATTAAAAGTTAGCAAAGGACATGAGTAAACACTTCTCAAAATAAGACATACGTGGAGCCAACAAATATATATTTTTTAAAAGGTTCAACATCATTGATCATTAGAGAAATACAAATCAAAACCACAATAAGATAAAAACTCACATCAGTGAGAATGGCTATTATTAAAAATTCAAAAAACAAGAGATGTTGGTGAGGTTGTAGAGAAAAAGGTGTGCTCTTACACTGTCGGTGGGAGTGTAAATTAGCTCAACCATTGTGGAAGACAGTGTGGCAATTCCTCAAAGACCTAGAGGCAGAAATATCATTTGACTCAGCAATCCAATTGCTGGATATATATCCAAAAGAATTCAAAGTATTCTGTTATAAAGATATGTGCATATATATATTGACTGTGGCAGTATTTACAATAACAAGGAAATGAAATCAACCTCATTGCCCATCAGTGATAAACTAGATAAAGGAAATGTGGTTCATATACACCATGGAATACTATGCAGCCATACAAAGAGCAACACCATGTCCTTTGCTGGGACATGGATGGAGTTGGAAACCATTATCCTAAGCAAACTATCACAGGAACAGAAAATCAAATACCACATTGATATGTTTTGAGTGTCCACACCCAAATCTCATCTTAAATTGTAACTCCCACAATCCCCATGTGTCATGGGAGAAACTTGGTGAGAGGTAATTGAATCATTGAGGCAGGACTTTTCCATGTTGTTCTTGTGATAGTGAATAAGTCTCATGAGATCTGATGGCTATATAAAAATGGGAATTTCCCTGTACAAGCTCTCTTCTCTTGTCTGCCACCATATGAGATGTGCCTTTCACTTCCCACCATGATTGTGAGGCTTCCTCAGCCATGTGGAACTGTAAGTCCAGTAAACCTCTTTTTTTGTAAATTGCCCAGTCCCAGGTGTGTTTTTATCAGCAACATGAAAAATGCATTAATACACACATGTTTTCACTTATAAGTGGGAGCTGAATAATGAGAACATATGGACACATGTAGGGGAACAACACACACTGGGGCCTATCTGGGTGAGGGGTTGAGGAAGGGAGAGCATCAGGAAGAATATCTAATGGATGCAGGTCTTGATATCTAGGTGATGGGATGATCTGTGCAGCAAACCATACTGGCATGCGTTTACCTATGTAACAAACCTGCGTATCCTGTATATGTACCCCTCAAATTAAAACGAAAGTTGAAGAAGACATTGAATAAGAAATAAAAAAAGTAAGCCAGGTGTTAATGAAATAAAATATCAGTAATAACAACATCGATAATAACAATAACAAGAATAATAATGAATTATCATATAACACATATAACACATAGCCTCAATATAACACTTATGATATAACACATATAAGGACATAAGGCAATTTACGGCAATGGCTCTAATGTTCATTAGGAGCCCAGGAAGGTGTCTGTGGGTAAATGATCTTCAATTTGAGACCCCCCAAGTTATGTAGAAAATTTCCATCTGAATGGCAGTGAGAGAGAGAAAGTGCATGAAGAAAGGGAAGATCATGATTACATCATGAATCTAGTGGAAAAAAATCATGGTAGACAAACAGTCTGAGTAGAATTTCGAATTTCCTTTTTTTTGTGGGGGGGGGGAGTATTGCTATAAGAATTTTTTCCTCTTAGTCTCACCACACCAAAAAGTTCTGTAGTGTAGTTCTGAAACTTTCTGTTAAACAGACTGCAGCTCCTGCAGGCTGCTGCCCAACCTGGACTGACACATTAGGAACAAGAAATAAAATAGTAAGACATGCCTTAGAGACTTGCTTAAAGTTCTGCAGTGAAGAGAAACATAGGTCTGTTCACGAAAATTGAAAACCCAAAGCAGTACTTCACAGATAAAACAATAGCAGAAAGAGAAACAAGCTATCATCAACAGAACAATTTAAAGCATCTGTTGATAATTTAGTCTCACAACTCAACTTGGGCAGAAGAAAATTCAATATTGTTTAATGAAATAAATAAAATATTGTGGAAAATAAAATCCCAGTGCCCAATATAGCAATAGTATTAATGTCTGCAGATTCTGTATGACAGATGCACGCAGCTGCCACTGCAGAGGCAGCTGCACAGCTATATACCAGCTTGTGGCATAATAAACTATTCAGTATAGACAGACTCATCCCCAAGAAGGAGTGATTTGGGCAGATATTCCATGTCCTGTTCTTTGAGGGAGTCATGCCCTATGGCCAGCAGTCAGCTGGACAATGATTATTTGAGCCAGGGGGAGCTGTTTACCAGATGGAGCTGAAAAAATACATGAGACATGATTCCATCATAAGTTGGCCTTAAATTGTTCTGATTTCCAAAGCCACTAAGGGATATTACTATAAGCCACAGGAGAATGATTTGCATGAAAACCCCTAGAACCCTTTGTAGAAATCATTAAAGGGATTGTAATATACTATACGTCCTTAATTGGTGACTAAAGAGCCAAATCTGGCTCTCAGATCTATGTTGTTTGGTCACATACAGCTTTTATATTTTTAACTTTTTAATTAGATGCAAACCTCTGAAAGCCTGACTTTCTGGCTTCTCTTGAAAATTTGGAGAATCTGATAAAATGAAAAGTGCCCACCACATCTGTTAGATAGGGGCATGCACTCTGTAACATGCTGTGTCCTCCTGTACTCGCTGTTGTTTTGCTTATATTTGGTTTGCTCCATTTTGATTGGTCCTTCTAGGCATTTGAGCCCTGAAACAGAGGACTAATATTTAAAAAACAAACAAACAAACAAACAAACCAAAAAAAAAAAAAAAAAAACCAGCAAAAGAGGGTAAATATTAAGAAATATTGGCCGGGCACGGTGGATCAAGCCTGTAATCCCAGCACTTTGGGAGGCCGAGACGGGCGGATCACGAGGTCAGGAGATCGAGACCATCCTGGCTAACACGGTGAAACCCCGTCTCTACTAAAATACAAAAAAAAAAAAATTAGCCGGGCAAGGTGGTGGGCGCCTGTACTCCCAGCTACTCGGGAGACTGAGCCGGGAGAATGGCGTGAACCAGGGAGGCGGGGCTTGCAGTGAGCTGAGATCCGGCCACTGCACTCCAGCCTGGGCAACAGAGCCAGCCTCCGTCTCAAAAAAAAAAAAAAAAAAAAGAAAAAAGAAATATTGATCAGAGAAGAAATTTGTTTTCCAAAAGAAAAGCAGAAGTTATAAGAGCTAGATTAATAAATCCAGTAGAAATTGGGCAGATCAGCCAGTTATTATGGAAAGGGAGTCAGATCTCATGAGAAGTACTTGAAACAACAAAAAGGTAAAACAGGCTATATTATGGGATAGCTTACACTCTTTCAACCAGAATAATGAAGGCAGTCAAGAACCAAGTGAAGATGCTGTCAAAGTAAAGTCTTTATCACAGCTCACCTGTATTTAGAGTCTCCTGTCTGGTTTGATCTTATACAACGGCATCATAAAGAAAATACATTTTGCAAAAGAAGTTATTAATAATTTGAGGATGGCTCATCCCTGGTTGAGATCGCTCCACATTAAATGTCTGAAGAGGAATGTGGAAAAAATTTGCGTCACAGGCAAATAACAACATCATGAAGGAGAACATCTGACTTACATGCCAAAGGGGTAACCTGAGCCTCGATGCTTCAGATGGCTTCATAGCACTGCTGTGATCTTGTCAAACTCAAAAAATTACTGATGTTTATAAAGAAACCTCTGAAATCTGGAGCTCAGCCCTGAAATAAAGCAGAGAGACGCTCACTTTCCTGGATTCCTGTATAAGGGTTTGAAACAATCTAGAGACAACTGCTCAGACTACTCTTTCTGTCCTTACCATCATCCCGGAGGGCTGGGCTGTCCAAGAACATAAGAACACAGACAACAAACAGCACAGTATATAAACTGACTGCTCCTAGACTCTGAAACACTGAGCTTCAAGGGCTGTCTCTGAGGATTGTGCCTTTGGACTAGAACCATGCCTCACACAACCACCTGTGCTGATCTAGAAAGGATGTTACATTCAGTTCACTACATTTTATTTTTTACTAAGTCCCCTTTAAAGATTCATTGAACATGTCGGAGAGGAAGTTGGATAAACAAGAAAGCCTTTTAAAACTCTTCTTAAGATAAAATTTAGGGTGACTTCTGCCACTAGGAAGATAGAGTAGATATAATTCCCCTAATCCTCCCATGAAGTACTATTGAAAAACCCTGGACTCAGTATATAAAACAAACATAAGTAGATTCTGAAAAGTCAAAAGAAAAAGGCAGATCAGTCAAGTGAGGGTCCTTACCGCAGGGATGAGGTTTGGCTTTCCCCACCAAGTCTCCATTAATACCACAGCGGGAGTAACCTGATTACTCCTGGGCAATGGTAAAAGTCTTGACTTCCTAATGGGCCTCTGCCACCACTCCAATAGAGACAAGGGGATGTCTTGTTACTTTCCTGCCAACTAGGGGCAAAAGTTTAGACTTCCCACTGGTTTCTATTGATAACAGAGGGAAGAGCTCACTGCCGACAGTGGAAATGAAAGCCTCAGCATCTTCAATTGCTTTCTCTGCTATCATCCTTGCAGGAATGTAGGGAACTTTTTTACAGCCTCACAAGGATGGAAGTGTGTGATCCTCACTGATTCTTTCTTGATGTCAATAAGGTGGCACCACACGTTTTCAGTTGGAGTAGTGCAGTTACCATGTAAAAATTTTTGGCCTTGCTAGGCTTTTCCTTTTCTGGTCCTGTAGGTAGAGAGAATAAGCTTTTGTTTAGACTTTTTATGTCCATGTCTGTTGGCATTTCTGGGTTGCCAGCTTCTTCAACTCCACGTTTGGAGTATATGATGCAGAAAGAAAACCCAAGTGTAACAGAACAAATAGTGATTCCCAAATAGTTATGTCCACTTGGAACCTCACAATGTGCTCTTATTTGGATATATTGTCTTTGCAGATGAATTCAAGTTAAATTGAGTTTATACATGATTAAGGTGGACTCTTATCCAAGATGACTGGAGTCTTTACAAGAAAAGAGAATACAGAGATACAAAAAGACAGAGATTGTAAAAGGGGAAATAAAACCATTCCTATTTGCAGATAAGATGGTTGTCTATGTAGAAATCCCAAAGGCATCTGCAAAAATAAAAAGTAAAAAATCTTGAACTAATAAATGCATTCAACATGGTTGAAGGATACACGATTAACATACAGCAATCTATTGCTGTATACTAGCAATAAACACATAGACACCAGAATTGGAAATACAGTACCATTTATAACTGCTAAAAATAAAGTATTTATGTGTAAGCATAACAAAACATGTACAGGACTTGCAAGCTGAAAACTACATGACACTGATGAAAAAAATCAAAGGTTATTTATAAAAATGAAGAGAAATACTGTGGTCATATATTGAAGTATCAATAAAGTTCCCAATTCTCCAAAAAAAAAAAAAAAAAGATATATAAGTTTAATTGAGTTCCTATAAAAATTCAAGCAAGATTTTTTTGCAGGTGTGTACAAGATTACTTTAAAATGTGTATTGAAAACCAAAGCAACTAGAATAGCTGAAACAATTTTGAAAAAAGAAGAATAAAGTGGAACAACTGCTCTTTCTGATTGCAAGACTTCTATAGCTATAGTAATCAACATTGTGTGTGGTATTGGCAGACTAGACAAATAGATCAATGGAAAAGAATAGAGAACTCAGAAATAGACACAAATACGCCCAATAAATTTCTGATAAAGGCACAAAAGAAATCCAGTTGAGGAAGATAGCCCAACAATTGCAAATAAATAAATAAAACTTGTGCTAAATCTCATATCTTATACAAAATTAACTCCTCCTGGATGATTGACTAAAATATGAAATGTAAAACTGTAAAACTTAAGAAAAAAGAAAGTAACTTATCATTTATATTTTTGTTTTCATTTTTTCAAATTTTAATTTTGGTGGGGTTCTATATCTACGAAGTACCTGAAAGCTTTGATTACAAGCATACAATACATAATAATCGCATCATGTAAAACGGGGTATTCATCCCCTCCAAGCATTTATCTTTTGTGTTATAAATAATCCAATTATACTCTTTTACTTATTTTGAAACCTATAAATAAATTATTGTTGACTATGGTCACCCTAATGTGATATTAAATACTAGGTCTTACTCATTCTTTTTAACTATTTTTTAACTATCCATTAACCATCTCCACCTCCCCATCATCACCTCACTATTCTTCCTAGTCTCTGATAACCACCTTTCTACTCTCTATTTCTATGAGTTCAATTGTTTTGAATTTTAGATCCCACAAATAAGTGATAACATGCAATGTTTGTCTTTCTGTGCCTGGCTTATTTTACTTAGCATAATGACCTCCAGTTCCAATCATCTTGTTGCAAATGACAGGATCTTGTTCATTTTTATGGCTGAACAGTATTCCATTGTGTTTAAGTACTACAATTTCTTTATCCATTTATCTCTGATGGACACTTAGGTTGCTTCCAAATCTTAGCTATGGTTAACAGTGCTACAACAAACATGGAAGTGCAGATGTCTCTTCAACATACTGGTTTCCTTTCTCTTCAACATACTGGTTTCCTTTCAATTTCACCGCAGTGAAATTGCTGGATCCTATGGTAGTCCTACTTTTAGTTTCTTTGAGGAATCTCCAAACTGTTCTCCATAGTGGTAGTACTAATTTACATTCCCACCAACAATGTTTGAGGGTTCCTTTTTCCCCACATCTTCACCAGCATTTGTTACCTGTCTTTTGGATATAAACCATTTTAACTGCAATAAGATTATATCTCATTGTTTTGATTTACATTTCTCTGATGACCAATGATGTTGAATGTCTTTTCATATACCTGTCATTTGTATGTCTTCTTTTGAGAAATATCTATTGAAATATTTTACTGATTTTTAAAATCTAACTATTAATTTTTCCTGTTGGAGTTTGAGCTCCTTATATATTTGGGTTATTAATCCCTTGTGAGATGGGTAGTTTGCAAATATTTTATATCATTCCATGGGTTGTCTCATCACTTTGTTGACTGTTTCTCTTTGCTGTGCAGTCTTGTTTAACTTGATGTGATCCCATTTGTCCATTTTTGCTTTGGTTACCTGTGCTTGTGAGGTACTGGTCAAGAAATGTTTGTCCAGACCAATGTCCTGGAGAGGTTCCCCAATATATTCTGATAGTGGTTATACAGTTTGGGTTCTTGGATTTAAGCCTTTTATCCATTTTAATTTGATTTTTGCATACAGAAAGAGATAGAGTTCTAGTTTCATTCTTCTACAAAGAAATATTCAGTTTTCCCAGTACCATTTATTAAAGAGACTGCCTTTTTTCCATTGTATGTACGTTCTTGGAATCTTCGTTGAAGATAGAGTAACTGTAGGTGTGTGGATTTGTTTCTGGATTCTCTATTCTGTTCCATTGGTTTATGTGTCTGTTTTTATGCCAGTACCATACTGTTTCGGTTACTATACCTCTGTAGTATATAATTTGAAGTCAGCTAACATGATTCCTACAGTTTTGCCTATTCTGGGTCTTTTGTGTTTCCATATAAATTTTAGATTTTTTTTTCTATTTCTGTGAAGAATATCTTTGACATTTTGATAGGGACTGCACTGAATCTGTAGAATGCTTTGGATAGCATGAACATTTTAATAATATTGATTCTTCCAATCCATAAACATGGAATATCTTTTTATTTTTTGTTGTCCTTTTCAATTTCTTTCATCAGTGTTTTATAGTGTTTATTATAGGGTTCTTTTACTTTTTTGGTTAATTACTAGGTATTTAATTTTATATGTGGCTATTGTGAGTGGGATTGCTTTTTTTTTATTATTTCTTTTCCAGATTGTTCACTATTGGCTTATAGAAATGCAACTGATTTTTGGAATGTTGATTTTGTATCCCACAACTACTCAACTTGTTTATTAGTACTAACGGTTCTTTTGTGGAATCAAGGTTTTTCCAAATATATCCCTGCAAGCAAGGATAATTTGACTTCTTCATTTCCAATTTGAATGCTTTCTATTCATTTCTCTCATCTGATTGCTCTAACTAGTATTTCCAGTAGTACGTTGAGTAACGGTGGTGAAAGTTGGCATCCTTGACATGTTTCAGATCTTAGAGAAAGGGGTTTCAGTTTTTCCTCATTCGGTTTTATACTAGTTGTGGGTCTGTCATATGTGACTTTTATTATGCTGAGATATATTTTTTCTATATCCAGTTTTTGAGAGTTTTTATCATAAAAATATGTTGAATTTTATTGTATGGTTTTTCAACATCAGTTTAAGTGATCGTATTGTTTTTGTCCTTCATTCTGTTGATATGATGTATCACATTGATGATTTGCGTATGTTGAGGAATCCTTGCAAACCAGGAATACATTCTACTTGGTCATAATGAATGGTATTTTGAATATATTGTTGAATTTGACTTGGTTTGCTAGCATTTTGTTGAAGATTTTTGCGTCAATATTCACCAGGGATATTGGCCTGTAGTTTTCTTTTTTTTTTTTTTTTTTTTTTTTTTTTTTTTTGAGACGGAGTCTCGCTTTGTCGCCCAGGCTGGAGTGCAGTGGCCGGATCTTAGCTCACTGCAAGCTCCGCCTCCCGGGTTTACGCCATTCTCCTGCCTCAGCCTCCCGAGTAGCTGGGACTACAGGCGCCCACCACCTCGCCCGGCTAGTTTTTTGTATTTTTAGTAGAGACGGGGTTTCACCATATTAGCCAGGATGGTCTGGATCTCCTGACCTCGTGATCCGCCCGTCTCGGCCTCCCAAAGTGCTGGGATTACAGGCTTGAGCCACCGCGCCCGGCCAAGGCCTGTAGTTTTCTTTTCTTTTCTTTTCTTTTTTCTTTTTTCTTTCCTTTTCTCTTTTCTTCTCTTTTCTTTTCTTTTCTTTTTTTTTGTTTCCTTTTCTTTTCTTTTTATGTGTTTTGGTTTTGGTGTCAGGGCCTCATAGAATGAGTTTGAAAGTGTTCCCTTCTCTATTTTTTGGAATAGTTTAAGTAGGATGTTATTAGTTAAGTATTTGGTAGAATCCAGAAGTGAAGTCACTGGGACCCAGGCTTTTCTTTAGTGGGAAATTTTGTATTATGGCTTTGATCTTGTTACTTGTTATTGGTCTGTTCAGAATTTAAATTTCTTCTTGGTTCCATCTTGGTAGGTTGTGTGTATATAGCAATTTGTTCATTTCCTTCTATTTTTTTTCCAATTTATTGGCATATAGTTGTTCATAGTATTCACTAATGATCCTTTGAGCTTCTGCAGTATCAGTTGTAATGTCTCCTTTTTCATCTCAGATTTTATTTATTTTAATCTTCTGTATTTTTTTCCTTAGTCTGGCTAAAACTTGTCTATTTTGTTTAACTTTTCAAATAAACCAACTTTTTGTTTCATTTATCTTTTGTACTGTTTTTCTTCAATTTTATTTATTTATCCTCTGATCTTAATTATGCCTTTTCTTCTACTAATTTTGATTTGGTTTCCTCTTGCTTTTCTAGTTCCTTCGGACACATAAGTCAATTGGTTCTTTGAAGTTTTTTTTTGTTTGTTTGTTTGTTTGTTTGTTTGTTTGTTTTGATGTAGGCACTTGTGACTATAAGCCCCTCTTAGTACTATTTTTGTTGTATCTCATAGGTTTTAGTTTGTTGCATTTTCATAATCACTTGTTTCAAGAAACTTTTCAATCTCTTTCTTAATTTCTTCAGTGACCCACTGGTCATCCAGAACCACATTGTATAACTTCTATGTATTTGTATAGCTTCCAAAATTATTCTTGTTATTGATTTTCATTGTGGTCAGTGTAGATAATCACTATTATTTAATTTTTTGAATGTTTTATGACTTGCTTTGTGACCTAACATATGGTCTATCCTTGAGAATGATCCATGTGTTGAGGAAAAGAATGTGTATTCTGCAGCCATTGGATGAAACGTTTTGTAAATATCAGGTTTATTTGGTCTATAGTGAAGATTAAATCCAATTTTTTTTGTTGATTTTCTGTTGGAAAGATATGTCCATTGTAGAAAGTGGGGTGTTGAAGTCTCCATCTATCATGATATTGGGGCCTATCTCTCTCTTCAGTTCTGATAATATTTGCTTTATATATCTGGGTGCTCCAGTGTTGGGTGTATATATATTTATGATTGTTATTATCCTATTGCTTAATTGACTTCTTTATTATTTTATACTGTATTAGGCTATTCTTGCATTGCTATAGAGAAATACCTGAGACTGGATAACTTATAAAGAGTGGAGGGTTAGTGGGCTAACCATTTTGCAAGCTGTATAGGAAGCATGATACTGACATCTACTTGGCTTCTGGAAAGGCCTTAAGAAACTTACAATCATAGCAAATGCAAAGAGAAAGCAGGCATGTCACATGGCCAGAGCAGGTGCAAGAGAGCGAGGGGAGACATGCTACACACTTTGAGATCACCAGATCTCATGAGAACACACTCTCTATTGCCAAGACAGTACCAAGATAAATGGTGCTAACCCATTCATGAAAAATCTGCCCCCATGATCCATTCACCTCCTACCAGGCCTTACCTCCAATATTAGGGATTACCTTTCAATATGAGATTTGAGTGGGGACACACATCCAAACTATATCACAGAGTGACCTTCTTTTCCTTTTCTTTTACTTTTTGTCTTGAAATCCACTTTCTCTGACATAAGTATAACTATTCCTGCTCTTTTATGGTTTACATTGGTATGGAATATCTTTTTTCATCTTATTTTCAGTCTATGTGTTCCTTAGTAGGTGAAGTATATTTATTGTAGGCAACAGATTATTGGGTCTTCTTTTTTCATCCATTGAGTCACACTATGTCTTTTGATTGGTCAGTTTAGTCCATTTACATTTTAGTTATTAAATTATTATTAAATGTATTAATAATAAACTTAATAAGTAAGAACTTTTATTATTGATAAGTAAAAACTTATCCCTGCTATTTTATTGATAAGTAAGAACTTATTCCTGTCATTTTGTTATTCATTTTCTGGTCTTCTCTTCCTCCTTTCTTTTCTTTCTGTCTTTTAGTAAAGTTGATTTTCCCTGGTGATATGATTTAGTTTCTTGCTTTTGATTTTTTTGTGTACCTGCTATATGTTTTTTGGTTAGAGGTCAAAATGAGGATTGCAAATACTATGTTATAACTCATTATTTTAAGCTGATTACAGCTGAAAATATTTTGTATATACTAACAAGCATACAAAAAAGCAAGAAGAAAACTAATAGGCTCTACATCTTAATTTTATCCTTCACTTTTTTTTAACTTTTTGTTGTTTCTATTTATATCATATTTTATGGTCTATGTCTTGAAAAATTATGGTAGCTATTATTTTAGAACTGTTCATCTTTTAGTCTTTCTTCTTAAGATAAGATTAGTTTACACACCACAGTTACAGTGTTATAATATTCTGTATTTTCTGCATACTTACTATTAGCAGTGAGTTTCAGATGATTTATTTATTGCTCATTAATGTCCTTTTCTTTCTGATTGAAGTACTCTCTTGAGAATATCTAGTTGAACAGGTCTGGTGTTGATCAACTCTCTCACCTTTTGTTTTTCTGGGAAAGCCCTTATTCTCCTTCATGTTTGAAGCACATTTTTGCCTGATATATTATTCAAGGGTGAGCTCTTAATTTGTTTTCCTTTAGCACTTTAAATATGTCATGTAATTCTTTCTTGGCCTGTTAGGTTTTCTTCTACAGAAAATCTGCTGTCAGAAGCATTGGAACTCCATTCCCTTGCTGCTTCTTGGATCCCTTTTTAATCTTTTACCTTTGGAAGTTTGATTATCAAATGCCTTGAGGTTGTCTTCTTGGGTTAAATCTGCTTGGTGTTCTACAACCTATTTGTACTTAAACATTGGTATCTTTTTCTAGGTTTGGGGAGTTCTCTCTTATTATCCCTTTGAATAAACTTTCTGCCCCTATCTCTCTACCTCCTGTTTAACACCAATAACTTAGATTTGCCCTTTTAAGGCATTGTCTATGCTGTAGATGTGCTTCATTTTTAATCTTTTTTTATTTTGTCTCCTCTGATATTGTATTTTCAAGTAGCCTGTCTTCAAACTCACTAATTCTTTCTTCTGCTTGATCAGTTCTGCTATTAAAAGACTATGATATATTCTTTAGTATCCCAGTTGCACTTTTCAGCCACAGAATATCTGTTCGATTATTTTTAATTATTTCAATTTCTTGTTAAATTTGTCTCATTTAGTTCTAAATTCTTTCTCTGGGTTATTTTGAATTTATTTGAATTTCCTCCAAACAGCTATTTTGAAATCTCTGTATGAAAGGTTACCTATCTCAGCTTCTCCCTCTGGTGCCTTATTTAGTCCATTTGATGAAGTCTTGTTTCCTTTGATGGTCTTGATACTTACAGATGTTTGTCTGTTTCTCATCACTGAAGAGTTAGACATTTATTTTATTTTTCTCAATCTGGGTTTGTTTGTATTGGTCATTCTTGGGAAGGCTTTTCAGATATTCAAATTGACTTGAGATTTGTAATCTAAGCTATATCTGTTTTAGGGTTTAACCTATGCCTAGTAATACTGTGGTTCTTGCAAATTCATAGAAGTCCTGCCTTGATGGCCTTGAAAAAGATCCAGAAGAATTATATGGATTACCAGGCAAAGACCTTTGTTCTCTTCTCTTACTTTTTCCCAAACAGAGCCTCTCTCTCTCTGTTCTGAGTCACCTAAAACTGGGGCTAGAGTAACACAAGCATCCCTGTGGCCACCTGCAGTAGAATTTCACTTGGTTAGATCTAAAGCCAGCACAGTACTGGGTCTTGTCCAAGGCCTGCTGTAACCACTTTCTGGTTACTGCTTATGTTTATTCAAGGCCCTGGGGCTCTACAATCTTTGCAGGTTGTAAAGCCAGCCAGACCTGTGTCCTTCCGTTTTGGGTAGTGAGCTCCCCAAGGACCTGAGCAGGTCCAGAGATGCTGTCATGGAGCCAATGAGTATAGTCTATATCCATAGACATGTCCTTGATGTTCAATTATACTATAGGTGAGCTGTCACTAAAACCACAAGACAGAGTCCCACACTTTCCTCCCCTTTTGAAAGGCAGAGAAGCCTCACCCCTTAGCCACTGCTGTCACGGATCCACAGAGAGTACTATGAGATTACTGCCAATATTCCTCTAAGGCCCAAAGACTCTTCAGTCAGCTTGTGGTGAATTCCACTTGGCCTGGGACTCCCCTTCAGGGCACTGGGTTCCCTTCAGGCCCACAGGTCTAGAAATAATGTGATGGAAGATTATCTTTGAAATCTGAGGCTGGGCATTGAGTTCTTAAACATGATTCCAAATGCAGCATGATCCATAAAAAAGGAAACAAATGAGATATTTTGCCCATTTTTTAATTGGGATTTTTTTTTCTGTTCAGTTGTTTGAACTTCTTATATATTCTGATTATTAATCCTTTATAAGATGGATGGTTTGAAAATATCTTCTTCCACCTTGTGAGCTGTCTCTTTGCTTTTTTTGTTTTTATTCCTTTGTTATGCAGAAGGTTTTTAGCTTGATATAATTTCATTTGTCCATTTTTCCTTTGCTTACATGAGCTTTTGAGATCTTACTCAAGAAATCTTTGCAAAGACCAATGTCCTGTAGTGTTTCTACAAAGTTTTCATCTAGTGTTTTCATAATTTCAATCCTTGAATTTAACTCTTTAATTTATTTTGCTTTGACCTTTTTATATGGCATGACATAGGATTCTAGTTTCATTCTTCTGCATAAGGATAGCCAGTTTTCCCAGAAAAATTTGTGGAAGAGACTGTCCTCTTGAGAGGTGACAACGTGTTGGCAGCCCTCATTTGTTCTCAGTGCCTCCTCAGCCTTAGTGTCCACTCTGGACATGCTTGAGGAGCCCTTCAGCCTGCCACTGCACTGTGGGAGCCCCTCTCTGGGCTGGCCGAGGCCAAAGCCCACTCCCTCTGCTTTCAGGGAGGCGTGGAGGGAGAGGCGCAGGCGGGAACTGGGGCTGCCTGTGACACTTGGGGGCCAGTGGGAGTTCTGGGTGGGTTCAGGATCAGCGGACCCCATGCTTGGAGCCGCTGGCTGGTGCCACTGGTCCCAGGCAGGGAAGGATTTAGCACTGGGTGAAGGGTGCACCGGGTCCCCCAGCACTGCTGGCCTGCTGGCGCTGTACTCGAATTCTTGCCATGTTTCAGCCACTTCCCCACAGGGCAGGACTCGGGAACTACAGCCTGCCATGCCTGAGCACCCCCCACCCCAATGGGCTTCCACGCAGCCTAAGCATCTCCCTGCTCTGAGTCGCCTAGTCCCATTGACCACTCAAGGGTTGAGGAGTGTGGGCGGGTGGTGCGGGACTGGCAGGCAGCTCTGCCCGCAGCCCCAGTGCGGGATACACTAGGTGAAGCCAGCTGGGCTCCTGAGTCAGGTGGTGACTTGGAGAACTTTTATGTCTAGCCAAAGGATTGTAAATGCACCAATCAGCGCTGTGTGTCTAGCTCAAGGTTTGTAAATGCACCAGTCAGCACCCTTTCAAAACAGACCTATAAGCTCTCTGTAAAATGGAACAATCAGCTCTCTGTAAAATGGACCTAGCAGGAGGATGTGGGTGGGGTCAGATGAGGGAATAAAAGCAGGCTGCCCCAGCCAGCAGTGGCAACCCACTAGAGTCCCTTTCCATGCTGTGGAAGCTTTGTTCTTTCCCTCTTAGCAATAAATCTTGCTGCTCCTCACTCTTTGGGTCCATGCCACCTTTATGAGCTGTAACACTCACTGAGAAGGTCTGCAGCTTCACTCCTGAAGCCAGCCAGACCATGAACACACTGGGAGGGACAAACGACTCCACACGGGAGGAGCGAACAACTCCAGATGTGCGGCCTTAAGAGCTGCAACACTCACTGTTAAGGTATCCAGCTTCACTCTTGAAGCCAGCGAGACCACGAACCCACCAGAAGGAAGAAACTCCAGACACATCTGAATATCTGAGAAAACAAACTCTGGACACACCATCTTTAAAAACTGTAACATTCACTGCGAGGGTCAGTGGCTTCATTCTTGAAGTCAGCAAGACCAAGAACCCACCAATTCTGGACACACTTTCCCCAGTGAATTTTCTTGGACTTTTTTTTGTTTTTTTAAAGAATCTCACTCTGTCACCCAGGCTGGAGTGCAATGGCCCAATCTTGGCTCACTGCAACCTTCAGCTCCTGGGTTCAAGCTATTCTTCTGACTCAGACTCCTGTGTAGCTGGGATTATAGGCGTGTACCATCACGCCCATCATTTTTATATTTTTTTAGTAGAGACAGAGTTTCACCATGTTGATCAGGCTGGTCTCAAACTACTAAGCTCATGATCTGCCCACCTTGGCTTTCCAAAGTGCTGATTACAGGTGTGAGACACTGCACCTGGCCTTCTTGGCACTTTTGTCACAAATAAGTTCACTGTAAATGCATAGATTTCAGGGTTCTCTATTCTGTTCATGTGTCTGTTTTTATTTTACCATGCTGTTATGATTAGTATAGCTTTGTAGTATAATTTGAAGTAGATCTGAATAAACATTTACTAAGGGAAGATATACAAGTGACCAACTGGTATATTAAAAAGTCCTCAACGTTACTAATCATCAGAGAAATGCAAATCAAAACTACAATAAGATATCATCTCACCTCAGTTAAACTGGCTTTTATCTAAGAGACAGGTAATAACAGATGCTGGTGAAGATGTGGAGAAAGAGGAACCCTTATATACTGTTGGTAGGAATGTATCTTACTATAGAGAACAGTAAAGAGATTCTTCAAAAAGCTAAAAATAGAATTACCTTATAATCCAGCAATTCCACTGCTGGTATATATCCAAAAGAAAGAAAATCAGTATATTAAAGAGACATCATGTGAACCCAATCCCTGTTGCACAGAACAAAGGGGGGCAAATGCGGGAATAAAGATAAAGACTGTTGCGGGAAGTCAGGGACCCCGAATGGAGGGACCGGCTGAAGCCACAGCAGAAGAACATAAATTGTGAAGATTTCATGGACATTTATTGGTTCCCCCAAATTAATATTTTTATAATTGCTTATGCCTGTCTTTACTGTAATCTCTGAACATGAATTGTGAAGATTTCATGGACACTTATCACTTCCCCAGTGAATATCCTTGTGATTTCCTATGCCTGTCTTTACTTTAATCTCTTACTCCCATCATTTTCTTTGTAAACTGAAGAGGATGAATGTCACTTCAGGACCCTGTGATTGTATCACCTGCACAAATTATTTGTAGAGCATGTGTGTTTGAACAATATGAAATCTGGGCATCTTAAAAGAAGAACAGGATAACAGTGATGCTCAGGGAACAAGAGAGGTAACTTTGAACTGGCCGCTGGTGAGCCAGATGAACAGAGCTATATTCCTCCTCTTTCATAAGCAAATAGGAGAAATATGGCTGAATTCTTTTTCTCAGCAAAGAACATCCCTGAGAAAGAGAATACGCCCTGAAGGTAGGCTTATAGATGGCCCCTTTTTAAGGAGTCCCATCTTTTATGGTCGAAGCCGAAGGGATGAAATAAGTCCTGGTCTCCTATAGGGCTCCCAGGCTTATCAGGTGGACAAAAATTCCCACCTAACAAATTTTGGTCAGACAGGTTATCTGCTCTCAGACGTTGTTTCCTGATAAGATGTTATCAATGACAATGTGTGCCTGAAACTTCATTAGCAATTTTAATTTCACCTCATCCGGTGGTCCTGTGATCTTGCCCTGCCTCCATTTGCTTTGTGACATTGTATTACCTTGTGAAGTACATGATCTCTGTGACCCACACCCTATTCGTGCACTCCCTCCCCTTTTGAAAATCGCTAATAAAAACTTGCTGATTTTATGGCTCGGGGAACATCACAGATCCTGCCGACATGTGATGTCTCCCCCGGACAGCCAACTTTAAATTTCTCTCTCTTGTGCTCTTTCCCTTTATTTCTCAACCCAGCCAAGACACTTGGGAAATAGAAAAGAACCCATGTTAAACATCAGGAGCGGGTTCTCCTGATAAAAGACAAAAGAATATATTTGGAAGAAGAGATCAGGGGGTTCCTTGCTTCTAGTGAACAAGGGCCCTGAGCTTTTACTCCCTTCGTACTTATTGGGTAAAGGAGATAGGGAGAAGGGGATGGTTGTCAGACAGCTGCTTGATTCAGTGCAGGCTTGCATGGCTCATTCTCTGAACAGTAGTCTCCAGATATTCCAGTAGATAACCTGAAGGAGCATGGCTCCAGGGAGTGATTGCACTCAGCATACCTTCTGGCGGCAGGAATAGTCATGAGTTTGCCTACATCCTTCATTAGTGATAAACAGTTTGCTGTTTGATCATATTGCCTCCAGTGGAACGATGAGTTGATCATGACCCACAGGTCTTCAGCTCCTTACATTTCTGCCTTTCTGTTTATGTATTAATTGAATGAATGTAAGGCCAGGCTGGACAGCTCTCATTTTATGATTGGCAGTCCATCTGATTTTACAGACTATGAACAGAAAACAGAGACAGAACAGCATTTTTCCAAGAACTACGTATGAGATGTTAATGTGGTGCTTTATATAGATCCAAGGATTAAGGCTCTCCAGTCCTTGCTGGAATCTATCTAGTCTTCTAAAGAAGGCTTAAACTCTTGAGTTTGCTTATTTAAATAAGGAATTCTGTTTTGTAGTTTGCTAATATCAAGGATGATGTTGGATGTGAAAGCTCCCTGCAAATGGGCTTTCACAAGGTCCCATAGATACTTACTTTTGTTATATTCTAAGTTGGTTACACAAATTTGAGTGTGATTAAAATGATAGCACAATTGTTGTTGCAATTGTAAGGTTTGTACTTGTTCTCCTAACCATAGAACTGTGGATTTCAACATAGCCACTTCAGTTTGTAACTCAGTGTTAATTTTATTCTGAAGTAGCCACACTTGGTTGGCTGTAGTGTCCAGTTCTCTATGTACTGAGCCGTTTGAACAGAACTATGCAAAGCTACAAGAGGACATCACAACAGAAGTTATTAGTGTGACCAAGGAAACAATAGCAAATATTATCATGCCTAAGGCTCTATGGGCATGATGAGAAAGCTGAGTTAGAAGTTGTTTCATGAAGTGCAGAGCAGGGGTGGCAGCCCAAGTCTTGGACAGATTAATTGGAATCCATAGCCCAGGGATGCAACCCAAAATTATCAAAGTAGAGATATTATGTGTTTGCAATGTGCTAAGATTAATGCAGTGATATAACTGACAAGATTTATTAGTTCAATTGGGTATTGTTTACCTGGAGCTGGTCCTTCTTAGCTGCCAAAAAGACATAAGGATTAAAAACAAAAATCATAAATTGAGTGGTGATACTCTTTACAAATGTAAGGTTAAGACTGTGTTGCTTACTATTGCTATTATTGGATAGTATCCTAACCCAGATGCTGCCATTCATAAATGGGAGTGCTGCCTTCCATTGTATCTCTTGAACTGGTCCTTTCCTCCCTAGATAATGCCACTGAGGAAGAAGTGGGCTAAAGCCTTCTCCATGCCAAGCAATCTGGGCAGCAGACTGGGATTGGATCCCGATATAGTATAAAGATGCATGCATTAAAAGTTTGCCACCAATGCCAGTGAAGTTTGTACCATGATTTCTGATTTTCATTTTTTCCATATAGTTGACCGTTAGGTCCCCAACCCACAATGTCTCCAGTTAACATAGATTGTTTTCTAGGCAGTGGGCCAAGACACTGGTTCCACGGAGCAGGGTGGAAACTATCAAAGGGAATCCATTCCATATAGTCAGCACTATTGGGGCAATTGGACCGGGAATGGTTGGTTAGCATACAATTAGTTGTTAACTAATGTAATTAGTTACATTAATACAACCAAGACTTAAAAGGTACATGACTTTTCCATAGTGACTCAACCATTCTTGAGCTTGAATTATAAGACAGCTACAGTTGAGCGACATCTTTGTAGTGATACACAAGGGGAGTCCTTCCAGTGGGGTGGTAAAACTAATGACATTGTTCTGAGAGTCTAATTGTTCTATGTCAGGGGGAGATAGGGGTCCTGGAGCCCATACTCCTTGATCATGATAGATCTCAGGGGTAGTGTCACTCCAAAGTACAGGTGGTACTACTGGGGGATCAGGAACATATGCCCAATATGTTTCCCTCTGCACAGGAAAAACATACTGCACAGGACATTATGGCTAACATGGCCAAGAACATGAAATCAGGCGTTTTTGCCTGGCCTTGATGCTCCAGTACTTTCTCAGCTTTCTGTGTAGTTTTCTTGAGTTGCCCCCGGGTTATGCTGGTTGATGTCATCGTGACTACGATTGGCCTTCTCTCTGTCTTTCACTCAAGCTCAGCTGGCTCATGGCTCATACAAGAGGGACCGGGACCATGGTTGGCCACCTGGGGTTCCTCCAGTCTCCCATTCCATGGTCACGTGAACCTTGAGGGCACCCACATAGTTTTTCCATCTCCTGTAAAAACAGAAGCATACCCTCATTCCCACATTAATAAATCCACTGAACCTTTCCATTGTCCTTCTTCTGGGGATTTCCATAACATTTTTGGATAAACTTTTTTCTTTTCCTCTAACAGTTGCCAATGTCTTTCTGCTGGAGTCTTACCATCCATATCAGGAGTCAAAAAAATTAAAGTAAATAAGGCTAAATGTAGTTTTGTTTGAGGTGGTAAATGGTCTCCTATTCTTTCTGTTTATTCAACATACGTTGTAATGTTTGATGTCCCCGATCTAAAATGCCTTGTCCTCCAGGAATATAAGGAATTCCTGTTTTATGGGGTATAGCCCAAAGCTGTAAGAAATTTTGGAAAGCATGACTAGTATAAGCAGGTCCTTTGTCAGTTATTAATTGTTTAGGAATCCCCAAATGATGACAGACAATGTCGCTGTACATGACCAGCTGTCTTACTTGTTTGGCATGTAGCATGCAGCATATGAGAATAAGTGTCCATAGTCACATGAACGTAGCTAAGCTTGCAAAGGCTGCGATATGTGTAATATCAATTTACCAGATTTCATTTGGAGCCAAATCTTGTGGATTACAGCTTCTACAGGTATGGCTCCAGGGACATGCTGGTGAGTAGGACAGGCTTTCATTATAGCCTTAGCTTGGCTGCAAGATAAGTGAAACATGCAAGTAAGAGCAGAAGTATTTTGGTGCAGTAGTGCATGAGAGGCTTGAGTTTGCTGAAACACAGAACCAATCAGTTTATCTGCTCTATCATTACCTAGAGATAGTGGTCCAGAAATTTGTGTGTAAGAGTGAATATGAGAAATACGAAAACGAGCTGTGTGAGAGGAAATAGCTTCCTGAAGTCTTAGAAACAAGTAGTTCTGTTTCTAGGGTACATTTAATTGTAGTAATTCTTATGTGACTGGCTACATTTAAAAATCAGCTGAATCGCAGACAATGTTGATAAGATCTGAAGTTGTGAGCTCTAAAACCTGAATGACTGCAATTAACTCTGAGTGTTGAGCTGAAACCCCAGAGATCATTATTGTTTGAGGATATTTAGGTTCATAAATAACTGCATGACCTTTGGAAGAGCCATCAGTAAAATAAGTCTGGCCACCGGAAATAGGTTTGTGATGAGTAGTCACAGGAAGAATGAAAGAATGGACTTTATAAAACTGCAAAATTTTGTCTGAGGGTTAGTGGTTGTCTATTATTCCCACTAGTCTACAAAAGCAATTTGCCATGCAATTGACATTTCCCAAGCTGTGGGCTGTTGCTGATTGTCTAAGGGAACAATAATTTTGTCTGGATCCTTTCTCATAAACATTTTTGACCTATGCTTATCTATTGTCACAATATGTATAATTAAAGAAAGATAGACTTGCAAGGTTTTGACCTCTTGATTAGGTGGAAAGAGTCATTCCATGACTGTTACAGGTTTGTCTAAGCATTTGCCTAGAAGTCCTGTTGGAGAGTGGGGGGTAGGAAGAACAAACAAAGCAAAGGTTTGTGTGACTGTAGCCATGAGGAATGTCGCTGTTGAAACATCTGTTCTAAAAGCTGTAACTCCACTTCAGCCTCTTTGTTCAATTGCCACAGGGAATTTAATGAACAATCTCCTTGAATGGTTTAACCTGTCTTTCCAGCTATTGATATCAGGTTAGAGTTTCCTTGGAAGAATTTCCCTAAACCTTTTCCACTCTAATATCCCATTCCTTCAACATTTTAAATTCTGGATTACCAAGTTTTTATTTGTAAGTCTCATATCTCATGCTGTTAGTCAACCTTGATCCCATAAATTGATAGCTATATTTGCAACATAAGGCTGGAAAGTACATGAATATCCATCCAGACCAAGACAAGATAAAATCTCAGCACTCTGTTGAACACTTTGAACTGCTCCTACACCCACTAAGGATGTGGAGGTTAGTCTGAGAGGCCATGCTGGGGGCCAGTCCTTACAGGATATTATTGACACATCAGCTCCTGTGTCCATAAGCCCATAAAATTTCTTTCCTTTAATTTGTACTACACAGGTGGGTCTATTAGAGGCTATGGGTTGGGATAGATAGATTTCTCATGTAGTTGTGCTTCCAAACCCTTTATTTCCTCATTTCTCCTTTCATGGAGAAGGGTGTAATTTGCAGGGAATACGCAATAATTGAGCAATATACTCTTCTGGTTCAGAAACCCAAAGATTTTGTGACATTAAAGCTACATGAATTTCTCCTTCATAATCAGAGTCAGCTACTCCTGGGACTACAGTAATGCCTTGCAAGTTAAAGGGGCTTTTGACTAAAATTAGTCCTGCTGGTAAAGGTCCCCAAATGCCAGTGGGAACTTTGGTAGGTTTTTCTCCTCCAACTAATATAATTCTTTCTCTGATTAGAATCCTGCACTTCCTGGTGTTCCTGGGGTGAGGGAATCAATGTTTCTTCTGGGACCCATTCCTGAAACAGGGTTGTGGCCTGGACTGGAAATGCCCTCATTGTTCGTGGGGCCTGAGTCCAGGTCCCCTTCTCATTTCCCGCCAGGGGGGTGCTATTTTGATGAAATTTTGAGTGGCGTTTGTTAGCCCAGTGATTTCCTTTGTTACAGCGAGGACAGATTCCTGGCATTTTTTTCCACTGTGGGGTGGGGGAACAGCATTTTAAGATCCTTTCTGTCCTGAAATCTGGTGGCGTTCCTTTTTAAATGTCCAGTTTTTCTACAATTACAACATTTTCCCATTTTAGGATTTGACCCTTGACTCTTTTTAGATTTGTCAACTGCTAAATTAGCCATTGCTTGCACTAACATTGCAGAGTGATGAAGGTCAGTTCCTACATCCTGACAAGCTCTGAGAAAATTTCCCTAGTTTTTTGTACACCTCACTGGTGCCAGTGCACATTTATATTCTACATTTGCATTCTCAAAAGCCAAAGTTAAGGTTAGTATTTCTGCATCAGTGGTATGAGGAATTTGAAGCTTCACTGTCTCTTGTAATCTTGCAAGAAAATAAGCATAGGGCTCCTGTGACCCTTGCATGATATGTACAAAGGATGGTACTGGAACTCCCTCTTCTGGAATGGTGGCCTAGGTACATTTAACAGCCTGTGCACACTGCTGATAAGCAGAATTTGGGAGTGCCGTTTGATGTTCCAGGTCTGAATAAGGACCATTACCTAACAGCATATCCTCTGTAACATCTTCTTGTCCAGCAGCACGATTCTGTCTAACCTGGTCTACGTACATCTCTTGCCAATTAAAATTCCATGTCAGATATGCACTAGCAGACAAACAAGTTTCAGTAAATGTTTTACATCAAAGGGTAGAAGGCACATAGCACCAAGTACAGATTCTAGCAATTCTAAAGTGAATGGGCTCTACTCCATTATTAACTATACTAGGTTTTAAGTCCTTCAACAACTTAAACTCTAATGGGTTGTGTTTATAAGTATACCGCTGTGGATTATTTGGATCAGGCCTTATGGAAATAGGAAAACTGCAAGGACCTAAGAGCTCTCCAGCTATGGCAGCAGAGCATAAAATTATTTGTATTGGGGTCTCTATCTCTGCTACTGAAGGAGGCAGTACAGATGTTTCTGCTATTGGAGGGGGCAGTATGGGCCAATTTTTAGCCTCCCTTTTCTGTTTTATTATTTTTTTTTTCAATTGGTGCTCTGGGTGGAACAACAGATTCTTTCAGATTTTTATACTCAGAATATGATTCCTGCTGTCCAGCAGAATAAGAAGGAGATAATGGCAGAAGGACAGTATGAACTAAACTCCAAGTGTATAAAACAGAATGATCAACTTTAAGACTTTTTGATGATCCCATTTTAATCCTTCTCCTGCTCTGTCCTAATTTTCCACATCAAGAGTGCCTGTCTCTGGAAACCATGAGTTATGCATAATAACCTGCTGCAGAAGCTTAGTTAATGTCTGTGAATTAACCTGAGTTCCAGACTGTCTCAACAGAACTTTAAGCAACTGCACATAATGTTTTCCTTCAACAGACAAATTATGCCCCACGTTACAATGATTCAGAAAACTTCTCATTCCCAGTACTTCTTTACAGCACTGACCTTACATCATTCCCAGTACCTCTTTAGGGCACTGAACAATATCTCTTTAGGACACTGACTTTATATCTGCTGCCAGCAGACTCGTCCCAAGGTACCCATTCATCTTGTCAGTTTCACTTCCTCTGCTCCAGCAGAACTGCTTCATTCACATCCTTGAAGTCCCTGTTTGGGTGCCACTTTGATGTGGTCAGTGGGCTCCTGGCTTCCAGTGAACAAGGGCCCTGAGCTTTTAGCTCCCCTTGTATTTACTGAGTAAATGAGATAGGGTGAAGGGGGTGGTTGTCAGTCAGCTGCTTGATTTGGTGCAGGCTTGCATGACTGCTTCTCTGAACAGCAGTCTCCAGATGTTCCAGTAGATAACCTCAAGGAACACGGCTCCAGGGAGTGATTGCACTCAGCATACCTTCTGGAGACAGGAGCAGTCATGAGTTTGCCTACATCCTGCATTAATGATAAACAATTTGCTGTTTGATCATATAGCCTCCAGCAGAATGCTGAGTTGGTCATGACCGACAGGCCTTCAGCTCCCTACAGAGATATCTGCACTCCCATGTTTATTGCTACACTGTTTACAATACCCAAAATACTGAATCAACCTAAAGCCTATTAACAGGTGAATGGTTAAATAAATAGTGGTACATACATACAAAATGGAATATTATTTAGCTTTAAAAATAAATAAATCCTGGCATGTCATGTGCTACAACATAGATGGTACTGGAGGACATTATGTTAAGTGGAGTAAGCCAGACATAAAAAACAAATATTGCCTGCTCTTACTCATATATGGAAGCTAAATAAATAAATAAACTCATGGAAATAAGAATGGTGGTGACCAGAGGCTGGGAAGTTTAATGGGGAAGAAGGGATTAAAAGGGGATGTTTAATGGCTACAAAAATACAATTAGATAGAAGAAATAAGATCTAGTGTTTGGTAGCACAATAAGGTGACTCTAGTTAACAATAATTTACTAGTTACAATTAGTCATTATTGGTAATGTTAGAAACAAAATGCTTGTTCCTCAATTGTTTGAAATAAAATGCTTATTCCTCAGTACTGCAAAGAAATAGTATTCAAATATAAATTTAATTTTCTCAGTAAGGCAATTTCTACTTCTATAGAAGGATGTGACTCACGAATGGAGTAATGTCGAGAGCAGACCTGAACAAGAGAGGGGAAGGGGTTCTTATTCCTGATGCAGTAAGCCCCCGCATCAGGGGGTCATTCCCCTATTGGCGAGGGTTGAACTGCACAGTCTAAGCTAATTCCAATTGGCTATTTTAAAGAGAACAGGGGTATGAGCCAGAGTGGCAGGGTGAGTAGTTTGGCAGGAAGGATGGTTAGGAACAGGTAACTAAAGGTGACTTAGGTCAGAGCAAGTGACCAGGGGTGGCTCAGTTCAAAGCAGATGACCAGGATGAGTCAGGATGGAGCAGGTGCCCAGGGGAACAGATGTGAACTACTGATTAAAACTGACTATTTATTGAAACTACAAGAAAGTTAAACTTTAAAATAGAGGACAAAGAACTGAACCTACTGATTCTTTGAAGAGAAATCTAGAACTCATTGTATCCAACAGTAACAATAATTTACTAGCTAACAATATTGATAGCACAATAAGGTGACTATCGTTAAAAATAATTTTGTATATTTCAAAATAACTAAAATGGTGAAATTGGAATATTCTAATACAAAAAAGATAAATGCTTGAAATGTGTATATCCCCATTACTATAATTTTTTTTTGTTTGTTTTTTGAGGCAGAGTCTCACTCTGTTGCCCAGGCTGGAGTACAGTGGTGAGATTTGGCTCACTACAGCATTGACCTTCAGGTTTTAAGTGATCCAGCCTCCCAAGTAGCTGGGATGATAGATGAACACCATGACACCTGGTTAATTCTTTTTTTTTTTTTTTTTTTTTTTTTTTGAGACGAGTCTCGCTCTGTCGCCCAGGCTGGAGTGCAGTGGTGGGATTTCCACTCACTGCAAGCTCCACCTCCCAGGTTCACACCATTCTCCTGCCTCAGCCTCCCATGTAGCTGGGACTACAGGTGCCCGCCACTGCGCCTGGCTAATTTTTGTATTTTTAGTAGAGACAGCATTTCACCGTGTTAGACAGGATGGTCTCGATCTCCTGACCTCGTGATCCACCCATCTCGGCCTCCGACACCTGGTAAATTCTTACATTTTTTGTAGAGACGGGCTCTCGCCATGTTGCCCATGCTGGTCTCAAACTCCTGGGCTCAAGTGACCTGCCTGCCTCAGTCTCCCAAAGTGCTAAGATTATAGGCATGAGCACCACACCTGGCTCTGATTACTCTGAACTGATCATTACATATAGTATCAAAAGTGTGTATGTGTTCAATAAATATGTACAACTCTTATGTAGCCATAATAATTTAACAATTTTTAAAACTAAGAAACAAGTGTATTTTATAAAAGTTAAAAACCTATGATCTGTGAAAAAACTCATAAAGAGAATGAAAAGACAAGTCATAAAGTGGGAGAAAAAAAGACAAGTCATATGTTCAACAAAGACTAGTATAAAGCACTCTCAAAACTCAACAGTGATAAAATGAACAACCCAGTTCAAAAATGGCAAAATACATGAAGAGGCATTTCACTGCAGATGTTACTCATGTGAAAATAAGCACTTATACTATGTTCAACACTGTTAGCTATTGGTGAAATGCAAATAAATACCATAATGAGTTATACTACATACTCATTGAAATGAAAAATAAAATAAAATAAAATGACATCACCAAATTCTGGTAAGAAATCACAGTAACTGAATGATTCATACATTGTTGGTGTGAAGGTAAAATTTTGCAGTCACTCTGGAAAACAGTCTGTCAGTTTCTCAAACAAAAAGTAAACATGCAACTACCATAAAATCCAGAAATTGCACACTTTGGTGTTTATTCCAGAATAATTAAGACTTGTTTTCACACAAAAACCTGAAGACTAATGTTTATAGAAGATGTTTTCATAATAGGCAAACACAGCAAGCAACTCAGATGTTCTTCAATGGGTAAATGTTTAAACAAACTGTGGTACTTCCACACCCTGGAATAGTATTATGATAAACAAAACAACTGGATAAATATTCAGATAATTATGCTGAGTGAAAAATATCAGTTTCAGAGGTTATATACTCTATGTTTCCATTTATATATCAGCCTTGCAATGACATAATATAGATTGGTGATTGCCAGGAATTAAGTAAAGAATGAGAGTGGGAAGGAATTGTATGTGCCCATGAAATAGAAACATGACTGACCCTGGTGGTGAGGGAAATGTTATGTATCTAGACTGCTTTAATGTCAATATCCTGCTTGTAATGTTGATCTATGTTTTTCCAAACTGATACCATTTGGGAAAACTAGTTAAAGGGTATACAGGCTTTCACTTTATTTTTTTCCTACAACTGTGTATGTATCTACATTTCTAGTAGAATAAAAAAAATTAAATTAAAATTTCAAATATTTGATAAAAAACACAATATAGAAAATAAGATAGTTATGTATTCCAGAGTTAACACATATTACTATCACTTCATACAACAGAGAAATAAACAACTATAGATACAGAAATATTCATATTCCCCTTCCTATGTCTATTCCTTTCTAAGTTCCTTGTACATATGGGCATACAGTTGTTCACAAGCATAGATAATAACTACAAACTATAAATAATATTGCTTAATCAATTTTTATTAGATACAATATGCAAACAATAAAATTATTCAATGTAAATGTAAAGCTTGATGAGCTTAAGATAAATAAACCTAGGTAATCACCACCCGAATCAAGATTTAGAACATGTCTATCATCTCAAACAATTTTTTTTGTCCCTTTCCAATCCATGTTCCTTAACCCTAGCCCCACAAATCCTGTGTAATTTTGTTTTGAGTATCATAAATATTTACATAAATTTACCATACAATATCTTTTTGAAACTCAGCTAACCCCCAGGACTACGTCAGATGTCGCTCAATCTGTCTTTCTCACTTTTTCAATACGCTTGCGTACTTGCGACTTCCTGAAAAACTTCCTGATGTTGGAGGAAACAGATTTCACTTTTTCTTGAAGGAATTTTAACATAAAGCATTTTAATTAGAAGTGCGGAAAATATTTATCTGTTGAAAAGAGAAAACAGCTCACAAGTTGGGATACTAGGAGAGCACAGTCTTTCTGTAAGATCTTGTTTAAAGGCCTGGAGCTGGAAATCTGGGATGAAACTGTGTTGAGAGAGCATGTTGTCAAATTTATGGTAAAAATATTGAGATAATTAGAACAAACCAAGGGGCTCCACTTATACCTGTCTCAGTCATTGCTGCCCAGGACATTCTGGCAGCAGAATGAAAGTGAAGATAATTTAGTAAATATAGTTAGAGTGAGATCTTTGCCAAACCCACAGGAATCCTACAAAGGCAGGAAGAAGAAAGGCCTTATTTGGCTAGGCGCAGTGGCTCACTCCTGTAATCCCAGCACTTTGGGAGGCCAAGGTGGGCTGATCATGAGGTCAGGAAATTGAGACCATCCTGGCTAACATGGTGAAACCCTGTCTCTACTGAAAATACAAAAATTAGCCAGGTGTGGTGGCGGGCGCCTGTAGTCCCAGCTATTCAGGAGACTGAGGCAGGAGAATGGCGTGAACCAGGGTGGCGGAGCTTGCAGTGAGCAGAGATGGCGCCACTGCACTCCAGTCTGAAAGACAGAGTGAGATTCCATCTCAAAAAACAAAACAAAACAAAGCAAAAACAAACAAAAAACCTTGTTTTTCTCTGCTGTTATTGAACAGAGTGATTGTAACTCTTACTGGGGAGATAGAGACTGGAGGCAGAACCCTCTCTTGATTACCACAACCAATCTTACATATTATGACATAAGAAAATGCTAATAGTTAAATATATTAGCCAAGAATGTACAACCATTAAGGTAAAAAATCCCTGGAAGATGACCTGGGTCCTGCTTGCCTTCCTCAGTTGAGAGATTCAGCGTGCATAGAGTAAAGAGGATAAAGGAGAAACTAGGAAAGCAAAATGACATTTCTACCAAAGTAGTTCTGCCTTCCAAGATAACAGAAATCACTGGAAAGAATTCTCTCTCTAGGTACTTTAAACCAAGGGGAATTAAATAAATGGCATTTTCAGTAATGGAGGGGATTCTATTGTAAAAGTTTTTTCTTCATTAAACTCTTATGAAAAATTGGCCAAGAAAGAGACTTGCTCTATGTTAAAGTTTAAAATTTAGAACTTTAAAAATAATAGCCTTGCTAAACTTATTTTCCTGTAAGGAAAGGCTTTAGCCTTTAGTCTTCACAGTTAATGAAACTGCACTGACATAAATGGGGCAAAACGTGAATTTAGAAATTTCAGAGGTTATTTAAGCTGGAAGCAGAACTTTTCTACTCGTGCAAAGTAAGATAATTTTTTGTATTCATCCTTAAAATTGGTAGGTGGATCTAACCTATAAAGAATAAATTAATGGAACAATAGAGAAATATGGTGGTGAGAATTCTGAGTCTCCTTTATCTTCATCCCTGGTTTTATGTAAGTGTAATCCCATCCTTTTTGTGTGTGTGAGAGGAGCCTCTGTTTTGCTTGTAAATGTTACAATATGGCAAAAATGATAGAATATCACTCACTTGATTGGACACTTCACATGGCAAAGATGGTAAAATGTGTCTCCCACGATTACCTTATATTATATAAAATTTCATTTTAGCAGACTGACAAGCAAGAGATTCTTCTGCTGCTCTTTAAGAAGCAAACAAGTATATAGCGAACTGCTTATGAGGGAGGACTACACTCATAGAACTGCAAGGAAATGAATTCTTCCAATTTGAATGAACTTGAAAGTAGAGTCTTCCCCAGTCAGTCCTCCAGATAAGGATGCAGTCTTCTTATCACCTTATTTGCAGCACATGAGACCTTAAGCAGAGGATCTAGTTAAGCTATGCTTAGACTTCTGAACCGCTGGCATTGTGAGGTAGTAAATTTATGTTAATTTAAGCTGCTCAGTTTGTGATAATGAGATAAGCCATATTTCTAGAATGAGTCATTTTAGAAATTCAATTGCTGAGAATTCAGGCTGATATCAGTCTTGATAAAATTAAAGTATTTGCATAAAATGGCGTGTTTTAAATCACTTTTCTTTTATAACATAAAATTGATTAGCAATAGATGATTTGTTAAGAAACAGTAGTTAGAGTGGAGAAGAAAATATTGGCAGGTCGCTATAATGTGAACAATATCTGAACAATGATTATCAAGCAGTATTCCCTTAATGCTAAAAGAAAAGATGATTACTGGATATAAAAAAACATTTAATAGAAAAAATGAGTTTTAGTATTTGACAGTACATAGGAAAATTATAGTTAATAATAATTTACTGTACATTTCAAAATAGCTAGAAGAGAAAAATTGTAATATTCCCCACACAAAGGAAAGATAAATGTTTGAGGTAATGGATATCCCAACCCTCAGTTCTCTAATTACACATTGTATACATGTATCAAAATGTCACATATATCCAAAAATATGTACAACTATGAAATATCAGTTAAAAACCAAAAAAAGTTAAAAGCATTGAAATCAGCTTTTCATTCATATTTTCATCACAAGATCACAACTCCTGAGACTTCTGAATTACTGAGATCCGAACAGACTACCTTCCACATTTTCTAACAAAAAGATGATTTTATGGACTTACAATTGAAACTGGCCATATTTACTGTTTGAGAAACTGTATATATGTAAATAATTTTAATAAGATGATGGAGATATGTTGCATAACTAAGAAAATTATAGTATAAATAATCTTTTAAAATGGAGTAGGGAAAAACAATTTTGTTAAATGTGGTTGTTTTCTAATACTGACCTTTTTATGAATGAGCATATTCTTTTATCTATATGGTGATCCTTCCATTACAAAGACGCAAAACTGAAGGTTGTCAGCCAACCATATTTCATTTCATTCAAATTTTGACGTTTTGCACCAAATGAAGTGCTTGCAGAATTGTGATGTGTGCTGAATCTGATTGGTTTTTTCTATTAGTTTGTGTAAGGAACAGGACCACATGTAGTGTAAGTCACATAAAGGTTGTTTTATACAAGCTTTTGGAATGAATTTAAAATTATATTATACGATATAATTTTTATTATTCTAATTTTCACCTTTTAACATTTTCTAATACTCTGATGGATTTGGAAAAATTGGCTTGTGAAAAATTGAGTTAATATCTGTAAACATAAGGATATTGTAAAACAGTAAAACTGCTAGTGATACAACAATGAGCAATGGCTCTAAGGAAAAAAATCTTGCAATGTAGAAAAGAGTCGTGAATTAAAATAAAGAGTGTACTTCAAACGGAGGCAGGTAGAGGAGAGTTTTAGACAAAATTTGAAATTTACTTATTAAGCATTTGAGGACTCTATTACACCAGATGTTTTAATTAGTAGGGAAAAATGATTTTGGTGGGAGGAAGAGTACGATTTCTTTTCCTTCATTTTCAAAGTACTAGGATATCATCACGTTCTGCAAACTCTGGAGTCAGTTGAAGAACAGATGGGTTAGACTTCAAATATAAAAAAAAAGGCGGGGGGCGGGCAATTGTAAACATCAATATCTTGAGAGTCAAAGTCGCAGTTTAAAAACACATTTTTTTTTTACAACATATAGGTAGCTGCAGATGTTAAAATTATTGACAAAATTGTGGTTTGTAACTGTGCACATGAGACTAGAATAAAACAGAGCCTGATGTCTGATGTGATAAATATAAATCAAATATAATTCACATTTATTAACAATAGTTCATGTCCTAAAAATTGGATGTTTTTTTCCAACTGAGAAAGTATCATTAGAGAAGGAATTGTCTACTTGAGTTGGAAAAACAGTAGGTGGAGTTCAATACCAGAGAAGCAGCAGAGAAAGGATGGGCAGCAGGATAGCAGCTTATTGAAGGGAAGATCTGAAAATAGCAACAGAATCAAGAATGGCCCACAACACAACGTGAGTCTTCACCAAGGGATGTTTCCAAATCCAAAGACCAAAGCTTCAATAGTGTGAGAGGAGGCTTTCAGATACTTCTTCACTGTTTGCCCTACAGGATTAAATATGGGAGAACACAATGAACACTGTGACATTTATGACATTGCTGAAAACTGGTGAAGGAACCCCTATGGGTGAAGGAGGAATATAAGGTGGATCAGTGCTACAGTTGGAGTACAGGTAAAGACACTGAGCAGGCCAAACTAGTGAAACCTAGGGACACAGTGTCTACTTATGACTGAGGCTTAATAAGAACAGCAGAGAATGTCCCTTCTACACTCTGCCACCAGATTAAAAATTAATAAGTATCAGGTAACAGAACAAAACCCTTAGAAGAGGACCAGCATAAGAACAAAATCCTGGAAAATAAACCTTTCTAAGCCACATAGTAAGGATCTAAAGCTAACAGTGATGCAGAGATGATAAAACCATCCCTTAACATATATGCAAGTTATCACTAAAGGAATTTGATAACTCTGCTGTGCTGAGGGTAAAAATAACAACAAAATAATCCTAACCAAGTACAACCCCTGGTCTCACACTACCAGAAGATCTATCAGAAGGAGAGGCATAGCGATTATTTCTAACTCACCCCCAACAAGTCCCACCAGTAAGTTATTTAGTTCTGTTTCTACTGTCATGTATGAGATGTCAGGCTTCTTTCAGTAAAATATTAAAAGATTTATAAAAAATCAAGAAATACAGAAAACACTGACAAGTCTTTGTGCCAAGACACAGAAATAATCAACAGAACCAAGCAGGTATATGACACTGATGTGGGAAAGCTCTAAGTAGAACATTAAAATAAGTCTAATAAATATAATAAAGGTCCTAATAGAAAAAGTGGACTCTGCAATTTTAGATGCATAATTTTAGCAGGGAAATGAATATATAACAAAGACACAAATGAGAATGCTGGAAACAAATAAAAAATAGTGACAAAGATCAGAAATGACTTCAACAGACTCTTTTGTAAACTCAACACAACAATTTAAAGATTCAGTGAACTTCAAGATACGTTTTTAAAAAAGTGAGAAAATAGAACAGAGGATCCAAAGGCAGTAGGACAATATCAAATGGTCTAATAAATGTATTCTAGGAATTCCAGAAAATAAAGAAAGAATGGGGAGAAGAAATATTTAAGAGAATAATGGCCACAAATTTTCCAAAACTAGTGAAAGATATTAGACATACACATAGGTCTATCATATTCAAACTGTTGAAAATAAATGAAAATGAAAAAAAAAAAATGTACAGGCAGCTACAGCTACAAAAAAAAAAAAATACAAATCATTGAGATGCTCAAAGAGAAGAATTGCAATAGAAATCTCATTTGAAATTATGCAAACCAGGACACAGTGGTTGGGTGTCTCTGAAGCACTGAAACAAGACAAAACAAAACAAAAACAAAGAAACCTGCAGAAAACATTCTATATCCCTTAGTTTTCAAAGTGAAGGAGAAATAGCTACTTATACACACACACACACACACACACACACACACACACACACATAACCTGTGATGATTTACTAGCCAGTAGAACTGCACTACAAGAGACATTAGGGAATTTCTTCAGGCAGAAAGATGATGATGTCAGACAGAAACTTGGATATACAAGAAAGAAGAAAAACTGATGGATATAAAGTAAATAAAGACAAGCATAGCATCCAGTTTCTTTTAAAATTTAATTGCACTAAAATATCTGTTTTATTTTATTGTACTTTATGAGATAGGGGATAGCTCTGTTGCCTAGGCTGGAATACAGCGGTGTAATCAGCTCATTACAGCTTCAAATTCCTGGGCTCAGCCTCCTGAGTAGCTGAGACTATAGGCACACTACAATTCCAGGCTATAAAATAACTCTTTATAAAGCAAAATATTGAGATGTTGTAACATATATTATATAGTATATAAACATAATGTTATATATATATAATTTTTTGAGATGAAGTCTCATTCTGTTGCCCAGGCTTGAGTGCAGTGACGCGATCTCAGCTCACTGCAACTTCTGCCTCCCAGGTTCAAGCAATTCCCCTGCCTCAGCCTCCAGAGTAGCTGGGATTGTAGGCAAATGCCACCACACCTGACTAATTTTTGTATTTTTAGCAGAGATAGTGTTTTACCATGTTGTCCAGGCTGTTCTTGAACTCTTGACCTCAGGCGATCCACTCTCCTCAGCCTCACAAAGTGCTGGAATTACAGGCTTGAGCCACCATGCCCACCCCACAATGTAATATGTATTTAAAGCATCTGTTAAAGTAAAATATATGACCACATTGCCACAAGGATGGAAGGGAATAATTGGTATATTCAGTTCTGAGCCATTTACTCTACAAATCAAGAGTATGATGTTATTTATAAGTAAAGAAAGACTTATTAAAGACGTATATTTTAAATCCTAGGACAACCAATAAATTTTTTGAAGTAAGAAATAATAAGTCAGTAGTAGAGACAAAATAGAATTTTTAAAAAACTCAATTAACTGAGGAGAAGGCATTAATTATCTGTTATATGCATTTATTTATTTTGCTTTCTACATTTATTTCAGCTTATAGGAACACAGTTTTGCAATGATTTATTTCCTAATGTTTTCCTAAATGCTTTTCTCCATAAATTATAAGTTGTACGAGAGCTGGAGCCATATATGTTTTTGCACCTGATTATATCACAACAGCCTAGACTGTGCAATAGGTTAATTAAATATTTGTTGAATAAGTGAATAAAATCGAACTGCCTTTGGAAGCAATTTTCTCTCTCTCCAATGCCCTTGGTGCATTTCACTGGCTGGACAAGGGTTCCTAAGCTTTCCAGACACTGTTCACTAGCTCCTCTTGTGTCTGCAACTGCCCATTCATACAACATTCTTACTTTGAACTCACTGTATTAGTTTGCTAAGGTTGTCATAATAAAGTACCACAGACTAGGTGGCTTAAACAACATAAACTTATTTTCTCATAGTTCTGGAGGCTTAACTCAAGGTCTCAGTATCTGAAATCCGTGTCCACAGGTTTGGTGTCTTCTGAGACCTCTTCCGTTGGCTTGTAGATGGCCACCTTCTCTCTGTGTCTTTCCTCTGTCTGTCCACATCCCTGTCATCTCTCTGTGTACTCAAATTTCTTTTTCTTTTTTTAATAAGGACAGCAATTAGATTGGATTTGGGCCCACCTTAATAACCTCATTTTGAATTAATCACCTCTTTGAAGGCCTTATTGTAAAAGACAATCGCATTCTGAGGTGTTAGAGATTAGAGCTTAAACATGTGTATCTTAAAGGGATGCAGTTCATTCCATACCACTTTTTGTCAGTACTGAACAAAACAATGGTAGAAGATGGGGTGGTCTAATTATGAGCAAAAAAAAAAGGTCTCTAACTTAATGGAGTTTGATATAGTTTATTAAGGTGATAATTAGGTAATCTAGTGTAGTCATGCGTAGCTTAACAACGTAAATACTTTTTGAAAAAAAGCATTAATTTCACCAGTGTATACTTCTACAATCTTAAATGGTATAGACTACTACACACCTAAGCTATATAATATGACCTATTCCTTTAAGCTGCAAACTTGTACAGTATGTTATTTTACTGAATCCTGTAGACAATTGTAAAACAATGGTATTTGTGTATCGAAACACAAAAGCAGAGTAAAAATACAGTATTATAATCTTATGGGACAACTGTCATATATGAAGTCTGTCACTGGCTGAATTGTTATTATATGGCATAAAACTGTATTTGCAATACAATGATAATAGCGCAAACAGAGTTAACATCTTCTGATGACATCCGAGATATGAAGAGACAGAAAACAATTACTTTGAATGACTAGAACCTTCTTTTAAATGTTAGGCAATCACAGTTAGAAATTCTACTTGTTGGAAAGTATATCACTCGATATTTTAATTTCCCTGTTTTGTTTTTTTAGCAGCAGATATTGCCTAGTTTTAGGGAAAAATGATTAACTGGCATTTGCAAAATTAAGTACATAGTAAGTTTTCAATGTGCTCATTTGGTAGGTTTAGTTTAATTCGTAATTACTGTGTATACAAGTATACTTTGTAGAAGCAGCTGAGATTTGATGTAGTTACACATTAGTTAAAATTATTATGATAAAATTAGCTACAGAAAGAGTTACAGAGGCAAAAGTCTTTTTTGAAATCATATGCTAAAGATTCCAGCATATGTATGGAAAATTGGTGTAATCATGCATTTAAAAAAATACTTTATCACTTAATATTTCCTACGTTGGAAAAGAACAACACTGTATACACTGCTGGACTGTTTCAGGGGAGGACTTCTTCCTTTTATCCTTCTTCTCAGTTTTTGAGGTACATAAACAATGATATATGAAACGTCTAGATTGCTAGTGCATTCTAGGTTCCAGTTCGACACAGGACTAAAACTACCCTTTAAGTGAAGTCTAAGTCATAAGGGTGACTCTCAGAAAAATACAAAACAAAATAGAAAGAAATAAAGGTGAATCAATAAAAAGGAAGTCAAACTGTCACTGTTTGTTGATGATATGATTATATACCTAGAAAATCCTAAAGACTCCTCCAAAAACCTCCTAGATCTGATAAACAAATTCAACAAAGTTTCCAGATACAAAATTAATGTACACAGATCAGTAGATCTGCTATACACAAACAGCGACCAACCTGACAATCAAATCAAGAATGAAACCCCTTTTACAATAGCTACGATAAATAAATAAATAAATAAATAATAAATAAATAAATAAATAAATAAAATAAAACACTTAGGAATATACCTAACCAAGGAGGTGAAAGACCTCTACAAGGAAAACTACATAACACTTCTGAAAGAAATCACAGATATATTGCCTAGTTTTAGGGAAAAATGATTAACTGGAATTTGCAAAATTAAGTACATAATAAGTTTTTAATGTGCTCATTTGGTAGGTTTAGTTTAATTTTTAATTACTGTGTACACAAATATACTTTGCAGAAGCAGCTGAGATTTGATGCAGTTACACATTAGTTATAATTACTATGGTAAAAGTAGCTACAGAAAGACTTACAGAGGCATAAGTCGTTCTTGAAATCATATGCTAAGGATTCCAGCATATGTATGGAAAATTGGTATAATCATGCATTTATATTATAATAATATTATTATTATTTGAGAATTATTATCTCTAATAATAATAATAATACAAAACAAACAAAAAATCAACAAAAAACAAGCAAACAAACAAACCAAAACCCCATGAACTGACCCCCCCCCAAAAAAAAATAGTTTCCACATCCTGATGATTTCATCCTCCTTGAACTGACCAATCAGCAACAAGAAACCCAATTTTCCAGCTCCTCGCCTTCTAGGAACCTCTTAAAAGCCTCAGCCCAGAACTCCTTGGGGAGATGAATTTGAGGGTCTCCTCCCATCTCCTTGCATGGCCACCCTGGGATGGTTAAACTCCTACTCTGCTTCAAACCCTGCTGATATGGTTTGGCTGTGTCCCACCCAAATCTCATCTTCAATAAACCCTTTTCCTTTATAAATTATCCAGTCTCAGGTAATATGTTTATAGAAGTGTGAGAAAAGACTAATAGACCAATACACCCTGCTGTCTCAGTGTTTTGTTCTGTTATTGGACTGTCGGTCTTGCAACAGCAGAGATTTGACAGCATTTTTTTTAAGACAATTAATAGTGTGAAGAGCTCTCTCAAAGAACAAAGAGACAGAGATTTCAATATAGTTAGATATTTGACCTAAATGTTAATGAAATACCACACCAGCAACCTTATTATTTTTATTATTTTGATAATATTTTATGATATTGATTTTGTAGTAAATCTCAACCTATTTTGCACATGCACATTAGCAATATCTACCTTAAAATTATATAAATAATGTAAGTTTATGCAACACTGTATTTATGAATAGGAAAACTTACTGAATATATTCATAATTATTAATAGGAGAATTTCTCCTAGTAGTTATCACACCATAATTGTACTATAATATACAGGATAATGTAATTTGGCTCAAGGCATAGACAAAAATACAAATTGAAAGAATGCTGAGACAGACCTGTGCATCTATGAATACTTTATATAAGTCTGAAGAGGCAATGCCAACCACTGGGCAAAGGAAAAACTTTTTACAATAAACAGTTTTGAGGTATATTGGGAATAATATACTTCTCCCCCTGCATATTAGGAAAGCTATCACAGTGTGGGTGATCACCTCCTGCGATATGGGGAGTACTATCATCTTCTCCCCTTCTGGATACCAGGAACAGTATCACACAGGGGTGTACACTTTCTGCAATATTTTGAGTAATATCAACTTCTCGGCATTTGAATATTAAGATCAATATCACGGGGTGGATGTACACCCCCTGGCATATTGGGAGTAATATCAACCTCTCCCCTCCATGGATATTAGGAACAATATCCCAGGGTGGGTGTGCACCTCCTGCTCTGTGGGGACTAATATCATCCTCTCCCTTCCAGGATATTAATAACAATATCACAGGGTGGGTGAACACAGCCTGCGATACTGGAATTGTTATCATCCTCTCCCCCTCCGGATACTAGCAACAATATCACAGAAGAGGTGTACACTCCCTGCGATATTGGGTGTAATATCATAGGCTTCTTCCATGAATATTAGGAGCAATATCACCAGGTGACTGTACATTCGTTGCTCTGTTGGGAGACATGTCATACTCTAGCCCCTGGATATTAAGATCAAGGTCACAGGGTGAGTGTACAACAACTGCGATATTAAAACTAATATCATGCTCTTCGTTCCTGGATATTAGGAACAAAATCACAGGTAAGTGTACACCCCTTGTGATATTAGGAGTAATGATATTATTATCAAACTTCGGTTTTATTAATAATTATAAATGTTAATATTAATTAATAGTATAATGTTATTAATTTTTAATAAATATTATAAATATATGATTACTCATGGTTGAATTAATTATTACTATTCATGTCATTTATCAATAATATTAGTTATTAATGTTAATTATTATTTTATTGCCAATGTCACTTATTGATTTAAGTAACATGAATTACTGATTTGATTATTCTATTATTAATAGTGATATTACTGTTAATTATTAATAGTAATTGTCAATATTTTAATCAGCGTTAACTTTTACTCTCTTTATTGTAATTATTAATATCGATGATTATTATTAATTGTGCTTATATTATTAATACTAATAATTAATATAATTGTTCCTGATATCCCGGGGGTGGAAGAGGATATTACTCGCAATATCGCAGAAAGGGTACACCCCTCTATGATGTTCTTCCTAATAGCCAGGGAGTAGAGGATGACATTATTGAAAATATCGCAGTGGGTATACATCCCTTCGGTCATCTTGTTCCTCATAGCCTGGGTGGGAGAGGATGGCAAGACTCCCAATATCGCAGGGGGTGCAGACCTCCCCATGATATTGTCCCTAACATCCAAAAGTGGAGAGGATGCTAATACTTCCAATGTCGCAGGGAGTGTACACCACCTCTGTGATATTGTTCCTAATATCCAGGGGACGAGAGGATGATATTAGTGTCAACATAGCAGGGGGTGTACACCTCTTCTGTGACATTGTTCCTAATAGCCGGAGGGGGGGGAGAGGAGGATATTACCCCCAATATTGCAGGGGGTGTACACCTCCTTGTGACATTGTTCCGTATATCCTGGGAGGGAGAGGATGATACCAGGATATACGGAAGGGTGTGTACACACCCACTGTGATACTGTTCCGAATATCCAGAAGGGGAGAAAACGATGATACTCCCAATATCACAGGCGGTGTACATCCTCCTGTGATATTGATATTGTTTCTTACATTCAGGGGGAGAGGATGATATTACCCCGAATATCGCAGGGGTTGTACACACCTCCTGCTATGTTGTTCCTAATATCTCGAAGGGGAGAGCATAATATTACTCTCAATATCGCAGGGCGGGAGGACCTCCCTTGTAATATTGTTCTTAATATCCACGATGGGAGAGGATGATATTACTCCCAATATCGTGAGAAGTGTATAGCCGCCTGTGATAGAGTTCCTAATACCTAGATGGGGAGAGGATAATATTACTGCCCATATCACACAAGCTGTAAAACCCCTTCAATATTTTGCCTACAATCCCAAGGGGAGAGGATGATACTACTCCCAATATCGAAGAAGGTGTACACCCCCCTGTGACATTATTCCCAGTATCCACTTTGGGAGACGATGACATTACGCCCAATATCACAGGGGTTGTACACCCACCCTGGGTTATTGTTCCTTATGTCGAGAGGGGGAGAGGATGATATTACTCCCAATATCGCAGAGGCTGTACAGCCCTCCTGTGATATTGTTCTGAGTATCTTGGGGAAGGGAGGATGATACTACACACACTATCGCAGCAGGTGTACACCCACCCAGTGATATTGTTCTTAAGGTACTCCACCTCCCCCCACCAGGGATATCCTCCCCCCACCAGGGATATTGTTCCTCATATCCAGGGGAAGAGAGTATAACATTACACCCAATATCGCAGGGGGTGTACACACCCTCTATGATGTTGTTCCTAGTATCCAAAGGTAGAGACGATGACATTACTGGCCATATCACAGGGGGTGTACACCCTGCTGTGATATTCTTTTTGATATTCAGGGGAGGGGAGAGGATAACAGTGATCCCAATATCGCAGAAGGTGTACAGACCCCTGTGATACAGTTCCTAAGGTACAGAGAAAAGAGAATAATATTACTCTCAATATCGCAGGGGGTGTAACCCCCCGCCCCCCATATATTGTTCCTAATAGGCAGCGGGGTAGAGGCTGATATTACTCCGAATATCGCAGAAGATGCACACACACCTGTGATATAGTTCCTAATATCCAGCGGGAAAGAGGCTGATATTACTCTGGATCTCACAGTGGGTGTACACTCCCAACCCCCCGTGGTATTGTTCCTAATACCCAAGTGGGCAGAGGATGGTGATATTGCTGACGATATCGAAGGGGGTGTACAACTCTTCTATGATGTGGTTCCTGATATCCAGGGGGTGAATGGATGATATCACTCCCAATAACGGAGGAAGTGTACATCACCCTGTGATTTTGTCCTTAATAACTACATGGGGAGAGGTGATATTACTCCCAATATAGCAAGGGGTGTACACCTCGCGTGTGATATGAATCGTAAAATCGAGAAGAAGAGTGAATGGCATTGCTTCCAAAATACACGGAGTGTACACCCGCTCTGTGATATTCTTCCTATCATCTAAAGGAAGAGATGATGATATTACTCCCAAACGGCAGAAGGTATGCACTCCCCTGTGATACTGCTCCTCACAACTCGTGGGGGAGAGCATGATAGTACTTGAGATATGACAGTGGCGCTACACCCCATCTGTGATATAGCTCCTAATTTCCAGTAGCTAACGTAGGTTGTGCCTCCCAACAGAACAGCGGGTGGACACCCGCCCTGTGATATTTCCCCGAATATTCAGGGAAACCAAGGATGACATTACCCCAAATCTCGCAAAAAGTGTACACCCATGGTGTGATACGGTTCCTAATCTGCGGAGGTGCAGAGGATGCTATTAGTTTTCATATCGCAGGCTGTGTGCATACACCCTGTGAAACTGTCACTGATACCAGAAGAAAAGAGAATGGTGATAATGGACACAGAATGCAGGAGGGTGAGGCACCCCCCGCAATATGGGGCGTAAGAGCCACCCCCTTTCCTCCCCCCTGCGGCAATTACGATCCACATCGCAGGGGGGTGAGGCAACCCCCGCGATATGGGTAGTAAGAGCCACCCCCTCTCTCCCCCTTCACCCCTCCGCTATTACGATCTTTTGAGGTAATTACAGCAAAATTGCAATCCAGCCACACAAAATCTATTTATTCTTCCTTCTGGCACACAGATTATATTCTCCAACTTTTCTGCATTTAAGTGTGGCTCTGACCATGTCTCAGCTAAGGAATATGAGCAAAATTAATGCATATCACTTATGACCTAAATTTGGGAATGTATTGTAGTTTCACCTCATATTCTTTGTTTTTTTGCAGACCAGGTACATAAAAATGGTAACACCCTAGAAGATAACTTAGCCGCTTGAACCTCTTAAACATCAAATGGAGAGAAATCTCATACAGACTTGTATAGGATTGATCATAGGAGAAACATTTTCAGGAAAATGAAATTGAGGCAACAATACCATACAGCAACTTGATTATCTAATAAATTTATAAAATAAAAATTTGAGTGTCTGATCACACCAAGTATTAGCAAAATGTGAAACATTCATACTCCGCTGGTGGTAGTGTAAAATTGGTATAGCTAATTTGAACATTAATATAATAAATTAAAATGCTAGAAAATAATATAAATTAATAAAATGAACAAACAACACCTTCACACATTGTGGATTCACCCAAAACACAAGCTATTTACCATAGTAAAGAAGATTAAAGGAGGATTCTGAACAAAATTAGTCTGTTTTTACTAAGCCCAAATGATCTTTACTCACGTAATTTTGAATATGGAATATAAAAGAAAGAGATTGAAATAAGAAGCAGAAGCAGAGAGATGAAGAGATTAGTTGCTGAGATTTACCAATATGAAAAAGTGTTGGAATAAAAATGTTGATTGAGAGACATGCCACCTTGTAACTAAAAGAACTGTCAAGTTCCAGGCAAAACCATACTTACAGCAATTCATTATTATCATGTAATGAAATCTAAACTATTGGTCTAAGTGTATAATGGGGTTGTTCTAAAACTATATTTTCCTTTGTTTTTTACTAAACATTTAAAATGATTTATGTATAAACATGACCAAGTATCAGGAGTAAATTTTTAATAAGTAGTAGCTATGATATCATGTCTCAAAATCATCTCGATAATCTGAAATCACAGTAATTGTACTTTGAAAGGAACAATAAAATTAATTCAAATAAGCCTTGAAGATCTGATCAAGAAAAAAATATAAGAAATAAAATATGAGACACCACTATATGCCCTAAAGATATTAAAAGCATAATTGGTGTATTGGCAATTGCGAATAATATGTCAATATTAAAAAAATTAGATTGACAATTTGATTTCATCGAAATTGGCACAAATAAATTGTATATTTGTTAAAGACCAGGGCAGAGTTTAGAATTCATAGAGGTCAGTTCAAAATGAAAATGCAAGATTCCATGTTCAAAAAGAAGGAAAAAGTGTCATTAAAGGTACTAAAATATCATACCTTTCCTACGTGTCATGATGGCTTTTAATTTGCTGTTGAAAGCTGTGCCATCTTTACCATGAGAATACTCCTGGGGCAGGTGCAGACCCTCAGATGCCCCCATATGGACCTGCTCTATAACTGGAAGTGCACACACACACACACACACACACACACACACACCCAGCCCACTGACTGCTAGCTTTCTCCTCCTGCCAGCCACTAGTTAACACCCTTGGCAATCCCCTTCTCCAAGGTTTCACTGCCCCAACCAGGGTGGTCAGGTGAACCCTAATGGATTGTTTTGTTAAAGCTGGACACATTTAGTAATTTGATGAGAATCAGTTGAGTGTTTTTCCCATGATGAGCCTGGAAACATTCTCCGGTGCTGTACAAGTGTAGGCAAATGGATTAGCAGAATAGCATACAGAGTACAGAAACAGATTCACACAAACACAATTACTTGAGTTAGGAAAGAAGTCACTACAATTCAGGGGGAAAAGAAGAGTCTTTTTAATATATAGTTCCAGATCAACTGACTACAATATAGTCTACCCTCCATATCTAGAGGTTTTGAATCTGAGGATTCAGCTAACAGCTAATAAAAAATATTTGGGATGAAAGCAATAAAAATAGAAATACAACAATAAAAATACAAATTAAAAAACAATATAGTATAACAACTATTTATATAGCATTGACATTGTATTAGATATTATAATCTAATATGAGATTATCATAAATAATCTAGAGATGATTGAAACCATATGGGAGGATGTGTGTAGGTTATATAACCCATTTTATATAAGGACTTGAGCACCTGTGGATTTTAGTATTTGTGGGGATTCCTGGAACCAATCCCCCACAGGTACTGAGGAATAACTGTGTTGGAAAAATGGATTCGTGGTCCTTGCTCAAATTTTAAATAAAAATCAGCTCCAGGTCTTAAAATATAACATAGAGAATATCTCCATAAGCTTGGATGAAGCAAACATTTCTTAAAAATGATAAAAGGCTCAAACCATAAGCAAAAAATTTGATTAATTATACTTTATTAAGAAATAGGAAAGACTGCCTAATAAAGATATTATTAAGAAATTAAAAGGCACATCCCAGAGTGGGGAGAAGATATTTGCAATATCTGACAAACTACTCATTTTCAGAATATATAAATGTTTCTATTAAACTCATAAGGAAAAAACAGAAAGCTCAAATTTGATTTCTTTATAGTATTTATTTATTTATTTATTTATTTATTTATTTATTTATTTAAGACAGTTTCGCTCCTGTTGCCCATGCTCCAGGCTGGAGTGCAATGGAGCGATCTCGGATCACTGCAACCACCGCCTCCCGGGTTCAAGAGATTCTCCTGCCTCAGCCACCTGAGTAGCTGGGATTACAGGCGACCGCCACCACACCCGGCTAATTTTCGGTTTTTTTGTTTTTTGTTTTTTGTTTTTCTTTGTTGTTGTTGTTGTTGTTGTTTCTAATACTTTAAGTTCTAAGGCACATGTGCACAGTAGAGATGGGATTTCACCAAGTCGGCCAGGCTGGTCTCAAACTCCTGACCTCACGTGATCCACTCGCCTCGGCCTCCCAAAGCGCTAGGATTACAGGCGTGAGCCACTGTGCCGGACCCTTTTTATAGATTTTAAACAAGCATTTTAAAAGATGTATAGATAACCCATTATGAAAAGGTGACTAGTTTTATTTACTGTTAATGAAATGAAAATTAAAAGTATGATAAGATACTTTTGAATACTCCCTACAATAGCTTACATAATCTTAAAAATTTCGGCCGGGCACAGAGGCGCATGCCTGTAATCTCAGCGCTTTGGGAGGCCGAGGCGGGCGGATTACGAGGTCAGGAAATCGAGATCATCCTGGCTAACACGGTGAAACCCCGTCTCTACTGATGGCAGGCTCCTGTAGTCCCAGCTACTTGGGAAGCTGAGGCAGGATAATGGCGTGAACCCGGGAGGCGGAACTTGCAGTGAGTCGAGATTGCGCCACTGCACTCCAGCCTGGGTGACAGAGCGAGACTCTGTCTTAAAAAAAAAAAAAAAAAAAAAAAATTCACAATATCAATTATTGGTTAAAAATAATATACGGTTGATAAAATTGTAAATTAGTAAAACTACTTTGGAAGATTGTTTTAATTGATATACTAATATTTCACAATCCCCATCCTAGATCTATAAATACCAGAAATACATACCTATATACAATAAAATATATGTACAATAATGTTCATAGCAACAATATAATATTCTCAAACGTGTGGGGAGAGCATATGTTGTAGGATTAATAAATGTATTTGGTACATCCATTATGGAATATTTAAAAACAAGTAAACAACTTATTGCTACCTGCAGAAACATGGAAGACTCTCACTCATCTTAAAGATGTCAAACATAAAAGAATGCATATCAGTTGATATAAAGTTCACCACTGGTGATAGAACTAAGCATAGTAATGATTACTTGGTGGGAGGTGGGGGTGAACTGAGAATGGGAAATAGGGAGCTTCCTGGGTGCTACTACTGTTCCATATGTTAATCTGGTTGTGGGTTTCTTGGGTATTTTCATAGGATAATATTACGCAGACTAAAGAAAAGACATGTTAAATGAGGAGGAAACAGTTTTATAAAAGTAATAGCTATGTAGAAAAATAATGAGAAGACCTCATATATGTCTAATAAGAAATTGAGGAGAGAAGGATAGAAAAGAAGGCAAAAAGACTATGTTAAGAGAAATAGTGACAAAATTGTGATGAGATTATTATTTTTATTCAAAGAAAAATTGAAATCACATTTTATACATAATATCACTTCTCAGCGTACGAAAAACTATGATGAAAAACAAACTTTGAAACATTTAGAAAAAAATATATAAAACCTCTGACTTGGAAATACTTTTTGGCCAAAAATATTTTTGATTAAAGGAGGACTGAAAAACTCAGCAGAAAAAGAAAATGATTATTAAAATCTATGACATTAAAAGTAAAAAAATATCTCTTCAGCAAGGACTTACAGGTGAAAAACAAGTGGTTGGCTGTAGAAAGATATTTTTAACAGATTAAACCAACAAAAGACTGGTATCCTAAACGTGTAAAGAATTTTGCATGCCCATTAGAAATAAAATAATGAACTATCCAATACAAAAACACGTAAGACATGCAGAACACAAAATCATAGAATAGACAACATAAAGAAACCAGAAATATGTGATAAAATGGATCCCTGACAATTTTAAGAAGTCACTTTACGACCTCTGAGCTATTTAACTCTAGATTTGTTTCACTCTTTTGAAATCATTGGTTGTTAACTTTTTCTAAATGATGTACCCAATTCTACTCTTAATTGAGAACACTTATAATTGTGTAACAAGAATTTAAATAATTTATGGAGTTTATTAACCTCTATTTATCTCTTTCACTGATTCACTAGAGGATTCAATGGAATCTGTAAGATTCCAGATTTTTAAAAAATAACATAGTAAGTAATACATAATACAAAATTTGACAAAGTGGACACAAAGGGTGGTAGCTTTTTTATTATCTTTTTTATTACCCTACAGCTTTCTGTATTCTTGAAACAGATCATAATAAATTAATAGCAACATTAAAACAGGTTATAATATTGAAAAAAATAAGGGAAGAAGAAAATAAATATGTTGGGGCAATTTTACCCCTGCCAAAACCTGATTACAGGAACCACACAAATTCAAATGTGTCAAAAGATGAAATTATAATTAGTATTCCTATCTATTATCCACAACTCTTTAGCAGAGTCTGCCTATTTGAACAGTTGTATTTGTAATGCAGACTGGGCCTTGACAGATACTAACAAAAGTAAATCAGCAAAATGATTCTCCTTCGTTTCCAACCTTAGGCTCCGGGCAATCAAAGAAACCATGAACATCTGCCTGGATTCTGATTGCGCTGTTCACTGATTCAGTGCACCCAAATAAGCAACAATTAGTCTGTTCAGCATGTGTCAAAAGACCCGTCAAGTTAATTCAAATTAGGACAGGATAAATTGAATCCAGTTGGCATCTTGCATATTTGTGTGCAAAGTTTAAACAAGCACCAACTGTGCTATAGTATCTTTTATTTACAAGCAAAACAAGAATATATTGTTACATAATTCCAGAAATAACTATTTCTCACCATAATTTTGCTTACATCATTTTCTAGATGTATTTTCTTGGGTTGGAACAATTTTTAATGGATTTGAGTAGACTTGGGTATTGAATCTGGTTAAAATAATGTCTGTTTTCTTATATGCATTCATTTTATTTCCAATAATTAGCTCCAAGGTACAAAAATAGGTTTCAAAGATTGAGATGTGTATATTTCCATAAATTATGCTTTTAAATATGAGCTCTCTTTGGTCAAAATTTGGCATTTATTTCTTACATTTTTAGAAAATGTTAATGCCTTTAAGTGACCAGGTGATAGATTTCCAACTTATTTATTGAATAGCAATCTGCAGTATCAATTACCTTTGTATCTTTAAACTGAATCAGAGAATCTGAATATTCAGAGAAATAGTTAAACTTTTAGGAACCTGACACGCTTACAGCAGAAAACAGAATGATTGCATTGGCATTAATTATCTTTTGTCCCATCTTTTTCATTTAGGAAAATATCTTTCTACAATACCCCATGTTCCATCTCTGTTGATGTTTGGTTGGAATAATGTAGACGGTCACCAAATGTGTTGCACTATTGATTTTCAACAGAAGAGCTCCACAGTGCTATTATCTGTAAGTAATACTGCAGGTGAAACATAACTTTGGGAAAAAAAATAGAAAATTGCTTTACCAAGCTCTTAAATGTTTACTTTTAATGATTCATATTCTCCCACTTTTGACATTTCACTAGTGAGAGAGGGAGAAGAAGGCTGTGAGAATCTGTGGTTCTGACTAAATTTGGAAACAAGGAGAACTAAGAAAAGATGAGGATGAATTATATCAACATTTAAGAAAATATAAAACAATATGGCCTATGGTTTAGCGGAGAAAAAGTTTAAAATAACAACTAATAATCATTTACCAGGATACTCGCAGGTTTGGAGATCAGTGAATGTTTGCCAGAAAGCTTGGGGTCTAGCAGATCTCCACTTCCACAGAATAGAAATACATACTCTGGTCCATATGGGCTAGGGAGTTAGAGAGACTTCTCCTCTTCTTTTCATCTAATTTGAATATCAGATAAACACTAGGTTGGAAAAAGGCACTGCCTGGTAGGATGAGACTTTGTGTGTGTGTGTGTGTGTGTGTGTGTACATATTAATACACACACACATATATAACATACACATATATGTACACACATGTGTGTGTATGTGTGAAAATCAACATCGAAGAAAAAATATGATAAGAAGAAATACTAACATAATTCCCAAACGGTTAAAATACGCTGATAGAGGCTTTTGCTAAATTCTGATATTAGCAAGAACCTTGGGACTATTTCCAGCAGCTGTAGCCTAGAGCAGAATTTTCTGCCTTTAAAGAGGCCTGGTGCATCAGGTTAGATGTCTGTTTTTAGTGTGATAAGGCAAGGATTTCCTTTGTATGGAATTATCTGATACTAACACTGTGTGTGTGCGCGCGCGCGCGCATGCGCGCACGTATCATTTTCATCACATCATTGGGTGTGTATGTGAAGAGCCAATTAGAGAAATATGGAAATTCAGTGACATTGAATTTCATTGAATATCCAGTTTCAGCTCAAAAGTTCTGCAGTCATTGCTTATTTTCAAGCCACATAATCTTTTATTTACCTCATCTTTTATGTCAAGAAACTTGTGGAGCGTCATGTTTAGTCATGTTTAATCTGACTTTTTTCTTTTTTTTTTTTTTTTTTTTTTTGAGACGGAGTCTCGCTCTGTCGCCCAGGCTGGAGTGCAGTGGCCGGATATCTCAGCTCACTGCAAGCTCCGCCTCCTGGGTTTACGCCATTCTCCTGCCTCAGCCTCCCGAGTAGCTGGGAGTACAGGCGCCCGCCACCTCGCCCGGCTAAGTTTTTGTATTTTTTAGTAGAGACGGGGTTTCACCGTGTCAGCCAGGATGGTCTCGATCTCCTGACCTCGTGATCCGCCCGTCTCGGCCTCCCAAAGTGCTGGGATTACAGGCTTGAGCCACCGCGCCCGGCCTAATCTGACTGTTTTCATTAGAATTATGTGACTTTAAGAAATGTCAGTCTTTAGTTACTAGGATGAGTATACATAGTTCTAATCAATATGCTGTCAGATTTATTCAGGCACTATTTTAATGCTAAGCAGTAGAGTCCAGAACCAAAACGTGAGTTTAGAGATGAGTTTCACAAAGACATTTGTTTCTGATTTTAGTTTGATGGTCACATTCATAGGCGTACTCTTTCACTCTTCTGAGAGATACCTCACTACATCTGATTGGGTTGTGGAGAGGGGTGTTTCTTAATCATCCCAGTGTTCCTGCTGAGAGCTGAATCGGCTCATCAATAATTTCTCAAAACTAATGTCTGGAGGGTACTTACTCTGATGTTTACCTCAACATTCACCCTTGCTTGCTTCAGAAACATTTGTGGGCCTTGGAGATGCTGGGCTAAGGTAAAGGAATAATATGGGAAGATAAGAAATTATATACACTTTATTTTGGTATGTTCATCCAAATATATACACCTGCTTTGACAGCCAGTGTGATAGAAGCTCTTAAGTCATCAGTCTATGAAAGGTGAAAAGAAAGTAGACCTACAAGATATGTTTGCCCCTACTGAACTCAGTTGCAAACAGAGCTGTTCTGAAACACCCTGTTTCCATGAAGTGGTTAGAAAGGCTAAGGTGAATAAAGTACTCTCTTGTCTGTAAATCAGATGGGCCTTAGTCTTCTCTTGAGCTATTTCAGTCATGCAAGAGAGCATGAATATACATAAGAGAAAAAGAAATGGATTGTATCTTGGGCAGGGATTTTAAAGGAAGCTGTGTGCATATTTAGCCTCTTCAAACCTCTTTTCCTTCTCTCAGTCTCTTTTTATCAGGATACTGTGGGTATCCTTGTTTCTGTATTTATTTAATATTTATTTTGAATCTAAAAACAATAATTATATTTATCTCTGTTATCATAGCCTTTTATATTTTTTGTCCAATAGTTCAATCTTCTAATCCTTTTAAGTTTTTGTCATCAAAGATATTAGCTATCTCAACCAAAACTTTGTCAGCAAGGACTGCGGTAGCCATACCTTTATTCTTGACACAAAAATCACAATAAAAATACTTGAACAGCCCTATGTCAAACTCAGAGTTTGCTGTCACAGCAAAAAAAAAACTTTCTCTTAATTTAGACTAAATTTACATGAAAACTCAAAAAATCAGTACTCTTTACAACTATTTTTTAAACAAACTACAACTATACATATGCAGTCTATAAATATATTTATTTGTTTATCTTGTCTACAAGTTTATCTTGCAAATGCTTATCCAATAACTAAAATGAAGAAACTCTCTCTGTGGGGGACATCTGCTCTTTGATCTGACAAATATCACTTGCTTGACTCCTTGATAAATGCCCTTGTGTGTTCCATCAGAGATTACTCCTTCCCCATTTCTGTGGCACTGGGGAGCCTGTCAATCTAGGCCTTTCCTGCCACTCCCTCACCCTGCCAAGAGAATATGATCCAATCCAGTCCACTCTTCCAGGATTGGAATTTATTTTAAAAACTAATTTTGACTTATAAAAATAACAGAAAACATGCACAAATTCTGTTCATCCAGATTTGCCAAGGACACCACACTGGTTTAATCAAGCATTCTCTAACTCTGCAGACATCAATATTTTTTAATTTCAGGAGTAAGTTGCAAAGACATTTAACACTACATACTTCGGTGTAATTTTCTAAAAAAAACCCAGAACATTGTATTACATAATCTCAGCAAAATTATAAAATTTCAGAAAATTAACAGTAACATATTACTATTATATAACCTACAAGCCTCATTAAAATGCACCAATTATTCTGTGATCCAATTCAGGACTACACATTGCTTTAGTTGTCTTGTCTCTTTAGTCTCATTTAATCTAGAATATTCCCCCTACATTTCTTTGTGACCTTATACTTTTGGAAAGTTCAGGGCAATTATTTTATAGATTTCTCTAAAGTTCTGATTTGTCTGATTTTCTTTGTAATGAGATTCAGGTTAGGCATATTTGCCAGGAGGACCACAGAATGTTGCAGTGTTCTTTCAATTACAACATGTCAGAAGGCGCACTATGTTGCTCCATCACTGGTAATGTTAAATGTGATGACATCCTTAACTTGGTGTCTGTCTTCCGTCTCCAATGTAAAATTACTAATAAGCATCTTGCAGGAAGATACTTAAAAACTATGCAAATATTCTATTTTTATCATTCTTTTATCAATATATCATTAATAGTGGCATTCATTGAAGATTGTTGTCTGAACAATTACTGCTTTCGTGGCTTCCAAATAATATTTTTATCATGTTTTCTGCAAAACATTCTCCATATCCATTTATCTGTAGATTGATTACAAGTTAATACACACTAATACTATTCTATGGATTATAACATGTCACTATAATTATTATTGTTGCTCATATTCACCAGATTTGAGCAATAAAAATAATTTTGTGGGTGCAATGGAATCCTCTTCAAGCTGGCTTTCCTGTCCTTTTGACATGTTTTCATCATTTTTTGAGCACTTTTAAATTTTTTACCACCACAATATTCTAGGATCATCTTTCAACCATTTATCATCTTCTCTTTTATTAGAATGGGATATTTTATAGCTAACCATAAGTTCATATGATCCGTCTAATTTATATCCAACTGGATCATATTAATTCTAACCTGTTTTTTCCTCTCCACGTTTGCAATTCTGTTCTATAATATTGAGAATCCTGGCTCTCATATCCAAAAAGTACTTATTTACTTTCTTATTTTTAGAATATACATAAAATAGCTTCAGAATTTTTAGCCCAAAAAGAAAGAGAGATCAGACTGTTACTGTGTCTATATAGAAAGAAGTAGACATAAGAGACTCCATTTTGTTCGGTATTTAGATGCTGCTAATCTGTGACCCTACCCCCAACCTTGTCTTTGCAAGAGACATGTGCTGTGGTGACTCAAGGTTTAACGGATTTTGGGCTGTGCAGGATGTGCTTTGTTAAACAAGCGCCTGAAGGCAGTACGCTTGTGAAAAGTCATCACCATTCTCTTAATCTCAAGCACCCAGGGACAGGTACACTGCCAAAGGTGGCAGGGACCTCTGCCTAGGAAAGCTAGGTATTGTCCAAGGTTTCTCCCCATGTGATAGTCTGAAATATGGCCTCGTGGGAAGGGAAAGACCTAATTGTCCCCCAGCCTGACACTCGTGAAGGGTCTGTGCTGAAGAGGATTAATATAAGAGGAAAGAAGGCCTCTTGGCAGTTGAGATAGAGAAAAGCATCTGTCTCCTGCCCATCCCTGGGCAATGGAACATCTCGGTGTAAAACCCGATTGTATGTTCTATTTACTGAGAAGGGAGAAAATCACCTTAGGGCGAAAGGTGGGACTGGCTAGTGCAATCCTGCTCTGTATGCACTAAATAGGTTTATGGAGATGTTTACATATGCATATCAAGGCATAGCACTTTTCCTTAAACTTATGTCACAGAGATCTTTACTCATATGTCTTACTGCTGATCTTCTCCCTACGATGATCCAATTATCCTGCCACTTCCCTTTTTCAAGATGGTAAACATAATGATCAATAAATACTGAGGGAACTCAGAGATCGGTGCGGCGTGGGTCCTCTGTATGCTGAGCGCAGATCCCCTGGGCCCACTTTTTCTTTCTCTATACTTTGTGTCTCATTTCTTTTCTCAAGTCTCTCCTTCCACCTTAGGAGAAATGCCCATAGGTGTGGAGGGGCAGGCCACCGCTTCGCTCTTTTATTAGAATGGGATATTATATAGCTAACCATAAGTTCGTAAGATCCATCTAATTTATATCCAACTGGATCATATTAATTCTAACCTGTTTTTTCCTCTCCACGTTTGCAATTCTGTTCTATAATATTGAGAATCCTGGCTCTCATATCCAAAAAGTACTTATTTACTTTCTTAATTTTAGAATATACATAAAATAGCTTCAGAATTTTTAGCTCATTGACAGATGAACTGTATATAATGCAGGCTAGTCCATTTAACCTACATTTAGAAATTGCACTCTGAAAAATTATTTCAAAACTTTGGGAAAAATTTAGTCCCTCTCACCCTTCACAACAATATCCTTAAGACCTTCTAACTAGTGTTATCTCCCTCCCTAATTTTCTTTAAACTTTTTATATACACCTTTGTGTGTTAACAGTATGAGTGCATCTTGTTTTTCTACCTGTGGAACAATCTGATTCACCTCCTAAACTTATTCTTCCCTGAGAAACACAATTGACTGTTGACTATTTTCTTCACCATTGAAAAAGCCATCGTATTTAGCAAGTAAAATGAGATATACCATAATATGTACCTGTAACCAAGTAGTCTTCTGAAATAGACTTTGAAAACATAAGTGGGCAAAATTAATTATTCATATCTTCCTAGAATATAATGACATCTCTCCAAAAACAAGCTTTTAAAAATTATTAGCATTAGATATTATAATAATGTGTAATGTTACATATTTCCAAAACTGGTTAACGTATATTGATCAATTATTCTACCTTTGAGTTGGCAATGTTAGTCACAGCAAACCTCACTACAAAATAAAGCAAAACATCAGTATTTTTTAGTGTCGTTATTCTCCTTTTTCTTTAGTGTTGTGCTATATATTAAATCTTTGGAAAGGTGATAATCTCCATAGCAAATTCTTCCCACTCCTCTGCCCAGATATCAGCTAAACAGTTGCTAAATGCTCTTAATTTTTTGACCCACAGATTGAAAGGACCACTGCCTAGCTCCTGTATTTTAATGTGGAGCTCTGGAATGAATTTCTGAACACAAAAACAGAACCCCTAACCTAAGCCAAAGTCATGTTATTTTTTCTTTTGTGCTCTTTAATTAAAGGATTGAATCTTTATTGTTTAAATAGTAAAACTGATGAATATATGATAAACTAAAATTCCATTTGATTTAATGAAGATACTGAAATATCAGATTATACTGAAAATAATTGTGTGAACTATTCATCATCTGACTGGTATGTTCTTATAATAGTTTTGTGAGATTGAATTTGATTCAAAGTACTTATAAACCTAAATTGCAATACACATATTTCCTTTACTGACCACACGGTATGGGAAATAAATTAAACTAAGTTAATATCCAGAGATAAAATTACATTTTACAGGCATGAGTGCCATTTAGAGATATTGGATTCAGCGAATCTTTAAGAATGTTATCTTAACTGAAATGGATAATAATATAGTACTCTAAGCAAACACTAAGATGAGTCAGTCAGTTCTACCTTGGTTGGATTGCAGAGAAATTATCTAAATTTTCTCTCACTTCAATTTGAAGCATTAGGACAGTCTTCCTCTTTACAGAGTATATAGACACTGCGTTTTCTTCAGGTAATCTACCTTCATTGAGAGCTGCCCTCAGGTGCCTTTAGCACTTACTGCTGTTAACAAGAATGTGGGCTACCTTAATTCACTGTCAAAAAAGATCAGAGAGAGATGGTACAGAGGACAAAGAGAAAATGCATAAATATAGAAGAGGTTATCATTAAAATGAAAATTACAAATAGTGGATACAATTTTGTGTAAATGAACTTACAAATGAAAAACAAATATACCATTTCAAATAGAACATTTCAGGAAGCCAGTCACACAAAACAGGTCATGGAAAGATAATAACTTTTTAAAATTTTCCTATTTCCTTTTCTAGAATACTGGTTATTGACTAAGAGGTCTGAGTTATTATGCATCAAGAGAGTTGAGCATGCTCTTGGCCTAAATAGATGGGCTCAGGTGAATTAGTATTATCTACTGAGATTGATGTTTATGGGATATTAGTTGACAGGTTGGCTTTATTATCAGATTGTTTTTAAAAACAGATAGAAAAAATTGGCAAGCATAATACTCTTGGTCACTTCAGAGCTCGTTTTAACACCTCCAGTCTTACTCATTAGTGCTGACTTTGACCTTCAATCTAAAATTCTATGAATCTATGAATCTTTCTCTTCATGATAAAATGTAAAACTGACCCTGTACTTCATCTTCTGTGAAATATGTTACTGCACACTGTGAAATGAAATTATTTTCACCTTATGATCATGATGATGATTTTTCTGATGTTAGTTAAGTTACAAATTCTGGAGCAGACACATTTGGGGCAGGAGTTTATGAGCAAAGCTATTGATAAGTTTTAAAAATCAGCAGAATAATTCAGATTAATAAAAAGCATTCTTTTTCACTTCATTTATTCCCTTATACTTCCATCATCCTTTGTTTCTAACCATACCACTATGCTTTACAGTTTGTTTCACAATTTGAGTTGGATTTTTAAGAAAAAAAACTTACAATTTTTCTTCTTTTATTCTATGTATGTATTTCAAAATAAATAACTTAGGATTTAAACAAGAAGAATACATTAATTGGAAACAATAAATGTCATGATGAAGGCATTACTCTTTCCACTTTTTTAAAGGTTTAACGATGCTATAGTGTTAAGCAATTCCTAAAAATGTTTCATGCCTCAAATTACAAGCAGCAAGTTCCTGAGTTGGAATACTTTCTTGCCAGACTTTCATCTTTGGTGAGTATTTCCCAGTTGTTTCTGAAATTACTCCCTCTGAGGATATTGTTGAAATGTTATACGCATTGCTGCTTGTCGAAGCCAAGAAATGATGCAGAGCTGCTCACATGAGCTCCTCTAATTGTTCTTGTACTAGCAACTGAGGAATTCCCACAGATGGGTTTATCATAACACTTTGTTAGCATTTTTGTATAACAACTGCCTTTTCATCCTAAGGAAACCCTGGAGGAAAATACAACATTCAGGAATAGGGTTTGAATATTAATTAATTGATGCTTCAAGTGGGAAGCTTTCTTTTTTAATCTTCTAAATGCACATAGTGAAATTTGTTTATAAAATTTAATTTAGCCTTCTTTAAACTGTACACAGTATGTAGATTTTTAGTGAAGCATTTCATTTGTATTTAATAATTTCACTTCAGGATTTTTTACTTTGTATCTGCTAAATGATAAGTTTGGTGTTATCATTAATATTTCTAATCGGTGTCCTCAAGGTGAGTTTTGATTAGTTGTGGGTTTTTCAATAAAGGATTTACCAGTCCCAGCAGTATAAATTATTAAATTAGAAAATAGCCTATTAACTAGGATTTTGGTTTGTTGGGTTTTTTGACTGAAAGTGTGGTGATTTATTTAGCGAAATTTTTTGTATAATTTGTTGTCAAAACTAATATTAAAGTTACTAAGAACCTAAAAAATGGTGTTGAATAGTGAGTTGTTTTCACAACCTTGGCACGTTCCTTGTTATGATTTATGCTAAAAAATAAAATATATCATTAATATTGATTTCATTAGGTGCATACTTTCATAAAGGAACATTTCAAGTTTCAAGCAGGCGTCCCTGACATGGTGATCCACAGTCCATTTTTGCCTGTCATTGATTGAATTCTGTTTTTAAAACTAAACTATTTTTGAGATAATAGAGAAAATAGTTTTAACATTGACTGGATCCTTTGTTTTTTTTTGTTTTCTTAAGGTTTACTGAAATTATTCTGACCTTATGTTTCATATTTAAGATGTTAAAAAATGGACTACTTTGTTTAATATGAAAAATGAATGCTATAACTTATCTGATATTATTATTCTCTCTTTGTGGAAAATATTGATTTATTAATACATTTTCCAATAACCTTTATGTTTAACCCTACTAATTTTAAATTCTGTCAATTAATTTATTCATATTAAGGGTGTGCGTTTTATTTGTTTAATTAATAATATTACTTACTTTGGGAGGCCGAGGCGGGCGGATCACGAGGTCAGGAGATCAAAACCATCCTGGCTAACACGGTGAAACCCCGTCTGTACTTAAAAAATACAAACAATTAGCCGGGCATGGTGGCAGGCGCCTGTAGTCCCAGCTACTCGTGAGGCTGAGGCAGGAGAATGGCGTGAACCTGGAAGGTGGAGGTTGTAGTGAGTCGAGATCCCTCCACTGCACTCCAGCCTGGGTGACAGAGGGAGACTCCATCTCAAAAAAAATAATAATAATAAAAATAAAATAATAATAATATTACTTAATCAGTTATATGATTTTATTATTTGTGTTAGCAATACAACTGTTAATGCACAACTTTAAAAAAGTGGTAAATTTTCTCATATCATCAGTCCTTACTTGTGATATTTATCTTTCTTGTCTTCTATGCATATAAATGGATGTTCAAAGTAAAAAACAAAACAAAACAAAACAACCCGAATTGTTCTGAAAACTATTAGCACTTTCATTGTGTTTAAAATTTACAATAATCCATATTCATCAGTGTGGACATTATAACTAACGGGGAAACACTACTTTTCAGATGAAACCCAAAACTTAAAACCAACTAACTTCAATACAAAAAAAAAAAAAAAGTAAAAATAAGAATGAAATAAATTACCAATTTCCAGCTATAATGTTACAATGGTTAGACTATTGCGAAGTTTTAAAACATTTATATCCCAGATTGGTTCATTTCAATGTAACATGTTTGTTTTCTAGAAGGCTCTTTGATATGCAGGTTTAAGAATATTTCATAGAGTAGTATCAGACAGAGGCTGGCTAGAAATGGTGGATAAAATGGCAACCAGGGGGCACTGCAGCTTTATGAAATTACCTCAAAGATTCAGATAAAATCTGTTTTGAGATTTCTTAAGAGTTTAAATATAATTTATAATTTACTATAGTGTGATTTTGAGAGAACTTGGAATGAAGGTTCTGGTAGGAGTTTATTCTTAAAACCCAAGTCAGACTTTTCTTAATTGTGTAGTCTTAAAACATAAATATTATTTTAAATGCTTACATAATTTTAAAAGGAATGATCTGTTTTATTTCTTATTGTTTAGGAGCTGATTCTCAAGAAACTGGGGATTGGCAAATAAGATTAGAATTTTAATGTTCTATTGTATTTAAAACTATTTGCAAAAGCACGTATTTCTATGAAAGAAAAGACTAAAGTTAAAATTTTTCTTTGAAACATGCTATTCAGGACATTTAATATGTTCAACTCAATTTAGATTACATCATTATGTTCAATTGTATAGAAAAATATTTTATATTTTTCTTCCATTAGTCTGTATTAGAAGACATAAAAATCTAAGTAGTCATCTTTTTCAATGCAAAATAAATAAACAATTATTTAAAACATTTTCCCAGAACAAGCATAAATCACAAATTCCAAGGGTAATGTTGCAGTATTATTTGTTATTTTAAACTTCATTAAAGTATCAAGTTAGTGTGTATATGTGTGTGTGTGTGTGTGTGTGTGTGTAATGATAACCATGTTAGTTTAAAATTCTGAATAAATAAAAAGTACTATGTGGCAACATAAATAACTGTTGGTTTCTTTAAGTGATGAGAAATCAAGAATCTCATTCTACAAGTTCAATTAGTTGGGCAGTTGGATATGGACTTTAGTTACCTCAGCAGTGATATCAAAGTAATTACTCACCTTTGCTTTTGAACTCTGAGCAAAGTCTCCATACCACTGGTCAGTCATAGATTGATCAACCTACCATTTTCTTTCTGATGTCTCTACCTTCACTTTTCTACATACCTCCAGAGAAGTCAAAGCAACGACAGTGCTCATCCTATCCTCCTTCAGCACTGTTTACATACAATATCTGTAATTCTTATGTATGTATGTATATATAAATGCTGTAATCTCATTCTCATAATATTCTGTATTTCATCTTACCTGCACCTTACTTCCATCTTTTAGGAGAGATAAACCATATTTACAGAACATGTTAATGTTGTTAAATTTACTATTACAGTTTTGCAATTTGTATCCTACAGATAAGAATTCTTAATTCTCATGTTCGACTGAAGAGTCTAAAAATCTCTTTAGTTAGAAAACATAAGCTCTATCTTAGTATATCTGTATATATTTGATAATGTACTTTATATATAGATGTATATAATAAAATAAGCAGAGCAGACATTATTGGTGCCAGATGCACTCAGATCCTTTTATTGCTTCTATAAGCCATACTCCCTACTTCTGTGTGCTTTCTTTGTAGGCTTGCATCTGTAACTTTCTTCAGGGGAATGTTCTTGTGCTACTGAGAGCTGGTAGTATTTGGGAGTTTGAGAGCTATGTCCCTCTGGGTGGCCCTTAATCAGTGACTGACTTGTGAGTGAATTTGAAAACCCAACTCTCTTGCTTTGGGAAGGTCAAACAATATTATGTATTTCACTATTCACCAATTTTTCTCTGGGAGTACAGCTTTAATAAATCACTTGCACACATATCCTGCCACAGGATCTGCTTCTAGGGAATCTGTCCTGAGACAAAGAGATGTTCTATAGCTATTCAAAATAGTATTAATAAAAATTACAATCATACAGAAAAATATGTTCATATAGATAATCTATTGAGTAGCTGGTGTGTGTATGTGTGTGCATCTTCTTGTGTAGAAAATAGACTGGGGAAGAATGTACTAGTATTTGGGACTTCTGGTTTGAGAAACAGGATCTACTGAAATAATGAAGAATCTTGTGTCTTAATATAAAAATATAGAATGAAATATTATTGAAATAAATTAAACATATACTTGTCATGAAAAAGGAAACAGAAAATTCCCATGTGTCAGAAATATGTGTATCTTAAGCCTATGAGTGGCAGGAGGCAAATATTGAGTCCCTTTCATCAATTTCAATTGATTTCATGTGAAAACTCACAACCTCAGAACTTCTTGATAGAAAACTGAGTCTAACTTCAGTCTGCTAGTATAGTTCAAGAATCATCAAGGAGCTTATACGATAAAATAAAAAAATAAGAGGAGATGTATTTAAGAAACTATATATAAATGAGAAGCAAATAATCTGATAAAGAATATTTTTGCAATTTGACTTCTTTTTTAGGAAGCAGTCTCTGTCATGATGAGCATACTGTTGGTTTATTGGGGAAGACACCTAGAGTCAACTCTTGTGGAAGGGTGTTGGGGGTAGGGGAAGCAGGATTAAGGCAGAGGGAAATGTTGATCTGTAACACCATCTGAAAAGAAGCCTCCACTGATTATATGAGGAGATCAGAAATGGGGATCATCCTTCAAAGTTGCCCCGGCTCAATGAACAAGCCTAGCCTCTACATCCTTTGATGATTAGTCATTTATGCTGGATGTCCCAAGAAATAGCTTTAGATCAAGTGGCTGTCTTCAGCCAGGCAATCCAGATAGGAGTTCGACAGCTAAAACCTGTCTACTTGCAACACTTCTAGTAGCTGGAGGAAATAAGTCTAACATTTCTAAAGGGGAATCTAAATGGGGTATGATATGATAACATTTCTATCAAAAACTCAAAGACAATTTCCAGCTAAATGATGAAAACTTACAAGTAGTCTTTTCGTAGTAAAGGAGAAGTCAAAATGTGTAGATATCACTCCTTTACTATCCTGAAGGTAGTAGTTAGTAGAACAAGAAATCTTAATTATAAGAATTAGAAATAAAGAATAAAAAGTGACATTACTCTAAAGAGACAGAATCAATCATATATCTCTACTTTTTGGTTTTCCATTCAATCGTCAACCCTCTTGAATCTTTATCTTTCTTCAAACAAAATATGTTTTCCCTATACTTTCTATTTTCTCAGATCCAGTAGATTTTTCTTGGCCCTTGTGCTTCTTGATTTTTCTGGCAAGTTTAAAACTGCCAACTACTCCTTTCTAGAAAGGTTCTTCTCTCTTGCCTTAGGTGACCCAACTCTCCTTGTTCTCTCTTACTCATTCAGATATTCCTTTATGGACATATCCTCATCTTACAACTCCAGGATGCCATCCTTGGCCAATTGCTTTTTCAACTTTGCAGCGTTTGTATAGCAGCAACCCTTCTCATCTATATGCTAATGACTATCAAATCTCTGTGGTACTCTTTGTCCTCACTCCAGGCTTTAGATCTGTTTAGTCAATTGCCTCCTTATCACCTTCAACATCTTGTAGTCACATAGAACTCAGAACGTATAGGACTAAATTCATATTTTTTCCCTCTCAAATCTTTTTCTACACTACAAAATTAATTATTGGAATATAAATTTGGACCAAACTACAGAGAAAGTATCCACTTAATGGCACATTCCCTCAATGTATTCAGAACTGTTTTTAAAGTTCAGGAAATTAAATTTAACATAAGAGCTCTATTTGTTTCTGTTTGAAAGCCGAACTTAATTTCATATATAAAGAAGCTAAATTAATAAATGTCTCTCCTATTGCCTTTGAGATTCAAATGAGATAATAGACTTTGTATAAACAGTTTTTAAAATAAGATTTGATGATTGACATTCCCCAGTGAATTTTACATTAGATATAAATAAAAGACAGACAGGGCGTGGTGGCCCACGCCTGTAATTCCAGCACTTTGGGAGGCCAAGGCGAGTGGATCACTCGAGGTCAGGAGTTTAAGACCAGCCTGGCCAACATGATGAAACCCCATCTCTGTTAAAAATATTGCAAACATTAGCTGATCATCGTGGTGTGTGCCTGTAATCCCATCTACTCAGGAGGCTGAGGCAGGAGAATCACTTGAACCTGGGAGACGGAGATTAAATTGAGCAGAGATCGTGCCACCACACTCCAGCCTGGGCAAGAGAGTGAGACTCTCTATCAGTTAAAAATAAATATATAAATAAAGAAATGTCTTAAGTCTTTATTCCTTTTTCACATGTTGTATAATAAAGATAGATTTATGCTTTTTAAACAGCACATAGAGTTGAGAGGTCTTTGAATCAAAGGTTACACAGATCATGTTTCAAGGTTCTTAAAAATGTCAGCTGACTTCCTTATACTCACAAATTGAATATATTTTTGCATATATAATTGGGAAAGTGAATTATGGCCTACATCAGTAGCTACTAGTTCTATAAAAACACTTATTTTCTTCTAGTAAATACTTTATATGTAAGATATTCCTAGAGGCAATCAATTCAAGTTCTCTGAGTAGCAATCTCAGAACTGTATTAATAGTGACTTAAATATGCATTGTTTTGCAGTGGCTTAGACATACAAGATTTTATTCTTTCAAAATAATCCTGAATGTAAGCATTCCCTTGCTGATGTGGCAATTCAAGAAAGTCATCAGATACCTAGGGCTAGCTCCTATCCTCAGGATAAACTCATAGTCTAAGAAGGTTTGACATTACTCAAGAGCTTCAGGCTCCTCCCATTAAACATTTTTCCTAAAGCCTGATACAACACTCCTAATTATATCTCTTTATCCACAGCTTAATAATGTGGCCATTTGTTGCAAGAGAGTCTGGAAAGTTTTGTCTGTAAGTTGAATGCATTGTTTGTCAAAATGAATTATTTTTCTAAAGCAAGAAGAGAGAAAGGGAACTGAGAGGCAGATAGCATTCAAATAATGACTGAATAATTACACTATTTAGGTCTGTTGAAATTGAGCCATACATTTCAATTTCCTCTCTAGTAAAGTGTTCAACATTACCTTTGGATAGTGGCAGACCATTACATTTAGCCAGAAGTAATATGTGGGGAAGGAAATGATCTGACAATCCTAAAAGACTTCACAATTTAATTTGTGTACTTTCTAGCAGATAATTTACAGATAAAATAGTACAAAGTAAATGAGCTAGAAGTAATGCTACTCAGAAGAAATCCAAAATAAATTTAAAATGGTTTACTGCAAAAGCTACAAAAACATTTTAAAGCTACAAAAAATTTTGATGAGATAATGATCCAATTGTCTTCAAATCAGGAGAAATAAAATAAAAACTAATATGGTTTGGCTGTGTCCCCACCCAAATCTCATCTGGAATTGTAATTCCCATAATCCCCATGTGTTGTGGGAGGGACCCAGTGGGAGGTAATTGAATCATAGGAGTGATTTCCCCCATGCTATTCTCGAGAGAGTGAGGAAGTTTTCATGAGATCTGATGGTTTTATATAAGGGGCTTCCCCCTTCACTTGGCTTTCATTTTTCTCTCCTTGCTGCCACCATGTGAAGAACAACATGTTTGCTTCCCCATCTGCCATGATTAGAAGTTTCCTGAGACCTCCGAGCCCCATGGAACTGTGAGTCAATCAAACCTTTTTCCTTTATAAATTACCCAGTGTTGGTTATGTCTTTATTAGTAGCATAGAACAGACTAATACAGTAATCTGATACTACAGAGAGTGGAGGTGCTTCTATAAAGATACCTGAAAATGTGGAAGTGACTTTAGAACTGGGTAACAGGCAGAGATTGGAATAGTTTGGAGGACTTAGAAGAAGGAAGAAAAATATGGGAAAGTTTGGAACTCCCTAGAGACTTGGAGGGCTCAGAAGATGGGAGGATGTTGGAAAGTTTGGAATTTCTTAGAGATCTGTTGAATAGTTTTGACCAAAATGCTGATAATGAAATCAAGGCTGAGGTGATCTCAGATGGAGATAAGAAACTTGGAAACTGGAGTAAAGGTTACTCTTGCTATCCAAAGAGACTGACAAGATTTTGCCCTTGCCCCAGAAATCCATGGATATTGGAACTTGAGAGAGATAACTGAGAGTATTGGGGGGAAGAAATTTCTAAGTGGCAAAGCATTCAAGAAGAAGGAGAACATAAAAATTTGGAGAATTTGCAGCCTGATGATGCCGTAGAAAAGAAAACTTCATTTCCTAGGGACAAATTCAAGCAGGCTGCAGACATTTGTTTAAGTAACAAGGAGCCAAATGTTAATCACCAGTAAAATTGGAGAAATATATCTGACATGTTTCCAGGGCATTTCAGAGACCTTCACTGTAGCACTTCCCATCACAGGCCTGGAGGCCTAGGAGAGAAAAATAATTTCCTGAGCTGGGCCTAGGTCCCCTTGCTGTATGCAACCTTGCAACATGATGCCTTGCATCCTAGCTGCTTCAATGCCAGCTGTGGCTTGAAGGGATCATTGTATAGCTCAGGCCTTTTTTTTCAGAGGGTGCAAACCCCAAGCCTTGGTGACTTATATGTGGTGTTGGGCCTGAGGGTGCACAGAAGTCAAGAATTGAGATTTAGGAACCTCTGTCTAGGTTTAAGAGGATGTATGGAAACACCTGGTTATCCAGGCAGGAGTTTGCTGTAGGGTCAGAGCCCTCATGGAGAACCTCTGCTAGCAAAGTGTGGAAGGAAAACATGAGGTTGAAGTCCCCACACAGAGTACCCACTAGGGCACTGCCTTGTGGAGCTGTGAGAAGAGGCCACCATCCTCCAGAACCCAGAATGGTATATCCACCAGCAGCTTGCATTGTGTACCTGCAAAATCCACAGACACTCAATGCCAGCCCGTGAAAGCAGCTTGGAGAGGGGCTGTACACTGCAAAGCCACAAGAGTGGAGCTGTCCAAGGCTGAGGTAGCCCACCTCCTGTATCAGCATGACCTGAATATGAGACATAGAGTCAAAGGAGATTGTTTTGGAGGTTTAAGATTTAATTAGTGCCTCCTTGGATTTCAGATTTGCATCAGCCCTGTAGCCCCTTTGTTTTTACTGGTTTCTCCCACTTGAAATGGATGTCTTTACCCAATGCCTTTACCCCCATTGTATCTAGGAATTAACTAACTTGTTTTTGATTTTACAGGCTCATCGATGGAAGGGACTTTTCTTGTCTCAGATGAGACTTTGGACTCTGGACTTTTGAGTTAATGCTAGAATGAGTTAAGACTTTGAAGGACTGTTGGAAGGGCATGATTGTGTTTTGAAATGTGAGGACATGAGATTTGGGAGGGGCCAAGGTCGTGAGATGTGTCCCCACCCAAATCTCATCTCAAATTCTAGTTCCCATAATCACTATGTGTCATGGGAGGAACCCAGTGGACAGTGATTGAATCATGTGGGCAGTTTCCCCCATGCTATTCTCATGATAGTAAGTTGTCATGAGACCTGATGGTTTTATAAGGGTCTTACCTCTTCACTAAGCTCTCGTTTATCTCTCCTTGCAGCTGTCATGTGAAGAAGGACGTATTCCTCCCCTTCTGCCATGATCGTAAGTTTCTTGAGGCCTCCCAAGCCCTGTGGAACTGTGAGTCAATTAAATATCTTTCCTTTAAGTTACCCAGTCTTGGGTATATCTATTAGCAGCATAGGAATGGACTAAAACAAATACTCAGACAAACATTCTTTTCATTTGTTTTGAGTTTTGTGTTTATGCAAGATTTAATTATGATCAGGCAAAATTTTTATAAAATACAAATGCTTAACGGACCTTCCAGGCTACATAGTGGTTACTTCTTATATAATGTTTCATAATGTCAATGACAAAGTAGGCTGAACAAGAATCAGTCACATGGAGATTCAATACTGGGATGTATAACTTAATGTCATTGGTACATCTGAGTGGTGTATTTTCTGCTTTTTTTCTATGCACTTTTTAAAATTTCTGTCTCTATCATTCCTTCATTATATACCTCTCTTGACCTTTTCCTCATTTCCTAAACTAGGGCCCTTTTATTTCTTGTCTTGGTTTTGGCTTATTTTTCAGAGAGTGCACAATTTTTCAGATGAAAGTTCAAGCAGAAATGATTCACAAATTACCATAAGTGCAGACTCCCACCTCTCAATTAGATATTCTTTTTCTCTTGTTAAGAATTAAACAATTCTGGGATTGTTAAATGATGACTCACAGTCTACTTTCATCATTATCCTGCCTATAAATTTGTAAGAAAAATGAATGCTTATCATTAAGACAGCTAAACCACTTCCTCATCAAAAAGGCAGAAAAGCCCAGGGCAAGTAGATTTTTATTTATTTATTTATTTATTTATTTATTTATTTATTGACAAATAAACTAAATATACAGTGTAGGTAGACTTTTTTATTTGGGAAAGCAATTTTTATTTCTTTATTTCTATATTCATTAGGCATCTTTTATGACTGTTTTAATTGGATAAAATTGACCATATGATTAAAGACAAGAGTTACTTTGTTGTTCTTAACACCCACTGCACGTTAATGTTTTTCTTTGGATTTACATAGATGGAAGAAATAATGTCAAAACACTCTTACAATTCTCTTAACGAAAAGATGATGCAACTTTTAAGGAAAAATCTATTAAAAAACCATTTGTTCTCTACTAATTTCTGACATAGAGTTATTAGTAAGCTGTATCTTTCATTCGTAAATGTCATGTATAAATTCAAAGTATTGAAAAATTCTATAATAAATAACAAATTTCAGTTTTGAAGTTCAGAATGACCTTGTAAAATCTGTAAATCATAATTTCTTTATATGATATAAATGATAAATGCCACCCAAAATACAGAAATCTGTATTCATAGTGAAAAAATAAAACTAAATGAATGTTTTACACAGAAAAATATTTAAATTTTATTTATTTTTGTCTGTCCTTGTTTGCTACATAAACTCAGTTTTACAAAAGTAATAAGGATGACATAAGACTGTATGCTTAGGGTTATGGCCTCTAGCTGCATCCATGTTGCTGCAATGGGCATGATTTCATTTTTTATGGCTGTGTGGTATTCCATGGTGTATATGGCACCTAGGTTTATTCCATTTCCTTGCTATTATAAATAGTGCTACAGTGAACACACAAGTGTATGTGTCTTTTTAGTAGAACAGTTTATTTTCTTTTGGGTATATATCCAGTAATGAGATTGATGAGTTACCTAAGATATCGATTTTGTTATATAACACAACTACCAGTTTCCTTTCTATTCACACATACCACACATGTTTGGGAACATGGTCCATAGGTGGAATTGTATTGCAAACTTGAATGAGATTTAAATTGCAATTGTTGAAATGGTAACAAAAAATAAATAAATAAAAAGCTAAGGTATTTTGATATCTAACTTAAGTTGTGCTTGTACGTAGCAAATTTATACTGATCCTTCCATCACACTGAAACATTTCATCCTATGAAAACAGATAAGATTATTAGTTTTACTTTAGTCACTGTCTAAAAATCATTCTTTTAACAAATGCTTATTTGTTTAATATATGTTTCTGAGTGCCAGAAGGATCTCCACGTGCTCTGGATACAGTAATTAGTGAAAACACGAACACACACACACGCATGCATGCACACATACACATATTACTGGCTTCAAATAGCCAACTCTAAAAGGAAGAATAAGACAGTAAAGAATAAAACATAAAATAAGTTTTGTTAAATATTAGGAAATGACAAGTGTGACTGAAAAAAAGAAAACATAGAGCAGTATAAGGGAATCAAGAGCTCCAGGATGAGGGAAGATATATGCAAGTTAGAACTGTTAGCAACTAACTAAATTAAGGGAAAAAATCAAATTTTAAAATTGTAAGATAATAAAATTTGGGAACAATGCATGAAAGAATACACTCCATTTCTATGTAGTATATTGACCTATAGCAAGAGAAAATTATAAAAACCCTTATTTATTAAGACAAATATCTTATTTTTTAAATGTCTGATATCACCCTAAGTCCTCCAAATCAAGTTCAATTTGAACCTTAAAATTTTGTGAACATTAAAATCCTGTGAAGTAGAATTTTCTGGAAAACCTTCTTTAACGAGTCAACTTTTATCTTTTTTATTGTAGAAAAATCTATTTTGACAATAGACTATACTAAACATAATTTATATAACTGAATGATTCCATAAATATTAATCCATTTCTTGGCTCTTAATTGTGTTTTCAAAATAACATGTCAAAATATTTCACGTAGGCAATTTTTATATGTCCTTAGAGAAAAGCACCTTGGAAGAAAACACTACTGGAATTTTAAGTAATGAAAATCAGTTACAAACAAGAAGTAAAATGAAGGTTAAAAAGCAAGTCGTGATTAATGTACCTGATAACATCTTTAAGAGGTGACTCAATCTCTCCTTAAGTAGTCAGCATGTATTTATGAAATGAGAGAAAGGCAATCAAATGTGTATCACATAAAAAATAAAGAACATCATCCTTATTACAATTAATTTTTAAAAACTAAATGATGTGAATATTGAGTTAAAATTAAATAGAGAGTTTACATTGTTTTTCCCTAAGAAATGAGGTTCAGCAGGCTGGGCACAGTGGCTCATGCCTTTAATCCCAGCACTTTAGGAGGCCAAGGTGGGTGGATCACCTGAGGTCAGGAATTTGAGACCAGCTTGGCCAACATGATTAAACCCCATCTCTATTAAAAATACAAAAATTAGCCAGGCCTGGTTGTGTGTACCTGTAATCCCAGCTACTCCAGAGGCTGAGGCAGGAGAATGGCTTGAACCTGGGAGGCGGAGGGTACAGTGATCATGCCATTGCACTACAGCCTGGGCAACAAGAGCAAAACTCCGTCTCAAAAAAATAAAAAATAAATAAATAAATAAATAAAAAGAAATGAAGTTAAGCAAATAAAGGCCATTAAATACTCAAACAAGAGGAAATACAAATAGAAAATATACAACTTATAATAATAATTATAACAATGTTTAACAATAATTAGTAACAAAAAACAACAGAGGGCTGAGGGACAGCTTTTGGAAAAAACTCAAGGTCAGTATCAATCATTCCTTTACTCATATCTTAGTACTCATCAGGTAATGTCGGGTAATATTCTAGATTCTGTGGCTAAAGTATGATCAGGGCATAGAGAGCTACTGACACAATGAAGATTGTGATCGTAGATTTCATTCACTAAATCCAACAGCCATAAGCAATCACTTTCAGTTGCCTAAGGTTGAGTATTTTATCCAGTCCAGACCCTTTGCTTTTGTTCTGGAATTCCTGGAACATGAATTCCTTTAGCTGGAAAACAGCTGTGCTGGCTGCTCTTGGATAACAACTTGACACTAATTATAGACAGTGGATTTTGGGATCCATGTTGGCATCATCTCATATTTATCTGGAACATTCAGGAATAGCTATCTTTAGGCTAGCATCCTTGGATGATGGTCCAACAGGAGTTTTAAATCAGTGACTGTATCAATAAGGAAGCTGAAATTTGCCTCTGCATGCACCTCAACTATTTATTTATTTATTTATTTATTTATTTCAGCTCTGTTGCCAGACTGGAGTGCAGTGTCACGATCTCAGCTCACTGAAAGCTCCGACTCCCTAGTTCAAGTGACTCTCCTGCTTCAGCTTCCTGAGTATCTGGACTTACAGGCACACACCAACACGCCCAGCTGATATTTGTATTTTTAGTAGAGAGAGGGTTTCACCATGTTGGCCAGATGGTCTCGATCTCCTGATCTCATGATCCACCTGCCTCGGCCTCCCAAAGTGCTGGGATTACAGGCATGAGCCACCAGGTCCAGCCCTTCTCAACTTTTTAAAGCCCTTGTCTCTTGTTCTTTTTATTTAGTGAACACCTAGTTACTACACCTGCCTCCACCTGCCCCACGGAAACTGGAAATAAAAGGATATTTAACTATATCCCTGAAGACTTTCTTTTTGAATCTGTTTTTCCCTCTCTGGCATTGTAATCAAAAGTTTGGCAGAAAGCTGACAAGGTTGGCCAGATGCCTAGTTCCTGTTGAGATCTCCTCTGGTGCTCTGACAGATCAAAGAAAGACACTTTGAAGGCAAATGTGCACTGCACAGCACCCCTGCAGTGACTGACGGGCTCTGGCACCTGTTCTTACCTTGTGTCCCAGACAACTGAGAACCAGTGGCTGGCAGAAGGGCGTGAGCTCTCTTTTGGCCAATGGTTCAGGAGAGCTAAAATTTACCTGAGACCCATGTCGACTGAAGACTTCATAATACATTTCTGAATCAAATATGCAGCTTTGATAGAACTTTGCACTGTTTGATCAAAAGCAAGGGGTTTGGGAGCTTTTACAAAAGTGTATCCCACCTTTTTCTATGCAATAGTGTATTGGTTATATAATAAAATGATACTACTTTGGGTTTTAAAAAAGAAACGTTTGACCTAAATGGTCACTATATTTAACAGAAGATAGATTTTAGGAAAATAAGAGAATATAGGGTAAAAATCAAAACAAAAACTTATACTATGAAGTTATATGAAAATAATAGCTTATAAAGTTATAATGAAAATAATAACTACACTCCCGCACCCCGCTCCACACACACAAACAGGAACGTACGAATGCAAAAATACATGATCAGCCTGGGCTTTATCCAAGTGAAAACTGTGATTGTGAAACTGGTAAAGTTCGGAACCATTTTTTTCTCCATTTTCCAAAACCTTTTAATGTTATTATATTGCTTTTGATTCTGCAAACAAGTATTTACTTCAAAAGAAGGTATGTGATTTATACATTTTTAGGTTTATTTTTTAAAATCTTTTATTTTGAAAGATTTCAAATTTTTAAAAATTAAAATTAAAAAATAAAATAGTTATAAAAGTAATGCAAAGACATTAAATAAAATTTTGCAAATATATACAACAAACACTTAACATTGGTAATCTCAGCAAAAAGAATAGAAGAGGCAATTAACATTTGTGAATTTATTTTTTCTCCTATAATATATCCAAATAATTGTTATTTCTCTTTGCTTATTATTTACCGTATCGTTCATCTCCAGTTTGGACATGACAGGAATACTATTAGATTAAGGATCTGTCAGAGGCAAGTGAACCAGAACAACTCCATCTTAAATAGGAGCTGGATAAAATGAAGCTGAAACCTACTGAGCTGCATTCCCAGATGGTTAAGACATTCTAAGTCACAGAATAAGATAGGAGGTCAACACAAAATACAGGTCATAAAGACCTGGCTGATAAAACAGTTTATAGTAAAGGAGCCTGCCAAGCTCCACCAAAACCAAAATGGCGACGAGAGTGACTTCTGGTCGTCCTCAGTGCTACACTCTCACCAGCACCATGACAGTTTACAAATGCCATGGCAACATCAGGAAGTTAACTTACATGGTTTATAAAAAGGGGAGGCATGAAAAATCCACCCCTTGTTTAGCATATCACCGAGAAATAACTGTAAAAAGGGGCAACCAGCAGCCTTCAGGGATGCTCTATGAAGTAGTCATTCTTTTATTCCTTTACTTTCTTAATACACTTACTTTGACTTTGCACTGCTAACTCGCCCTGAATTCCTTCTTGTACGAGATCCAAGAACCCTCTCTTGAGGTCTGAGTCAGGACCTGTTTCCTGTAACAGTTCTAGCATAATCAAAAACTCTCAGAAATTAAGTATGTGAGATGGAGAAAATAGTGCTTCATTTCCTCACTACCTCATATATATTTTTCATGAAACTAATTTAGAAAAGGAAATAAAATATACTGTATCATAAACACACACAAAATGAAAATCTATTATATGTCAAAATTTAAAGATAGTAGTATATGAAGGACCTAAAATAGCAACTGGCAAAAAGTCGATATTTTAGATTTCTTCTCTTTTTCTTGTATAATTATATAGCAAAATAAAATAATATATATTTTTATATCTCTCTGTAATGTTTTTAAAATGGAAATATCTCCATAGGCATATATATACACTTTCTAAGTGAAATCTATGACTTGACATTATTGGCATCATGATTTAGCAAAATTCACCCACATATCTATGTAGTTTCTGAACATTTAGTTGTATATTCATTAGATTTCATTATATAAAATTATTTGAATTATTCAGTGGACAGATAAATATTAACTGCAAATGTTATAGTTGGTGTTGAGTATATGTGATGGAGATTGTGCATCTGATCATGATGGCTCCGTGATTAACCTAATCAAGAAAAGGGTAGTGTATAAAACAAAGGAAGTAGGCTACCATTGTGTCACTAATTCAAGTTTTCAAATTTTTGCATGGTGCTCTTCCAATTTCCTGTCTGGCATGTAAAAAGCTAGAAGTCACCACTCCATCTTTACATCAAGTAAAATGACAAACCACTTAAAAATTAACAACTCGGCGGAAGGTAGTGTCTCACTCCTGTAATCCCAGCACTTTCGGAGGCTGAGGCAGGTGGATCATGAGGTCAGGAGTTCAAGAGCAGCCTGGGTGAAACCCCATGTATATTAAAAACACAAAAAATTAGCCAGGCATGGTGGCGGGCGCCTGTAATTCCATCTACTCAGGAGGCTGAGGCAGGAGAATGGCTTGAACCCAGGAGGTGGAGGTTGCAGTGAGCCAAGATCATGGCATTGCACTCCAACATGAGCAACAAGATTGAAACTCCGTCTCAAAACAAAACAAACAAACAAACAAAAAACAAATGTTGGCCAGGTGCGGTGCCTCACGCCTGTAATTTCAGCACTTTGGGAGGCCAGGGCGGGTGGATCATCTGAAGTCGGGAGTTCTACACCAGCCTGACCAACATGGAGAAACCCCGTCTCTACTGAAAATACAAAAAATTAGCCGGGTGTGGTGGTGCATGCCTGTAATCCCAGTTACTTGGGAGGCTGAGGCAGGAGAATCGCTTGAACCAGGGAGGTTGTGATGAGCGGATGCTGCCATTGCACTCCAGCCTGGGCAACAAGAGTGAAGCTCCGTCTCAAAATATTAATATTAATATTAATAATAATAATTAATAGAGTAACTCTTCTTAGATCCAGCAAAAAGGTGGAGTCACGGAGCTATCTGCTGCTCCTAATATTGGAGAGCCCAACAGGTGAATGCAGAGAACTGCAGCTTGCTGGAGCGGAAACCCACAAGCAAAAGCAACTCTGGGAACCAGCACGGAGGTAAGAAAACCTGAACTATGATGGATTAATTTCTGGAGGCTTAGCAAAAACAAACCTGAGAGATAATAATTCAAAGGACACCCAGCTATTTTGAGGCTCCACAATTTTGTGAGGCTTATCAACAGGTGGTAAGCCAGATTCTCACAATTAATATTGAAAAAATATCCCCTGCTGCTTCTAGAAGGGAAGAAGAAAAGAAATAATTTTGAAACGTGCCAGAGCATTCTGTTCTTCTTAACAAGGTCTGACCTCAGTAGAAGCTATTTAACCAGACCCTAAACTGCTGAGGTTTTAACAAAGTCTAACACGAAGGGAAAGAAAATATTCAACTCCACTTGTCTCTAGCACGTGAAGAAAAGGAAATATCCAAATCCAGGACACTCTAGCTATCTTGTCCCACTGAAGGGAGAAAAAAAAAATGAGATTTACATGTGAATTTCACAGTCCAGTGGTATCGGCTTAATAAAAAACTGAGACCTATTCATAGGATTGTAAAATGCTTCTCCTCTCTTCACATCTAACAATCACATCTTACCACTAGGTTATTAAAGATCTATTGATAGAAATTCCTTTAAACCAATAAATCATGTCCAACTATCAAAAAAAAAAAAATACAAGCAATACTAAAAAGCAAAATTAAAAAAAAGAGACACAGTTTGAAAATAGAGCAAACATCAAAACCAAAATCAGATATGACAGGGATGTTGGAATTATCAGACCAGGAATTTTAAAACAAGTAGGAATAAATATGAAAGTCTCTAATAAATAAAATGGAAGACAAAAAGGAACAAAAACCAAGAACAACAAATAGAAAATAGTAACAAATATGGTGTATTGATCTACAGCAATAATCACTTTGAATGTCAATTGTCTAAATGCACCAATTAAAAGACAGAGATTGTCAGAGTGAACCAAGAAACAAGACTCAACTAATTATATATTGTCTACAAACTGTTCACCTTAATATAAAGTCACACACAGAGTAAAAGTAAAGATAAGGAGAAAAATATAACATACTAACACTAATCAAAAGAAAGCAGGAGTAGCAGTATTAATTTCAGATTAAGTAGAATTCAGAGTAAGGAAATTTATCAATGATAAGGAAGGATAGTACGTAATGATAAGGAGATTATTTATCAAAAGAACAACAATCCTTAATGTGTATACACCTAACAACAAAATGTCAAAATATTTGAGACAAAAACTAGTAGAAATGCAAGGAGAAATAGATGAATCCACCATCGGAGGTGGAGACTTTAATGCCCTTCACAGTGGCTCACGCCTGTAATCCCAGCACTTTGGGAGGCCGAGGCGGGCGGATCACAAGGTCAGGAGATCGAGACCACGGTGAAACCCCGTCTCTACTAAAAATACAAAAAATTAGCCGGGCGCGGTTGTGGGCGCCTGTAGTCCCAGCTACTCGGGAGGCTGAGGCAGGAGAATGGCGTGAACCCGGGAGGCGGAGCTTGCAGTGAGCCGAGATCGCGCCACTGCACTCCAGCCTGGGCGACAGAGCGAGACTCCGTCTCAAAAAAAAAAAAAAAAAAAAAAAAAAAAAAATATATATATATATATATATATATATATATATATATATATAAATTAGCTGGGCACACTGGTGGGTGCCTGTAATCCCAGCTACTCGGGAGGCTGAGGCAGGGGAATCGCTTGAACCGGGGATGTGGAGGTTGCAGTGGGTTGTGATTGCACCACTGCACTCTAGCCTGAGTGAAAGAGCTAGATTCCATCTCAAAAAAAAAAAAAAAAAAAAGAAAAAAGAAAATAAATGGAAAGATCCAGGAGGCAGAAAATTAGGAAGGAAGGAAATAGTAGAACTTAGAAACACTATCAGTCAACTAGATATAATAGACATACATAGACTATTTCATTCAATAACAGCAGAATATATATTCTTCTCAAATTCATGTGGGACATTCACCAAGACCGACTGCATACGAGGCCATAAAAATATCTTATCAAATTTAAATTGATAAAAATTATATAATGTATACTCTCAGGCCACAATGCAATTAAAACTAGAAATCAATAACAAAAAGAAAGCTGGAAGAATCGTAATTACTTGAGATTACATAACATATATCTAAATAGCACAAGGGTAAAATAAACCAAAATAGAAATTAAAAAACATTTTGAACTAAACGAAAATGAAAACACAAGTTATCAAAATTTGTGGCAAGCCATATCCCAGGTGCTCTCCTTAAGTCTTCCAAGTTAAGAGGCAACTACAGGTCAGTGAGTGCCCATAGAGGGAACATATTGTCCCATTCAATCTGATCAAATTAGGTTCTGGTGATCATATTAAATCTTCCTTAGACTGGGAAGCATCTGCAGGCCAATGATTACTGGCAGAGGGGGCATCTGGCTCTGCCCCACCCCAGCTATTGAGCAGTAACTCTACCACACCTGAGTTCTCTGCTTAAGCCTTCTGTAGGCCAGGAGGTGAGCCCAAGACCACACATACCTGTGGGGCATAATTTCTGGCTTAGCCACTTCATGTGGCTGAACAGTAACCCCAGAGACCTCATTCAGCCTGGAAGCTCATCCTATAGCCTTACCCAACTGCAGATTGTAAACAACAATATGGCCCAGTCAGGAAGACAACCCGAAACCTCGCCTAATTAGAGATTATTGCAGAGCCCAGATGGGAAATCCACCTGCTGGCAGACAGCCAATGGTCTCACCAGACCATGCAGCAGTCAACAGTACTGTTTAACCTTAGAGCACAGGAAGCAACAGAACCCAACTAGACAACCTGAAACCAAGGTCTGCCTGTCCAGGATTGCTCTCAGCTGGTTCATCCAGAATCTCAGGATAGACTAAATAGCAAAGGTATATTGACACCAAAGAATGTCAGCAAAACTGGAAGTCTTGGCCATCTCCTTAAATGTACAGGGACCAAAAGTAAAAAAAAATATATATATATATATGAAAAATCAGGAAAACATGACATCACCAAAGGAAACTAATAAATCTCTAGTAATGGACCCAGAAGAAGTATAGAACTTTGACATGGCTGACAAAGAGTTCAGAATAATTCTATTTAAATAGTTTGGTGAACAAGAATATACAGATAGAAAGTTAAATATTATTTGGAAAACAATTGATGAATAAAATGAACCATTTGACAAAGAAATAGAAACAATAAAAAAGCAATCCTAGGGATAAATAATAAATAACAAAGGATCATAAGAAATTACTACAATTATACCAACAAATTGGATAAACTAGAAGAAATGGATAAATTTCTAGATACATACAATTGGAATAATGAATAAACAGAAAGTATGAGCAGACCAATAGTGAGTAAGGAGATTGAATCAGTATCAAAAAGAAAAACACAGGATCAGATAGCTCCACTGCTGAATTCCACCAAACTTTTACAAACTAAAACAACAGGATACTACTGTATACCTGTTAGAACCACCAAATCCAAAAACACTGACAACACCAAATGCTGACAAGGACGTAGAGTAAGAGGAATTCTCATTCATTACTGGAGGGAATGCAAGAATGTCATAGCCATTTTGAAAGACACTAAAAAAACTCTTATCATGCGTTACCCAAAGGTGTTAAAAACATGTCCAAACAAAAATCCTGCACATAGATGCTTTTTGTAGCTTTATTTATAATTGGTAAAACTTGGAAGCAACCAAGATATCCCTCAGGAAATGCACAGGTAAATAAACTGTGGTACATCTAGACAATGAAATAGTGTTCAGTGCTAAAAAGAGCTATTGAGCCGTGAAAAGACGTTGAGGAACTTTAAATGTATACTTCTAAATAAATGTAGCCAATCTAAAAAGACTACATACTATATGATTCTAACTCTATGATCTTTTGGAAAAGACAAAGCTATAGAGACAGCAAAAAGATCAATGGTTTTCACAGGTTAAACACACACAGAGAGAGAGATGAACTGGGGGAGCATAGTAACATTTTAGTACAGTGAAACTACTATGAGTGATACTATAATTGTGCATACATTTCATTATCCATTTAACAAAACCTGTAGTATGTACAATATCAAAGGTGGACCCTAATGTAAACTGTGGACTCTGGGTGACAATGCTAATGTGAGTGTAGGCTCATCAGTTGTAACGAATGTACCCCTCTTTATTAGTCAAGGTTTTCTAAAGTGACGGAACTAACAGATAGTGTATGTGAAGGGGAGTTTATTAAGGATTATTGACTCACATGATCCCAAGCTGAAGTCCCACAACAGGCCGTCTGCAAGCTGGAGAGCAAGGAAGCCAGTCCAACTACCAAAACCTTAAAAGTAGGGAAGATAACAGCACAGCCTTCAGTCTGTAGCAGAAGGCCCAGTGGCCTTCTGCAGTGGCAAACCACTGAGTCCAAAAGCTGAAGAACTTGGAGTCTGATGTTTGAGGTCAGGAAGCATCTAGCACGGGAGTAAGGTAAAGGGCCAAAGACTGGGCAAGTCAGTTCCTTCCATCTTCTTCTGTTTGCTTTATTCTAGCGACGTTGGCAGCTGATTAGATGGTGCCCACCCAGATTGAGGGTGGGTCTACCTCTCCCATTCTACTGACTCAAGTGTTAATCTCCTTTGGCAATACCCTCACATACACACCCAGGAACAATATTTTACATCCTTCAATCCAATCAAGTTGACACTCAGTATTAACCATCACACCCTCTACTGGGGAGTGTTGGTTGTGGGGGAATCTATGCGTGTGTGGGAACAGAGGGTACATGGGAAACATTCTACTCAATTTTGCTAAAACTTCTTTAAAGAAAAGGCTGTTAAAAATTATTGTATAGTGCCTCCCAGTCTCTTAAAGCTGTAAATGTCTATATTCCATTCCAGTTGAACTACTGATTACTATTGTTTATAAAGATATAGTGTGTATGTGTGTAAATACACACATAGATGTCACAATCTCTGATTCCTTTTTCCTTCGTTCAATTTAAGTTTTTCTCAGTCATTACAAAATGTGAAATTCCTTTATTAGAATGGAACCACATTTTTTGGTTGTGGTACAACAGTTTCATGTATTTTTTCTATGTCCATGTTTGATTCATGTAAATCATAATGTTTTCTTAATTTAAAGATAAGTTGCTTCTCTACCTTTTATTCTATACTGTATTAAAGAAACTTCAATGTGTGATATATTTATAGTAACTTTTTTATCCTAATCTTTTCTCTCTTAATATACAACATGCTATTTCCCATGCCAATATATTGTAATAACATAGAGAAATATTTCATAATATTAATGCATTTTTATATTCACTAATAGCTAAAATGATAATTTTACTTTATTCCTATATAGGTTTTTATCTCTGTTCAATAAATATTTTTCTGAAATATATACAAAGAACCGTGATAGTCGTTGAGGACAATATGATAAAGCAAGATAAAATTCCTTTCATGATCTCACATTCTAGCTGGAAGAAGGGTCATTTGATCTGATAACTGAAAGAACTAAATGTAATTTCTTTAAACTGGAAGAAAAGTAAACTTAGATTAGTGGACATGTACTAGATGAATAAAGAAGGAAGAGGGAAAGAAATTATCTGTGTGCAAAGTCACTGGGCACCTGAAAAACATGGGTGTTGGAGGAGCAGTGGAAGTATGAAGCTGTATTAGTAAATTGGTAAAAATTATACTGTTCTCCACACCAAGTTAAGGTTTTTAACATTGGTCCATAGGCAAGCAGAGCTATCAAAATTATTGAAATGGAAGAGTGAAATATCAGAACGAGTTTCAGAACAAAAATCTTGATGGAAGTTTGACAAATGGAATGAGATGAAATAAAATAGAATTGAAAAAATATTTTAAATCATAACAGCAATTCTCAAGAGAGGATTAACAAAAATAAGATAGCAGAAGTGGAACTAGAAAGTAGAGGATATTTCTAAAGTAGAATTGAAAAGACTAGGAGACCATTTAATATTATGGTAATGGAGAAGAAGGATTTAAATTTAACCCTGAGGTTTGAATTTGTGATATTTTTTGAATGGTGATTTTATGAGCAGAGTTCAAAAACTAGACTGAATTGCTTAATACAGGAGGGATTACTAAAGAATTACACAAGTCTCCGCAGAACTTTTATAAAGAAATGAACATCAGACAATGTATATATTTATTTTTACATTGAGAGGGTGAGACTAGAGATATCTAAATTTCGTCCATATGTGACTAATTGAAGTGAGTTAAAGAAATCCCTTAAAGAGAATATGCAGTGTGAGATGAAAAGAGGCTCAAGGACAGGGCCACTGATTACATCAACATTAGTAGATAAGCAAAGATTAAAATGTAAGAACGCATAGCTCCAACTTTTCTGCATAGATACTTTCACAATAATGTTTTCTAACTTTAAATTTCCTTTGCAAATACTTATTTGAATGGTAAATTATAATTTTAGTAAGAATCTATATGGTTATTCAAACATTAATATTCTTCTAAATTAAGCCTACCTAATCTAGTTTCTCTCAAAATGCATCAATGTTCTATTATATTTTCTCAATCATCTCATGGAGGTAAATGCCTCCAAAATAAAATAAATAAAATTAAAAACATAAGTATTTTGAAAAGGGAATAAATAATGAGTTAATACCCTTTCTATGATTTGTTCTTCAACATGTTTAGGGGGATTTTGTTTAATGGAGACTGGTATAGTCTCATACAGTATAACTCATATCAAAACTGTATATACTTTAGAAGAATAGAAAATATTATTTGCAAAGAGAGAGGTTGTCTAATTGCCATATGCATCAGTGACAATCAGCAGGAATCAACCAATACCAGAATGCCAAAGTTGAAAAGCAAAATGCAAAGAAAGTTAGAGGTGAAGACAATATTTTCTAAAGTTTAAGAATGAGCTAGTATGTCAGGATAGTTTTGTTAGCCATCCTAATGTAGTATAACATATCTATATTAGTGGAGTATGATAGATATTATATGTACTACTCAATTTATTAATTTACTCATTTTTTTTCATTTATATATTCATTTCAAAAAAAAAAAAAAACTTCAGAAGCTAAGTTTAAAAGATCAGAAATGTGGCCGGGTGTGTGGCTCACCCCTGTAATTTTAACACTTAGGGAGGCCAAGCAAGGTAGGCGGATTGCCTGAGCTCAGGAGTTTGAGACCAGCCCATCTTTACTAAAATACAAAAAAATTAGGCAGGTGTAGTGGTGTATACCTGTAATCCCAGCTATTCGGGAGGCTGAGGCAGGAGAATCTCTTGAACGTGGGAGGTGGAGGTTGTGGTGATGAGTAGAGATTGTGCCACTGCACTCCAGCCTGGGCAACAGTGTGAGACTCTGACTCAAAACAAAACAAAACCAAACAAAAAGGATCATAAGTATAATAAAAATCTAAGAATATTTGTTGCTGGAAAGTGTAAGAATCATCATCTTGGGCGAAAGATTTTGACCAAGATGCAGTTCAAAGATAGTAGAGAGGTTTATTGAAAAGAAATAAAGATTAAAATACTTATTTGGAGGGACAGGCAGGGATGAGGCAGGGTGGGCTGCTGAAATGAGCCAGCAACAGCTCTGAGAGTGAGCTTTATTGAAAAGAAATTAGGAGTAAAAAACTTATTTGGAGAGAGAGTACATTCTGAAAGATGAGGCAGGGTGGGCTGCTGAAATGAGCCAGCATCAGCTCTGAGAGTTCTGCACTGGGTTTTTATGATGTCAGATTTTTTTCTTGAAGTTCCCGCATCTGTCTTAAGTGCCTGCCTTTTTTCTTTGTCTGGTTTTCCCTCTCCTGCCTTAAGTCTCCACCTTTTCCCTCACCTACTTCCTACCCTAGGGTTGTGAGATTCTCCCTTAAAGTCAGTTGATGAGCATGTGCGGGTACAGTGTTGAATACGAATTATACCTTTTTCCCATAGGCTATTGGGGTACAGGTAGTATTTGGTCACGTGAGTAAGTTATTTAGTGGTGCTTTTTGAGATTTTGGCACACCCATCACCCGAGTAGTATACACTGCACACTATTTGTAGTATTTTACCCCCCACCTTTCCCCCAACCCCAAGTCCCCGAAGTCCATTGTATCATTGTTATGCCTTTGTGTCCTCATAGCTTAGCTCCCACGTATCAGTGAGAATATACAGTGTTTGGCTTTCCATTTCCATTCCTGGGTTACTTCACTAAGAATAATAGTCTCTAATCTAATCCAGGTCACTGCAAATGCTGTTAATTCATTCCTTTTTATGGCTGAGTAATATTTCATTGTGTGTGTGTGTGTGTGTGCGCGTGTGTGTGTATCTCAGAGTTTCCTTATCCACTCTTTGATTGATGAGCATTTGCAATTTTGCACAGTTTTGCAACTGCAAACTGTGCTGCTATAAACATGCATGTGTAAGTATCTTTTTTGTACAATGACTTCTTTTCCTCTGGGTAGATACCCAGTAGTGGGATTGCTGGATCAAATGGTAGTTCTACTTTTAGTTCTTTAAGGAATCTCCACACTGTTGTGGAGAATAACCTCACTGTTTTCCATAGTGTCTGTACTAATTTACATTCTCACCAGTAGTGTAGAAGTGTTCCCTGATCACCACATCCTCGCCAACATCTTTTTTTTTTTTTTTTACTATGACCATTCTTGTAGGAGTAAAGTAATATCCCATTGTGGTTTTGATTTGCATTTCCCTGATCGTTAATGATGTTGAGCATTTTTTCATATGTTTGTTGGCCATTTGTATATCTTCTTTTGAGAATTGTCTATTCATATCCTTAGCCCACTTTTTGATGGAGTTGTTTGTTTCCTTCTTACTGATTTGCTTGAGTTCATTGTACATTCTGGGTATTAGTCCTTTGTTGGATGTATACATTGTAAAGATTTTCTCCCACTCTGTTGATTGTCTGTTTACTCTGCTGACTGTTCCTTTTGCCATGCAAAAGCTCTTTAGTTGAATTAAGTCTTAGATATTTATCTTTGTTTTAATTTCATTTGCTTTTGGGTTCTTGGTCATGAAATCCTCCTCTATGCCAATGTCTGGAAGCATTTTTCCAATGTTATCTTCCAGAATATTTATAGTTTCGAGTCTTAGATTTAAGTCCTTGATGCATTGAGTTGATTTTTGCACAAGGTGAGAGGTGAGGATTCAGTTTCACAAAACACTGCTGAAAGAAATCATAGACGACACAAACAAGTGGAAACACATCCCATGCTCATAGATGGGTAAAATCAGTATTGTGAAAATGACCACACTGCCAAAAGCGATCTACAAATTCAATGCAATCCCCATCAAAATAACACCATCATTCTTCACAGAATTAAAAAAAAAAATTCTAAAATTCATATGGAACCAAAAAAGAGCCTGCATAGCCAAAGCAAGACTAAGCAAAAGTAACAAATCTGGAGGCATCATATTACATGATTTCAAACTATACTATAAGGCCTTAGTCACCAAAGTAGCATGGTACTGTTATAAGGATAGGCACATAGACCAATGTAACATAATAGAGAACCCAGAAATAAACCCAAATACTTACACCCAACTGATCTTCCACAAAGCAAACAAAAACATAAAATGGGGAAAGGACACCCTTTTCAACAAATGTTGCTGAAGTAATTGGCTAGCCACGTGTAGGAGAATGAAACTGGATACAAATTCTAATGGCTACATTGCTCATTAATGCCACCACAGGAAGGTTGAATAGTGGTGAAATCTACATTTACTGCACCTGTGTATCTCTTAGCAATTTCTCCTTTGTTCTTGTCTCTTCTTATTAGTGTGAGCTGGCTACATTCTGATAGTTTGATTGCCAAATGAATAGTTATTAGCACATCTTAAAAGCATTTCAGGGCTTTTCTTTCTGCATAGGTACGTCCCCCTTGCTCTGGTCGTATCTAGCATGAATGTTTTGGGTGGTCTGCGGGGTGTGAGATTTTCCAGACCTCCTCCTTTCAGGTGCTTCCCCTACTGCTCATGTCTAGCTCTCTGTCTAGTCTAATATATTCATGTTAGAATAAAAAGTAAGAATACTCAGGTGCCCTTCTAGATGACAATGCTGTAAGAATAATGTATTTTATCAAATATTGTATCAGAAAACAATTTTAAATTATTTTTATATATTCCTTTCATAGCTTTCAATTAAAATTAAAAAATCTTTTATTAACATAATTAAAGGCCAGCTGAATATCTCATTAAATTGAACATTCAAGTATATAATTAATATTGATAAGTAATAAGTCAATTGTTTAGCAGGTAAACTGATAAAATTTATGGGTCCTTTAATTCTCTGGAAAATTCCATCAGTCAAGTTTTACTTACATTCCTTTATATTCATTCCAAAGAAATATTATGGAAAAAGACAAAGTAATACAATAAATGTGTGATTCCCAGTATGCCATACAGGTATTTCTGAAGAAAAACAAGTATTTTAGTTGAAGAAGTGAAGAGACCAACATCTTTTCTAATTTTACAAAAGCTGTTTTTAAGTAAAGAATTCTTTTGCATGAAAAATTTAAAAATATTTGCATTAAAAATTCAGAATAAATAAATAATTAAAATTGTGTGCATATCAACTACAAAGCACTGGCTTTATAGCTCTAAAACCTCTCTTCTCTCTGAATGGATATAAAACATCTTGATTTTTTGAGAAACTATAGCAATGCAATTTATCCATTATGAAACTTAAATTCTGAAATTGTGTGTGTTTATGCTTTGATACATAAACATCGTCAAAATGATTGATATTGCATAATTATGATGATTTATTAAGATCCTCACAAAAGAAATTTAAAAATCAATCTATTAGCAGAATAAAATTTGAGTCTTGGCCAAAGAACTTTATTGCTTGTATTTTCTAGTATCTTTAAAGCATAATAAAAATGTTTCTCTCATTTATTTTTTTAAAAACTGCTTCTAATTTACAATTCACTTTTCTATTAACCGTCTACCATACAGTTGCATCTGATGATCATATCTTTTGCTGATAATTTTACCTCATATATGTTTCTATGCAATTCTTTATTTTCCAGCACCTCTATCATTTTCTTTTTGGACTGCCAATTTACAACATGAATATTGATGAATATTAATATTATGAATATTCTGATGTTTCTTTATTGCTGTATTTGATAATGCTCCTATATTTACTTGTTTATTCTGGCCACTCACTGGGAAATTTTATTCTGTAAATTATTCTTTTTGTTTGGTTACCACAATCCTCTGTTTATCTAGGTATGTTAATTAGTATCTCATTGTTTGCCATAGATCATTTTTCAATGCTTCACTGAGTCTGCTCTTTATGTCTCTGAGAACTCTTATTCAGCTCACAATCTTCTCTCCTTTATTTCATACTTTACAGTAATATTTAACAGTTGGTTGCTGTTATAAAACTTGTCCGACTTGAATTTCTAAAGTAAAATAATTGAGGCATTCTGTTTGCCTATTAACTGAATGGATCTTAACCTTTCAAATTTCCATAGTTTCTGAGATCCTGGCTTCCTATAAGTGATTTTATCACTTATAGGAAAGATGAAATATCACTCCGATCATGTAAATACTTCCCAGGAAGTCAGCTCAATGTGACAGAGAATGACCATTCTGCTTTTTTGCATCCCTGGGAATTCATGGTTTTCTAAGACCACTCTGGGCTCCAGTGAATAGATACAGAGAATAGTGTTTGCTATCCTTTGGCATCATTGCCCTTACAGAAAAAGGAAAAGAACCTTGTAACACTATATAACCCATATTTGCCTGGCTGGCTTATGTCAGTCAGGCATATGAGTAATACATCCATAATTACCATATCAAACCAAATATATTTGCTTTCTCAGAATGGAAGTCCTGAATTTTATCACTTTACTGGAATTTTCAATTCAACTATAATGAATCAGGCTGGGCAACATAGTGAGACCCCTGTCTCTACAAAAAATAAAAATTTAGCCAGGCTTGGTGGCACACGTCTACAGTTCCAGTTACTTGAGAGGCTGAGGTGGGAGGATAGCCTGAGTCTGGGAGGTTGAGGCTGCAGTGAGCTTTGATTGTGAAACTGTGTTCCAGCCTAGTTGTCAGAGGAGACACTGTTTGAAAAAATATATATACACATACATATATAAAATGTAAAATACATTATACATATATTATGCAATATATATCATTATTGTATACATTATAAAATATAAAACAATTATAAAAATAAAATCATCAATGATTTTCTACATAACTCTTCAGGCTGAAATTAGATTAGAAAGAATTATCAATTACATGAATTCATACTTCCAGAAATGTTAAAAGTTTGATAGAATACATTGTTTCCTCTTATTGTTCTTATTAAAATGTAGAAATACTGATTTTATTCAAATCTATATGAACAGGTAAATTGCCTGAGTGAAAACATTTTTGTATATATTAATAATCTAATATTTTGTTCTCCAGCTTCCTTTCAAGATTATCATCCAAATTTACTACGCTTTGAAGCCAAATGTGAATTTTAACTCTTAGAATGGATGATAGTGAAATAACAACTTTATTATATTTTTTAAACAATGCTTAAACAGAATATACTGATGAGCAATGAGTATAAATGCTTTTAGACCATGATGGTGAAAAATGCTTTAGATCATTGTCATGATGATGGTAATGAAAATAGTAATGAAGATAAAATATTCTCCTGATGTGTCCTTTTCTGACAAAAGTAGCATCAAAATTCAGTGAAAGGTCATCGTGAAAATAAGATCTACCTTCCATACAAAGGCTTTGACATATCATTTATAAAGCAGCTTTAAATATCATTTTGCTTAATTAGTAATCACTTAAAAAAAATAATCTCACAAGTTTGACATTAGCAGACTAGACTAAGTGCAAGTCAGGCCTTGACAGATATCTATGATCTGATTTACTGATGATATCAAAAATTTTAAAAAGTTTAGGTATTTCCCTAAAACAGTGTTATAGGCCAGGCATGGTGGCTTATGCTTGTAATATCAGCACTCTGGGAGACCAAAGCAGGAGGATCGCTTGAGCCCGGGAGTTGGTGACCAGCCTAGGCAACAAGGTGAGATCTCATCTCTACCAAAAAAAAAAAAAAAATGAAAAGTCAATCGGTCATGATGGCACACACCTGTAGTCCCAGGTACTCAGGAGGATCGCTTAAGTTCAGGAGTTCAAGGCTGCAGTGAACTAATGATGGCACCACCGCATTCCAGCCTGGGTGACAGAGTAAACCTTTGCCTCTAAAACAAACAAACAAAATGAAACAAAACCAAAACCCCAGCTTTATATATCAGATGCAATTCAATTTACAGAGTAATGCAATCTTTACCTATTTGAATTGAATGCAAGAAGCTAAAATCTTCTCTTTTTTCTCTAGGCATTCATGGTTAGGTAGTTTATTTGTGTAATACAGTCAAATTATCACTCTGTTGAATGTCATGTTCTAGTTTGTCCATAACTTATAAGGAAGTTTGTTTTTCTACTGCATCTCCTGTTCCTCCCATGTGAACAAGTTTTGAATCAGCTATAATAAAACAAAGCCTTTTTCCATGACCACACTGGTAATTTCTTATACCACATTTGTCATTACTATCTTGAAAATTTAATTGCAAGGCAAAACATAGTTTCTTAGTTCCCCATAAAAGATAATAAGATTTTCAAGGAGAATCTGTGATTGTACTAATTAAAAGCCCTTTTCTTTGAAAGTTAAAACAACTGTAGCTTAACATCATCATCCCTTTAAACACATTAACTCATTAGAAAAAAAAAAGGAATGGCAGCCTTGAGCCTGCATTACAATTACATATGTAATGTATCTTTAATCATTCACAATGGATTCCCTGATTAACTAATATTGCTAAATACTTGGCATCGCATACATACATCATTAACAAGATGAAAAAACTAAGCTTAATTCCATTTTATAGTTACATCAACAGCTGCCAAGTGTCTTCCACCAATCAACCTTGACCTACAATTAGAACTCTTTAGATTTGTAGTGGAAAAGTAAGGACATTCAAATTTCAGGTGAGTGAACTTAGATGAGCCTAAACTAAAATAGCTCTGATGTATTCTGTACCCCTCAAATTAATTTTTATACTAGGTGAGGATTCATTATTTTCCTTCAATTTGAGTGTTCTGGTTAACCAATCAGTATGCTGACTACATTCTCTACCATCGAATATGGTTTTATTTAACTTTGTGTTTGCCAGTGTACTATCCTGATGACATAACCAAATTTCTTCTTTAAGACTTATAGTAAATATAGGGAAGCAAATATTGAATCAATTCAATTTAATTTCTTTCCCTTGTCTTCTTTTGGCTTTATAATTGTATGAAATTTATTTTTTAGTTTTAGTTTTTCGTTTTCACACACCACTCAACATTCAGTACAAGAAAGAACATTTCACTTCTCATAACAGATGAGTAGGGAGTTTTTCCCACACACTAAGCAATTCTTCAGAAGACGACAACTGGGTATCCTATAATTCAAATCAATTCTGACACTACTACTTGAAGTTAGATTCAGATCGACCCCACAGATTAAGCTCAGTTCTACAAGATTGCCCCTACTTCAGATGCCGATCTTAAGTAGTAGGTGGCTATCTGTTCTTCTAACTGCCAGCTATAAATCAGGGTTCCCATGACCCTCTCCTCAGGTTCTATTAATTTGGTAGAATGGCTCACAGAATTCAGAAAACACATATGTTAATGTTTATTGTATTAACAGGGTATGATAAATGCTATAGTTGAACAACCAAATGAATAGATACATAGCAGGAGGTCTGGAAGGAACCTGAGTATAGGAGCTTTCATCCTTATGGAGTTGGAGTATGTCCACTCTCCTGGCATTTGCCAACCTGGAAGCTCCCAAAAACTTACAGTTCAGGAATTTTTATAGTGGCTTAATTATATAAATATAATTAATTAACTTCATTTCTAGCCCCTCTCCCCTCTTCAGAGAATGGGGAGTGGGGCTAAAAGTTCCAAGCTTCTAAACATGGGTTGGTCTTTCTGATGACCAGTCCCCATCCAGGAACCCACTATGAGTTGTTTCATCAGAACAAAAGATGCTTCTATTGCCCAATAAATTCCAGTAGATTTAGGAGCTCTGTGTCAGATGTTCCTATCATTTGGGAAATTACAATTTCTTAGGGGCTCTGTATCAAGAACCAGGGTCAAACACTAAATATATTTTTTAAAAGTTGATCCAAGAATCCTTATCGCTTATATATATAGAAAGGGAGAGAGAGAGATATTGAGAGAGAGGGGAGGTGTAAAATAATGTTGTATAGTAGTTATTTTACATGCTTAGCTCATTATGGATTATATACCACTTGAGACGTGTACTTCAAAAATAGTTTAAATACTCAAATTTACATTCAGAATCCTTTCTCAGCTTGTGAGAGTAGAGTGAATTGATTAGTATTTAGGCTCTTAGTTTCCACAAATGGTGAAAAAATGTTATAAGGTTAATAGTTGTTCATATGCAATTTATGAACCAAGAAATACTAATTAAATTGTTTGATGATCAATATCGAATAGGCCTACAAAACTAGAAAAATTAACTTATTAATAGCAGCATAATGTATATAATTATATATGGGGAAATAATGAGCTAAGTATGTAAAATAACTACATAAGCTGTGAAAGCTAAAAAAAAGTTTAAAAGTGTATTACTATTTCTAACTTATTCATGTCCTGTTATAGATTGTCTAGAATAGACTTCTGCCACAATCAATGAGGTTATGACCCTGTATGTAATGGGCTCTTCACAAAGAAGTATTGACTGGCTGACAAAATATTCTTGTTAATTTTACTTCTCTATTTCTATTTTATATTCTGTTCCATAAGCCCAAATATAGCCCAAATTTACAGGATCATATCCAATAATTTTTCTATAATAACTGCAACTTGAAGATTAGGTTATATTCCCAAAGAAACATATAATTTAAAATAATATAAAATACAAGTTTTAAAATAGACAAACAGTTGCCCCTGAATCAACACCATCTTACCACCAGTATGTCATACTTACTCATTTGTTGACCATGCCTGAGTGTTCTTTACTGGAGAATTGCTTGGAATTGCCCACTCTGCTTCTCTGAAGTTTGTTTACCCATTGGCTTTGGTGACTGTACCTTTCTACATCATGACTGCTTGTATAATTGAAATCTGTTGTATAGTTTATCTCTGGCATATGCATATATTTTGTTTTCAACTGCATATGTATAAACTAAAAATCACTCCCTCTTTAATTTTTTGTCTATTTATTTTTCTATCTTGGTGGATCAATCCTCTATTATCTAATGCTATAGGTGCTGCGGGGCTGACAGAGCTTCTTAGCATGGTTTCACAAACTCCATCCACCATCAAACACAAATGATGTACTTTCATTGGATCCATAGTATAAAGAGATAAAAGTTTACTCAAAAAGGTATCACTGTACATGTTTATGTATAGTTTAACAAATATTATGGAGAAAGAATAAACAAGTCTAAAATCAATAAAAAAATAAATATTTATTTTCCAAATATATATGTGTTTGTAACAACATACAAAATACGGATTACACACCACTTGTGACATACATACTTTAAGAATAATTTAAATACTGAAATTAAGAAATACTGGTAAACATTTATCAACACCACACCAATTCCAATGAAGTGTTACTCAGCATTTCATGGACATCTTAGTAAAATGGAAAAATCAAATAATAACTGATATGTTCCATATCAAATTGCTTTTCCTCTGCTACCAAGAACACTATGAAAGTGTATCTATGTCTGTGTAAACCAGTGATGGTTCTCTGCTATTCTGTTGGTGTAAAAGTAACTGTGTTTTGCCATTGAAAGTAGTGGCAAAAACCACACTCACTTTTGCATCAACCTATTACTTTATGCAATAATGTGGGTGTAAGAAATTTTACATCACTTATAGGGAGGGAAAAATGCTAACTTGTTTCTTTGACATCTAAGTAGAGTGTTACAACATATAATCATCTTATTTAAATATCCGAGTTGCCTTTTAATTACCACTGTTATTTGTTCATGAGCATTGTCAAAAGTGTATTTTATATCACAGAATACGTCCTTCGAAGAGTAGGATGTGCCAGGATAAATTGCTAAGCTGAAAAGCCAGCTATGATCAAAGAATGCCAACAAAGAAACTCAGCCTCTAAAAGAGAAAAGTCATTCTGATATAACAGCTAAAGAACTGACAAGTGTTAGGGACAAAGGTACTAAAATTTTTGTGATATCAGAGTCTACGATACTTATTAACTGAATAATTGTTTTGTTTAGAGAAGAATAAGTACTATCTTCTTGTGCATGAGGGGACATGAAGTGAGGGGGCTAATTTGCCTTTTTTCATGTAACTTTAATTAATAATGAATCTACAAATTAATTTTATTGGTTCTTTTTTTTCTGTGTAATACACCACCCCAAAACTTAGTAGCTTAAAACCATCTTTTATTTACCTTACGATTCTGTGGTTCTGAAGTTTGGACTGGACTCAGATATGAAGACTTCTGCTAAAGTTGGCTTGACTCACTTGCCAACCTGTGGTCAGATGACAGGTTGGCTTGGAGCTGGTTGGTCTGAGGTTCTGTGGCATCTCATTTCTGCTTTTTGCAGTCTCTCATATCTCAAAAGCGCAGTCTGAACATTTTCACATGCTTCTCAGCGGGCTGCAAGAGCTTGAAAAGAGGAAAAACGCCATTCACAATTATTAAAAGCATGCCATATGGTCAAGGCATAGGTGAGTATGGGAGCCCACACAATGTTACACAGTAAAGGAATGTGGACACAAGAAAGAGAAAAATTTGGGAACCATTGTTGCATTTCACCATATACTTCATGAATGGTGCTTACTTTGAAATAAACTATTCATGCAACTGTAGCTTGCCAGTTTTTTTGTTTTTGTTTTTGTTTTAATTATTTATTTATTTATTTGTTTTCTGTCTGTGTAAAATCAATTAAAAACTGGATCTTATAGGTCTTGGCCCAGACACATACTCCTGGATGTACTACCAACCAGTTATGAGATATTAGGTAAGTAAATTACATGTTCAATTCATCAGTTTACAGTTTAAATTCTATGACCCCTATGGCCCCTTGAAAGTCTATTTTGATTTCATAAATTATTTCATCAATATTTGCCATAGGCAAAACTTTTGTATGTAAAATGGGGACACTACAAAGAAACATAATAACTGGATACTGATATAAAGGAATTTGCACTCTAATATTAATCATAATAGCTGCATATTAAAAACCTCTATTACCATATATACATATATATGCTCACTTAATACTTGTAAAAATCCTGCCAACCAGTTATTTATTTGCATTTTACATATGAGGAAAGAGGAACATAGATAATAAGTGATTAGCTTTAAATCACATGTCCATTAAGTGATCTTGGCTAAGATATGGACCCCAGGTTCTTCATTATATTTGTATTTACTCTGAGCCTGTTGAACAAAACAAAAGATAAAGACAGGATAGAATAAATTCACAGCAGTTAATGCACTTCAGAGCTCAGGTAAGGGAGTATGAATCAGGAAATGCTTGCTGTATCGTTTCAGTTATGAAGTAGGATTTAAGGAAACTGAGGCTTAGAGAACTTAGATTGATTGTCCTTTGTAGGAGTGAGAGAACATATTTAACCTTAGTTTAATATGAGGATGATTTTCTTTGAGGAAATAGTTGAATTTTTTCTCTAGAAAAATAAGTTGGTAAAGATAGCATTTGACTTTATATATTACCCTGAGTAGTTTGAACTGATTTTTGTTCAAGAGGCAGTGAAGATACATAGAATGTTTTCAAACATAGCACCTATGTTACAAAAGGTATTGATTAATTTGGCATGACTGCCTTTGAGGCCAGGATAGTTAAAAACTCCTTAAACTGTCTTAGAAAGCATTTCTCAAAGTGTATTTCACAGAACACTAGTTTCTAGAGGTTATAAGAGCTTTTTTTTAAGTTGCTATGTTGAGATAAGACTGGGAATTTTGGATTAAACAAATCAAAGAGTTTTCTTTATTGGAAGATATCTCTGCTAATGAGCATATTAAATCTCTAAAATGGGGCAAGACATGTGGCATTGCTAAAATATATTTAATCACAGGAAGCCCTCATTTCTTTGAAGAGACTCTAAAAGTGCAATGTTCCTCAGAATACTTTTGGAAATGCTGACTTGACTGTAAGTGATGGAAAAAGTAGCAATGGGGAGAGAAAAGAAATTAGAAATGTTTCTTTTGGTAAAAGTAGGTATGATAGGATTACTGATTAGTTTAGAAAGGACAAGATAAAACAATATTAAAAATAGATCCACAATTATGAATTTAAATAAAGAGGAAATAAAATTAAAAAAATGATGACCGCTTTATTAGATGAGGCAGGCAGAAAAGGAGACCAATTCAGTTTTCATCGAGGAATCTAGGTACCAACTAATTTTATGAATACTGTCTTTATTCATTCTTTTCTATGAACCAGCCTGTACTCTACTTCTGATGTATCCCTCCTTGTGACGTATACCTGATTAGAGTAATATTCTTGCACTTTTTCTTATTACTTATCTGTAGTAAGTACAGAAGTGTGGGACGATGACTCCTTGATGAGTTTGAAAGTTTTGGTCGGAGGCATGAGGATCTGCCTGGGTAAAGTAAAAGGGCTCTGTTTTCATGGAGAGATCTTTGGTTTTCAGTGCTGTACTGTGAATCATTAGAAAACCTCTTGCAGCAGCGTGTCATATTGAAAACACTATAGTTGTGCCAAGACAAGGTCTTGTTCTCTAATCTAGAGTTTTATAATAATTTTTATTTTGATTTCCTCTTAACTGTCTCTTTTATTCATCTCTCAATAGTTTAGAAGTTGAGCAGAGGAATTAGGGGAATTATTCACTGGCCTTCTGGAAATACAGATGATGCCTATGCCATGGCTTCTGAGTTTTATATCTCTTCCATTCAAGAGACTAGTTTAACCTGATGATCTGAAAATTTAAACTGCAGATTCACAGGCACCACTTGATGTATCACTTAGGTCAAGTTTATCTAGTTCGAAAGGCAGAGTCACTTGGTACAACTACAGCTACTCTGGGTTATTATAAAAATATTGATTAATTTAGCATGACTAGATTTAAGGCTAATTTATCGTGAGCTCAAAAGGAACTCTATGAGGTTGGAATAACCTAGAGGAGACCAGTAAGTAGATTTGGATATTAGGAAAAAGTGAGGGCAGATTAGCATTAGTATATATCAACTTACTTGTACTGTACCCTTAAGATTTCCTTGTATGTTGTGAAGGTCTGAGATAGAAGTGAGGCAATATGAATTACCATAGATTCATCATTTTACGGTGACAATCACTAACTCATTGGAAAACAGGAAAGCTATAAAATATTCAAAACTATATGCAGGCTGAGTCAAATCTCTTTGTGTAAAAACCAAGATCTCACTCTTTGTCTGCTACATACACTTTTTCAAAAGTTCCTTAGGCCTTTTACCCAAGATAAAACTAGCTATACCATCGTTAGTTCTGCCTCTAATTACTATTTATATATAGCTTTTCACGTTAAAACTGTATAAGTAGCTCCTAAATTGAGAAAACCAGCAGTAGTACATGTTCTCAGCTAACTCATAGCTAGCTTCAAACAGTGCCTTAGCTCACCCAACTATTGTCTTTGGAAGAAGACAAATTTCGAGCAGTCCTCATTATCTCATTTGCATTTTTACAATGTTGCCTGAGATCACTGATCTAATGTACTTTACTTCCCATCTACCAAAATTAATCCATTTCCTTCTATTATTCAATGCTTCTGAAAAGTTAACATGTATGTTTTATGATTTATTTCTTCCTTTTAAAAAAGCCTACTCTGTATATTTTTTTATATTCCATTTTCTTAATTGGTATTCATCATCAATATAACATAATATTACATTATCAATGCTAAGTTGTAGCGTCATAATACCCTTTTGGACGTGCTATTGTTAGCTTACCCAACTGCATTGCCAGTAGAGCAGACTTGTATCAGTATAGAGGAAGGCTAGACCCTCCCTGACAGTAAGCAATCATCTTGTACAAAGTAGGTTTTCAAGGTGCATTTAAAAAATTCTTTTATAATATGGAAAAAATCATCTTATCTTGCTTTTGAAGATGGATGTTGACGAAGATAATAACGGATAAAACAAAAAGTATGTGGTGTCCTGAAAAATATTTTGTTACTGTGATGTGATCTGTTAAATAAGGAAACTATAGAAGCCTTCCTAAGGAAATTTGTTTTCATACTACAACCAGAAAATATGATGTGTATTTGACATTATTCTTCCTGCCAGTCTGTCTTTGAGACTGTTCTAGTGCTTCAAGCCTGGGGGTAATATGTGAAGTAATAGTGTTAGAAAATTTGCATCATGATTCTAACTCCAAATTATGGAAAAATAAATGGTAAACATGAAATTTTACAAGCTGTCACCTCAATTGGCCATTCTCTATCTTATAAGCATGCTTTTCAGCTTGAAAAAAGCAAACAGTATTTTGAGGAAAAATTTGATGAACTCTGCCTTACAATATGAGAATTAGAGGATAAAATTACTATTATTAAATGGTCTTACATCTGGGGAAAATGTATCTTTCTAAAAATTGATCAGTTGAATAGGTTGGGTGAATTAGTATCCAAAAATTTATTATGTATACAGTGACAAGAATTGAGTAGTTCCATTCATTTTTGCCTTATGAAAACATCCCAGAAATTGAAACTTAATATCAAGGGAGAACAATGCAATAATTCAGGTGTATTTGTGATAAACCACTCAGAAACACCCCTAAAACTATGGATGGTTCAGTTCTTCAGTTCCCTAAATCTTGCCTAAAATTGTGTCTGAAATAACTTCATGCAAATTAATGTGGTTCTGACAAACTCAGGCATTGACATCTCCAAGAATGATTCCTTTCCTTTTCCATGGATTGTATTAATGACAACAGACAAGTTGTCATAAAAGATTTTCCTGATGTCTTCTGGTGCATCCAGTGTGGGGACATATGCACTAATCAGTGTCATCGTTTGAACTCCCTCCAGCCTCAATTTTAATGTCTCAAGCCTGAGGCTGACCATATGGCTCAAAAATAAGTCTTTTCACCATCAAAAAGGTCATAGTCTATGTTTAGCTACATTTTTAAAGCTGCTTTGAGCTTATGACTTAATACCTGGGTGACTTTCAGAAATGATAAATCTTTGCTAAGAAAAAAATGTGACTTGTTTACTGAGAAACAAAATAAAGGAAGCCAATATATTCACATACATTTTACTGTGTTGGAGAAACATATAAGTGGTAGAAACGCATAATTTGTGGATATAATTCTATTGCCACATGTAATAAGAAAGAACCCAAATTATCAGTGATGATTTCTGACTCTAAGAGAATTTAAACAAAGGCACTGTGGCATTTACTTTTCAGTCAGCTTGCTTTTATCATTAATAATCAATTAGAAAATCTAATACAGTCCATATTTTTAAAACTCAACGTTCCAATGGGAACTACCACAGCCATAGAGTTTTTAAAAGTTGGATGATTATATTCTCATTTCAAGGTCTACTAGAAAATAAAACATCCCTTTTTTTCATATTCTGGGAACTATTTATTTAACCAAAGAAACATTGCAAGAATTGCAAAGAACATGGTTTTACTCTCAATTTATTTATGCTTCAAGAACTTAGGAAAGGAAAATAAAATAATTTTTTTTTCTAAAAATTAATATGTTTAAGGCCTTAATCACACAGATTAGATTAATACTTGACTAAATGCCAAACTTGTCTCCAGGATTTGAAAGTCTTTAACCTAATATTTCAGATACTCCCAATCCTTGGTTCACTTCAGAGTAAAGAAAGCAGCAACAGTAGACATACTTTCTTAAATCTGTAGATTGATATGATTTACACAAAATGTCTATCCTGGGTATCTACAGATCTGCAGCTTCTTAATTTCCCTACTGTCTTTTTGCATCGTTTTCCTGATTCTCTGACATACTCTGTTCTCCTTGTAAAAGGTTCACAGTGATCCACGTCAAGGGTGGAGACACTGATCATTGTCTGGTTCTTGTCACTTATTCCCACAGGAGCTGATTCTCAAACACCTAAGACTGCCTCAGTAAAATCTAAATTTAGTTCACTCCTCTGGATGCTGATTTTATTTCTAGCTTCAGACACATAGTTCTTAGTTGCCTTACTTTTACGTTTAAACATATTTATTCATTTTTATCTTTTTTAATTTGTACAACATGATGTTCTGATGTATATGCATATGTATATGTGTGTGTGTGTATATGTATATGCAAAAGATGCAACCATCATGGAAAACAATATGAAGGTTTAACAAAAAATTATAAATAGAACTACCATATGACCCAGCAATCTCTCTACAGAGTTTATACCCAAAGAAAATATAATCAGCACCTTTGAGAGATATCCGCACTCCCATGTTTATTGCAGCATTATTCACAGTAGTCAAGATACAGAAACATTAGGTGTCCACCGAAGGATAAATGGATTTTAAAAATGTGGTACATATACACATTGGAATATTATTCAGTCTTAAAAGATATTGTCACTAGGCCGGGCGCGGTGGCTCATGCCTGTAATCCCAGCACGTTGGGGGGCTGAGGCGGGTGGATCACAAGATCAGAAGATCGAGACCATCCTGGCTAACATGGTGAAACTCTATCTCTACTAAAAATACAAAAAATTAGCCGGGTGTAGTGGCAGACGCCTGCAGTCCCAGTTACTTGGGAGGCTGAGGCAGGAGAATCGCTTGAACCCGGGAGTCCGAGGTTGTAGTGAGCCAAGACCGTGCCACTGCACAGCCTGGGCGACAGAGTGAGATGCGGTCTCAAAAAAAAAATAGAAGAAGATGTTGCCATTTGCAACAACATGAATGAACTTAGAGAACATTAGCTAAGTGCAATAAGTCAAATACAGAAAGAAAAGTACTGCATGACCTCACTTACACGTGGAATGTAAAAAAGCCTTACTTTTCTGTTGACCAGTTGTTATCCCCCTACCATGCATAGTGGCCATGTCTGCAAACAGACCATCAATCCAGTACGAAGATGCCTTTAAGAATACATTTTGGGATTATTTCCCCAATTCTCTGAATATATAAATGTAATTTTAATAATACATATGTTTTCATAGGTAGATGAAAGGATGTTCCACCTCATGAAAAACAAATAGGTTTTATCAACTATCAGTATTCCCTGTTTATCGTAAACAAATCAGGGCAAGATCTACTTGAAGGAGAGCGTATTGTATCTGTTGTATCTGTAAACCCTTTGTTAGTGTTTAATGGTTAAAAACACTTTTTTTTTTTTTTGCTGTTGCTGTTTAAATAAAAACAAGTGTCTACCAGCATTTCAAGTAAGTTAACATACAAACAAAACATTTCACCTGTTGTTGAATATTTATTTTCTGCAAATTTTCATACCTTGTGAATTTAAGCATGATTGTAGTCTGAGACATAGAAAACAACTTTGAATGTTGTTTTACAAATAAATATTTTTATTAAAGTATTCATACTTACAGGAAGTCATACAAATTATGATATAAAAGTTTGATTGTTACTAAATTAACACAACTGTTCATCTGCATCCAGAGTCATAAATATGAAATTAATGCCAAAAAACTCCCCTATGAGCTGTCCTAATCACTTCTCTCCCTTTCCCAAAAGCTAACCCATTCAAATTGCTAATATATCAATTTTGCCTTTTTTAAAACTTTACATAAATAGAATTGTATAACATGTAGTATTTTGTGTTTCTGTCTTTTGCTTAACATTATGTTTGTAAGATTCATCCACGCTGTTTCACGCAGCAGAAGTTTGTATATTTTCATTGCTTCGGAGTATTTCATTATATAAATAAAACAGTTTGTGTTTTATAGCATACATGAATTATTTGGTTGTTGCTAGATCTTTAGCAATTAAACTAAAGCTGCTATGAGGATTCTATACATATATCTTGGTCCATAAGTATTAGTCTGTTTTCACACTGCTGATAAAGACATAATCAAGACTGGGCAATTTACAAAAGAAAGAGGTTTAATTGGACTTACAGTTCCATGTGGCTGGGAAAGCCTCACAATCATGGCAGAAGGCAAAGAAAAACAAATCACATCTTATGTGGATGGCAGCAGGTAGAGAGAGAGAACTTGTGCAGGGGAACTCTTCTTTGTAAAACCATCAGATCTTGTGAGACTTATTCACTATCATGAGAACGGCATGGGAAAACCTGCCCCTATGATTCAATTAACTCCCACTGGGTCCCTCCCACATCACGTGGGAATTTAATATGAGATTTGGGTGGGGACATACCCAAACCATATCACCATATATATTTAAATTTCTATTGAGTATGTTTTTAGAATTAGCGTTTCTACCTCATACGATTTGCATTTATTTACTTTATGAAATAATGCCAAATATTATTTGAAAGTGCTTTTACAATTTTAAATTCACAACAGTAGCGATGAGATTTCCAGTTGCTTAATGGTATCCTTGACACTTGGTGTTTTTATTCTTTTTAATGTTAGCAATTCTTTGGTGAGTAGAGTTGATAACATTTTTATTGTAATTTACTCCTTGCTGGACAACTTTGCCCTGACTTGCTCAGTTGAGGAGCTGTGCAATAACCTTTCAAATACATGAGTGTGTAACTTATTGAGTTGACCAAGCCTGGTAGTGCTGTTGGAATGAATATTGATTCTAAGTGTTAAAATAAAAATTTTTGTATAGACTTATATTTTTTCTCTCATAGCATTCCCTTAGAAATTCTCTGTGTCTGTCCAGCACCCCGGTAGGCCTGGTTGGGTTTCTAATCCTCCTTAACCACTTATCTCTCATATGAGAGTGTGTAAAATAGGAGCACACGCTCCACCTCCATTTAGGGACTGCTTGGGATACAGAAGAGACCATCTCAGAGCTGTTAATGACTTATTATTTTTTATTACACTGAAGTCATGACACGTGTGTAAACTTTAAATATGCAAATACATTTTAAAAATGTCTTTGTGCATTTAAAAAAATACTGAGTTATCCTCTTTTGCATAGAGCGCTTGTTAAAGTCCATTGTGCATTTTTCCATTTGGTTGTTTATTATGTGTTTGAGTTTGCTTTATGTTCTAGATTTGAGAGCTTGGTAGTTATATGCATTACCAGTATCTCCTCCTTTGTCTTTTATTATCTTAATTGTTTCTATTATTGGTGGGTAGTCTATAGTTTTAATATAATCTAGTTTAGCCTTTATTTACTTTATAATGCATACTTTTAATTACTCATAGAGGAAACCTTTTTTTTTCCCCATATCGTAAACTTATTATTTCATATTCTTGTTTAGAAGCTTGTTTTGGTAATCATTTAAATAGATATTAGGTAGGGATTAAGATGCCTTTTCCCCATTTTATTCAATTGTTTCCTTATGTTTTAAAAGTATGTCGTTTCTAATTCTAGACTACCTTACGTGTAAGCAATTATCCATGTATGTGGGACACTTTTCTGGACTCTCTAGTGTGTTCTATTTGCCACTCTTTTAAATAATATTATGCTGTATTAATTACTATATTATGATAGTCTTGATATGTGGTTGAAAAAAATTTCCTAATTTTCCCTTATTCAGGATTATTTTTCCTACTTTTGACTATATACACACACACACACACACACACACATACATTCCAACATTTTTTCAGGCAAAATTTATATATATATATATAAATATATAAAAAAATATAAATATATACAAATATATATATAAATATATATAAATATATACAAATATATATAAATACATACAAATATATATATAAATATATATATATAAATTTTGAGGGGTGGTGAAACAAATCTATTGGTCAATTTAGAGAGTGTTGTCTTTGAAATACCAATCACTTCAATTCATTAACATTATATATCTCTCATTTAATTTAGATCTTTTTGATGTTCTTCCTTAAGTTACCCACCTTTTTTTTTCTTCTTTTCCTAGCTAGAATGATCAATGTAGTAATAAAAAGAAGTGAAAAAGTTGTCGTTATTCTATTATTATCTTAAGATAGAGGAAAGCTTCCAACATTTGACCATTAATTATGATTTTTCCTGTAGCTGTAATTTTTTAAAATACCCTTTAGCAGGTTAAGAAATATGTTGTTTTTCCTAGGTTGCTGAGTTTTATTACATTGATGGTGATGATGACACAGTTGTTAAGTTTTATTAATTTTTTAATGAGAATCTCTTGAAGATAAATCAATTTTTCTTCTTTATTCTAATTGTACACTCTTTTACTTATCTTTTATTTTCAAAAGAGTTTCACAAGACTAAATATTATCTTAAAATATTATATGTTATTTTTTTATCCTAGTATATAAATATGCCATTTCTTGTTTAACTAGCTTTTGGAAGTTTAGATTGACTTTGTTTTTTTAAATAACGCACACAAGAAAACACTGCTATCAGTATGCTGTCTTATATAGTTTTGTTCAACTTAATGTTTTCCTTCAAATATTTTTTCGGACATATTCAATCTTAACATATTTATTCTTAATTCTTTAGGTAGATATTACCAAATTTTTCTTTATAATAATTATGTGAACTTAATGTATTAGTCTACTTTACATTACCATAAATAAATATTTGAGACTGTGTAATTTATAAAGAAAAGAGGTTTATTTTACTCACAGTTTTGCAGGCTGTACAAGAAGCATGGTGCCAGCATCTGCCCCGGGGGAGGGCCTCAGGAAGCACTTACTCATGGTGGGAGGCAAGGGGAGCCAGCATGTCACATGGTAACAGAGCGAGCAAGAGAGAAAGGGGAGATGCCACACTCTTTTTAACAACAGCTCTTATGTGAACTAATAGAGTGAGAACTCGTTACTCTAAGAATTATACCAAGCCATTCATGAGGGATGTTCCCCCATCACCCAAACAACTCCCAACAGGCCCCACCTTCAACACCAAGGATCAGTTTTCAACGTGGGATTTGGAGGGAACAAACATCTAAACTATATCACTTACCTTTCAACCGGAAGTGTCTGACAGCACCTATTTGTTCTTCTTTTCACTAGTTATTGCATTTAAAAATACTGTTTCAGCATGCTATATGAAATTGGTATCTCATTTAAATTTTCATTTTACAACATACTTTTTAATTGGAAAAAAGATGGATAAACAACTATTATTCACAGGTCTATTAATATTAAAGCTTGGTTTATGAAAGTAATATATCAATAAAAGAGGAGATAGAACAGTTTGTTGTCTTAACCTAGTAGGGGTGATGACCTCACTACACAAAGAATCTAAGCACTAAATACTTTCAGTATAATTCCAAATAATGAATTGTTTTTGTTTTGTAAACAATTATATAATATGTAAATTACATAAGCAAAATTGTTTTTCCATCTTAACTTACCTGCAAATAGAATTACATCATAAAATTATGTTTAATATACGCATGTCAAATCCCAAAATACCTGAGGGTATAGTCTCTCACTTGTTATAGAGTACTTTTAAGATTTTATATGAAAGACCTTTTAGTGATGTACTCTTTGAATTTCTATTAATAATAATGAATTGTTTACATCATTTGCAATAGTCAATCTTGTCCTTGTATCATAAAATGCTTCAATTTAGTCCTTTTATTATTCTCAATTTTCTGGTCACTTTTGCTATTACTTCATAGATGATTTCACAACAGAAAAGCTGAATACACAAATTTATCTTTCATTGGTCTTTAACCACAGATAATATCCATGTATTATGTTGCACTTTGTGTTAAATATGATTTCTTAAGTACAGTGTTATCCTCTATCTGCCTCTACCAAGATGCAGCAGAATAAAGTTAACAATTTATAACTCCATCCAATTTAGAAACATATTTTAGGAATGGTCCCAGGGGCTAGCTTCACAGTGATTTATATATAATGTTGATTTCTTACCTTGTATTTTAGTGGAGGTAAATAGGGGGAGATGGGTTTGCCACTATCGTATTTAATGGACTACTTTAAATAGTAAAAGATATCTATTGGTTGCTACATGAGGTGCACAGAGAGTTAAATTTTTATTATTTTTAGGTACTCAGTTCAAAGAGTTTTTTCCTCCTCCAAGATGCAGGTCCTCAACTATATTATCATAATTTTAAGAAATACACTTTATAAAAGCAAGTCAATGAAATCATAGCAAATAAAATACATTTTTTTTTGCCTTTACTTCAATGAAGTGAAGGTCATTGTGATGAAGGATCATTTCCTAGTAGTTATGATTGTGCCCACCTAGTCTGGTATTTTCTCTAATCACATTTTTGGTTTTCTCCTGAGATCTATTTATCAGAACTGAGGAACCTGCCTACCAATCATTTGATGTATAACCTTTGGAACCTCATAAGAATAAAGTATTAACTTGCCTCTAGGCATGCTTGGAGAATATATGACACAAGGCCAAACTGATTACTACTTGTGGCCTTAGGAAAGAGCCTAGTAAAACCTCCATATGATTCACAAACTGTTGAGACAATTTCTTTGTTTTATGTATGGATAACACATGGATGTCTCTAACTCTGCAGTGTCAGCCAATGTATTTTAAGTTATTGTCAGAAGAGCCAATTGGCAGACAAATTTTATTAGCTTTCAGTTTGGTTATATGATTGAAGACTCTTAAAGATGAATTTCTACTAAAGAGTAAATTTTACAGAAATAGCTAGCAATATACAGGGGTTTGTTTTTACTAACTAAATATATGTATATTTAATACTTTTTAGAGTTTTTGGCCAAATCACTGTGTATATAACTTCTAGATACATTTTTAGTTACTTTTACTTATATGAGCTGTTGTAGTCAGATAAATGTATTAGACACTTTAAGGAATACTTACCCTAATATTTTTTTCTGCTAAATTAAAATAGAGTTGTGCCATTTTTTACTTCCTTTGATATTTGAATCTTCTTGTTATTAATAGCAATAAGAGATACAAATTGTGTGCACCAATTTACATGACCACCAGCAAGTTATAAGAATTCTGGTTGCTCTATATTATTGCTAATGCTTGGTGTAGCGTTTCTAATTTAATCCAGGTTGGTAAATTTCTTTCATCACTTTTGGATTATAATATGCATTTTGTAAACCATTAATGATGCTCAGCAATATTTTATATCATTTTTCACCCTTATTTGGATTTTCCGTTACCAGTTGATTAGTTTGTATTTTTCTCATTTATTTATGGAATTTATGTATACAAATCTTCTGTGTCTTGCCTTTTTACTTTCTTAATGCTGCTTTTTAATGAATAGAACGTCATACTTTTTGTGATGTTTAATTTGTCAATGTGCTTGCTGTTTATGCTTATTACAGCATTTTGAAGAATCTGTATATATAGATAAAGATATTTTCCAGTGTTTTCTTATGGAGGCACTTGGTTTTAACTTTCTCATTAGATCTCTAAATGCTCTTGAGATTATCCGTTGTATTGTGTGAGGTAGTGGTCAAGATGGATTTTTTTTTTTTCATATGTATATACATACCCATTGAGCCAGTATTTGTTTGCTGAAAGAACCATAATTTCCCAAATACATTATACTTACATCTGTTTTATAGTCAGTTGACCATATAAGTATGGGCATTTCCTTGATTCTCAAATTTTTATTTTTATTTTTTATTTTTTATTATTATTTTTTTTTTTGAGACAGAGTCTCACTCTGTCCCCCTTGCTGGAGTGCAGTGGCCGGATCTCAGCTCACTGCAAGCTCCGCCTCCCGGGTTCAGGCCATTCTCCTGCCTCAGCCTCCCGAGTAGCTGGGACTACAGGCGCCCGCCACCTCGCCCGGCTAGTTTTTTTGTATTTTTTAGTAGAGACGGGGTTTCACTGTGTTAGCCAGGATGGTCTCGATCTCCTGACCTCGTGATCCACCCGTCTCGGCCTCCCAAAGTGCTGGGATTACAGGCTTGAGCCACCACGCCCGGCCAGATTCTCAAATTTTTAAAAAGTATTCTACATATTCTAGCATGAAGAGAATACTGTGATTTACTGCAGACATGTAATAATTCTTAACATTTGCAAATGCAATTTCCCCTGAGTTGTCCTTTATTGTCTTCAGAAATTTATAGGCTTAATTTTCTCATTTTCTTACAAATTTTAGAATCACTTTGTGAATCCACTTACTATTTTCCCACACACACAGAAAAACAAAACAATAAATAACTTGCTGGGATTTCAACAGGGATTATACTGGATTGAGATCAGCTTGAGAAGAATTACAATGTATTAGCTGTAAACCATGCACATTTTCATTAGGTTTTCCTTAATTTCCTTTCTGTCACATATTTTACAGTCTGCACTACCTTTATGAGCTGTAACACTCACTGCAAAGGTCTGCGGCTTCACTCCTGAAGTCAGCAAGACCACGAACCCACCAGAGGGAAGAAACTCTAGACACATCTGAACATCTGAAGGAACAAACTCCGGACACACCATCTTTAAGAGCTGTAACACTCACCATGAAGGTCCATGGCTTCCTTCTTGAAGTCATCGAGACCAAGAACCCACTGGAAGGAAAAAATTCTGGGCACATCTTGGTGACCACGAAGGGACTATCACCTATCGCCAAGTAGTGAGTACCATCAGACCCCTTTCCCTTGCTATTCTGTCCTATTTTTCCTTAGAATTTGGGGGCTAAATACCACACCTGTCAGCCAGTTAAAAGTGACTAGTATGGCTGCCGGACTAAAGACATGGGTGTCAGGCTTTCTGGGAAAGGGCTCTCTAACAACCCCCGACTCTTTGGAGTTGGGAGCGTTGGTTTGCCTGGAATCAGCTTCCACTTTTTCTGTACTTCTAGGCTGAGTAGAGGGTTGACAGAGAAGAAAGCCATTTGGTTCCGGGTCCTGACAACAAGTTAGTTGTCGCGCGGCCATGAGAGGAACTCTCAAAGTTATGTAGCCCAAGTGAGACTCACCCATCTATCCTATCTATCCTGACCCTTGCCTCCTGGGTTCTAACACCTGTCAGACAAACGTCCTCTCACTTCTCTTCTCTGAGGCTAGTCCTGCTTCTAAAAACCACTCCCTGTCTCTGGTGCTTTTCTAGTTTCTTCTATAAGAATGGTTTCTAGTATAAACTTCAGGACTCTATTCCCTTCTTTAGTCACCTGACCTCACTAATCAGAAAGACATAATTTTTGCCCAAAGCCCCATCAGGTGGGGAGACCAACTATCCTTCTAGTATCCCTCCTCAGACCTAACAAAGGCTATTCCTGAAGCTAGGATATGGAAAGCTTCAGAAATGATATCTTTCCTATTCAAGTGAGGACAAAAGGTGTCACTCTTCCCACCCTGGAGATCCCCTCCCTCCCTCAGGGTATGTCCCTCCACTTCATTTTTGGGGCACAACATATCTACAGGAGAGGGGTAAAGTTCCAATACTAACAGGAGAAGGCTTAGGACTCTAACAGGTTTTTGAGAATGCGTTGGTAAGGGCCACTAAATCCGATTTTTCTTAGTTCTCTTTGTGCTTTAGGAGGACAGGCAAGGGTGCAGGTTTTTGAGAATGTGTTGGTAAGGGCCACTAAATCTGACCCTCCTTGGTCCTTCTTGTGGTCTAGGAGGAAAACTAGTGTGTCTGATATTGTGTCAGGGAGTGCAACTATTCCAATCAGTAGGGTCCAGGGACCACTGAGGGTTCTTGGGCAAGAGGTGTTTATGCTGCTGCGTAGGTGAGCACAACTATTTGGATGAGCAGGGTATAAGGACTGTTGTGGGTTCTTGGGTTGGTTGGGGGGAGAAAAGGCAAATCAAAACTGTGGGCAGTTTTGTCTTTCAGTTGGGGAATATTCAGGCATCAACAGGTTCACCCTTGAAATGCACCCTAAGCCATTGGGACCAATTTGACCCACAAACCCTGAAAAAGAAGTGGGTTATTATTTTTCTGCACTATGGCCTGGCCCCAGTAATCTCTCTCTGATGGGGAAAAATGGTCACCTGAGAGAAGTATAAATTACAATACTATCCTGCAGCTTGACCTTTTCTGTAAGAAGAAAGTCAAATGGAATGAAATACCTTATGTCCAAGCTTCCTTTTCATTGAAGGAGAACCCACAACTTTGCAAAGCTTGCAATTTACATCCCACAGGAGGACATCTCAGCTTACCTCCATATCCTAGCCTCCCTATAGCTCTCCTTCCTATTAATGAGAAGCCTCCTCTAAACTCCCCCCACCAGAAGGAAACAAACAAAGAAATCTCCAAAGGACCACAACCCCTCCCCCCAGGCTATCAGTTATGTCCCCTTCAAGCTGTGGGGGGGGGGGGGGATTTGGCCCAACCCAGGTACATGTCCCCTTCTCCCTCTCTGATTTAAAGCAGATCAAGGCAGACGTGGGGAAGCTTTCAAATGATCCTGATAGGTATACAGATGTCCTACAGGGTCTAGGGTAAATCTTATATTTCATGTGGAGAGATGTCATGCTATTGTTAGATCAAACCCTGGCCTTTAATGAAAGGAATGCAGCTTTAGCTGCAGCCTGAGAGTTTGGAGATACCTGGTATCTTAGTCAAGTCAATGATAGACTGACAGCTGAAGAAAGGGACAAATTCCCTACCGGTCAGCAAGCCTTGCCCACTATGTATCCCCACTGGGACCTCAACTCGGATCATGGGGACTGGAGTCACAAACATCTGTTGATCTGTGTTCTAGAAAGACTAAGGAGAATTAAGAAAAAGCCCATGAACTATTCAATGATGTCCACCATAACTCAGGGAAAGGAAGAAACTCCTTCTTCCTTCCTTGAGTGTCTACGGGAGGACTTAAGAAAATATACTCCCTTGTCACCTGACTCCCTGGAGGGTCAATTGATGCTAAAAGACAAATTTATTACCCAATCAGCCACAGATATCAGGAAAGAGCTCCAAAAGTGAACTGGGACACTGAACAAAATCTGGAGGCATTACTAAACCTGGCAACCTTGGTGTTCTATAATAGGGACCAAGAGTAACAGGCTGAAAAGGAAAAGTGAGATCAGAGAAAGGCTGCAGACTTAGTCATGGCCCTCAGACAAACAAACCTTTGTAGTTCAGAGAGGACAGAAAATGGAGCAGGCCAGGCACCTGGTAGGGCTTGTTATCAGTGTGGTTTGCAAGGACACTTTAAAAAAGATTGTCCAGTGAGAAACAAACTGTCCCCTTGCCCATGTTCACTATGCCAAGGCAATCACTGGAAGGTGCACTGCCCCAGAGGACAAAGCTTCTCTGGGCCAGAAGCCCCCAACCAGATGATCCAACAACAGGATTGAGGGTGCCCAGGGCAAGTACCAGCTCATGTCATCACCCTCACTGAGTCCCAGGTACGTTTAAACATTGAGGGCCAGGAAATTGACTTCCTCCTGGACACTGGTGCAGTTTTCTCAGTGTTAATCTCCTGTCCCTGACAGCTGTCCCCAAGGTCTGTTACCATCAGAGGAATCCTGGGATAGCCTGTAACCAGGTATTTATCCCATTTCCTCAGTTGTAATTGGGAAACTTTGTTGTTTTCACATGCCTTTCTTGTTGTGACTGAAAGTTCTATACCATTATTAGGGAGGGACATATTAGCCAAAGCTGGAGCTATTATCTACATGAATATGGGGATCAAGTTATCCATTTGTTGTCCCCTGCTTAAGCAGGGAATCAACCCTGAAGTCTGGACATTGAAGGGAACAGACTCAAGCTCCAGACTTCAGCCTCCCCACAGGACAAAATTTGTCTTTATACATCACAGAGAGAGCAGGAATAGCTCTTGGGGTCCTTACTCAGATTCGTGGGACAACCCCACAACCAGTGGCATATCTAAGTAAGGAAACTGATATAGTAGCAAAAGGCTGGCCTCACTGTTTACAGGTAGTTGTAGCAGTGACCGTCTTGGTGTCAGAGGCTATCAAAATAATACAAGGAAAGGATCTCACTGTCTGAACTACTCATGATGTAAATGGCATACTAGATGTCAAAGGAAGTTTATGGCTATCGGACAACTGCCTGCATAGATAACAGGCACTACTCCTTGAGGGACCGGTGCTTCAAATATGCACAAGTGTGGCCCTCAACCCTGCCACTTTTCTCCCAGAGGATGGGGAACCAATCGAGCATGACTGCCAACAAATTATAGTTCAGACTTATGCTGCCCAAGAGGATCTCTTAGAAGTCCCCTTAGCTAATCCTGACCTTAACCTATATACCGATGAAAGTTCATTTGTGGAGAATGGGATATAAAGGACTGGTTATGCCATAGTTAGTAACAGTACTTGAAAGCAAGCCTCTTCCCCCAGGGACTAGCACCCAGTTAGCAGAACTAGTGGCACTTACCTGAGCCTTAGAACTGGGAAAGAGAAGAATAAATGTGTATACAGATAGCAAGTATGCTTATCTAACCCTACATGCCCATGTTGCAATATGGAAAGAAAGAGTTTCTAACCTCTGGGGGAACCCCCATTAAATATCACAAGGAAACCATGGAGCTATTGCATGCAGCGCAAAAAACTCAAAGAGGTGGCAGTCTTACACTGCCAAAGCCATCAAAAGGGGAAGGAGAGGGGAGAACAGCAGCATACACAGCTGGCAGAGGTAGGCAAAGACCAGCAGACAGGAAAGAGAGAAAGAGACAGAAAGTCAGAGAGAGAGAGAGAGAGAGAGGAAGAGTTAAAGACAAAGAGGGAGTCAGAGGGAAAGAGAGAAAAAGACAAAGTCAAAGAGAGAGACAGAAACTCAGAGAGAAAGAGACAAAGAAGGAGTCAACGAGAGAGACAGAGAGAGGAAGAGAGAGAGAAACAGAAACTCAAAGAGAGAAGGAAAGAGAGGAAGAGACAGACAAAGAGGGAGTCAGAGAGAAAGAAAGAGAGAGATAGAAGTAATAAAGAAAAAAGTATGTACCTTATTCCTTTATAAGCCAGGGTAAATTTCTATCTACCCAGCCAAGGCATATTCTTCTTATGTGGAACTTCAACCTGTATCTGCCTCTCAGACACTTTGCAAGAAATAACGAAATCTATCCCTACTCAACAATCCCAAATAGACTCTTGCAGCAGTGACTTTCCAAAACCGCCAAGGCCTAGACATCCTCACTGCTGAGAAAGGAGGACTTTACATCTTTTTAGGGGAAGAGTGTTGCTTTTACACTAACCAGTCAAGGATAGTACGAGACACTGCCCAGCATTTACAGGAAATGGCTTCTGAAATCAGACAACGCCTTTGAAATTCTTCTACCAACCTCTGGAGTTGGACAACATGGCTTCTCCTCTTTCTAGGTCCCATGACAGCCATCTTGCTATTACTCGCCTTCAGGCTCTGTATTTTTAACCCCCTTGTCAAATGTGTTTCCTCTAGGATCAAGGCCATCAAGCTACAGATGGTCTTACAAATGAAACCTCAAATGAGCTCAACTAACAACTTATATTGAGGACCCCTGGACCTACCCGCTGGCTAAAGAGCCTAAAGAGTTCCCCACAGGAGGACACTACAACTGCAGGGCCCCTTCTTCAACCCTATTTAGCAGGAAGTAGCCAGAGCAGTCATCGCCCAACTCCCAACAGCAGTTGGGGTGTCCTGTTTAGAGAGGGGATTGAGAGCTGAAGCCAACTGGATTTCCTGGGTTGAGCAGGAACTTGGAGAACTTTTCTGTCGAGCTAGAGGATTGTAAATGCACCAATTAGCACACTGTGACTAGCTAAAGGATTGTAAATGCATCAACCAGCACTCTGTAAAAATGCACCAATCAGTGTTCTGTGTCTAGCTAAAGGATTATAAATGCACCAATCAGTGCTCTGTGTCTAGCTAAAGGATTGTAAATGCACCAATCAGCACTCTGTAAAATGGACCAATCAGCAGGACGTGGGTGGGGACAAATAAGGGAATAAAAGCTGGCCACCCCAGCTAGCAGAGGCAACCTGCTCGCATTCCCTTCCATGCTGTGGAAGCTTTGTTCTTTCGCTCTTCACAATAAATCTTGCTGCTGCTCACTCTTTGTGTCCACACTACCTTTATGAGCTATAACACTCACTGTGAAGGTCTGCGGCTTCTCTCCTGAAGTCAGTGAGACCATGAACCCACCAGAAGGAAGAAACTCTGGACACATCTGAACATCTGAAGGACCAAACTCCATACACACCATCTTTAAGAGCTGTAACCCTCACTGCAAAGGTCTGCGGCTTTATTCTTGAAGTCAGCCAGACCAAGAACTCACTGAAAGGAATAAATTCCAGACACAAAAAATCTCTCTCCCCACTCCCAGTCCACAATAATTATTCAGTTGATTCCTATTTCTATAGATTTGCCTTTTCCAGAATGCTGTATAAGGTGCTCATACAGGATGTAATCTTTTGTGTCTGGATTCATTTACCTAGCATGATGCTTGTATTAGAAATTTGTTCCTTTTTATTCTGAATAGTATTTTATTGTATTAAAAAATAACAATTTGTTATTTATCAATTAATAAACATTTGACTTATTTTCAGTTTTTGGCTCTTGTATGTAAAGCCGCTACATAAATATTTGTGTGAACATACAGTTTCTTTTGCCTTGAGATAGTAGGTCATATGGTAAAGCATATGTTTAAATTTATGAGAAACTGCCAAGAAATTGTTTGAAGTGGCTGTACCATTTTGCATTTCATCAGTATATATAAGGTACTGTTTCAGTTCTTCTCTTTCCCTGCCAGAATTTTGTAGTCTTTTAGTTGTTTTGTTTATAATTTTTAACCATTTTTACAAGGGCATAGGATATCTAGTTGTAATTTTGATTTTCTTTTCTGTAAACACTTAGGATGTTGAACATTGCTTCTTATGCTTATTTGCCATCTATATCTCTTCTTCAATAAAGTAACACATCAAAGACACTTTGATTTTTTATTGAGTTGTTCTCAGTTTTATTATTGAGTTGTAAGAGTTCTTTATATATTCTGGGTATAAGTATTTTTGACAGATATATACTTTGTAACTACTAGTTCACAGCTCAATTATTGAATGTGGGGTGAGTTTTATCCTTAGTTTAACTCCATTCATGAGGTGCAATTATACAGTGAGCAGCTCTAAAATGTACCTAGTGGCAAATGGCTATTTCTAGAAAGGTAACCCTTACGGAGTTTATGATGCTGTAAATTCCTCTTGAATCTGCTTTGCTGTGAAATGCATTTGGGGACTTTTTGTTTGTTTGTTTTCTTTTTATTTTAAATGCTCTTGAATCAATGGAGTTTTACAAATCAAATTGCAGGATAAAATGAAAGGAAAGTATGCCTGGTAACAGGAACAAATAAGACAAGATGAAAAAGTATATTAACAAGAAAGTTTTGCATTTTTAAATTACTAACCAATTAATGGAAATTTGACCCAGTTATAGTTACAACTTCAGGAAGTAATGGCATTTGGATTGATGCCATTTTTCATAAATAGAAATTTGTATACTGTTATTTAAACCCATGTTTTATGACACATGTGTTAAAAATGTATTTGTGGTCAAATGCTCAACTTAATGACCTAGTGACTCATATTAAAAATATGATACTTCAAATACTATGTTTTACTATTTTATATAAATATAAGCCTACTTCAAATTATAATTCCTTTCAATAGTAATTATACTTCTTATAAAATCACTTTCCCTTTTTTAAACCTTGATAGGTTTTTATTATAATTTAGGGTATTTTTCCTTTGCAACAGAAATTTTAAAATTAATTTGTATTGCTTATTTTATTTAATGTTATGACTAAATCATGTAAGAATTTTTTTGCCGCCTAGCTTACACATTCTGGCTAAAATGTATTTGTCTCTATGGACTAATTAGCTATTTCAGAAAAATAAAACTAGGCAAGGCATCTTACAGAAGTATTAAAAGTATGATATTCAATTTTCAAATTACTGAATATTTAATCAAGTAAAATAGTCCTCTAATTCAAATTCTAATATTCTAAAAGAGTGCAAAGAAGAATGCAAATTCTTTATATATTTTTATATATACATATATATTTATATATACATATATAATTTTCCAGGAATAAATATAACCTATTAGTTTAAAGGAAATATACAACCTCATAGGTTGTATATTTTTATTTCTGTATGTACTCTCATGTTGTGTGCTACAATTAATAACATAATTTATAAGATATTTACCTAAATAAAAGTAGGTACTCATATATTTAGAGTAATATTCATTTTATATTTGTTTTTGAGACACTCTCGCTCTGTCGCCAGGCTGGAGTGCAGTGGTGCGATCTCGCTCACCGCAACTTCTGACTCCTGGGTTCAAGTGATTCTCCTACCTCAACCTCCCAAGTAGCTGAGACTACAGTTGCCTGTCACCACGCCCATCTAATTTTTGTATTTTTAGTAGAGGCGGAGTCTCACCATGTTGACCAGGATGGTCTTGATCTCTTGACCTCGTGACCCGCCTGCCTCGGCCTCTCAAAGTGCTGGGATTACAGGCATGAGCCACTGCAACTGGCCTAGAGTAATATTCTTTAAACCTTCATTCCCCTTGACATATCCTAGATAGAGGTATTACACTCCAAGAAATTTAAAGACATATGCTTAGTTACAATAAAGTTTGAATATCAGATAGACCTTTCACAGCATACATATGTCCTGTGCATTGTTGAGAGATACTACTCTGAGATCTTCTCAATTCCACACACACTGTCTTATAGCTGTTCCTTAAATCCCACAGGCATATTCACATTAGGGCCTTGTCACTTTCTGTTTTCTCTATATTGAAGCTTCTTTACCAGAATGCACTAATTTACCTTCTAGTTCACAGTGTGAAACCTGCTCTGACCACTCTATTTGAAATTGCAACTCCCCTCTGACCTTGCTCTATGATACACTTTGAGTATTTGTCCATGCCCAAATGACATGTTGAATCGTAATCCCCAAAGCTGGAGGGGGGGTGTGGTGGGAGTTGTTTGAATCATAGGGGCTAATCCCTCATGGTTTGGTGCTGTCTTCGAGATAGTGAGTTCTTGCAATATCTGGTCCTTTAAAAGTGTGGTAACTCCTCCCCCACTCTTGGCCATGTGACATGCCGGCTCCTCTTTTGCCTTCTGCCGTGATTGTAAGCTTCCTGAGGTCTCTCTAGAAGCCCAGTAGATGTGAGCAAAATGCTCCCTATAAAGCCTGCAGAACTATGAGCCAATTAAACTTCTTTTCTTTATAAATTACTCAGTTTCAGGTATTTCTTTAGAGCAATGCAATAATGGCGTGACATAGTTTTTCTGTTTTTTTCATAGTATTCATAAAAAATGTTCACACGCTTATAATTATTTTACTTATTGTTTATTGACTATTTCCCCTCGCTAGAATGTAAGATCCATGGGGGTTGAGAAATTTATCTGTTTTGTCCACAGTTATATTCCAACCATTAAGAACAGTGACTGTCACTTAGCAAACTCAGAAACATTTATAAAATGAATGAATGAATGAATGCACAAATAATGATCTAAACATTTACATGGAAAAATTTTGGCCTCTTGGGTGGAAGATATGTGGATATGCACAGTGCATAGAAAAATTAATATTGCTAATCTATTACAGTAAGATCAACAATATTTGCATATGCATTTATTCGAGTCCCATGCAATATTTTTATGATTGAAATTAATCATAATTCAGTTTATTTTCCATAGCTGCTATTTTTAAAAATAAGGGAAAAATATAGTGACAAAGCTTATTTCCCTTTAGTGACTATATGCCTAGTAAAACTTTGTAGTGAGTTGGGCGTATTTTCTAAACTATGTGCTATTGAATTGCCTACCAACTATTTTAGATGGTGCTTTCTTAAACATTAGTATCAGACCACCTATGTGAGCAATCTACTGATATGCCTTTATCGATTAACCTCTTTTATTGAAACTGTAAGGATTTTGAGAATCTTCACTACATTTCATAGTGTTTTTCTCATATGAGAAATATGCATATCAAGTACTAGTGTAAGGAATGTTTTTACTACTCCTGATAAAAATAGCATTAAGATATTATTAAAATGTTGCAATACATAAGTAAACATATTCTTTGCACCAAGTGCCAAAAACTCAGAACCAAATTTGTGCCATAACGTGGCCATGGACTAACATATTAACTTCCCTGATCCTAACTTCTAATTCTTTAAAATATTCTTATTTTCTCTTGATTATTCATTTATTTTAAAAAATCCTTCTGGTGTAAATGCATGTGTTTACAGTATTTTAAGTGTTTGCTGAAAAAAAAAAAGTAGAATGGAATTAAACAATTAAAACAAATGAAAAAGAGTATTGTTTCATCTAGCATTTCCCCAGCAAGTGCCTGCACACTCCCATCATAAGCAGGTATCAGTGCTGCCAGGCCCACTGTTCACCCCAGGCACTCCTAGTGTTGTCTTACAAATTAACCAGAGGATTTTGTGCAACCCTGTGGAATATAACAATTACCACAAATCAGTCTGTATCATTCTAAAATTGCTTAGGAAGTGAGAATCTCATAAATGTGCCTACCAGTTACATAATTTATGTAATTTCAAACCTATTGTGAGCTATATAACTGTCATTTTCAACAAGGTGGTTGAATTAAAATTACATCCAGTAAGACTAGTGTCTTGAGAGGCCTGACATCTCAATGGTTTTTGATGCACACCTAGTCTTCTTATATTGTTTTGAGTGGGATGTTTATCTATTCAAGAAATAGCTACTGTAAATTTTACTTGTAGTTAAAATTGAATAGAATGGACACCTCTAAACAATTTTTGAAACAAATTGGTTAAATCCTTATTTTTCTAATTTTCTCTTCCATTTGATGTTTTCCCTTACAGATAATAATGCCTTATTTTTTATGCAATCTCCTTTTGCTAGCTAGAACTGGTAAAACTAAACCAAACTAAAAATCAGCTATTTTAAGGATTTTATAAACCTTCAAATTATTATTTTATTATTAATTATATATTAACTATTATAAATTAATAACACTTTATTAGTAGTATTTTTTGTTACTAAGGTGAATTTTTACCCTGAGATTTAGAATGTATGACTTAGATAAATAGAAACCTTTCTTCGCTTATTAATAAAAAATCATGACCCCCAAACCATAATCCATGTTCATAAGTCTTAACTTAAAAAGCATCATCATTTTTCCTTAACATTTTCCTTAACTTTTAGAAATCATATTCAACAAAGAGGCTGAAATATTATAGCTAAACACAAATTTATTAAATGTTTATGTGTATTGTTATAAACTATGAATAAGCACAAGGACATATTACATATTTTCAAAACCTAAACTTTTAAAAATGTCAAACCACAGACAAAGTGATTAATTTTCTACTCAACTTGCTACAAAATAGCAACTATAGGGTTTTATTCTGAGCATCTCCACTCAATTTTCTCTAACCCACTGCAATATCATATCAAAAATCTAATCAATTGTTGAGTGTCAGAGATCACTAGGTCATCTTCATTAGTTAAGAATGGGCTTACCGGCTGGCCAAGATTTTTCTCATGCTGTCTGATAGGTAACATATTTGTGGCATAATGTTAAAATTGCTGCCTTGAAGTGTCATTTGATCTAGTAACTTAGGACACACCTGTGCTCTCAACCCAGCATTTCATTATTTCCCCATGTGTAGAATTATTGTTTTACATGTCTCTTCATCTCTCAGTTTTAATGTGAAAACTATCCTGAAACTCATAGGCAATTCATTGGTTCCTCTTTGGTGCTACAATAATGTTGAGTATGTATTTCTATTTCAGCAGCATGAAACTATATTTTTAATTAAATATATTTATTGGATAATGAATGGGATACAAAGCACTTCTGTGAATTGGCTAAACATAAATTAGATGAGACCCTTATCACTGAGATAGCCACAGTGACATAAAATTATTTTTATGTTTATTTACATAATTAAATTCTGATTTCATTGTAGCTAGGTAGCATTACTTTTTTTTTTTTTTTTTCATGCTTGTGGCATTAACATGCTGCCAGACACATTCAGTAAATAAAGATATGCATGATTGGAAATGGAGAAAGGAAAGTAGCTGAAATCATTTCACGGGGGTTAAAGTTGATGAAGACAGGTTTACATCTGAGAGCATTTGAACAAACAAAGTTATACTTGGAGGAAAAGTGGTCTTATATACAGTCTATCGCATAGACACCCATGACACTGTATAAATGAGCACAGCTTCTCCCCAGTTACTCAACAAAACACCCATCAAACTGTAGTTTTAAAATACAAAATGTATATTTAAACAATCAACTTTTTTCTCTGCAAGGCCTGACATGAAATTCATGTTTGTCCTTCTTACTTCTATTGCCACTGGATGGGGCAGGGAAAATCTCAAGAGCATCCACAATCCAAGCAAGCTAGAAACAGTCCCACATCTAGTAGGCTAAATAGTTAAGATGAGACTTTCATTCATAGGTAGGGCAGAGTATAATCCTCCCCACAGAAATTGTGGTTTACGTTTTTTGTTTGTTTCTTTGGGTCTAATCGGAATCTGGTTTTTCTCCAAGTCTAATCAGAAAATGAGAGCAAGAAAATACCTTTCACAGTTTCTGTTGACTCTGGGAGCAACTCCTTAAGCTTGCTAACGCTGTTTTCTGTGTCTTTCATCCCAAGAACCCTAGATTGATAGCATGTAACAATAAAAGAGGGAGGTGGCCAACCTTTTAGAGACTGTTCGAGGGAGGAAATGCCTCCACAGAAACATGTTAAAATTTCTCAAAAATTATCAAGCCTTTTTAACAAAACGTTATCAGGGTTCTGCCAGCTCAAACCGAAGTGGAATAAGAAAGGGAGCGTATGATGAGAGACATCCAGAACAGATTAGATTAGAAGCCGCTGTGAGAGGAGAAACTCAATATTTAAATTAGAATTGTGCTGTGTACATCTTATAGTTATTCTTAGACAAGTGTATAAAGTTGCACTGAAAACACCCTTTACACATAAAACCCCTTCCTACTGTTATATTGGTTTGATAATACAGAACGGTGACTCTGCTCTTTTCATAAAAAAACTTGAGAAACCCTCATGAATACTGGTGGAGGTAGAATTCTGGATTGGGTTGATGCTACTCAACTTTTTCAATCAATATTTTTCTAAGGCATCAAAAAACCAAACCAACCACTCTATACTTTGCAACAGGTTTTGCATAATTTCTGACTGGATATGCTACAGAATCTATTCTGAAACAAACGAGTGTGAGAGACAGGTCCTATTGAGGAATGTTTCCTGTCAAATTTAGTAGCCAATCTGGTGCTATAGCCTCACTAAGAAAACAGCATTTTGAAGCAACCAGGCAGATCACAGCTCACGGAATGTGCCAGGGGAGAAATGGGTATAATGCCTGTGATGCAGGCTTGTACAACATTGTGATCACCACCCGGTAAAAACTTTTGCTTTATCTTGCTGTTTTACAACTTCTCTACTGTTCATCAGCCCCAGAAAGTGTCTTTTGAATTTGATACAATAAAATTGTTTAAATCTACTGCTGCTAACAGGAGGACTAAAGGATACAGCCACAATGTTTGTGCACAAACACAGAAATCTGACACTGTTTTGTTTTCCTTACAAATGTTGTTACAAATGCAGAAGACAACATACATTAAAGCGATTTATATGACTTGCGAATATTTGTTTCATGCAGTTCTCACCAGAGACTTCTTTAAAAGAAAGCAAAGCAAAAGATAAAGCTAAAAATTGCCCCCAAATCTACTATGTACCCTTCTACATTCAAGTTTGTAGGCTCTGGTTTAAGGCAAAGTGTCAATACCTAATTAGTCATGTAGGATTTCATAGATGGTTAGAAAAGACAGAGAGGTGAAAAGAGAATAAGTGAACTGGATTGTGTAGGAAAACTAAGAAGAGCATGCAGATCCAGATTGCTGCACTTCATAGGCTTCCATGTACATTCTATGCAGTGAATTTTACAAGTTTGTGTTTTAAACTTAATCACAGTCAACACAATATATTATTTACAGTTGAGATTGAACATAGAAGTGAAAGAAAATTGTCTTGTTTACAGGCATTTCATTACTGGGGACTAGTTCTCTTCATTTATTTATCCTGACTGAGTAAATAATTGAAATGATTTACTGTATTTAGAAATTATCCCAAGAAATAATTGGAAAAAATCTGTCCAATCACAGTTGATGTGATTTATGCAATGAATGTCTACCTATAATAAGATAAAAAAGAAGCATTGTTTTATTATTAAAATAAACATTTAGAAATATATCTGAACTAATTGAGTTGGACCATTTTGACCTATTTATTCTCAGTATTAACAATATTTCAAGCACTAATCATAACACAACAAACATCAAAACTGTAAAGATAATTCTAATTTACAAATAACATGAACTATTTTATATATGGGTTAAAAAACAAATGCTTATTATTTATAATTGTACTCCACCAATAGGAATTACTTACTATTGGTAAGTTCAGGACAATTTTCAAATTACTGAATATTTAATCAAGTAAAATAATATTCTAAAAGAATGTAAAGAAGAATGCACATTGATAATTTTCCAGGAATAAACATAACCTATTAGTTTAAAGGAAAAAAATTGGACTCTCTCTCTCTCTATATATATATATATTTATTTTTATATATATATATATATTTTTATATATATATATATTTTTTTTCTTTCTTGAGACAGAGTTTTGCTCTGTCACTCAGGCTGGAGTGCAGTGGCAAGATCTCGGCTCATTGTAACCTCCACCTTCCAGGTTCAAGCAATTCCCTTGCATCTGTCTCCCTAATAGCTGGGACTACAGGCGCACACACCCCAACCTGGCTAATTTTTATATTTTTAGCACAGACGGTTTTTGACCATGTTGACTAGGCTGGTCTTGAACTCTTGACCTCAGGTATCAGCTGGCATTTGCCTCCCAAAATGCTGGCATTACAAGTGTGAGCCGACACGCCTGGCCTGTACTATATTGTTCTAACTAGGAAGCATTAACTAAGAACAAATAGAGAATTATAAATAAGAACATTATTGATGTTATGATAAAATATGCCCACACTATGCTTAATGGAATTCAATTTTACCTTTAATATATATGAAACAAGAAAGATAATGAGCTTTCTTATCCTCTGTAATCTTCATCCTCTGGGATAAACATATCATTGCGTGAAACATAGGGTTCATTAAATTTCTTCTGTCCTTAGGTATAGAATGACTGAGCAGTGAGGTGCATACACATGTAGGAAGAGTGTGTGTGTGTGTGTGTGTGTGTGTGTGTGTGTGTGTATTTGTGGTTGTATTTATTTTTCAGAGTTTACCCTAACTGCTGGTGATCTCTAAAAAATTACCCTAACTGCTGGTGATCTCTAAAAATTTTGTTTTGTTTTGTTTTTCAGAGCACATATACCACAACCATAGGGTTCTGCAGTTCTATACCTTTGCCTCAATCAATACTGTGGGTGTTTCCTAAAATCTCATCAAAAACCACAAAACATTTTGAAAGAAAGCTATCTTGTTCAGCTTCCTTTGAGTGTGATTTGAGTCCTTCAGGCTTGCCACATCTGCATATCTCTGTCTGGCAGCAGCCATCCCCTTCAAAGAAGATAGAAACATCAGAGTCCAAAAGCTTCAAAATAATCAGGAGGAAGGTGATTTTTAGGTCTTTGAATAGCAGTAACTCACTTCTCTAAGAAATGCCACCGGTAGCATCTCTAGAGTCTTACCTAACTTGAAAATTATACCTACTTGAGGAAGAAAAAAAGGACAGTGATTGTTGAATTTATTAGGGTGGTCTTCTTAATCTCAGAACACTTTTAAATAATTTTTCCTGAATGCTAAAGGAAAAAATCTTGGGTATTGAGTAAATAGAAATAACTCCATTATTCTGCCAAATCTTGTTCAGAAATCAGAAAAGCTGAAGCATTCTACTGGAAAATAACATTGGATTAATTTGGAAGACTATAGTATATTTTCATTAATTTAAATTTCTAATGAATTCTTAAAGTTCCCTTCAAATTTGAAGTTATTATATAATTGTAGTTTTGTGTTCTAAATATTTGCTTTAATTGGTATTGTGCCTCACAATGTAGATTTTTCATTCAGACTTTTCAACTGTTGCTAAAAAATTATTGACGTCTGATGAAGATCTTGATTCTTTTACAGTTCTATATGACACAATCAGTATAGAATTTATAATTGTTGGTAAGGTACACTTAATAGAATTTTTAAAGCACTCTGGATTGTTCAGTGCATTTGAAATCACTACGTCATAGGCGAAAATTTTTATAAATTGGAGAATGTACTTCATTACTACAAATATCATCTTTCAATTATCAAATTGAAATCTTTGGATAAATTGTCATTTCTCTCTAACTCCTGTCCTCTCAACCAATTTTCTGCTTATCCATCCTACCCCCCATCCTAATTTTTTCTTCAGAGGCAAGTGGTTATCGGTGTCTCCTTGAGACTTAATAACTTGACTTTAAAGTCAAGTCTTCCCGCATGTACCTTTTTATTAATTTTTTAATTTCCCTAAGCTTTGTTTTCCTCTCATAAGAAAATAAGAATGACAACCTGATTATTGCTATGAGGATTAAGTAAGGCATTTGAAGCATGCAGTATGATATCTAACCCCTAGTATTTGGTCAACAAATGAGCTAGTTATCCAATCAACCAAGGAGTGTTACATTTTTCTTGTATTTGTGTCTCGGTTCTGATGCTTTGTTTCTAACTCTATTGAAAACAAATTATTTTAAGCCCTTACTAGATCTCCTGCATTATTCTACTAGTCTGCACCAATCTATCTTTCTCTGTCCTTAATTGTTTATCATCTTTCTGAAGCAAATATCTGACTTTATCACCTTCCTCTTTTGTGTGGCTCTCCACCATCTACAACCATGGTCTTCACCTCCTCTCAAGATATTCGGATTCACTTCTTTATAAATTATATACATGGCTTACTATGTTGTAGAAGTTATAAAACATATACAAAATAGAAAATAAGATGAGATAAAAATAATTAGAATCCATTTTTCTATAGGCATTCCAGTGAATAATCTTGAATACTCCTTGTTGGTCACATTCACATTTAGAGACTCCTGATTGCTAGTGATTCAAAGTTCCTTAGTAAGCACTTGTATCATTATACCATATTCTCTTTGTCTTTCTCTCCCTTTCCTTTAAACATTATTATTCAGCAATTTGGGATGATTCATCATCTGTACATGCCCATCTGTTTCTATTCTGGGTAATTTCCCTACTTACTTTTCTGGAACACCCTCTCCTTGCTATAGGGGAGATCCATCTTCATCCTTCAGTAACCTTCTGTTGCCCCGCCATATGAAGAATTTATTATTCTTTCTTCAGTATTATATCTTTATGTTATACACACTCCTAGGGCTGTAAGTTTTCCACATTATTTTAAACTATGTGTTTGCTCATTTGGTCAACTTTCTAGATTGAATTTGTTAAAGGTAAGAACTTTTTTTCTCTTAATTCTCTGATAATTATAATTCAATAAATATTTATAAGATTAAATCATTCAATACATATTTTTTAAACTAAATTGAACCATTTGTGAGATTTCCTACAATTATTTGCATGCTATTGTACACTTACACTCGACGGAGTGCTGAACTCCTATTCATTATTTAATCCTCAGATCAAGTATTGACTCTACCATACCTCCTTTGAACTTCCGAGGCACAAGATGGAGTTGATTTTTCTTTCTTTGAATCATCCCCTTTTTTAGTATTTACATATATAAGTACTTATCTTATTTGATTGAAAATATTTAATTTAGATATCTGGTTTATACCACCCTCTCAAAACAAAACAAAAAAACAACTAACTTTATTCAGGTCAAAGGCAGCATACCTAGTTTCTGTTTGTTTCAGTGATGATTTCTTGATTGAATCAATTAAAAAAAAAAAGAAACACAAACAAATGATTAAATGAAAAAGCCACTAAGTGATAACTGAATAATTCAAAATTCATTGTTTCAAATGGTCTGATTTCTCTGTCCAAAATTCTAAGAGCGTTTCAAATGTCCTACAGAATTTACTTAGAAAAGGAAAGTATTTTGTTCTTCTGGAGTCAGGAGAACCTAAATTCTTAAACCCTGATATTATAACATGTGTGCATAATAAATTTTCAACATTTATTTCCTTAACATGTGAATGGAACTCAGAACATACACATATTTGATTTAGAAAACTGAACTAAGCAAATAAACAAAATTATGCAAAATTTGTTCTGTTAAAATATTAGCTTCAAATAAAATCATCATCATTAGTGAGATTTATTATCACTAATTATGTAATATTCTTATTCACTTAATCTAAATATGTTTGTAGTGGATGCATCCATCCTATTGCCCATTACAATTTTTAAAAGACATATGCAAAAATGAGATTAATCTATAACCCAATGAGAAATATATTACAACATAATGCTGTCGACCTTTTTTTCTCAAGCGGCTATAAAAGTGGCCACTGTGGCTGAATGCCATGTTTCTTAACACGCTATTGGTCATGTCTCATATAATATTATTGTTCCTGGCGGGCACTTTAAACTTAATTAAAATGTACAGTTTTCTACAACTTGGAAAATGAATCTGACATGCTGTAATTCAAATGTAAGCACCCTCTTGGTGGCCATCAATAATTGATAAAGCAGAGATAAAGGTCTTTTTTACAAATTGCACCTGGTGAAGGACTATTATGTGGTAAAAACTGATGATTTACTAAATTCAGCTACCTCATTATTTTATACTCAATATACAAGAACTTAGTGCTAGTATTCTAATATCTGAACATATGCTGATGTATCAGGTTGCTGCCTTGGGGTGCATCAAGTTTAAAACCACTCTTTGGCCAACTGACTTAACTCTTCAGTTCCTCAATTTGCTAATCTGTAAAAGAAGATAATAAGCAAAACTTTTCTCATAGATTTTTGTGGAAATTAATGATGAATTTATAGAAAAGGATATATTTATTAATTTTTATATATTGACAGCACTGGATTCAAATCACCATGCTTGTTTGTATTAAGTAGCAAGTGAATAGAAGATAATGTAATTCTAGGTTGTTTATATCAGATACATGTTTAATGTATTTCTCCACTAATGAACAGTCAGACCTTGAATCTTAGACTCTGATTAATGGCTTTTGAAAATTGCAATTAACATAGTTAAAACTTTGATGAATGGGTCTACAGTTAATTTCCTCTGGATTGATTTATTGTTAGATTTTTGAAGATGCTGGCCTCCTAAGACCTCATAGTCTAGGGTGATAGGTGAAATTTGTCCAATCATGATTTCCTTCCCCATGGAAGAAGATTAGAGATGCCCAAGACAAAAGGACATTGTGTCCAGGCTTTGAGCTACTGTTAGCACAAAGGAGCACAAATCAAAAGGGAAGGTAAGAAAGCAAATGGGAAGAAACAGTGACTGGATATTGGAACAGAAAGTTTGACTGACCATGGATTGCTGCCAAACTTGGTAGGTAAATTGCACATTTTTCTTTAAAACCAGTAAAATATCATGACTTTTATAGATGCGGATCATGAATATAGCCAGGGGTGTATGGTAATGAGTTGACCATACAAAATATAGTTACATGTCCCTGATATCAGAGAGAAGGTATACAGCCCTATTTAATTTCCCAGGGAGAAATAAGTCACTCCTTAAAGGAGTTTCATTGCTGAATGGATGTCTGACAGGAAAAACAGATGTTATTCCATGATTTATCTTCTCACTTCTGAGTCTACACTCATGCATCCATTAGCACCCATTCATTTTGTGTACTATCAATGACTTAGTGCTTCATTTTCCTAAAGACAAGCCCCTCCAACATGTAGGCTTAATCCTATCTCCTCCTACCTTTGTAAAGGTCCTTTCAGGTAAGAATAAGTAACTGCATCAAAAGTTGCTGATACATTTAAGAAAATATATAAGAAATATTTCTTTCTATGAAAATATACTTTCCTAGTTTTCATCCTGGTTCTTAGATTGGGCCTTCCTAAAAATTTTTTTGTCTCTTTCTTGCCCACGTTTATGGAACTTTCTCTGTTTAGTCTTGAGTCTCTTTACTATACACCATCAATTCCTACAATTCTTTATACATTGGCACGTCTTGCCAAGCATGTGCACCTTACCACCTACTGAATATTACTATATTGATTGTTTTCCTTGTAATTTAAATAAAGTGTCAGACCATCGTGATCAATCTTCAACAACTCTTCCTACTCCAAAACACGTTTTCTTTGTTCCTAGCTGGCAAAAACATCCTTGCTTGCTTAATCTAGAGAGCCAGGAGTCATTCTCAAGTTTTTCTTCTCTTCCCTCACAAATCCGTAACAAATCCTTGTCACTCTGCTAGAAAAAAATCTTATTTCATCCACTTTGGTTCTACACCACTGACATTAAATGTTAAAAGTTGCCATCATCTCATATAAGTGCAGTCTTGAATTGTTCTACTTACTCACTCTTGCTTCCATCTAATTCATTCTCCAACTGGAAGTAAGAATTAATGGAAGACATGAATTGAACATGGCAGTTTTCTGCCAAAAATCTCTAAGGGAACACTTATTATATTTAGGAAAAACAAGTATCCAATAATTTACATTACTATTAAGATTTTCATAAACTGGCACTCTATTTCCCAAGTTTCAGTATATTCCCCTATACACTCTCACTCAATAATACTTATCTTTGCCTCATTGTTTCCTCTTATTGGCATTCTTTGAGGACCCTCCAAAAATTAGATCCTCTGTAATCTTCTCTCATAATACCTGTGCTTTTGTTTCATAGTTCAATCATAGTTTGTTATTATGTATTTGTATAATTATTTGATTTACTTGAAAGTCTTTGAATGTGTATTATATTTGTCTTCTACTCTACTGACATTTTCTTCAAGGTGGTATTTGGCTTAGTTTTCAGTTGCAACATAACTGTCATTAATAAATATTTTTTGAATGAATAAGTAAAACCGATTACAAGGACCAAACTAAAATACACTATTCAACTACCCACTCTCACAGTTTTCTTTATCGCAGGATTTCCTTTGCTATTTCTCCTTGGTTTTAGCAATCTTCTTGTCTGTGTCTTATTATTGATTGCTCCCTCTAAGACTACATTTTTGAATAATAGGACATTTTAATGACTATATTTACATGATGCTAAGTGTTTGAATTTGACGTTTGTCAATAGCTGTTTTAAGCATCAATATCTATGTAATTGCAACAAAGCTTTGTCAACTGATTTCTACGGAGATTTGTTACCTTCTATTTATTCTATAAAATGTTTTCTGTCATTAGACTTACCAAATGCATCTCGTTCATCGGAGTGCTGTGTTCTGTGCATTTCAAGACACTGTGGAAATACAGAAGGCAATAGTACTATTTATGTTTGCTGTCTAAGCGCAAGATGACTCTCCCCACCATGGAGTAAAATAGGAATATAATACAATGTCCTTAATCTGAAACAGCTGAGGATTATAACAGAGATCAAGGATGCCTTAACTATTTTGCACTTATTATCATTATACTAGTAAAAGCTATGATAATGGGACTTTTAAAAATGACTTCTCAATTATTATCTTTTGTTGATTTTCTGTCCTCTTACATCTATCTTAGTTTTGCTTGTGCTGCTATAATAAAAAATATCATGGACATCATGGACTGGGTAGTTTACAAAAAAGAGAAATTTATTTCTCACAGTTCTAGAGGCTGAAAAGTTCAAGGTCAAGGCACTATCAGGTTCGGTGTCTGACGAAGGCCTTGTCTGTGCTTCCAGGATGGTACTTTGTTGCTGTGTCATCTGCAGGGAGTATTGGGGGAGAACACTGTGTCTTCACATGGAAGAAGTGCAAAAGGGAGAAAAGAGTCAAACACTGTATGAAGCCTCTTTTATAAGGACCTTATCAAACACTGTATGAAGACTCCTTTATAAGGAACTTAATCTCATTCATGAGGAAGGAGCCCTTATGACCTTCTAAAGGCCCTAACTCTTATTACTACTGCATTGGGGATTCAGTTTCAATATGAATTTGGTAGGGGACACAAACATTCAAAAACATGGCAATGTCTTTATCTGAGCTTTATAAAATATATCCATTAGTTAGACTCCAATATGCCTTTGGTTAGAAATTCCATATTCTGGTGGATACACAGACATGAAATATGACTTTAGAATAATGTTGAAGGTCCAGTAGTTATTTTTCTAGGTAGATTTGTCTTCTGATGAATGTCTGAACATTTACCTTTCATATTATCTCAACTTTTTGCTTTTACACAGTATTATTTAAAATTATTTCTACCTCCATAAAATAAATACTTATATGTATTTAATTTACTCTTACCATTATCACAATTACAAATTCTAATGCAATTGCATTTTAACATTTCCTAAATTAATTAAAATGTCACAATATACTTAAACTGCATAATATAAATAGAAGTTTTCACAGATAAGAAACAATGATTACTTACTTTACAATCGCAAGCATCAGTCTTAGTACCTATCATAAAAGATGGGCTCAATAAACATTGATTGAATGAACAACAACAACAACAAAAAAAGCCAATTTTAAGCAGTTATTCAGATAATTTTTTATTCTCACAAACAACTTTATTTTTACATTTATTTTTGACAATGGAAATTGCTATCTTGCTGAATGTAACACATCCATAGTTACCACTGAAGTATTGATTTTTATATCATTTCTAATGATACATTCTTTATAATATCAAATTACTCAGGAAAAGTAATGCTACTGTAGTTTTCACAAAGCAAATGTACTTGGCAAACATTTCCCTTTTCTTTATTTCAGTGACTCATGGATTGAATAAAATAAAATGTTCTATTACTCTCCCAATTATATCAAAAGCTCCCTTTTAGATTATAATGCAAGCTTTCTTTGAAAGATAACACATTTTGAAAAAAAATCTTTATTTTCCAAGTTAATAATTCTGTTTAAAAATGTTTAATTTTGACATTTAGGCCACTCTTGGTGGTATAAGGGTCGAGGAACATCTGACAGTACTATGAAAAGAATGTAGTTCACACTAAAATCACTAAAATTCAGATTTGTCTGTATATACATCATGACATTGATCATCCTGAATCATAACGGTAAGTTCTGAAACTTACAATTCAGAACCTATGAAAGAACAATTCTTTTCATTTTTTGATATCCCTTCCCTATGAAGGGAATTCAATTAATGTAGCATGACTGTCCTCTCTCTTCTCTTTATCCCTTAGGAGGAATACAATATCCACCAGAGGTTATGTTTGTTAATTCACAATTTCTGAAAGCAATCAGAGTTTACAAAGCAGGCTTAAACTAAATAAATGACCCCAAAAAGAAGAGAAAACAATTAAAATGCAAAAGTAAAGATTTTTCAGAGTGAAAAGTAAAATGACTGGAGGTATGTATAGTGTTTGTGAATGTATAAGGGAGGAATTGCTTTGGAAGCCAGACTTCAAGTTTGAAGGAAAATACAAAGAAAAGGTTTGGTTGGAAAAGAAATAAAATAATTTGAGACAAATAAAGTTTGAGATATTCATGAGGCATCTGGTAAATATGTTTTACAGGTGATGTGAGTCCAACATTCAGGGATAAAGTTCTAGGCTGGAATATATAGTTTTGCAACAACCAACAAATAAATAGTAGTGAAAATTATGTCACTGGATGAGAATGTTAAGGTAGAAATTATTGAGAATGATAAGGGGAGTTGAGGAGGAGCCTTGCAAAAGTGTGGGAAAGACAGAGAAGGAAGAATCAGAAAAGGAAACAGAGGATGTAATGATAAAGGAAAAATAGGAGCGAATAATGCAATTAAAGAATCTATACTTTTGCACAAATACAGAGGGCATGAACAAATGTACTCAAGTCCATCCCAGATCATTAATTATATGATTCTACGGTAAGGCACAATCCCATAGACATATTCGTATCTCCATGGTGTCATTTTTAAATGTAATTCAGAATTTAGAGAGAATGTATAAATAAGCCATCCTGAAACTTTATAAGTTCAAAAACACCTTTATACCTATCCGAAATAATACCCGAAAAAGAATTTTAAATAAAGAAAGTTCTACTTAGTTTATAAAGTCTATTAGTGTATTTGAAAGCAAACTCATAGAGGATGTAACCTACAAGAATTATTTCCTTGAATTATGATTTTTTCCTGTTACATAATTTTTAAAGATATTTATTTATTCCTTCAATTCATTCACTTATTTTTTAGAGACAAGGCCTCACTCTGTCATCCAGGCTGGAGTGCAGTGGCACAGTCACAGCTCACTTCATTCTCCACCTCCTGGGCTCAGGCGATCCTCCTACCTCAGCCTCACAAGTAGCCAGGACTACAGGCATGTGCCACCACACCTGGTTAATCTTTTTAATTTTTTATAGCGAGGAGGACTTGCTATGTTGCTCAGGCTAATCTCTAACTCTTAGCCTCAAGCAATCATCCCATCTTGGCTTCTCAAAATGCTATTACAGGCATGAGCCAATCACGCCTTGCCTTGCTACATAATTTTTGAAGTCCCTTTACCATACACTGGAGAGCCTTGGGGATATGTTGGGAGTGTTCTGTGTCAATACATCATTTAAGAAGAAGAATTTAGCTGTATATAAAGTTTATTTCTGCCACAGTTAAATATTAAGCAACTCATTTGGATGTGAGAGCATGGATTCCTAAAGTAAGTTTATGTCACGCAATGAACTTTTTACTCAGTGTGTGCATTTTGTCAACTGGCTCATGGGAATGTTTTCATGACTTATCTTCCTCTCAAAATGAAGGTATAATGGTGAAAATATTAGATTGAAAGTTAAAAAAACTAGAGTCAAATTCACACTGTATCACTGTCACTATCTATAAATGGTAGAGAGACAACTTCCAATGGTGAACTCTCTTTAAAGTGGAAACAATGCAATGATCTATGTATTTTATATATCATATTCATTAAAAAATAAATACACTTCTTTCAAGAACTCCAATGATTCAAGTATGTTATATTGTTAAAAGATGTACTATATTGCTTAAATATGTGTAGAGAGAAATACCTTCACAGCTATGTAATATTAATGTGGAGGAAAGCTCATATATTCTGTAGTTTTAGGTAGTTCAAATAGAGAATTGTATCCATTATTTACATAGTTAATGCAAAACAGAGACTTTCCTCAATCCTTGTGAAGTTTTAAAACCAAATTCTACATATTGTATTATTATCTGTAAAAGTAACTATGATACATTTTGTTACTTTGTTGACTTGACTTTGCCTGTCATTGAGTAAATACATATGAATGTACATATTGTATCTTTACATTGTTTGTTTGTTTGCTTGCTTTTTTTTTTTTTTTTTTTAAGTGTCCTAGCCTATTTACAAAGATTCTGGAGTGCTAAAGCTTTAACTGCTGCCGGGCAATGAAACAGAATATAGAACGATCACTATTACTTTTACCTTGCTTATTAGGATTAAGAGCAATACATTCTGCTAATCTATCAGTATTAACGTATACCTTTTTTGCATTCTGTGAATTGACTTATTGAACAATACATCTCAAGTAATTTTATGGAAGTAAATTGTCATTGTTGAATAAGAATGGACATTGCTATTTATCTGTGATTTTTGCTAAGGATATTTGTTAGTCTGATAAAATATAAGGCACTCTACACAATTTTGGGGGGGTATTAGAATTATGGAAAGAACCAAGGTATATGGAAATGAATATCTGAATTATTAAAGGTACAGTAATAGTTTTTTTACTTTTCCAGTTTATTTCTACTTTTAGTCATGATGACAGATTCTTGATTGTCATCCTAAATTAATCATTGTTAGTTGTTTAAAATATTAACTTGAGAATTGAACTAGATTTCTACCCTTCTTAAAATGTAAACTTATAACAGTTTCAACATATTTTTAAATGTTCTATTTGTCCTTTCTTAGCAGTATTCTGTAGAAATCCTATTTTCTGGCCAAAATTGTTCCACACATTAAGATGCCACATGACTCATAATAAAAATTACCTTACCGAAAGCTGGAAAAGTTTATAGCAAAGGCTTCAGGGTTTACCCTTGGGTTAAAGAATAAAAATGTAGAAGAAATTTTTCACTACATAATAGTCTGTGAACATGGTTGTAATTAACTAAGTTTGAATATTTTAAGATACTGTGCTATACTAATCTATAGTCACAAAATATTAAAATTAATGACATAGAAATGCTGTGAAACAAATTTTTGTAATGCATGCAGTATTTGTCAATCTATTCTTTGTCATTATTCTGAATGATGAAAAATCTCATATAAAATATCAAATGATAATTATAAATATAAAGAAAATTCTTTCAACCTAATGATTATGTTTGTCAATATATGTCTTGGAGACAGAGACCCAAAACCATAACCAATGCTTTTGGTATGGGTTGACAAAAGATGTGCAGTTGACCATGAAGTACTTTACAGAGACAATAAAGAATAAAAACGTTATGATCAATGTAAAGAAGACGAGATTCACTGACAGCAAGGAAATCATTCAACTTGACAGTTTTTCACAGATAAAGCAGCTTAAAAACACTCTTAGTAAATCTTGCTGGGTAAGCAGTTCAATATCTATCAATCTTTTGAAAAGGGTTATATAAGACCTCCTGATATACATATATGTATCTATATATCTATATATATATATAGATATCTCTGAGCTGGGCACACAGTGGCTTATGCCTTTACTTCTAGCTACTGGGGAGGCTGAGACAGGGGGATCTCTGGAGGCTAGGCATTCAAGACTAGGCTGGGCAACATAGTGAGATCCCATTTTTATAAAAATAAAAGAAACAAAACAAAACAGCAATCTGCTATATTAAAAGAAAACTGCAGACCAGTAACCTTCATGAACATAGACCAAAACTGTTTAATAACATATTAGGAAATTAATCACATGTACATATAAAATGGGTGCTACTTCATAATTGAGTGCTACATAGTAAAGGGATTTGAATAGTTCAAACTTCAGAAACAATTAATGTAATTCACCATAGTAACAGACTAAACAAAAAAAAAAAATCTACAATTACCTCAATAGATGAAAAGAAGCCATTTGACAAAATTTAACATCCATTCTGGATAATCCTATATTACACTGGGAATAGAAGGGTACTTGAAACTGGTAAATGGAATATAAGAAACCTGTGTTTAACATTATTCTTTATTGTAAATGACAATGATTTCTTTATAAAATCACAAACAATTCAATAATGTATACAACTTGCCACTTTCATTCAACTTTTACCAAACAAGTATAATATGGCAGTGTAATGGGGCAAACACATAGTTTATATGACACTATTACACTAGAAAGTGTACTATGGCAAAGCAAAGAACAGTAGATTTTTTATAGAAAATAAAAGGAAAAAAACAAACAAAGTTGTCTTCATGTATTGACTACATGAATTGTCTATAGAAAAACCTGAAGAACTAATGCAAAAAGTCACCAGAACAATTATATGAGTTTAGCTAGGTCTCAGAATAAAAGGTGAATATATTAAAATTAAAAGTTTTGTTATAGGCTAGCAATGAACAGTTAGAAATTTAAGTTAGAATTAAATGTCTATCAAATGATGACCAGATCAATTGTGGTATATTCATATGGTGAGATACTATTCAGCAGTAAAAATATCATACAACTGATTTATGCAACAATATCAATGAATACAATAATAGCATTATGCTATGTGATGATAGAGGTCAGACAGAAAATGAACAGAGTTTATTTTAAAATATGATGTCTAGAAAAGCAAAACTACAGGTACAGAATCAGATCAGTGGTTGACAAGGGCTGGGTGAGGAAAGGAGATTTACTACAAAGTAACAAGAAGGAATATTTTCAGGTTGATGGAAATGTTTTCTATCTTGATTATTTTGGTGGCTCCTCACTGTATACATTTCCCAAAACTTATCAATTTGTAGATAAAAAATTGATAAATTTTCACTTATTTATTTCTTAATAAAACCTGACAAAAAATAATTAGAAAAAAGTAAAAAAAAAAAAAAAAAAAAAAAAAAAGCAACTTGAAATTACTATTTAGTACATGGACTATGCATTCTACTTTATCTGTTACAGAATTTTTGTCAGATTCATAATACAGCCTTTTATGTGCTCCCTGGATATTTTCTTATGTTTTGTGTGAACCCATAGTCTTCTAAGATGGTGTTCGCGATGTGTAGGGGAAGGAGGAAGGGTGGTGGTAAACCTTAGTTCACGATTGGATTGTATCTCCCACACTGAGTTTAGGAATCTTCATATTCCTCCTCACTGGATATTGCTTTTATGTAAGAACTATGATGTGTGTTTGTAATCACCAAGCAGACAAACTGTGAATGAAGAGTTAAGGGAGAGATTTGTTGTGGAATCTACTTGTTATCTGATCTCTGGTTCCAGCTGATTAGTGCTGCTGTCCTGCTTGTCCGGAACAGTTTCCCTCTCTCCCTCTCCTTCTCTCTCCCCGCCCCTTCCCCCTTCCTGTCTTTTATGGTAGGTGGTTAGGTAATGATCTGCCAATGGCAGTGCAAGAAAGATAAATGAATCACCAGTATACAATTCTCCCCCAAATATTGCCAAACTTTCTATGGCATCTCCAGAATTATATTATGAGAAAGAGCTAGTGGATCATACTACTTCACTTTTTTGTTGAAAAGAAATCGTACAAGCCCTTGATTGGAAAAAAACACTATTGAAATTGGGTTAAACTCCTACTGTAGGGAGATTTGCTCTTATTATAAGAAGATTGTTGGAGCATTGTGTATTGATATGACAAGGTAAATAGTCTCTAATAAAGTTATTTACCTATCTTAAGTATTTAATATTCCTCATATTACTTTCTGTGGTTCAGAATATTTGAGAAGGACTTAAAGAAGCTAATAGGATTTAAAGATAAAACTCAAACTATATTACAAAGATAGTGTTATTAGAATTTTGTGACTGATTTGATGTACAATAAGGAAAGTGTGGAATTCCCAAAAGAAGTCTAAGCACATATATTCTAAAGTCTGGAGTCCTTTCTTACATAAAATGGTTGTTAATTAATTAAAACATCTGCCTGACAGTGACCTCTGTTTCTCTTAAGTCAGATCTCTTAGCCGAGCAAAATTTATCATTCCCTATACTTGTTTTAAATATACTTGTGTACTACCACAACCACATCTTTTTACCTGGCTTTAAGTCAGAATATAAAATACCATACTTAATAATTTAACAAATTCTAACACATTTTTCTTTTTTTTCTTTTTAAGACTTTCAATATTACCATGACCTTTGCTAAAATAACTTAACCTTTCCTCTAAACAGAGTATCTAAATGAGTTCATGCTACCTTTCTTATGTATAAACAAAGTCTTCTTTGTCCCAAACCTGAAACTATACTATTGAAATAATACACTAAGCAACCTCAGCGTTCTTTTTCATTATTAACAGACAAAATGCAGCACATTGAAATACATACTTTCTTTCTTTTTTTTTCTTTTTTTTTGAGGTGGAGTCTTGCTCTGTCTCCCAGGGTAGAGAGCAATGGCACAATCTCGGCTCACTGCAAACTCCACCTCCCAGGTTCAAGCAATTCTCCTGCATCAGCTTCCCAAGTAGTGGGATTACAGGCAGCTGTCCTCAAGCCCAGCTAATTTTTATATTTTTTAGTAGAGATGGAGTTTCATCATGTTGGTCAGACTGGTCTCAAACTCTTGACCTCAGGTGATCCACCCACCTCGGCCTCCCAAAGTGCTTGGATTACAGATGTGAGCCACCATGCCCATCCATATTCTTCTTTTTACAGTGTGATGCTTTGATATTTGTTTTTTCAAAGCTCAAAAGCATCATTTGAAAAGTTGTTTCTTTACTCACCTAATTGTGAATATTATGCCTTCCTTCCAGTCTACAATAGAGGAAGATTTTTTACATTCTTGTGATTGAAGCCACATAAGATTTTGATTTCAGGACTATGATTATGTCTACATGTGTCCTATAGATACTAGATTATGATTAAATCATTTCTGCCCCCATAAATGATTCTACAGTATCATTAAAGTGTGACTAAATTTCAGAATTGGAGAAATAGACAATGAAGAAACAATATTTATAATTTTAAATCTTTGAAATAATCTTAACAATTTTCAATTTTTCAATCTTAACAAAGTTCCAATAAATCCTCTGCTAACAAAGATGATATTTTCTTATGTAATGGCTTATAATTGAAAACACCGTCAGTGGTATTATAGGAGAAGGTCGGGTGAATTATAAAGTAGATTTACTTCTACTAAATTTAATTTTACTAAAATGTCTTAAGTATACAAGAAAACATTAAACATGTATGAATGATTACTGGGGTAGAGACAGAAAATTAATTTAATGTTATATTTTTATATTCCCAAGGACAAACCTCTAGGCTGCCAAGACACAAGAGATTTAGGTCAGATAAGACTATCTCCTTTCATCACTGGGAAATCCCAACGTGAGATTTTAAACATGTCTCCATGGTTACTGGGATATCCGTTAGATCAAACACATTGAATCACCCTTAGTGATTAGCTGGCAAATTAAGACTCTGAAATGATTTCTGAATTTTCTTTAACAACAACAAAATAACGGCCTGTCATTTTAGAATATCAGTTGTTTGTTCAATTAGAACGCAACGTGAATAAATCTCATGACCTTCGATTGTCAATGTCATTGAGACGGTGTCTATTTTAAAAATGACTATTATAAAATATTACATATAGAACAGTGCAAATCAAAATTAGACCTTGAGATACTTGAAGGTGGACTGGGAAGCAGTGAACTCTGAAATTAAATCGCCTGAATTTGAAGTCATATTATCCCTAATTGTTATGTGAACTTGTGAAAATTACTTAATCTCTCTGTGTTTCAGTTTAAAGTATTATTAATTTTAAGGTCTATACCTGGTAAAAAGTAAGATGATAAGGAATCTTCTATTATTTAGGTTAATAGAATTTAGGGATTATGTTTGAGTCATTTGTATAGCTATCATGTCACTTACTGTTTCTTACACATAATAGAGTTTAATATAATTTCAAAACAAAACTTAAAATGAGTTCTGTAAGAAATATTTTCTAAAATTAATAATAATTTGATTTAGGTGTAAGATTTGTTGTTTATAGTCAACAATTTAAATGCTTTTCAAAAATACTTCAAAATAAGTAGTGTACAGTCAATTGGCCAAACTACATATAGCTTATTAATAAAATTCTACTAGTTCTTATGTGCTGGTCGGGAGTTTGGAATAATAGTATACACACACACACACACACACACACCCCACATGCATATATATATTATGTGTGTGTGTATATATGTGTGTGTGTAAATATTTATTTAGTCTTCACAAGAATTTCTCAATTCAATTCTGTCTGATTGGTGAGACCACTTGAACCCTGCAAATGTTAAGTACTTTCCTAATGTTTCATAGCAGTTATTGAAATAATATGAATTTAAAATAAATGCAATCTAACTCTAAAGTCCTGACTATCAAATATTTTTAAATATTACACTTTCTACCTCATAGATAATTTACACAAATGGAAGTTTCGAGTAAAGAAAACTGGCACAGGTTTTGACTAAAGTAAGTTACTGAAAGGAAGGAAAAAATAAATCTTATCCAAAGTTTAAGTTTTTCACAAGTTGGTAGTGGAGCCAGAACGCAAACTCAAATTCCATGCCCTTTCCATTCAATCTTTATACTTTATTTAAGTCATACATATATACACACACACACATATAATATACATACATATATACACATATATACATACATATATACATATATGTGTATGTACAAATATACACACACACACATACATACACATATTATCTCTCATAGATTTCAACATTACCTTGTGAGGAAAATTCTAGTATAATCTCCTTTTTATTAGTTGAGGTAAATAAAGCATAAGGATTGAATGGGAAGGACATGGAATTTGAGTTTGCATTCTGGCTCCACTACCAGCTAGCGGAAAACTTAAACTTTGGATAAAATTTATTTTTTCCTACCTTTCAGTAACTTACTTTAGTCAAAACCTGTGCCAGTTTTCTTTACTCAAAACCTCCATTTGTGTAAATTATCTATGAGGTGGAAAAGTGTAATATTTAAAAATATTTGATAGCAGGAACTTTCGAGTTAGATTGCACTGATTTTAAATTTACGTTATTTCACTAACTGCTGTGAAACGTTAGAAAAATACTTAATATTTGTAGGACTCAAGTGGCCTCATATATATGTATATATATTTATATACATGTATGTGTATATGTGCATACATATGTGTGTGTGTGTGTGCATACACATATATATGTGTATACATTAAAAACTATGCCTGGCACGTAATAAGTATTCAATAAATAACTACTGATACATCTTTAAATTGTAATTATACTCTGATTTATAAATTGACTTTGCTATAAAATAGCTAATTTTTAAATTCAGAAGTTATTCTGAAAGATGTCATTTTTACATTGAAACATATTTATGTATTGATTTGAGATGCATATGATAAGCTGCATTGAGGGAGGAAGCAAAGGAGGACATACATTCTGGATAGCAATCTGTGTGTCAGTAGCTTCAGGAACAATAGAGATATTTGAAGAAAAAAAAAGTAGCATCTCACCCCCAAAAGAGTCCAGATAGACTGCTCAGTACAGTCCGGAAACATATGCTCTTGAAGGATGTGTACTGGACTGGAAAGAACAAGGATAACATTGCTTTAGTACATTTAGGTATACTTAAAATATGTGGCAGGGAAGATGAGAGCCAGCTGAAACCAGTCATGGAGTTGTCAAGCATATCTGGGAACTATTAGGGTGAAGATGGTTGGGAAGGCAGAACAGGACCAAATAACAGGGTGTGGACAGAATATTGGTATTTGTGATAGCAGGAACTGACACAGAGGCAGACAAGTGGATCCAGTGTTTGAAATGGCTCGATTTTCATTCAATATAGGATGACCAGCTTCAATGGTGGTACCAGGTTTAAGGGTCTCATAGCCAATTTGAATAGGATGTGATGTTTCCTAAGTCAGAATTGGAAATGAATGAGTGAGGAGGAGTGGCAAGACAATGGCTTAGAAAATGGTAAGTAGCATAAAATGGTAACTACAAACTATGTGGAGAAAGTGTAACTTGAAGAATGTGCACTACAATCATTAGTCAGGAATAGGAAATAAAATATAATCAGATACAGTTTCTAGAAAGACCTGAGACAAGGAATCCAGAACCATGGCTATGAATGGTCAGCTTCCAATTTGAACAAATTAAGGTGAACAAATGTCCCTGTCTTCCTAGAAATATCAGGTTTTAGAATTAGAAGTCCTATGTCCAGGAAAAGCCTTCAGGCTCAAGCAAACTATGTTGATTCGTCATCCTAAAATTATGACTAATAGACAATACAGAAACATGTATGGTAGCATAAAGACAAACGCATGCCCCGGCCAAAGCCAAAGAACATCTAGTACAAAAGTGCCAGTGATAGAAATATTTCCTCTGTAAAAGAAATTATGCCAGAAATTGGGTCTGAAATTGATTCCAGTTGTGAATAGAAGTACTTCTTTGTGCAAGAGTTTATTTACTTGCTCATTCATTCATTTATATTCCAAAGATTAAGAAGGCAAAAGAATGAATGTCTCATGAACATTCAAGAGAAGGGTAAGCAAGTGAGAAAAAACTGAGTGAGACACCAGATCGAAAAGCCAGAAACAAATATAAAAATACATATCTGAATTTAAGGTCAGAGATATTTTTAAAATTAGTGTTTCGACAAATCTATAGAACTATATAACCAAAATCATAATCAAGATATAGAATATTTCTAACATCTTAAGATAATTCCTTGAGTTTGCTCACATCAGTCCCTATAAACTTTTCTAGAATTCATGTAAGTAGAAACATACATTCTGATATCTATTTTTGCATAACAAGCCATCTCAAATGTCAATAACATACAACAATAACAATTGTTTATGTCACTAAATAATTTGGGCAGAGCTGTATTTGACCACATCTGGGAAGACTTGAAGATTGTCTGGAATCTGGAATCATCTGAATGTTCTCTTCCTCTCTTGTCTGGTAGTTGAGGCTGGCAGATGGCTAAAATTTGACTCTAACCTTGTGATAGGAGTGTCAAAGGTTTTGCAGGTATGTTTTAAGAGACACAGAACTCTTTTGGTTCTGGCTTTCTTCTGTTCAGCAGAATATATCAGAAATTCATCTTTTTTTCTGTGTGCACATAATTGGCTCCTTTTAGTATTTCATTGTACCGATATGACACAATCTGTTTATGCACTTATTTGTTGATTAACATCCGAATTGTTTCTAGACCAGGGTTTTTATGAATATAGCTACTATAAGATTTACACAAATATTTTGTCTGACTTTTTAATTAAATAGATATAGTAAATTTATGTGGTAAATGTCTCCTGAGTCACATATTAAATGTATTTTTAACCTTATAAGAACTGCCAAATTGTTTTCCCAAATGGTTTACCATTTTACGGTTTCATCAATGTATGTGAGTTTCAGTTCCTGCACGTACTTCCCAGCATTCAGTATTGTGGATGTTTAACAGTATCTAATTGTGATTTTCAGTTGTATTTTCCTGAAAACTCATGATGGTGACTGTTTTTCACCTACTTATTGGCTATCTTCTCTTTTTAAATGTTTGTTTAAACTTTTTGCTAAAGTTTTAATGTTCAATTTCTCTTATTATTAAATTTTAAGGTCTTTGCATATTTTGGATACTAAATATTTGTCAAATAGAAAATGAAAATGAATCCTTTCTCAGTGGCAACTCTGATATTTCAAATTGTAGCATCTTTTCTGGTAAAAGACTGGAGATTGGAAGAACTGAGATGAACAGGTTAAGCTTGCTCAGAGCGAGGACAATGGCTTTACAACTCATATCTATTTTCTTCCTCACCTTTACATTAATTATGCTTCTAGAAAAACAAGGCAAAAGGTAACTTCAGAAGTAGCAATTCCCTTGCTTTTCCTTGCTCTTAACAGTAATTTCCATCTCTATTTCAGCAGGCAAAATTATGATCTCATACTAGCATCTCATTTCTTCATTTCTAAAACTCACACATTGGAAAATATTCTGTAATAAAACTATTTTAAAGAGAAGGCACATGTGTCCCCTTATGATATATGCCTCCAAAGAATGCAAGAAGCTTATTGACCCAAATCTCATTTTATTTTCCCAGGAATAGGTGCTATAAAAATCAGTGCCAGTTGGGAGGTCAGTAGCTATGGTTAGCTTATCAAATATGCTTTTTTATTCATTATTCTGCTATTTCTTGCTCATATAATTTGCCAATAAATAAGAACTACCCTTAATTATTTATTTCACTGAACAGTTTGAAATAGCTTTTCCCAAATTTTGAGTTGTATTGGAAACCCACAAATCTGTTAGCTGACTATATTTTCATTAAATAAGCAAAAATTATGAGATTACATACTGAGTGTTTAGAACCTATAGGTCCAAGTAAAATAATTATCTTACAACTTATGGCATCTGTGGTCATTTGAGAAGGCTTTACAATATAATCCAAAATGATAGGTAGAAACGATGCTACGGAGATACAAAGATAGACAGCTATCAAGATGCTGCAGATTGAAGGGTGTTAATAAAGAAAATCTGATTTGGTTTTTCTTCACAGGAATTTAAATTTTTAAAGTTTCTTTTGAACATAACACATTATTTCCAAAAGACTCCAATCCAATCCATGTAAACTAGGACAATTAATGTAATTGTACATTAGAACTAATTTACGTAGAAATTGAAAGTGAGATTTGTGGTTGAAAATCAACAAAAATAAAGAAAGAGAGAGAGAGAGAGAGGAAGGGGAGAGAGGAAGAAAGGAAAAAGAAAAAAAAAAAAGTAAGCTTAAAAGTGGCTATCCAAAAAATACAGCCAAACACTGCCAAATTCAGAGTTATTTATTCTTGTTTTTGACAGTGGTGACAAATTTAATTACTGTAGTACTCATTTCATCAAATATCACTTCATGTAGAAAGAATGCAATATAATATAATTATGCTCATATAATTATTTCATCCATATTAGTTTTAAATTTAATTTGCATGCCAAACTCTTCTATTTTCTGATGTTATTGATCTCCTTAGTCACACACAAAAAAAATACTATGAAAGATTATCTTAAGAATTGTAGGCTGTAGTGAGACAAAAACCTTTTCTGTTGTTGTTTTTAGATAAATGCATAATTCATTTTTGCAGAGGTTTTCAGATAACGTGATTTCAGATAAATGAGGTTCTTAGACCAATGACTGTCTTAATACCATATATTTTCAATGTTTTTCTCATTTAGCTGCCACCAGCGATTTGTAGTTTAAATGTTACTGACAGGAAAAAATCTAGCAGAGATCTTTGAAAAGCAATTCTCTGTCTTATTTATTTGAGAAACTTTCCAGAAGAGGTTAACCTATAAGAATCTGAGACTTGGGTCAATTTTGTCTGTCTTAAATGTAATCAAAGAATCACAGCCTTCAAATCCAAGGTTAGTCATTCAGATGGTTTAGAGGGCAAGCTTTCATTTAGCTTTCTAGTCCAGTGCTCTTTCCATTTCTTCGGGAAGAAAACTGTGTGAAAAGAAATAGGGAGAAATATTATGAAGTCAATTCATTTGAGAAAGATTACAATTAAAAAGTCTTACTCTTTATGTGAGCTCCATCAAGAGCTCCTATTAAAAACAAGATAAGGCGGTTATCAATAATAGTAATAACAGATATTTAAAATATTGAATATGCACATATTATTTTATTTAACTCTCTCAGAAACCCCTTGAGGCATGACAGAGAAGTTAATTAAGTCATCCAGGAGTCGGAATTCAAACTCTGAATGTCTCACTTCAGAACCTATTGTTTCAATCACTAATCCCTGCTTCAGATAGAGATGCTCTTGTCCATTATCTCAAAGAGCAAAACTTACCTCATATCTCTAAACAACTAACTTTTTCATCATCGATTCGACTTCCTGATTTGGGGCTTTTATTTTCTTTATCCTGTCATTTAACCTGTCCTCTAGGTCTTGGAGAGTTTCCTTTAGTACTCATTTTATATGCCCCAAATTCTGACTCCTAGATAATTCTGTCTCCTATAGTTGCACATCTTTCACTGATAACTTGTATTCTCCAGATTACATGACACGGTCTCAATACTTTTCTTCTTTTTTAACTTTTATTTTAAGTTAAGGGATACATGTGCAGTTTGTTACATAGGTAAACTTGTATAACAGGGATTTATAGTACAGATGATTTCATTACCCAGGTATTATGCTTAGTACCCATTAGTTATTTTTCCAGATGCTCTCCCTCCTCCCACCTTTGACCCTCCAGTAGGCCCTAGTGTGTATTGTTCCCCTGTTTGTGTCTATATATTCTCATCATTTAGCTCCCACTTATAAGTGAGAACATGTGGTATTTGGTTTTCTGTTCCTGTGTTAGTCTGTTAAGAATAATGGCCTCCACCTCCATCTACATCCCTGCAAAGAACTTGATCTCATTCTTTTCATGGATCCATAGTATTCCATGGTGTATATATACCACGTTTTCTTTATACAATCTATCACTGATGAGCGTTTAGGTTGATTCCATGTCTTTACTATTGTGAATAGTACTGCAATGAACATACATGTGCATTTGTCTTTATAATAGAATGATTTCTATTCCTTTGAGTATACAGCCAGTAATGGGATTGCTGGGTCAAATGGTTATTTCTGTCTCTAGGTCTTTGAGGAACCACCACACTGTCTTCCCCAATAGCTGAGCTGATTTACATTCTCACCAAAAGAAGTGTTCCCTTTTCTTTACAACCTCACCAGCATCTGTTATTTTTTGATATTTCAGTAGTAGCCATTGTGACTGGTGTGAGATGGTGTCTCATTGTGGTTTTGACTTGTGTTTCTTTAATGATCAGTGATGTTGTTGAGCTTTTTTTCATATGACTCTTGGCCTCATGTATGTCTTTTTTTAAAAGTGTCTCTTCATCTCCTTTGTCCACTTTGTAACAAGGTTGTTTGCTTTTATTCCTGTAACTTTAAGTTCTTTATAGACCCTGGATCTTAGAGCTTTGATGCGTGGTTTGCAGAAATTTTCTCCCATTCTGCAAGTTGTTTACTCTGAACAAATAAAGGGCATCCAAATAGGAAGACAGAAAGTCAAATTATCCCTGTTTGCAGATGACAGGATTTTCTATCTAGAAAACCCCATAGTTTCAGTCCAAAAGCTTCTTAAGCTAATAAACAACTTAAGCAGTCTCAGGATACAAAATCAATGTGCAAAAATCTCTAGCTAACATTCCTATGTACCAAGAACAAGCAAGCTCAGAGTCAAATCAGGAATGAAATACAATTCACAATTGCTTCACAAAGAATAAAACAGCTAGGAATACAGTTAGGGAGGTAAATGACCTATATAAGGAGAACTACAAAACAAATGAGAACACATTCCATGCTCATGGATAGGAAGATTCAATATTATTAAAAAGTCCATAATGCCCAAAGCAATGTATAGATTTATTGCTGTTCCTATTAAACTACCTTGAGATTCTTCACAGAACTAGAAAATCCTATTTTAAAATCCATGCAGAACCTTTTTTGAGCCCAAATAGCCAAGGCAATCTTAAGCAAACAGAACAAAGCTGGAGGCATCACACTACTCAACTTCAAACTACACTACAGGGTTAAAGTAACCAAAACAGCATGGTAGTGGTACAAAAACAGACACATAGACCAATGGACAGAAGAGAGAATGTAGAAATAAGATCACACGTCTATAATTATCTGGTCTTTGACAAAACTGACCAAAAAAAAAAAAAAAAAAAAAAAAAAAACCAAAAAAAACAAACCAGTGGGGAAAGCACTCCCTATTGAATAAATGGTGTGGGATAACTGGCTAGCCATATGCAGAAGATTACAACTGGACCCCCTCCTTACACGATGTCCAAAAATTAACTCAAGATGGATTAAATAGTTAAATGTAAAACTCAAATCTGTAAGAACCTTCAAGGACAACCTAGGCAATATTATTTAGGACAAAGGCACTGGTAAAAATTTCATAGCAAAGATGCCAAAAGCAATTGCAACAAAAGCAAAAATTGACAAATGAGATCTAATTAAACTTAAGAGCTTCTGCACAAGTAAATACCTTTCTAGCTGAAAATTTAATTCAGTGTGTTCACCTGAAGGAACTTCTGTTCCAACCATTCATAAATGTTCTTGTGCCAACCAGGAATCTGTGTGTCAATAGTCCCCCATTCAGTATGGTATACTTTCACCTAATGAACCCACTTCCATGTTGAAAGCTGCAAAAATTGATTTTATTTCTACTCTTCTTATTGTAGTGAAACATTATGGCATGAATTTCTAGATAGATAAATAAAAAAACTGACAAACACATATACACATACATCTTTATCTACATTTCTCATATATACATAATTTTCAAGAAATACATTAGTTTAAAGGTAACCATCATACAGTGCAACCTAAGGAAACATGTTGCTTTCAATGAATGATATCTGTCATTTTAAAACTAATAAAAATATTTTTAAATTATGATAAATAAACTTCCAGAATCTTTTTAAGTAATGTGCAAAAAAATGAAGAAACTTAAAATCAGATACTGTTAAAATATAGTAATAAATGCTAATTTTCTTCTACATAAATCTTTGCATGTTTTCTCTTTCTTCTGTTTCTATGTGATTATTTAAGTATTATAATCTCAATTCCTTTGGTAAAAGGAATGGTAATATAAAAATTTTACTATAAATATTCATTAAATGTTAATTATGGATATTCTGGTTCAATGAATAGTAATTATTCCATTTGGGATAAAAATCCCAATGAAGAGGCCAAATCTGGATGACTTATTTAACAATCTAATAAGCAACTCTGGTTCAATTGCTATTTATTATTAGCACCTCCCTTAATTTACCTAGGTAGAATGATTTATAATAATTTCTAATAATCATTCTACATTGTGAGTTTATAGATCTGTCATCAGTGCAATGTCTGACATTGGGCAAGTCTTTATATTTTATTCTTAGCCTTAAATAAAAAAAAAAAAGATTACTAGTTAAAATTATTTTGGCTGCAAGTAACAAAAACAAAACTGACTTTGTCAGCAGGTATTCAAAGCCTTTCTCTCTCGAGTATGTTTTCAGATTTTTTAGTGTTGTATGCCACTCAATCTTGTATCTGTTCTACCATTAAAGACTTAAATTCTTAGGAGCTTGTCTCTGTCCTTCTTCAGTCAGGGACTTCTATTTCCCTAGATCCATGAGTTATGCCCTCCTCGGAAGGAAATTTGTACCCTCTGACCTCTGAAAAAGTCTATAAATAAGAGGTCAATCTGATTTGTACATATGGCTAAGTAATATTTAAAATAATTTTTATCTCTGATAAAATATCCTATTTACCAAAATAGATTAAAAAGGTAAAAGAATAGTTGACCACAGGAATTATGATTTCCTGTGATTTGATATATGATGCTATACTATTAATTTCTTGGCCTCTTAACTCTTTGACTTCAATTCCAGATTCTTTCCAATTAAGTCAGTTAATATTATATCTGTTCCACATCCACCATTTCAAATCAAGATACTTTCTCCATGTCTGAAATGTTTTCAGATAAGTACTTCTGTCTAACTCTTATCTTTTCTCTTGGTCTGTTACATATTTTGTTGTCATATACAGTCAGGCACCATATATTAATGACAGTGGTCCTATATTATAACGGAACTGAAAACTTTCCATGTTTAGTGACATTGTAGCCATTATAAGATGCAGCAAAATTATTTAATTTTGTAATAAATTTTGTGTAGCCTAAGTACAGTGTTTATAAAGTTGCTAGTAGTGTACAGTGGTGTCCCAGGCCTTCGAATTCATTCCCCACTCAATTCCTGATTGTGATAGTTAATATTCGGTGTCAACTTGACTGGATTGAGGGATACCTAGGTGGCTGGGGAAACGTTGTTTCTGAGTGTGTCTATGAGGCTGCTGCTGCCCAAGGAGATTGACATTTGATTCGGTGTACTGGGACAGGAAGAAGACTCACCCCCAAGATTGGTGGGCACCATCCAATCAGTTGCCAGCATGGGTAGTAAAAAGCAGGCAGAAGAAGAAGAAGCAGCTTACTGAGTTTCTCACTCATTCTCTCTTTTCTCTTGCTGGACACTTTGCTTCTCTTTCTCCCATCCTTGAACATCAGACTCCAGGTTCTTCAACCTTTAGGCTCTGGGACTTGCACCAGCAACCTCCCGAGGGCGCTCAGACCTTCAGCTTCAGACTGAGGGCTGCATCGTTTGCTTCCTTGTTTTTGAGGCTTTTGGACTCAGACCGAGCAACTCCAGGCTTTTCTCTTTCCCTAGCTTGCAGATGACCTAACATAGGAATTTGACTTGTGATTTTATGAACCAATTCTCCCTAATAAATGCGCTTTGATATATACATATATTCTATTGGTTGCATCTCTCTGGATACCTTGACTAATACACTGATTCACCCAGAGCAACGTTTAGTCTTGCAAGCTCCATTTTTGTTAAACGATCTATACAAGTGTTCCATTTTTTATCTTTTGTAACATATTTTTGCTGTAGCTTTTTTAATGTTTAGATATGTTTAGATATACAAACACTTGCCATTGTGTTGCAATTACCTACATTATTTAGTATACAGTAACATGCTATACAAGTTTCTAGCCTAGGAACAATAATACCATATAGCCCAGGTATGTAGTAGGCTTCACTATCTAGGTGTTAAGTACAATCCATGATGTTTTCACAGTGACAAAATTGCATAAAAACGTATTTCTCTGCATATAGCACTCATCATTAAGCAATGCATGGCTACAATTACTTATTTAATTATTTCAATATAAGACACCCAATGCTATTAAGAGTGTCTTAGGCCAGGTGTGGTGGCTCACACCTGTAATCTCAGCACTTTGGGAGCCTGAGGCTAGTGGATCACCTGAGGTCAGGAGTTCGAGAACAGCCTGGCCAACATGGTGAAACCCTGTCCCTATTAAAAATACAAAAATTAGCTGGGCGTGGTAGCGGGTGCCTGTAATCCCAGCTACTCCAGAAGTGAGGCAGGAGAATCGCTTGAACCCAGGAGGCAGAGGTTGCAGCGGGCTGAGATCACGCCATTACACTCCAGCCTGGAAAAGAGTGAAACTCTGTCAAGAAAATAAATAAATAAATAAATAAATAAATAAATAAATAAAGCCTCAATTCCTTTCATATAAAAGAAAGAAAAAATTATTTTCCTTGTTAAAACTCATTCATTTGCTTCTGCAACTATCTGCTCTCATCTCCTCTAGAGTGGAGGAGTGTCATAGAACTTATCTACCTTATTTTTAATTCACATCTTTAGTCTCTTTGTGAACTGTAACTTCTTTCACACATTTATCTATACACTTTATAACTCTCGGTATATGAACAAAACAGACAGCCCCTCTACCCACTCTAAAAGTATTCACATTCTTTCTAAAATAAACAATTGCATGATATTCAAATTCATCAACTTAAAAAAGGTAAAATGAAAACCTTATTTTCTACTTGACTTGATGTCAACTTCTCAAGACTATGAGTGACTATTACCTTTCTTTCTCCTTAAATAGCATACTTCAACAAGTTTTTTCCATGTTTTCATAATTATTGTGCATAAGGCAAATAGTGAAAATAATCCTAATATTACTGTTTAATAGTTCCAGTCCTTCAAGAGCCTTCATGTATTATTTTTTAAATTTGCAAATTAACCAGAATTTTTCTTCTTTTCATTCTTTAAAAGTTGATAGTATTTTATTTCATGTGCTCTTTTGATATATATACTTTTGGCCCCAAGAGTTTAGAAAATATATTAGAATAAAATTTTGTAGCCATTATCTAAATGCTATTATCTTATATTAAAATAAGTTTCCAAACAGAAAAGATGAATAATTTAAAAATAATTTTAAATTGTTCCTGCAACTGATTTACCTCTTCAAAATATACTTGTATTTTGTACATGTAAAATTTACAGACATACTTTATCTCTAAATATAACTGTACACATGGAATAAACACCACCAGAGTTGATGATCACTTCTGTCATCCTTTTATTCCTGGGTATGACAATGGCTTCCAACAGTTTTCTTTACTATCCAATTAAACCCACACTACCATGCTATATATATTTTGCCATATTAGATTTTTTATAATATTATTTTCTACCTATTATTTTCCCTTCAATAAATATTAATAGTTTCTTTTTGCATAAGTTGAAGTTAAAATTCTTCAGATTTGCATTCAAAGCTCTTCCCAATCTCACCTAACACTGCTTATCATTCCAAGCATATTTTCCCCTATTCTCCCAACAGAGATTTTCTAATAGAATATAATGGGTTTTGCTTGTAATATCATAAATATACTCTTCTCATTACAATTTCTGCAATATTTTGGTACTGTTACTCTCAAATTTCTCGTCATTCTTTACACATTTATATTTGTGTAAGTTTATTCTACCTTTCACCAGGCCTCCTTTTTATCACACTCTGTGTTGGCTATTCTTCAAAGAGTCCTATGTGAATAAAATGGATTCTTCCCTCAAATATCTCATATTCCACTCGAGAAACAATATTTATATAGATAAGTGCAGTACAGTTGACATTGCATGCATAAAGGGCAGTGGAAACCTGGAGTAAAGAAAGATTAAATCTCCATGGGGTTGTACAAAAGTTCAGAGGAAACTAGCTGAATTGCAGATTCTTGGGCCCATCCTGAAGTATTGTGATGCTCCATGCTGGAGATTCATAATTCTTGCAATAAACTTAGAAAAAGTTTCCTGTTTTCTTAGATAACAAATAGATGACCTTGTACCTGGGATGTATTGCACACCATCTCAAGTTCATCCTGTAATGGCAATCATACAAAGAGTTACATGCAAAATGCAAAATATAGATGAGACATGTATCAGCAATGTATAATGATATTTTATTTGGAATAGGATGAATCTCAAGGATGGGTTGTAATAAAAAATGTACTAATGAATAGTGTTCTCAATACCAGCTTGTTAACTATTTAAATAAATTTACAAAGTTGTTAAAATTTGAAAAATATTCTTGAAATCTTTGTTATTTGCCTTAATTTTCTAGATTTAGAGTGCTACTCTGTATCTTACAGGGGATGGTAGCATTACATTTTAGGATAGATTTTAAATCGAGATAAAACCTAATGACAAACTGGCAAAACTCCAATAGATTTTAGATAAAAACCTCTAATTAAATTTTCCTAGAATAAGCATAATTTATTGCAGATTAAGAAAAAAAAAAAAACTCCCTACAGATTTCTACTGTCCTTAGAAATACAGCCTGAGTTGTAAGTTTATTCAATAATTTCCAAGTCAAGCAATAACAATCTGCCAATTGTTATAGATACCAATTATGTTCTACTTTTTATTTCTCCATTAAAATTATGTCTATAATCTATTATCTCTATATTTGCTTTACTATTTTTCTCTTAAAATACGTTATCTATATTTGGCAAAGGCTATCTGGAAATGTTTTGGAAAAATTCACTATGCTAATGCACGCAAAGAAATAACCTGACTCTACTTTTTATACTACAATGTCTACCATGGCAAATGGCTGCCATGCTACAGTGAGAAAAGACTGGCAGTAACTTACTTTAAATTTTTCCATAATGTCAAAACATGACCTATTGTATTTCTCTATCTTAGGAGGCAATTAAATACTTTTGTGATAGGAATAATGGCTTCATCATACTGATGATACTAACGTCTACCATGCTTTAAAACATTTCAAAGTTTTGACAAATATTATTTTACTAGGTTTGTCCAGCAATCTTGCCAAAAAGGTTTCATTTTTTGTAAATCTCATCTTCAAAATTAAAGGTACACACATGGAAGATCAGCATCACAAATATAGATGCATATGCCCAATGACTAGTGAAGAAGCTCAGATCATTGCCTATCTATTAAAAGTCAATTTGGTAACACCTGGCTTCACTTGCTTGCATGTAGATGTAGCAATAAGGTCATTTCAGGGAGAAGATTCATAAGAAACTAAGGTCACTTTTTTCCTACAAATGCAGAAAGACCACTGCTTATGTTTCTGTTGGAAATAGGGGCATGATTTAAATTAATGAAGGCATGCAGTTATTAATCCCTGAATTTCAGAGTTTGCCATTTTCAGTGCTATTCATTGTACATCGTTTGCTTGCTTACAATATTTTTCTCTTATTTTTTCCTATCCTCTGTTCAAAATATAAATGAAATCAAATTATATCCATAATTTTCACTAGCGTCTAGTCTTTCACTGCACCATTCTCTTAGACTATGATTGCCTATGTGATACACTTTCTTGAATAAATATCACCTTCTCAATTTTACTGATATGAATAATTACACTATAAAATTTTCTCCCATAAAAAGATCATGTAACATTTCCAAGTTCACTGCTTGAAATACGGACTGAGGAAAATATGATTTTGGTAGACAATAGCTATTATAATTGTTCATACTGCTAATTACCCAAAGATAAATTTGAAAAGATAAGTAGAGGCTTGAAAATGTAAATCATTGTTTGGCTTGCTGAAAAGTGTGAACTTCATACTATTAACACTGAAGATCAATGAACAGGTTTAACAAAAACAGCAGAATATGACATAATCAGATTAATACAATTGTATTCATCCAATTGGTTCAGCTATCTTTGACACGATTTGGACAACAATGAACACTAATTTAGAGAGGGTAAGAGTGGAAAGCAGAAAAAAAACACTATACATATTAGTTAATTTTAAAGATAATAATATTTTGATATGAGATAACAACAGTATGAGTAAAGACGGAGAAACAGTGTTGAAAAGGCAAAATCTTTCTTCTAGCCTCTTAGGGTCTCTGGCTGGGCTTGAGAATTAAATTGACATAAAACAAGTTAACAGGAAAAAACACACAATTTAAATATTTACATGTAAATGAGAGTCTTCACAGGAAAAAAAAAAAGAAGAAGATCTAAAAAGCACTTTGACTTATGTGCTTATGTACTAGGATGAGCAAAGATTAATAATTGTAAAAATACCTAAAATATACGGGGAGACTAAAGGAAGATAAAGGTTATTTTAACAACATTTGTTTGTACAGATTTCTCTCAGCCTTGACTTTTCCATTCTGATGATAATATTATTTTCCTCTTGGCAGAGGGAGGGTGCTTTCAAAGGGGAGTCTTATTTCTTGCTTTCAGGAAGAAAGGGAGTAGTCAGAGCACCCTTCTTGAGTCTGATGTTTTTCAGTTCCCTTTAGCTCAAAATAATTCTTGTGCCAAAGTGGCAGACTTTAAGGTGCATATTCTATCCTTCCACAGTTTCCTGAGACCTTATAGAAGATGAATGGATTATTGCGATTGAGGGTTGAGAGACTGTGCGGAGTGCAGCATGGCACAGTTTGGAGTTTCACTGTTCTGGTTATGGCATATGTTGAGTTTGGGATATCAGTAAAATGTCTAATGAAGATGCCCAGTAAAGAGACAGATATATGTGTCTAAGGTCAAGAGCTAGGATTTTAGAAGGACCAATAATTAACATATGGCTTCTAGCTCTCTTGTTGAGATCAAGGAATTGCTGTTTGCTACAGACAAAATATAAACAATAAAAATTGTAAATATAAGTACAGTATAGTATAAGCATACCTACAAATAGCCATTTGCCTTAGGCAATTCAGTTACTTAAGCTATTTAATTTCATATTAAATAAATCAAAATTATGAAATGAAAAAAGTACCTACTTGTAAATTAAATTAGATTAGCAAATATCCATTTAATTGGCAATTTTGTTTTACAAAGTAGGTTTGTTTGGTGCTCTTGGAGCCACATGAATATTTCCTGGTGTCGCATGTATTTATACATCTGTGTATTTGATTTATTCATTTACTGCTGTAATTATAGCTCTCTTTTAAATGAACCTGTCCATGGGTTTTAATTTTTTCAGGTTTGAATGATGGAGGTAAAATTTAACAAACAGTTTGTAACAAGCTAGACTCAAAATCACTCTTTCTTTTAGTAATAATTATTCCTCCTTAACCAATATAATGCTCCTCACTGTTCTCTTAGACTAGGATGAGTTTCAACCAAAGATACTATTCAGTCACTCCTACATAATAGGGCACACTCAGGTTTTCTACAACAATTTTCAATACTTTTAGGTGAGTAATGAGTATGTAGAGCTCTATCCATGATTTATGTTCCTTTTCCATGGAGTAAAGTTGTTGCTTGGCAATGGCTTCCATGATGTGACTACATTTCCCATCCACCTTTGCTTCTGAATTGGGCAGAGGAGTATGGGCATATGTTATGATGAGCACTTCCAGGCTGAATAAACCTTTAACTGTATCATACACACTTTATCTTTTCCATCTACTGGCTGGATATTGATCATTGGGTGGGTGAGCTTAGAAGCCACAGATTGAATATGACAGAGATTCCTTTCACCTGAGTCATGGATGGCTGCACAGAGCAGAGCTTTCATGGACTTTCCCAGGTGATAAATAAATTTTCACTTTCTTTAACTACTGACATTTTAATATTAACTTGTTGTGGCAGCTATTTGGTTATTTTAACTTACATAATACAACAGAGCATTCTGAATCACAGGCTGTAGCTAGCTTAGGCCCTTAAGTTCAGTCTTGTACTGAAAACAACCCCAGAGTCAGCCATTGAGAAAACACCAGTCTAATTCTGTTTGCATATCAGGATTCTTCAGCATCACAGTTAAAAGTTTCTTTTAAAGAAATATGGAGGGAGAAGAAAGAGGTTCTTTGGGAGCAGACTCTGTAGTAAGTTCTCTAAAGGTCATATCACTTATGTCTTGTAGAAACTCTGAGATATTCCTCAGTGACTCAAATAAAATAAAAGCTATTTTAAAGATAAATAACCTGAACATCAGGCTGATTTGCTGAAAGTCACATAGCTATTTTCAGAGTTGAATTTTGTACCTAGAATTGTATAACCCATGGATGTTCTTTCAATTATATCACCCTGATTTCTAACAGATGTAACTCTATATTTCTGTTTCTCTGGATGACTCTACTACTTCTTAAAGAGACAAATAAAAGTAACTGTAGAAATTCATTCTTCAACAAATATAAACTCAGAGCAAATATTTCCATGTAGAAATGATGAACATTCAAGGAGACTATAATCCATAGGAGCAACCATATATGGCAGTGTCATTTATTTGAAAAATGTGTATTTCTGTAAGATGCAGCCATGCCTGCAATTTTGCTATTATGTATATTTGTTGGCTACAAGTTTCAAAGGTTTAGAAAAGAGCAATCCCATTTGTATTACTGTACCTGCACATATCAATAAAAAGTCTCCCTGAAGATAATATAAAACTAGTGAAGATTGAAAAACCCTCTCAGAAATACAGATAGAGTCATTTGGGGTCACCTGTATTGTCAGGGAAAATATAAATTTATTTGAATGCACTGAATCTGAGAGCACTTATAAAATAAATGGTGGGAATATATATTTAGGGCAAAAGGGTCATTGTATCACTGAAATAGACAATCTAGGCCAGCTTTTTGTTATAACCCTTTGTGATATTATAGTGGTTGAGAATAATTTGAAAGTAGCCTTATTTGGAGTTGAAGATGGTTAATGGAGCACATTTTATTTCACAACAAAGCAGACATACAGACTTAAAAATTTACCCCTGTCTCTACTAAAAATACAAAAATTTATCCAGGCGTGGTGGCGGGTGCCTGTAGTCCCAGATACTCGGGAGGCTGAGACAGGAGAATGGCATGAACCTAGGAGGTGGAGCTTGCAGTGAGCTAAGATTGTTCCACTGCACTCCAGCCTGGGCAAAAGTGTAAGACTCCATCTCAAAAAAAAAAAAAAAAAAAAGTCACATATCTGAAACTGAGCTATTCAATAACATACTGGTATGTCCCATAAGAGGGAAGAAAAATATAAGAGATGGCCTCTGGGTCCTTGAGGAAGACATTCCTGGGTTTTAATTTGGGCAAAAGACTTAAAATAAATTTATATTATTTCAAAGGGGCAGAAACAGAATTTACAAACCACGTTTTCGAAAGACAATGCTCTATTAAAAGAGTGGTCAGCGTGTAGAATCAGAAAGGAATCTATCTAAAGCTTATCTAAAGTTGAGTCAAGCTGAGTTAACATTAAATCTATTTTTGTCACCTCAATCCTACCCTTGCTTCTAAATTCAGATTAAGTCACCTTGTTCATGATGCCAGAATATTATTATGGTGTTTCTTCTTCAAATGTAAAAGCCATAATAAATATCTTTACCTGTTAAACATAAAATTCATTTGATTTAGAAAATCTAGTAAAATGGACAGAAAACATTATATGTATTTTTTTTAATGAGTCTGGATTTAGGTTAGGAGAAATGTATTCCAAAAGATGATTACAACAAAGATGAACTATTGTAACAGTGAGAATACTCTGATAGCAAGATTTATAAGTATATCAAGGGGTAGACAGAAAAGATAAAGTAAGTAACGCTGGAAAAACAGGGTATAGGGGAATAGGATAAAGAGATGGTGTAATAGGATAGCCAGCAAAAAATGGGGTTTGTTCTACACTCCAAAGGCTGCTGAAGCTCCCGATGCCTCCTTAAAATTAAGAGTGGGCAAATTTCATTATTTAAATGGGGACATTCAGTTTTTCCAACACTATTTATTGAAAAGACTATCTTTACTCTATTGTGTCTTGTTAGTCTTTTGAATATTAGTTGACCATATATGCTTGGATTTATTTCTGGGTTCTGTATCCTGTTCCACTTGTCTGTGTGTCTATTTTTACCCTAATTCCATATTGTTTTGATTAACTTAGCTTTGTAATATAATTTGAAGTCAGGAAGTGTGATGCCTCCTAGTTTTTTCTTTCTCAAGATTATTTAAGCTACTTGGACTCTTTTATGTATACGTATATCAAAATATCATATTGTAAACCTTAAATATATGCATTTAAAAACAACAACAACAACCGAAGGTGACTAAAGTTCAGTGTGGAGGAAGGAGAGAAATCTGCATGTAACTTGGTCAAGTCACAATTAGAGGTTGTTTTGTCCAGATTTATCAGGATGGACAAAGAATTCAGCAAATAATATATGACACAGAACAAGAACATCAAGTGTCTATTATGGCTTTTTTAATAGGTAAATAAGCCAGTCATTTGAAAGTATTATCTAAATCAAATAGAGAAAACTGGTTCTTTGCAATAACTTATTTCTTGGGACACAAAATGTTGGCAAGGTGCATTAGTCCATTCTCCTGCTGCTATGAAGAAATACCTGAGACTGGGTGACTTATAAAGGAAAAACTTTAATTGACTGACAGTTTCACAAGAGTAGGGAGGCCTCAGGAAACTTACAATTATGGTAGAAGGGGAAGCAAACATGTCCTTCTTCACATGGCAGCAGGAAGGAGAAGAATGTGAGTCAAGCAAAAGGGGAAGCCCCTGATAAAACCATCAGATCTCACTAGAACTTACTCACTATCATGAGAATAGCAGGGGGAACCACCCCCATGATTCAATTAGCTGCCACCAGGCCCCTCCCATGACACATGGGGATTATGGGAACTGCAATTCAAGATGAGATTTGGGTGGGGACACAGTCAAACCGTGTCACAAGGTTTCTCAACCATAGTTGTTTTCCAGGGGCACAGGTTCAGATAAATTTCAGCATTTTCATATTAAAGGCCTAGCCATAAGAATATAATAAAATTTTTCATTTGGTATTTGAATTCATAAATTAATCAAGAAAATTAAATCAATAAAAACTTTTCCCACTTCCATACATGTTAAAAGTAAATAAACCAATAAATACAGTTCTTACTTCTAATATTACAACCTTAGAGAAACATAAAAAGAAAATGAGCATTAGGACTCCTTCCAAAGAACAATACCTGTGTTGGAACCTAAACATGTCTAAGTCCTAGAACATTTAGAGGTGGAATTGCATTGATCCAGTTTAAGTGAGGCTCTGAATTCCAAACAATTTTCAAATTTTCCTCTACCTTAAAAGCAGCTGCGGGACCTGAGAGAGATAGGAAAACTGAATTATAATGCGAGGTGGAGCCTTTAAGATCACTTCTGACAACATCCATATTCAAATGTTTAAATTTTCATAAAATATTATTTCTATTTATGTTTTTCATACCACCTAGCATTCCCCTAAACATTCTTCTTTGTCTTTAACCCATGGTAAAACTGTCTTTATCCCAAACCATAGCACCAAAAAAAATTTTAGTTCATTATCTGGTAAGGAATGCTTATTGTTAGTCGTGTAATTGTTCTTAAATATCTTTAACTCTTGCTCCTTTATATTAGTTTTTATGTATTTGTGCAATGCTTTGCTTATTAGATTTGAAATTCTTTGAATACAAGGGTTTTCTTTTTAACTCTTTTTCAAAGGCCAATATAGGGATTTGACAATTGTAAATTGGGAATGTATTTATTTTCTAGTTCTTACATATTTATTTTTTGTAAAGTTGCTTCATCAGTGTTACATTTTTAGATTTTCTGATATTTTATCAATTTGTAAACTATATTATTTATAAGCATGAATTAGTCAAAAGAATAGGACACTAAATTTTATTTAATTCAATTACCTCATTTTATTGATGAGGAATTTGAGGTGCAGAGATCAAGCCTTTACCTAAGTAACTAGCTTGTTGGAATACAATAAAAAACATTTTATGGTTACTTAATATAAATAATAGGTTTCATCATTTCTTCAGATACTCAAAGAAATTTATGACTCCCCTAATGGTTAAGGAGAATTGACCTAGGTAATTTCTGAGGACTTTCATAATAACATGATTAACCACAAGTGCTATATTTCTCTATTATACTCATGTAAGTGAAGTAAAAAGATAACTTTAATTCAAAATTTAAATATTCAGGTAACCTAGTTCAAAGTCTCTGGAAACATTGAATTTTAAAATTTATATTTATATTCTACCTTTAATGAAATCATTGTTCCATAATATTTATTTCTGCACAGACCAAAGTGCTTTAAAATGATAAAACATAGAGGAATTTTTGCAGGATCCACTCCTTTGTGCCACAGATAACCTGCTGTAATGTTAGTCACAAGAGATGCCAGACAAATGCTTCTGCATCAGTAGGATTCAGGAATAATTTGAGAACTCACGCAAGCACAGGAAGACATATTTCCTTTCAGAGGAGCATAGAGAGACATAATTAGATATTTGCATGTAGCATTTAACCCTTAAGTATGTTTTTAAGCCAATTACTTAAAATTATATAAACTGCTTATTCCACCACGAACTAAAAGTAAGTATAGACTTTGTTTTCAAAGAGCTTACAATTTAATCTTAGAATCAAATATGTGAATAAATAATTATATTACTGGGTAAAATAAAATGAATTAAGAAATATAAGTATATACACACAATTTGTAGATTAAATAAACAGTTCCATGGAATAAGCAGTTCAGAAAATATTATGAAACTTAAAATAAAAATGGCTAGGTTTGGTATTATTTGCTTCTATCCAGAGACATTTTTCGTCAACATGAAACATTTGAGGAAAAAAAAAGAAACAAAGAAACCAAAACAGCAAATATCTCTATAGCACAGAATCTCTTAATCAATAGACTAAACTTTTAATTATAAACTTTTAAGGATAACACTGATTAATGGTTCTTTAAGCATTCTGAGGTTTTAGATTGTGTGTGTGTGTATGTGTGTGTGTGTAGACCTTCATTAGAAAAATATGTATATTAAGAATTTGCACACAGTTATTGCTATTCTTCATTAATCTCAATTAATATTAGATTAATAACCATTCAAATAGCCTGGATAGATTATTTAAATTTTCTGAGATCAGTTCAGTTTTCTATAAGCATTGGACTAGATTAAGAAAGTCTAATTTGGAATACAGGACAAAAACCCACTTTTCTTTTGTGCTTTAATAACAAACTTCCTTGTGATTTTTATTCTTTAAGAATAAGGTTCTAGTGAGACTTTAGTAAAGGGTTAAAAGAAAATTATCTTTAATTCCACTCTTTGAGTCTAAGTCACAATTAATTTTTTCAGCTGGGTATTGTGAGATATAAAGTTGAAAATTTGTAGTCTTTGTTTTCAAAGAGCTTAGATATAATCTTAGAATTAAATAAGTGAATAAATAATTATATTACTGGATAAAATGAAATTAAGTAAGAAAAATAAGTATATTCCATATGATATGGAATCTTAAAAGAGTGAATACTTTTGCTAGATATTTTGTAAATAATTAATAATGAAGGTAGTAAGAACATTAGTTATTGAAATACATTCATAATATATCATTGGGTGAAAAGGCAAGTTAAAACACTGTATGGGATGCAGAGTATACTATTTAAAAGAATTAGTATATGACTTAGTACTTTAAAAAAAAAAATCATGACAGCCCAAAACAAAATGCTCACAATGGCTATTCTCTAATCAAATAATGGATTTTAAAAATCTTATTTCTTGTTGTGTGTATTTGTAATTGCCTAGAATGTACATTTTTGTGTACATGTGCATATAACTTTATTTTAAAAATTCATAAATCCCATATTTCAAAAAAAATAGACTCATACATTCAGCACTAAAGAAAAACAGTTCCAAGATTGTGTTTAAGGATGTGAAGAAGATTAGAAAATGCCACCCTAAAATATGCCACTTTAGCTTAAAGATTATTTTGAGCTGAAGGCAAATGAGAAACAGTAGACACAGGAAGAACTCACTGTCCTTCCTCTTTTTACCTAAAAATGTGGTATAATTTTCTCTTGGTAAAGTTGATTTGAATTTCCATTTGCAAATGTGTTACCCTCTTCATTAACAGAAAAGCAGCAACCTTGTTAAACATCCTTTATGTATCATATGTTTCTTAGTCATCTCTACACAGTTTACTAACTTAAAGAAAAGGCCCTTTTCTTTGTCTAGTCATGTCACTATATATAACTGCTCTTTCTTTGATAGCTCTTTTCATTGATCACCAATTTATCACCCTTTTGGGTTTTCACTTATTTTCTATGAAGCCCCCATGCATGAAAAATATTAAATCAAATACAATTTGTATGCTTTTTGTCCTGTTAATCTATGTTTTATCAGTTTAATTAATAGGACTGAGCTACAGAATCTAACAGGGTAGAGAAAAAGTTTTCCCCTCCCCTACAAGTGCTTTCAGAAATGAACCTTAATCCATAACTTGCACTATATACAAAATTTCACTTAAGGTATGCCATAGACTGGGCGCAATGGCTCATGCCTGTAATCCTAGTACTTTGGTAGGCCAAGGCGGGCCTGAGGTCAGGAGGTAGAGACCAGTCTGACCAATATGGTGAAAACCCATCTCTGGTAAAAATACAAAAATTAGCCGAGCATGGTGGCAGGTGTCTGTAGTCCCAGCTACTCAGGAGGCTGAGACAGTAGAATTGCTTAAATTTGGGAGATGTAGTTTGCAGTGAGCCAAGATCACACCACTGCACTCCAGGCTGGGTGACAGAGCAAGATTCCATCTCAAAAAAAAAAAAAAAAAAAAAAAAAAAAAAAAAAAAAGTGCCACAGATCTTCATGTAAAACAGAAAACTTGAAAATTTCTAGTAGAAAACATAGAAGAAAATCCTTATGACCTTACGTTAGGAAATAATTCCTACATATTACATCAAAAACATTATTCATTATAAAAGTTAAATCAAATTTTTCTAATATTAAAAAAATCCTGTCCTCAAAAACATTAGTTAAAAGAATGAAAATACATGCAACAGACTGGGGTAAAATATTGGCAACAAACATATTTTGTATGAATTTTTATCTAGAATATATAAAGACATCTTAAAAACCAAATTTTTAAAAATTAAAACACCAGTTTAAAAAATAGACCAAAAATTTAAACAGACACTTTACCAATGAATATATGCTGGTGTTAAGTTAGCACAGAAAAAGGTACTCAGCACTATTTGTTGCTAGGGAAATGGAAATTAAAAACACAGCAAGCTATATTCTACGTCTATTGGAACGGTAAACTGTCAACACCAGATTCAGGGGAGGATGTGAAGCAAGTAAGCCTACCATAGATTTCTGGTGGGAATATAACATGGTACAACTACTTTGAAGATATTTTGGTAATTTTCTATAAAGTTAGATATACAGTTACTATAAAACACTGTGCTCCTAGGTATTTATCCAAGATGTGCAATTGTTCAACCAGGCTTCTATTGCCTGTTACCCTGAAAAAATCCTATACACCAAGAAGAGCAGGTGTTGCAGCAGGGAAAGAGTTTACAGGGTCAGGTAAGCAAGGAGAGCAAGAGATGGTTCTCAAATCCTCCTCTCCAAGAATTTGAAGGCTAGATTTTTTAAGAGTGATTTGGTGGGCAAGGGGCTGGGAATGAAAATGCAGATTGGTTGGGTCAGGGATAAAATCACAGGGGTATCAGAACTGTCTTCACACGATTGAGTCACTTCCTAGGGGAAGGAAATCACAAGTCTAAGTGGTATCTCTTGATCTGCTCAAATGCTAAATCTGAAAAAACCTTAAAGACCAGTTATTTACATGTCACAATAGTGACGTTATCTATAGGAGCAGTTGGGGAAGTTATAAATCTTGTGATCTTTCATAACGCGATGCTCGAGTGGTAGGCACTAGAGAAAGGCAAGCTAAGCAAGTAAAGGCAGGTTATTGTTATGCCTGTTTTCAGCAAAGTTCAGATCCCTATCATAATTCTAACCTTGTTTTATGAATGAGGCCCCAATCTCCAAGCAAGGATGGGAGTCAGTTTTTCTTGCCTCAAATTTTAACTATAAACTAAATTCCTTTCATAGTTATCTTGGCCTCTGGTCTAGAATAAGAAACAAAACAAAACAAAGCAAACAATAATGTAGCCTGTGAGGGTGGAAGCAAGATGGAGTTAATCATATTAGATTTCCCTCATTACCAAGAATTTTGCAAAGGTGGTTTTAGAAGGATAAAACTTAGAATGCCAATGTTTATAGCAACTTTGCTAATAATTACCAAAACCAACAATTAAGTCATATGTCCTTCTACTGGAGAATGAGCAAACAATATCTAGTATATCTATTCAATGGAATAGTACTATCCAATGCAAGTAATGAACTGTTCATACAAGCAATAACATGAATAAATCTCTATTGCATTTGCTAGCTAAAATACCCAGATTTAAAAGACCGAATATTGTATAATTCAATTTATAGAACTCTCTGTAACAGGCACAACTATAGAAACAAATTATCAGTGCTTACAGTTAAAAAATTCAATATTTGTTAAATGGTAAGGAAGACTACTTGGGATTGTTGCAACAGGTGTCAAGACTATCACAACGGGGGTCAGTGACAGGGCCCGACTCCAAAAACAGAAAGGAAAAGGGAATATTTATACACAAGGAGCAGATTGACAGTGGTGATTGGTGGGGGGAGGGTTGTCAGTGAAAAATTACTTAAAAAAGACATCAAGGGTAGAGAAATAATTTTAAAATGACTTACCAGAACTCTTGTGGAAGGCAATGCAGGTTGATCAGATGTAAAGGGCAAGAGGCTTTTTTCTAAAGTGACTTAGCAAGAGTCTCGCTAAAAATGGAAAACAAACATGTTTTTTTCTGTCTGAGAACTCATCAGGATGGCCTTTACCATCCATATTTCTACCAACATTCTGGTCACTACTTAAACAATCTCTAGAATGTTCTAGACTTTTCCAGTATTTCTTCTCTTTTTCTGAACCCTCACCAGAAGTGCTCCGTTCATGGCAATCTAGACTTTCTCTAGCCTGCTCCTCCAAATTCTTCCAGTCTCTACCCATTACCCAGTTCCAAAGCTGCTTCCATATTTTCAGGTATTTGTTATAGCAACAGCCCCACTCCTTGTTACCAATTAGTTATCATATTCCACTTTCTTGTGTTCTAACAGAATACTACAGGCAGGGTAATGTATAAATAAATGCATTTCTTCTGGTTCTAGAGGTTGAGAAGTCCAATATCAAGGTGCTAGCATTTGGCAAGGGCCTTCATGCTGTATCTTCCCATGGTGAAAAGGGCAAGAGAGCATGTGTGAGAACAAGAGAGGATAATGGAAAAACTTTTTTCATTCAAAACTCACTCCTGTGATAAGTAACCCACTCTCTCCATGAAGGCATTAATCAAGGCATGCAGGCAGAATTCGAATCACCTTCTCACCTTTTAAAATTATCACCTTATAATAGTCACAATGGCAAGTACATTTTTAGATGAGCTTTGGAGGAGACATTCTAACCAAAGCAGTTAAATTTTGTATGAGCCCAACTATATGACATTCTGGAAAAGACAAAGCTATATAAACAGTAAAAAGTACAGTGGTTGCCAAGGATTTTGAGATGGAAGAGTGTTGAGTAGGCAGAGCACAGAGGATTTTGGAGGCAGTGAAAATACACTGTATAAAACTATAATTATGGATACATGTCATTAAATATTTGTTCCAATCCATGAAATGTACAACATTAACAGTGAGCCCTAGAACTATGAATTTTTGGTGATTCCAATGTACAAATGTAGGTTTAGCAACTGCAACAAATGGACCACTCTGGTGGGGAATGTTTTTAATGAAGTGGGTGTCTTAGTCCATTTCAATTACTAAAACACAATGTCATAGACTAGATGACTTAAAAACAGAAATATATTTCTCACTTCTTGATTCATAGATGACCATCTTTTTGCTCACCTGGTGGAAGAAGCAGGGGACCTCTCTGTGGTTTATTTTATAAGGGCACTAATTCCATCAATGAGAGCTCAGCTCTAACAACCTAACCATCTTCCAAAGGCTCAATCTCCTAACACCGTCCCCTTGGGGGTTACCATTTTAACATATGAGTTCAGGGGGTGGACAGAAAGATTCAGTAGATTGCAGGAAGCTATGCATGTGTAGGAAGAGGGACTAAATGGGAAATATTTGTACTTTTGCTCAATTTTACTTTAAATTGAAAATTGCTTTAAAATTAATCTTGAAAGAACAAAAAAATACTGAAAATTAAAGTACCATGTAAATTGAGTGTAACTAGTGGTTGGATGACAAATTTGAAATTTTGAAAATGCTCCTGGAAATTGTACTGGATAACATGAGTCTCTTCTATACTCAAGTTTCAAGATTTCAAAGTCTTTCAATCAAAGTAAAGAAATGAATACATGCTGCTGGTTTATCAAGTCCTCTCCAGTGGAGAGGAAACACAGCAGATAGAAAATCATGGAAGAGAAAAGAGAATAAAAATAAGCTCAGATAATATTCCATTGCATGACACCGCATTTTCTTTATTCATTTAACTGTCAATGAACATTTAGGCTGTTTCCACATGTTGGCTATGGTTAATACTGTTGCAATGTACGTGGGAGTGCTACTATCTCCTTGAGATACTGATTTCAATTATTTTAAATACCCAGAAGTAAGATTGCTGGATCATATGGTAATTAAATTTGTTAATTTTTTGAGAACCTTTTCTTTTATTTTGGTTCAAAAATGTTATGTGAATTGGGTAAGAAGAAAGGAGAAACATAAAATTTAAGCATTTTAGTGCCCTATTTCCTGGGAGAAGTTTGTCAATACCATCTTTTTTACTAGGAGAAGAGTATAAGAATAACACATTTCTTTTACCCTGGAGTTTTTGCTTATCGTTTGATTCACTTATTTTGAATGTTATAATAAACAAAAAGCTATGAATACATGGTAATACATGGTAAAATATCAATGAAATGATTATAATAACAAATTTAGGTTTGACATTTTTATCCTCAACAAGTTAGCCCATTATGTGAATAAGAAATATTCAATAAGTGAATTTGATTTATAAATTGAGTTTAAAATACTTAATTGTGAACAAAATATAATTCAGTGGAGCATTATCAGAAGCTTTACTCTTATGATTCCTAAACATAATGATGAATTATCACTTATCATCTAAACTTGTGATCATTTCTGTATCATACCAACACTTTTTAATGTAAATAGATATTGATGTAATCTCCCTTCTTAACAAGCTTTTATAATTAGAGGCATGATATTATTCCTGACAACTATTTCTTCCACTGAGGCATAATTGGGAATTTTTTCTTCTAGAAGTCAGTGTTGATTTTCTGCCTTATCCTTTTATTATAGTTCACTGAATTGTGTTCTCAGTACTTCCTTCTCTATTTTTAATACTATACAACTCTCCCAACACACATTTTAAGGAGATAACACACTTGAGTTTTTATAGTCAATCAAAAGGTATGTCATGTATCTAGCACAGTGCAAAACATAGAATAAAATACAATTTTAATAATGATATTTTTATCTTGACAAAAAATATTCTGAATGACAGCTCATGAAAAAAAAAAAGTTATCCTCAAAGAGGAGGTTGGTGTTCTATTCTCGCATGGTCACTGCTCTCTAACTTCAATCTATACCACCCCAGAATCATGTTACAATTCCCTAAAACTTACTGGCCTATAAGGGACATCAATAATATAAAAAAAAAAGAAATTATTTTTTTATTTGGCATTGAAAACCAGATGGAGATATACTAGAAATCAATTTCAAAACAACTTATTTAATGTAAATTTAACATCACAAAATATTCACTATTCTTTAATGTAGCTAGATTTTATTAATATATGGATATTAACATTTATAGATTGAATTTAAACCTTTGTCATTTTCTTGAATGATGAAAAATAATAACATATTTCCAAAATTTCTTGACACAAAATATTTTTAAATTATTTATTAATTTAAAGTAATTATGATAGAGAACACTTTCAACTAAAAAGATGTCTGGGTGCAGTGACTCATGCCTGTAATCCCAATACTTTGGGAGGCCAAGGCGGGTGAATCACTTGAGGTCAGGGGTTTGAGACCAGCCTGGCCAACATGCTCAAACCCTGTCTCTACCAAAAAATAGAAAAATTATCTGAGCATCATGGCACACGCCTGTAATCCCAGATACTTGGGAGGCTGAGATGAGAGAATCACTTGAACTCAGGAGGCAGAGGTTGTAGTGAGCAGAGATCACATCACTGCACTCCAGCGTGGGTGACAGGCTGGAGTGAAACGCCGACTCAAAAAGAAAAAGAAAAAGAAAAACAAAAACAATAAAAAACTATTTAATTCCAGTTAGTTGAGGAGATATGTCTAGATCTTTAAATTCTGATTCTTAGTCTCTTATTCTTTATACTTGTCAAGTGCTTTTCTATATATTTTCAGGATAATTCTCTGAGTGTACCAATATGTTATTATTAAACTAATTTTATCAAGAGAAACTTGAGACTTAGAACAACCCTGTGATTTTGGCAGAATCACACAGAAGGCACTGATTATGTAGATTTACCTCAGAAAATCTTCTGAGACATTTCTGTATTCATGAAACTTAACACTGAATATAAGTTCGGTGGCTCCTTTTGAGAGACTGAAGTGGGAGGATTGCATGAGTTCAGAAGTTTGAGACTAACCTGGGCGACACAGCAAGACCTTGTCAATACTAAAAATTAGCCAGGTGTTTGCAAGGTATTCAAGAGGCAAAGGCAGGAGGATTGCTCAAGCCCAGGAGTTTAAGGCTGCAGTGAACTATAATCATGCCACCACACTCTAGCCTGGGCAACAGAGTGAGACCCTATCTCTAAAAAAAATAAATAAATAAAAATAAATACATTTTTATTTATTTTGGTCTCATATTTTAGTCTCATCTTTGTCTCTCTATCAGTTTGAATTAGGTCCATCTTTAATTTGCTAAAGAAGAAAAACTCTTCCTTTCCCCTCCTAGGCTTCCAGGGAACTAAACTGACAAAAGACAGGTTAATAGAAGAAAAGCCCCACCATTTTTATTAATATTTGCATGCATAGGAGTTCACAGAAAATAAGTAAAATTCAAAGAAGTGGTTACACCGAAGGGCCTTATCTGTCTTTTTAACAAAGGAAAGAAGGTACAGTAAATTTTGAGGAAGTGATTAGGAAACATATGAGAGAACTAATGGAAGATAAGGGCTGGTTTATCTTAGGTTGGTTCAAAAGTAATTGCAGTTTTCACCATTACTTTTAGTAATAGCCATTATATTTAATGGCAAAACCGCAATTACTTTTGTACCAACCTGATAGTTTTATGCAAACTCATTGTGATGTTGATTCCTTGTTTTTGATGATTAGAGTTGTTCTTCTTTCCCTAGTATTGAGGGAGTACCTTCCTCGACAGAAAATTATGCTTTGCCTTTATGCAGAGAAGAAGAAGACAGAGAGCTCTTTTTGCATCTGTTCGTTCTCAGTTGCTTTCAGTTCAAAATAATCTTTCTGCTAAGGTAACATATTTGGAGGTGGCATACTATGGACTTCTTCAATATAATAAAAAACACAAAGTCACAGTGACTTAAATACATAAAATTCATTAGATAGTTACTGCTAGGATTTTATGGTGTTTCACAGTTTAAAGATCCAGTCCTTTCCATGTATCTGCCCTTAGCACTGACTTCCAACTGCAAGGGTACTCCAGGATCCAAGATGGCTCTCAGAACGTCAGACTTCATACCTGCGTTACAGCCATCAGCAAGAAGGGAGGCAGAGTGAGCAAAAAACACCTTTCAGCTAGCTATGTCTCTTTTAGGGAACACGTCTTGAAGTCTCACTCAACAATTTCAATTCACATTGAAAAAGAGAAGTTGATGTGCTGTCACTTACAGATAGACAAAGATGCAAGAGGCATTAGGAAAGCAGTCTTGTAGCTGCAGGTATTGCTACTCTAAAAATGAGGAACAGTTACCAAAAAGGAAAAGAAGGAAAGAAAGATAAGTAACTCTGGTGAACAATTTCTATTTGTCATTCCAATCTACTCCCCATCATTGTCCATTCTATTTTTTGTGTCCCCCTGGAAGGCTGACTTACACAAACTGCATCATGAGCATACACTTACCCTCTGGCTGCCAATTAGATTTAGCCAGCAGGAGAAACTAGAAAATTGAAAGACGGAAGTAGCAAGTAGTAAGTGCTCTGGGTATTTATTCTCCATGCTCCCTTCCTGCCAGCCTGCTATTTATTGGCAAAGCCTGCTATTTTTAAGATGACAGGTTCTACAGGGGCACTTTTCCTATAGTTACAACTGCCTTCAGGCCTAGAATTGATAATAGCTCTCTGTACCACAGACTGAGTGCCTCAAACAAGATAAATTTATTTTCTCACAATCTGGGAGGCTAAAAGTCTGAGATTAAGGTAGTAGCAGTGTTGGCTGGTTTATTCTGAAACCTCTCCTTGGCTTGTAGATGGCTGTCTTCTCCCTGTGTCTCTACATGCTCTTCCCTCTATAACCACTGGTGTCCACACTTCTTCTTCCTATATGGTTACCAGTCATATTGGAATAAGACCCACCCTGATAACCTCACTTTAATTTAATTACTTTTTAAAGACTCTGTTGCAAATATAGCTACATTCTGAGGTCCTGGGAATTCGAGCATCGACATGTGATTCTGGAAGAGGGATGTCACACTTATAACAAGGCCCTTCAATAATGTTTCCCTAATTACTTTTTGTGAGTGTTCCACCTGTTCTTGCTGGGATGCTGACTAACAATCTCTGTCTTAATAACAGCATTTCTCAAACTTTAATGTGCCTGCAAATTGCTTGGGAATTCTGATAAAAATTCATTCTGATTTAGTGGAGAGAAGAAGTGTTTGTAATATTTTGTGTGCTTTGAAATGATGTCATTGTAACGCGGCGCATCATGAGTTGCAAAGCACTATGCTACTTTTTAAAATTTTCTAGCTATTCCTATGAGTGATTACTCCACTCAGTTTGTCCTTTCTTACTTTGAACTAATCTGGCCTATTACCTTGAGTCCAATTGATGTTTTCCGTTTTTCCGAGTTTGTTCTAAATATCTCAACATGAAGATTTTTACATCTTCATATAATAGAACAGTATTGCCTAACCTGGTGGAAAGGTGAGTTCTGGTTATCAATGTAGTTCAATATAACATAGATAATATTTAGTTATTAGTGTCTTCCAGAATAACATTTTAATGAATTTTCACTTCAATTTTTCTTAAGTTATTTATACTAAAATGCATTCTTAGTCACAACACTATAAAATCTTTATGAATTAAACACATTGACATTTCCTGGGCTCCTCCTTTATTATAGTTCATTAGCACAAAAAGAAAATTAATTTAATTTGGGCTTTGAGATTACTATCAGTCAGTCCTCTGTTTCTTTCTAAATAACAACCAAGAAGAGGAATGCTGCTGCAAACCTTTATATATAGATGCTATATATTACATATAGCTGGATGTTATATATAATGTCAGCAGAAAATACCTTTATATATAGATATGGGTACATTATTTCTACTCATTATCTTATAAATTTAATAATTATTGGTTAAATAGATGAATAAAGGACTGATTCATGGATTAAATGAGCAAGATGTATTTACAAGGTAGCTAAAAATAAAGGTGAACAAATAAGAAACATCTACTTACATTGTTAAGGGTACTAAGAGATTTTCTAAAGAGTTTATGTTTGACGGTATAATAAATGAAGTCATTTGATTTTTAGGTTAGAAGCACACACTTTCTGTGGGAAACCCTTTCCTCAGGCCATACCAGCTTGTATTAAAACATTGACAGAAAAATGGTAAAAGTGTGGTCAACTTGGCTTCAGCTACACCAGCAGAATGCAGGGCCAGCATTCCCTGGACTCTCTGGCTAAAAGAAGCCTGAGTGTTTCCGCATGCTCATGAGAGTCGGCATCATAGTGTTTGCCAATCCCCCTATTATTTATTTACTCTTTAGACTCCTGATACAACCTTTGCTATTTATCAAATGTTTGATAAATTCTATATTGACATCTCAGAGCTTTACTCTCATGGTTTTGAAGTGGTAGAATAGCACAGTTACTGGAGAATTTACTGCTGCCTTAGGCTCTGACTCAATGAAGAAAATTATGATTAAAGAAAAATGAGTAGAAAAAGATAAAGCTTCAGGGCAATACCACTGTACAATATATACTGTCATTTTTCCTACTTGCCAGGGATAGGTTACATCATCCAAAATATGAAACAAAATTAGCTATATTAATCAGATAACGTTCTGATTAAACTTACCATTTACTCTATGTAGGAATATATTTCAGGTCCTGAAAACTGAGAAAAATCCACGTCCCTGAAGCTTCTTACAACATGTAATTATATAAGGTGGTGAGTAGCATTATTATCTGTCCAAAAGAAGTTATTCAATGAATACACATTTATTTACATAAGTTATTTACTTAATTAGAGTAAATATAAAAATATTTTTAAAATAATTTCTCTCTGTAGCCTAAAGATTTGTAAATGGTTCTGTAAAATCAATTTCACAAAGAAATAAAACATTTCAATTTTAAATATTTAGTGATCTTGCACAACTGAAATTTAAAATTTAGAAGGTCTAGGGAAGTAAATGTGTTGCAGTTCTTTCAGGCTTAATATCTCATTACTGTGGGCTAAGGATATGGCTTCACAATTGACAATATTTCCACTAATGAGAGAAGCAGCTATTGTGAAAGTCACTAGTCTTAAGTGATACTGATAGATAAAAAACAATTAGAATGCAAATTAGTAGCAGTCTGGCCTGGTGCGGTGGCACACGCCTGTAATCCCAGGACTTTGGGAGGCCGAGGCAGGTGGATCACGAGGTCAGGAGATCAAGACCATCCTGGCTAACAGTGAAACCCCTTCTCTAATAAAAAGACTAAAAATTGGCCAGGTGTGGTGGCGGGTGCCTGTAGTCTCAGTTACTCGGGAGGCTGAGGCAGGAGAATGGCATGAACCTGGGGGGTGGAGTTTGCAGTGAGCTGAGATTGCACCACTGCACTCCAGCCTGGGCAACAGAGCCAGACTCCCTCTCAAAAAAAAAAAAAAAAAAAAAAAAATTAGTAGCATTTTTTTTTACGGTGGGAGGGGCAGACCCACCCTGACAATTTTTACTGAAGTTTCATTTATTGAGAAAGACAGTGTCTTAGTTGTTGAAGGGGAACACAACTATGAACATGCCGTATCTAGAGGTTATATTAAGGTAAACATTTAATAGACATGATGAAGCATTTGTTCCCCTGAACTCAACCATTTATTTTAAATTAAGTTACTTGGACTTTATAACATTATTATATTCACATTAAAAATTATACTCACTCCTCGATATGGTTTGGCTCTGTGTCCCCTGCCAAATCTCTTGTAGCTCGCATAATTCCCAAGTGTTGTGGGAGGGACCCAGTGAAAGATTATTGAATTATGGGAGCAAGTCTTTCCCATGCTTTTCTCAGGATAGTGAATGGATCTCAGGGGATCTGACAGTTTTAAAAACAGAAGTTGCCCTGTATAAGCTCTCTTTTAGCCTGCTGCCATCCTCATAAGATGTGACTTGCTCCTCTTTGCATTCCACCATGATCCTGAGTCTTCCCCAGCCACATAGAACTGTAAATCCAATTACACTTATTATTTATTTATTTATTTATTTATTGTAAATTGCCCAGTCTTGGGTATGTCTTTGTCAGCATTGTTAAAACAGACTTATACAGTAAATTGGTATGGGTAGTGGGACACTGCTGAAAAGATACCAGAAAATGTGGAAGCTATTTTGGAACTGGGTAACAGGCAGAGGTTGGAACAGTTTACAGGGCTCAGAAGAAGACAAGAAAATGTGGGAAAGATTGGAACTCCCTAGAGACTTGCTGAATGGCAACATTTTGCCCTTGACCTAGATTTGTGGAACTTTGAACTTGAGAGAGATGATTAAGGGTATCTGGTGGAAGAAATTTCTAACCAGCAAAGCATTCAAGATGTCACTTGGGTGCTGTTAAAAACATTCAGTTTTAAAAGAGAAGCAGTGCATAAAAGTTGAGAAAATTTGCAGACATTTGCATAAATAATGAGGACCCAAATGGTACATCCCCATTTTGGGGATTACCATTCATAAGCCCCATTTTCCCCAATCCCTAATGGGGAAAATGCATCCAGGACATGTCAGAGGTCTTCAGAGCTACCCCTCCCATAACAGACCGAGAGGCTAAGGAAGAAAAATTGGTTTCAGGGGCCAGGCCCTGTGTCCCTGTCTTGTGTGCAGTCTAGGGACTTAGTGCCCTGTATCCCAGCTGCTCCACCCATGACTAAAAGGGGCCAAGGTACAGCCTGGGCTGTTGCTTCAAAGGGTAGAAGCCCCAAGCCTTGGCAGCTTCCACATGGTGTTGAGCCTGCAGGTACACAGAAGTCAATAAATGAGGTTTGGGAACCTCCCCCTAGATTTCAGAAGATGTGTGGAAATGCCTGAATACCCACGCATTTGCTGCAAAGGCAGGACCCTCATGGAGAACCTCTGCTACAGCAGTGTAGAATCGAAAGGTGGGGTCAGAGCCCCAAACACAGTCCCTACTGGCGTACCACCTAGTGGAGCTGTGAGAAGAAGGCCAGTGTACTACAGAACCCAGAATGGTGGCTCCACCAACAGCTTGCACTGTGAGCCTGGAAAAGCCGCAGACACTCAATGTCAACCCGTGAAAGTAGCCAAGAGGGAGGCTTTACCCTACAAAGCCACAGGGGTGGAGCTGCCCAAGACCGTGGGAACCCACTTCTTCCATTAGCGTGACCCAGATGCAAGACATGGTGTCAAAGGAGATCAGTTTTGAACTTTAAGATTTGACTGCCCTGCTGGATTTTGGACTTGCATAGGGCCTGTAGCCCCTTTGTTTTGGCGAATTTCTCCCATTTGGAATGACTGTATTTAGCCAGTGCCTGTACCCACATTATATCTAGGAAGTAACTAACCTGCTTTTGATTTTACGGGATCATAGGCAGAAGGGACCTTGTCTCACATGAGACTTTGGAGTCTGCATTTTCAGGTTAACGTTGAAACGAGTTGAGATTTTGGGGGACTATTGGGAAGGCATGACTGGTTTTGAAATGTGAAGATACAAGATTTGGGAGGGGCCAGGGGCAGAATGATGATATGGTTTGGCTCTGTGTTCCCACCCAAATCTCCTCTTGTAGCTTCCATAATTCCCACATGTTGTGGGAGGGACCTGGTGGGAGATTATTGAATTATGGGGTGGGTCTTTCCTGTGCTGTTCTCATGATAGTGAATGGGCCTCATGAGATTTGGGGGTTTTAAAAATGGGAGTTTCCCTGCACAAGCTCTCTTTTTGCCAGTCACCATCGATGTAAGATATGACTTGTTGTTCATTGCCTTCTGCCATGATTGTGAGGATTGTGAGGCTTCTCCAGCCACCTGGAACTGTAAGTTCAATTATACCTCTTTTTTTTTTTTTGGTAAATTGCCTACTCTCGGGTACGTCTTTATCAGCAGCATTAAAACAGACTAATACACTCCTCTAAGTGGTTATGTTCAAAGAGAGAAATTGATCCTGACCACTTTAGGAAACAGTATCCTAATGATTTCAGTGTTCTTAAAGGAAGTGGTTTATGCAGTAGACATTAGGAAGCTGATTGCATTATGGGATTGAATTTAAACAGCCCAGTCAGTGAAAGACATTTGAATTCTCACACATTTCAGTGCAATTAGGAAAGGATAATCCTTTGTTTCAGGCTTACTTATTTTGTGCTGATATGTGCCCATATATTCAGCTACTATAAAAAAATAATTACGTTTCTATGTATCACTAGAAAGTTCAAAGGGCCCTAGAGTAACTATTGAGTAAAAATACTTGGAGGAGTAGTATTGAGTAAATAAATGCAATGTTTTAAGTAAATGTAAATATTATTCACTTATTTCTTTAGTTTCTCTTGATAAATGTAGACTTTTACAAACTAACATTGTTGGTGAGAAAAGTCAGCAATGTCTATTTAAAACACCTGCTACAAAAGCAATACTAAAATTAATATCCTGTTGGTTTATATTTGAGTAATTTGAGCATTCATTAAATGCAAAGCTGATTTTTTAGCTACTTTGTATTTTAAAGAGAATACTGGTGGCAAGTTTTACTAAAGATTAGAGCACTGAACATAATATACTACCAGTGAATCAGGGCAAATAGACACATCATACCGAAACATTTACAATAGGTAGTGTGCAAATAATGTAAGTAGTAGACAAGTCAAAATAAAAATCTACTTAAAAATGACTATGAAAATACTAAAATCAGTGACATATTAAGAAAACTAGGAAGCAAGATTAGGATTATTCTGAAAAAGGAAATATTAAATTTAAATTGTGTATTAATGAAGAATTAAAATGTAATTAGAATTCTTCTTTTAAATGCTTTCCTGCATAGTTTGATACTTCCTTTACTTTGATATTAGGTCCACTGTATAGAAAATAAGTATACTTCTAGAAAGAAATCATGCAATTTTAATGATTGTTGAAAGACTTCTGGAATCTATAAGACAAAAAATATGTACGAATGCCTTCATGATAAAATAATAGTATTTGTTTTTAGAAGATGTCTTTTAATATTTTAGAAGTCATTCTCAAATATTCCATACAGTAATTTAATGTGCTTTTTTAACTTGCATTTTTTAAAAAAAAGTTTGTTGAGGTATTATTGACATTAAATGAACTGCACATATTTAAAGTTTTAGGAGTCTTTTTAGGTTGTGATTACCTAGGTAGACAATCTTGTCTTCTACAAATGTAGTTATATTTCTCTTTTTCTAATCTGCATTCCTTTTATCTCTTTTCTTTGCCTAATGCACATCTGTCTTACTTGCATGTCTAATAAGATGCTGAATACTAGTGGCAAGAGAGAGGATACCCTTGCCCTATTTGGGATCTTAGGCAAAAAGTAGTCACTGACCCTTAAGTATGATTCTAGTTGTAGGATTTTGTAGATGTCCTTTATTAGTTTAATGAAAGGATTATTTTTTATCAGATAGTGAAAGATTTAGTGACAGTCAAATTATAATAGTTATGTAATTTTTAAAATAGAAATGTTCATTAATCAAAGCGCAAAAACAAGGAATTCAGGTTCTTGGTTTGAATTGAGTTGGATTCAGCTAGATTGAGTTGGAAGGAATTCATTGAAAGAGTAAAAGTAATAACGGTAATAATGAGAGGGTAAAGGCAAAATGATTTTCTTAATTATAAGGCAAAACTGTGTTGATAATTCTAACACATGTTACAAAAACAAATAGGCCAATATGCTGGTTATCTATTGGTGTGTAAAAAACAATCTAAACTTGAGTGACCTAAAATAACAACTTTATTATGTTTGCAAATTCTATGAGTCAGGAATTTAGACAGGAATATGTAGTCTCAGGCTCGTAATGTCTGCGACTTCAACTGGAAAGACTTGAACAGTAGGGTGGCTTTTTGGCAATCATTCCCCTTCTTTATGTAGCATTGGGACATCTTTACATGATCTTTTGTATACTTTTTCCATGGGTCTTTTTCAGCATGGCCTTTTTGGCCTTGACAGACTATTTTTTTCTCAAAAATGTCAATATTTTTAATTAATTTTTTTTTTAAAGTTTACTTTAAGTTCTGGGATACATGTGCAGAACATGCAGGTTTGTTACATAGATATACATGTGCCATGGTGGTTTGACCCATTAAGTAGGTTTTAAGGCCCACATGCATTAGGTATTAGTCCTAATGCTTTCCCTCCCTCCCCTTGCCCCTAACACCACCAACAGGCCCCAGTGTGTGTTGTTCCCCTCCCTGTGTCCATGTGTTCTCATTGTTCAACTCCTACTTAAAAGTGAGAACATGCAGTGTTTGGTTTTCTGTTCCTGTGCTAGTCTGCTGAGAATGATGGCTTCTAGCTTCATCCATGTCCCTGAAAAGGACATAATCTCATTCTTTTTTGTTGCTGCATAGTATTCCATGGTGTATATGTGCCACATTTTCTTTATTCAGTCTATCATTGATGAGCATTTGGTTTGGTTCCATGTCTTTGCCATTGTGAACAGTGCTTCAATAAACACATGTGTTCATATGTTTTTATAGTAGAATGATATATATTCCTTTGGGTATTTATCTAGTAATGGGATTGCTAGGTCAAATGGTATTTCTGGTTCTGGATCCTTATGGAATCCCCACAGTGTCTCGCACAATAACTGCACTAATTTACATTGCCACCAACAGTGTTAAAGCATTCCTGTTTCTCCACAACCTCCCCAGCATCTATTGTTTCTTGACTTTTTAATAATCACCATTCTGACTGGTGTGAGATAGTATCTCATTATGATTTTGATTTGCATTTCTCAGCATTCTTCACAATATTAGAGAAAACTACTTTAAATTTCACATGGAACCAAAAAAGAGCCTGTATAGATAAGACAATCCTAAGCAAAAATAATAAAGCTGAAGGCATCACACTACCTGACTTCAGACTACACTACAAAGCTACAGTAACCAAAACCACATGGTACTGGTACCAAAGCAGACACAGAGATCAATGGAACAGAACAGATACCTCAGAAATAAGACCATATATCTACAATCTTCTGATCTTTGACAAACCTGACAAAAACAAGCAATGGGGAAAGGATTCCCTATTTAATAAATGATGCTGGGAAAACTGTGCTAGCCATATGCACAAATCTGAAACTGGACCCCTTCCTTATGCCTTATACAAAAATTAACTCAAGATGGATCAAAGACTTAAACGTATAATCTAAAACCATAGAAACGCTAAAAGAAAACCTAGGCAATACCATTCAGGACCTAGGCATGGGCAAAGACTTCATGACTAAAACTCCAAAACATTGGCAACAAAAGTCAAAATTGGCAAATGGGATCTAATTAAACTAAAGAGCTTCTGCACAGCAAAAGAAACTATCATCAGAGTGAACAGTCAACCTATAGAATGGGAGAAATTTTTTGCAATCTATTCATCTGACAAAGGTCTAATATGCAGAATCTACCAGGAACTTAAACAAATTTATAAGAAAAAATGAACAACCCTATCAAAAAGTAGGCAAAGATATGAACAGACATTTCTCAAAAGCAGACATTTATGAGGCCAACAAACATATAACAGTCTTTTTTTTTTTTCTTTTTTTTGAGATGGAGTCTCACTCTTTGGCCCAGGCTGGAGTGCAGTGGCGTGATCTCGGCTCATAGCAACCTCTGCATCCCGGGTTCACGCCATTTTCCTGCCTCAGGCTCCTGAGTAGCTGGGACTATAGGCACCCACCACCACACTCGGCTAATTTTTTGTATTTTTAGTAGAGACAGGGTTTCTCCATGTTAGCCAGGATGGTATCAATCTCCTGACCTCGTGATCCGCCCTCCTCGGCCTCCCAAAGTGCTGGGATTACAGGTGTGAGCCACCGCGCCTGGCCATGACAGACTTTTTATAAGGGTTTTGTATGGGGTTCTAAGAGAGTTTCTGGAAAGAAAATAGAGGCTGCATGATCATTGATGACCTCATTTACAAAGTCGCATCATGTTGTATTACCTTGACGATACACAAATCCACATAGATACACAAGGCATGGACTTAGACCACTCTATTCTATAAGGAGTATCAAATAATAAGAAATCATGTTTCAAAATTGCCACAGCTAGCTAGATAATAAAAAATGGTGACACTTAATAGAGTGTTCGCTATGTGTCAGGTGCCGTTGTAGGAATTTTTCATATATTAACGTGTCTATCCCTCCCAACACTTTATATGAGTGACGCTATCATGACCCCTATTTGCATAATGAAATGGTTCAGGTAATCCCAGGTACTTGGGAGGCTGAATTGGGAGAATTGCTTGAGTCTAGGAACTGGAGTCCAGCCTGGGAATCATAGGGAGACCCTGTCTCAAACAAACAAACAAACAAAAGAATTCTATTAATTTACTCATAATCAGACATTCAGTGACAGACTGAGGATAAACACAGTCACAGAGCCTGGTCTCAGAGCCTTCAACCTAAATTACTATACAATGTTATCTTTAAGGCAGACGTGACCAAGTAGATTATACAGTAATAAATAAATACATTGAAAATAAGCTCTCACCTACTCATATATATAGCAATAGAACAGATACTCTTTTCTTGCTCCAAAGATCTATTCATCAAAATGATTTTCTTCAAAAGTCCTTGCGAGTTCTCTACAAACAATCCTTGTTTGTAAAAATCTCTAGCTCCATCGTCTACATCATGTTACAGGGGAGTAATAAAAAAAAAGTATTTCTAAAGGAAATAAAATATCAGTGTAAGCCAAGCTATATATTATCTAGCTGAAACTTTTTTCAATTCATGGTTACAAATTAAATGTGAGAGCTAGGGGAAAACCATTTGAATTGGAAAGAGAACAAACTAAGAACAGTGAGTTTGGGAATTAACCCATCAAGAGAAATCCTGGGACAATGAAGGCCACAGGGCAAAGCCTTTGGGGTTGCATACGTCTGTCTAAGTTTGAATTCTGACTTACTTAGACACGTAAAGAACTGTGTAATATGGGGTCATTTAACATTATAGGTCCAGTTCTCCCATCTACAAAATGAGGATATTCATATCCAACTGGGTATGTGTAAGGATTAACACAGAGTAGATGTGGTCATATCAGCAAATAAACGCTTAAGTTCATGAATTAGACATGACATAAGCTGTAGTAACACGACTGTCAAAGGTTAACCGCCAGTTTATCTGGAGAGACAGAGACATTATGATACAAAGCAACAGACAATATCAGATCAATAGAGTAGGACAAGGTAAAGTGATTCAAACTGAGCTAACAAAATTGTGTGACTGTCTTATCACAGGCCATGACGAAAATCCTGGGAATTCTAAACGTTAAACTGTTTGCAAATCCTTGTGAAAAGAAGATTGGCAATTGAAACTATAACTGCATATGTTTATGTATAGCTCCAGATAAAATAAAAACATATGTAACTTTACATATTCATTACGTAATAATAATTGTTAGTATCTATTTTTTGCTTACTGTGCCCTAGGCAGTTTGAGGATTTTATTTACATTGACTTATCTAATCAACTCCCTTCTAACAAACTAGTGAGGTAAATATGATAAAATTCTCATTTTATGACTGAAGAAATTGAGGCACAGGGCCAGGTGTGGTGGCTAACACCTGTAATCCCAGCACTTTGGGAGGCTGAGGGGGGCAGATCACGACGTCACGAGTTTGAGACCAGCCTGGCCAACACAGTGAAACCCCGTCTCTACCTAAGATACAAAAAATTAGCCGGGAATAGTGGCATGTGCCTGTAATCCAAGCAACTTGGGATGCTGAGGCAGGAGAATCACTTGAACCTGGGAGGTGGAGGTTACAGTGAGCAGAGATAGCGCCATTGCACTCCAACCCAGGCGACAGGGGAAGACTCTATCTCAAAAACAAAAAAAAAGAAAAAGAAATTGAGGCACAGATAAGTGATGTGCTTAATGTCAATGCCTAATTAATGACTGGGCCAGTATTTGAAACTAGGAACTTTAACCTTGGGCCCACTTTCTTGATTAAATCACTATTTCACTTCTCAAGAAAATTTTGCATATCAGTATCTCTAAACTCAGCTCATATTAATTTTATTCTCATGCAATTACTTTTGTTGCTAGGTTCTATATTAAGAAGACTGATAAAATATTGTTTTTAATATGTGGACTTAAATCTAGTAATTCCTTATAATATATCTTGGTACTAAATGTGTGGTCTGAAAGAGATTAACTTTGTCTATTTGATATCAATAAATAGCCATGTATTGGGGGAAAAAAACACAAACAAACAGGGTCAAGTTCTACATAAGCTAAACAATATAATTATACTTGTTAGTATGATCAGGTCTCATTATTTGTATATTTGAAAAAAACAGTATCCACAGTTATGTGAAACATAAAAGAATGCAAAATGTGTGATACCTAACAGACATTCAAGAAGTATTGTTTTATACAGCAAAACATTTTTCTTGGTGAAAGCAATTTGATGAATTTGGAATTAGCAGAAAAAAAAATTGTCTTATCCTACAGGAAATTGCCTTAAATATATGAAACCCTGTGGTATCCTTCTCTTATTTCAAGTATGTAATTTCTATATATATATATATGTATTAGAATACAGTTAATGGCCAATCTCTCCTTAGCACTAGGAGAAACATACTATTAAGTTAATTATATCCATACCTCTTTTTCTAATCATTCTTAGCTGTGAGCAAAAACCTCTGTCATTATATCATTTATCAACAATTCCCCTTAAAAGACACAATCATTCTTCCTGACATGTATTACTTAACTTTTAAAATATAGTCTTTCTAATGACTGTTAAATTGACATCATAAAATTCCACTTTGTATAATGGAATACCTTTAAGAAACTTCTGTAAAAAACATTCATTTATTTTTATAATTTATTTTTCTTTAATGGGAGTGACACTTTCTATTCATTTCTCCATATTCAGGGATCTTTTTTTTTGAGAATGCATAATTCTATCAGCTTAATGAATTGAATAGCATTTATTTAAACTATCATCAGGTAGTATGTCTGACTTTTCTAGCATTGCCATTTTATACATTTATATGACTATTTTAAAATTTCTTATTTTTCTACAAAAAGTAGAAAAGAAAAAGGAGACTATGTATTTTGTGTAACTTTATCCACCACAGTGCTATTCATGGAACAGGCAATCAAAAATCATTTAAAATAAAGCAGTAGTATAGTTTTAAAATATCCATAGTCACAAGTACAGATTCTTTATTACATTACATTAATTCTCAGTTACTTACCTCCCTATGATATTCCACTTAACTATTCTCACCTCATTTTTATCCTACAACCTCCTTCCATTTCTTCATGCTTTTGTGTCAATAATGGAAACAGGATAACTAGCTCCTATTAAAACCATTCTTATGAAGAACTACTTAAGGAATGTTCAATGCCCAAAAGAGTTAAGGTATTTCTGTATAGGTCTATTGGAACTAAAATTCCTATTATATTCACCATTCATGCTTCAGGGTGTGTTAAATAGTAGATTATAAAGCAAATTCATTAATTAGAAAGATAGCACACATTAAATCACTTTCAACCATCAGTGCTTTATTATGAATTGAGGTATGTAATTAGCAGGCCAATAATTTAATGAGGCTTTGAAAGTATAGAACAAATTAGGAGTGACGTTTAGCAGTGAGAAATCAGTAAGGCAAAGTGCAGATTATGCCATGTTCCAAATGAAGAGAATTTAGGTTTCAGTAACAGGATGGTGGGAAAATGGGAGGGCATATGAGACTTCTGGTTGACTTTATTAGGGATTCTCTAGCTGGTTTCCCATTAAAACCACCTAGGGGGCTTTTGAACAATACAGATGTTCGCTCCCCTTCCTTATCAGATGTTAATTGAATTCGTCTCAGGTAAAGCCTCATCTCAAGGGGGCTTTCTGTGTTAGTCCTTCCCAGTAGGTTGCAATGTGCCACCAAAGCTGGGAATCCTTTTAGATGAAGATTTTCTACAAGAGATCAAAAGAGGTTTAAAGAAAACATGTTTGTTTATTTTACAATTTTTATCTAGGATATGCCTTAGATGTGAAAGTTCACTGCAATTTGTTACCCCTAAAATGCCTTACAATATTTCTTTTTTCCACCTACTTAGTTGGATAAAACAGTGATTGTGTGATTTAAGATTGGCGTGTGGGACCAGTCGTGGCGACTCACGCCTGTAATCTCAGCAATTTGGGGGGCCAAGGTGGGCCAATTATTTGAGCTCAGGAGTTAAATATCAGCCTCAGCAAAATAACAAAACTCGATCTCTACAAAAAATACAAAAATTAGTCCCATGTGGTGGTGCACAACTGTAGTCCCAGCTACTTGAGAAGCTGAGGTGGGAGCATCACTTTAGCCTGAGAAGTAGAGGTTGCAATGAGTTGAGATCATGCCACTGTACCTCAGCCTGAGTGACAGAGTCAGACCCTGTCTCAAAAGAAAAAAGAAAAAAAAAAAGACATGCATGTGACATGCTCTGATAGTTGAATTAGCTAATTTGATAAATTCTAGATATGACAACAAATTATTTTTTAAAACTCTTAATTCATAACTTGTCATTCTACTAATAATCATATTCTTGATAATTGAATAATAAATATTTATAGTTTATCTTTAATGACTATGTATATTATGTTACATTGTGAATGCTATTGTGTTCAATCTGATAAAATACAATAATTTTTTAAAAAGCAGTTTTAGAATACTGTATTATGAAAAAATTTAGGTTTTTATTATTTAGTTTTAAATTTTTAAGTAAGAAATGAAAGTACAGAAATAAGAACATATACAAATTTTACTTGAGGTCAACAGACTGAATTAATATGGCTAATTTCATCCTGCCACAAACAACTGACAATGCAACATTCAATATATGTCTTAAGTCTGGATATGAAAATATATGATATAGCTTGAAAATTAGAAACAGAACACTCAGTATGCCATAAATTCTCATTACAACCACATATATAAACAGATATGGGAAAATAGCCTGGAAATAAGGAATGTGTGAAAAACAAAGATAACGGTTCTCACTATTCATCTGTTCTTAATCTGTATCTCATTTCCTGACGCTTTTTAGAGGCAGAATATTAACGAATTCTACCATCAATTTATCAACATAATTTGGCTATAAAGAATGCTTATTTATTTGAGAAGCTCGGTTTTCAAAATAAGTTTAGAAACTTGTACACAAAAGCAGTATGTTAGCATAAGGGAGAATTCCACAGCCTGGATGCATGGCTTTATTTGAAACAGTTTCCCCTGTTAAATGTGCCTGTCACTTTTATTTTATCGCAAATAACAGTATCAAATAACTCCCTTAGGTCTAATCTTAAGGTAGCTTTCACACAGTGGATATCATTTAAAGGCACAGATTTAATTTAATATGTCTTTTACTAATTCTCCTCCATTTTTCTTTGAAATTTACCTGCCCCATCTACGTGAATTTCAAACACTCTAACACAAAGTTGTTCAGTATAAATGTAATGTGAGTAACATACAGACCTAAATTTTCTAGTAGTCAAAGTTTTAAAAAATGTAAAATTACCTTTTTTTTTTTTTTTTTGAGACGGAGTCTGGCTCTGTCGCCCAGGCTAGAGTGCAGTGGCGCCATCTCAGCTCACTGCAAGCTTTGCCTCCCGGGTTCACGCCATTCTCCTGCCTCAGCCTCCCGAGTAGCTGGGACTACAGGCGCCCGCCACCTCGCCCGGCTAATTTTTTGTATTTTTAGTAGAGACGGGGTTTCACCGTGTTAGTCAGGACAGTCTCGATCTCCAGGCCTCGTGATCCACTCGTCTCGGCCTAATTACTTTTAATAATATGTTTATTTTAATCATTTAGCCAAGTGTTATTATTTTAATAAGTCATCAATATACAATTATTAGGAGCATATTTACATTCTATTTTTTGTACTAGGTTACAAAATCCAGTGTGCATACACTTACTGCACATTATAAATCAGACCATGCAATTTCAAATGCTCAATAGCCACTTGTGGACTAATGGCTTTCCTATTGTTCAGTGTGGCCCGAACTCCTTCAATAGTCTATTATGTAAATCAGACACTGACATCATAAAAGTGGAATTGTAAATCTTACTACTTACATAGTAATAAGCTCATTTTATTACCTCCAGGACATCTGATTAAAATTTTTAATGTGTGGGTCCCTTAGATTGATATAATTCTTTTTATCATAAAATACCTGAACATAGATTGCTTAATTAAAAAATAAAAATACAGATGGATGGATAGATAAGTAGATAACCATTGAATGTCTTTCAACGTAGAGATTAAAGTCTAGAATGTACAACGGACAATAATGTTTAACTTTTAACCTAATTATACAACGCCTAGGGCAGTAAAGTGGAATATACGTGCTCCCGTTATGATCATGATGATGATGACTATGGTGACAATGATTATAATTTTCTAACAATGAATCGATGTGTCCTCTAATAATAGGTATGACATCCTCATAGAATGCAAAAAGGCCACCTTAAAACTTCTCCTTCACTCCACAGTGTTATAAAAGCCATTTCCTGTTGACTCAGACAAACTGTAGAGTGGATCATCTGAAATAATAGAATTTAAACTGCTTCTTGAGACTGGTACTTTCTGATTCCCTAAACTTTCACGGTAAGTTGTTCTGTCCAACATATGCCAGCATCTAAACAAATACTATTTTATATTGTTATCACTTCAAAGTGTTCAAAAAATCATACCATTAATAAAAATATCTCTCATTTTTATGTGTATTGCCCCACCTATGGGACACTATTCACACCTGAGGGACTAAAATGATGTCTTTCACAGTGCTGTACCTATAGGATATTGATCAACTATACACCTATACTATAAATTTTCTCTAAGGCTATTCTATTATATCCCAAGGTTTCCCTTTAGTTTGCATAAATAAATGAATTATGAATAAAATGGTGAGATTTTCTCATAGGAGAACAAGGTAATTTACAGTTCAGCTGCAGTTCTACAGTTTAAAAACAGCCATTTTAGATAAAATATGTAACCAAAGTCAATACAATAACAATCTTCTAAAAATGTTTTGTTCTAGTACTTCTACAGAAGTTATAAGTGTATTTTGTGGAAAGCAAATTTGTTGAGACCCCAAAATATAATATTGTAGGCATTTCTAGAAGAAAAATGACTAATTTTTGAAAAATATTTTATCATATTCAACTCAGAGACGGGGAATTTTTCTTACACTTTATGTGAGAATTCTTGCTTTCCAAAATATTTTTATTAATAGCACTCTGTATAGATATAAAATTCATACATTCAATCATGACTTAAGAAAGCTTTCAGAATTTCATTTTTCCTATTTGTAGTAGGAATAACATTAAAACACACCGCTCATTGTTTTCAAGTTATTATGAAAAAGTGTGTTTCTATCGATGAGTTGTAACTAGCACTTTTAACTTTATAGTCCAAGCTCCATGATGATTACTCATTGAACACAGATTTATAGTATCTCCTATTACATGTCAAGCAACGTGCTTCAAATTGTGACCTAGTCAATAGCAGAAAATAGTGTATTTCTTCAGAAGGTTTAAATAAAACAAAAATAATTATAATACAATTCACGGAACCATTTTTGAGCATTTATTTGCTGATGGACACTATCTTTACTGTTTGTACATTTTATCTTATTTAATTCTAAAAGTAGTCTTTTAGATAGATACCATTACTATAGAACAGCAGAAAACTAAAGTGTTCAGAAAAGTGTCCAAGGGCAAGCACATGATACAGTTATGATTTACACCCAAATTTGTTCAATTTGAAAGTCCATGTTTGTAATAGCTATAGTGAAAATAAGCTTTGCTTTTGAAACTGTCTAAATGAGAAATGCATTATACAGATGACGTGTTAAATCTTCTAAGAATACCATGGAATAAGTAAGTAATTTTGCCCTCTTTTAGGGATGCTGCTCTGATATTAAAAATAAGTTGAGGCCGGGCGCGGTGGCTCAAGCCTGTAAACTCAGCACTTTGGGAGGCCGAGACGGGTGGATCACGAGGTCAGGAGATCGAGCCCATCCTGGCTAACACTGTGAAACCCCGTCTCTACCAAAAAATACAAAAAACTAGCCGGGCGAGGTGGCGGGCGCCTGTAGTCCCAGCTACTCGGGAGGCTGAGGCAGGAGAATGGCGTAAACCCGGGAGGCGGAGCTTGCAGTGAGCTGATATCCGGCCACTGCACTCCAGCCTGACATTCCAAAGAGTTATGTATCCTTAGAGACACAAGCTTGCTTAGGAACTACAATTATTCAATGGTGACTAAAGGGTGTGTTGTACAAGTATACAACTTTAATGGCAATCAAGAATTAACTGGGGCAGTAAGACAAAAGGCTGTCACCTAGTAGGGAAGAAATGCGTATATAATAAACTAAATCACTCTTGGTGGGAATGGAGAGAAACAGAACATGTACAAGTAGAGCAAGACGTAGTATGTGGCTGACAAAATGAGTCTGATATTGAGTGTGTTAAATTTGACGTGCTTTCAGACATCCCAGTGAAGATGTATAGGAACCAGCTGGAAATGAAAGTCTGAATATCAGGACGGAAATGGGAGTTGGGAATCATCACCATGTAGGGCTGATTGATGTAGCTAAGGAAAATAATGGAGAGTGATTCAAATGCCTAACTTATTATTCACAAGTTGATAACTAGGCTATGGATAAACTCACTAAAAACGTATTGCTTTAGCTTCCAGAGCTTAAGGCACATTAAAAGAAGAATCACATAAAATGAGATGGAGATTAATACTCTAAAAATGTTCCTGAAACTAGACATTTAAGGCATAAAGGAAATGAAAGAATCATTAGCACAACATTGAGTAAAAAATAAATGTATAAATATTGCCAATCTATAAAACAATATATGTAAACAGTAATATCTTCTGGAATATCCAAAATAAGTTTTAAATGAAAAAATCCAATTGTTTAGTATGAAAATTTCAAGAAGTGTACTTATTCCATAAATAAGACACACTCGTAATTTATTTAAAAACAATGCCTGTGCAAAGTACATATATTTAAATTGTTGTATGCTATACAAAACAAAACCAACCACCATCACAGTAGCAATATGACCTCTGGAATATTTTTCAACAATGACAGACAACATAGGTCTCCTGGAATCTGCTCCTCCACTAGGGAATTATTATTGGGTATTTCTAGAAAATGTAGTACAACAAATTCTTAAAGCTTGCCGTAGATAATCTACATAATCTCATCAGTTACTGTTTCCTACAGAATTATATTTTCTAAAGGATTTTTCCTCCTAAGTTTAGCTCTTCATTCTGGAGTTTGTATAAGAACATGGTCTGTCATCATGTCAGGAGAATGTTTAAAAAATTAATTGCCAAACCTACTCACCTCATGTATTGTAACTGTAGGTGTTTTACCAAAGGTAGATTGCAGTTTACTTTCGACTTGATGAAAATATGACTTTCAACCCTGAATACATACATAATTATGTCTCCACTTATTTTACTATATTTTATAGAATTATTTCAAAATTAAATAATTATATATCTGAATATGTATCTAATGGAAATTCAGCAATCAGAAATAACAGTTTCACAAATTACATAGAAATAGAAAATTGAAAGCAGATCAAAAGATATGAAAAGTTTGGGTTGGAAATAGCATAGTGACAATGAGCAGTTCTATGGTTTGTATCATTTGTACTTAATCACTTTGACTCATTACAACCGACATTCTATATATTTTAGTACACAGAAATTCTGATATTCATAGCTTCCCCAGATTTATTTTTCATTTTTTTGCACATTTTATACTTATAAAATTTAAAAAGTAAGTCTGCAAAAGGAATGCCAAGAAAAAATTTTATATTCTTTAAACATGAATAAACAAATACTTCCAATGCTGAAAATATTTTTATATAAAGTATTCAATATTAATTTTGTGCTAAAATGAATAAGACTTGCATATTTTTGAATGAGTTTTCCATATAGAAATTAAAATCAAATGATGAATATTAATTTTCTTTGTTGAAGGTCTTATGTAAATAGAACTACAGAATTACAAAGAGCAAGCTATATTTCTAGATACTTATTTCTCAAAACTGTGTCTGTGATTATATTTTGGGCATGAATGATATAATTTAATGAAAATTGCCTTATTATTGAAAAGAAAGGCAGAAGCTCATCCCAAAGTGTGGAAAATATATCTCTGTATGTGAGATAAAATATTTTTGTTTAGTTTTTCTTCCTCTGTATTCTTTTAGTGTTACTATACCCTCCAGCAAAACTCAGAGCTATTTTGCAATTGGAGTCTACAAATGTGAGCACTTGCCATGAGTTTGGATGTATTACAAACACACATCGACAAAAATGAAAAATAAAAACAAGTTTCCTAGTGGATCTTTACTTACCCTTTGTTGTTGTGGGACTATTGTGACATCTCTAATATCAAAGCTGAGTCATTCTGGAGTGACAAAAACAAGAATTCCTAATAAGATCCTTTATTAGATTTTTTGAGTAATCAGTTCTCCTCTCCCATGCAAAGTAAACTCACTCCAATCAGATTCCTTCAAAAGTATCATGCTACTATAGTGTCAGCTCAAACTTCAGGTTCAGGATCTCCTTCTTTAGCTAAATCAAGTGCAGTTCATGATATCTCGCAATTGTGTAAGTCAAGAATTTGGACAAAGCTTAGTTAAGGTGGTTTTTCATCTCCATTTGATTTGGATCAAACTCACTTGCTGGAATTCAACATGCAGATGAGCTAGTCTACAGGATCCAAAATAGCTTCAATCATTTTCTGAAGCATTACTAGTGGAAACCCTGGGCTCAGTGGGAACTTTTATATGTGTTAAAATTCTAACTGGAAGGCCATTAGACTGGAGTGGCAATGGCACATTAAATTCCTACATGATGCCAGGTGCGGTGGCTCACGCCTGTAGTCCCAGGACTTTCGGAGGCCGAGGTGGGCGGATCATGAGGTCAGGAAATCAAGATCACCCTGGCTAAAACGGTGAAACCCCGTCTCTACTGGAAAACACAAAAAAAATGAGCTGGGCGTGGTGGCGGGCGCCTGTAGTCCCAGCTACTCTGGAGGCTGAAGCAGGAGAATGGCGTGAACCCGGGAGGTGGAGCTTGCAGTTACCGAGGTGGCGCCACTGCCCTCCAGCCTGGGCGACAGAGCGAGACTCCGTTTAAAAAAAAAAAAAAAAAAGAAACAACAACAACAACAACAACAACAACAAAAACACTCCTCCGTGAACAAGACAAAGCCCAATGGCAAACGGAATTGAAAATAGAAATTGCACCAATCAGAGAAAAATGAATCTCTAACTAGACACTTTCCACTCTAAGCAATAAAAATTGTTTTCTGTCTTGCTTCTGAAAATACTGTATCAATGTTTCCTCTCTTGCATGTCTCAGTAGAGTGTTAGCCCCTTTTGGTCAGATGCCGACCCAATCACTTAATAAATCACTGAATGCTCAAGAAAACTTTAAAAAATTTAAATGGGTTTGTTTTTCTTTTATCAGATAGCATATCTACTTCTGACCTTTCCAGTATGCTGGTCTCATGGTACCCAGAATTGTTGTATATCAGTCCTCAACTTCCAAAGACATATTCCAAAAGATAAGCTATGGTGCTAGGAACTCATACAGCATCACTTCTGCTATTTCTCTTGGTTAAAATAAAGCCCAGTCAGGTTTGAAATGAGTGCCAAACAGTTTGATAGACGTTTTTAATAGGCCAAAACATTCATATAATAAGATCTGGTATTAATAGGAAGGTATTCAAAAGAATCTTCAGTCTTTTCAATAAATAGGGAAATGATGGCTGCTAAGAAGCCTCCAATTAACCATGCTTGATGTAGATGGTAAGATTTCCTTTGGATCTATACAGGTCTGGGTTTGTATCCTGGTTTTGCCATTTGCTAGTAGTTTGACTAGATTACCTTACACTTTACTCTCAGTGTTTTTTTTTGTCTGCAATATTATGGCAGTAAAACTTATTTTACATAATATTTTTATTAGTCATAATGATCTGTGATAACGGATAATATTGTACTTGGAGCACAGTTAACATTTAATGGCTTGTCACAGGTATTATAATTGAACTTTTGGTATATTGTTAGTAAAATTACAGGCAATTCAATCCAGGAGTGCAGTTATAAGAGAACAAAACACTAACTTATGGTGAAAAGTATGCTGATTATGTAATTCAGTGTAAAATATTATACAGTTAATACATTTAAGAACTAATAACATGAAATTTTAAAGCTGCTAAAAACTAAGTGAATTTTAGAAATGATTCTTTGGTGATGAAATAAATCATTCAAATTAATTTGTAAAGATGGAACTATTTTGAAGCTTTTTTTTAATGAGGCAGATATTGAAGAAGATAAGTTCATTATATCTTCATTTACATCCAAGATAAAAAAATTTGTAGGTATCTTCCTGTATGCAAATAAAGCATCTTTAAATTACACGGATAAAAAAAAAAACAGATTACTATAATATTTTTGGGCGTTGAAACTCTAGTGTCAAACTTTTTCGGAAGTTTTAAAGCTACTTTTTAAACTTAATATACATAAAAACATTTTAAAGTCCTACTTAACCCTAACTTAATGTTACTTCATTCCCCCAATAGCAAATGCAGTGCAGCTCATAGTAATTGGCATGAAAAGCCTCTTACTCTGATTGCACTCTTTTAAGTGTTTTCAAAGAAATCTACTTTATTGGAAAACAATATTCTAAGAAATGGCTTAAATGTTCCTTTTGCTAATGCCACTTGAATGCTATTGGACCTGAAGGAAAAACTTAAAGAGTTATAAAAAGTTAATTAGATATGGCACATGCAAATGATTATGATTACTTAATTAGCAGTATCCCTTAAGTAGACACGATATGTAATCTAATATGTAGCTTAATGACTTTGTTATTAATCAGTTCTTAATGTAAATAGTTTGAAGCTCTTGTTGGTTTGTAATGTGCATTATAAATAGTCTCTGTGGGAATCACAACTTTATTTCATTAAAACTGTGCCTGCTGCTAATTGTTGCTAGGAAAACATGAACAAATTAATTGTGTTTTAGAAGCCAATGAAGAAATTTATAGGCTTCTGCGTAGATTTTTGGAGACTGCTATGTTGTAGATCATTCTTCCTCACTGTGATAGAAAATATACAGTAGCAGGCAACACTGACATGTTTTAAGTCAGTAACACTTAGTAAATCTTACCATTACGGATATTAAAAAAAAATTAGTAGAGATTAGTTGAAAATGCTGTTTATCATGCCAGCTACGACACAATATAAATTTATGTTATGGGTATTCATTTGTAAATTTTAATGACTTTTCTTATGTGACACAAACATATATTTAGCAAGGATGATTGATGAACATTAACTTGGTTAATATTTTTAAGGAGATATATATATATTTTTAAATTACACATATAAATATAGTCATGCTTGTTGACAATGCCTCACTAATCTTTGTTACAAATGGCCTATCCAAAATGTACCCCACGAGATGGATTAAAAACCACGAATACTAAAACGCTGGACTGAAAGGGAAGTATTTGCTATGAATAAAGAACACTGGCTTCCAAATGTAGATTGATACCAATGAGAAAATACCCACTTATATTTTTAGTTGATTACTGGAGTCTTAGCTTGTGGTTTCCACAATATTTTAGAATAATAAGATCATCTGTAAACAGAGAAAATGATCAGTAACAATGTAGGCAGAGAAGTCTTCATACTATTAATAAAATAGTGTTTATTTAACATAACTTTATTGTCTTCGATGGTATTTGTACCCAATATTTGTTGATCTTATTTCCATTTTTCAATTACTTAATAATAGAATAAAATTATGCTTTTTCACAACTTCGTGTTATACTGACCCTTATGATATTGTTGTTAAATTGGCTGCACACATTACAACAATCTGTATTAAAAATACTCCTGCAATCTACGAAAAACCCAAATACATACATAAATTAGATTCATAAATGCAACATCTTAGTTAAATGGAGGAGGTGAGAAAATCTTTATTAAATGTCAAATATATAGTGTAAATACTTTAGTAAAATAAGATGTGAGATACAGTACAAGTAATTGTGTCTATTTATAAAAGTAAATAAATTCAAATAGAAAAATTTTGTCATAGTGACAATTAACTTAAAAATTTAAATTTATATATATATATATAATTCTAAAAAGTGGTTAAACAAATATGCAACTCAAAAATGAAAAGTGTAAAACAGTTACACTGTGAATAGTTTATCTGTATTTATCATCTCCCCAGTCTTTTCATCTGAACACAATAGGGCTATGTGCATACTGTAGTGTATCATTGACATAGGATTCTTTCGGTGCCACTTTGCCAGCCAGAAATCTCCGTGGCTGGCAGTGACTCTGTCTAAGCTTCACTTGGGCCAGTTGGGCTCGCTTCTCCCACTGGGCCCAGCAGGCTGCTCAGGGCTCATGCCGCTCACCGGGATCCTGCACCAGCCGAGGCTCTGTGTTCATCCCATGGCTGGTATGGGGTGTGCCGCGACAGGCTTCCACCTCTGGTGCCAGTGTCTGGACTATCGGGAGACTGCAATACCTGAAAACTTGGAAATGGCAGCAACCGCGGAGCCCCAGGGAGTGTTACAGTTTTTGCTCAGGGAGTCTGGAGGTCTGAGCCCCCGTAAAATGTTACAGCTCTCCTTCGTTCTCTTGCCTGCAACTTTGGGGAACAAGGGCATGCCACAGCTCAGATCTTGCCGCCATCTCCGTGAACCGGGGTATGTGGCGCCCAGTTGTCTTTTCTCCCGTAGCTCTGCGAGGAGAAACACGGGTTACAGTTCTTTTCATATGCGCAGTTCCAGGTGTCAGGTTCTTGTCCTGCGACCAAGAGGATTTTTTTACTTATTTTTATTTTTTATTTTATTTTTGAGACCAAGTCTCACTCATCTCGGCTCACCGCAACCTCCGCCTCCCAGGTTCAAGCGGCTCTCCTGCCTCAACCTCCCGAGTAGCTGGGATTACAGGCTCCCGCCCTCACGCCCTGCTAGTTGTTTTTTTTTTTTTTTTTTTTTTTTTTTAAGTAGAGGCGGGGTTTCGCCATGTTGGCCAGGCTGGTCTCCAACTCCTGACCTGAAGTGATCCGCCCTCCTAGAGCCTCCAAAAATACTGAGATTACAGGCATGAGCCACCTCTCCTGGCCAAGAATTCTATTGAGTAACAGAAAAGCTCTGGACAAGAAGAAGGGACCCAAAGTTTGTAGCCCTCTGTGGGACAGGAGGCCAGAAAGCAGGTAGCAGCCATCTGTGAGGCTGAGTCCAGGGTTATATGTGCTCAGAATGGAGGAGTGCGTGCTGATTGGTCCTCGGGCAGGCCTGGAGAAAGCACCATTTGATTGGCTAAAAGGCATCCAGTAAGTGAGGAAGTTCTTACTCGGATGGTGGTCTCCACCCAGAACTGGTAGCTCAGTTTTCAGGTTTCAGACTGTCTTTGGCTTGAAGTTTGGGTTTTACTCGGCACTGTCCCTGTCTACCAAGGAATGTGTCTGTCTCGTTGCTATCACCTTTCTTTTATTCATGTCTTGTACCTTTTAGAAATCTTTTCAGTTTACCATGGGGGTTCCTGATTTTCTTTGAATATTTTGTGGATGTTCCAAAATTTACATAGCTAGCGCTCTATTGATGAATTTTAATTTCCTATATTGTATTCTGATTTATTTTATTTTTTTTTTTTTTATTTTTTTTTTTGAGAGAGAGTCTCACTCTGTTGCCCAGGCTGGAGTGCAGTGGCACAATCTCAGCTCACTGCAACCTCCACTTCCTGAGTTTAAGTGATTCTCATGCCTCAGCCTCCCAAGTAGGTGGGACTAGAGGCGCACACCACCACACCAGGCTATTTTTTTTCTGTGTTTAGTAGAGACGGGGTTTCACCATGTTGGCCAGGCTGGTCTCGAACTCCTGGTCTCAAGTGAACCACCCACCTCGGCCTCCCAAAGTGCTGAGATTACAGGTGTGACGCACTGTGCCTGGCTGTATTGTGATTAATTTCAAGAATAATAATTTTGTACATATTATTTTGCCTGTATGTAGGTATATCTCTAAGAAAAAGTCATCAAAGTTTAAGTCGTGATTCAAAATATGTCTCTCTATATGTATTTTGATAGTTTCAAATTGCTACAAGCATGGTGTACCAATTACACTCTCACTAGCAACTTTTTGAGATGAACTGTATGAGATGGTTTTGTTTAACTTGCATTTGTGGCAATTCGATAAATTATAAACAGTGCTATATCCAAATTGTTTAAGCATACATTTTTCTAATTATGAGTGAAGATGAACAATTTTAAAATATGTAAAGTATCGTCCTAATTTACCCCCACACGTGTGTGTGTGTGTGTGTGAATTATCCATTCACTGTCTTTGACTCACATTTTCTCCTTGTTAGATTTTCTCTTTACAATTTTTAGTGAGATTTTATACATTAAAAAATAATCATTTTTTATATGAGTTACAAACATTTTTCTCATTTTTAAGTCTATATTTTGTTTATGTTTGTTTTTCTATTCTGTGGTTTTCAGGTTTTTAAAAATAAACTACATCTTGGTGTAATTTAGTTACAGTAAAAATGAAGTAACTTTAAGTGTACAGTTGAATGAATTTTTGTAAAATGTATAATTACCACAATAATCAAGATATAGACTAGTTTATTTAATACAGAAAGTTCTTTTCTGCCCTTTCCAGAAAATATTTCTGCCTCTTACTCTGGGCAACATTGATCTGTTTTCGCTCACTATATATTAGTTTTACCTGTTCTAGAATATCCTATAAATGGAATAATATTGTATATACATTTTTATGTATGGCTCCTTTTGATCAACATAATGCTTTTAAGATTCATTTGCCTTGTAAATATTAGTAGACTTTTGTTTTTATTTTTATTTTTGTTTTCACTTTTTATTACCAAGTAGTATTTCATTCTATGTGTATACCAAATGTGTTTATCCATTCACGTGCTGAGTTTTCCCCACATTGTAAGTAATATGAATAAAGTTTTTTACATGAGCATTCATGTAAAGTTGTAATGTGGGCATGTGTTTTCACTTCTTCCAGGTAAGTATCTAAGGGTATTATTCATGTGTCATATAGTAAGTATATTTTAACTTTCTAGGAAAATATCAGCAGTTTCTAAAATAGTTGAACCATGTTACACATTGATATGTCAGACCCTTTGGGAGGTTAATTTTAGACATTTAAGTAAGTATGTAGCGATATCTTACTTGTTTTAAATTTGCATTTACACAATGACTTTAATTTGCTCATCTTTTATGTATTCATTGGTTATTCGTAAATCTTCTTATGTAACATTTTCATTCAAATTTTTTGTCCATTTTTAAATTAATTACTTCTTATTGAGATGTAGTAGCTCTTTATTTTTCCTGTATGCAAGTCTTATATCACGTGTGTATTGCCAATGAATTGGCTTGATTTTTTATTTTCCTGTCAATAATTTTTTAAAAGTAGAGATTTCCATTTTGAGAAAGTCTACTTTATTATTTTCTTTTTTTTTTTTTTTTTTTGCCTTTTATGTCATATTTAACCTCTCTTTGTTGACTTCTGTAGGAAAGGGAAGACTCTTTCTACTCTCTGAGGGTTTGATAACTGCCGATGAAATAAACAGTCATAAGGCAAATTAACAGGAGAAAAAGTATAAAAACATATTATGTGCATGAAAGGAATCTCAGGAAAGAAAGGCAAATACCCCCAAAACCCAGTAAGATCTTGAAACCCGTACACCCACTTCATAGGAAAGGGGTACTAGAAGTAGGCAACTTCAAGGAGCAACAATGATTTTTTGGAAAGATGAGTGAGCCCTCAGAAGATCAAGTAATGATCTATGACAGTCTTTCTGGTCCTGCTGCTGATCTCCAGACTCTGCTCCTGTGACACGAGTTAATCTTCCCTGGTTGATGAGACTCCCAGGGAGGGGACTTATGACAATTGTGCTCCTTTTGGAAAATCTGTCTTTAGGCAAATAAGGAAAATTCATAGAAGCCTCCCTCTGTTTTCCCAAATTTGCTGTTCTCCAAGTGCTTTCGGTTTGAATTAATCAGCATACCAAAGGGGCACATTTTGGTGTAGCATTTCTTGCACTCCTTCAACTCCAAGTCATGAATAAATTTCTCTTATGTTTATTTCTCTACATTGTTGTTTTGTAGGTATATATTTTTAATTTATAGAAATGTATTATTTATTCGATTACTATTTTCATTAGCTTCTCTAATTTTAGTACTTACTCATGTTATTATGCACATGTCTGTCTCATTGCTCTGATTGTTTACCGCTTTAGGAGGTGCCTCCACCTGTAAGAAGTATTTACCAGTGAGAGATTGTCTGTGTACTCAGAGTAGACTGTAATTTTTTTTTCAGATCTACAAACACCTATCTCTAGTGGACTAGATGGAGCCCCACGTATACTGGTACAGTGTTATTCTCACAGCCTTTTTAAAAGAAGTAAAAAGCCTTAGACACCTATCCCTTTCTACCTGTAACACTCAGAGCCAGGTCAATACTATCTATTTTAAAAACTAGCATGAATGATTTTATTATCTCCTTCATTCCTAATTCTATCACTCGCCAGAAGAAGCCACACATTCCTGGGGTACTATCTCATATCTTGCCTTTCAATTTCCACTTGTCTCCTTCCAACCTTTCTTTTGTCCCCATCTTATCTACTCCTCATTTATGGAAATTTCCCTTCTCCCTTTCAAAAACAATTATTTTAAGAAAAAAACAGTTGGACAACAGCAGAAAGCCCCATATCCTCATCCTTTTCTCTGAGCATTTACTTTCTTGAACCAGCCAAAACTTTAATATCTTCTTGAGATACTAATTTTCTTGTCCTTTTTAAAGAGTGGGCAATTTTTCAGCCTCTAATCATGCAGCTAGATGCCAGCAAGGGGTCTTTCTTGCCTCACAGTTCTAGTATCAGAAAGGGTGATCCAGACTCCAAGAGAGGACTCTTGGCTCTTGCACAAGAAGGAATTCAGGACGAGTCCATAGAGTAAAGTGAAAATCAGTTTATTAAGAAAGTAAAGAAATAAAGAATGGCTACTCCATAGGCAGAGCAGACCCAAGGGCTCCTTGCTGGCTATTTTTATGGTTATTTCTGGATTATATGCTAAACAAGGGGTGGATTATTCATGAGTCTTCCAGGAAAGGCGTGGGCAATTCAAGGAACTGAGGGTTCCTCCCCTTTTTTAGACCAATAGGGTAACTTCCAGATGTTGTCATGGCATCTGTAAACTGTCATGGCACTGGTGGGAGTGTCTTTTTGCATGTGAATGTATTATAATTTGCATATAATGAGTAGTGAAGACCACAACAGGTCACTTCCGTCACCATCTTAGTTTTGGTGTGATTTGGCAGCTTATTTACCACATGCTGTTTTATCAGCAAGGTCTTTGTGACCTGTGTCTTGAGAGGATCTCTTATCTTATCCTGTGATTTAGAGTGCCTATCCTCCTGGGACTGCAGCCCAGTAGGTCTCAACCTTATTTTAATCACCACCTATTCAAGAGGGAGTAGCTCTGGTTCAAACACCTCTTACATTTCCACTTCCAAACTGTCCTCTCTTCCTCTTTTACAAATACTCCAAGCACTGAAATTTTGTTCATAAAACTATGTAACTACTGCCAATCCTTTTTAGTTATTTGTGTGCATCCAGGTCATCTCTCTTTTCTATCCACAGTTTTAACTTCTGTCTTAGTATCATATTCTACAATATTACAACAATCTGAATTTCTGAGATTCCTGTATTCATATTGAGGGCCACACCAACATTTTGGCTCATGTTTCTTTGAACTTCTTTCCTCCAATATTCTTGTCCTTATTCTTGTCGTCATACCTATTTTAGCCAGTTACCCACTGAAAATATCCCTAGAACCTGCTGTTATCAATATCTATAACTCTTCCATGTACTCAATTTCAAGGGTCCCCTTACCAGTTCGGCACGTTCTTTCTTACAGCTAACCCTTTCAGGTACAAGACTCCAGCAGTCTTTGAACCACAATGGGCTTCCAATCCAATAATCTTAAAGCCTCATCACTGGCTTAACTCCCTTCTTATTGAGAAAAGTTCCATAGTCCAACATCGTAGCCACTCCCTAACACATATCTTTAATTCTTTCTCATCTTTCACACTTTCTTGTAACTTCAACGTGATTAAATTTTATTCTCGCCTTGCCCTGTCCCTAAGTCCTCTGGCTGAGGGTCTTAGAATGCTCTTCCCGTAGATATCTATAAGCATTGCTCTTTTGTTTCTGTGAGACTTTGTAAAATGTTATTTCTGTAAGATGTTCTTATTCCAGTTTTTAAATAAGGCAGTACTCCTTCCTTCTTGAGTTTTCTATTATCTCTGTCTCCTTGTTCTGCTGTATTTTTCTCCATAAAAGTTAATAACAAAATAAAAGTTATTACTTTCTAAAATGTTACATATCTTACACATTTATATTCTTTATTAGCTATTCTTTGTTTTCTACACTCTCACACACAGGATAGAATGTGAGCTCTAGGTCCCCTTGTGTGTGTGTGTATATATATATATGTGTGTGTGTGTATATAGAAATATGTGTGTGTGTGTATATATATGTGTATATATATGCATTTTTTTTTTTTTGCTGAGGTATTTTCAGTTTCTAGAACAATTCTTAGTTCATAGAAGTAACTTAATGAATTTTTAAAAATGCGTTAAATGAATGAATGAACAAAAACAAATTGCCTCCAATAACTGTTGCTTGCAGCATGGGTAGCCATAACACGAACACAATTGTGCCTTTCTGTTTTCCAAGGTTGAAGTAACTCCTAAGTGAAAAATTTTGTACTAAAATCCCAATGATATATGTAAAATCTATAGTTCTTTTCCCTACTATTTTGACTTAGGAACAATTTTATTTCATTTGATGATTAACTGTGAAAATGTATGTTCTTCAGAATTTTCTGTATGTTGGACTTTTATCAAAATGTTATTACCACATATACATTTATTATAAATAGAGTCGACAGAGTGAACAAGAAAACTTGTGACTCCAGATCTCCAGTTTTCTATAAAAGGAATGGATAATGAGATGAAATAATTCCATCTATTCTCAGATTACTTTAGAAAAGCAGAGATAATTTTGCAAAATAAAATTTATGTATGTTCTCTCCTAGGTAATATGATTTGCTATTATTGCCCTATTGAGATTTTAATAAGCTCTTGAAAGGAAAGAAAGTTTGTTTTTAAATTGAAAAGAGTGCTATTTGTCTATGTTCTACAGCGAGGTATTTTACTGCAGCAATTCACTTTGTTACACAATGTTCACCACAACACAAAACACTATTACAGATATAATACCCAGATGATACAAGGCCCAGTAATCCAGGAGGTTTAACGTTCTTGATCCCATGCATGTCAATTTCTGCTTCATATATTCACCTATTATGTGGTGTATCTATGGGTAATTATACAGCTGGTAGTGTTTTGATTTAGGTTTAACATAATCTCATATTAATTTTGTAAATTTCTCTCCTGATTGCTAATTAAAACATGCCAGTGACTACCCTAAAGGATATTAAGTCAGCATGAGTTGATCAGATATTTCTTTGGAAACTCAAAATATTCATTTATGCTAACCTAGGTGACTCAGGTACCACCATATTTATTATTTTCTTATCAGTCCTAGAAACATTTATAGAATGTGCAAAAAATCACATACATTTTCTAAAACATTTGCAGATGTTCATCTTTCTGGCAGCAGTTTCTTCCCGCACAAATTGAAAATGCTATTTAATTTTAAAAGGCAATATAAAAAGACTCCAAAAAGAATGTTCTTTTAATGATATAGAGGGGAAAGCTGGTAGTGTTTATTCGTCTCAGTTTACTCCTTGGTTACTAAATGTTGCTAAGATGCCAAATTGATTTCTATACTGTAAAAACAAAGTATTAACACGCTTTTTCCCCATAAAGATGAATTAGTTATAGGTATTAAAATTTTAAGACATCAAGTTCAGGATACTTAAGTATGATTTGAGGTAAATAGACATCTTTGGAAAATAGATAAATCAAATTTACAATTTTCTCTGAGTTTCAAGAAAAATTTAATTTTGGTAATCTCAGACTAAATAAATTGATATTGTTACAAGAATTGAAGAATTGGGTCAAATTTAACTTACACTTGTGTTGATCACTGACTAATAATTCTTAAAATATCCTTAACCATGTGGGAGGCTAAATAATAACGCTCAAAGATCTCCAGGTCCTAGTCCCTTGAACCTGTGAATGTTATGTTACATGGCAAAGAGAGACTTATCAGATATAATTAAGTTAAGGATCTTGAGATGGGTAATTTTTCCATATCATACAGGTAGACGTTGAATGCAATCACAGATGTCTTTATAAGACAAAGGCAAAGACAGAATTGAAACAGATAAGAAGGTCACATGGCTGCAGTAGATAGAAGCAGATGAGGCAGAGGGGAGCAGAGTCAGAGAGAGGTGACACTCTGCTCCCTAGGTGTGAGAAGTCATGAGCCAAGGAATGCAAGTGATGCAACTTCAGAATCTGAAAACGAGAAGGATGCATACTTCCTGAGAGCCTCTGGAGAGAGTGCAGTCCTGCTGGCACTTTGATTTTAGCCCAATGCAACCAATCTCAGGTTTCTTATCTCTAGAATATAAGAGAACAAATGTGTGTAGTTTTAAGCCACCACATTTGTGGTAATTTGTTACAGAACCCCGTAGGTGACTAATGCAAAGAAAGTGTCTGAAACACAAGAGAAAGATACAAAAGGCATTCAAATAGGAAGAGAGGAAGTCAAATTTTCTCTGTTTGCAGATCGCATGATTGTGTATTGAGAAAATCCAATCTTCTCAGCCGTAAAACTTCTTAAGCTGATAAACAACTTCAGTAAAGTATCAGGGAACAAAATCAATGTGCAAAAATCACAAGTATTCCTATACACCAATAATAGACAAACAGAGAGCCAAATCATAAGTGAACTCTCATTCATAATTTCTACAAAGAGAATAAAATACCTAGGAATACAACTTACAAGGGATGTGAAGGACCTCCTCAAGGAGGACTACAAACCACTACTCACGGAAATAAGAGAGGACACAAATAAATGGAAAAACATTCCATGCTCATGGATAGGAAGAATCAAAAGTAATTTACAGATTCAATGCTATCCCCATCAAGCTACCATTTACTGTCTTCACACAATTAGACAAAACTACTTTAAATTTCATATGGAACCAAAAAAGAGCCTTCATAGCCAAGACAATCCTAAGCAAAAAGAACAAAGCTGGAGGCATCATGCTACCTGACTTCAAACTATACTAAAAGGCTACAGTAACCAAAACCAGATGGTACTATTATCAAAACAGATATATAGGCCAATGGAACAGGATGGAGGCCTCATAAATAACACCACACATCTACAACCATCTGATCTTCAACAAACCTGACAAAAACAAGTAATGAGGAAAAGACTCCCTATTTAATAAATGGTCTTGGGAAAAGTAGCTAGCCATATACAGAAAACGGAAACTGGACCCTTTGCTTACACCTTATACAAAAAATTAACTCAAGATGGATTAAAGACTTAAACATAAGACCTAAAACCATAAAATCCCTAGAAGAAAACTTAGGCAATACCATTCAGGACATAGGTATGGGCAAAGATTTCATGACTAAAACACCAAAAGCAATGGCAACAAAAGTCATACTTGACAAATGGGATCTAATTAAAGAGCTTCCACACAGCAAAAGAAGCTATCATCAGAGTGAACAGGCAATCGACAGAATGGGAGAAAACATTTGCCATCTATCCATTTGACAAAGGGATAATATCCAGAATCTACAAAGAACTTAAATTTACAAGAAAAAACAACCCCATCAAGAAGTGGGCAAAGGATGTGAACAGACACTTCTCAAAACAAGACATTTATGCAGCCAACAAACATACAAAACAATGCTCATCATCACTCGTCATTAGAGAAATGCAAATCAAAACCACAATGAGATATCATCTCATGTCAGTTAGAATGGTGATCATTAAAAAGTCAGGAAACAACAGATGCTGGAGAGGATGTGGAGAAATAGAAATGCTTTTACACTGTTCGTGGGAGTATAAATTAGTTCAACCACTGTGGAAGACAGTGTGGCAATACCATTTGACCCAGTCATCCCATTACTGGGTATATACCCAAAGGATTATAAATCATTGTTCTATAAAGACACATGCACACATATTTTTTTTTGTGGCACTCTTCACAATAGTAGACTTGGAACCAACCCAAATGTTCATCAATGATGGGCTGGATAAAGAAAATGTGGCACATATACATCATGGAATACTATGCAGCCATAAAAAAGGATGAGTTCTTGTCCTTTGCAGGGATATGGATGAAGCTGGAAACCATTATTCTCAGCAAACTATCATAAGAACAGAAAACCAAACACCACATGGTCTCACTCACAGGTGGGAGTTGGACAATGACAACACGTGGACACGGAGGGGAACATCACACACTGGGGCCTGTCAGGGGGTGGGGGGCTAGGGGAGGGATAGCATTAGGAGAAATACCTAATGCAGATGATGGGTTGATGGGTGCAGCAAACCACCATGGCATGTGTATACTTATGTAACAAACCTGCACGTTCTGCACATGTATCCCAGAAATCAAATAGATAGATTTTAAAAAGTGCCTGAAACAGTAGATTTCAGTGTGTAATCAATTGAAACAGGAAGACTCAGTCTGCAATCATAAACAACAGGTGATATGAATACAGATCCATTTTGAGTCTAAATACATGACTCATAATTTTGAGGAAAAATTTCTTGTTGTTAGGATGTTATAAAATAAAATATAAATATAAAATTTAAATTTTAAAATTTGTGATAATTGTATATGTTCCTGTAAATTCCTACTTTTGACAAGAAAAAACATGACATGCACCTTTTAAATGCAATTATATTTCAACTCTACGTTCTCTTTGCCTGTTAGGGAGACCTCAATTTTCTTTGGAGCCTATTTCCTAAATCAGATAAATATTATAATATAAGAGTGGATATGATTTTAGTGATAACAGTGGTAAAAAAAATATGTACTCATTATTTTCCTACACAAGCAGGACACTTTCCATCAGGAAATATATTTATTTTTAATGCCACTAGGAAAGACAGCTGCTAGACATTACTGAGGTTTCTCAGTTCGGGGCCCTACTGTCCTTTATTTGTAGTGTTTATTCCATACCAACCTCTTGATATTACATATTTTGAGTACCTGTCAGTGACTGGGCTTTCCGAAACTTGGTATTTTATTTTTCTATCTGGTCAGACTTGTGAAGGCAACTATCATATTCTCTATGATACAAATAATACCAAATATATTTTTTTAAAAAACTCTCTATGCAATTGACTTCTTTTAATTTATATTTCTCCATTTTTTGCATGCCTGCATTAGATTTAGTTGCTGCCAAATATAAATGATACTTAGTTTTTCTACTGCAGTATGGAGAGTTTTGCAGAAGATTTTCACTTCTCAAAAGCCAAATTTTACTACAGAAAGCAATGTAATGACTTTAATTATAGTTTAACTACTTTAGAATTATTTCTAATGGTTGTGGGTATTTCAGAGTTAATAGCAGGAAGTATGTGTAGAATCCTCATGTTGGATAAAGAGCTAGGACTCTTATTTTAAATGCTTAGTAATAATCAATAAAAATTATATACATGTATATGTGTGTGTGGGTGAATTGCCCAGAATTAAAAATAATTTCTTTATCTACCTTATATTTTCAAGACGATTTTAATAAATCTTTAATGTTACAAATTATCTTCACTTCCATTCAACATATTTATAATTTTATTGTGAAAAGTTCTGTTTATGTCTATTTCCATATCTAAATGTAAAACTACAAGGCATTTACGACTATTTGTTCAACAGAAGAGAAAAATACCCAGAGTAACTGTTCTCATGATGCTTACACTCTATTCAGGCTACAGAAACAAGAAAGAAAAAAATGCACTTACTAACAGAAGGATCTAGTAAGTGCCAGAATAAAAAATTTAAGGCACAATTTAACAGGAGCTCCAAGACTTAAATTCTCTCCAAAATTAACATCTTTTGCTTGAGAACATAGATTTGAGGCTGTCAAATCAACCTCTTATGAGGTAAAACATAATCATGTGACGGTTTCATTCACTAAAGAGTGATCAGAAATTATGTATGCAATCTTCTAATCTAGCCCTTAAAAAACTGAACAAAACTAAAGCCTATCATACTCTTGGTGTTTTCATCCCCTTTTTATCTTTTTACTAACAAGGGTAGAGAGGACCCCAGTAAGCCTGGAAACCACGTATTGAAAATGGTGTCCTGGTTCCACTCAACCTAATACTCTGAGCAAAGATGTGGAGGAGTGTCAAAGTGGCATAGTCATCATAGAGTGAACAAAATACAAATGTCTATTGTGTTTGAGGCACTTACATATCAAGTATGTTTGATGTACCATTGCAGTTACCCAAGGTAGAGGGAGTGGTATTTTATATAGGGCAGTTAAATAATTCTTTCTAATAAAGAGAGGCTGAGAGAACTTAATGAAGGGAGAAACTCACTTATGTGTCTATAAAAAGTAGAGTGTTAACTGCCAGAGGGATAAATTATTTCACAGAAGTGGAGGCAGGAGTATTTTTGAGAAAGCACAAGGAGGCTAACGTTACTGGAAAACTAGCTCCAGGTGGGAGAAAGTGAGATCAGAAAAGTACCGTGTGGCCATATCATATTGAGCCTTGAAGGCTGTGATAACCTTTTAGGATTTTATTCTGCATAAGACGGAAAGGCAGAGATGTAATACAATCTAATTCTATTTAGAAAATCATGAGTCTTATGTTGATAATTAAATATAGGCAGGTGGATGAGCAATTTAAAGACCATTATGGTATTCTAATATAAGCACTTAATGTTATAATTTTCTTTCTAAACTCCACTTCAGTTGCATCCCATAAACCTTTATATTTTTATTTTCCTTTTAGTATAATCACAAAAGCAATATCCTTTGAGACTTTTTCTTAGGTGTAGGCACTACATAGGGATTTGTTGATTAATTGCTAAATATCTAAGGGGATGTGACAGATACTTTTATGTCATCGGTTCTAGTTTAATCTATTGTTATCTGAGGATGCCCTATGTATGATATTTATTCCTTTAAATTGTTTAAGATTTGTTTTGTGGCCCAGAATGTGGAGAAAAGAAAGAGAGATCAGACTGTTACTGTGTCTGTGTAGAAAGTAGACATAGTAACTCCATTTTGTTCTGTACTAAGAGAAATTCTTCTGCCTTGAGATGCTGTTAATGTTTAACACTAGCCCCAACCTTGTGCTGGCAGAAGCATGTGCTGCGTTGACTCAAGGTTTAATGGATATAAGACTGTGTAGGATGTGCTTTGTTAAAAAGTGTTTGCAGGCAGTATGCTTGGCAAAAGTCATCGCCATTTTCCAGTCTCGAGTACTCAGGCACACAATGCACTGCAGAAGGCCGCAAGGACCTCTGCACAAGAAAGCCTGGGTGTTGTCCAAGGTTTCTCCCCACTAAGACAGCCTGAGATATGGCCTCATGGGAAGGGAAAGACATGACTGTCCCCCAGCCCAACACCCGTAAAGGGTCTGTGCTGAGGAGGATTAGTGAAATAGAAAGGTCTCTTTGCAGTTGAGATAAGAGGAAGGCATCTGTCTCCTGCTCATCCCTGGGAATGGATAGTCTCAGTGTAAAACCCGATCATTCGTTCTATTTACTGAGATAGGAGAAAACCACCTTATGGCTGGAGGTGAGACATGCTGGCGACAATACTGCTCTTTACTATAGTGAGATGTTTGTGTACAGTCAAACATAAATCTGGCCTATGTGTACATCAAGACAAAGCAACTTTCCTTAAACTTACTGATGACACAGAGCCCTTTGGTCACATGTTTTCTTGCTGACTCTCCCCACCATTACCCTATAGTCCTGCCACATCCACCTCATCAAGATGGTAGAGATAGTGATTAGTAAATACTGAGGGAACTCAGAGACCATTGCCAGCACGGGTCCTCCATATGCTGAGCGCAGGTCCCCTGGGCCCACTGTTCTTTCTCTATACTTTTTCTCTGTGTCTTATTTCTTTTCTCAGTTTCTCGTCCCACCTGATGAGAAATACCCAGGTGTGGAGGGGCTGACCCCCTTCAGAGATTATGGTCAATCTTGGTGCATGTTTCATGTACACTTGATAAGAAATCTTATTCTGTTGTTAAGTGTTGTATGAATTAGAGTCAAGCTTATAGATAAGTTTTTCAGGTCTGGTAGTTAGATAGGTAGACATATTTTTCGTATCTTACCAATTTTCTGTCTACTCATTTGATCAACTACTGAAAGATGAAGGTTGAAGTCTCAACTTGATTATGGAGAATTCTTTTTTCCTTTGTGCTCTATTAGATTTGCTTCATGTATTTTTGAAGCTCAGCATTTAAGTACATATTTTTTTAAAATTTATTTATTATTATTATACTTTAAGTTGTAGGGTACATGTGCATAACGTGCAGGTTTGTTACATATGTATACTTGTGCCATGTTGGTGTGCTGCACCCATCAACTCGTCATTTACATCAGGTATAACTCCCAATGCAATCCGTCCCCCCCCCCCCCCCCCCCCCCCAATGATAGGCCCCGGTGTGTGATGTTCCCCTTCCTGAGTCCAAGTGATCTCATTGTTCAGTTCCCACCTATGAGTGAGAACATGCGGTGTTTGGTTTTCTGTTCTTGTGATAGTTTGCTAAGAATGATGGTTTCCAGCTGCATCCATGTCCCTACAAAGGACACAAACTCATCATTTTTGATGGCTGCATAGTATTCCATGGTGTATATGTGCCACATTTTCTTAATCCAATCTGTCACTGATGGACATTTGGGTTGATTCCAAGACTTTGCTATTGTGAATAGTGCCGCAATAAACATACGTGTGCATGTGTCTTTATAGCAGCATAATTTATAATCCTTTGGGTATATACCCAGTAATGGGATGGCTGGGTCATATGGTACATCTAGTTCTAGATCCTTGAGGAATCGCCATACTATTTTCCATAATGGTTGAACTAGTTTACAATCCCACCAACAGTGTAAAAGTGTTCCTATTTCTCCACATCCTCTCCAGCACCTGTTGTTTCCTGACTTTTTAATGATCGCCATTCTAACTGGTGTGAGATGGTATCTCATTGTGGTTTTGATTTGCATTTCTCTGATGGCCAGTGATGATGAGCATTTTTTCATGTGTCTGTTGGCTGTATGAATGTCTTCTTTTGAGAAATGTCTGTTCATATCCTTTGCCCACTTTTTGATGGGGTTGTTTGTTTTTTTCTTGTAAATTTGTTTGAGTTCTTTGTAGGTTCTGGATATTAGCCCTTTGTCAGATGAGTAGATTGCAAAAATTTTCTCCCATTCTGTAGGTTGCCTGTTCACTCTGATGGTAGTTCTTTTGCTGTGCAGAAGCTCTTTAGTTTAATGAGATCCCATTTGTCAATTTTGGCTTTTGTTGCCGTTGCTTTTGGTGTTTTAGACATGAAGTCTTTGCCCATGCCTATGTCCTGAATGGTACTACCTAGGTTTTCCTCTAGGGTTTTTATGGTATTAGGTCTAACATTTAAGTCTCTAATCCATCTTGAATTAATTTTCGTATAAGGAGTAAAGAAAGGATCCAGTTTCAGCTTTCTACTTATGGCTAGCCAATTTTCCCAGCACCATTTATTAAATAGGGAATCCTTTCCCCATTTCTTGTTTCTCTCAGGTTTGTCAAAGATCAGATGGCTGTAGATGTGTGGTATTATTTCTGAGGACTCTGTTCTGTTCCATTGGTCTATATCTCTGTTTTGGTACCAGTACCATGCTGTTTTGGTTACTGTAGCCTTGTAGTATAGTTTGAAGTCAGGTAGCGTGATGCCTCCAGCTTTGTTCTTTTGACTTAGGATTGTCTTGGAGATGCGGGCTCTTTTTTGGTTCCATATGAACTTTAAAGCAGTTTTTTCCAATTCTGTGAAGAAACTCGTTGGTAGCTTGATGGGGATGGCATTGAATCTATAAATTACTTTGGGCAGTATGGCCATTTTCACGATATTGATTCTTCCTATCCATGAGCATGGTATGTTCTTCCATTTGTTTGTGTCCTCTTTTATTTCACTGAGCAGTGGTTTGTAGTTCTCCTTGAAGAGGTCCTTTACATCCCTTGTAAGTTGGATTCCTAGGTATTTGATTCTCTTTGAAGCAATTGTGAATGGAAGTTCATTCCTGATTTGGCTCTCTGTTTGTCTGTTACTGGTGTATAAGAATGCTTGTGATTTTTGCACATTAATTTTGTATCCTGAGACTTTGCTGAAGTTGCTTATCAGCTTAAGGAGATTTTGGGCTGAGACAATGGGGTTTTCTAAATATACAAACATGTCATCTGCAAACAGGGACAATTTGACTTCTTCTTTTCCTAACTGAATACCCTTGATTTCTTTCTCTTGCCTAATTGCCCTAGCCAGAACTTCCAACACTATGTTGAATAGGAGTGGTGAGAGAGGGCATCCCTGTCTTGTGCCAGTTTTCAAAGGGAATTTTTCCAGTTTTTGCCCATTCAGTATGATATTGGCTGTGGATTTGTCATAGATAGCTCTTATTATTTTGAGGTACGTTCCATCAATACCGAATTTATTGAGCGTTTTTAGTATGAAGGGCTGTTGAATTTTGTCAAAAGCCTTTTCTGCATCTATTGAGATAATCATGTGGTTCTTGTCTTTGGTTCTGTTTATATGCTGGATTATGTTTATTGATTTGCGAATGTTGAACCAGCCTTGCATCCCAGGGATGAAGCCCACTTGATCATGGTGGATAAGCTTTTTGATGTGTTGCTGAATCCGGTTTGCCAGTACTTTATTGAGGATTTTTGCATCGATGTTCATCAGGGATATTGGTCTAAAATTCTCTTTTTTTGTTGTGTCTCTGCCAGGCTTTGGTATCAGGATGATGTTGGCCTCATAAAATGAGTTAGGGAGGATTCCCTCTTTTTCTATTGATTGGAATAGTTTCAGAAGGAATGGTACCAACTCGTCCTTGTACCTCTGGTAGAATTCAGCTGTGAATCCATCTGGTCCTGGACTTTTTTTGGTTGGTAGGCTATTAATTATTGCCTCAATTTCAGAGCCTGCTATTGGTCTATTCAGGGATTCAACTTCTTCCTGGTTTAGTCTTGGAAGAGTGTAAGTGTCCAGGAAATTATCCATTTCTTCTAGATTTTCCAGTTTATTTGTGTAGAGGTGTTTATAGTATTCTCTGATGGTAGTTTGTATTTCTGTGTGGTCGGTGGTGATATCCCCTTTATCATTTTTAATTGCATCGATTTGATTCTTCTCTCTTCTTTATTAGTCTTGCTAGTGGTCTGTCAATTTTGTTGATCTTTTCAAAAAACCAACTCCTGGATTCATTGATTTTTTGGAGGGTTTTTTGTGTTTCTATCTCCTTCAGTTCTGCTCTGATCTTAGTTATTTCTTGCCTTCTGCTAGCTTTCGAATGTGTTTGCTCTTGCTTCTCTAGTTCTTTTAATTGCGATGTTAGAGTGTCAATTTTAGATCTTTCCTGCTTTCTCTTGTGGGCATTTTAGTGCTATAAATTTCCCTCTACACACTGCTTTAAATGTGTCCCAGAGATTCTGGTATGTTGTATCTTTGTTCTCATTGGTTTCAAAGAACATCTTTACTTCTGCCTTCATTTCGTTATGTACCCAGTAGTCATTTAGGAGCAGGTTGTTCAGTTTCCATGTAGTTGAGCGGTTTTGATTGAGTTTCTTAGTCCTGAGTTCTAGTTTGATTGCACTGTGGTCTGAGAGACAGTTTGTTATAATTTCTGTTCTTGTACATTTGCTGAGGAGTGCTTTACTTCCAATTACGTGGTCAATTTTGGAGTAAGTATGATGTGGTGCTGAGAAGAATGTATATTCTGTTGATTTGGGGTGGAGAGTTCTATAGATGTCTATTAGGTCTGCTTGCTGCAGAGATGAGTTCAATTCCTGGATATCCTTGTTAACTTTCTGTCTCGTTGATCTGTCTAATGTTGACAGTGGAGTGTTGAAGTCTCCCATTATTATTGTATGGGAGTCTAAGTCTCTTTGTAAGTCTCTAAGGACTTGCTTTATGAATCTGGGTGCTCCTGTATTGGGTGCATATATATTTAGGATAGTTAGCTCTTCCTGTTGAATTGATCCCTTTACCATTATGTAATGGCCTTCTTTGTCTCTTTTGAACTTTGATGGTTTAAAGTCTGTTTTATCAGAGACTAGTATTGCAACCCCCGCTTTTTTTTTTGTTCTCCATTTGCTTGGTAAATCTTCCTCCATCCCTTTATTTTGAGCCTATGTATGTCTCTGCGTGTGAGATGGGTCTCCTGAATACAGCAGACTGATGGGTCTTGACTCTTTATCCAGTTTGCCAGTCTGTGTCTTTTAATTGGAGCATTTAGTCCATTTACATTTAAGGTTAAGATTGTTATGTGTGAACTTGATCCTGCCATTATGATATTAACTGGTTATTTTACTCGTTAGTTGATGCAGTTTCTTCCTTGCCTCGATGGTCTTTACATTTTGGCATGTTTTTGCAATGGCTGGTACCGGTTGCTCCTTTCCATGTTTAGTGCTTCCTTCAGGATCTCTTGTAAGGCAGGCCTAGTGGTGGCAAAATCTCTAAGCATTAGCTTATCTGTAAAGGATTTTATTTCTCCTTCACTTATGAAACTTAGTTTGGCTGGATATGAAATTCTGGGTTTAAAATTCTTTTCCTTAAGAATGTTGAATATTGGCCCCCACTCTCTTCTGGCTTGTAGAGTTTCTGCCGAGAGATCTGCTGTTAGTCTGATGGGCTTCCCTTTGTGGGTAACCCGACCTTTCTCTCTGGCTGCCCTTAAGATTTTTTCCTTCATTTCAACTTTGGTGAATCTGGCAATTATGTGTCTTGGAGTTGCTCTTCTCGAGGAGTATCTTTGTGGCGTTCTCTGTATTTCCTGGATTTGAATGTTGGCCTGCCCTACTAGGTTGGGGAAGTTCTCCTGGATGATATCCTGAAGAGTGTTTTCCAACTTGGTTCCATTTTCCCCCTCACTTTCAGGCACCCCAATCAGACGTAGATTTGGTCTTTTTACATAATCCCATACTTCTTGCAGGCTTTGTTCATTTCTTTTTCTTCTTTTTTCTTTTGGTTTCTCTTCTCGCTTCATTTCATTCATTTGATCCTCAATCGCTGATACTCTTTCTTCCAGTTGATCGAGTCGGTTACTGAAGCTTGTGCATTTGTCACGTATTTCTTGTGTCATGGTTTTCATCTCTTTCATTTCGTTTATGACCTTCTCTGCATTAATTACTCTAGCAATCAATTCTTCCACTTTTTTTTCAAGATTTTTAGTTGCTTTGCGCTGGGTACGTAATTCCTCCTTTAGCTCTGAGAAATTTGATGGACTGAAGCCTTCTTCTCTCATCTCATCAAAGTCATTCTCCATCCAGCTTTGATCCGTTGCTGGCAATGAGCTGCGCTCCTTTGCCGGGGGAGATGCGCTCTTATTTTTTGAATTTCCAGCTTTTCTGCCCTGCTTTTTCCCCATCTTTGTGGTTTTATCTGCCTCTGGTCTTTGATGATGGTGATGTACTGATGGGGTTTTGGTGTAGGTGTCCTTCCTGTTTGATAGTTTTCCTTCTAAAAGTCAGGACCCTCAGCTGTAGGTCTGTTGGAGATTGCTTGAGGTCCACTCCAGACCCTGTTTGCCTGGGTGTCAGCAGCAGAGGCTGCAGAAGATAGAATATTTCTGAACAGCGAGTGTACCTGTCTGATTCTTGCTTTGGAAGCTTCCTCTCAGGGGTGTACTCCACCCTGTGAGGTGTGGGATGTCAGACTGCCCCTAGTGGGGGATGTCTCCCAGTTAGGCTGCTCAGGGGTCAGGGACCCACTTGAGCAGGGAGTCTGTCCCTTCTCAGATCTCAGCCTCCGTGTTGGGAGATCCACTGCTCTCTTCAAAGCTGTCAGACAGAGTCATTTGCGTCTGCAGAGTTTTCTGCTGTGTTTGTTACAGTTTACTCTGCCCTGTCCCCAGAGGTGGAGTCTACAGAGACAGGCAGGTTTCCTTGAGCTGCTGTGAGCTCCACCCAGTTCGAGCTTCCCAGCGGCTTTGTTTACCTACTTAAGCCTCAGCAATGGCGGGCGCCCCTCCCCCAGCCTCGTTGCTGCCTTGCCGGTAGATCACAGACTGCTGTGCTAGCAATGAGGGAGGCTCCGTGGGTGTGGGACCCTCCCGGCCAGGAGTGGGATATGATCTCCTGGTGTGCCTGTTTGCTTAAGGCGCAGTATTGGGGTGGGAGTTACCCGATTTTCCAGGTGTTGTGTGTCTCAGTTCCCCTGGCTAGGAAAAGGGATTCCCTTCCCCCTTGTGCTTCCCAGGTGAGGCAATGCCTCGCCCTGCTTCAGCTCTCGCTGGTCGGGCTGCAGCAGCTGACCAGCACCGACCGTCCGGCACTCCCCAGTGAGATGAACCGAGTACCTCAGTTGAAAATGCAGAAATCACCGGTCTTCTGTGTCGCTCGCGCTGGGAGTTGGAGACTGGAGCTGTTCCTATTCGGCCATCTTGCTCCGCCCCCCCAAGTACATATGTTTTTAGGATTTTTAAGTCTTCTTGGAAAACTACTTTTTTATAACATAATGTCCCGCTATATTATTAATAAAATTCCATGTTCTGAAGTCTACATCATATTAGCAGGGACACTCTAGCTTTCTTTAAATTAATATGTGCATGGCATATGTATGAGAGGTTTGAGAAATTTGGGGCTTGATCAAGGAAAAGATATTACCATGACATGGCAGTTTATTTAATCACTCTTTAACAGGTTTGTATTTTATGTGGGGTGGGAGGGGGGATCTCTTGTGACAGAACAGAAGTCTATCCAGAGGTTTAAGTGAGGTTGCTATGGAAAGGGAGGAGGGCTGGGGGAATTTTCCTAGGGGGAAGGGGCATCAAAGATGGGACTTATATATCCAGGTGATGTGGCTCAGTCCCATCCAGAAGGGCAGCAGTGATTTGGGGGTCTTTGTGGCCCAGGGCTTATCTATAGCTGGCAGAGGTGGCATGAGGTTTTACAAAGTATTCAAAATAAGCAGGCTCTAAATAGGTAGAAATTAGCTTGTTTGGGCTGTTTTAAAAATAATTAGATGTGTAAATATTTATGTTTGGCATTGGCAGGCTCTCGAGCTCTTGGGTTGCAGCCTGCAGTGAAGAAATAAACAACCTAGTGGCCAATGTTCAGAGGCCATTATTTTCCCTCATTTATATAACAATCCATCCCCAGTTCTATGTCGTTTTATAATCTAAATTGTACTGCGTTTTGTAGGGCTTAGATGGAGCCAGTGACAAAGCATTTTCGTAACCCAGAATTCCATACGAGATGGGGCAACAACTAGGATTTCAAAAGTATTCACAGCCAGTCTATTCACCTAATGGAGGTAGAATAGATTAGAAACAGAAACGACTTTTTGATTTGTTCCATCTGTTTAGTCAGCAGACTGATATGATAGTTCTTGTGTATGTCATTAGCTACCTATAAACGTGATGATTGTTATGTAACCACATGCAGCAAGATGTGTTAACAAGTACACAGATCCTTTCTCATTTTGTTCTTGGGCTAGATCCTTAAGGACAGACTGGGCCTCAGGGTGAGAGAGAAGATGCATGTTTTCTCCTCCAAGGGAGAGTTGATTTCTTCTTCTTAATCATTTTGTCTGTTTTGTTTGTATTGCCTTGTGGTGGATGACAGGCAAAAAGCCAGTAAATTTTCCCAGTCCCAATTGTGGTGACATCATGTTGCCCTTTTCTCTAGACGGCATCAGTCCTCTTCTCCAGGATCCTCCCCTCCATTTCATCTTCTTTAGGAGTTTGGTTTCTGTTCTTCTCTCTGGTTGGCATCCTGGTGAAAAGCTTCTGTGTCAGGGCCCAACATGTGTCTCTTGGTTTGTAGCATTTCTTCAGTAGGATAACCACCTCCTTTGGAGTATTGAGAAAAGGAAGAATATGAACTTATTTAATTTGATATTTTAAATAATGCATTTCTCAGCTCAGTCCAAGGCTTTGGGTCTCAATATATTCCCCAGAAAGCAACTGGAATGACAAAATTTCCAGCAGTAGATCCAGTAAGACATCAGGATCGGCATGCTATCTGCTTACAAATGTGTGCCACTCCAGCTGCACTTAAGAAGCCAAACTTTGTCTGTCATCTCTGCCTTGTAAGTTCATTTACCTGCCATCATAGTCCCCAAGGAAAGGACTCCTCTCATTTCAGCCAAATTCCGAAAATTGCCAGCCTAGCCAAAAGAGCACCTCCTGATGTACCTTGTTGCTGTGTCTGAGACGTCCCACTCTTTGTCCAGAGGCATATATTCCTCCTCTTTTTCTCTTCAGGCTCATAAGTGTCTGTTGCCTGCCAAATGAGGAACCCATGAAACAAAGTACACTGTGGGCAGTTTAAATTACTACAAAAAGCAGAGCTAAGAACACCGAGAAAATGAAATGTTGATGAAATTGGATAAATATATGAAGTAACATTCTAGTAACAATAGTGATTAACATATAATAAGCTTTCCTTGTAGGAAGTTTGTCAGGAAATTGTAGAAAGATTAATTTTTTATAGTAGTTTAACCAAATTTTACCTTAAAAATTCCCTACAACAGTTACTCTAGAAATTTGCAAATAATTTATATCAAACGTTCGATTATGTCATTAGTTAATAATTAAAAATTAAGCAATTGTAAATAACACACACTGAAAAAGAATGTGATTCTCTCCAATTTATGGACTTCTTAAAAATGTTGGCACTATAGTGCTTCTTTGACCTTTTCTTCTTATGTTTGTACTGCCTTATCATTTTAAAATAAACAAACATTTCTCTTGAGACTGAAAAATTCAGAGAGATACAAAATTTGAAGTAATCACACCTTATTAACTTAAAAATATACTATATAAAAATACAAAAAATTATTAAAACTGATAAACAAATTTAGTAAAGTTACAGGATACAAAATCAACAAACAAAAATAAGTACCAGTTCTATATATTAAGAGCAATATATCTGAAAAAGAATCAAGAAAGAAATCCCAATTACAATATTTACAAAAATACTTAGAAATAAGTGTGGCTAAAGAATTAAAATATATTTATAAGAAAAAACTAGAAAACACTGATGAAAATAATTTTAGAGGACACACAAAAAATGGAAAAATATCACATGTTCAAAGATTGAAAGAATTAATATTGTTAAAATGTTTAAACTCTCCAAAGCTACCTCCAGATTCAATGCAATCCCTATCAAAATACCAATGATATGCTTCACAGAAATGTAAAATAAAATCTTAAAATTTGTAAAGAACCACATAAGATCTCAAACAGCTAAAGTAATCATAAGCAAAAAGAACATAGCTGGTGGTATAATACCACCAGATTTCAAATTATACTACAAAGCTATAGTAGATAAAATTGCAGGGTACTGGCATAAGAAAAGAAAGAAAGAAAGAAAGAAACACAAACTAATGAAAAAGAATAGGGAATCCAGAAATATATCCATGTACTTAGAGTAAACTCATTTTTGACAAAGGTGCCCACAACATACCTTGGAGAAAGGACTGCCTCTTTAATAAATGGTGATAGGACAACCGGATACCCTTATGCAAAAGAATGAAACTAGATCCATATTTTTCACCATATTAAAAATCAACTAAGATAAACTAAAGATTTTAATGTGTAAGACATAATCCTAGAAAACTCCTAGAAGTAAACATTGAGAAAACACTACAGGACATTGGTCTGGGCAAAGATTTTTGGGGTAAGGTCTCAAAAACACAAACAAAAAAAGCAAAAATAGACAAATAGGGTTATCTCAAGTTGAAAAGCTTCTGAACAAAAAGGAAAAAATTAACAAAATGAACAGACAACCTAGAAAATGGGAGAAAATGTTAGAAACTACCTATTTGAAAAGAGATTAATAAACAGAATACAAAAGGAACTCAGACAACTCAATAGCAAAACAACCAAATAACCCAATTAAAAAAAGGGCAAGGGATGTAAACAGACATTTCTCAAATGAAGGCATACAAAGAGCCATCAGGTAAATGGAAAAATACTCAACATTATTTATCATCAGGGAAATGCAAATCTAAAGCACAATGTGATATCATCTTATCTCAGTTAGAATGGCTATATCAAAAAGATTTTTTTCAATGACAAATGCTGTCAAGGATGTGAAGAAGAAATAGAAATGCTCTTACACTCTTGGTGGGAATGTAAGTAAAACAGCTACTATGGAAAACAGTATAGAGGTTTCTCAAAAGACTAAAAATAGAACTACCATATGATCCAGAAATCCCATTCCTGGGTATATATCCAAAAGAAAGGAAATCAGTACATTATAGATATTTGCTCTCCCATGTGAATTGCAGCACTATTCACAATAGTCAAAATATGGAATTGAACTAAGTGTCCATCAATAAATGAATGGATAAAGAACACACAGTATATATACAAAATTTAATTTTATTCAGCTATAAAAAATAATAAAATTATGTCATTTGCAGCGACATTGATGGAATTGGAGAACATCATGCTAAGTGAAATAAGATAAGCTCAGAAAGACAAACATCTCATGTGGTCATTCATATGTGGGAGCTAAAAAAGTAGATCTCATGGAGGCAGAGAGTAGAATGGTGACTTCCAGAGGCTGTGAGAGGCAGGGACGATAAAGAGGAGTTGGTTACTGGGTACAAAAATATACTTAGATGGCATAAATACGTTCTAGTGTTCAACACTACAGTGGGAAAATTATACTTAATAAAAATTTATTGCATATTTCAAAGCAGCTAGAAGAATTGTAATGTTCCCAACACGAAGAAAAGATCAATGTTTGAGGTGATGCATATCCTAATTACCCTTATTTCATCATTACACACTGTATACACATACCAAAATAGTACATGTAACCCCCAAATATGTACAATTATGATATATCTATCAAAAATAAAATAAAATATATATAAATAAATATACAAATAAAAAATACAAATATTTATATATATATTATATATTGTTTGAGTATTATCCCCAAAGAATGTACTTTTACTTAAAAGGGTAAGTAAAGTCAGTTATATATAAGTTTTCTTGAATTTAATAAATCCTTGACAAATGTGAGTCTTCAACCAAAGTTACTAAAACTTTATACTATACTTGCTTTGTGCCAGGAACTATTATCAGTATTTAATATTTACAATAACCCTGTGATGTCTATACTATTTTTTTCCTGTTTCACAGATGATTAAACAGACGTATAGGAAATTAGAATAATTTGCTCAGTCATGCAGTTACTGAACAGTAGCTACATCTTAGGAGCCAAATTTGAGAATTTATGGTTTTAATCCACTCTTCCAAACTATCTCCCTATTACAAACATATCGATTGCAAACATTTCTATTATTATTTATAAATTTATACAATAATTTCATATAAATGGTATTTTTAAATTCTTACTACTACATTACTTTATTCACTCAAAAATAAAAATGTGATTTTGAATGTCTACTATTGCTACTTAAGGTGCTATTACTCCAGAGTATTAAAATCTACTGGTAATAGCCATACAACCTTGCAGATATTTGAGGTATTTGCAACATTATAAACCATATTCAGAATATTCTGAAGACAAATAGCATTTTCCTCACTTTATAGATAAGAAGTCTGAGTCTCAGAGTGTTTAGAAAACTTTTCTGAAATCATGCAAACTATTAACTGGGATTGCTAAGATTTGAACTATTTGTGAAACTGGTTTCAGTCTTTGCACTGTATCTCAAAATTATCCATGTGTTTATCCTTTTTAAAAGATACTCCATTAAAGGTTTTCATCGTTCATCAGTGCTCTCAGAACTTGCTCAAGGAAAAACCTAAATGTAATCATCAGATATAAATTCCAGGAATAATCATCTCCTTTATATCATCCTCTCTCTTCCCTCCGCCATAAAGGTGTGGTCCAGAACGTATTACATACACAGCAGTTTAAAAATTATTCTATATTTCCTCACTTTTACTCCAATTTCACTTTAAGTTAATACTGATGCATTCTCCAGGTGCAGATACCATACTATGTATTTAGTAGTGAGGATCAATCTCTACCTAAAGCTAAGTCCTTGAGAAGTTGTTGATAATGTGTTTTTTATTATCATCACATTTGTGCTAAGTATTTGAATCTTGAACATTTTAGAAATTGCTTCCAACTTGGTGTTTTATTTATTTATTTATAAAATTATATGCCACGCAGAGCATAAAAAGAATGATTAAATATCAATTTGAGCCAGTTCTAGTCAGTGGTGCATTCTTCCATCACAGTGTGCAACCATGTGCAACTGTGACTCTTAGGTAAGAGCTCCCAGAGAACATTTGATGATTGAATTTGTGCTTATCAGATTGAAGTTTGAAAAATTTAGTGCTGCTGGATTGATTTTTTTTCCAAAAAGCACATGTAGATATATTAGAGGCCAAGTTGGAATCAAACACATTAAAAAATAGCTTTAGAGGCAAAACTCACTATTTACAGGTCATAAAACATTTGCTTCTTTAAAATCTTAAGCCTTGATATATATGACATTTATGCAAATGAAATATGTGCATTTATATATGTTCCAATTTTCTTCTCAAAATACTGTGCTGTCTCACTTTATTAAAAGAAGAAAGAAAGAAAGAAAGAAAGAAAGAAAGAAAGAAAGAAAGAAAGAAAGAAAGAAAGAGAAAAGAAAGAGAAAAGAAAGAGAAAGAGAAAAAGAGAAGGAGAGAGGGAGGGAGGGAGGGAGGACGGAAGGAAGGAAGGAAGGAAGGAAGGAAGGAAGGAAGGAAGGAAGGAAGGAAGGAAGGAAGGAAGGAAGGAAGAAGAAGGAAGGAAGGAAGGAAGGAAGGAAGGAAGGAAGGAAGGAAGGAAGGAAGGAAGGAAGGAAGGAAGGAAGGAAGGAAGAAGGAAGGAAGGAAGGAAGGAAGGAAGGAAGGAAGGAAGAAGGAAGGAAGGAAGGAAAGAAGGAAGGAAGGAAGAAAGGAAGGAAAAAAAAGAGACAGATAGAAAGAGAAGTCATAGCTAGATGTCCACAAAATAAAGTCAGGGAAAATCTCTATAATTTGGATTTTCATAGATAAAGAAGAACTGAATTCCTGATTACTTTCTAATGCAACATAATGAAGTTAAAAATATGAATTCAAAAGACAAACTACCCAATTATTAAGCCCTGCTCAACTACTTACTAGCTATATAATTTGTGGAATATTCCCTTTACCATTCTATAAAATGAATCTAATAAATTTTTCTACCTTATATTTTAATAAAGATTAATGAAAATATATATAAAAGGCACTTTTACACTTCTTGGCGTATAGTTAACAGTATACAATTATTTTCTTTGGTAACTGTCTTTTGTTATGTGGCTTGAAGCTACAAATTCTACCCTAAATTTTCATGGCTCACAATTATTTGAGAAACAGAAAAATATGCGTGATTCTTTAAAATAAGCAAGTCAACAATATATGGTACCACTGTTTTTATTCAACATTGTGCAGTAGATACTAGCCAGTAGAGTAAGACCAAAATAAATTAAAGATGTATAAGGACTGCAAAGAGACAAACTGATTCACAGGTCATACAGATTTAAAGTCAATATTAAATATTCAACTCCAAATATATGTATCAATATATGCAGTTAGAAATTTAAATACATCTTAAAATATTATTTATAGTAAATAATAAAATTTAAGGTATACAGGAATAAACCTAACATATTTTTCAGACCTATTGCACATAATTAGAAAAATTTTTGAAAGACGTTTATGGAAACCTAAATATTTACGAATGTGAAGAGTAAATACTAAAAAGATATCAATTTTATTCAAATAGAGTATAAAATGAAAGCATTTCCAAACAAAAATCCAAAGGACACTTTTCAAGTTTGTTCTAATATTTGTGTATGTAGAAAAGACCTCAAAACAGCTAACACATTCTTGAAGGGGAAGGATTTCATAGGGTACTTTACTAAAAATCAACTTATTTAAATGTGTTACTAATTGTTAAAGAGGATTGAAAAATGTTTTGCTTTTGATATGGGGAGAACAGGAATGTACATTCACTTTATTGCCCTGGGGATATCTATGTTCAGCTCTCACGGATTCTTCATCACATTGTTACATTCAAGTAATGAAAATCTGTTAATTGGAGTTGGTAAACAGAAATAGATAGATTAGATGTCTATATATGTACCAAAGTGTGGATTGTTTGAAGTGAAACAGTCTGGGGCATGTGGCAAGAATAAGGTGGCCATACATTGTACTCTCTATCGTAAGAAAGTTTTTGGTGAGCCTTAGATTTTGGAGATAGCTTATGCCAAACTAAGGGATACTCTTTCAGCCTACTTATTATGTAGCTAAAAAGTGGGGCACAGAGTAAAAGAGGCCTCTGTAGAAGGTTTAGGTTTCAGTCAAGATGTCCTCTACCTGTGCCATACATTCCAGGAAACTAATGGTGTCAGAGATGTCACAATTGTAAAAGATACTGTGTACATATGTACTGGTAATCCCAGTAGCAGAGTTCCAGGAAGGTTATTGAGAAAGGCAATGCCATCTGTGACGGACCCCTTGCGTGCTACTGGGTATTAGTAGACTGAGTTCCTAAACATGGGACCTGCATTTACCATGTTGAGTAGGGTATTACCTTATCCACTGCAAAAAGCCACAAGAACAAAGAAGGAATTCATTGTTCAATGGAAATGGCATGATGAGAATTGGACTTGAGTAGATCAAGACGGTGTGTGTAAAATTACATGTTTAGGTGGCCGGGACTTTCATGATGTTTATTCATATTGTACTAACATCTCTCCTTCAACTCATACCTATGATTTATTGGAACTTTTCTCCACCTGACCTGCTTCCCAGATGGGTTCAGCAATATTCTGTGGCTAATTAACAATAGACAGCTGCTGAAGTCTAGTTAGGAGTAGTCCTAAAAGACAGTATGAAAAGAAACTGCTCCCAGCACAACTGTGAAAAATGTATTTGTTATTAAATTCATAGGGATTGAGAACTGCTCTGGAGTATGGCTAACGTTGAACACATTGACTGGGTTTTTCAGGGGCATTAAAAAAAAAGGTTAAATGGGGGCAAGCAAATTCTGGGAAAGAGACATCTAGAAAGAGACATCTATAGGTATTGCACAGTTTCACTATGTTTACCCATCAAATCGCATCCATCAAACCACAGAGGGAGCACTCAAGAGCCAAGTGGAAAGGATGATGCACCCTCCTTCTTTGGCCACACTGGTGATTGCATGATGGGCCTGTGAAAGTTGTGGCCATGGCAGCACTGATGGAGGCTTTATAAGGGCCCAGCAGTCTCATCTAGACTGTCAAACTACTCCAACTACTCAGTGTCCAACCATCCAGCAGCAGAGACTGATTCTGAGAAGCAACATCATTCAGAATGACTATCCTGCTTCTTCAAGGTAAGGAGATGATTATATCTGACTCCTTCTAGTGATTTTTCCTTTATAGCTAATACAGTTGTGAGTTTACCCTCCATTGCCACAGTACTTGTGTTGGCACTTCTCTTTAAGGGCTTACACATGCCCCATGTATTGCTGTGATATACCATATAAAGTTGCCTCAGGTTAAACTTCATATTTCAGCAAAGAAGGTTCAACATAGATGAATGATGATGGCATCCAGAAGAATCAGGAATTGGACATAGTAACATAGTGGTATAGAATGGTAATGTTCAGCTAAAACTTAATAGCCTATAGGCAGGTGTGCTGACCTCTAGGATGGAGGTATATGAGCTGAACCGATAGCTAATATATGGTCATGTATTACCAAAATCTACAGGACATTGAGCCAAGAGCCAAAGGGAAATGTATGATTAGGCCCTTTCTCTGTCATTCCTGCTAACCCATTGGCAGATTTTTGCTTCAAAACTAGAGTTTCCATTTCATTAAAAATATTGGTCCAGTGGCTCAGTAAGCAAATAAAACCAAACCAAAACAATTATTTCATGTGCATAAGGAATTGATAATTGTCCATGATAAGCATAGAAAGTTACTCCTGTGACTATAAAGTGGGGCTGGGTATATGTCTGGAGTTCACTTGGTCTGTTCCCTGGAGTGCTTCCCTGACGGATGATAGCTGCAACAGGACAATTTTAGCAACCACATTGCAACAAGAGCAAGTTAAACAAAGTCTCAAACTCTTGGGGAGAGTGACATGGGTCATATCACAAAGCAATCAGCCTTGACTAGTCAAAATTCTAACAGAGCACAAATGAAATCTAGAATTAGTGATAAAGGAGAGAGGTGATGAATACTGGTTACGTACTCAAGATGAGTGACTGGAGCATAGAATGTTGCTTGTTTTGCAAACCGTCTTGTATCTTTGTAAACAAATAATGTGCCTTGCCACCCCTGGTGATATATTGGGTTTCACAGAGGGCATAAGTAAATCTGAATGATGCAAAAAGTAAACTGTATTGTATATCTGTTGTGTGTGTGCTGCTTTATTCAGATTTTTTCCTTTGTTGTTATTTTAGTCACTGCTATAACAAATAATTTTAAACAGACTTCTGCCACTTTTGCTCAGGTGCGATCTATATGCTTTGATAATATTGCTTCAACTATGTCTGGCTTCTTACCTTGGGGCTAACCTTTGGGTTCCCCGTGGGAACCATTTTGCCATTCCTTCAAGTGTAACTTGTGTGGAATGGAAACTTCTACAGGGCAACCCTTGACCAATAACTACGGAAGCTGAGGGACTAGTACTTTCTTTCTTCCCTTTGGCAGAGAGTTATTTAAAAGATGTATTTACTAAGACTTCTCAGAAGTTCCTGGAGATGAAATAGCCAATTAGGTATGGGTGGCAAACTCAGTAACTCATTTCTCTGTTGGCTTTACTTTTTCTGCTTCATTCCCTCTGTTCTTCATTCTTATTCCCTGAGTTATCTTCTCAAGGAAACTTCTTGAAAAGTAGCCCTGTTCTTAGTTTCTACTCTTATAGACAAGGTAACAACCTAATAAGATAACATGTCGCCAAGCCACCAGTTGAACATAGAGAAAACTAAAAATTTATGTTTTTAGTGTCTTAAGCTTAACATTTATTTGGTGATTCAAATATTATTTATTAATTAAATGTATGTGTATATGTGCACATATATTTGTATATAGGTATGTGTATATGTAAGTGTTCTTGTTCTCTCTCTCTCTCTCTCTCACACACACACACACACACACACGCACACACAAGCTTTTAGTTACTGGTTTAGAGGAAAAGGTTAAAAATAAAATTGGAAGAAATTATGCCCCTAGAAACTTGTAAGAACTCTGATCCAATACATAATTATTTATTTATTTATTTATTTATTTATTTATTTATTGAGACTGAGTCTCACTCTGTTGCCAGTCTGGAGTGCAGTGGCATGATCTTGGCTCACTGCAATCTCTACCTCCTGGGTTCAAGCAATTTTCTGCTTCAGCCTCCCAAGTAGCTGGGATTACAGGCACCTGCCACCACGTCTGGCTATTTTTTTTTTGTATTTTTTAGTAGAGATGAGGTTTCACCATGTTGGCCAGGCTGGTCTTGAACTCCTGACCTCGTGATCCACCCGCCTTGGCCTCCCAAAGTGCTGGGATCACAGGTGTGAGCCACCATGCCTAGCCCCCAATACATAAAATTTTAATTTAGGAACAGAAAATTGAGAGTGAGAATCATTTTCTTAACTTTTAAAAATGTATGCTATGTTTATATTTCTTTTTTTTTTTTTTTTTTTTTGAGACGGAGTCTCGCTCTGTCGCCCAGGCTGGAGTGCAGTGGCCGGATCTCAGCTCACTGCAAGCTCCGCCTCCCGGGTTCACGCCATTCTCCTGCCTCAGCCTCCCGAGTAGCTGGGACTACAGGCGCCCGCCACCTCGCCCGGCTAGTTTTTTGTATTTTTTAGTAGAGACGGGGTTTCACCGTGTTAGCCAGGATGGTCTCGATCTCCTGACCTCGTGATCCGCCCGTCTCGGCCTCCCAAAGTGCTGGGATTACAGGCTTGAGCCACCGCGCCCGGCCGCTATGTTTATATTTCTTTAGGCATGTTGACCTGCAGTCTTTAGTCTACTTAATAATCTATTTTAAATATTGTTTGCATGTATTTAAATATTGTTTGCATGTATGTTAGATCTAGTAAACATTTTGTCAACTTAAAATCATATATATAATTAGCATTGCATTTTTTCTCCTTCATTGTACTTTGATTATGTTCATCATGCTGAAGCACATTTAAAGTCCAGAAATCAATCTTCATCACACATTTTTGGCCATAACTTTATTCATAATTTACAAATGAAAAATAAAAAACTCTTATAGTGCATAACTTAAAAATGTCAAATTTGACAGTCTAATAGTTCAGAAAATATAAATGGATCTTACTTATTCAGTATCATAGAAAAAATTATGAATTTTCCATATTTTTCCAGACAATATAATTTATTTTCAGAACAAAATAATAATCTTAATATATCCAGGTCAATTATTATTTTAAAAATTATTTGATTTTTCAACATTTATTAAAGAAAGTATTTCAAACATAGTTTAAGCTTTTCAGGTTTTCTTCATTCGAAACATCTGTTTTTCCATCACCTTCAATCTCATTGTCATCATTTAATTCAGACCATAAAAGACTAACTAAAACATCATGTATAATTTTCCTTGTTCATTTCTCTTTGTCTACCATCTTTAATATTTCTCATCCTCAAAGTCATATAATATATGCATCTCATTAAATTTTGTATTCAATACATTTATGTTTTGCAATGCTTTTGATATTTTATGTATATTAATTTTGACTTTTCAACATACAACCACATCATAAACTGCTTAAAGGCAAAAGTAATATCTTTCCTTATTTAATAGGTACTGTATTTTTAAATCTTGGAACAATACTGAATATATCTTTGGAAAAATAAGCGTTTTTATGTTTAACTTAATTACAGTCATAAAAAATAATTTTCTATCTTATACTAGCTTCTTATGAGTAGTTTCAAACTTTCTAAAGCCAGAAAACCCTTCGATCAAATGAAACTTACCTTTAAACAGGACGATTATAAGCATAACTGCTCCAGTTGAAATGGGTTAAAGATAGCAGAGTCATACAAACATCTCCTGCTTTCAGTCAGCTGGCCTGAGATGTGTATTGAGTTTCAAAATGTTTTTTCTATAATATGTAGTCTTATTAAATTCATATACTGGCTTATTAAGTATTTTAGAATAGAAAGTAACCATATAAAGTATTTCCTGTGATTAGTCTTTATGACTTACCACTTATAACACATAACAACTGTATTTCAACTATATTTTAAGATATGTTTTGGATAATTACGGCGATCAGAAACAGAAAATCATCAATCCTACCAACATTTATTAAGCACCTTCTACATGCTTTATAGGCAATGGAATACAGCAGTAAAAAGAACAAAAGGTCCCAGTCTTTATTCTCAGAGATTTTGCATTTTAGAGGAGAAAACAAGCAGAATACACATGATATCAGGGTTATTCAGGGCGATGAAGAAAAAATGAAGTGAGTTAAAACAGGTGTAGAGACCAGTTAGAATGGCAATCATTAAAAAGTCAGGAAACAACAGGTGCTGGAGAGGATGTGGAGAAATAGGAACACTTTTACACTGATGGTGGGATTGTAACCTAGTTCAACCATTATGGAAAACAGTATGGCGATTCCTCAAGGATCTAGAACTAGATGTACCCTATGACCCAGCCATCCCATTACTGGGTATATACCCAAAGGATTATAAATCATGCTGCTATAAAGACACATGCACACATATGTTTATTGCAGCACTATTCACATTAGCAAAGACTTGGAATCAACCCAAATGTCCATCAGTGACAGACTGGATTAAGAAAATGTGGCACATATACACCATGGAATACTATGCAGCCATCAAAAAGGATGAGTTTGTGTCCTTTGTAGGGACATGGATGCAGCTGGAAACCATCATTCTTAGCAAACTATCACAAGAACAGAAAACCAAACACTGCATGTTCTCAATCATAGGTGGGAACTGAACAATGAGATCACTTGGACTCGGGAAGGGGAACATCACACACCAGGGCCTATCATGGGGATGGGGGAAGGGGGAGGAATTGCATCAGGAGTTATACCTGATGTAAATGATGAGTTGATGGGTGCTGACGAGTTGTTGGGTGCAGCACACCAACATGGCACAAGTATACATATGTAACAAACCTGCACGTTATGCACATGTACCCTAGAACTTAAAGTATAATAATAATAATAATAAAATTTAAAAAAACAGGTGTAGAGAGATGGAGGAGATTAAGCTGTTACTATTTTTAATAGGATAATTGTGAAGATTTTCTGTAAAGATGAATTTGTGCGGAAATTTGAAGATACTGAGGTAAAATGCTGCCTGCTTATGTTAGAAGCTGCTTTATTTCTCTGTTTTGTGCATTATCGTCTGCTATGCTACAAGTGTAGTGGAGGCAGTTTTATTATAATCAGAGCTTAAATGCTTTCAGAGTTCCCCACGATTCCAATCTGATATCCATGTTCAAGTGATAAAATACTCCAGATTCATGAATATCCACTTACCTTGGTTTAGAAAGATATGTGAAAGCTACAAAGCACCAGGGTTCTTACAGAGGGATTACTGCGTGAAGCTACGGGATTGAAATGTAGCATACTTAATTCCTTATTTATTCAATGAAATGAAAAATTGTATAATAAAGTGTTCCTAACTATGTGTGATGAGTATACATCAAACTCTTTTCTTTGTTATGAAATGAGAGTAAGAACTTAGTGTTTATGTGTAGTAGGTCATCCACTCAAAGGTCCCATGATTCGTCATCATCACGCGATGCAGTATGGAGGTTGAACATTACCAGCTTGAAGCCATGCTCAAACATAATGACAGTGGTTTCTGTTTATAAATAATCATTCTCTTAGCAATTCAAAGTCTTTCAGAGGTCTTAGTCATTTGTTCATACAACTTTAATGAAAACTTAAGAGACTCTTTTTTCTCCCAAAGACTGAAAGTAAGTCACAGCCAGGTTAGCTTCATTGCCTCAGGTAAGTCAATCACTTAGTAGCAGAGCTGAGAATAGAACTCAGCCTTCTGACTTTTTCCAAGGAGCGAGTTTCAAAGCCTTGCTTCACTGGAAGAAGAGTGTGCTTTTTGTCATTCCCAGAGGCAGAAAGGCAAAAATAAATGATTGCCTGTGTCAAAATCTTGCTACCTTTACAACAGTTAACTTTCTCGTGGTTCAAAAAATAGACTTTAATATTTTTTCTTTTTTTAAAATGAATCCAGAAACTATAAGAAAGTCTTGGCAAATCATAGAACTAGATTCTTCTTTTTGTTTCTAATATATCAATGTCAATATTTTTAATAGAGTCTACATGGCATTACCCTAGTCATTGTTCATTTAAAAATACCAAATCAAACAAACTTGCTAATCCAATCTGTAAAATGGCCATTAGTTTAATTTTGCAAATGCTATTGAGACCTATTTAGTAGGAGTGGGCTATGCATCAAGAGTCATAATGATATTTATAAAATATGTATTACTGCCTAGTTTACTTAAAAGGAACATCCAGCACAATCAGGGCAATAACTACCTTTATATAAAACATTATTACTATTCTATTAGTGCTATAAACAAAGTATTGTGCTACTCCACTAAAGTGAACATTATTCACCATTTAGAACAAGCAAAGGTTCCATGAAATACTAATCGAAACTTGGATTTTGATGGGCATATATGAAGGATAGTAGGGAACTTCAAGAAAAAAAGCATGGTGTGCAGTCATGCCACAAAAATTGTTGTCGTGAGCAAGATGTCTAGGTGATGACTATTACTTTCTTCTCTTGCTTTGCCTACTAACTGGTTCTGCTGCCTTCTTGAGAGTACACACCTTGAATTGCTGCTGGCTGGCTATGATGCTCATTGGCTTGTGTTGGGCTTGCACTTTGAGCACCATTCCCTTGTGCTGCTTTGTGCTGCGCATGCTGAGTCTCACCAATTCTCTGTTACAGATTTAACAGATCAACGTCAGGAGTTTCAATAATTGGTGTGTAGGGATAGGGATATGTGATTTGGGCCCTTCTTAAAGTGGTTCTGTGTTGTCTGTATCTGCCTCTACTTATCTTTGTGTCTCACATTGAATTCTGTGTTCTTATTCCAGCATAAGGAATACTTGACACTAGCCTCAGTGAATGATGTTTATTCTGTGAGTATTAGATGTGTATCTAAACCAGTTATTGGACCGTATCTGTACAGCATTCAGGAGAAAGAATGATGTACTATGCAACATATGGGTTCATCAGGTGCTCACTTGTATACAGGAAAAAGTGTCACCATGTGGTCAGTGTGGGAGCCACATTCCTAAAAGCAGCTGAATCACTGGGACCTTATAAAATGTATTTGCCATTTCTGCTGCCAAACACAATATGTGGCATTCAAACTTCTCGGGATTTCATAGAAATACATAAGTTCAAAGAACGACTGAATATAAGGGTGTATGTGAAAGTGGAGTGCAAATAAAAGTAATAATAGTGATGAAAGGAGAAGTTACCATCCGTGGTGAACAGTGTGCCAGACACTGGAAACAACTATGAGATCATTGGAAGTCCTGCAAAGCTAGACTAAGGGTTTAAGATGTCACTAGGAAATGTTGAGCTATTGAAATATTCTGAGCAGAAAAGAGTTTTAGAAACATTATGTTGTGCTGGCATACTATAATTGGGTCTCTAATCAATCAATCAACCAATCTATTTTTATTAGGACTAAAACAATAGCTTACCAAATTTAGAATCATTGCTTTACTCTACCTGGCAGAGTAGTTACATAGAAATTGTGATAATCTGTCTGAATTAAAATTTAGGCTCTGCTGATCACTACTGTGTGACCTTGGGAAGTTACTTGATCTCTCTGTTCTTAGGTTTCATCATTTTTAAGATGGGGATAGTTATTACACCTACCTCTTATGACAATGGGGACAATTAATTGATTTAATATATTTAAGACATTTATAATATGTCTTATAAAATGCATTTATTTATAACTGTGTCTTACATGTAGTAATCACTGGTATAAAGGTAGTCATTTACAAGTATTTAATAAGTAATATCTATTCAACAAATATTTATCGAGTGCATATATTTTAGGTGCTGATTTAAGTTCTCACAATACGGTAGTGAACAAACTGATGAAAACAAACAATAGAAACACAAAACTACCTTCACGTGCTGTTTCAAAATAGTTGTATTTTGGAGCATTTGGGAAGTTTGAGAAGATACGGGAGAATTTTGAGTTAAAGCCTCATCATAGACTTTTACTGACATATGGAGCTGCTCAACATCCACACTTTTTTCCTCTTGAGAGGAGTGTCCAGTGTGTGGGTCTTAGAAGGATATCTACTATGAAGTTTGGATGTTTCTATATATTCCTCCTTTCTCCTCTCTGGCAGCTGAAACACTCTTTCTCTCAGTATGATGCTCTCACCAGGACTAAAAAACCATACATTTGAAGATGATTTACTCAGCGGGCAGTGCAGTTAAGAGTCCAGTGGTGCCCGCAGTAGCAGTAGTTCAATGTTAGCATGGCCGGTGGCAGTACTCTGTGCATGACAAGACAAGACATTGATTGTTTTATTTGCTGGTTGCAGCTCCCTTTTCTGTCTTCCAGACAGAATCCATTTCATTTTCTTCAAATGTTAACATACAAACAAGCAAATAAAAAAATAAAAATTGAGGCTACAGTTTAGCTACCTCGAGGCCAATGGTCGATAGCCTTGTAGCCAAAAATTATTATCCTGATTTCCCTGAAACACTAGCTTTTACAATAAACAAAACATGAAACATAAGCTTTTTGTCTTTGTCAGCATAATTTAGTGAAATTAAACCCGTCAGCTACAGACAAATCATCATAGACAGCTCTACTTTCCCTAAAAGGAATATATGTTTATAATAGCCAATCACAGTGAAGATCCATGTACTTCCTCATTTATGCTTTATAAGCTGTACTAAAACTGCTGTGAGAAGAGCTGCTTCGCATTTCTGGTTTGAAATCTTCCAGTTTGTGAACTGTTCTTTTGCATGCATAATAAACGATAACATTTTTCTAACTTTGATCTGATTTTAATTTTGACACAACCAAGGACCTTAACTTGCATAAGGCTTTGATGATAGTCAAATCACTGTCATTATAAAACAACTACTAGGGTGAAGTCAGAAGGCGGCTTTAATTCATTCAGCCAAAATATATAAGCAGCTTCTCTGAGCCAATCACCATAATTGAGCAAAAACAGATATCATCTCTGCCTTCTTTAATCAAATATCATACATATAAATGTAAAATTACAGCTATAATAAACCTTTAGAAGAAGAGACACGTTATACATGATTACTTAAAGCAGGAGAATTTGACCTGATCAAGGATGTGAGGGCAGGCCTTTCTGAGGTTTTGACAACTGGCTGGAAATCTAATGGTTGTATCATTAGCCAAAAGAAGGCAAGATAATAGTACTCCATTGGCAGGGCCCTGTCTACAGATCATAGTGATTTACAGAGTGAGACTAGAGAAATAAGTGTGCACAGTAATCAGGAGCCAGTGGATTTGGTGCAAGATATTTTGGCCGAAGTAATCACTTTCCTCTAATTCAGGCAAGAGTTGATAGCAGCTCAAGTCACACATTGAAAGTCACGACAAAAACTGCAATTACTTTTGCATCAACCTAATATTTTTGGCATTGGAGAGAAACAGAAAGATTTGAGAGAAATTTAGAAGAAAAACATTTAGAGAATTTGGTTCTGGCTTAGATGTGAGGATAAAGTGGAGGGAAATATTCAGATCACTTGTTTGTTTCTGGCTTACTTAGGGTAGCAAGTCATCTGAATACATCTGAACACAGAAGAACCAACTTCTGTGTTCATACTGATGTCAGTCACTGAAAGAGCAGTCATGGAAAACACCACTTTTTGGTTAATGATCATTATTTTAGTAATGGGCTTGTTGAGTTTCAGGATCTTGTAGGTATTCCAAGTTTATCAAATAAGTAGTTGTATTTATTAATCTGGTAGTCAAAAAGAGCTCTAGTTTGAAGATATAATTTTATCAATTGTGTTGGTCTAATTTAAGAAGTAAGTGTGTGTGAGGCAGCCTAGGGAAATAATTTTGAATGAGAAAACAAAAGAGGCTAAGATAATAAGTGTTGGTCAGGATATATAGGAAACAGAACCTTTGTGTGCTATTGGTGGCAATGTAATTAATACAGCCACTATGGAAAACAGTATGAATATTCCTTAGAGAACTAAACATAGGATTGCTGTACAATCCAGTAATCTTATTTCTGGATGTATATCCAAAGGAACTGAAACTAGTATGCAGAAGAGATACCTGTACTCTCACTTTCATTGCAGCATTATTTACAATAGCTAAGAAATAAATACAACCTAGGTGTCCATCTTCAGATTAATGGATTTAAAATCATGTTATATACAATGGAATGCTGTTCAGCCTTCAAAAAGAAGGAAATTCTGTCATTTAGGACAAAATGGATAAACCTAGAGTACATTCTGCTATGTGAAATAAGCCAGACACAGGAAGGCAAATACTGCATGATCTCACTTATATGTGAAATCTAAAGCAATTGAACTCATAGAAGTCAAGAGTAGAATGATGGTAACAAGATCCTGGAGAAAAGGGGAATAAAATGTTAATCAAAGCATACAAAGTTTCAATCAGACAAAGAGGAATAAGACCAAGCACAGTGGCTCAAACTTGTAATCCCAGCATTTTGGGAGGCTGAGCTGGGAGCCCAGGAGTTTGAGACTAGCCTGAACAATATAGTGAGACCCCTTCCCTGCAAAAACAAAAATGCACTGTTTGGGTTTGGTGGTGCACACCTGTAGCCCTAGCTATGTGGGATGCTGAGGTGGGATGATTATTTGAGCTCAGGAGGTCCAGGCTGCAGTGAGGCCATGATTGTGCCACTGTACTCTAGCTTGGGCAACAGAGTGAGACCGTAGCAAAAAAAAAAAAAGAACGACAAAGAGGAATAAGCTTCAGTGGTCTATGGTACAAGATGGTGACTGTGATAAATAATAATGCCTTGTATGTTTCAAAATTGCTAAAAGAGTAGATTTTACATTTATTTCATGACAACAAAAAATAATAAATATGTGAAGTGATGAATTTGTTGATTAGCCTGATTTAATCATTCTACATTGTAAACATTATATCAAAACATCACACTGCACCCTATGAATATATAAAATTATTATTAATTATAAAGTAAAAATAATTGTTTTAAAAAGAAACTAAAATTCTCTTTAAGAATTTCCAACTATTAATGATACATAGAGAAGAATGAATGATCCCACGATGAAGACTGAGAGAATGTGGTGGTTTTTTTCTCTTTTGTCCCAGATTTATTTATAAAATGAGTCGGCTGAGGTTATTTGATACTACTCAACTATCATTTAAACCCTGAGGAAAAAAATTATGCTATTTTCTTTCATCTCAGATTTTGGGGGTTCAACAGGAAATATTTTTTATGTCTCTGCATGGTTAAGGCTTTATAAGTAAATTTCATTGGAACTTCGATTAATGGACAAACCCTGTAAATTAAAAGATGACTGAAGAGGTATTGACAACTCTGAAGAGATTTGTATATCTGGAATTATGAGTGTGTTTCTAAAAGGAGAATAAAACTAGGAACTTTGAAGATGGTCCAGAATAAGTAATTCCAGGGACACTTATCATCCTCTTTTAGATATTCATCTGTTTACATTTCAATGGGTAGGAAGACAGGAGTTTTTCTCTTCTCCTTCCAGGGAGAATTTGTAGTATGGAGATATCTCCCTCTCTCAGGAGAGAAAAGGGGCAAGATATATCAGCTGCTGTATTCATATTTTGGGCTTCCTCTCCTGTGATATAGACATGTAAACATCTGGCTTTCATGGGATCAACCCAGCAGAAAGAAAGACTAAGGCAAGGGCAACCAATGCAATGATCACTGTAAGAAATAATAAATTGCTTTGATCAATAAATCTCACGTTTATTTTTAGGCAAATGTGAATAAGTGTACATATTAAAATTTACCAATTTCCATAACATTTGTTGTTTTAGGCAGCACAGTTACTCTTTAAACAATGTGAAGCTTAGAAATGGCAACCTCCTGTGGAGTTGAAAAACCTAAGTATTATTTTTGACTCTCCTAAACTTCACTACTAATAGCGTATGGTTGAGAGGAAGTCTTACTGATAGCACAAAGAGTTAATACCTATTTTGTATATGTATTATGTGTCATATATAGTATTCTTACAGTATATCATATTCTTACAATAAAGTAAGCTAGAGAAACAAAGGTTATTCAGATAATTATGAGGAAGAGTAAATATATTTACTATTCATTAAGTGGAAGTGGATCATCATAAAGATTTTCATCCTCATTGTCTTCACATTGGGTGGGCTGAAGAGGAAGAGGAAGAGGAGCAGTTGCTTTTCTTTTTCAGAGGTGGTAGAGTCAGAAGAAAATTCACATACAAGTGGACCAGTGTCATTCGAACCCATGTTGTTCAAGAGTCAACTGTACTTCAATATATGTGGTTAGTCCCAATAGAGATGGAACTAATCTTTAGAATGGCAACATCTAAAATATCTCAAAACTTTCTAACCATCAACCATATATAATCAGCCACATATAATCTCACACTACTTTGAACCACCATATGTAATGGTGCTTAACTTAGTTTTCCTAATAATATACCCCTTGTGCATTCACAGTGGTCCCTATTAAAATCATAAGCTAATCGAATACAAGAGCTATATCATATTTATTTAAACATATTACTAGGACATTGTTTTACCAGAATGAATATTTGTGTAATCTAATTGAATTGACAAGTTTTTATGTGATTTTAAAACCTACAAATGTAGTCATGAGGTTAAACGTATAGGTACCAGATTACTTATAAAGAAAGGCTTACCCCCCTCCTCTCAACACATCTCCCATATGTCTTTGTTATTTTCATGCATCTGTACAAACCATTCCTTTGGGAATATTTAGAAAACAATTTCACTTCATATGTGTATATATAGGGCTTGAGATTGTTGAATAAATTTAATATTCAGAAAAAATCATTGCCAAAAAATTATGAGTTATTACATTAGTCATATGAATTGAATTATTCCATGAATATTTAAGACTTTTGATAGGTAACTTTATTATGTCTTTTCCAAAAGATAAGTAATTCAGTTTTACAAAGAAATAGTTTTTTATGGAGTAGAAGAGTAAAGAAGAAAGAATATTAATAGTTTTTGTTTCTTTCTTTTACTTCTGAGAATCTTATGTGTATGCTTTCCACAATACTTTAGTTGAAGAGATGCAGGTATAGTAATTGTAAGAAGTGGTTTGGCACTGAATGTTCTCACATATAAGCCTGTGGGCTTAGGACAGTTTAAACCAACCAGGCGTGGGAGGGATCTACCAAAACAGCACAGTTGCTCTAGCAAAATGTGACCAGACTGCTTCTTTAAGTGGCACCCTGATCAATTCCTCCTCACTGGGTGGGACCTCCCACCTGGGGCCTCCAGCTACCTCTTACAGGTGTGTTCAGGCTGGTAACAGGTTTGTATCCCCTTGGGATGGAGCTCCCAGAGGAAGGGGTAGGCTACCATCTCTGCTGTCTCACAGCCTTCACTGGTGACAGCTCTGTGTACTGGAAAATCTGTGGTGACTAGGGTCTGGAATGGAATTCTGGCAAATTGCATCAGCACTGTGGAAGAGAGACTAGACTATTAATAGGAAAAAAAAAAAAAAAATCACATCCAAAGTTCAGCAACCTCGAAGACCGAAAGTAGATAAGCCCACAAAAATGAGAAAGGATCAGCACAAAGATGCTGAAAACTCAAAAGACAGAGTGCCCTCTTTCCTCCAAATGACCACACCTACCAGCAAAGGTTTAGAACTAGGCTTAGGTTGAGATGGCTGAAATGATAGAAGTAAACTTTATATTGTGTATAAAACAAATTTTGCAGAGCTAAATAAGCATGTTGTAACCCAATGCAAGGAAGCTAAAAATCATAATAAAACTGCAGGAGCTGAAGACAAAACAGCCAGTATAGAGAAGAGCATAGCTGACCTTAAAAAGTCAAAAAACACACTACAAGAACTTCGCCATGAATCACAAGTATTCATAGCAGAATACACCAAGTGGAGAAAGGAATCTCAGAGCTCAAAGACCAGCTTTCTGAAGACAGACAGACAAACAAGAATAGAGAAAAAAGATTTAAAAAAATGAACAAAACCTCTGAGAAATATGGGATTATGTAAAAAGACTGAATCTACAACTGATTAGGGTACCTGAAAGAGATAGGGATAATGGAACCAATCTGGGAAATATATTTCAGGATACAATCCATGAGAACTTTCCCAACCTAGCTAGAGATGCCAATATTCAAATTCAAGAAATTCAGAAAAACCCCACAGGATACTCCCTGAGAAGTTCTTCCCCAAGACACATAATCGTCAGATTTTCTAAGGCAGAAACGACAGAAAAAATGTTAAGTGCAGCCAGAGAGAAAGGCCAGGTCACCTACCTAAGGAAACCCATTAGACTAACAGCAGACCTCTCAAGGAAACCCTGTATAACAGAAGATATTGGGGGTCCATATTCAATGTTATTAAAGAAAAAACAACTACAATCCAGAATTTCTTATCTAGTCATACTAAGCTTCATAAGCAAAGGAGAATTAAGATCCTTTTTAGACAAGCAAATGTTGAGGAAATTCATGACCACCCGATATGCCTTATAAGAGCTCTTGAAGGAAACACTATGAAAAGGAAAAACTGTTACCAATCACTACAAAAACATACCAAACTACACAGACCAATGACACGATACAGCAACCATGTAAACAAGTCTGCAAAATAACCAACTAACATCATGATGACAGGATCAAATCCACACATAACAATACTAACCTTAAATGTAAATGGGGTAAATGCCCCACCTAAAAGACACAAAGTGGCAAGCTGGACAAAGAACCAGGAACCAAGACTTATTGGTATGCTCTCTTCAAGAGACCCATCTAACTGCAAAGATACACATAGATTCAAAATAAACAGATGAAGGAAAATTTACTGAGAAAACAGAAAACAGAAAAAAGCAAGGGTTGCAATCCTAATTTCTGACAAAACAGATATTAGACCAATACAAATCAAAAAAGATAAAGAAGGGAATTACAAAACATAAAGGGTTCAATTCAACAAGAATAACTAACTACCCTAAATAAATATATGCATCCAATATAGAAGCACCCAGATTCATCAAGTGAGCTCTTAGAGACCTTAACAGAAACTTCGACTGCCACATATTAATAGTGGGAGACCTTAACACCCTACTGACAATATTAGACAGATCATCAAGACAGAAATTTAACAAACATATTCAGGACATGAACTGAGCCTTTGATCAAATGAACCTGATAAATATCTACAGAGCTCTCCACCTCAAAACAGAAGACAATACATTCTTCATATCACCACATGGCACTTACTCTAAAATTGACTATACAATTGGAAGTAAAACAGTTCTCAACAAATGCAAAAGAACTGAAATAATAACAGTCTCAAACCACAGCACAATCAAATTAAAACTCGAGATGAAGAAACTCACTGAAAACCATAAAACTACATGGAAATTAAATATCCTGCTCTTGAATGACTTTTGGGTAAATAATGAAATTAAAGCAGAAATCCAGAAGTTTTTAAAACTAATGAAACACAATAAAAAATGATAAGGTGACTATTACCACTGACCCCATAGAAATACAAATAACAATCAGAGAATATTATGAACACATCTCTAGATGTAAACTGGTAACTCTAAAAGAAATGCGTAAATTCCCAGACACACATCCTCCCAACACAAAAATAGGAAGTAATTGAATACTTGAGCAGATCAATAATGAGTTCTGAAATTGAGGCAATAATAAATATCCTGCCAACCAAAATGCCCAGGACCAGACAGATGCACAACTAAATTCTACCAGATGTACAAACAAGAGCTAGTACCATTCCCACTGAAACTATTCCAAACAACTAAAAAGGAGGTACTCTTTCCTAACTCATTCTATGATGTCAGCATCATTATCATACAAAAACCTGGAACTGATGGCAAAAATTTCAAGCCAATATCTTTCATAATCAACGCAAAAATCTGCAACAAAATACTGGAAAACCAAATTCAGCAGCACATCAAAAAGCCTATCCACCATGATCAAGTGGGTTGCATCCCTGAGATGCAAGGTTGGTTCAATATACACAAATCAACGAATGTGATTAATCACAAAAACAGAACTAAAAGCAAAAAACACATGATTATCTTAATAGATGCAGAAAAGACTTTCAATAAAATTCAACATCCCTTCATGTTAAAAACTCACAACTAGGTATTGAAGAAACATACCTCAAAATAATAAGAGTCATCTATGACAAACACAAAGCCAATATACTGAGTGGGCAAAAGGTGGAAGCATTTCCCTTGATAACTGGCACAAGGCAAGGATGCCCTCTCTCACCTACTCAACATAGTATTGGAAGTTCTGGCCATGTCAATCAGGCAAGAGAAAGAAACAAAAGGCATTCAAATAGAAAGAGAGGTAGTCAGATTATTCGTGTTTGCAGATGACATAACCCTATATCTAGAAAACCTCATCATCTAAGCCCAAAAGCTTCTTCAGCTGATAAGCAAACACAACTTCAGCAAAGTCTTGGGATGAAAAATCAAAGTGCAAAAATGCTAGCATTCCTATACACCAACAACAGTCCAATCGAGAGTCAAATTACAAATGAACATCCATTCACAATTGCCACAAAAGAATAAAATATTTAGGAATACAACTAACAAAGGAAGTGAAGCACCTCTACAAGGAGAACTACAAACCCATGCTCAAAGAAATTTCATGCTCATGGGCAGGAAAAATCAATATTGTGAAAATGGCCATACTGCCCAAAACAATTTACAGATTCAACCTTATTCCCATTAAACTACCATTGACATTCTTCACAGAAACAGAAAAACTATTTTGAAGTTCATATGGAACCAAAAGAGAACCTGAATAGCCTAGACAATCCTAAGCCAATAGAACAAAGTTGGAGGCATCATGCTACCTAACTTCAAACTATGCTGCAGGGCTACAGTAACCAAAACAGCATGGTTACTGGTACAAGAACAGACACATAGACCAATGAACCAGAATGGAGAACCTGGAAATAAGAACACACACCTACAAGTATCGAATCTCCAACAAACTTGACAAAAACAAGCAATGGGGAATGGATTCTCTATTCAATAAATGGTGCTGGGATAACAGGCTAACCATAAGCAGAAAATTGAAATTAGACCCCTTCCTTACATCATATACAAAAATCTACTCAAGATGAAATTAAAGATTTAAATATAAAATCTAAAACTTTAAAAATGCTAGAAGAAAATCTAGGCAATACCATTCAGGACACAGGCATGGGCAAAGATTTCACAACAAAGATGAGATGTCAGAAGCAATTGCAATGAAAGTAAAAGTTGATGAGTCAGATGTAATTAAACTAAACAGCTTCTGCACAGCAAAAGAAACTATCAACTGAGTAAACACACAACCTATAGAATGGGAGAAAACTTTTGCAAACTATGCATCTGACAAAGGTCTAATGTTCAGCATCTATCTGGGATTTAAACAAATTTACAAGAAAAAGACAAAGAACTCCATTAAAAAGTGGGCAAAGGACATGAACAGACACTTTTTAAAGAAGACATACATGCGGCTAAGAATCATATAAAAAAACCTCTCAATATCACTGATCATTAAAAAAATGCAAATCAAAACCACAATGGGATACCATCCCATACCAGTCAGAATGGATATTATTAAAAAGTCACAAAATACCAGATGCAAGCAAGGTTTTGGGGGAAAAAAATAAAAATAAAAAAAAAAGGAACACTGTGACACGGTTGATGGGAGTGTAAATTAGTTCAGCCATTTTAGAAGACAGTGTGGTGATTTCTCAAAGATCTAGAGACAGAAATACCATTCAACCCAGCAATCCTTTCACTGGGTATATATCCAAAGGAATAGAAATCATTCTATTATAAAGAAACACACATGCGTTTGTTCATTGCAGCACTATTCACTATATCAAAGGCATGGAATCAACCTATTTGCTCATCAATGATAGACTTGATTTAAAAAATGTGGTAGATATATACCATGGAATAGTATGCAGTCATAAAAAAGAATGAGATTGTGTTCTTTGCAGTGACATGTATGAAACTGGAGACCGTCATCCTCATCAGACTAATGCCAAAGCAGAAAATCAAATACAGCATGTTCTTTCTTATAAGTGGGAGCTAAATGATGATAACACATGAATACCTAGAGGACAACAACCTGCACTGAGGTCTACTGGAGGGCAGAGGGTGGGAGGAGAAAAAAGATCAGGAAAAATAACTAGTGGATACTACTAGGCTTACTATCTGGGTGATAAAATAATCTATACCACAAACTCCTATGACACATGTTTCCTATGTAATACCTGTGCATTCCTGCACATGTATCCCTGAACTTAAAAGTTTTTTGTTTTTTTTAAAAAAAAATTTAAAAACCTGCTTTACTTGTATCTCATAGATCCTGGGATATTACTTCTTTGTTTTCATTAGCTTCAAATATATATATTTTTTCTATTTCTGCCTTCATTTCGTTCTTTACCCAAAAGTCATTCCTAAGCAAGATGTGTTTAACTTCCATTCTATCATACAGTTTTGAGTGCTCTTCTTGGTATTGATTTTTATTTTCAGTGTTATGTTGTCAAAGAGTGTGATTGGTATGATTTGGTCATTTTTAAATCAGTTGAGAATTTCTTTATGGCTGAGTATGTAGTTGATCTTAGAGTATGTGCCTTGTGCAGATAAGAAGAATGTCTACCCTATTGTTGCTGGGTGGAGTATTCTTTAGATATCTGTTAGTTCTGTTTGGTCAAGTGTCAAATTTAGGTCCTGAATACCTTTGTTGGTTTTCTGCCTCAATGATCTAACAGTATGAGTAAGGTATTGAAGTCTCCCAGTATTATTATGTGGTTATCTAAGTCTCTTTGTAGGTCTCTAAGAACTTGTTTTATAATTCTGGTTGCTCCACATGGGTGTATATATATATTTAGAATAGTTAAATCTTCTTGTTGAATTGAACCCATTATTATTATGTAATGCTCTTCTTTGACCTTTTTGACCCTTGTTTGTTTAAAATCTGTTTTGTCTCGAATAAGAATAGCAACCTCTGCTCATTTTTCCTTTTTTAAATTTTTTTTCTGAGTAGATCTTTCTCCGTTCCTTTACTTTGAGAGTATAGTTTTCATTGCATGTGAAATGGGTCTCTTGAAGACAGCATACAATTGAATCATTCTTTATCCAACTTACCACTCTGTGCCCTTTAAGTGGGGCTTTTAGTCTGTTTACATTCAAAGTCAATATTGATAGTTGAGGATTTGACCCTTTCATCATGTTGTTAGCTGATTGTTATGTAGACTTGATTAGATAGTTGCTTTATATTGACAGTGTGCTGTGTACTGTGGTGGCAGGTATCAGTCTTTCATTTTCATGTTTAGCACTTCCTTAAGGACCTCTTGTAGAATAGATCTGGTGATAATGAATTCCCTTAGCATTTGCTTGTCTGAAGAAGATTTTATTTCTCCTTTGCTTATAAAACTTAGTTGGCTTGGATATGAAATTCTTGGTTGGAATTTCCTTTCTTTAAAGGTGCTCTAGATAAGTTCCCAATCTCTTCTGGCTTGTAAGGTATCTGTTGAAAGTCTGCTGTTAACCTGATGGGGTTCCCTGTGTACATAACCTGCCCCCTTCTATCTAGCTGCCTTTAAGGTTTTTTAAATGTTGACCTTGGCAAGTCTGATGACTGTGTGTCTTGGGAATGTTTTTTTGTATGGTATCTTGCAGATGTTGTCTGAATTTTCTGAATTTGCATGTTGACCTCTTTAGGTAGGTTGGGAAAATGTTTGTGGACAATATCCTTAAATATGTTTTCCAAGTTGCTTGTTGTCTCTCCATCTCTTTCAGGTATACAATGAGTAATAGGTTTAATTATTTTACATAGTCCCATATTTCATGGGTGTTTTGTTCATTTTTAAAAATTCTTTTCTTGTTTTTCTCTGTTGATTTGAAGGTGAATTCTTCAAGTTCTGAGATCTTTTTTCTCAACTTTGTCTGTTCTGTTAATAATGCTTCCAATTGCATTATAAATATCTTGTAGTGAATTTTTCTTTTCTACAAGTTCAATTTGGTTCTTTCTTACAATGACTAATCTTTCAACTCTTGGGTTGTTTTATTGCTTTTCATGGATTGAGTTTCAATCCAAGAAATTCTCCTGTATCTCATCAAGCTTCCTTGAAATCAAAATTATGACTTTTATGTCTATCATTTTAGCCATTTTAATCTTGTGAATAAACATTGCTGGGGAGCTTTTGTGGTCATTTGGAAGTGAGAAGAAACTCTGGCTTTTAGAGTTGCCAGAATTATTGTGCTGATTCTTTCTCATCTGTGTGGGCTGATGTTCCTTTAATCTTTGAAATTACTGTCCTTTGAATGGGGCTTTTTGCTTTTATATTCCTGCATGGTTGCTGCAGGTTAGTGCACACTAGTGAAATGGTGAGATGTCCATTGTCAAGTGTGCACCAGTTGAATGGTGGTGAGTTCCTGAATGGATGCACACCAATGGGTTCCCACATGCATGCATGCCAATGGATACCTGCACGCATGTACACAAATGAGGCAACGGGGGTAAGCTACAGGTGAGTGCACACCAGTGGGGGTTCATCTGAAAAAGAGTTCCAATGGGAAAAGGGGGGCTACCAGCAAAACAGCCATTGTGATGGCCACTGGCAAGCATTTCTCTGCGGCAGCTAAAGTTGTGCAGCAAGTGTGTGCATTCAGATAGGTCCCTGGAAGAAGCTGGTGGACAGGAAGTCATTCAAATCAAACTGGACCTTTCCCTCAACAAGACAACCCTTCTCTCTCCAGGTTTGGCAGCTTTCAAAGTCTAAAGTCATTTAGAAGGGCATGGCAAACCTTAGGGAATGGGCACCCATGGCCGTGTTCCACCGCAGCCATTCTCATGACATACTCTCTGAGTTCCACAAAGACTGGAGTTCTCTTTCTACCAACTCTCCAGGTAGTTCTCTCTGAGAACCCAAATGTCCATAGCGGTTGCAGGGTCTCCTACAGCTAGGATCCCAGAGGTATTGGGCGAGAGCGGGTGGATCCATGCCTATTTCACTGATCCTTTCTGTAGAGACCACTCAGGGCCAGAAACAAATCCTGGTGCTTGGCAATCCTGTACAGGGTTCCCAGCTTCCTCCCCTTTCAGCCTCAGGGTCTGTGTCCTCCCTGTGTTTACTCAATGCCTTTTTTTCTGAAAGTCTGTTTGGAATATGCCAGTCTACTTGATGATCTGGCCTCTCCTGGTAGGAAAAACTCTTTGGCTGTGTCTATAAAGCGATCTTGGCTCTTCCTCTCCTCAAATAACTTTAGAAACCCTCTTTATCTCTTCAATTACAAGAGAATATAATTTCCCAATTTCTTTTAGACCCATCTTGGGACTCTAGGATACTGATAATATATTACCTAACCAAACTACTTTTACTGCCAGTAGTACTTTTTTTTAACATACTGAAGAAAACAGCTCAAACTTCGACCCAATCTGAGAATTTCAATGCCTTTTTTAAGTAAATAAACATAAAATATCTATCCATACTTTCTCTGCATAGGTTTTCTATGTTTAGAGCCATTTATGACTGTACATTCTTTTACCGAATGGTTAACTCTACTATAAAATCTTTTGAAAAAATTTTGAGCATTGTTACAAGATAAATAACTCATAAATTAAATTAATATTTGTCAGTCTTTTTCTACATGCCAGACATTGAGCTTGCATTTTAAACAGAAAAACAGGTAGCAAATACACACGTGTATAATATGAAAGGGGTCGATTCATGTTATGAAAAAAAATAAAACACAGAAGGATTGGGAATAATTATTCCCCCATTTTCATATTGTACTCTCTGGAAAAATGTCACTGGGTACAGCCCCTACTTCAGGAGTGAGAAGATACATGTAAATATTTAATTAAATTTGTCTACATAAATTACTTGGAATTTTTCTGCATAGAATGTTTGTCTAGTTTCTATGTATAAAGGTGTTCATAAAATTCTCTAATGCTTGTTTACATTTCTGTGGATCCATGGTAATATCCCCCTTATCATTTCTGATTGTGTTTATTTGAATCTTATCTCTTTCCTTCTTTATTAGACTAGCTGGCAGTCTATTTCATTTTCTATTGTTTTTTTTCTTTTTTTTCTTTTTTTTTTTAAATACAGCTCCTGAACTCATTGATCTTTTGAATGGTTTTTTGTATCTCTATCTTTTTCAGTTCAGCTCTGATTTTGGTTATTTCTTGTCTTCTGTTAGCTTTGGTATTTGTTCGCTCTTGGCTCTCTTGTTCTGTTAGTTTCGATGTTAGGTTGCTAACTTGAGATTTTTCTAATTTTTTTAGGTGGGCATTTAGAGCTATAAATTTCTCTCTTAACTCTGCCTTAGCTGTATGCCAGAGATTCTGGTATGGTGTATTTTTGTTCTCATTAGTGTCAAATAACTTGTCGATTTATGCTTTAGTTTCATTATTTATCCAAAAGTCATTTAGAACCAGTTTATTCAATTTCCATGTAATTTGATGGCTTTGAGTGAGTTTCTTAGTCCTGATTTCTAATTTGATTGTGATGTGGTCCAAGAGACTATTATGATTTCAATTATTTTGCACTTGATGAGCAGTGTTTTACTTTCAATTATATGATTAATTTTAGAGTAAGTGCCACATGGCTATCAGAAGAATGTACATTCTGTTGGTTTTGGGTAGAGAGATCTACAGATTTCTATCAGGACCACTTGATCTAGGGCTTAGTTTAGATCTATTTTATATTGTCAGCGGGTGTTAAAATCTCCCACTATTGTATGTGAGTCTATGTCTCTTTGAAAGTCTTTAAGAACTTGCTTTATAAATCTGGGTGCTCCTATATTGGGTGCATATATATTTAGGATAGTTAGCTCTTCTTGTTGAATCAAACCCTTTACTAGGTAATGTCCTTCTTTGTCTTTTTTGACCTTTGTTTATTTAAAGTCTGTTTTGTCAGAAACTAGGATTACAACCCTGTTTTTTTTTCTTTTCGTTTGCTTGGTAGATTTTTCTGCAGTCCTTTATTTTGAGCCTATGTGTGTCACTACATGTGAGATGCGTGACTTGAATACAACATACCAATGGGTCTTGTTTTTTTATCCAACTTGCCACTTCGTGTCTTTTACTCGGGGCATTTAGCCTATTTACGTTTAAGGTTAGTAGTGGTAGGCATACCTTTTTTTCTGTCATGATGTTAGCTAGTTATTTTGTAGACTTGTTCATATGCTTGTTCTATAGTGTCACGGTTCTAAAGTGTCATGGGTCTATGTACTTCAGTGTGTTTTTGTAGTAGCTCTTAACAGTTTTTTCTTTCCATATTTAGGGCTTTCTTTAGGAACTCTTGTAAGACAGGTCTGGTGTTAATGAATTCCCTCAGCATTTGCTTCTCGGAATAGGACTTTATTTCTTTGTCAATTATGAAGCTTTGTATGGATGGATATGAAATTCTGGGCTGGAATTTCTTTTCTTTAAGAACGTTAAACATTGGCCCCCAATCTCTTTTGTCTTATAGGGTTTCCACTGAGAGTGCTATTAGTCTGATGGGCTTTCCTTTGTAGGTAACCTGGTCTTTCTCTCAAGCTGCCTTGAAGAGATTTTTCTTTCATTTTGACCTTGGGGAATCTGATTATTATGTGCTTGCTCATGGAGTATCTTACTGGGGTTCTCTGAATTTCCTGAATTTGAAGATTGGACCCTGTAGCTAGGTTGTGGAAGTTCTCCTGGATAATATCCTGAAATATGGTTTTCAAATTTGTTTCATTCTTCCCATCTCTTTCAGGTACCCCGATCAGTCATAGATTTCATCTCTTTCATAATTTTGTATTTCTCAGAGGTTTTGTTCATTTGTTTTTTTTCTCTATTCTTGTCTGCCTTTTTTATTTCAGGAAACCAGTCTTCAAGCTATGAAATTACCTAATCCTCTTGGTCTATTCTGCTATTAACACTTGTGACTGCATTATGAAATTCTTGTAGTGTGTTTCTCAGCTTTGTCAGGTTGATAACATTTTTCTCTATACTGGCTATTTTGTCTATCAGTTCTTGCAATGTTTTATCATAAATTTTAACTTCCTCGCATTGGGTTGCAACATACTCATTTTGCTCAGTGATGTTCGTTTCTGCACTCGGAAATCTAATTCTGTCATTTAAGATATCTTTGGCTCAGCCTGGTTTTAGACTATGACTGGAGAGGTGATGTGGTCATTTGACAGAAAGCAGGCATTCTGGCTTTTTGAGTTTTCAGTGTTCTTGTGCTGATTGCACAAGAGTTGCTAACATTTCGATGTTTTTGTTTTGTTTTTTTGTTTTGTTTTGTTTTTTTCCTTTTAACAGTCTGGACACTTTTGGGTAGGGAAAAAACTTATTATAAAGTAATCATATATCTCTTTGTTGTTTCTTAAACTACATGTTAGGATGATTGGGAGAAAATCATTTCATTAAAATTTCAGTATGGGGGTAAATCATTTCTTTAAAGGAAGTTAAATATCAGTTTATAGAGTTATTTTCTCTGCTCTGTGTGTGTGTGTGTTTGTTGTTGTTGTTTTTCATTTTATTTTGTTTTGAGATGAGTACTCCTCTCTCTTGCTTTCTAATTCAACATCTGAACTACAGAATAGAGTCACGTGAACTGCTGGCATTTTTTTTTTTTTTAATTCCTTCTTCCCAATCGCTCACGTTATCTTATCTGCTATTGTTATTTCTAAGTGTATCCCATTCAATTCTCCTGAGAATAAACCTCTTGTTCCTTGTCTCAGAGACATGCATGTAGTCGGTGTCATTTTGAGAGCAAGAATGTTCTGGTTTGATGGTTCCAGTATTTCAAACTACTCCCCTATTTTAAGACCTATACTTAACATATGATCCTATCAACTCATTAAAGACTTGTCTCAGCTAAATCAGTTACCACTTGTCAACCTATGTTGCAAAAATTTGTTAAAATCTGTAGTCAAATAATGAACACTGACCTTTTCTCTTTGTGCTTATGACTTAATAACATTTTTGTTTCTTACAATAATTTTAGTAGGATCCTAGGTATGAGGAAAAAAAAAAAAAAGAAAACTCAAGTTGCTATCTTCAGTTAGAAGCCTCCGATCAGCTTTATTGAATGCTTAACATGAATAGTCTCTGTATCCATTACGTTAATTGTATTTAATCATCACAAGTCTGGTATATAGGAATTATATTGTACCTGTTTTGTAGATGTGGTATCTGAGGCTCATTCAGGGAGTACGGGATTGTGGAATGATTATTATCAGTTTGCTTTTCTCTACCCACACCAGTTTGAAACTTTTTCTAGTCTGTTCTTTGCCTCAAGAATTGACTCCTATGGAGTGCATCTCCCTTAATGGTTCCCTTTGGTTGAGTTTCATCAGTGGAAACCACTGGTAAATTAGAGTACAAGAGAGAATAACATTTTAGGTGTTTCTTTCCTACTTTATTCTGCTATGAAACTTTTAGAAGTATCTGAATCTCCTCATGAATGTGAGAGTTGCTTCTAGTTGGACTCCCCTCCAGATTTTACAGTTTTTTCCAATTGGCCTCTCCTCCACATCCTCCTTCTCCGTCTAGAGCTCCTTCTCTTTTTCCTCCTTCTTCTCTGCTCCAGTTCCCATAGAAATGAATGGCTTACTGCAGTTGCTAGTCTTGGATGTTTCAACATCCTTTACTGTTTGTTCTCTTTAAACCTGTCCGCAGTCTATAAGTGATATCTTTTTTCATGTCCTTTTATGTGAAACAACTATGTTGAATTTTGTTTCCCAATGAGGCTTCTCTCATAAAGAGGTAAAGTTTGATACACTTCATGCTTTTTCCTACTCCATAATCCAAATTCTTAAACACTGAACTACACTACTTTATCTTGCACTATTGACTGACAGAGTTCATTAGAGACTGTAATTCAAATGTAAAAAATAAATAAATAAATAAAGATATGTGTTTGGGTATAGAAAATCACATGACTTCCAACTAAAAAAAAATCTAGAATATGTCTTCACCAAACATTTAAGACTCAAATTGTGAAATGAAATCAAATGAAGCAAATACAAATATACAAAGTAGTTTCCAAATTTAGCTATATTGTTAAAAACACTTATTATACACTTATTAGAGGACTTGAAATTATAGCACTGGTAGGATTGTACAGTTTCTGTGTAAAGATTCTGTGTAATGTGAAGAACTGGAAGGGACAAGGCAAAAATGTTTTCTCCCCTGAGCCAAAGTTCCTAGCTTGCACCCTCCTACTCCATCAACTCCAAGCATCTTCAGTCACAGCCTTTGTGGATAAATAAAATGGAACAGATGGTTTAGCTGGTAAAACTGTTGCTCTAACTCTATACAACATTTGAATTTCCTTCTCTGTGTTCTTCTCTGAAAATACTGGGAAGGTTATGTGCAGGGCAGACTATTTAAAACAACTGTTTTTTAAAGACACAGTCATTTTTCCCCTCATCGATTTCCACCCTTTCTCACACATTCCATATCATGTTTTCCATCTGGGTGAAATACTAAGGCTCCTTTTTTTTCTCTCTTGTGATAGAATATCATGCTTGGCCCAAATTAATCTCAGATGAATATTGAGATTCCAATAAGAATGCAGACATTTATCTGTGAGAAAGGCATATTGTATAGGTGCAACGTTTAGTTCCTGCCTACTAAGACACTCTAATCTAATTGTGAAATTCCTCCATTATTTATTTTTCGAATTCACAGAAATTGCCTTAATTTGGCCCCATTTTGTTTTGTTTTGTTCTTCTTAGATTATCACAAAGAATATATTGTTACTCTCTCACTCCGCAGCTCTTAAACCTTCCATTTTATTCTCATACTGAGAGATAATTAGTGCTCTAACAGGCATATAACATCATTTTCCGCTTCCAGACAGTTCTGATTTATTGGGAGTGGTTTTGTAGTATGCCGAGTTAAGCAAACAATGGTTGAGTGGGAAGGTATGTTTGTATTTATTGCCAAAGTTTGCCAGTACTATCCAGTGCCAAGTGACACAATGACAGCATTCAAAATACGTGCTTTCCATTCTTACCCTAGAATCTAATCATGTTACAGTTCTGCCTTAAGGAGGTGGAATAGCATAATGGTTAGGATTTGTAGCCAGGCTTTCTGAGTCCAAAGTCTAGATCCATCCCTTACCAGTTTTGTTGAATTTAGTCTCAGTTATTCAAGCTCTCTGCCTCATGGTCATCATCTGAAAAATGAAGATAGTATTAGTATCAATTGGAGAGGGTTGTTGTAAGAATTAAATTAGTTAATATGTGTAAAAGCAGCACTTAGAACACACTAAGTACAATTTAAATATTTGTTGTAATTGCTTTTCATAGAATATGTCTGCAATTTTTCTGTCTTTCTTAGTGAAACCACCATGAAGAATTTTTCTCCATTTCTCTATTCAGCAGAGCCTTACCCAATTTCTAAGAACTATCTTCAATGCTAACTTACCAGATCACACAGTCAATCAAAAGTCTATTCTCTGAGTATCTGAAATATTTTATTTGCATTTCCATTTAAAGCAGTTATATTCTGTTTTGTACTTTCCCAAAACTGTTTAGGCAGTAGAAGCTTTTCCTTCTTACACTGTTCTTTGGTTAGAATTGTGTGGCCACATTCCCGCTATTAGCAAACCTCTTTCTTAACAACAAATTTGTGTTGTTGCCTTCTTAATGACATGACACTGTTGCTCATTTCGTGTATCATTAAATCATGATCTTTTTCAGCATGAAGGCAAAAGCCAGAAATGTGCTTCAAAGAGATCTGTGTGTCTTTATAATTTTAGCAAATTATGTTTATATAATCAATGCATATATTTTGCTCACAAAGCATATGTTTTCATCTGAATCACAAATGTTTTTTGTGCTCAGGTAAAGAACTGCTAATATTTAGGGTTAGTGAAATAAAAATGCCATTATGTCTGGTTCGTGTTTAATATGTCTCTCCTCTCTCTGTTTTACTCTCTCTCTTTACTACTACATATATATCATCTTTAATTGAACTGATTATTAAATTAACTCAAAACGAACAAACTAAAGCCTTATTTCATTACAAATAAATTAAGAATTAGGAGACAATAGAGACTGACAATTCAATACCAATAGATAAATAATTGATAAATACTAAAGAAATAATTACATTACGGAATACTGTTCTGCTAAAACTAAGCTGTATCTGTGACTTTAAAATTTGATTTAACTTATGTATAAAAGAAACAAAGATTTGACATTTACAAACACAGAAACAGGTGCTTGTCAAATACTCAGTAATGTATACAAGTGGAAGTTTTCAAGGAGATACTGAGATAAATGAATTACAATAAAGCTGGGAAAAAATATTAAGGTAAAAGAAAAAAAATGTTAGATGTATATCTACTTGGAAAATACAACACTCCAAATAAAAATTTAAGGACTAAAGAATTTTGAGAAGAAAGAAAGAAAGAAAATGAGTAGAAATTTAAAGAGGGAAATAAATGCGGCAAACGCTGCTCCAGCTACAAGCTTTATCTTCTCATTGCTATCTCTTCTGTGAGAATTCCTCTTTTTTTCTCTTATAAGAACTCTTATCACTGGATGTAAGGTCCAAACTAATTCAGGTTAATGTCATTTTCAGAATCTTAATGACATCTGCAAATAAACTATTCAAGACAATGCCAGTGGATGTGCTGAGATCATTGTTCCAAAGAACAATCTTATTCAGCAGTGACAATATAAATCAGAAATTCCAAGTCTTTGTTTTTGCTATACCTAGGATTTTTTATATAGGAATTGATTTTGAGATTTCACCTTTCCTCTCTCATAAAAGTCTATCAACCACCTAATAATCTATGTAGGCAGAAGGAGCACGACAAGTCTCAACTAGTTGTAGGTAACTTGCATTTTTAGCATGAAAGTAGAGAATCAATACCCTGATAGTCTGCAAAGAAATAGATATAACTATTCTAATTTCATACACATTATCTTATGCCATCTTCAAAAGAGTTATTTGTCACAAGTACCTCTATTTTTCAGAAACTACATATTTTGCCCTGATATATAATTTTCATGTAACTTTTCTTGTGACAGTTCAGACACTCTAAACTACTAGAATATATGCTTGCACATTTTGTATTCCTCTAGTATCTATGTATTGTGTGTATATAGTTAATTAGAAAAAAACTTATGGGTAAATTCCACAAAGTACTGATTATTTTAGTACAGAAATGACAAAATCTACTTAGTAGTAAAAAATTCATATTATTCGAAATGTCCAATTTTAAGTAAATTATCTGGAATTTATGAACCCCCCCCAAAAAAGTGACCAAACACTTTTATATAAAGAAATAATTTCAAGTAGTTTGAAAATAACTTTTTATTCTAATGTTATAGACAAATAATCTAATGTTAAGAGAGGTAAATAGCTTTACCTAGATGATTACCTAGATTATATTTATTTATTTATTTGAGACAGAATTTGTTGCCCAGGCTGGAGTGCAATGGCACGATCTCAGCTCACTGCAACCTCCGCCTCTGGGGTTCAAGCGATTCTTCTGCCTCAGCCTTCCTGAGTAGCTGGGATTACAGGCATGTGCCACCACGCCCGGCTTATTTTGTATTTTTAGTAGAGACAGGGTTTCTCCATGTTGTTCAGGCTGCTCTCGAACTTCCGACCTCAGGTGATCTGCCTGAAAGAGCTGAGATAACAGGCATGAGCCACCGCGCCCAGCCTACCTAGATTATTTACCTAGCCAGTGTTTTTATGTATAAATAGAATCTAAAATTGCCTTTTCTGATATATTCTGTTTTTGCTTAGTATTCTTTCTATTTGTCATGTGGGCAGTATTTGGAATAGAGCAGAACATTGACACATAGGCATTAATTTTTTAGAAGATAATTGCATTGGTCTTTCTTCTTCATTAATACGACTTGTCTATTATAAATATGACAATATTATAACATTAGCTATAATGTTATAATTAATAAAATTTTATCTAAGAAGTGAGATATGTTTCTAGGGCATATTTTTTAAAAGAATATATGGATGTCCCCAGTGTGAGATGTTCCCCACCCTGTGTCCAAGTGTAATGGGTGCAGCAAACCAAGACAGCACATATATACATATGTAAAAAACCTGCCCATTGTGCACATGTACCCTAGAATTTAAAGTATTTATATATATATACACACATACACATATATATATATGGATTTATCATGGAAAGTATCCTTGTTCAATTCATTTGCTGAAAGTATATTTTAATTAACTTAAATATAATTAAAAACAAAAATATCTGACATTTGATAATGCATGCATTAATTTTCTGGGGCTGTCATAACAAATTACCATAAATGAAGTGGCTTAAAACAACAAAATTTATTATCATATAGTTCTGTAGGCCAGAAGTACAAGATCAAAGTGTAGATAAGGGTGGTTATTTCTCTGAGGGACAATGCATTTTATGCCTGTCTCCTAGCTTTCAGTAGCTTCCCACAGCCCTTGGCCTTTGTTGATTCATAGATGCATTACTCTAATCACTGCCTTTATCTTCATTGACTTTCCTTCTGTGAGATTTCCTCTTTTCTTCTCTTATAAGAACTCTTATCACTGGATTTAAGGTCAAAACTAATTCAGGTTAATGTCATTTTCAGATTCTTAATCACATCTGCAAATAAACTATTCCAAGACAATGCCATAGTCACAGTTTCTGAATGAAAGTTCCTTTTGTTGGAGGAGGGACACCATTCAGTTCACAACTATGTATTACACTTCTTTGTAGGAATATTAGTGATAGAGTTAAGATTAAGTCTTCCAAAATTAAAACATTCAGAGTGATACCTATATGTTCTACTTCAGAGTAGACTGAGGTAACATTTTAATGTTATTATAAAATTTTTATGTTGAAATATTATTATCTGCTTACCTATCTCTTTAGTAAAATAACAAGTGCATGTCATTACAAATATTCAAGCAAAAAATCCATTTTCTTTAATATCAATTGAAAATAATTTATATTTTGTGACCACAAGTTGAAATGATTTAATATTATCATTATTGTTAAATAAAATTACAAAAATTTGGGAAAACGACAGTAGCAGTAGATAGATTTTGTGGTGGCCAAGTCTATGCACAGAAGCAGAATAACTATAATAGAAAAATTAAACATCAACTGATAGCACAAACAAACAAAGCAAATGACAGGCTGTTTCATGAACTCCAAAATATGAGCAAGTGGAAAAAATCACCTCCTTTACCAGACCATGAAGGATCAAACCTGTGTAAAAGCAAGACAACAGGGCTTCTGGAAGTTTTATGATTGAGAGAAGCTTCTACATTCTCAACAGAAAATCACCAGAAAGTGTGGAAAGACCTATCTGTTAACAGCAACTAAAATTGGAAGTGAGTATTACAGACTCTCATTTGTAGAGAAGAACCAAAACACATGATAATATCAAATGGCACCCGACCAGGACAAGCTCTTCTAATTAAAACTGGTACTTGAAGCTTCTTTCATCTTGACTCAGTCTCTGCAATAAAACCAACTTGTCTTTATCCATAATCACCAATTGTAAGCAATGTACAATGACATTAAAGGCAAAAAATAACTCACATGCTTCCCTACTCAAATAATTTTGCAGTTCTTCAGCTTTACACATTATTAATGAACCGTGTTTCAGCTGTAAATACAAAGTCAGAATCTACTCTTAGTTGTACCTGACAGAGTTTCAAGACAAAAAGCCAGTAGGAAAACTCAGCGCCTAATCACTGAAAAAATTAAACTAGTCATGTGTTTCAATTTCTTCCTCCGGTCCATTCCTGGATATCTTACAAGGCATGGATGACTTTTTATGTTCTAATACCACCTGTATTTCCAAAATTAATTTCTACTATCTTCCTATCAGCACTGTAGCTTTCAATCATTTAAACTATCTAACATTCTCTTAAATCACTGTGCTCTTTTAGTAGGCACGCAATCCTTAAATCCTTAAACAGTCCTTATTATGATCATAAGCCAAGGAGAAGAGTCCAGTGGAGAGAGATTTTTGAATATGTAACAGAGAGAAAAATTATTAATGAGGAATAATCCTCAACAATATAAGAAGCTTTTGCACTAATAATATCCTGAAAGGTTTAGTTTCATGAACATTTTAGATGGTGATCTCCTTGAAGGCGGGGTTTGTCTTATTTACCTTATACTGCAAGAGCTTGGCATAGCACTTGGCTTATAATACACATTCCTGAGTGAGAATAGACTTGTACTTAGAAAAATTTGGAAAGGAAGAAGGAGAACTTTTAAGAATATCGTGTCCTATTTAATGTCTGACTTTTCTAAGAAACAGGCAAGATGAAAGAGTGAAATTGAAAAAAAGTGAAGTATTAGAGATTCACTACTTAAGGAATGGAGAGAAATGAACTAAAGAATATTTAAAAGAAGCATAAACTAGAAGAGTAAGGATGTAATTGAAATAATGTGAATGCTAAAAGGGGTAAAAAATCATAGTGTGTAATTAAAAGCCATAGTATTCTCTACCACATAATAATTTTTTTTTTTTTTTTTTTTTTTTTTTTTTACTTTGTGTACAAGTAAACATGATTTGGGGGATCTTAAATCAAGAGAGTTTTATTTTCTCAAAATATCCTCTATGAATAAAACTTCTGTACTCTAAGAACCAAACATATTTGTAAAAAGACTGATGGACAAGAAAAGAGAGAAGACCTTCTACAGAGCATTTGTGGTGGGTGGTCAATTAGCTCAGCAAAGACAAATATCCAGGCAAGTTCTAACTCCAATGTGAGTTACTTAATTATATTTCTGGAAAGGCAAAAGAAGAAAACAGTTATAAAGTAATGAATTTAATGACTCAACGATAAACTTGGAAGGGGGAAAAACTAACAATGTCATGTTCATTAATTACATATATTTTCAAAGCTGCAACATTAAAATAATTGGTTTAAGATCCCAGAATATGCAAGATAGTGGGCAGGTGCTGCTACAGGGCACAATCTAACTTTCAGTGAATTAATGTGTAATAATTAAAACTTAACAAATATTCCTCTATGCAACATTTCAGAATGTCAGATATAATAATTGTAAGGTTCTATAAAGTCTTATTTGAACTGACATCTTTTCTTAATTAATTATTTTTTTTTTGACATTATCTTTCTTCATTTCCATTTGATGGGAAAGTACAATGAAAATGCAAGCATGTACCTGGCATCCTATCTTGGCTTCTAATACCATTCTCCAGACCTTCTTAGAGAAATGCTTGATTTTAGGACTGGTGCAAGAAATACATACAATGATATTGGAGCATTTTTTTTTCGTGCCAGATGATAAAAATGTGCTCCAGAAAACTCAAAACAAAACACATTGATGGGAGTATAACAGAGAGACACAGGAGTAAACTAAAAGATCTTTCAGTGGCCAAAGGTGAAAGATTTGAGCCAAAATATAAAGCTGGAACAATCTGTATCTTAGCCAAAATATAAACATCCATGATTCCATATAAATACATGATTGAATGAATGAATGAATGAATAAATAAATAAATAAATAAATAAATAAATAAATGGGAGAGAATAGACAAATTTCCTGTGCAGAAGATTTCCAAATACTTCATGGAGTTACTTTGCCCTCAAGGAAATGGAGCATAACTTTATGTGCTTGACATTTGTGATGCATATAGTGACTCCCTTACAGAGAATGCAAAAGGGGGCAGATGAGTAATTTTACATTGGAGAATGTGAAAAACATACCTCAGTCAGGTGATCAAGAGAAACAGTAAAAGTGATAAGTTGCGATGATAGTATGTAACCTTGATACCACGTGATGAGAATGGTAGTTTACCTCTGCGGCCTTCCCCTGGATAACCCCAGCATAATCATGAAAAACGAGTCAAATCCAAATCAAGGGGCATCCTGCAACCTATTCCTCAAAATAGTCAAAATCATTTAAAGCAAGGAAAGTCTGAGAAAACTGTCAGAGCCAAGAGAAGCCTAAGGAGACACTGTGAATCAACATAATGGGGTATCCTAGATGAAATTCTAGTATAGAAAAGAAAATGGGTAAAAACTAAGGAAATCTGAATAAAGTATGGACTTTATGTATGCACATTGTGCCTTAATTGTGATAAAGTCACCATATTATTGTAAGAAGTTAACAGGGGAATCTGAGTGTGGAGTTTATGTGAATTATCTGTACTATCTGCTAATTTATTCTATAAATCTAAAACTATTCTAAAACAAAAAATTCATTTTAAAAAAGCAAATGTAATTTTCTCACTTTATATCTGACTTTTAAAAAGTAACATCATACTGAAAATAATATTTACTTTTATCTAAGTAATACAGATATGTAATTAAAAGATACATGATCTGCAAGACTCATAGAACCTTTTTACTTGATGTCCCCCATGGACAAAGATATCAAGGAATTTTCCATTTATCTACTCCTTTGAAGACTTCCCCCATTGTCCCTCTGTTCTCCTTCAATCTGAACATACTGTTATCAAGGCTGCTGATTGTCTCTTACTCTGGAAATATTTTTTAATAGCATGCAGGATGTCTTTTTATGGATGTTCTTTGTAGAACATGTTTTCTCAATCCTGTGTCCTCTTCTTTAGTGGCTTACTTCATTCTTTATGTCTAGGGCCCATGTTTCAATATATTTCTGCAACGAAATACCTGGGAGGTAAATCTTGAGAGATTGTGTCTGTGAAATGTCTGTTTTATCCTCATACTTGTTTGAAAATTTGGTTGATTGCAGAATTGTTACAAATAGATTTTTTTTCTCAGAAATTTGTTATGACAGTGTTAAATGTTTCTGTTGCTTCTCATGTTACTTTTGGCAACTCTAGTTCCATCTTTTTTCTATATTATTTGTATTATCTATTGTTTTCCTTCTCTGAAAGTTTTTAGTTTATTTTCTTTAACCCTGATATTTAAAGATTTTCCCATGATGTACCTTGATGTGGATTTTTTTTTCAGTGGTTTGGACTATTTCATGTCCTGCAACATTGGAAGATTTCGTTAATTTTTTCTTTTTTTTTTTTTTTTTCAATTTTGTCTCCCCTGTATTGTTTTCTTTCTCTGTTTAAAATTCCTACTAAACAGATGTAAAACCCCCTGCAAAATTTTAGTTTATTAATTTACTCCTGAAAAATCTTGGAAAGTCACTGAAATTAAAATGACAGTGAATAATAGACAATGGAGAGAGAGAGAGAGAGAAAGATAGTTTATCCCAAAAACACATCAAAACAAAAATGAAAACAAAACAACAACAAAATACATGTTAGACCTCTCCAGCAGGTTACCAACACCCTCTGATGCATATTGGTAATTCCTCAGTTTTTCACTCTCTTTTAATTTATGTATAATGTAAAAGTGCCCTTGTGTTTGACTTTTATTGGCTTAAAATACACAAATGTCCAATACAAGTTTAAGGTTTTTGAGTACATGTCCCTTGAAATCTCATTAAAGAAATATTTTTTAATGGTATAAGGTTTTATGATGCAGAGTATAACAGAAGACAAAATATTCTCACAATGTTAGAAGATGGAGGTTTTATTCTCGAAGAAATTAAGCCAGGAAGGTTCTAGATGTTTTTTTGTTTGTTTGTTTTGTTTTGTTTGTTTTTTTACATCAGGTCTATTTAAATGTCTGAGAAATAAGAGAAATTCTACCTTCTCAGGAGTGAGACTTTGAGCATTTGCTCCTCATTGGTTCCTACAATGCAAGAAAGGATTCTGCATCCAAATTGGTTTCCTTCTCAACATCTCTCTCTGCATGCAGTTAGCTTTGACCTTCCCCACACACATTTTGGTCCTTTGTTGTGTTCTGCACCATGGAATCTTATAACATTAAAAAAATTCCTTTAATTTGAGTGGAATTCCGTGGGACATGCATTAAAAAAACTTAGCCTTACATTGGGCATATGTATATTTTAATCCAACAAAAGTCAAACATAAGGGCACTTTTACATCATACATAAATGTAAAAGAAAAAGACTGAGGAATAGAGGCTTAAAGGAAATCATACGAGTAGAACCAAAAATTCAAGAGGTCTTTAAATCAGATGACAGTGTCTTGTTTGTCCTGTTATAATCTATTTTGGAATAGTCTTCTTTCTGATTTTCTGTTTTTTCTCTACTTTGTTAATTATCTTTTATCAAATGTTTTCTTTAATTTTCACAAATGAATGTTTCAGGGCCTACATGAGGATGTTCCAGGAGTACAGAGGCCCCTCTGTTACAAATACTGCACATTTTTAAGCTCAGATTTTACTGAAATTTTGTAGAAAAAGAAGAGTACCACACCATAATAAAGCAAACATACATCATATAATAAAAATTTAAAACTGCTTACATTTTCTGATAAAACACAACCTCCAAAGAATTTTTGTGAATGTCAATGTTTCCAGAATCTCCAGGCATATGAATTCTTATTTCTTTGCCCTTGGGCACTTGAAGAGATAATTTTGATAAACTCTGCCGGAGGAGCTAAAATCATTGTTAGAATTGGCCTTTACCTGAAGTCACAAAACATTTCATTGCAAATAATTTCTGAGAAAATTCATCCTTTAGCACATTCATTGCTTACAAGAGAAAAATCAGAGTTTGAAACTGGTTAAAGCACAATGTTTCTCTGAAATATATTACAAAATAAAAATCTCTAGGGCTGTCTGTAAGGCAGAACTTTCTATTCCTTACAGATTTTCCATCAGTCAATCAACTAAAATAGCCAAAGTCTCCAAATAAAAACCATTATGCTGCAGTTCACTTCTGTAAAAAGTTTTCAAAATATGTTTATTAATTTCTTTGCAGTTCTTCTATTAATTTCTTTTCAGTGGTCTACATATTAACAACTGGAAGGCATTTATGCACACAATTTTTCACGTGAATCAAAAGTTACTGTTTACTTTCTAGAAAACACTTTCAAATAACACATCTAATATAGTTGTTTCAAGCTGTGTATTAGGATGTGAATCGCCATGTACAGTAACCAGAAACACAATTAAATGCATCATGAGATAAATCAAACAGCTTTATTTTATCATTTGAACCTATCTTCTCTCTTTTTTTGTACTCATTTCCTCTTTTTTGTTTAAGTTCAAATGTATACAGCACAAGGAAACATCAGGAGAATTAGAATATAAATTAAAGACTTTGTAGGGGACAACTTGAAAGTTTGAAGGAATTGTAGTGGGAGACAGAAAATTAAATTAAACTGAATGTGTTGTTAAGACCAGGCAGGGCTCTTGAATTGTCATGGCTACATTGAGAATGTGGACTCAAGGCTGATGGCCAAGGAAAGACAGTATTTCTGGGCAAAAAGTGACAAGCAGGTAACAAATATGCTACGAGTAATTAGGTGCGGCTTTATGGTGATTCTCATTGCTCATTCTCATAATAAAAGAGGAGTTAAAAAGTTAGTTGGCTGCCGACAGTGTTCTTTTCCATAAGAGTATGCTTCTGGTTTCCCCCACAATTCTAGCTTTCTCTTGTGCATTACTTTTGACTCTAATTCCATGCCTTTCTGACATCTTGAGTTCCTAAACTGTCATCACTCTTTCTTCATTGTCTTGGCTGTAGAAATTATATATATGTCACAGTCTCACAAATTTAATCTCCAATTCAAGACTCGCTTCTGAGCTCTAGACCTTCCTATCCCCCCCTTCCCCTCTTCCCCTCCCTTCCCCTCTTCCCCTCCCTTCCCCTCCCTTCCCCTCTTCCCCTTCCTTCCCCTCCCTTCCCCTCTTCCCCTCCTGTTCTCCTCCCTTCCCCTCCTTTCCGCTCTTACCCTCCTGTTCCCCTCCTTTCCCCTCCCTTCCCTTCCCCTGCCTTCCCCTCCCTTCCCTTCCTCTTCCCCTCCCTTCCCTTTCCCTCCCTCCTTCCCTCCCTCCCTCCCCTCCCTCCCTCCCTCCCTCCCTCCCTCCCTCCTTCCTTCCTTCCTTCCTTCCTTCCTTCCTTCCTTCCTTTCCTTCCTTCCTTCCTTCCTTCCTTCCTTCCTTCCTTCCTTCCTTCCCTTTTCTTGAGATGGAATCTCATTCTGTCATACAGGCTGGAGTGTAGTGGTGTGATCTCGGCTTACGGCAACCTCCCCCTCACAGGTTCAAGCAATTTTCTCACCTCAGCTTCCAGAGTAGCTGCAATTACAGGCGCGTGCCACCATGCCCCACTAATTTTTGTATTTTTAGTAGAGACTGGGTTTCACTATGTTGGCCAGGCTGGTCTGGAACTCCTGACCTCGAATGATCTGCCCGCCTCAGCCTTCCAAAGTGCTGGGATTACAGGCGTGAGATCTAGGCCTTCCTATCCAGCTTCTTTCTTGATATGTTCAATGAGATGCCCCACACGTATCTCAAACTTAAGATATCAAAAATTCAAATCAGATTGCCACATCTATTTGCTCCATATTCCAGTATTTTGCAAATAATGATCCCAGTTTATCAAGTCAAAAAAATGGGATTTTTTTTTAATGGAGAAATATTTATCTCTTTTACTCCTTATATAATTCTTTGTCATTTATCCCTGAATATTAAAATCTTTTTTTTTTTTTCCATTTCCCTCCGTATATGCTTCCTCAATTGAATCCCATAATTTTCACTTGGACTACTCTATCAATTTCCTAATGGATCTTCGTGTTTCATTCATGGCCTCCTACAATCCACAGTCACACAGTGATCATAAAAACTTATTGCCTACACTTAGGGTGTATTATGCCATTTCTCTTCTTAAAAATTTTCAATGATTTTGAAACACTTCTAAAAGCTGTTCACTTTGGCATGTTAATACTTGTTTTCATTTATTTAAGAGCCAACATTAATTCAACAAATATTTATGAAGAATCTGCTATAAAGCAGGTCAAGTTCTAAGCATTGCTGAGTGGCCCACACAGTTATAAAACTTACTGTCTTCAAGCTTGCATTCTAATGAAAATAACCATCATATTTTGAGTGATTATTATAGACTTTACACGTACTATGTCATTTAGCCCACACAATAACTCAATGAGATAGTTAAAACTTCTTACATACATCTTCAATATTAGTGTCCTTGTATCCGAAAAGCCATATTTTAAGTCCCCTAATACAGTTTTATTGAACAATTTATTTATTTGTTCAATAAATCTCCATTTAGAAAACATTATATAGTAAGGAATTTAACAAAACAGGGGAAAAAATCCCTTATGTGGAAGCAGATTACACTGTAGTTATAGAAAATAGCATTACAAGATAAATTAGTAAAATTTATAGTATATTATGTTGTTATAAATGGTTTAGAAAGTGTTGAAAGGAAGATAAAGGTTTAGAAACAGAGCTTGCTTTTGGGTGCTCAGGTAAGAACTCAAGAATGGGCTGTCTGAGAAAGACCTGGAATAGTGAGGAAGTGAGCATTTATATACCTTTGGAAGGATTGGTACAGGGGAAGGCATAGCAAATGCAAACACTCTAAGGCAGAAACATGATTTATCTGTCCTTTGAGCACCAAGAAGACCAGTGTAGTTGTAGCAATATGAATGATATGGAGGACAGTGTGAGGTAAATTCAGGTAAGTAATACAGTGTGACAGTTTCCTAGGGCTTCCATCACAAACTACCACAATCAGGGAGCTTTAAAATAAGAAAAACAAAAAACAAAAAACAAAACAAAACAAAACTTTATTGTTTCACAGTTCTGGAGTCTAAAAATCTAAACTTGAGGTGTTACCAGGCCCTTGCTTTGTCTGATCCTCTTCCTATCTTGTGGTGCTTGTGGGTAATCTTTGGCATTCCTTGGTTAACAGCAGTATTACTCCTGCCTCTTCCTCTATTTTCACGTGGCTGTCTTCCCTTTGTGTATGTCTCTGTATCGGTTTTCTCTGCTTATAAGAACACCGGTTATTAGATTAGTGCCCACCCTAATCCAGTATAACCTTTTCTTAACTATTTATATCTGCAAAGATCCTATTTCCAAATAAACTCATTGTTTTAATTTCCTAAGCCTGTTGTAACAAATGACCACGAACTGGGTATCTTAATGCAACAGAAATGTATTCTGTCACAGTTCTGGAAGATAGAGGTGCAAAATCAAGGTGTCAATAGGTCCATGCTCTTTCAAACGACTGTTGAAAAGAATCTCTTTCATGTCTCTTAGCTTCTGGTGTTGCTGGCAATCCTTTCTGTTCTTTGGCTTGTCAACACACCACTCCAATCTCTGCCTCTGTCATCACATGGTGACTTCCCTGGGTCTTTCTGTATCTCTTTACCTCTTCTTATAAGGGCACCAGTCATTAGATTAATCCCCATACTTATCAAGTATGATCTCATCTTAATTTGGTTAGTTCTCCAATGATCTTATTTCCAAATAAGTTCACATTCATAGCTACCCAGGGTTAGGACTTGAACATATCATTTTGGGGGATGCAATTCAACCCGTAACTATTACATTCCAAGTTTATATGTAGAGCAATAATATTTAATCCACCACAGTCAATTGTCTGCCTTATAATAACTCTTGTCTATCATATGTGAAAAATCCATTCACTTCATCTGAACATCCTCAAAAGTATTCGTTTGTTCTACCATTAACTCTTAAGTCCCAAATCTTGTCTAGCTGTCAATTCAGAAAGTCTCAATCTCACGATCTAAATAATCTGAATCAAATATAAATAAGATTCTAAGTATAGACAATTTTGGATCAAAATTCTCCTCCATCTATAGACCTATGAAACCAAACAACACAGTTTTTCCCTCCAACATAAAATGGTGGGGCTAACATAGGGTAGATATTCTGTTTCAGTCTCTTTGGGCTGCTGTAATAAAATGTTATAACCTGGGTAACTTATAAACAATAGTTTGTAAGTGTATTCTCACAGTTCTGGGGGCTGGAAAGTTTAAGATCAAGGTGATAATAGATTCAGAGTCTAGTGGGGACCCATTTTCTGGTGTATAGTTAGTACCTTCTCACTGTGTTCTTAAATGGTGGAAGAGCTCTTTGGGGTCAATAATTCCATTCATGGCTCTGTTATCATAATCCAATCACACTTCCCAAGACCCTACCTCCTACTCCCATCATCTTGAGGATTAGGATTTCAACATACGAATTTTGGGGAAACACAAACATTTGACCATAGCACATTTCAATTAACGAAGTGAGAAAAAATAAAGAATAAATTGATTATTAGTCAAAAGCAAGTTTGCAATCAAGCAAAGCAATTCAACTAGGTTTTAAGGCCTGAGAGCAATCCTCTGTTGCTCAGTGACCTGCCCTTTCTACCCTCTGTGGCACTAGTAGCCCCCATCTTCTTTGACCTCTAACCCTTTGGTGTTGCTCTTGGAATCATTCTTCCTTCATTTATTCCTATCTCTGTCTTTTTTAGTTCAGGTTATTAGAATTTCTGTTTGAATAGAAGTATTAAAATCCTTGTTGGCTTTCCATGGATGCTAAGGGGGCACCCAATTAGATATGAACATTTTCCATGAAGCCTACCTGGATAACCCTATCTCTAATCCTTATTTTAGATGACATGGCTGATTGGATAGATGAGTCACATACCTGACCTTTTCACCAAATCTTGTCCAGCCACACTCTTGGCTCTAGACATGCTCAGAATTTTCCAAATCATCAAGTGTTGATTCATTTTTGTTTGGCAATTTTTTTCTAAACTTACCTCCTTTTTAAGTATTCTACTGTAAGATACAAGAAGGAACAAGATTGCAACTTCTATATATTGCCTCAAAATCTATTTAGCTAAATATCCAAGTTCATTGCTCCAACTTACTCAGTGGTAGAATGTAATTAGCCCAAGTTTTCTGCACTTTATAACAAGGATCACCTTTCCTCCAGTGTTCAGTGTCATGTTCCTTATTTTTATTTGATACCTCACTTTAGAGCACCTTTAATATCCATTTTTCTACCAATAATATCTTCAAGGCAGCCAGGCTTTTTCTATCACATATCTCAAAACTCCTCCAACCTCTACTCAGTACCGACTTCTAAAGCCACCTGAACATTTTTAGATATTTGTTACAGCAACACATTATTATCCAATGTCAAAATCTGTATTAGTGTCCTGGAGCTGTTGTAACAAAGTACCATAGACTGAGTGGTTTTATATAATGATAATGCATTCTCTCAATGTTTTGGAAGCTGCAAGTCCAAAATCAAGGTCTTTGCAATGTTGATTCCTTCTAGGGGACAGTTCCTGGCATTGTAGACCTGCAATTCCCATATAGTTCTTCCGACAGTTCTTGGCATTGTAGACTCATAATTCCCATCTCTGTCTATGTTTTCATATGCTTTAGTTCTTCCCACTCTAAATTTTGTAAATGATCATTCTTATTTTCTTATAAGAATACCAGTTATTTGAATAAGATCCATTGTAATCCAGTATGACCTCATCCTGACTACATCTACAAAGACCCTATGTCCAAGTAAGTTCATATTCATGGGTACTAGTGATTAAGACTTCAGTATGTCTTTCTTGAGGGCACAACTAAACCCACAAAATATGGCATCAATTTCATTTCTGTATTGCATCATTAAATTATTGAAAATCAATATGGTTGCCATGCTGTAGCAGAGAAAACAGTTCAGATTTCTATGTCTTGAAATTAACAATATAAGGTAGTCTACAGACAAAAGTAATGAATTATTCTTTTTTATTAATCCACAAAATTATTTAATGAAGCTAAACATACAATGATAATGTTGCTTTAAATAATTTACCATTTGGCTTTATTATTGATCTTTTTGGAAAATGTGGTTAGATTTTGGATACGAGTCATTGGTTGAACGGCATTTAAATTTTCTGAGTGAAGAAAGAATAGGGGAAAGAAAGGTATGGAATAAAAGGTAAGGAGACAAGTTAAATAAGTCAAATTTAAACTACCTATTAGGTATGGATGTTAGGTGGGCAACTGTATATAGGTAAATGGAGTTTGAAATGAAGGTCCAGGCTGGAGATATAAGTATGGAGTCATCAAAATACAGGTAATCTTTATAAACATGAGGTTTAGAGAGATCATCAAATGAGTAAGAAAATAAAGGAGTGAAAAAGTCATGCCCTAAAACACTCATGTCGTGTGGTGAAGTGATCATGAAAAAACCTATCATCTTCATTTTTTCTCAGGTTGATTTAGTCACAGTAATTTTTGCATATTTATCATTTTATAACTAAAAATGTTATCCCAAGCCACAAATATATATTTATAGAGTACTCAGAATATTGTGTTTCTCTGTAAGTTTTATGTATATCTCCATTGTTTCATTGCCTGGTCCAGGAGATTAGGAATTTCAATAATTATTTTTTATCATAGCAAAACAAATGTGGAAAAAGTCCTGGTATGTGGTGGCTATAGGATCTCTATTGTTTTGTGATACAGATATAAATACTAGTAATGTTTATATTTTTCAGTATGATAAATTTCCACTTTATTCACCAGCACTCAATAAACAGAAAAGAATGGATAAATGGACTAAAACTAAAAATGAAATGTTTTTTTAAACTAAGTTTTTCTTTTTAAAATATTACTTTGGCAGGCTATAGGAATAAGGTGTTCTAAATCTCTTGTTCTTAGAAATAGTTTTTAAAAAGTAGGTCCTTAAGTACTGCCAAATTATTTTTTCTGATCTAAATTTCCATGGAAAGATTAACTAGAACATTCAAGTGTATGGTGATATATAATAATAAAAAGATTTGCTAAAGTATGTAGTTCGTTAAGTCAAACATCTTATTATTATTTTTTTAAATATAAATTTATTTGGTTTTCTTTGCCAGTATTGATTTTTTTCTTATAGGCAGTAAGTAGAAAGTTGTACCATAAAACTTTCCCAATTTTTTACCCTTTTCATTTATATTTATTTACTTATTTATTTATTTATTTATTTATTATTATTATACTTTAAGTTCTAGAGTACATGTGCATAACGTGCAGGTTTGTTACATATGTATACTTGTGCCATGTTGGTGTGCTGCACCCATCAACTCGTCAGCACCCATCAACTCGTCATTTACATCAGGTATAACTCCCAATGCAATCCCTCCCCCCTTCCCCCTCCCCATGATAGGCCCCGGTGTGTGATGTTCCCCTTCCCGAGTCCAAGTGATCTCATTGTTCAATTCCCACCTATGAGTGAGAACATGCGGTGTTTGATTTTCTGTTCTTGTGATAGTTTGCTAAGAATGATGGTTTCCAGCTGCATCCATGTCCCTACAAAGGACACAAACTCATCTTTTTTTATGGCTGCATAGTATTCCATGGTGTATATGTGCCACATTTTCTTAATCCAGTCTGTCACTGATGGACATTTGGGTTGATTCCAAGTCTTTGCTATTGCAAACACCTTATTTAGAACTTGGTCAAGGTAGTACGTAATTGCTAGTATCAGCAAAACCAGAGAAAACATGTTTACCCTCAGCATTGTGTGGACAGTATGTGCAGTGCAACAATATTAAAAAATAGTCACTAAAAATGTCTTTTATTTGACTGAAAACTGTTACACCTTAAGCTTCCGAAATGATATATAAATAATGACATTAGAAAAAGCAATAATATGATATAATCAGATTTTCTTTGTATTTTATGCTGTGTCCATATAATTTTTAGAAATGAAATTAAGATTTAAGTAAGCATACTCGAAATCAGGTAGTTCTGCTATTTTGAATCATAAAAATATAGGCGTAGTGTCTAATGATAGTAACTATCTCTTAAATTTCTTAAATTATGGCTATATGCAACAAGAAAATAATTTGATTTATCTTAATAATAAAATGAAATGACCTAGTATATAGGTCATCTATAGGTAGATCATATATTTTATTCTACCTATAAATTTATATATAATTTATATATAACATTTATAAATATATTACTTATAAATTTATCATTATATAATATAAATAATATAAATTAATATAGATGCATATTATATATAATATAAATATATAATATATAAATTATATAATGCAAAATATTCTACCTACCTGTTATGAGCTGAATTATGTTTTTCTGAAGTTATATTTTGTTGAAGCCCTAATTCACAGTACCTCAGAATGTGACTGTCTTCAGAATAGGGCCTTTAAGGAGATTCTGGCATACTTTGTTTTTTTTATTGCATTTCACTTTATTGCATTTCACAGATATTGTATTTCTTTTACAAATTGAAGGTTTGTAGCAAACATGAGTCAAGTACGTCTATTGGTGCCGTTTTTCCAACAACATGTGCTCACTTCATGTCTCTGTGTGACATTTTGGTAATTCTCATAACAGTTTAAGCTTTTTCATGCTTGTTGTATTTGTTATAGTGATGTGTGATCAGTGATCTTTGGTGTTGCTATACTAATCGTTTTGGGGTACCATAATCCATACCCATATAAAACACCAACTTAATCCATAATTGTTGTGTGTGTTCTGATTGCTCTACTGATCAGGCTTTCCCAAGCTCTCTCTCTGTGGGCCTCTCTTTTCTATTCCCTGAAGCACAACAGTATTAAAATTAGGCCAATTACCGGGCGCGGTGGCTCACGCCTGTAATCCCAGCACTTTGGGAGGCCGAGGCAGGCAGATCACAAGGTCAGGAGATCGAGACCATCCTGGTTAACATGGTGAAACCCTGTCTCTACTAAAAAATAGAAAAAATTAGCCAGGTGTGGTGGCAGGTGTCTGTAGTCCCAGCTACTTGGGAGGCTGAGGCAGGAGAATGGCGTGAACTTAGGAGGGGTAGTTTGCAGTAAGCCAAGATCGTGCCAATGTACTCCAGTCTGGGCAACAGAAAGAGACTCTGTCTCAATAAATAAATAACTAAATAAATAAATACAAAAGACAAATAAATATAAAATTAGGCCAATTCATAATCCTACAATGGCTTCTAAGTATTCAACTAAAAGGAAGAATCACACGTCTCTCACTTCAAATCAAAAGCTATAAACAATTTAACTCGGTGAGAAAGGCATGTCAAAAACGGAAGCCAAAAACTATGCTTCTTGTGCCAAACAGTCAAGTTGTGGACGCAAAGGAAACATGCATGAAAGAAATCAAAATTGCTACTCTAGTGAAAACACAAATGATAAGGAACTGAAATCACCATATTGCTGATATGGAGAAAGTTTTAGTTGTCTGGATGGATCAAAGCAGCCGCAATATTTCCTTAAGCTAGTCTAATCCACAGCAAGGCCCTCTCTCTCTTCAATTCTGTGAAGGCTAAGAGACATGAGGAAGCTGTTGAAAAAAAGTTGGAAGCTAGCAGAAATTGATTCATGAGGTTTAAGGAAAGAAGCCATCTCCATCATATAAAAGCGCAAGGTGAAGCAGCACAAGTGCATGTTACAAGCTACAGTGTTATACAGAGGATTTAACTAAGATAACTGATAATTAATGAAGGTGGCTACACTAAGCAACAGATTTGTTTGTTTGTTTGTTTGTTTGTTTGAGACAGTGTCTACCCCTGTCTTCCAGGCTGGAGTGCAGTGGTGAGATCTCGGCTCACTGCAATGTCTGCCTTCTAGGTTCAAGCAATTCTCCTGCCTCAGCCTCCCGAGTATCTGGGACTACAGATGCCCACCACCAGGCTCGGCTTATTTTTTGTATTTTTAGTAGAGATGAGGTTTCACCATGTTGCCCAGGGTGGTCGTGAACTCCTGAGCTCAGGCAATCTGCCTACGTTGGCCTCTCAAAGTGCTGGGATTACAGGCGTGCACCACTGCGCCTGGCCTAAACAATAGATTTTTAATGTAGTTGAAACAACATCATATTGAAAGAAGATGTCATCTAGGACTGTCATAGCTAGTGAGGAGAGGGTGATGCCAGGCTTCAAAACTTCCAAGAACGAGCTGACTCTCTTCTTGGGGGCAAATGAAGCTGGGGACTTTAATTTGAAGTCAATGCTCATGTACCATTCTGAGAATTCTGGAGCCCCTAAGAACCATGCTAAATCTATTCTATCTGTCCTCTAAAGATGACACAACAAAGCCTGGATGACAGAACATCCTTTTACAGCGATGTTTATGACATATTTTAAGGTTTACCAAATATTTTAAGCCCAGTGTTGAGACCTATTGCTCAGAAAAAAAAAGGATTCACTTCAAAATCTTACTGCTTATTGCCACTGCACCTAGTCACCCAAGAGCTCTGATGGAATTGTGCAAGGAGATTAATGTTGTTTTCATGCTTGCCAACACAACATCCATTCAGCAGCCCATGGATCAAGAGTCATTTTCACTTTCAAGTCTGATTATTTAAATACATATTTTAAAGCTAAAGCTGCCATAATCATTCCTCTGGTGTATCTGTGCACAGTAAACTGAAAACCTTCTGGAAAAGATTCACCATTATAGATGAAACTAAGAATATTTTTGATTCATAGGAAGAAGTTAAAGTATCAATATTAACAGAAATTTGGAAGAAGTTGATTACAACTGTCATTGATGACTCTGAGGGGTTCAAAATTTCAGTGGAAAAAGTAACTGAAGATGTAGTAGAAATAGCAATATGACTAGAATTAACAGTGGAGACTGAAATGTGACTGAGTTGCTGCAATTTCATGATAAAATTTTAATGGGTGAGGAGCTGCTTCTTATGTGTGAGCAAATAAAGTGGTTTCTGAGATGGAATCTGCTCGTGATAAAGATAATGGGTACACTGTTGAAGAGACAACAACAAATGTATAGAACTACATAAACTTAGTTGATAAAGTAGCAGCAGGGTTTGAGAGGATTAATTCCAATTTTGAAAGAAGCTCTGCTGTGTGTAAAATGCTATCAAACAGCATGACATGTTACAGAGAAATCTTGCGAAAGGAGGAACCAAATCAATGCAGCCAATTTCATTGTTGTCTTATTTTAAGAAATTGTCATAGCCACTTTACCTTTCAGCAACCACCCCCTCTGATTACCATGCAGGAAGAACCTCCACCGGCAAAAAGATTACAGCTCTCTGGAAGCTCAGATAATTTTTAGCATTTTTAAATGATAACGTATTTTTAAATTAAGGTATATACTTTATACTTTTTAAAGACATAATGCTATTGCACACAATTGACTACAGTATTGTGTAGACATAACTTTTGTATGCGTGTAAGAACCAAAATTTTTGTGACTCACTTTATTGTGATATTCACTTTACTGTGGGAGTCTGAAATGAACTTTTGATATCTTCAAGGTAAATATATTAGAATGAGACCTTTAGCATAGGCTCTAATCCAGACTAACTGGTTTTCTTAGAGGAAGGGGACGGACGAAGGAACAGAGACACTAGTGGTATAAACACCCAGAGCAGAGACCATGTGGCAATGCAGCTGGAAAGATGCCATCTGCTAGCCAGGAGAGACGGACCTCAGAAGGAAAGCAGCTTGCTGACACCTTGGTCTTGGAATTGATGCTTTTAGAACTCTAAGAAATAAATTTATGTTGCTTAACCCACTCAGTCTGTGGTATTTTATTTTGGCAGCCCTACTAAACAAATGCACTAATAATAATTTTTTATATATGTAATCACAAGTTCTCAAGAATTACAAGATAATAAAATGCATTTAACACTAAAGTCATAACAAACATTAATCTATTTGTGATGGTTTAGAAGAAATTTTAGACACTGCAATATCTCAAATTATTATTACTAAGATGAATTACTATTACTGTATTTTAGAAGTACAAAAATGCTATCCAAGAGCATTCCACCTGACAGAATATAACATAAAATGGGTTTAGATTCTTTTTTCTTAAATATTGAGTCTGAAGTACAACATTAAAATAATCAACTATGCAGGAATAGTTTAGCACTAAAATAAAATGGTAAATTTTACTTATTATTATATAAGAAAAATGCAATGTACATTGCTCAAACTTTTTAAAATAATTAACTGAAATATCTTATTTCTTCTTATTAAATACATCAGATATAAACCTATATATGATAGCATCACAATAGGCACAATATATGGATTATTTTCATTAATTTTATCTTTATTGATAACAAAGACTGTATAAATAAAAATTTTAATTTTATGTACGAATTAACTCTATATAAAACAATGTATACAATTGTTGGCGTATTAGAGACTGTATAGTTTTTTTCTGTTCATTCTCTCTCTCTGTTTACCTCCTGAGAAAACACCTCAAGGAATTCATTGTTTTGTTTTCGTGAAATATTTTATGTGTTACAGTTTCTAAAAATTTTCAAAGTAAAACAGTCTTTTACGTGCCCTAGACGAGTTTGACATTGTATCTTTTCTGTGAATACCTCAGATAATTGCTTCTGTAGCATTTGACCCATTCTGAAAATATAGTAGCCCTCCCTTATTTGCATTTTGCCTTTTGTGATTCCAATTACCAGTCATCAACAGAAGTCTGAAAATAGTTGAATACAGTACAGGATATTTTGAGAGAGAGAGAGAGAAAGAGAGACCATATTCACCTAAATTTTATTACACTACATTGCTATAATTGTTTACTTGTATTATTATTTATTATTATTAATCTCTTACTGTGCCTAATTTATAAATTAGATGTTATCATAGGTATGCATGTATAGGAAAACACATGGTGTAAATAGCATTCAGTATCCACAGTTTCAGACTTCCACTGGGAATGTATTCCCTGAAGACAAGGGAATACATATTTACATTACTGACTTCCCTTTTCAATGTAATTGTCTCAGTTCTCAGCTCTGTTCATAGTTACTATTAGTGAGCTCTTATTGAATTAAATACTATTCAAAGATTAAAGACAGAATGGATTTGATAAAATAAATACAGCTGTTGATGATGCCATACCATGTTCTGACAAACTTCTACTGAATATTAAATTTATAAAGTAAATACACAACAGAGTACCAGGTACAATCATATAGATATATATGGAAAATAGGCAAACTAAGATGGAGCAGAATTGATGGAGTCAAGAGCTTTGGAGAACGTCTTGTACTATCAATCGATAAAAATACTATAAAATAAAATAAAAGTATTTTATCTTTTACTATCAAATTACAAGCCATCATTTATCATATGTATGGATGGTATGTGTATGTGCAAAAAACATACACATGTGTGTTTTATAATATATCTAGATACATTGTACATACATATGTTTATACATACACATTACTTACTTTCAAATTCTAGATAAATTCCCAGTTACAAAACTTCGAGCTAGAGAAGGACCTGGGAAAATGGTTAATATTCTAAAAAATATATTATAAAGGCCCAAAAGTTGCATGTGGATTATACCATGTTTCTTTCTTTAGCTGCAGGGAGAAAGGTAACGTCAGAAAGAGATGTTGGAAAGCTTTCATTTGCAGTGATTATCAGAATCACAGAGACAATGAGCCAACGTAATAAACCTTCTTTAAGGCGTATTCATGTGTGAATTTGCAAAATTAAAAGCTAATTTACTGAAAAGATAATGTAATGGTTAAACAAATGAAAGAAAATGCATAATGATTGGGTGTACACTAAATCACAGATTAACAAATTACATTGTTAAACTAAGCAATCTTTCCTTTTTTTTCCCCTCAAATTTTAAAGTAAGCAAAAGATGAATAGACCCGCCAAGTAAACCAGTAAAATCTTGTTTTAGTTAGAACTCAACATAACAACTTTCTCTGTCCAGTGATTTTCAACTCAGTGGTATAATTCCTGGGGCAGAATCACATTTAAGACGTACAGGCATTACAGTTAAGGGCAAAAACGACTAGGCTAAAAAGTACAGAGAGAATTCGTGTCTCCTCTTTTCCTTTTATTGGATCTAGCCTTTCACAAGTGAGAACATTTCCTGTATATTGGTTTCTGTGTAGGTTGGAAATAAGTTGAGTTGCAAATTTGCATAAGGAAGTGACAGGTCTACACACTGCTTCCTGCTTATGATGCTATAATTTATTCTTTTCTTAATATATCTCTTAACTATCTCAGATTTAGCATTCTAATCAACTATTTAGAAACAATCTAGTAACATACATCAGAAAGGAAGTGCTAAAGTTAATTCAAGCTCAAATTTATCACTATCCAACTAGTAGAGTCAGAGATCCTAAATGACCTGCTTGAGTCATTCAGAAAGAAAACACACACATTTTTTGCCTTGTAACCCAGTATATTTTTTATCATGCAGTGCTGTTCTCAGCATGCTATATTCTTCATTATGTATCAAGGAAGAAAAGGATTGGACAGCATCACGCCCAAATTTGACTAACAAGCAAATGTATTCCAAAAACAAAAAGTAGACCTCAAACCTGTAACAATATTTTACAAAAACATAGTGTAGTCCTTTTTCCTCCAATTTTTGTTGTGATAAAATACTCATAATATAAATATTATCTTTGGCAGACCGAGGCAGGCTGATCACAAGGTCAGGAGATCGAGACCATCTTGGCTAACACGGTTAAACCACGACTCTACTAAAAATACAAAAAGTTAGCTGGGCGTGGTGGCAGGTGCCTGTAGTCCCACCTACTCGGGAGGTTGAGGCAGGAGAATGGCGTGAACCCAGGAGGTACAGCTTACAGTGAGCCGAGATCGCGCCACTGCACTCCAGCCTGGGCGACAGAGCAAGGCTCTGTCTCAAAAAATTAAAAAAAAAAAAAAAATTAAAAAAATGCCATTTTATATATAGAGCTTAGTGGTATGAAATACATTCATATTATATGATCTTCACCAACATCCTTCTCCAGATCTCCTTTAATCTTGCAGAACTGAAACTCTAGACTTATTAAATAATAAATCCTCATTTTTCCCTCCCTCCATGCCCTGACAACTACCATTCCATTTTTTGTCTTTAGGAATTTGTCTATTTTAGGTGTCTTATGGAAGTGGAATCATACAAAATTTGTCTATTTATGACTGGTTTATTTCACTTAGCATAACGTTCTCAAAGGTCACCTACGTTGTAGCTTGTGTTGGAATCTTACGTTGTAAGGATTAATACTATTCCACTGCATGTATATATCATATTTTCCTTATCTATTCATCTGTCTATGGGCACTGGGTTGCTTCCACTTTCTAGCTATTACAAACAAAATTCCTATGAACATAAATATACACATATATTTTTGAGACTCATCTTTCTTTTGAGACCATTTGATGAAAACGCTGTCCTTTCCTTATTGAATGGTCTTTGCACCCTTACTGAAAATTATTCTACCATAGGATAGCCTTTTTAGAAAGTTGAAATATGAACGCAGAATACAGTGATCAGTATATGTAAGATTAAATATAAAAAGATTTTCTTAGAACTCTTAATGCATTCTTAAGAACTTGATAACTAAAAAATAACTTAATAAAATATTTTACTGTCTTGGAGTGGTGGCTCACCCCTGCAATCCCAGCACTTTGGGAAGCGACGCGGGTGGATCACAAGATCAGGAGTTGAAGATAAACCTGGCCAAGGTGGTGAAACCCTATCTCTACTAAAAATACAAAAATTAGCCGTGTTGACGGGCACCTGTAATCCCAGCTACTCGAGAGACTGAGGCAGAGAATTGCTTGAACCTGGGAAGTGGAGGTTGCAGTGAGCTGAGATTGCGCCACTGAACTCCAGCCTTGGTGACAGAGCGAGACTCTGAAAAAAAGATTCTCTTTCTGGTTATAGACATTTTATAAGCCAATGTAAGGGCTGGGTACGGTGGTCATGCCTGTAATTCCAAAGACTCTGAAGGCAGAGTGGGGAGGATTGCTTGAAGCCATTGATTTCCAGACCAGCCTGGGCAATACTGCATGACTCTATCTCTACAAAAATTTTAAAAATAGGCATGGCTGTGCATTCCTATAGTCCCAGCTACTTGGGATGCTGAGGCAAAAAGATTCCTTGAGCCCAGGAGTTTGAGGCTGCAGTGAGCTATGACTGTTCCACTGCACTCAAGTCTAGGTGATAGAGTGAGATCCCATCTCTAAAAAATAAAAACAAGATTAAAGCAAAATTAAACTATTTTATACTTATGTTTATTTATCCTTTATTCATATAAATCATGTATTTTAGCCTAGGTGGTACAAGAATGTTTCATTAGATGCACACACAAAATAAAACTATTCAAATGGCATTTATGTATCTATTCGTGCATTCTTTATGTATTCATATATTAAAGAAGCTGTAATTTAGGACTTAGTCAATAGCAAGCATTGTGAGGGGACTCTGGGGCTGCAAAGGTAAAGAAGACCAGGACTTAGTTCTTAAAGCACGTCCACACAATGTTAGGAAAAGATACTGCATGATCTTAAAAGCCACATTCAAGAGATACAAGGATAGTGAATATGAGAAATGCTCAGCTCAGCAAAAGAATAGCCAGTAAGTATTAGGGAAATGGGGTCTTAGCTGTATACATTATGTAGTTCTACACACACACACACAGACACACACACATATATAATATTACCATATATATATGGTAAGAAGATAGAATCGTGCCTTCTTATCCTTGGGGGATACATTCCAAGAACCACAGTGGATGGCAGAAACCACAGATAGTACCAAATCCTATATATCATTGTATTTTAATCTATATACATACCCATGATGTTAAACTTATAAATTAGGTACAGTAAGAGATGAACAACAGTATAAAAATAATAAAATAGAACAATATAACAAAGTACTACAATGTGAATGTGATCACTCTTTTTTTATCAAAATACCATATTACATGTATTTTCAGACCACAGTTGACTGTAAGTAATTAAAACTGCAGAAAGCAAAACTGCAGATAAGGAAGTACTACTAAGTATATTATGTTTAAATTTTAAACATAATAATGCCCTCAGCAATTATTTCTTTCTCTCTCTCTCTCTATATAATATATATAAAATAACTATATAACACCTATATAGATATAAAATCTATATGTAATATATAAAACATATATAGATATAAAATCTCTATATCTATATACAGATATACAGAGACATACATATACACACAGTTATATTATGTATATGTCTGTAAGAGATAAATAATTTTTCTATCTTGCAAACACTTCTAATATTTATACAAGACTAAGAAAGGTGCATAGAAACCATTCTGTTATAATGAATGTCATGTAAATTGCCTAAAATAATTTGTAAAATTAGTTTTAAAAACTTTCTAAAATTTATGACCTATAAATCAAAGTCTTCATTCAGCAGAGTGGTAAGTTTTAAATTTTAATTCTTTGTACTACAGATTATTGGTGTCTTTATAAAAGAAAAAAAGCATCTGCATTGAAAAAATATCTAGTGTTCCTATTAAAGGTAAATATTTCTTTAAAACTACATCAAAAGAAATTGATTCCAAACAAGACTCTCTATGTGAGAGAAAGCAACTATATTGCACACTTAATAGATACTTTTTTGTTAAAGCTATCAATCATGTTAGAAAACTTTAAAAGCAATAACAAAAAAAAATCTGAACTTTGTATACTATAATCCATTAGATGGAGAGCTGAAACAAGAACTTTAATCTCTTAGGGTTTGATATATACTCAAAATACAGCTGTTGCTTTCTTCTAGCAAATTAAAGCTGCCCTCATTTTTCCCATCTGTGGACTTCCGGGGTGAAGCAGAACAAATCTTATGTTATGATCACACCTTTTCTCTCTAGTGCTCCTCAATTATAAAATGCTATTCAATTTGGATGCCTTCCTTATGACAGACCTTAGCGAATCTTGTCAGTGTGATACGGCATGGATATGCATGGCTAGGGTAACCTCACTGAGGAAATTCTGAAGGTCCCATTTTGATGACGAATGTAGATATCTTGGCTCACAGATACGATCTGGCTCTGTTTCACCACCAAAATCCCACCTTGAATTGAAATAATCTCCACGTGTCAAGGGCGGAACCAGGTGGAAGTAATTGGGTCGTGGGAATGGTTTCCCCCTTTATGTTCTCGTGATGTTGAGTGAGTTCTCAGGAGATCTGATGGTTTTATAAGTATCTGACATTTCCCCTACTGGAACTCTCTCCATCTTGCCGCCCTGTGAAGAAAGTGCCTGCTTCTCCTTTGCCTTCCACCATAATTGTAAGTTTCCTGAGGCCACCCTTGCAATGCGGAACTGTGAGTCAATTAAACGTCTTTCCTTTATAATTTACCCAGTCTCAGGTATTTCTTCATAACAGAATGAGAACAGACTAATACACTTACTCTGTTAGGTTGCCTTTCAAGAGTCTTCAATTTAGCACGGAGAAAATTTAGTCAAAATTTCCTCCCTGAGGTCAATGAAAACTGTGCATTTTCTTAACAGTGAGAATTAACCAGAATTGAAAAATCATAATGACTATTTAGCTGGGTTTCAATACAGCTTAACCAACTCCCATAAGAAAATTTGTTTTATTTCATGATTTTAACAAATATATTCCAAGGAAATAATTGAAATAGATAATTACTTTTTGCATCTCTTCCTATAAAAGGATTTAAATTTGAAATTGGTGTGAAGTAAAACTCCTTAATAAGATTTGAAGACATTAACAAGTGAATGCTCTCAAAATCTATTGAATTAAGTTTGCTGCTAAAAATTACTGAGTTAAAGTAAATGCTCAAATGCAGCCAGACACAAAAGTATACCTTATAATAAGATATGAGCAAATCAAACTACAGAGAAAGTAACCTGTTTAGCAATTACTCTTCATTACCATGGGTTAACTTGTCCAAATTACAAGTCCCTTCTATCTCCTCTCACCCCAGCAATTCTTTATTTCTTTTCTCCTGCCCTCCCTCACTCTTTTCTCTTCTATTTTTCTTTTTCCCTGACTTTTCTTGGCTTTGGGGAACATTTCTGAAAATTATCTGGGTGCTTAGCAGAGCACATAGCTAAAAAATGTAAACCAAGTTTCTCCCATTCCAGACATTTAGAACTTCCGTTAATGCATTGTGGCATTCAAAGAACATTAAGAGGCCGGGCGCGGTGGCTCAAGCCTGTCATCCCAGCACTTTGGGAGGCCGAGACGGGTGGATCACGAGGTCAGGAGATCGAGACCATCCTGGCTAACACGGTGAAACCCCGTCTCTACTAAAAAAATACAAAAAAAAAAAAAAAAAAAACTAGCCAGGTGAGTTGGCTGGCGCCTATAATCCCAGCTACTCGGGAGGCTGAGGCAGGAGAATGGCGTAAATCTGGGAGGCAGAGCTTGCAGTGAGCTGAGATCCGGCCACTGCACTCCAGCCCGGGCAACAGAGCGAGACTCCGTCTCAAAAAAAAAAAAAAAAAAGAACATTAGGATAAACAAAGAAAACACTTTTTCCTCAAATATATAAATAGTTTTTATTCTCTAATAATGCTTAATAGGGCTAGACAAATGCTTTTTATGTAACTCCTACTCTGAGATCTTAAGCATAAAGAATACAAGTCTTAACTTACCTAAACTCACCATAATAAAACATAGAAGCATATCTCCTCCTTCCTTACCACTTGACATAGGCTAGCATGCTGATCTTATTTATTATATGTGTGCCTATAAGGACAGGTTATATTGGAGAACAGAAAAAAAAAACACTATACATTAGTAAATGAATTAAAGCTACAGCTACAGTTCAATAAAAAAATAGAATTATTTGCTAGCTTACATAGCACCTTTTTACCTTCCTTATGGATATACTATGTAAAAACCTTGAGTAGAGTGTTGACTGTCCCCTTGCTTTTTTTTTTTTTTTTTTTTTTTTTTTTTTTTTTTTGGATCCTATGCAATGGCATCCCTTTATCATATAGCAAAGCTCAACATTTTAGGTAATACTAAACGATGAAAACCCCCAACTTCCCAGCACTGAATTAAATTAGTCCTTAAATTCTAGTTCTTAAAATGTCCTTTTTAATTTTTCTCCTCTTCACTCCACTGAGATGATCACCGTGTCTGACCTGATATTGTTGTCGCCACGTTTTAGTTGTCCAGATTCTTCTCTTCTCTTTTATTATCAATCTTCAATTCTATCAGAGTTTTATTTCTAAAGTGAAGCCTGAATTATGAGGAAATTCTGCTTAAGGTATCCAATAGTTTTCAAATGTCTGCATCAAGTCCAAATTATTTACATTGATAATTTAGACCCTTCATATTCTTATCCCAGCTATATTTATCACTTGGTTTTGTATATTCACTGTTTCAAACATAGCTAAAGCAACAGTGTCCTAAAAAGCATCACACTCTTTGATATCATTATACCTTCAGTATTTCTACTTCCATTTCCTTTTTTTTTTTTTTTTTTTTTGGTATATTTTCTTCCAATGAACACATAATAATACCACGATTTGACATTTAGTTCAAATAACTACCTTATGGTGAAGGCTTCTCCACTCCACCCTCTTCTTCTCACTCATACCCCTTAGAGCACTTATAACTTTGTATTATAATTGCAGTATTTGTTTCTATTCATGTCTCCCACAAAATAAGTTTAGCTATGCAAAGTCACCATACTCAAAAACATTGATTACATATGAATATTCTTGAATATCAATAACTTGGCACAAGGCTTGGTCAGGAGCCTGTTCAATAATATATATACTTAGAGTGAATTAATGTGAATACATGCCTTAGCCATTAGTAGGAACTAACTGTGAATGAACATATGCCCTTTTCTCCAGAAATATCCTAAGAACAAAGAGGTCTAGGATCCTGCTTAGATTGGTTATCATTAGAGTGAACATTACTGAGAAATATCATTTTAACAGACATTTCTAATTGTCCTTCTATATCTGATTTCCCCTTGTTCATTTTAGCAACAGAATCTATTACTCTGGTACATGATTGCCTGGCTAGAAGTTATGTATCCAAGCTTTCCCTAAACTCTAGCCATTGGTATATAAGTAGAAATAATAGCTTCAGCTGTTAGATTACAATCTTAAAGAGGAATGAATTTGCCCTATCATGCCTTAATTTCTCCACTAAGTAGGAAGAAATGCAGATGTAGTGCTGGTGAGTCAACTTCAACCATGTGGAGGAGGATAAGCCCTCAGAGATGAGGAATCACTTTCAACATGGAAAGCAGCATTCCCTGGATGTCCTCATGAGACGTCTACCAGCCCCAGGTCACTCACTATTAGAATTTGATATTTAAGAGACGTAAAATTTTATTTTGTTTGAGGCACTATAGATTTGAATTTATTGGACATAACATCTTAGTATATACTATTAAATATAAAATAGGCTAACATAGTAAAACCCCACCTCTATTAAAAATACAAAAATTAGCCAGGCATGGTGGCCCATGTCTGTAGTCCCAGCTACTCGGGAGGCTGAGGCAGGAGAATCACTGGAACCCGAGAGGTGGAGGTTGCGGTGAGCTGAGGCTGCACCACTTCACTCCAGCCTGGGTGACAGAGTGAGACTCCATCTTGGAAAAAAAAAGAAAAAAGAAAATAAAAATAAAAAAAATATACTAGACTTCCTTGATTTTAATTTCTGCCCATTTTTTCACTGCTTACCCAGAATCGTAATATCACAAAATTTGAGCTCTGTAACCGAATTTTTATATCCAAGATTGTACTTTGTATTACAAAGATAACTTATTTATTACTTTCTTCATTAGTAGTTGTGTGTAAAATTTTATAAACATTATTGCTACTCTATAGCAACATTACCAACAATACAAGGTAGGTCTTACTAGTCTCCCTGTTTTTCATATGAAGAAATAGAGAAAAAGAGTAGTTGACACTATAAAACTAGGCAATTTTATGTTAGTTTTCAGATCTGTGCTCAATCAACTACATTAAAGTTTTCATGAGTCAATTTATTTTTGAAAATGTCAAAGGGAACTAGCACAGGGTGACGTACCTGGATACATGCCCAGGGCTGCACAGAAAGAAAAGCCTTCAGCCTATTTGGAAAAAAAAAAAAAAACTTGCACAAACCTCCAGCTCACTCAGATAAAGGAACAAGGACTTGCATAGAAATACTTTTGTTCTTTGAATAGTCAGTGGGCGCCCAGGAAAAAGTTTCATCTCCTTTGGTGGGCATGGGCACAGTGGGCTCCGGTGGGTTCTGGTGGGCACTCTCCTTTTTTTGGACTGTAAGTTGGGCTTCTATGAATCATCACTTCAGCCTTTGATTGGTCCCAGGTCAAGCTGAGTCACACGTTCTCCAAGACAGCTCGTGGACTAAGCCCATTTCTTCCCCTTTGCAGTCCATAAAAAACCTGGACCCCAGCCTCATAGGGGGTACCCCATTTGGGCACCCCTCTCTGTTGGCAGAGAGCTTTCTTCTTTCACTTATTAAACTTTTGCTCTAACCTCACCTTGGTGTCCACACTCTTTAATCCTCTTGGAGGTAGAACAAAGAACTCCAGGTTTTATCTCAGACAAGAAACTGTTACATCTTGATACATTGACTGCAACACTGACAGGCGGTCTTGGGTCTGAAATCTAAAGAGAGATTGCCCTACTAGAAAACCTAAAACATGATCGCGCCACTGCATACTAGAAAACCTAAAACATGATCGCGCCACTGCACTCCAGCCTGGGCAACAGAGTGAGACTCCATCTCAAAAAAAAAAAAAAAAAAAAAAAAAGAAAAGAAAAAAGAAAAAAAAGAAAACCTAAAACATGAGAAGGCTTTTTGCAGATATACCAAAACGTTTTTTATTTAACAAAACAATTATTGGTATGGGTATTTGATCATATCTGTCTTTATTATAAAACTCCAGGCAGAGAGAATTAAAATTTTCTCATAGTGTTTTGTGGGACTATAGATCTAATCTAAGCCTCAGATATTTGATAATATTATGAATTTGTTCAGAAAAATTAAGAAAAAGAGCAGTTGACAAATCTCAAAATGTAGAAATGTTAAAGATTATGCAGTAAGAATAGTTGTTTGCTTCACAGAATCTGAGAATATTGGGCTAGCAGGGAGTTTAGATGTAAATCAAGTGCCGTTTCTTCACTTTACAGAGAAAATACTAGGGAACTGACTTCTGGAGCCATGAAATTCATATTTAAAGTCACACAGCCAGTTAGTTGTAGAGCCACTATTTGAATCTTATCTCCTTTATCATTTGCTTGCATTTTCCCACATTGGTCTATTTTTATTAGAAAAGTGACTAATTCAACATGCTTTCTTATCCTCTTCAAAATATATTCCCCAATCCCTCTCCTCACTTTGCCCCAAAAATCTACCTAGAATGTAGTTTCCTGACTAATAAGCTTCCCATCCAAGTGTTTTAGAAATTGGTTAAACTTTTGTAGGACCCTTTTCTAGTGCCTTGTAAATACATTTATGAGCAAGTTCAAGCTGTAGAACACGAAGCTGATTACTTAAATTTCATTTACAGATTTTAATATTTGCAAGCATATTGTAAATTTTTTTTTTAAGAAGAAATGGCTGTCAGAGTAACGTAGCTCACCCCTGTAATCCCAACACTTTGGGAGGCTGCGAGAGCAGATTACTTGAGCCCCAGTGTTTGAGGCCATCCTAGCCAACATTGTGAAAACTCACCTCTACAAAAAAATACAGAAAATTAAACTGGTGTGTAGTATAAGCCTATAGTCCCAACTACTTGGGAGGCTGAGGGTGGTGTAAGGAACACCTGAGCCCAGGAAATTGAGGCTGCAGTGAGCCATGATCACATCACTGCTCTCCAGCCTGGGCCACTGGAGTGAGACTCTGTCTCCAAAAATAAATAAATAAATAAATAAATAAATAAAATAAATAAATAATTTTTAAAAAGGGTTATATATTTCCAAACTTTGTGATCATTAGATAGTTACTTTTATCATGATTGCTTTTCAGTTTAAAAAACACAACCCATGACATTCTGTCTGCAATAAGAGTGGGAAGAGAGGTAGGAAGCTTAATTGACAAAGACTGTTCATGCGTTCTCATGTAGGCTGTCTCCAAAGGATGGATGCATATTTGGTTAGGCCTTTCTGACTTATAAAAGCATTGAAAAGATTTGCATTTAAAAACAAATTATCTCTGTATGGTACAAATTAATATCCTAATGGATATTGTAACATACTGCACCACTCACATAATTTAAACTTTTCCATAAAAACTACATTAAAAGATAATTATAAGAAAAAAATTACACTTACTTCAAATCATTGTTAGAATTAGTGCTACTCCAATTCAAAACACCAAAGATTATATATATCTCAATTTAAATATTTATTGATGTATGTAAACAGAGTTCACACTATCCATTATAGTTTGGTAAATATATATATTTGAATTGTCATTAAATGTGCACTTCAGGTATTGAATTACTAAAGAAATATACCTAATCTACATAACAGCAGGATTAAAAAGTACTTCTGCTCATTTCCGTTTTAATTTCAGAGATTAACAAAACAAGATTCAGTAAAATATACAGTATTATATATGCAGTGACTGGCCCGGAAGGAAATGATGATGTCAATTTGAAGACACTGCTTGTAGGGAAAACTGGTTTATATGAGCTAAAAAAAACCTGGAACATTTGGATGCCAAACATACAATAATAGCCTTTAATTCAAGAGAAGAGGCTATAACAACTTCGAGGATTATAAGTAAAATAACCATTCAGAAATTATATATTATTTAAATGGCAAATTCACATTCTATACCTTAGGAAGAACAATCTTAAATTCTCATCCCTTGAAAAATATAAGATTCTGTAACTTACTTTTCTCATTGTAACGCTTAGTCACTGAGTGAAAAAATAATTTGGAAACTATTGGAAAAATACTAATTTAAGAATGAAGATTTATTATATTTTTATATAATTACCATTTATAGTAGAATATATATATGAAATTAGTATTAAAATCAGCAGTTCAACTGGTCTGATGTCTTTCTCATACCTCAGCCCCAGAGAATGAATGAATATTTAAAGTAATTTAGTGCCAATGTGTTTATTTGAATTACCTTTTCTAGGGAATTTTTATACTTTCAGAATTCATAATAGAATATACAAGAAATAGATTTAAAAAATAATAAATGTTATATTTTGTTCCTACATTTTACCAATATTATTGTTAGAAATTGATGCTTAAAAAATGGTTTCACCCATGTACACTATGACCATATTTAACAATATTTCTGAAGTAGCCTTAGTGTAGAGATATTGGCCCAACATTTCTTTCAGTTCAGCTTCTATTCTAACTTTATCATTAATTATGAGTAATAGTGGTAGTTGTCATAGTAATAGGAGCAGCAATAAAATAAAGCAAAAAGGGCTGAGTAGACTCCTGTTTGGTGCTTTCAGCTTTTACCATGATCTCATCTATCTGTGTGTATGATAAATATTAAGAAAATATAATTCTCACTTTAACATGGATGAACATTGATAATCAATAAACTATCTTTTATTCACCCTTTCCAGATTCAAGGTAACTTACATCACTTTTAAGGTTAGCATGTAGGCTCCCTGGGAAATTTCCTGGGACTTAAACATAGCTAGGGAGAGCTAAATCCTTCAGGGCTCTACTACGGTGGAGAAATATTCAGTGTTGCTGCTCCTGCCAGCCTCTTGGTACATTAACTGGTGATACTTTAACATGCCTTGACCCATGAGATGCATTAAACTGATAGGCCATGGTTGTCAGAAATAACAATATACATGCATGTGAAACATGTATGAGAAAAAGAAAGTAAGTAGTCTTGCCATACAATATGCAGCTAACAGCTTGAATATTTCATGTGACATGCTTTGCTACTTGTGATGTTGTATAGATTTGTATTGATAACACTTTTATTTTTCAATAAGTCCTTTCAACAATGAGCTAAAAATAACTCTAGGCAATAAGTTTACATTTCCCAGAAGATTTTGATGAATGTGTACCTTATTTAATGTATAGCAATATTTGCAATCAGAGCCATGGTCATATCTCCCACCATGTAAAGAACAAAAGACGCGAAACTGCTGAGGATGAAGCAGCATCAACTTCAAAAGAGTACTGATTTTAAGAGACTCTGCCAAAATATAATGATTACTAGGTAGAACAGTAGAAGGTGAATTTACATATCACTGTGTGAAATACTATTTTTTGTTTAGATCAAGAGGCTATTTTTCATTATTTCACCAATTTGTACTCACAAATCTTACGGTGCATGTGTAAAAGTAAAGCATTAGTTGTTAAATATATTGGCTCTATTTGTAGTTGAAGAAAGCCATCAATTAAACTAGGCCAGTTTTGTATTAGGGCTTTCAAATGATGAGAATAGAAAATCAGTAATTCCAATAATGGTTTGTATTTTTTTTTAACCTAATTCATAGAATAAACTAAAATGTAGTTCATTTATTTGTCATGTCCATTGTAGCCTTACTGGTTCTCAGGATACAAATAGGTTGCAATAAGGAATAACTTGAAGAAAGTGGAGTTTATTCTATAAATATTTTTTTTACATTTATATACATTTTACAGATATTTCAGTAGTTTACATATTTTCTTTCTCATTCTATTTATCTTTTCCTATTCTTTCATACTGCCTGCATCGATCCCTTTCCATCATGCTATATTTTTTCACAATTTTTTTTTGTATTTTTATGTAGTTGTACTTGTAGTGCATCACTAAAAGTATCATGCAAATTTACTAGGACACTTTCTAGACTACAGTAGTGGCACAAAAAGTATAAAATGTATTCCTTTAGTTCCCCTAAGTTACCGATCTTAGGTTATAGATTATCAAATTCATTGTTTTACTTAACAAATATTTATCGTGATTCACTTTGTTCCAAGCACAAAGATTAATAAATACTACTACTGTCCTTAAACAGCTACAGTCTAATTGGTGATTCTAACCCATAAAAATAATTATAATGTAATGCAGTGAGTGTTCACATGAAAAGATGATAAGAGAGAATTGATCATGGCCATGTAATTTAACTTCATATTTTAAGAAAAGCATTCTGGATGAAAAAACAATGAGCCTAAATAATGTTTAAAATTCAGCCGCTTAACGCTGGACATGAAACAACATCAGACGTAAATATCATTCCATATTATGAGGAACCTGATATTACTAGAGAATAAAGGAAGCACTAGTCAATATTTGGGGAAATGGAGTTAAAGAAAAAATAAAAAGGAATTAAAGAAAAAATAGTGAAATTTTATGTTAACTTAATTTTTATCACTCTATATAATGACAAAAATTATTTAAGTAGTTTAAAAATTGCTATTTAATAACTACTATGTAATAAAATATCTGAAACCTTAATGTCTTAAAACAACAGCCATTTTTTATTTGTTTTCTCTTAGTCCAGATTGTATGAGTCAGCAATTTGATCTGAGTTCAGTTTTGTGGGTTCTTCATCTAGTCTCAGAAGAGCTTATTTATTTCTGCATTAACTGCTGGTCTACCAAGTTGCTCTGTTTGTGTTGTGGGTTATCTGGGATAATCAAGTCAGGGAGCCAACTACCTAGGACACTAGCCTGATTTATTCTCATGGTGCTGGTAGGTTTCTCAAAACAGAGAGATTGGATGTTACTTCTTGAATCCTAGGTTCAGAATTGTCACACTGTCATCTATTGGTCAAAGACAGTTGCAAAACCAGGCAAGATATAGCTTAGGGGGAGAAAGATCTACCTCTTAAAGAGAGGGACTGCAAAGATTTGTGGCCATTATTGAAATCAGCCACAGGCAATGAGTGACATGATCAAAATTATATTTTAGAGTGTGCACATTAGAATAATGTCTCTCTCCTCATTTACTGAATCAGAATCTCTGAAGATAGAATCAAGAAATGTGTATTTTGAAAACAGTCATCCAAGCATATTTGAAGTATATGAGAAATACTTGGTTGAGAAATACTAGCATCAGTAGATCACTCTAATGGCAATATTAGGAGACTACATCTGAGTAAATGGGTTTTATTTTTTATTTTATTTTTTGATCCATGAAATCACCTCCCTCTATATCAAGCAAAATGATACACTGGCTAAATATTGGAGTATCCAAGGGTGATCTGAAAAACTAAGCCTTGAGAAGTAAGACATTAAAGATATTTGTGAAGAACTCAACTGTGAGAGTTAATAGATATTACTTTCTATATTAACACTGTCACTCAAGTAATTTAGCTTTCAAGTCTTTACATTCAAAATTCAATATACTGGGAAAAGAGAATCTGATAGACTTTTTGCTATTTGTTCACAGGATCAACTATGGAAAAGACTATTTAGCAGAAGGTTGGCCACTTTGAGATCAGCACTGTAAATGAGAAATGTAGATGTTCGAGAAAAACATCTGGTTTACCAACTCTAATGTTGTCCATTGCACCAGGGTTCAAAGAAAAGAGTTAGGAAAATATTTTAGGGAACTACTGCAATAATTCAGCTGTAAAGATGATAAAGAACTCAGCTGTGATAAGAAAGAAGAGCAATGCATTCTGGAAGCCAAATGTAAGTTTTAATAATATGGAAGGTTATTAAGCTATTCTGAAGTACAGATTCATTACCTAGAAAGTCAGACAATCAAAGATTCATAGTTTTAGCTTTAGAGATTGAAATATTTTATCACATACACATATATTGCATATTGATCTCTTATTCATTTTAAGAATAGTGCAATCTGAAAAAATAATTAAAACCAGAAAGTATTATCATTCCAAGGTACCTTAATAATTTATTTTTTCAACCCCTTAACAGATTATATAGTAGGCACATAGCTTGTATTTAATAAATATAAAATAAATGAGCAAAACTATATTATAAATTTAAATATAAAATAATATAGAAAAAGGTTTTGTTTTTTTTTAAAACAGCACTACAAAGATTTTTGAAGTGCTACTTTATATTAAGTACATTTCTGGAAATAGGAATTCTAAATTCTTCAGATATAAGAAAAGTGTTTAAATAAAATTGATGTATCTAATAACATAATAAATGTATCTTGAATTGTGGTGGATGCTGTAGAAACAAGTTAGAATGAGACCTCGAGAACATTGCTAACTGCGAATTTATTTTAAAGCATTGAAATAGCAGTTTAATAATCCCCCATAGGTTCATGTGGAGGCACTAAACTATGAAGTTCCTTGGAAAGGTTGCAAAGCTTAAGACAAGAATATTTTATTTTGACAATTTTTGTATTTGCATATTTGATGGCCATTCATGAGTGTGTGGGGATAGAAAAGCAGTCATTTTTGTATTTCAGAGCTGTCCAGAAAAGGATGTAAATGAGTTCATAAAAAGACAAAAGAGAACTATATTGCCTTGATGTACTGACTTTCATTTTGAAAGATCACATAGCTTTTTACAGATTTAACAACCTGACATACAGAGATCACTTCAACCTCTGCTGAAATACAATCAGCCTAGGGGTGAAACTCACCTGTTCTTAGACTGACTCTGGAAATACTACAAAATAGTTTAGTACAGAAGATAAAAGAGAAGGTCAAGCTTCATTAAAACTTATAGGAGAAGTTTCCACAGGGCTAGTGAATCTTGGGGAAGAATTGGTTCCAATCAAAGTGAAACTACATTATTTGGTAGAAGAGATTGTATTGAAAAAGAATAAATAATTCAAATTTCTCAGTGACAAGGATGTAGATATGTAGGAATCAGTAAAATGCAAACACCCACAACTTATGTAAATGCATCTTGACCTCTCTCCTCCTTCACAAGTGTTAACTATTAGGAGAAGGAGAGGAGTTGGGAAAAGGGGACTACACTATCAGAAAATAAGACATTATAGAAAAATAATTTTACTATTGTTAGAACATGATATTGAAAGTATTTATGGTCACCAGATTAAACCACAAGTAAGAAGGCATTGACCATACGGCTTATAAAAGTCTTGAGAAATGCTAACTTACAGTCTTTTGTGTTCCTTCAGATGTCACTTAGACTGAATTTGACTGTAGTACAGTGTAGGGGATAAATAATCAAAGCACCACTAGTTAAGAATTAATTCATTAAGAAAAGTTAATAATTACATTTTGCTATTTTTTTTTTAATTCACATGGTTTGTCACTGGATTTCCTCTCTAACATCCTAAAATTCATAAATGATCGGTGCATAGAATATTCTGGAGTGATTACTATGCTAACACAATATTGCATATTAAACTTACTTGGGAGAAAACTGCCCTTTTTAGGAAACTCAAACTTGTGCACCTCGTAATTATGATAATCCACCAAGAGAGAAAACAGAGACACATAAGCTGTGGGAAACCCATGATCAGACTACTTGTAAGTGGTCAGTCTAAAAATTCAGATCACCTCCCTTTAGGAAAGATTGAGTAAGACTCTTTAATGAGAAGTTCATAGTGGCTACTTGCCAAGAAATCAGTCAACTGATCTCCTTTTCAGAGCCTATCACTCACTTCATTAGGCTAGTGAAAAATAGAGCAAAGACCGTCTCAACTTCATTCCCCACAGACTTCTGACCCATTGAAGGGCTAATAGTGAACACAAACTCTGAATTGACAGTAATACATTCCAGGCTAGGTATGATACACTTCTGAAGAGTTAGAAGTCCCAAATCTCTGGTTTTATTCTATGTCCCCAAAATTAATAAAAGTAAGTAAATAAATATATATATATATCAAATTAAATATTTTCTGGACAAACTCCCAGTTAAAGTGCTTTTCCTTTTTTTTCAAGTCATCTGTCTTATAATCAGAATTTAGCTACTGAAGCCTTAAGGGTAGTTTATTCTCAATGATCATTCATTGAATATGATACACTATTTAGATTTGCATTCTTTCCTTTATTTTCTTCCTGTAACACTTTCACCTGTTATTCACCAAGCATTATTCTAGGCAGATAGTTACTGTCTGAGTCAAAAAACTTTGTTCTTCCTTCTATGTAAAAACTACTATATTTTAGGCATATTTTATTGGCATTTAGCATATGTACAGAAAAACATGCAAATCATTACATGGTCATCACATCGTGAAAACATCTAGGTAAATCTTATACAAATAAAGAAAAAATATATTAATAGCACTGCAAAAACAGGCCTTTTGTCCCTTTCTGGTCACTATTGCGTTCTCTATGAAAGTAACAATATTCTGATGTCGAACATTATAGATTTGTTTTGCCTGTTTGAACTATGAAAGGGAATAATAGATTACCTAATCTTTTGTTTTTACATATTTTTTACTCAATATTGTGTTTTTGATATTAATCAATGCTATTACTTGTAGTTCTAGAATAGTCCTTCTCTTTCTGTGTAGTGTTTGATAAAATGGGTAAGTCTTAATATATTTCCTAACCTGAAATTAATGGATTTTGGCTGTTCTGAGTTTTGGGACATTGCAAAAATGCTCCTATAAATATACTTGTCATTTCTCTATAATGATTTTTGCTGTGTTCCATATTTAAGGGTGAAATTTCTGGGAAATAAGATATATTGTTATTTAGCTTTAGTAGAAACAAAATAAGCATTTTCCAAAGTGGTTTTACCATTTCCCACTTCTACCGATAGTATATAAGAGTTCCATTTGTTACATATCCTTAACAATTACCATAAGTATTTTTATTTTTTGTCAAAGTAAAACTTATAACAGATAAAAATCAAGATAGGAAAAAGACGTTTATAATGAAATAAAAACACCTCATTTCAACAATTAGCCACACTGCTATTCTCCATATATAACTCTCTGTTTTCTGTTTCCTAGTGACTACTTAAATTTCTTTTATGACTAATAATTTTTATACAAAATCATGCCATTTACTTTCCTATTCTTCTCAGTTTATTTATAACTGAAATGTCACATTATTTATTGTCTAAACTTGAATACATCTGAGAGTAAAAGAGTGTGCTAACTGGATGGTACTGTTTTGGGAAAACCAATTTGTAACATAACTCTTGGTACCTCCGCTGATTTCCCCTGAAATTTCACATGGCACGCTGGAATTGTTCTTTAATCCATCAACCATAGACCATACCTCTAATCTTCTAATTTTATACGATGATACCATTAGTCACTCACATATCCTCTCCATCTCCTTAATCAATGTTTCTCTCAGCTGCTTTAGTTTGTTATCTGCAACTTGATTTTGTCAATGGTGGTTAAATTTATATTTCATTATTTAACTATTCGTAAGTTCTTATAATTAATATATAAATTATTTTAGTCTACATATTTTTCAATAAAAAAGTAGTATACCATTTTTATATTTCCTTCTTTATAGAGAAAATATCAGAACCCTGTATATCTCAAACAGAATGTAACTATAATCATAGCAGAACATATTCTTGTTATTTATTTCATCACTTTACCTTCTCCTCATTTTTTGAAGGAATTTTGCCATTTATACTTAATACAAAAGATTTCCTTTCTGAGTGTCCTTTACTTCTGTTTTACAATCCTGACTGGATCTTGAGCCTCTATAAAAATGCCATCCTTTTACAGAATGTTATTCCTCAACTAGATAGATTCATGGTTGAATCTGGATGTTTTCCAGATGTCACTTCTTTCTCTTCATTTTATTTACATTTTTTTTTTTTTTTTGCTAGTGTGTATGTTTAAGTGACTTTTAAAAAAAAAGGATAGAGAAGAATTAAAATTTTCAAGTTTAGATTATCTGAGATACATTTATTTTGTTCTCATAAAAGACTCATTCAATTTTCTAGCTCAGCTCAGAATAAAAATATGAAATAATTTTTCCATGTCATTTGATGGCCTTTCATCTTTGCTTCCTACTACTAGTTATTACTATTAATAAGTCTGATGGTGATCTGATTCTTGGTTGTAGCTGATCTGTTTTGTTTCTCCTCTGAAAGTTTTTGGGATGTTCTCTTATCTTTGATATTTTGAAATTTTACCATAATGTGTCTAAATATGTGTTATTTTTCACGAAGTGAATACATGATGAGCATTTTCATTTCTGGATTTTTTTTTTGTAATACCTCTGCTAAATTTTCCCTACTCATTCCCTCTCTTATCTCTATCCTTCTTTCCTTCTTTTATCTATAACTCTATTTAGTATTTTACTATGGGAATTGATGTTTTACCTTTTCTTCCTATCACATTTTTCTATCTTTGTGTTTTGTTCAACTTTCTGAATGACAACTTTAACTTTTTTCTAAACTGTTTACTATCTGCTTTGGGATATATGTATGTATGTATGTGTGTATATATATGTGTATACACACACACACACGTATATACACACATATGAAAGTTCTTTATTATACTTTATTTTTTTCCCAAGGTATCCCATTCTTTTACATAGATGCAACATACTCATTTTTCTATGATATTAATTATAGCATTCATATATTTACCTTAGCTTCTTATACTGGCTTTTTCACACTTACATTTATACTATTTTTATGTTTAGGCTAAACCTTGGGAACTGCTGTTCCCAACTAGAAGTGGGTAGATCAGGCAATGGGAGCTGGAGGCTTATCATGAGAAAAATCTAAAAGAGAATTGCTAAATTAGTTTTGGGTATTTAAAAAGATAGTTGTTCTTCATAGACAGATCTTTTGGAGCAACTAAATTTCTCTCAATGAATATATAAAGTATGTGAGTCAGATGAGACTAATATTTTCATAATAAAAACAGGAATGTATTTGTTAAATTCAATAAAATCTTTGTAATAGAGTTACAGTGTTTTCTTTTCAATTCTGCCAAATTTCATAGAAACATATTCTCCTGTGATGCTGCCCCCTCATTGTCTCAGAATAAAGACTTTGTATTTTAAAACACAGTACATTTGCTCTCATTTGAATGTGGTCTCAGGAGCTAGAATAAGTACTTTCATGTAACCAGTCTGCCATCTTGTACCAGAAGTCTAACACTGAATTTTAATTTTCTATTCATATTCCTTTCTCTCCAACTAGGCTGAATGAAAAACAACATATCTCTCTTTGTATTAACGGTGCCTGCTCAACACCTATGACTTTATTGAATTCTGATTATTTTATTTAATGTGCTGTGCACTAGCCCCTTTTTCCAACCAATTGATTTGACAGACGTGGCTTCTTCTACTCAGTCTCTTATAGCTTCTTAAATTCAGTCAGAATCTATCGTTATCATTTTTCACATGAATTCATAAACAGTTTTTTACAAAGCTCTCTTGGACTACATATAACAGTTCCTCTTGAAATAATCTATTTATATAAGTCAATATGTAGTTTAAAAAAATCATAACATAAAGATCTAACATAAAAGCAATAATGCAAGGATCACCTTTTAAATGTATTCAACAAATTTACAAAAGAAGTTTATGATCATAAATTGAATTGGTTTGCACTACAGTGTTTTATCACTTCACGCACTTGATATAATTTTAAAAACCTTAACCAAAATATTCTTCTAATTCTAAGATGTTATGATTCTGTAAGTTTTATTGGCTAAACTTTTTTTTTTACATATTTATATGGATTGTAGACTGGTATTGATAATTGTGGTAATATTGTAAAATGAGATATAGAATAATAAACTAGAAACTTTTTAATAAGGGGGTTGTCATACAGCCGTAGTTAATGCAAATGTGGCTTGAATTCAGACGAAATAAGAATCTGCATTAGAAAGCAACCATCATAAATTGACTAGTGGGCAATGTGATCCAACATTTACCAAGTTTAAATGAAAACTAAAGATTTTTTGGAAGATATTTTGTAGCCCTCATTATCATTTCAGATCAGACATTAATGTCAATACCATGAGATTTTATTAGTTTGAAAGGGTGAATTTTCATCTAGGCACTATCAGTAAGGGGTCAGACATAATCCAAAGATCATTTTTTATATTGGCAAGCAAACCCATCAAATGAGAGTCCTGTGAGCCTTACCAATTTAATGCCAATGTAAATGACATAGTGTAAACTCTATTTTATTCTATGTGCTAGAACCCATTAAGTTAAAGTGGGCAATAAAAATGTACTTTCAAACTCATCTATCTCTGTGAATAATGTCTATAAAAGACTTTCTCTTTTTATCCTAAAACAAATGTATCAAAAGGCAATGATCAGAGTAATATTTTAACATAATAAATGTTTTCTTTTTAGAAGGAAAAATAAGTATATGAATTCTAGAAGATTCATGATATTTAAACACTTTTATTTCAAAAAATAAGCTACAAATTTATCCTAGCTATCAGCTCAATTACGAAAACTTTAGCACATTTAAAAGGCAGCAATCCTACAAGCAGTACAAAATATTTATAAATTTATTCAAGCATTTGCATTCTTTTATTTTTCCATTTATTATTACTGCTTTATTTGCTATGCATAGAGAACTCAGGACTTTTGCTAATTGAAATGAACATTATTTTAGGAAAGTATATAGAAAGAAATACAGAATATTATAAATGAACAAATGTTCTAGATAAAGTTTGATCATTGTAAGATAGTATACGTGTAACTCAAAGATAATGTGGGCTCAGTTCCGGACCACCAGGGTAAAAGAAACATTGCAATAAAGTGAGTCACAAAAATTTTTTTAAATTTCCCAGTGCGTATAAAAGTTATGTTTAAACTTTACTATAGTTTATTAAATATGCAATAGTATTATGTCCTTAAAAAAAAACTTACATACTTTAATTGAAAGTACTTTTTTGCTAAAAAATGCTAACAATCATCTGAGCCTTCAGAGAGAGAGAATCTTTTGGCTGGTAGACGCTCATGCCTCAGTGCTGATGGCTGCTGACTGATCAGGGAGGTGACTGCTGAAAGTTGAGGTGGCTGTGGAGATTTCTTAGAATAAGACAGCAATGAGGTTTGCTACATTGTCTGACACTTCCTTTCATGAAAGACTTCTCTGTAGCACATGATGCTGTTTGATAAGATTTTACTCAGAGTAGAACTTTCAAAATTGAAGCTCATCCTTTTAAAACCTATGGCTGCTTCATCAAATAAGTTATGAAACATTCTAAATCCTTTAATTTCACTTCAACAATTTTCATAGCATCTTCACCAAGTGCAGATTCCATTTCAAGAATACACTCTCTTTGCTTTTCCATAAAAAGCAACTCCTCATCTGTTCAAGATTTACCAGGAGATTTCAGCAATTCTGTCAAATCTCACATCTTCACCTCCACTTCTAATTCTAGTTCTCTTGCTAGTTCCTCCATATCTGAAGTTATTGTGTTTACTGAAGTCTTAAACCCCTTGAAGTCATCCATGAGGGTTGGGATCAACTTCCTCCGAACTCCTGTTAATGGTAATATTTTGACATTCTCCCATAAGTCACTTTTTTTTTTTTTTTTGTCAGAGTCTCGTTCTGTCACCCAGGCTGAAGTTCAGTGGTGTGATCTCAGCTCACTACTACCTCTGCCTCCTGGGTTCAAACGATTCTCCTCCTCAGCTTCCAAAGTAGCTGGGACTACAGGTGTGTGCCACTACACCCAGCTAATTTTTGTATTTTTAGTAGAGACGGTGTTTCAGTATATGTTGGCCAGGCTGCTCACAAACTCCTGGACTCAGGTGATCCGCCCGCATCAGCCTCCCAAAGTTCTGGGATTATAGGCATGAGCCACCATGCCTGGCCAACTCACAGATACTCTTAAAGACATATAGAGTGGTAAATCTTTTCAAGAGATTTTCAATTTACTTTGCCTAAATCCATCAGAGGAATTACTATCTATGGCAGCTACAGACTTACAAAATGTATTTCCTAAAGAAAAAGCATGAAATTTATATTTTTTTCACCATGGGCTGAGATGTTGTGTTAGCAGGCATGAAAACAACATCAATCTCTTTGTACATCTTCCTCAGAGCTTTCAAGTGACCAAGTGCAATGTCAATGATCAACGAATGAAATGAAAGAAACCTTTTTTTTTTTTTTTTTTTTTTTTTGAGTAGTATGTCTCAACAGTGGGCTTAAAATATTTTTGAAAGCACACTGTAAACAGACATGCTGTCTATCATTCAGATTTCTTGTTGCATTTGCAGAACACACTCAGAGTAGTTTTAGTAATTCGCAAGGGCCTTAAGATTTTCATAATAATACATGAGCATTGGCTTCACCTTAAAGTCAACATTGGATTAGCCCCTCAGAAGAGAGTCAGCCTTGTCCTTGGAAGTTTTAAACCTGGCATTGAGTTTTCCTCACTAGCGATTTTGTATTGCTAAAAAATACTAATAATCATCTGAGCCTTCGATGAGACATCATCTTTTTTCTGGTTGAGGACTTGCTGCTCCACCTTGCACTTTTACATGATGAAGATGGCTTCTTTCACTAAAACACATGAACCAAGCCCTGGAAGCTTCAGACTTATCTACTGTAGCTTCCTGACTTCTTTTGGTCTTTATAGAATTGAAGAGAGTTAAAATCTTCCTCTGGATTTGATTTTGGTTTAAGGGAACATTGTGTTAGTTTGATCTTCTATCCAGATCATGAAAAATGTGAAAAATGTCCATATCAGCAATAAAGCTGTTTTGATGTATTATTTGTGTTTTCACTGAAGTAGCACTTTACTTTCCTTCAATAATATTTCTTATGTTTCCTTTGCATTCATAACTTGGCTATGTCTTAGGCACAAGAGACCTAGCTTTTGGCCTGCCTCGACTTTCAACATATCTTCCTCAGTAAGCTTAATCATTTCTAACTTTTTATTTAAAGTGAGTTATGTATGACTATTTATTTCTCTTAAGCACTTAGAGACCATAGTAAGGTTATTAAGTGACCTAATTTCAAAGTTGATTTGTCTCAGGGTATAGAGAGGTCTGATGTGAGGGAGAGATATGGAGAAATAGCCAGTTTGTGGAAGAGTCAGAACACACACAACATTTATCAGTTAAGTTCACCATCTTATATGGGCACAGTTTCTGTTGCTCCAAAACAATTATAACAGTTACATCAATGATCACTGATCACAGATCACCATAACAGACATAAGAATAACTGAAAAGGTTGAAATATTATAAGAATTACCAAAACGTGACACAGAAAAATAAAATGAGGACCTGTTTTTGGAATAATGGCCCAAAAGAATTGCTGGACACAGGGTTACCAAAATCTTTCAATGTAAAGAATACTGTATCTTCAAAGTGAAATAAAGTGAAAAAAAATAAACTCAGGTATATCTATAAATCAGAGAGATGTAGAGATGTATGTGTATGTATGTGTATATCTGTGTAAGAAGAATAAGTGGCAGAGACACCTTTAAATTAGATGGTCAGAGAAAATTGTTTGTGATCACCTTTGAGCTAACCATTTAATGAATTGACCATAGGGTGCTCTATGTTGAAGAGAAGGTAAGGGTAAGGGCGTATAAAACTAAAATAAATTTGATGTGTTCAAGGAAGTAAAAAATAGCCATAAGACTTAATCATTGAAAACAGGTGGGAGGAAAGGTGATATATTATGACGTTAAAAACATGTGTGTAGGCAGTTTAGAGTCTGTAGCCTATTGTTCAAGTAACAAGATGATGTTGTTAATGACTTTACCCCCTCCATAATCTCTTTTTCAAACATCACACTCACCAATCGTCTTCAATCTTTTCAGGTTTCTCTGACATGAAGCCTGAATACAACAATACTATGACCCCACTGGAATACATAATTTGTCCTGAACGGTTTTGCTCTCTCACTGACCTCTCATGTACTCCCTTCCTTACCTAACTTAAAGTTAGTGAACTTCATTCATTACAGTTACCACCTTGGATGCAATATTAAACTCCTTAACTCTCACTTGCTTAATTGTACTCCTTTTATCAGAACCCCAGTCCCTGTTCCAATCTCTCTCTGCCCACCCCATGCATAATGCACGTGACTGTAAAACAGCACAGTATAATACTATCATACTGACTGATTTTACTCTAAAAATGTGACAATAAGCCTAAGATGTTCTCGATGGCTTCAGACAATCATACTGTTTTCCCATATATTGACTCTTTAATTCTTCCAGGTTTCCATTTCACACATTTTAGATCCTGGCTTTACATCTTCATCACTTTGTCTTACTCTAACTGAAAATACAGAAACAGGTGAATGGCTGAGGAAATGGCAAGTAGGCATCTCCATGGGCCCATCTCTTCACAGAAATAGGAAAAAATCAAGCATATGTTGTATCAAGGAAAAGAAAACCTAAGAAAGAGTAAGAAAGCTTTGTGGCATTTTGACTTGCTCTTTTCCCACTCATTGGTCGTGTTAAAGAGAGCAAATTGTGTTCCAAATAGGACATCCTCGATCCTAGTCTGGAGGAACAAGAACAGATCTTATTCGCAAATAAGAGTATTTGTCTATGGGCTCCCTGAAGATCTAACACATACTTGTCTTTGTTTCATCTAACCCAGAACTCAATTATGGCAGAGAAAAGCAGGGAACCTTACTCAAAAACTTAAAGTGAAAAAAAAAAAAAAAATCAGTAACCAGGGACAAAGGATTGTCATCAAGTAATAAAACAGAGCATCAAAAGCCTAAGAAGACAGGTCAAGGATACAGTTTCTTGGAAAAATTAGGGCATCAGAAAACACTCATGTATACTGGGGAATTTAGAAAACCACACATATACCCAGGACAGGATATATGCAGAAAAGACCTAAGAACTTCCTAGCTTTTACCTCTGGCTGATCTCTAGGCTCAGTGTAAGGGGAGAAAAGAAGACTAAGGCAAAGCTATAGATAAGCAGACTTCTCTCTCTTTTTCTATTTCCTTTCTCCCTTCTCTTTTCTCTTTTGGCTTCAGGCATTCAAGAAAATGTCTGTCAAAACACTGGCTGAACATAACTACAGAACCAGAGTCTTCAGATAACACACATTATAAAGATCTCAGACTTTACAAGAAATAGTTTTCAAGTCTGACTAAACAAACAACTACAGCCTATTAGCAATCGATGAAGACAAATCTGAGGAGAGGCAAGCAGAGTTTCCAATTTTGATTTTCAGAGTTACCAGTTATGACATTCAAAATAGTTCATTTTCAACAAGAACAACAAAATTATGAAGCATGCAAAGAAAAAAGAGAGTGCAGACTATTTTCATAAGAAATTAACAAAAACGATCCCTGAGAAAGCACAACTTTTGGACTTCCTAGACACATATTTCAAATGAACTATCTTAAATATACTCAAAGAACTCAAGAGGAATGATTGTCAAACAGCTAAAAGAAGCCAGGAGATTGATATATGAATGCAATAGAGAATATCAACAAAGAGATTGAAATTATAAAACTAACTAGGCAAAAAGATGAGAACTGAGAAGTACAGTAACTGAAATGAAAAACCAACTACACAGCTTTAATAGTATATCTAAGCAGGTAGAAGAAAGAATCAGTAAACTTGAAGATATACCAGTTAAAATGATCCAGTCTGAGGAAGAGGGAAAAAAAAAAGAAGGAAGAAAAATTAACAGAACCTGAGACATGTGGAATATTATCAATGTACAAGTGAGAATCCCCAAAGAAAAAAAATAAAGAAGAGAGAATGCTTAAATCAATACTAATCAAAAGCTTCCAAATTTAATAAAACACACAAATCCACAAATTCAAGAAGTTCCGTGAAACCCAGGAGGATAAACAAAAGGAGACCTACACCAAGATACATTGTAATAAAATGTTCAAAAGCCAAGGACAAAAAATCTTGAAAGTTATGAGAGAGGCAACTTACAATATACAAAAGATACACAATAAGATTAACAACAAATTTCTTAGCAGAAATCACAGAGGTTAGAGGAAGTAGAAAACATTTTTTAAAGTGATGAGGGAAAAATATCAACTGTCAACCAAGAATTCTATGGTAAGCAAAATTATATAGAATACTATATATAGTATTCTATATAGAATACTGTATAGATATAGACATAGACATTATATAAGTACAGGGGTGTATATATACACACACAACCCTATATATGTACATATATACACCTTTATATATACATATGTGTGTGTATATATACATGTATCTATATGTATACATGTATATATACTTATACTGTAGCAGGATGAGCCACAGACAAATCTTCTCAGATACCGAGTTAAAGAAGGAAGGGGTTTATTTGGCCGGGAACATCGGCAAGACTCCTGTCTCAAGAGCCAAGCTCTCCAAGTGAGCAATTGCTGTCCCCTTTAAGGGCTCACAACTCTAAGGGGGTCTACATGAGACGGTCGTGATTGATTAAGCAAGCAGGTAGTATGTGACTGGGGGCTACATGTACTGGTAATCAGATCAGAACAGGACAGGGATTTTCACAGTGCTTTTCCATACAATGTCTGGAATCTATAGATAACATAACCGGTCAGGTAAGGGGTCGATCTTTAACTACCAGGCCCAGGGCGCAGTGCTGGGCTGTCTGCCTGTGGATTTCATTCCTGCCTTTTAGTTTTTACTTCTTCTTTCTTTGGAGCAGAAATTGGGCATAAGACAATAGGAGGAGTGGTCTCCTCCCTTATTCCTCCACTTTGAGACTCTCACTCATTTTATTAGTTGGAGTTCTCACCTTCATTTTCACTGCCTATGTCTTTCTACATGACAGATTGATAGTGATTTATGTAGTATACTTGTGCTGAAACATTCTGGTGAACTAGAGTAATGACAAAACCTTTTACTATTTGAATGAGTACAGTTTGTAAATAAGAGATTAGTAAACAGGTTCCTATTACTACTATAATTTTTATTATAAGAGTTTTAAATCCTCTTAGCGCTGGGAACTATTTTTAAACATGGCCTCAGGGTCCAATCCATGCCACACTTGTACAGGCACAGGTGCCATTTTAGTTATGTCTTTAACTATATCTTTGATTCCCCGATCATCTATATGCAGGCAGCAATTGGTAAGGTTAAATTTTCTGCAGACTTCTCTTTCAGCTGCTAGCAAGTAGTCAAGAGTCAATGTATTTTGACAGATAGCGTTTCTCCTCTGAGTTTCTTGCCAAGGCAGAACAGTCAAGGTTTTACTGGTTTTATTAGTGATAATCTGTAAGACAGCTTGCAACTGTATGATTCAGTTGAGCATGTAAATGGGGACCTGGTATCCTTACGAGCCGTCTTGTGCCCAAGTGGCAGGCCAATAGTATTGTATAATTTTTTCAGGAGGCTGTTTACCATCTTTTTAATAATCTATGGCTATGCTTCACTTTTTGCGGGACGTATAGACAGGGAAACCCAGGAGTTCACCTGTTTTTATGGGCAGTAGGAAGAAAGATGGTTTAATAGTGTCAATAACACAATTACCTGTCCACTGGTCAGGCAGCTTAGCATAGGCTCTATGTCCACATATCCAGTATAGCCTAGTGGGGGCACTCTAGTCCCAGTGGGATCCTGGGTGGACCTAAACGGTCTGCAACTTTGAAAATTTACTGAATGGATTTTTTTCTGTGTGGTTTGAACTCCAGCATGTAGTCTTCCTACAGGAAGGGTGAAGTCTTTTCCTACTCTTGCTATACAGTATTGTCTAATGATTGAGGTTTTTAGGACCTAGAAGTGATCAGGGTGATTTTTTGGGCCAGGAATTCATCAGGAACTAGGTCTGCAGATACTGATTCTCAGGCTTCTTATGGCCATTGATCTCTTATTACAGTTCCTCCACATACATAACATGAAGTGACATTGAGAGACTGGGTTACATGCTTGGCTAATGGCAAAAACAAATTTTTTGTTTTTCCTGGAATTTCTAGTACTGGCGCATTTAGTTTATCATAGAAGGTTTGAAATACTGGCTCAGAAGAGCATTTATAAACTTATTCTCACACCACCATGTTTACTTGAAGATCCAGTCCAGCTCCATCAATTTTTAGGGATACACGTTCCTCTTTTCTCTAGCGAGGATTAAAGGGGTTGGTTATTACTTATTCTAAGGGGTTACACTGACCAGTGGTACAGGAAGGGCCACTTTTCTTTTGCTGAAGGTGGACAGGATTTTTTTCATTTTTTTTTTTATTCAAGTAGCCTAAATGACAAAAGGCCAGTATCTACATTTATTTTCACACAGTCCTAATTCATAATAAATGTACTTATTTTCTGCCATATAGCCTCTATTCTAATTAAGAGAACCACATCCTATTTGTAACTTATTATTATGAATGACAGCACAGGCATCAAATTTTAAGGTGACTTGTCTAGGCACCTCTTTTTTTTTCTGTTTTGGCTAATGCTTTACTCACATCATTTATAAGCCCCCACCAGTCTTCAGTTCTTAATTTTATTTTAAAAACTGTGGTCATGGGAGGCTCCGATGGGTCATAACACACATCAAGTTGGTCATTTCCTGAACTACATACCTTGTATAGAATAACATTATACAAACAAGTTCTTTTTAGAGTTCCAGTACACTTAAAATAACCATAAAATAATAGAACCATAGCAACCTGTTGTCCTACCTCAGTGACTTGTTGTATACACTGGGAACAGCCCTCAGTCTAAGGAAGGTCAGTTGAAGTCCTTACTGCATAAGTCCAAATTTTAAGGAAAATGAGTCCTGCGATGAATTTCCCCATGCTTCGGCTGTGCGTGGACCAGCCAGCTTCTGGGTGTGACTGAAGCAGGCTTGTCGTCTTCTTCAGAGTCACTTTGCTGCTCCCATCCATGTACCGCTCACAGGCTACTGATGTTTAAGGATGGTATCAGAGGTCGGGCCCACTAGAATAAATTGAGTCCAATACCTCTACATAGTTATGTTTAACTGGGCTCTCTGATACCGGGAGCAAGGTGGCCGGGTTTGGGTGTTGTAAACTTCGATGGTTATGCGGGGATTTTCACAGAACAAGCTTTGGTATCTAGTTAGTCTAGCATGCGTTAGCTAATGATGTCCTTTGGTATCTATTAAAGTCACCACAGCATGGGAGGCCTTTATGCTTAGGTTTTGCCCAAGAGTTTACTTATCTGCTTCTTGTGCTAACAGGGCCATTGCTGCTAGGGTTCTTGGATGTGGGGGTCAGCCTTTGGAAACCCCGTCTAGCTGTTTTGAGAGATAGGCCACTGGCCTTGGCCAGGGCCCTACAGTCTGGGTTAAAACTCCAACTGCCATTTTTCTTTTTCTGACACATGGGGTGTAAAGGGTTTTGTCAGGTCAGATAGCCCCAGGGCTGGGGTCGACATGAGTTTTTCTTTTAGCTCATGAAAAGCTTGCTGCTGTAGGTTGTAATGGATGTAGCTCATCTAATCTATCTTTCTATTAACTGTCACCCACTAAAATTTTGACTTAAACCCTGTTACTATTTGATTTCAAGCTTTAAATTGATCTGGTATTCCTTGCAGGGCTCCAATTGCATCTAAATAGATGTGAGAGTTGGAAGACCTATAAGGGGCTTCTCTCGCTTTACAATGTCTTATTTTTTCTCCCTCTGGTTGATGAAATGCCAGGATGAAAGGGATAGTCAAATGGACTAAAGCACAAGTGCCACTCTAGTTATTTGGCAGAGTGAGTAAAGGTCTACCACAATACCACCACACATCCACTCAGGGATGAACAAGGGTTGACTGATTGATAAGCTCTTGAAAATTCTTAAGCTCATCACATCCCTTCAGGTCTCCAAGAATGCTAAGTTTCCTCCCTGTCATGAGAGGCACAAAATGAACTTAATGTTGGGAGATGGAAGCTGGATGGTCCTCGGGCTGACCCACAGGATGCTGGACTTCAGGATATAGCAGATAGAGCTTGGCATAACTTACTACTCCAGGCTGTAGAATCCTGGAAAAGGCCTACTGTGCAGCCTATGCCTGGTCGACTGGAGGACCACCTTAGTGGAAGGGGGATAATTTAGGCCTCTGGTCTGCCATGTGCACAAGCATAACAATTGCTTTTGTTTAGCATGTAGATGCAATATTTGATCCATTTTAACCTGGCATCTGCATCTTGGTATCCTATCTTTATTTCTAAAGTTTGTTTTAAGTCTTTAACATCTATGATCCTCTAGTAAAATGAATGTATGATTTTAGGAAATTACAAAAACCGGTTGGGGCAGTCCATCCTTGCTCTTTAGTGGTCCACAGAATGTTGGACCAACTACCGCATAAAAGCTCTACACTGGGGGGCAAGACTCCTGGTTGGCATTAGAGTCTTTATCGAAATCTCCCCAGATTAACTGGTCCTAGTTTACTAATGCCCAGTCTGAGGAGAGTCCAGAGAGAAAAAAGTACTTTTCTGAAGTTGAAAACTGTCTTTGACTTGGCAAGTGTCCACAGGGTATAACAAGGCAAGCATTAGTTGCAATAGTTTGAGGTGAAATTGACTTGGTTATGTTAATAACTAGATGATTAACAATAGAACGAGGAAAGGGGAAAGAGTAATAGAATAGACAAAAAGAGTTAAATTTTTCTTAGCTTTAGTTTGGTAGGGTTTTCCCCTGGGACCATGGCCCACGACTCTGGAGGGGGTGGCACTTTCTTGACTTGGGTGTGATGAGTCCATCTTTTTTTTTTTTTTTTTTTTTTTTTTTTTTTTTTTTTTTTTTTTTTTTTTTTTGCTGTACAAACAGCAGTCTTGGTGGTTAGCAGCACAAGGTAGGGTCCTTCCCAGGCTGGCTTGAGTTTTTCTTCTTTTCACCCTTTGATGAGAATGTGATCTTCAGGCTGGTGCTGGTTAACTGGCAATTCTAGGGATGGTACATGTACTAAAAGACTTTTAGTTTTTGAGAGAAGAGAAAGTGGAAGATAAACCAAGTATATAATTTTTAAGCATTTGATCTTTTGTTTTAAATGTGGGGACCTTGGCAGTGGACTTTATAGTCCTCAGTGCCTTTTTACTGAGAAACTTCCTTTAGCACCTATTTTTATTAGTTTTTAAACCAAAGAAAGCCAAATATCATCTTACATTTAACAATGCTTTTTGTATGATTTTTATACCAGATAAGCTAAATTTTACCTTTATAATCATGTGTTATTAATGTTAAACCTAATTTTAATAAAACCTTGTAGACATATTTATCCAATTTTTAATGTTTGACCATAAGGTAAGATTTTATAGACTCTTTTTAACCCTTTATAATTTTTGTTAAAGAGCGGGTTGGTACTTTAAGAAAAACCTGATATGCTTTTAATGTCCAGTTTACAGAAAAACTGGATGATACCTCTTTAACTTTAGCCAATATTTACACACAGAATTTTCTTTCCAATTAACATTTTAAAACTTGATTAAACCTTTAAAACAAAATATACATATTCTTAACCTTAACATTTTAATGTAGGTAAAAATTACATTCTTATGCCTCCTTATAATTCTTTTGCCAAAGGTAAATTTTATTTTCGTTATACACCTTGCACATAAACCTTTTTTTTGTTTTTTTTTTTGTTTTAGTTTTACATTCAGGAGGCCTAGTTAATTTTAAATTATACAATATTTCTTGCATAAATTATTTTTCTATAACATTTTTCTCTTTCACAACTTTCACAGACAATTCTTTGACATGCTTTAACTTTCTGACTTATTACAAATATTTCTTTCTTTAAACAACCAGTTAATTTATTTCAGGACAAGAAATTACCATATAATACTCTTTTTATATAAATTTTCCCCCCCTTTTTTTCCTTTTTCTTTTTTTTTTTTCCTCTAAATGAATAGTGCCATACTTTAAGAATTTTGAGTTAGTAAGCTACTTTTTTGCTTTTTTGATTTAGGATAGTTCTGAACTGAACTAGTGAGGTGTGCTTACGGTGAGGTTTCTTCTAAAAGTTATTTTTTTTACTTTCTTTATGTTAGCAAAGCAGTTGCCGCTACAGATTGGATGCATTTGGGCCATCCACGGGTTACTGGATTAAGGATTTTTGATAAGAAGGCTTCAGTGCTTTCAGGATACGCCCTTGTTTACACTGACAACAAAGTAGTATTGGAGCATTATAGGGTTACAGAGAATACCTTCAATTATCAATTACAGGTTTTTAATTTACCTTGGCTTTTAAAGGAATAGGGTACATTTTCTTTCTTTTTTTTTTTTTCTTAACTACTTGTATATATCTCTTTCTTTCTCTCTTTGACTTTGTCTCTCTTTGACTTTCCATTTGCCTCTGTCTCTTCCTCTCTCTCTTCTCTGTCTGTCTCTCTCTCTCTGCCTCTCTTATGCTGCGGTTCTCTCAACCACTGTGGAGAGATCTAAAACCAGCTGTAACCAAGCATCTATGTATGGAAACTGGTCTGAATGCCTTGGCTTTACAGGTTACCTTGTACCATACCTTTGAAACAAGGGACCTATCCAGACTTCCTTCTGATGGCCACCTCACCTCTAATGCTGGCCAGCCTATTTTACACAAAGTTTAAAGTTTTCCTGGTGTCATAGCACTCCATAGTCTCCCTTAAATCCTTTCTTGAAATTTTTCAACATAGTTTCTAGTAGTGTGGGCTTATTTGTGCCTGATCCATGTTTCTTCAAGACAAAATGACACGCTCACACCACATGCACACCACAAAACAAAGAATGGGTAAAAAGGACACACACACACTTTTGCAGTTTACACCAAACCAAAATCAAAACCAAAATCAGAGTATCCAGATATCCAAGCCAAGTCAAAACCAGAGCCAAAGCATCAAGCAATCCAAGTCAAGTCAACAACAAAAACCAAAGTGCCAGTACAGGCACATCGTGGGTGATCAGGCCATGCTTCCACTCAAATAGAGTAGGCAGGTTCCCTAGACCAGTCCTGTCAAGCAATTCAAACCAAATCAAAACCAAAAGCAAAACCAAACCAAAGCACTGATAAAGGCTTGCCGTGGGTGATCAGACCATGCTTCCACTCAAATGGAGTGGGCAAGTTTCCAAGACTAGTCTTACCAAGTTCCAGATGTCTGGACTCCAAGTACCGCTTCCTTCCTAGTGTTCAGTCACTGCGTTGACCCTCCATGGGGGCCTGCCACATATTGCTCTGGCACAGCGTCCCACTGGGGCAAATGCCTACCTGGGAGCGCTTTCAGGATCCACGTTGCTCGGGCTGGTCGGAGTCCTCCGTAGGGATGTTTCATAGGGCAGGCTTAAGCCACTTAAGGAGCTGCCTTGACCATCCACCAATCACCTGACTTCTCGGTCAGGGAACCAAGAAATGTAGCAAGATTAGCCGCAGACAAAACTCCTCAGACATCGAGTTAAAGAAAGAAGGGGTTTATTTGGCTGGGAACATCAGCAAGACTCCTGTCTTAAGAGCTGAGTTCCCTGAGTGAGCAATTCCTGTCTCTTTTAAGGACTCACAACTCTAAGGGGATCTGTGGGAGAGGGTCGTGACTGATGGAGTCAGCAGGGGGTACATGACTGGGGGCTGCATGCACTGGTAATCAGATTGGAACAGAACGGGACAGGGATTTTCACAGTGCTTTTCCATACAATGTCTGGAATCTATAGATAACATAACTGGTCAGGTAAGGGGTCGATCTTTAACTACCAGGCCCAGGGCGCAGTGCTGGGCTGTCTGCCTGTGGATTTCATTTCTGCCTTTTAGTTTTTACTTCTTCTCTCTTTGGAGGCAGAAATTGGGCATAAGACAATATGAGGGTTGGTCTCCTCCCTTAATACAATATGTATATGTATAGAAGTATGTAGAAACATATGTATAAGTTTCTATCTATGTGCATATATGTAGTTACATACAGGTATATGTATATAAGATGTATAGAAACCATGTAGAAGGAAACTTTTGCAATATAATAAAGAATATTTATGAAAAATTCACAGGTAGCATCATACTCACGGGTAAAAGACTAAAATCTTTCACCATGGAATAATGGATAAGATAAAAACACTCTTATTTTCTCACTGTTACTAATTGTACTGGAAATTCTGTGAGCCTAATTAGGCAAGAATAAGAAATAAAAGACATCCAGATTGGAAAAATAGAATTCAAGCTATATTCACAGGAGACATGATCTTGTACATAGAAAACTTCAAATAATCCACAAAAATATCATGAGTTAAGGAAATTTAGCAAAATTGCAGAATATAATTGACAACTCAAAAATCAGTTATGTTTTCACATACCAAAGATGAGCAATCTAAAAAGGCAATTAAGAAAATACATTCAAGTCCAAAAATTCCAAGTAATAGCATATGAAAGAATAAATTTAATAAATAAATTGAAAGAGTTGTAGACTGGAAATTACAAAACATTGCTGACAGAAACTGGAGAAGATTTAAATAAATTGAAAGGCATCTCTTGTTCATAAATTGGAAGACTTAATGTTGTTAAGTAGCAATATTGTCCAAAATGATCTACACATTCAGTGTAATCTTAATTAACATATCCATGCCATTTTGTGCAGAAATGGAAAAGGTAATCTATAATTCCAGTTGGAATCCAAAAAGCCAAAATTACTTCAAAAAATAGTAAATCTGAAGAACTCAAGTTTCTTGATCTTAAAACTTACTACAGAACTATAGTTATCAAAACAATGTGATACTGGGCATAAGAATAAATATATAGAAGAGTAGAAAGAAATTAAGAGTCAGAAATAAAGCTATACATCTGTTGCCAACCAATTTTGAACAAAGTTTACAAGACCGTTCAATGAGGAAATAATTGTATCTTCAACATATGGTTCTGGGAATATTGGATGTCCAAAAGCAGAACAATGTGTTTGGACCTCTACCTCACACTATATACAAGTTAATTCAAAGTAGATTAATAGCCAAAAAAGTAAAACAATGAAGCTCAGAAGAAAATATAAGCATAATCTTCATGACCTTTAATTTGGCAATGAATTCCCTGATATGACACCAAAAACATGAACAACAAAAATAAAAAGTAGATAAATTGGGCTTCATGAAAATTAAAAACATTTGGCCTCAAAAGTCATTAACAAAAGTAAAAAAAAAAAAAAAAAAAAAAAAAAAAAGGCATATAGATTTGCAAAGAGTATTTGCAAATCATTTATCTGATAACAATATGAGAAAAAACTAAATTTAAAAATGGACAATGAAATTAGCTGGGTGTGGTGGCCTAGGCCTGTAGTCTGGGCTACTAGGGAGGCTGATGCAGGAGAATTACTCAAACATGAGAGATGGAGGTTGCAATGAACATAGATCATGCCACAGCACTCCACCCTGGGTGACAGAGCAAGACTCCATTAAAAAAATAAAATAAAAAGACAAATAACTTGTAGAGAGATTTTGCAGAAGAAGATATACAAGTTGCTAACAGGTACATGAAAAGATGCTCAACATTCTTAGTCATTAAGAAAATGCAAATCAAAACTACAAAGATACTACTTCACACCTGTGATGGCTAATACTGTCAACTTGATTGGATTGAAGAATACAAAGTATTGTTCCTGGGTGTGTCTGTGAGGGTGTTGCCAAAGGAAATTAACATTTGAGTCAATGGGCTGGGATAGGCAGACCCACCTTTAATCTGGTGAGCACAATCTAATCAGCTGCCAGCAAATATAAAGCAAGTAGAAAAACTTGAAAAGGCAAGACAGGTCTAGCCTACCAACCTACATCAATCTCTCATGCTGGATGCTTCCTGCCCTCAAATATTGGACTCCTAGTTCTTCAGCTTTGAGACTCGGGCTGGCTATCTTTCCTCCTCAAGCTTGCAGACAGCCTATTGTGGAAACTTGTAATCATATAAGTTAATAAACTCCCCATATATACATACACACACACTAATAAGATATATAAATTATATGTATATATGCATATGAATATATACATATATCAATAATAAACTCCCTATATATATACACACACACTAATAGGATATGTACATATTTATATATACATACATATTTGTGTGTGTGTGTGTATATATGGAAAGTTTATTAACTTATATGATCACATGTTTCCACAATAGGATGTCTGCAAGCTTGAGGATCAAGGAGAGCCAGTCTGAGTCTCAAAACTGAAGAAATAGGAGTCCAGTGTTTGAGGGCAGGGAGCATCCAGCACAAGAGAAAGATGTAGGCTGGGAGACTAGGCCTGTCTCGCCATTCATAGGGATATATGCATATATACATATGTATAGATCCTATTACTTCTGTTGCTCTAGCGAACCCTGACTAATACAGATTTTGGTACCATGATTGATTCTAGAGAATAGAATATTAGAGATGGAGTTCTTTCATTGATTATGAGGTTTCTGGAGTTAGCTGCTTAATAGAATTAGACCCCAAAATGCTAAGGACTTTACTTTTAATAGTATGGAGAACACTGATAGTTCTTGGTGTGAACTGTTTAGAGAGTTGTGCACAGTAAGTGCATTTGACACTCTTGGCTTACTGTTCCTGAGAGGCAAGGAGTTTAGTGACTTTATACATAATACCTTTGACCATATATGGAGAACCAAGAAGCATAATGAAGCTGATTGGTTGCTCCTAAGTTCAATGGACAAAGTGATGAAAGAAAACGATGAGCTCAGAGTTTCTGTCTCCTGGCTTGAGAAGCAGATAGTGAGGCTCAAATCTACTAAGATTGCCCTGAGTGAGAGTTTTATCTCCTCTAGGGAAAAGAGCTGAAACTGTGGAAAATAAAGCACAAGCTCTTGTCATGCAAGTGGCTGACCTGCAGCAAAAGGTGCATGTGCAGCCTTACCATGGTATTCCTACAAGTGAAATTGATAGGAAGCTTCCTGCATTCCTATTTAATTTATATAAGAAGGAAATATCTAGGTTTAATGGACAAAGAACTAATTTGAACTATACAAACAGAGAATCATGGCTCCTCAATCAATTTCCAGACTTCAGTCAGAGGAGCAGAGGAGAATTTTAATAAAGTGGATAGGATGACCCGTTCTGTGGACACCACACAGCCTCTTTCCCAAGCTACCCCTGTCCTTGCCCAATGGGCCCATGAACAAAGTGGTCATGGTGGCAGGGGTAGAAGTTATGCTTGGGCTTAGCAACATGGACTTCCACTCACCAAGGCTGACCTGGGTACAGCCACTGCTGAGTGCTCAATTTGCCTGTAGCAGACACAAACCCTGAGCCCTCAATATGGCACCATTTCCTGGGGTGATCAACCAGCTACCTGGTGGCAGGTTAATTATATTGGACCTCTTCCATCATGGAAAGGGCAGAGGTTTGCCTCACTGGTATAGACACTCTGGATATGGGTTTGCTTATCTGGCATGCAGTGCTTCTGCCAAGACTCATCTGTGGACTCACAGAATGCCTTATCCACCGTCACGGTATTTCATAGAGTATTGCCTCTGACCAAGGCACTCACTTTATGGCTAAAGCTATGCCGCAGTGGGCTCATGTTCATGGAATTCAATGGTCTTTCCATGTTCCCCATTATCATGAAGCAGCTGGATTCATAGAAAGGTGAAATGGCCTTTTGAAGTCTCAATTACAATGCCAACTAGGTGACAATACTTTGCAGGTCCAGGGCAAAGTTCTTCAGAAGGCTATGTAGGCTCTGAATCAGCCTTTGATATGTGGTACTACTTCTCCTATAGCCAGGATTCATGGGTTCAGAAATCAAGAAGTGGAAGTGGCACCCCTCACAATCACTCCTAGTGATCCCCTAGCAAAATTTTTGCTTCCTGTTCCTGCACATTATGTCCTGCTGGACTAGAGGTCTTAGTTCCAGAGGGAGGAATGCTGCCACCAAGAGACACAACAATGATTTCATTAAACTGGAAGTTAAGATTGCCACCTGGACACTTTGGGATCCCCCTACCTTTAAGTCAACAAGCCACGGAGAGAGTTACAGTGTTGTCTGGGCTTACTGACCCGGACTATCAAGATGAAATCAGTCTATTATTCCTTATGAAGTTGAGGAAGAGTATGCATGGAATACAGGAGATCCATTAGGGCATTTCTTAGTATTACCATGCTCTGCTATGAAGGTCAATGTTAAAGTACAACAGCCCCATCCAGGCAGGACTACAAATGGCCCAAACCCCTCAGGAATGAAGGTTTGGGTCACTTCACCAGCAGGACCTGCTGAGATGCTTGCTGAAGGCAAAGGGAATACAGAATGGGTAGTAGAAGAAGGTAGTCATCAATACCAGCTACGACTATGTGACCAGCTGCAGAAAGAGGACTGTAACTGTCATGGGTATTTTCTCCTTCTTTTGTTAAAAACATGTTTATGCGTGTATACCCTTGTACTAAGAAAATATCTTCTTTTTATTTTGTTTTCCTTTATCATGTGACATAGATTTATTTACTTCATGTCAGCATTTAAGCATCGTTGACTTTATGTAATAGTATTTGGGTTGGGGATTGGTATATTTCCAGTTGTACAAAGGATGGTTGTATTATGTTATGCATAATTATAACTTTATTATTGTCTTTACTTGAACATCATGTATAATCTCAGGAGATGTTCATGGGTTCAAGCTGACAAGGGCCGGACTTGTGATGGTTAATACTGAGGGTCAACTTGATTGGATTGAAGGATACAAAGTATTGTTCCTGGGTGTGTCTGTGAGAGTGTTGCCAAAGGAGATTCACATTTGAGTCAATGAGCTTGGGAAAGCAGACTCACCCTTAATCTGGTGGGCACAATCGAATCAGCTGCCAGCAAATATAAAATAGGCAGAAAAACATGAAAATGCAAGACTGGCCTAGCCTCTCAGCCTACATCTTTCTCCCGTGCTGGATGCTTCCTCCCCTCAAACATCAGACTTCAAGTTCTTCAGTTTTGAGACTCGGACTGGCTCTTCTTGCTCCTCAAGCTTGTAGACAGCTTATTGTGGGACCTTGTGATTATTTAAGTTAATAATAAATTCCCATATCTATCTCTCTATCAAGATATATACAGAACTAATGTATATATCCTATTAGTTCTGTCTCTTTTCTGAACACCAACTAATACAACACCTAATACTGTGGGTTTGATGAAAAAAAATCAAGAATAACAAATGCTGGCAAAAATAGGCACAAATTAGAACTCTTGTACACTGATGGTAGAAATGTAAATTGTGTCAGCTGATGTGAAAAACAGTTTTGTGGTTCCTTAAAAAGTTAAATATAAAATTACCATATAACCTAGTAAGTCCATTCCTGCCAATATACTCAAAAGAATTAAAAACAAGTGCTCAAAGAAATATATATACACCCAGTTCATAGCAACATTAGTCACAAGAGCCAAAAGTTAGCAATAGCCCAAACATCCAGCAACACATGAATCAATAAACAAATTAAGATACACAGATAACAACGCTCATCCATAAAAAGCAGATAAACTGCTAACAGATGTTACAATATAGATTAATCTGAAAAACATTATGCTAAGTTAATAAAGCCAGGCACAAATGTTTAAACACCATATAAATTTATTTATATGAAATATTCGGAATAGATAAATTCATAGGGACAAAACACAAATTAAACACAGATTGATGATTTCCAGTTGCCAAGGGGAGAGACGGAATGTGGAGCAACTGCTTAGTGACTATGGAGTTTCCTTTGACACGATAAAAATCTTTTGTAATTGAGTAGAGGTGATTATTGCACCAAATTAAATATACAAAATGCCACTGAATTGTTTAAGATTATTTCTTTTATGGTATATCAGCTTCATCTAAAAAACAAAACAAAACAAAAAAACAATAAAAGCAATTGGGAGAAAATCTCAAGCTCCACTCACCATAACAGCCCATTTACCAATAGTTGTATCCTTCTGTATTCACTTCTGTTAGCAAAGATGAACTTTCTTTGCTGTCATTGAAGGCCACACTCTCTCCTTGTGTATCAAGTGCTTTCTCATTTATTCAAGGTCAGTTCCTCTGTCATTATCACTTTACTTTCCTGGATCACGACCTTTCCCTCTACTGGATTATTTCCATCAGGGTTTGAGAGGCTAACTTTTGGCTTGGCACAGTGGCTCATGCCTATAATCCCAACACTTTGGGAGATGGAGGCAGGCAGATCATGAGGTCAGGAGATCGAGACCATCATGGCTAACACAATTAAACCCATCTCTACTAAAGATACAAAACATTAGCCGAGCATGTTGGCATGTGCCTGTAGTCCCAGCTGCTGGGGAGGCTGAGGCAGGAGAATTGCTTGAACTTGGGAGGCGGAAGATGTGGAGAGCCGAGATCACACCACTGAACTCCAGCTTGGGTGACCGTGTAAGACTCCATCTCAAAAAAAAAAAAGAAAAAGAAAAAAAAAGAGGCTAACTTTTTTCTATTCAAAAGTTTTATTTAAATATGCAAAGAAAAAGGCTTAGACTCACATTTTCACCCTTTCATCCATTCCTTTGCTTCCCTTGACAAAAAAACTTTATCTATGAAAATTAAATAAATAGCTCATACTATCTGCTATTATTTTCCTTATATGTTCCATTAAACTTCTTATAATTAGGTTTTAATCCCTGTTGCTTGAATATAACCACAATTATTATTGCTAACCAATAAAAACCATGTTTCTAAAAGCTATGCTCACTTCTCAAGCCTCATCTAATCCGACCCTTCAGTAGTGCCCGATATAGTCGATCACTCTGTTCTCTTTCTTCACTTGGCTTTCAAAAGAGCTAGATTTTATTCCACTTTTCCTTGACACTTTTTTTAGCCTTCTCTTTTGTATACCACCATCTCCTAATATGGGTGAGCTATTATGCTCACTCTCTGGACAGCTCTTCCTTATCTGCACTAATTCCTAGGGAGAATTCTTCCAGTCTCACCCATGTGAAGGACTCCCACATTTCAGTCTGAAGTCTTAACCTCTCTCCTCAGTTCCCAATGTATATGTTCACCTGAATACATAAAGATATGTGTGAATTCCTAGTAAGCAACTTATATTAATATCTTTGAACTGGTCACCTGAACTTTTTTCCCAAATTGATGATCCCTCTTATCATCCCATTTCAGTGAGGACAAATTCATCTTTCTAGTTGCTTGGAACAAAATCTTAGGGTGATCCTGCATGGTTATCATGATCATATCTTATTTTTAGTGTCAACATTTTCTAGTAGTTGTATCTTCAAAATATATCCAGAATTCAACTAGTTCTTTCCGCTGTCACAGCTTCCCCTCTGACTTAAACAAACATAATAAAGTGGGAAATATATCCAACCCCTTCGTGAGTGGGGAACTGGAGTGTGGGTGATGGAGCTAGCTGGCCGCTTAGGCACCTGCAAAACAGCAAAAATCCACCAATTAGAACCCATTGCCCTCAACCTCTCACAAGAGAGAGCACACAGGTGAGTGGGTGCAGGAGCCAAGGCAAGCGCTTTTGGATGCTGACTGAAACAAAACTCTCTGTGTGGGCCCCGTGTCAGCATCAAGCAGAAAGTACCCATGACCCCTGAAGCCCCAAAGAGTGTTTTATAGTGCTCTTTAACTTTCCCATCTGGCCCACATTTTCTGTATCCAGTCTAACATTGATGGGCATTTGGGTTGGTTCAAGTCTTTGCTATTGTGAACAGTGCTGCAATAAACATATGTGTTCATGTGTCTTTATAGTAGAATGATTTATAATCCTTTGGGTATATACCCAGTAAGGTGATTGCTGGGTCAAATTGTATTTTTGGTTCTAGATCCTTGAGGAATCACCACACTGTTTTCCACAATGGTTGAACTAATTTACACTTTCATCAACACTGTAAAAGTATTTCTATTTCTCCACATCTTCTCCAGCATCTATGGTTTCCTGATATTTTAATGATTGCCATTCTAACTGGTGTGAAACGGCATCTCATTGTGGTTTTGATTTGCATTTTTCTAATGACCAGTGATGATGCACTTTTTTCATATTTGTTGGCTCCATAAATGTCTTCTTTTGAAAAGTATCTGTTCATATCTGTTGTCCACTTTCTGATGGGGTTGTTTGTTTTTTTCTTGTAAATTTGTTTAAGTTCCTTGTAGATTCTGGATATTAGCCCTTTGTCAGATGGATAGATGGCAAAAATTTTCTCCCATTCTCTAAGTTGACTGTTCACTCTGATGATAGTTTCTTTTTCTATGCAGAAATGCTTTAGTTACATTAGATCTCATTTGTCAGTTTTGGCTTTTGTTGCCATTGCTTTTGGTGTTTTAGTCATGAAGTCTTTGCCCATGCATACCTGACTTCAAACTGTACTACAAGGCTACCATAATCAAAACAGCATGGTACTGGAACGAAAACAGATATGTAGACCAATGGAACAGAACAGAGGCCTCAGAAATAACACCACACATCTACAGCCATCTGATTTTTGACAAACCTGACAAAAACAAGTAATGGGGAAAGGATTCCTTACTTAATAAATGGTGTTGGGAAAACTGGCTAGCCATAGGCAGAAAACTGAAACTGGACCCCTTCCTTACACCTTATACAAAAAATAACTCAAGATTGATTAAAGATTTAAACATAAGTCCTAAAACCATAAAAACCCTGGAAGAAAACCTAGGCAATACCATTCTGCTTCCCTTTTAAAGATAAGTTCCAATTTCAAACCATATATTTGTGAATGAATAAAACTGAATGGTTTTAGGAGCACCTAAGTCCCCTCTTGAAGGTTTTGCTGCTTAGAATTTTTTTCTGCCAGATACCCTGAATCATCTCTCCCAAGTTCAAATTTCCACAGATCTCTAGGGCAGGGGTAAAACGTTGCCAGTCTCTTTGCAAGAATCACCTATACTCCAGTTTCCAATAACTTCCTTATCTGCAAGACCGCCTCCACCTGTGTTCACTGTCCCTATCACTATCAGTATTTTAGTCAAAGTCATTCAACAAGTTTCTAGGAAGTTCCAAACTTTCCCAGATCTTCCTATCTTCCTGTTTTCTTCTGAGCTCCCCAAATTGTTTCAATCTCTGCCTGTTACCCAGTTCCAAAGTTGCTTTCATATTTTTGGGTGTCTTTACAGCAGTTCTTCACTAGCTGGTACCAATTATCTGTATTAGTCTGTTCTCATGCTACTAACAAAAACATACTCGAGGCTGGCTAATTTATAATGAAAAAGAGGTTTGATGGACCTACAGTTGCACATAGCTGGGGAGACCTCACAATCTTGGTGAAAGGTAAATGAGGAGCAAAGGCACTTCTTACATAACAGCAGGCAAGAAAGCATGATAAAATAGAAAAAGTCCATTATAAAACCATCAGATATTGTGACAACTCACACACTATCATGAGAACAGCATGATGATAGCTGCCCCCAGGATGAAATTACCCTGCACTTTGGGTCCCTCCCATGACACATGGGGATTATGGGAACTACAATTCAAGATGAGATTTGTGTGGGGATACAGCCAAATCATATCAGAGACAAGCTCTTATTGTCTAGGCACTATAGATTAAAATTATCTAGGCATTATAGATTAAAGAAAATAAACTTAATAAAACTCTATTATTGCTTCAAAGATCTTTCTGGCAAGAAGCAAATGAATAAAGAAAAACATAATCAAATGCAATGTAGTAGGCATTATGACAGACATGTTTGCAGGTTTCTGCAATGTTCATAGAAGAAGTCCCTAAGTCAGTTATGTTCAGGAGTTGCTTATTGCTGGAAATAAAAATTTTCTTTTTAGTATGTACAGTGCACTCAAGAGCAATAGATATTTATTGACTGAAGTTTTGTAATCTCATGTTAGCATCCATAACATCACTATTTATTATACTGAGTTGTGAGAAATTAGACTGAATCTTTACTATTACCTGGGCAATTCCTGCAAGTTTGTTTTCTAAAACATTCTACCACCAGCTTTTTATATTTTATTTGTGATTTAAAAAGCTAAGTAAAATGTAGAAAAACTTGAGGTAACTTAAAATTGCAGCTAGTTGTATAAAATAAAAGCATTTGAAGATATCCTAACTTTAAAAACACCACTTCTGTGTTTTTAAAGACAATCCAGAATTGCTTTTGCTTTCAAAACCTTTTAAATTATTTTTCAAAAGCTTTTAGGTTTGAAAATCCCAATTATTTATTAAAAATTTTCAAAATACATTAATATATTTTTAAAGGATTCATATAGCCTACACTTAACAGGAATTCTAATTTTATTTTGCATAATGAAGTGTTTACAAGGCAAATATAAAACGTATCACCTACTCATGGAGGTCAAGAGTGGATACTGATCTAGGGATATTATGAAATCATCATGATCCCCGTGTGAAGGTTGCTTAAATACCAATTTTTACAAAACTGTCAGTTTATGCATTACTTTGTGATATATGTGATTATTTGTGGTTTTTCATTTGTGTATATACCCTGAATGTTGACAGATAAGAAGAGTATTTCAAAAGATTTAGATTACTTCCTCTCCGCTATAAACCCTGCGTCCTAAAATATACAGAGATGGAAGGGTAGATGACTCAGGAAAACAAATTGGAACCTCTGTCATTGCTGTGAGCCCAGACTTGCCTGAGGACTGCACCAAATTAAGTGTCTGTAAAAGAGATTCTAATATCTAATGTGGAAGCAAATTGTATTAGAAATGTTTATCACTGATGTGCTATTGATATATGCTTCCTCCTTTGGAATCAGCCAGAACTTGGGATTAAGTGACAAAAAAATGGGGAAAAAACAAATAGAATATTAGCTTTCTAATATTTATTATCAAAACATTTAGAAATTTGAAAAGGAACTACTTTATTTGAAAATGTATTTTATACTAAGCTTTATTTTAAAATATGAAATATCTAATTAAAAACATGTGCTAAGTACTTGCCTATAAGCAATCACCTACTTATTCAAATGTATCCTTATGCTTCATAGAGCACTTTGAGCTGGGCAGAAAGGCCAGCAAAAAAAAATAAGTAAATGCAGGTTGTACCCTCAGAAGGCTTATTAGCTGGGAGGAAAAAATACAGTTATACAAAGTAGCACAGCACAAGATAAAAGTGAAGAGAGCTACCAGCAAGTTTTAGATGAAGAAACACGACCTAAAGTCTTTTATATCTGTATGAGCTTCAGGTTAAAAGTCACCTCCTTAGTCTCCCCTCGCTTACTGTATACTAATTTACATCTATATTTAATTACTGAATTTGGCTAATGCACTATACGTTTTTTAGATGTATGCTGTCATTTGACTGTGTCCTCCATAAAACATGTGTTGGAAACAACTCTTAATGCAATATTGTTGGGAGGAGAAACCTAATGGGACATATTTAAGTCATGAGAGTGGAGTCCTCATGAATGGATTCATGTCTATTATAAAATAACCTGAGGCTGCCCATTTGATCTCTTGCTTTATTTCACTCTCTTTTTGACCTCCCACCATAGAGTGACATATCAAGAAGGCCCTTACCAGATGCCAGCCTTTTGATCTTGGACTCACAAGCCTCCAAAATCATGAGCCAATAAATTTCTGTTTATTATAAATTATACAATCTCAGATATTCTGTTATAGTAATAAAAAATAGACAAAGACAGAAAATTGGTACCAAAAAGTTGGGCTATTTTTACAACAAATACCTGGAAGTGGTTTTGGAAGTGGGTAATGGGTAGTGCCTGGAATAATTGGAGAAGCAGGCTGGAAAAATGTCTAGATTGTTTTAAACAAAGCATTAAGGGCAATTCTGGTGAGAGCAATTCAGAAGAAGAGCTTTAGGGAAAGTCTGAAATTTCTTATAAATTATATAAGTTGTCATAATCAGAATGCTGGTAGAAAATGAGATCTCAGATGGAAAACAAATATATTGCTGTAACCTATAATAAAGGTCTTTTTTGTTGCAGAGGACTTGGCTGAATTGTGTCAATGCTCCAGGACTTCATGAAAGACAGATTTTAGGAGTAACAAGCTAAGATTTCTGGAGAAAGAAATTTCTAATTATGTATGACTTTGTTTGGCCATGTTCAGTAACATTCAAGAGGAGAGAAATTACTTAAAGACAGACTTTATAAGTAAAAAGAAAATAAAGTGAAAATGTTGGGAAAACTCTCAGGCTGATCAAGTAAAGATTAAAAATACATACTCAGGAGAAAATGCTAAATGTGTTTCCAAGAGACCATTTGTTAAAGAGATTAATAATGATAATATGAAGAAAGCTATGTTTTATTCATCCAAACAAAGGGAGAATTACAGCAAAAGCATTTCAGAGATGTTTAAGGCAAACTAGGATCTTGACAGAAAGTTGCCAGAGAGGTGCCCATAGCACCCCAGCATTGGCTGCTCTATGCTGCCTCAAGTCACTACTTTGAGCATTTTGTGCTCCTTGGCCACCACAGCAATGGCTCAAGCCAGCCCAATATGGCTGGGGCCACCATTCCAGAAGACTTAAGCAGTGAACCTTAAGACTGTCGACGTGGTGCTAATTCTGAAAGATGGAAGAATGTAAGAGCTGTGGAGGCGTAGCTTTCCCACCTAGATTTTAAAGGTTGTCTCAGACAGAGAATTATCACAGTGGCAGGGCCACGTCAGCGACTCCTCACTAGGGAGTCACTTAGTGAAGCCATGGGAGTGAAGCCACCTCCAAGACCTCAGAATTGTAGAGCTACCAGTGTGTAACTCTAACCCAAGAAAGTTGCAGGGATAATGTTTCAAACTTTGAGAGCTACTGCATGGGCTGACTTCAGCAAAACCTAGGGGTGGGGCTGCCTCAGTCTTTGGGGGCCTAGCCCCAACCCCAGTATGCCCAGAACGCCAGACAAGGAGTCAAGGAAGATTATTCTGAAGCTCTAAGAGTTAGTTTTGCTTTTCCTGTTGGGTTTTGGAGTTACTGGGAAACCTGGTCCACCATTGTTATTTTCGAAATAGATGACTTGTTTAATTTCATAGGCTTACAGCTGGAGAGGAATTTTCTTCACTGTGATGTATGCCTTGAGTTTCACCCATATCTGATTTAAGATGAGATTTCAAACTTTTGACTTTTGAGGTGGTACTGGAACCATCGCAGTTAAGACTTTGAGTGTCTCAAGATGAAATGAAAGCATTTTACATTTGATAACTACATGAATGTTGAGGCCAGAGACAGAATGCCATAGTTAGGATGTGTCTCCCAAAAACCATGTGTTGGAAACTAAATCCCCAATGCAACAACGTTGGGAGGTGGGGCCTAATGGGAAGTGTTTAGGACATAAAGGTGGACCTCTCATGAATGTATTAATGGCTATTGTAAAAGGGCCTGAGGCTGCAATTTGGATCTCTTGCTGACTCTTGCCCTCTGTTTGCCATTTCACATGGGATAATATAACAAGAAGGCCCTTGCATGATGCAAGCCTCTTGATCTTGGACTTCCCATTCTCCAAAATGAGCCAAGAAAAATTATATTCATTATAGATTACCCAATCTCAGACATTCTGTTGTAGTAGCACAGAGAAGACTAAGACAATTTATAAATTTACCCATAAATAAAATTACATATTGTTAAATGTTAGTAAGGTTCTAACATACAAAATTATTTCTTATGACTTTAGCATCCTTAAACATATACATTATCTCTTTCCAGAAGTTCACTCCCATGATAAACATATCCTGCTGTCAAGCTCACAGTCATATAATACTGCTGGATTTCATTATAGTTATCTTTGCAGAACTCAGTGTAAACAGTTTATCTTGTGGGATATCTATACTCATTCCTCAAGACTGGGTTAAATTCCCACGTATTTCACATAATACCCTATGTTTGTTCATATTACAATACTTTTCACACTCTATTTGTCTGAACTAAATTTATTTGTCTGAACTATCACTAGATAGTGTGCTTCATCTAGGTATAGAATCTTTTCTGTTTATCAAAGATATTTTAGTCCATAGCTAAGTTCATGGCACATAATAAATACACAAAAGTAATTATTAAATTTAAAGATTTTTTCCAATTATCCATATGTGCATATGTAGAACGCACACAAACAACTGAATATTCAAACATTGGCACAGACTCTATTACATGATATCCATTATACGTATATTAAAAAAGGATAACACCTGTGTTCAGAGACTGAAGGTATAAGTGAAAGAGATGTACTCATAATTTTTAATATGAAAAATCTGTAGTATTGTGAGTTTTTTTACATGAGGTTTATTCTTATGAAAAATGTTGAAAATAAACAAATGATTAAAATATTTTAGATGATACGGTTTTATTAATAGAAAAAAATTTCAAAAATTAAAAGATTTTTATATAAGTTATATACAGATAGTTTGTACCTCATCACTTAGTGTGCATCGGAAAACCAAACAGTGTGGCAACAAGCGAGAGAAAAACCAATAATAGATGTATCTACTACATGTAGGTGCTGGACAGTCTGGATTTGCCAGGCAAATTAGGTGGAGTATACTGGAAGGGTACAACTTTAACACAAACAAAATAAACAGTCCTTATAAACATTTCACTAATGCCTTATGGCTCTCCCCAATAATAATTTTCTAAAAAAAAAAAAAAAAAAAAGGCAAGATTTTGACTGTAGGGGATTTTAAAATCATAACAATTTGAATTATTAATGATCTGAACTGATCTCTTTTATTTTCCTTTCTAATCCAAGAAATCTTCAGGGTAGCTGTTTGAAGATTATTCCTTTTTCTTTATTCTGCTTTAAGCATTCATAAATATACTTAAAAACACTCTCTCGGATACCACACAATCAAATAATCAGGGTCACTTAGGAGACTAAATTAAACTTCTAATACACATTCACTATTGTCGTTTCAGCACATTTTTGATGAGGCTGTGGAAGTGCTTGCTTGAATGTCATTCCTACTTGCTGTCTAATGGTTTGTCTGCCTGCTTATTGCACATCAAATTTCAGAGCCTCACAGAATGAAATGAAGCCATCTTCCTTAAAGTCATTTTCCTTTATACTATATTAATTCTTTAAGATAGTGTATTAAAGATTTATTTTATATTACAGTGTAATTAGTGACGCTCTTGGGCTACACTGTCACTCAAAATAAAACCACATCCCAATTGTCCCGTTTACTGGTGGAAAAGCTCTGGCAAGGATTACACTAAGGCACAGCTTGTTGACAGCATATGCAAATTAGAAAGATATAGTTTGGCTTAAATGACTGTAAAAGTAGGGATCAACATCTGTGAGAATGATTTTCAAAACTGCAGTGGCATAGAAATCATTGCAAGTGTTATGTAGTTCCAAATAGAAGCCTGGTAACAATTCAGAAATATATTTTTCCCTTTCCAAATAAGAGAAGGGTCTAAATTATTTTGTAGTTTGGGTTTAAACAGTAGTGATAGATTCATTAGTACTTTTTAAATTTAATGAATTCTGGATTTTACCTTCTTTCCACATCTTCCTGGGAATACTTAAGTGAGCAATGAAAGAAGAAAATAGTAACACTTTAGGATACAATGAAATGCAACATAACTAAGTAATCTACAACTTATATTAACAGAAGATTGGTGTAATATGAGTTTCAATCACAAAATGTTATCTTTTAAAGAATAAGATTTTTTAAACAAATCTGTTTTTAAAATATATATGTAAGCTTTTTCTTTGAAAAGTAAATATATTCTTAAATTTAAAAAGCATTAAATGTGCTGTTAAGTATTAATTATATTACATCATCAAATGAATGACAGTTACAGTCAAGAATAGATGAGATTCTTCTTTACTCATTTTGTTTGTACAAGTAAATGTGTTGGACCTGAACAAAACCAGTTGATCATTTATAAGACAGGAAATATAAATTTAGAAGGACTGTGTCTAGTCTAATCATAGTAAACAAGAATAACATCTACATGTCTTACGCAAGTCACATGTGAAAGACTGTTTTGTTGCGTTACGCCCATTCTGGGAACACAAGGTGTGGGAAGATTTCTTAACTGTAGCTGTTTGACAGGCGCACAGGCCTCAGGTTAAGTTCAGCATTGTCAGGGGTATCAGTGAGAAGCCAGTCGTTTTGTTTGTTCATTTGTTTGTTTGTTTTGAGACAGAGTCTTGCTCTGTCACCCAGGCTGCAGTGCCGTAATGTGATTGCAGCTCACTGAAACCTCCATCTTTCAGTTTGAAGTGATTCTCATGCCTCAGCCTCCCAGGTAGCTGGGATTACAGGCGTGCACCACCATGCCTGGCTAATTTTTGTAAGATGCCAGTTCTTTAAATAATCGTTCATAGCCCAAATCCAATGATTCATTGATAAGGGGATTTAAAAGCCTAGTCCCTTTACCCAAGTTATCCTAACTTCAGAACCCTGTATGGTTGACTGAAACAACCATTGAAGCTGCATCACAGTTTAATTTTTCCAATGTCCCTATTTCCTTCCTTTCCAGTAGCACATACGGTAATCCCTCCTTTTCTTTCTCATTGGTGTTGATCTGCAAGGCACTCACTAATAAATTTCTTATATACTAATCTCTAACTCAGAGTCTGCTTGCTGGGAAATCCAACTTAATAGGGTAGTGAGGAAACATGCTGTTTTCCTCAAGCCAATTAATTATGTATAGTAAGTTTTCTCAAACCATTTTAAAATTTCTATTTCATAACATATTTGCACGAATTTTAATAGAGAAATTTTATTGTTATATTTCAGTCTATAGAAATATGTATTATGTTTATCTTATTTACTTTTTTTACTCCTAATATGCAGAGAATAGGGACATTAGCAGTTTACAGCAGGAGGACAAAACCAAGTTACCGGTTGTTCAACTGATTGAAACTTGCTCTAATTTGAATCAAAATATTTAGAAAGAAAATTACCCACTTTTAAGCTTTGTAATTGCATCAAATACATTTCAACAAACATGCCTGAGAATGAGGTATTTGAATTTTCATTTTATCTTTAGGGGAAATGAGTTTTTAGTGTATAATAATTTTACCTAAGGAACTTGCACATAATACTTCTGATTTTCTTAATGTATTTTAGATAATCTGTACATGTTTGTGCTTGATGTATATTACATCTGTTCAAAATAAAATTGATTTGTTTCAAATTGACATGAAATCTAGTAATTCAGTGCCTTCATCAGTTCTTCAGTACTTTTGTGTGTTATCATTTAAAATGTCTGAATTCAATAACGTTTTTGAACACATCATCATATGGTTGGGCTGTGTGTCCCCACCCAAATCTCATCTCAAATTTTGATCTCCACATGTCAGAGGAGGGGCCTTGTGGGAGGTATTGAATCATGAAGATAGATGTTCCTCTTGCTGTTCTTGTGATAGTGAATGAGTTCCCACAAGATCTGGTTGTTTGATAAGTAAGTAGTGCTTCCTTCTTTTCTCTCTTCCTCCTGCTTTGACATGTGAAGACATGCTTGCTTTCCCTTCACCTCCCACCATGATTGTAAGTTTCCTGAAGCTTCACCAACCATGCACGACTGTGAGTCAATTAAACTTCTTTTCTTCATAAGTTACCCAGTCTCAGTTAGTTCTTTATAGCAATGTGAGAATGGAGTAATACAGAAAATTGATATTGAGAAAGTGGAGCATTGCTATAAAGATACCGGAAAATATAGAAGTGACTTTGAAACTGAGTAATGGTCAGAGGTCAGAACAGTTTGGGAGTTCAGAAGAAGACAGGAAGACTCGTGAAAGTTTGAAACTTTCTAGAACTTGTTGAATGCTTGTGACCAAAGTACTGATAGTGATATGAACAATAAAGTCCAGGCTGAGGCAGTCTCAAATGGAGATGAGGAACTTACTGGGAGCTGGAGTAATGATTATTTTTGCTATCCTTTAGCAAAGAGACTGACAGCATTTTGCCCCTGCTCTAGAGATCTATGAAACTTTGAACTTGAGAGAGATGATTTAGAGTATTTGTCAGAAGAAATTTCTAAGAAGCAAAGCATTGAAGATGTAACCTGGCTTTTTCTAAAAGTGTATGCTCATATATGTGAAGAAAAAGATGGTCTGAAATTAAAACGTATGTTTAAAAGAGAGAACATACAATTTTGGAAAATTTGCAGCCTGGCCATGTGGTAGAAAATAATACCCCATTAGCTGGGGAGGAATTCAAGCCTGCTGCATAAATTTGCATAAGTAAAGAGGAGCAGATGTTAATAGCCAAGACAATGGTGAAAATGTCTCCAGGGCATTTCAGAGATCTTCACAGCAGCCCCTCTCACCACAAGCCCAGAGGCCTAGAGGGGAAAAATGTTCTGTGTGGTCTTGGGACATGGCCCCCTGTGTCCCAGCACCTCCAACTCTAGCCATGGGTAAAAGGGGTTGAGGTATATCTTGGGCTATTGCTTCAGAGGGTACAAGCCCCAAGTCTTAGTGGCTTCCACATGGTGTTGAGCCTGTTAGTGTGCAGAAGGCAAGAATTTGGGAGCCTTTGCCTAAATTCCAGAGGATATATGGAAAACACCTGGATGCCCAGGCAAAAGTGTGTGCAGGGATAGAGCCCTCATGGAGAACCTCTACTGCGGCAGTGCAAGGGAGAAATATGGGGTTGGGGCTTCTACGCAGAGTTCCCACTGGGACACTGCCTAGTGGAGCTATGAGAAGAGGGCCACCATCCTCCAGACACCAGCATGGTAGATCCACCAACAGATTGCACCATGCATCTGGAAAAGCCACAGGCATTCAACCAGCCCATGAAAGTAGCCACAGGAGCTGTACCCTGAAGAACCACAGGAGAGGAGCTACCCAAGGCCTTGGGGGCCCACCCTTTGCATCAGCATTCCCTGGATGTGAGACTTGGAGTCAAAAGATATTATTTTGGAGCTTTAAGGTTTAATGACTGCCCTTCTGGATTTTGGACTTATATTTGTCCTGGAGCCCCTTAGTTTTTGCCAATTCATCCCTTTTGGAATAAAAGCATTTCCCTCATGCCTGTTCCTCCACTGTGTCTTGGAAATAACTAACTTATTTTTAATTTACAGGCTTATAGGCAGAAGGGACTGGTCTTGTCTACAATGAGATATTGAACGTGGACTTTTGAGTTAATGCTAGAATGAGTTAAGACTTTGGGGGACTGTTGGGAAGGCATGATTTGTCTCAAAATGTGAAAAGGATATGCAACATGGGAGGAATCAGAGGTGGAGTTACATGGTTTAGTTATTTGTCGTCACTCAAATCTCATCTCAAATTGCAATCCCCATGTGTTGAAAGAGGGGCTCGGTGGAAGGTGATTGAATCATGGAGGTGGACTTCCCTGTTCCCCCTGTTCTCATGATAGTGAGTGAGTTCTCAGATATCTGGATGTTTGATAAGTATGTGGCACTTTACCCTTCTCTCTGTCTTCCTGCTGTGACATGTGATGACACGCACACTTTTCTTTCACCTTCTGCCATGATTGTAAGTTTCCTGAGGGCTTCCAGCCATGTGGAACTGTGATTTAATTAAATCACTTTTCTTCGTAAATTACCCAGTCTCACGTAGTTCTTTATAGCAGTGTGAGAATGGACTAATACAAATAGCATATGTCACATAGTGTCACTAATTTATCATTATTCTAAAATCGTATGAAATATGACAAACATGTTTTAAAGCTTGCAATACTGTAAAATATATAAGGATTATGCTTACTTATCAAATTAATTTAATAATTTATTATAGAACACTGTTTCATGATACACTTTTTAGTAACTGATATGGTTTGGGTCTGTGTCCCCACCCACAACTTACCTTTAATTGTAATAATCCCATGTCAAAGGTGGGACCAGGTGGAGATAATTTAATCATGGGGGAGGTTTCCCCTATACCGTTCTCATGATAGTATGTTCTCATAAGACATGATGATTTTAGAAGGAGTTTCCCACTTCACTCAGCCTTCAGTCTCTCTCCTGCCACCCTGTGAAAAGGTGACTTCCATTATGATTGTAAGTTTCCTAAGGCCTCCCCAGTCGTGTGGAACTGTGGGTCAGTTAAACTTCTTTTTTTTCTTTTTGAGATGGAGTCTCGCTCTGTTGCCCAGGCTGAAGTACAGTGGTGCGATCTCAGTTCACTGCAACTTCCGCCTCCTAGGTTCAAGTGATTCTCCTGCCTCAGGCTACTGAATAGCTGGTATTACAGGCACCCACCATCATTCCTTGCTAATTTTTGTATTTTTAGTAGAGACAGGGTTTCACCATGTTGGCCAGGATGGTCTCAGTCTCTTGACCTTATGATCTGCCCACCTTGACCTCCAAATAAACCTCTTCTTTATAAATTACCCAGTCTAGGATATTTCTTCATAGCAGAATGAGAGTGGACTAGTACTGTAACCGCTCTAAGATATCTTTTATGAAATCATGCAAATAATTATTCACATGTTCTTTTTATATAAATTATTCATTATCTTTTCAAAAGAATTGAGAATTCTTTCATATATAGTTATATATGTGTGTGTAGCTGAATAAAATAAATGAAAAAAGTAGTAATAGCAGAAATTTACTAAAGACTGATGGGTGTTTAGTATTGTTCCTTGAAAAGGGTTCAATCTAAAGCATTTTATACTCTTTTATGTTAGAAAAAGTTAGGAATATCTAGTAAAAAATCAAGAAATAAAGGCATCTATCCTGTGAAGTACAATGAACATAACAAAAAGGATAAAAAATAGAGATGAGATAGAAAATAGGAAAAAATTAGTTTTCAATGAAACAATGCCTAAATTCAGAAAACAGAAATTAGCCATCACTTAAAAGAAAAAATAAAGCAAAATCTGGGCCAAACAGGGAGAAATTGTAATGGATCTTTGTCTATAATTATATATCTATATCTACTTAATATATCTATCTGTATACATTCATTTTTTTCCCTTTATAAGAGGGTAGATGGATGTATTGAGAGAGATATGATAGAGACAGAGATAGAGATAGAGATAGAGATAGAGATGAGATAGAGACAGAGATAGAGATGGAGATAGAGATAGATAGAGGAATTAAAGGGCTTAGAGTTAGAGTTAGAGTTAGAGCTAGAGATAGAGGTAGAGCTAGAGCTAGGGATAGAGATAGAGATAACAGATTAGAGACAGAGATAGAGTTCAGATAGAGATAGATATAGAGATAGAGATAGACACAGAGATAGAGATAGACATAGAGATAGAGATAGATATATCACTTCAAAACTAGAGGATAAAGACTTCTATACAGGTCGTTTTAATAGTTCTCAAGGACTACCTTTTAGTTGCAGATGTCTAGAGAGTAGGGCCACACCTGGGAAGCATTGTTAAACCATCATTTGAGAAACCCACTTGCAGAGGTTAAAAAGGCAGGAAAGGGATCTGTGTCTGGGATCCCTAAGATAACGCTGAGGCTCAATACTTTGCTAGAACTCACAGGGGTCAAAAAAGCTGTCATACTCAAACTTGCAATTATTATAGTTTATTGTTACAGATTAAAATTAGTGAAAGAAAACAGAGCATTGTGTGAATAAAGTCCAGGAGAAACCAGGCTCATGCTTCCAGGTGTCCCCTTCCAGTGGAGTTGCAAGGGAACACGTTCCTCAACACCATTTGATCAATAGTATCAGTAGTAACATATCTTATTTACATAGACAGTTGAATCTTATCAACAATGCCAGTAGTATACTATATTGTAGTATGATCATAGTACAATTTAATTTTATTATAGAACAAATCAGTAAGGATCATATACATTTTTCCTATGCTTTCCCACAGAATTGACCTTTGTCCAAATACCATACATTTTTTGAGTAGTAGTTATTACAATTGACCATGATTTGGTTATTTCTAGATTTCAAGTCGGTTGAGGATAAAGCCACCCTCCCAGTCTTCGTTCAAAGGCTTGTGCTGAAACTGGTTTCCATTGTGCACTGCTATATAGAAGGGCCCATCTCCCACTTATGAGAGAACTGTTCAGAACAGTTGCTATTCCTGTTAACTATATTATAGTTATAGAATATGTCTTATTTTGACCTATTCTCCAGGCAATGACAATCATAGTGCATTAATGTGAATAACAAGTGTCTTCATAGAACTTCCATAAATTTGGAGATGCATGATTCCTAAAAAATACGACCTTTGACTCTCCACAGCTAAGATGAAGAGCCATTGCCCGTGGATTTCTTGGTATTACAGTAGTCAAGAAGCCCTGCTTAGGGGCTTAGGGTACAAGCTCTTTCTCAAAGGTATAACCTAGCATTATCCATCAGTATTGGTTGAATCAGCCTGATCCACTTCACTGAAGTCCCATCATCTTTCCAGGCCAATTCCCATCTTTGTGCCTTACCTTCCTTCTAGAAGATAATTTAGTCTAATCTGCTATTTCCAGTTAATAAATAATTTTATTCCCTCTGAATGTCATTTCTCATTAAAAGCAAAATTAGCTTGTGCCACAATACCTAGACCAGTATTTATTTTCCCTGAAACCCTTTTCTGTCTTGTGGGATAATGTTTAATTCACTATGAGTACTGTTGCCATTATGTGCTAGTGGCCTGAATGGAGTTAAAATATATATTTTGTATCCAAAAATGTTGGGTTCCACATAATAGAGTTAAATAAGTCACACCTACATTTAATATAGTCTGAGTATGCTATACTACTCTACACAGCCTTTTACCTCTCAGGCTAGGGATATTCTCCAGGAAAATTTGAATTCACTATGTGATACCTATTGCTTTATTCCCATGAGAAATTCATTGTCTTTTTTTCTATTCTGTTTAAGACTAAAAATAAGAGTGATGTATATGTGTGCATAGCACATTGTGACATGTTGGGAATGCCACTGCTATATTTCGTTCATTATAAACAGGGACGTTTCTAAGCATTTGGTCATTGAGGTTTATAGTTACACAGTAATCAGTCTGATGAGAGCTGTGCACTTCATGATTCAACAGACCAGTAGAGAGTAGTTCCTGGAAATTTCTTCCCAAATGATGTCTTTTTTAGTAGATACAACCTGAAAAGTAAGAGAGAAAAGATACTAGGACATTTCTAGAGTTACACTCAGTTATTAATAATTGGCCCAACTCATCATCATATTATGTGACAAAAGTATCTCAGAGTTAAAGGTAAATCAGGTTTATAGGCTTCCGTTTTACTTTGTCAGGTTGCAAAAGCAGGATTGTTCTTAGTAAACATATGACTTCATCCTTTGGGTTATATGGTATAATTGTATTAAAAGATAACATCATTCTTTTATTCTGACTCTCTCTTGATGCATCGGTCTCCCTTGTTTTATAACTGATATATTTATTCCTTTACCCTCAGCTATTATCTCTGTTTTTCACAACTTGTCATTGATTTTGACTCCACATTTCCCAGATTTGGAAAGGATGTTATGGTAAGTCACTAAGCTGGTTCAGAATGCTGGCAGCAATACCAGTCTACCCAAAGTTTGTTCTATAATATATTCCCATTCATGTAGAGTTGTGTTATACAGACATAAAACTAGTGGTCTATCCCAACCACCAGGCAATACAGCAGCATTCACTATTCACTGTCAACCTAAATTTTGCCAAACAGATGAAGGCATATTCCATACAACCAGGCTCTTTGTAATTCTGGTACAAAGATTTAAAATGATGTGTTACTTATTTAGAAATTATCCCTACTTCTGATACCCACAGCTATAAACCTGGTCCTAAGCCTATGGCATCATATTGGAAAAAAATAAGATGATGTAAGGAAGAACTGTATATTTATACCTGTATTATCTCTTATCCCCTGTGTACTATTCAGATTACTCCAAAGAAACAGAACCAATAGGATACACACACACACACACACACACACACACACACACACACGGGTATACATATACATGTATAGATATTTATATGTGCATGCACACACATATATACCTTTTTTATGAAAATAGAGATTTATAAGTACAAAATTGGTTCATGTGATTGTGAACACTGGCAAGTTCAAAATCTGTCAGGGAGGGCAGCAGGATGGAGGCCCAGGGAAGAGATTCAGTTTGAGCTTGAACTGAAGGTCATCTGCTGGCAGAATCCCCTCTTCCTAGGGGAAGGTCAGTCTTTTTTTTAAAATAAAGCATTCAATGAATTGGATGAGGCCCACCCACATTATGGAGCTCAATCTACTTTACTTACTGTCTACCGATTTGAATGTCAATCTCATCCAAAAAAATATTTTCACAAAAATATATAGAATAATGTTTGACAAAATATCTGCTGCTATGGTCAGAATGCTTGTGTTTCCCCTAAATTTATATGTCAAAACCTTAACCTCCAAGGTGATGATATTAGAAGGTAGGGTCTTTGGGGAGGTGATTAGGTTATGAAGATAGAGGCCTCAACAGTGGGATTAGTGCCTTTATAAAATAAGCCCAGGGGAGCTCATTTGCTCCTTCTGCTATGTGATGACATAGCGAAAAGGCACTCTCTATGAATCAGGAAATGATCCTCCACCAGACACTGAGTCTGCTGGTGCCTTGATCTTCGACTTTCCAACCGCCAGAACTGTGAGAAAAACATTTCTGTTGTGTGTAAGCTACCTAGTCTACGGTATTTTGTTATAGGAACCTGAACAGATTAAGATGTGGGTGCTATGGCCTAGCCAAACTGACACATACATTTGGCTATTACACTTTCTTAGCCAGTTACCTCCCCAGCAAAAGCAGAGGGATCTGTCTAGAGAGAAACTCCCCCCGGTGCCCCTCACACTCATGAACGTGTGTAAGCCAGTCCTTCATTCTTTTATCTTCCCCCATTTTACACAAAACATGTTACTGTGAGGCTGATATGAATCACAATATGTCCATTTAATGTAATGTCTTTTTGCTCATTGTTAGACACTATGAGCTGTTAAATGGGTTCCTTCGTTTGAAGAAATGTAACTCAGCAGTTCAAGACTTTAGGCATGCAAAAACAGTCATATCAGGCAAAATATATAAAAAATTCTGATATTTGTCCTGGAGATTGTCTAAGGGACAACACTGAAGACAACCATTTCTTTGGAATGTGCAAAGTGTGAGCAACCAAGACCTGCTGAGTTAGCACTTCCCTTCTTGATAATTTAATAAACAATATACTCTTTTTTATATAGCATGCTTTTTCCTGGTAGGAAACTCTGATGTGAGGCAGGGAAAGGAAGAAGAGTAAAGAGGTAATAGCTGGATTATCTGATTGAGTCTTTTTGCCTTAATGAGCTTCATTGTACAGTACACAAATCATCTTCTCACCAGAAAGAAACAATAAAATCTGTTTTAATGTAATTTTAACATAGTTCATTCAATTGCAGATACATAGTTTAATTTGCAATAATGACTGTGTTTAAAAACCAGCTCACATAATTACTAAAAATCTAACCATTAGTTCTCCCTAGACAATACAAGCTACCACCAGAATAGCACTGCTTTTATTTTATGTAATTATTCTATTTTACTTTTTCACTCCTCTCCTGAGTACTGCAAAGACGCTCTTAGTTCTAATCTTTTCGGTATTTTCATCTTTTGTTGGGGTCATTTTTTTCACAAAGAACTTTATTATGTTCAAATGCCTATGATTTCATTGAATTGCTTCCTTTCTGGAATATTTTATTAATTTGCTTTGTTCAGACTCACTTCTATGTGAAATTGTAAAATATGATAAAATTGGCATTTCATTTATAGCATGGGGGGGTTTGGTATATTACTTTGTACTTCTTGAATTTTAAACCATATAAACAAATAAACTCTTAAAAGATGATTTTCAACAAATTTTTATATCATTGACTCATTTTTATAACCATCTATTTATGGCTATATGTCTCAAATTCTTTTTATTTTATAAACATTTATTAAGTTCTTCTCATGTGCCAGTTCCTACTCTAGAGGATGAGGATTCAGCATATGCGAACTTTTAAAACTCTATGTTCTCATGTTGAGACAAATAATAAACAAAAAGAAAAAAAATAAGGAAACCAAATAGTATGCCTAGTAGTGATTGCTACAAGGAAAAACAAGGTAGAAAAAAATTATAGAAAATATTAGTACAATTGATCCTCATTATTTGCAGATTCTGTGTTTAAAAACATAGCCAACTCCCTAAAATTTATTTGTAACTCCAAAGTCAATACAGTGTGTTCTTGGTCATTCACGGCAGGTGCAGAGCAGCAAAAAATCTTGGGTCATCTGACAAACAGACTTTCCCAGACAAAGTCAAATAAGGCACTGCACACAAATGTCTTTTCACAATCTATTTTGTGCCACGATTTTTACTTTGTTATGCTTTTTTTGGTAGTGATTTCACTATTAAAAATGGTCCCAGCAATAGTGCTGATGTGCTGTCTGGTGTTTCTAAGGACAAGTAGACTGAGATGTGCCTTACAGAAAACGTGACTTGTAATACTGCTGGCTGTGAGTTCAGGGTGAATGATCTATATTGTACATTAGATGAGTTTTCTTTTAACAGAAACACACATAAAACAAAATTATGTATTGATCAGATGATGAAAATCTTATGACTAGAAATTTGCAGGAACCTAACCCTCTCCTCCTTTGAGGAGCAATGGTTCAGTGTTCTTGGTGATTCAGTTTCACAGTGACTTTATAAACATAAGGATTGCAAATATTGAGTATTAACTGCAGTACAATTGCCCATACATTCTGAAAATGTTTTAATGTTAAAATCAATAAAATGTGTGAAGAAACAGAATCTAAGTGTGAACAAAAGAAAAGTGTAAATTCTTTAGGTAGGAGATTCTGGAAGGATGGACTCGTCCTGCTCTGAGGTAGGAAAGTTTGTGAAATAACAGGCTTATGGACAGATCATAAGTTAGTATTAAGACATTAACTTTATAGATGCATATTAAATATACAAGTGTAAATGTTGTATAGCTACTTAAAGATATAAATCTGTTGTTTGGTTTATGAGATTACATAAATTCATTAAGGATGTGAATTAGAAACATCCGGAGACACAATTCTGAAGCCTTATAATATTTAAAGATCAAGGAAATGGAAAGGAAAAGTAAAGTCACTTAAATGACATAAAGAAAAAGGAGATGAATGAGGTTATTTGTCTGAGTAGATAAATGACCTTTTAGAGATGTAACAAAATAGCTATAACAAGCCATCTACTGTCACCTAATAAAGGGCTTTGCCTGTGCAATTGCTTTCACTCTGGACACACAATTTTTCTCCTTCCTGTGGGATCTTTCACATTAGCATAAATCATGTTATATGATCTTGCTTATTCAAAAAGTATCCTTTGACATGGCTTACACCTTTCAGATACCTTCTGAAAGAGAACTTTTATACCACTCTATTCCTCATCTCCCACTGTTTTCCAAACCTATGCCAATTCAGCTTTCATTCCTAGTACTCCACGAAAACAAATCTGATAACCTCCACTGGAAACCTCCAGGCTTCAAAATCCAATGGTTAGTTTTTAATCATTATCTTGCTGGTTTCCTAACTATACTTGAAACCATAGATCATTTTTTTTCTTGATATACTTTCTGGGCAGTACACATTTCCAGTAGCCTTCATTCTTAAAAAGTTGTTCAGTCTCTTTTCCTGGCCATTCTTCCTCTGGACATGTATATTCCTGTGTGCCACCCAGTTCCCTCCATAATTTCCACTTCTCTAAATACTTGGATAGCATAATCTTGTCTCATGGTTTTGAGCACCAATATATACTGATGACTCCTCAAAATATATCTTCAACAATCATTTATTTCTGAACCTCAGTGTTAAAAACTGAAATAATCCCTTTATATATGCTACTTGAATGTCAAATAGATACCTCAAGGAATATCTGTCCTAAGCTGAATTTTTTCTTTCTTCCCCCTAACCATGATCTTACCCTAATGTTTTTCAACTCAATAAATTATATTTCCATTTACAGAGTTACTCAGGGCAAAAGTCTTTAGAATTATCTTCAGTTTTTTTCTCACACTGCCCTGCCACTTAAACAGCAAATGTTTTAGACTGTACTTTCAAAATAAACCCAGAATCCAACCACCTTTTATTGCCTCTGTCTTATCAGCCTAGTTTAAGCCATCATATCCTCTCATCCAGAGCATTTCAGTAGTTCAAGCTTGTTGAACCTATGGCCCGTGGGCTGCATGCAGCCCAGGATGGCTTTAAATGCGGCCCAACACAAATATGTAAAGTTTTTTCAAACATTATGATTTTTTTTTTTTTTTGCAATTTTTTAGCTCATCATCCATTGTTCATGTTAGCGAATGTTATGTGTGGCCAAACACACAATTCTTGCTCTTCTAATGTGGCCCAGGGAATCCAAAAGATAGGACACCCCTGCAGTAGTTTTTTAATCTGTCCTTTTGTTTCTAAAATTGGCCCTTCTCTTGAAATTAATTTTTTACAAAACAAAGAGACTTTAAAAATACAAACCAAGTTGTATTATTTCCTGCTGAAATCTTCAATGCTCCCTGTTTAATGGCTTTGAAGAGTATAATCCAAATTATTTACCAAAGTTTACCAGGCCCTATATGATTTGGCTTCTGCTACCAATCAGTTTTCCTTTGCTCATCTTGCTGCAGCCACACTGGCCTCTTTCCAAAACCTAGAAAATGTCAGTCATGAACCTGACTTTGGTAATTTGTTCTTATGTTTCTTTTGCCTTAAATTCTCTTCCACCGACTATTTTTGTCACACTGCTTTACTCAGAACTCCAGTCAAATGTCACCTTTCAGGGTAATCTTCTCTGGCTAACATATATTTTTATTTTCTTTATCTCATCCAGCTAAATGTAAGCTCAAAAAGGTAAAGATTTCTTTGTTTACCACTGTATTTGTAGTATTTCCTTTTTAATATCTCTATCTGGTTTACATTTAATACATATTCCTGATTGACCATTGCATTAGCCATTCTATTGAATATGTTCCAATTTCTTATCAATAGTAACATCTACTTCAGACTTTTATTTATTCAGCAAAGTTCTTTATAGATTATAAAGATTATAGATGCTTTAATGTGTATGACTTGAGGAAAAGCATTTCAGGAGGTAATATAATAATGGCTACTCTTGGCCAAAATTTAATCAAAATTTTCAAAACTTTTTTTTTTTTTTTGGCAGGGTTTCTCTCCTGTTGCCCAGGCTGAAGTTCAGTGGCATGCTCCTGGCTTACTACAACCTCCGGCTTCCTGGTTCAAGCAATCCTCCTGCCTCAGCCTTCTGAGTAGTTGGGACTACAGGCATGCACCATCATGCCCAGCTAATTTTTGTATTTTAGGTAGAGAAGGGGTTTCCCCATGTTGGTCAGGCTAGTCTCCAAATTCTGACTTCAAGTCATCCACCTGCCTCAACCTCTCAAAATGCTGGGATTACAGGAGTGAGTCACTGTGCCCAGCCAAAATTTGTATTACATTTTTTAGAAAAGTGTGGAAGATACAACAAATGTTTTGTTGTCTCCAGATCATGACTTCTTCAGTACTCGCATCAATCCAGAAAATGGTGTAGGTTAGTATGTGAGAAGAAATAAGAAATAAGGGCACATTATGTGCTAGTATGACTCTACTTTTTTGTTTTTATAATTTTCCATATAAATTATCAAAACATGAGAGCATATTCAGTTCTGTGATTTCCAAGTCTATGTGTAAGTCTGTTTTTTTCTTTTTTTTTTTTTTTGGCATATTGTTTAATACATTCTGATGCTTGGCTGATCCATTTAGGCCAAATATAAACAGAAAAATAGCAAATTGATCACTAAATTGTTGCTCTATCTTGGAAGGTTATAGAATTGACATTTCTTAACTCTGCTATTATACAGCTAAATTATGTTCTAACAATATAGCATGATTTATTCATACAACTTATTTTGATGACACATTTGACAATATTTTGTAAGTGTTAACTTTGAAGATACCACTTAAGGATTTTCTTATTGGTTTTTAGTCTAGAATTAAATTAGAACCCATCTTGACAGACTAGTACTTTTAAGTAACTATCTAACATAATGTTCTCTGTCTGTACTCTACCTATATAATTCAATCAACCCAAATAGGATAATGGAAATTATTTGATCTATTCTCATGAAGAGTTAATTAAATTAATGATAGAGACCATTGCTTCATGCCTGTATTATATATTTAAATGGCAATCAAGCTATTTCCTTGAGAACATGAAGTTCTCATCCTTCTTGTTGCAGTCCTCTTACCTTGTCCATATTAAAGTGGGAACTGCTCTCAATTTTAACTTCCATTTTCAAATTAGCCTTCTGTGCTTTCTAGTGAACCCCCTTTGGCTACTTTGAAAACTTTCTTTTTTCAGATCCAACACATGTTGCCATATTGCTTCTTTCTTCCTCCCACATTGTACTGGTATCATGTAATTTATGTGGCTGTTGGAGGTTTACATCCATCTGCTTATTTGGGTTTTTTTTTGTGTGTGTGTGGATACATTTGTTGTGCTTGACCCCTATTAACCTCAACAGGGGTGGCACCAGGTTCAAGAGGCTAAAGAAGAGGTCTGGAGTCAGCAAACAAGACATAGGATTTTATTAGCCAGAACATTACATACAGAGATGGTCCAGGAGTGGCAGGATGGACAGGAGAAACTTACAGCCCAGTGGCGGTGGACTGGGTAGGAGAACAGCAATTGCTTTCAAAATACATGCAGTTTATTTGGTATGTTCACTTAGCACCCTCGCCCTAACGACCTACACCTGGCAACCTTCATCTACCCCCCCCACCAAACAAAGAACCTAGGTAGCCTGTATGGCCCACATTCCACCAGAAGGGACAGGGGTTTAGATATTCCTCCTAGTTAAGGAATGAATCTCCAAGTTGGCTAGTATCAGATTCCTTAGCTCTTAACTCCAAATATACACTCAAGTGCATCTACCATACAGGGTCATTCACAGGGTATACTTCAGTTATTGCTGTCAGGTGTATCTGCCTTACAACAATGTTACTTAGCTTTGTTGTAAATGTGTTTCATGTTTTTTTTTTTTTTTTTCTAGTGTTCTGTCCATTTTCATTTGAGAATTTGGAGAGATTTAAACAATGCTGTTTCCACAGCATCCTTCTAGATTTACCCTGTTTATTTTTTTAAAGTATGTATAATATAGGCATTTTGTCCCCCTTCTACAGAATGGAAAACTTTATGAATCCAATGTCTGGTAGATATGAAGTTTTGCCACTATAAAATTATTGCTATTTATAACATAATGTTGACTTTCTCTTTTGTTCTGTCAAACTGCCTGTGGAAAAGGCATTTTGAATGTAATGTTAACAGCAAGGTGCCTAGATTATTATAAATTCTACATTCTTCACAGGACATTAGGAGGATTAACATTTTTCCCTGCTAAATCAGTTATCTCAGTGTGTGGTGTTTTGTTCCTAACAGCAGTAATATTGTAAGAACAGGCAATTCAGTATAGCTATTGTGATACCAATACAGTATAGCTATTGTTTAATACTGAATTCAACCAAATACTTGAGAGATACACAAACCAGAAGTGCTTAAAACCTCATCAACCCTTTGTATGTATCACATTTCTTGTTGCGACCTCATTTTCTGTCTGTAGCATAAATCTGTCAAACACCTCTATAGACACTTCCATAATAGACCTAATTAGACTATATAATTACTATAGTTTGTTTGCATGTAAAATTTGTTATCTCAATATAAGTGAATTATTACTAAGCCAAATTGGAGAAGAATATTTGAGTAAGTGGCTTTGACCTTCTGTGCTCTTGGCTATTATTGTTCTTGTGCTTTATGTTATCAAACAAATCCACAGGTATGCTTAATCTTGTTTTGCTTCTCTCTATCTGAAAGACCTCTCTCTTATTCTTTCACAATATCTCTGAAATGTACTAATTTTAACCTCTGGTTTCTATTAGATCTTATTCATTTACCATTTTTCTATATCACATATGCACTCTGATCAATACTATCTACTCCACATATATGATGATTAAGTGATAACGCCACCATTCGGAGTAGTAGGTTTTGCATTAATGTATGTTTGTTTCAGGGCGCCACAAATTAGTAGAGAAATTCTTTGGAGGAGGGTAGTCAGACCCTTCAGAAGAAGACAAAAGACAATTGGTCTTCTTAAACAATTTTCTAATCTTAGAGTAATTGCTGGCTTCTGTAGCTTCACCTAATTTTCATTGATTGTAGAATAAAGCGTTTCAAAAAGATTTTTATACTTTCCTAAGAGAAGATCATAGTAAGCTTCAGGAACTGATCACAGGAGATTTTTTCCATGTGAGATGACAGCATCACATTGTGGTCTCCTATGCAGAACTTGTGGTTCAAGAATGATATTAGCATGCCATATGCAGTATTCCTGGAAATAAGCTGTGGTGTTTTCTCTGTGCTCAGTCCACATTTATTGATTTTCTATATTTTACCTAAAATATGTAAATCAAAGCAGATTTTTAAAACTCTTAAAAAGATGTATAAAATGTACATTAGACTCCTATGTTTGTTTTAGATGCCACAAAGCACAATTCTTTTTCTTCAAAGTCCAGAAAAAGGTATTTTTTTTTAAATTCCTAATCTAGAAAATAACTTTCAACTCACTTTAAGTCAAAAAATACATATAATCCATGCATTAACTCTCAATTTCTTTAGATTTATAGTCTCTTTTTTCCTTTTAAGAGTTTGATGAAGCTTTAATCAGTTTAACACCTCTGAAAACCTGGATTTCATTCGCATCTCTGTGAGAAATTACTTAGGGATTGTTTGAAAATGCCTTAAGACTCTCACCACACTGCTGCTTTACTCTTTCCTGCTATTTACAGCCACACGCTTTAAAAAAAAAAAAAAAAAAAAAAAAAAAAAAAAAAAAAGTTAACTATGGAAGCCCAGCAGGACTTCTCATTTCTAAACAAGTCTCCAAGGGGCAATAAAGCATTATAGACTAGATACAAAATCCATTAGTAGGCATATTAAATGAATCCTGTTGAGGAAGATATTTCTGCATCTTCCACTGAACAAGCTCAGAGAAGGTAATTCCCCCAAATAAGCACCTGGAAAATTCCACTAGGAGGAAACTTTTTTTTCATGTGTGTAATTCAGTAACTTACTTCTGGGTTACAAAGGACTCAAAAACGTAACGTTTTAAAACAAGAATGATTTATTGCTCTCAAATGCTATGGTTCACCAGGCTTAGCTGTGCAGTTCCTCCACTCCATATGGACTAGCTGAGGTCACTTACACAGCTGCATCCAGATAGGAGCTCTGTGGGGTCAAGAACGTCCAAGATGACCTCTCTTCTTCTGGGCCCTCTCCCTCTTTAGCTGCTCACATTTAATAATTGAATCTGAACTTTTTTTGTTTTGTTTTGTTTTGTTTTTTTTATTTTGAGACGGAGTCTCACTCTGCCGCCCAGGCTGGAGTGCAGTGGCCGGATCTCAGCTCACTGCAAGCTCCGCCTCCCAGGTTAACGCCATTCTCCTGCCTCAGCCTCCCAAGAAGCTGGGACTACAGGCGCCTGCCACCTCGCCCGGCTAGTTTTTTTTTTTTTTTTTTTTTTTTTTTTTGTATTTTTTAGTAGAGACGGGATTTCACCGTGTTAGCCAGGATGGTCTCCATCTCCTGACCTCGTGATCCGCCCGTCTCGGCCTCCCAAAGTGCTGGGATTACAGGCTTGAGCCACCGCGCCCGGCTAAATCTGAACTTTTTTACAGCATGTTGCCTGGCCTTCAGAGAGAGCTTTCCAAGGTTGTAAGCCTCAATATGTGTTTATATCAAATGCTTTCACGAGACTTGCTAATGTTTCAGTAGCCAAACACATCTCTTGGACAAGCCCAGGATCTGTGTGATAAGGAACTACATAGACGAGTGAATGACAGAAGATACTGTTCTTTGTGGGTACCAATGAAAGTCTGCACTGTACATCTATGTATATGTGTACATACGTGTGTGTTTAAACTTTCTCAAAAATATATGAAGATACTTGATCAGATAAATATATGTACTTATTAATCCACTTTCTGAAGCTCACATCTACTAAAAATTATATAGATTTTTTCTCTTTTAGTTTGATAGTTAACATATTAATTTTTATTTGGATTTAAAGCTCTTTAAATATGTTTCTAATTAATTCTGTTTAGTTGGGAGAAATACCTACCCTCTCCATGCCTCAAATTCCTAAATATTTAAATTGATTTTTATGATGGTTAAATAATGTAATTAAGAATGAATTGTGCAGATTATTATCAGACTATGTACTGTGAAGAATGCAGCATCTAAGGGGTACAGTTCTCATAGTTTAAATATGTATTGTTTAAATGTCTTTAAATCAATATAATATTATGCTTAATCATGAGAAAATTATAGATACATAACAAGAAAATTTCAGCAGATGAGAATAAACTATCTGGTGTTAATAGATCAGTATGTTTACATAATTTTCTGAAATAGAAAAGTGTTGCTATTGTTATTTCAGGATCATTAAAAAATGAATTTAAAATCAAAATTCCTTTGTTGATTATGCAACATTTAAAATAAGCAAGGAGATACTTTTCTAAATGTTCAGATTATTCATTACATTAGTGCACTAAGTATATTTGTCACATTGTATTTGCACTTCATTATGACATGTTTGTTTACCAGAATGATATGATTCATTTACTATTTTAAACCTACTGAAACATTAATTATGATACAAAAAAAGGTAATAGATATTTCCCATGAATAATTCACCAAAAATAATAATTGAGATTTCCATAATTATATAATTATACTATAAAAATCTAATTTTTGTTGATTATGTAATTGAATACATTATTTTACAATTTAAACACATTTTATATTAAGTTAAAATGTTATCTATTCTAATATATTGTTTTATATTTTCCTCCTATGTGACAGAAAAACTTTGTTTAAAATAGATTATCATTATCAGAAAATAGAAAATGAGAAAACATCACACACAAGAAAAGAAAAATATATTTGATTATTGCATAATTTTTGGAGAAAATTAATTTAAAGTTGGGAGAACTTTAATTATTGTATAATTAAAGTAGAACGAAAGAAATATAAGTAAATAAAAATACTTCAGCTCTATTTATTTCGGAAGAATGAAGACTTATGGAACACGGTTTAATTTTAACTTCCACTATCAGGTCAGCCATAATAGAATTTCTTTAAAGCACACACAGGAAGAAAGAAAATCTTAGGACTTTTTTTAACCAAATGAAGTTTATAACAATCATTATTTGTGTTGTAATTTGAATATTAAACACTATGCACTCTAGTTAAAAACTTTCTATGCACTAAAATATTTAATCTTTCCCCAAAAACATATCAAATAGGAAGTTGTTTAAAACTCATTTGTTTATCTATGTTTTAAAATGGTGGAAAAAAGATAGATGCTAATTATTTATTCTACTTTTAATAATTTATTATTTTTCATTTTGTTCTTTTTTTTTTTTTTTGACACAGTCTCACTCTGTCATCCAGGCTGAAGTGCAGTGGCTCAGTGTCTGCTCATTGCAACCTCTGCCTCTTAGGTTCAAGTGATTCTCTCACTTTTACCACCCGAGTAGCTGGGACTACAGGCACGCACCACCATGCCCAGTTAATTTTTGTATTTTTAATAGAGACAGGGTTTTACCATGTTGGCCAGGCTAGTCTCGAACTCCTGACCTCAAGTGATCTACCCACCTCAGCCTCTCAAAGAGCTGGGATTACAGGCATCAGCCACTGTGCCTGGCCTAGTACTTTTCAATGTCATAAATGAACTGGCAATGGAAAATATAAATAAAAAGAATATAAGAGGTTGCAAAGATCAACAGCACTTATCACATATTCATAGTCAGCATAAAGAAAATAAATGCTTATTATAATGACAATGACATTTCAATCTAAATTGAAATATAAATATAAAACATACATGACTAATAATGTTACAGAACAAAGTTTATATAAAATTGAGAAAATAAAATTATACTAATTATAAATGTACGATATTCCTAATTCTAATACTTGGTTAGGTGGTGATATGAGATAGTCTATTAAATACAACAACTATTCTTACATATAATGTCATAAAATTTTATTTCATGAAAGTAAGGTGTGTAACCATTTTATAACAAATTCATTAAAATTGAGTTCTTAAATATCTTGATTAAAATACAAACTTTTTATTATTTTATTTATTAAATAGATTTTATAATGTATAGATAACAACTGTATGTTATTATTATTATAGATAAAGAAATAAATTTATATCTAAAAATCCTTTCCTGAGGAAGGGATTTTCTAATTTGTAGGGAGATTTTTGTGGGTGAGTGGCAGTGACAAAAATAACGTGTACAGATAGAATTTTAGTGTTCTTGGATCTCAACCAGTGCAAGTACAGATGACATAACTACATAACAATATAGATCTCTTCTAGCTATTCCCCACACCTATTTACCTGGAAATTAACCTCTTATCCAGTGATCAGTACTTTGTACAAACTCCTGGGATATCACATTCATATTACAGAAAATAAAGAAAAAGTTTAAGCCATAAAAAATAAAAGTACACATGTACCTTCATGTGTACACACAGGAATACATAATCACATATTTATCAAATGGCAGACTCAGGGGAGATGAATCAAAAAGGAACAGAAACTTATGCTGACTGATGGAAACATGGTAAAGACACTATAAAGTAATTGAGCCTCAAAATAGCTTATCACTGTGGTTTGAGAGCAACCAAATTAAGAAAACAAAAAGTTCAGAAAGAGCCAGTTCTATAATCGTATGTCGCAAAAAATGCTATTAGAGTTTCCCAAATAGTGTTCCTTTTGCTCTAAATTCTTGAAAATGTCTTTATTGAACTAGCTCTTTAATTCCTTGCTCTTTAAAGTTTAGTCGTATGCCTTTCATTTCAACTCAAAAATTAAAGCTAAATGAAGGGGACATGTCTTATGTTTCACTCAGAATTATTTTCACTTTCTGGTGATTTTTATTGTATTTTCAAACTCAGTGTTGTGGCATATCTTAGTATTATCATATTGAAGGAACTTCACACTACTCTCTCCTGTCCCTGTCCCTGTAAATAAAAATAGATTTCTGTCTCATCCACCCCACTGGTTTTCCACATAGGCCCAGACTAAATACCACAAATAGACACAATCTGTACCCTTTATGTAAGTCAATAATCAAATTGTTTTTCACATGGAAGAAAATGTAGTTTCTGTCTTTCTTAGTTTAATGAGATAAAATTAAAAGAAACACATTAGCATATCTTCAAACATAAAACGTCAAATTTACTTACATAATTATTGACCAAAAAATCAGTTTGAGAGGAGAAGCAAGCCTCCTCACTTTGAGTGTAAGGACAAGAATTGTATATTCCACTGCTCTGGTGGTTGTTTATGAAGCCGAAGGTTGTGTTGAATATGTCAAAGACTAAATGAACATTTGCAGATTGACTAATTTCAAAATGCTATATGAATTAAGCCCACCAATGTTTTATAATGTGATACATATGAAGCACTACGTAGCAATATGGCATAATGAAGGAATACATATTTAGTTTTTGTTAATAATATGTATCAGAGTAACAGTGTACCAACATTTTCTGGAAAAAGATACATTGTTTGCCAAATATTTTACAATATACAGACTAGTGATTTTCAGTTCTAAAGCCTGCAATTTTCAGTTACCTGAAAATTTTGAATAAAGCTAACTTGTACATGTACCTATTTTTGAATATATGACTCAAAATAAATGCTTATTCATACCTTACTTTAGATAATGATTACTAACATAAAGATTACTTTATAAAAGATTACTTTAAGATAAAGATTACTTTATAAAATTGAAATAATATATTCTTCAGACACTTAGAGGTATAGAAAGATAATTCAATACAATTTCCAAACTACAATCATATTTTTAATGCATAGAAATATAGTAGTCCCCAAAAGAAATTACACATAAAGTTGTTTTGCATATCTGACAATAACAAAATAATTATCTCATTGCATTATTTTCTAGGATTGACCTTAAAATTATTCAAAACTTTACACTCATGTTTCCTAACTTCCTAAGAACTTTATATTCTAGCCATTATGGTTATATTAAAAATGAAAAATGAATATTTGTCTATGAGGAAGTTATATAATATACAATATATTTAAGAGATGTTCTAATTAAATATTAATGTTTGTGCCAATTATTCAGATAATTTTATCCAAATGTGATCAAGTATTTGAATGAATCTGAATATTTAGTGTAAGCATTCTGGTAATCATGAATTTCTTAGAAATAATGTCAAAGATTTGGGCTATGTTTAATTAGTCTGCATCCAAAATACTTGTTTAAAAATTTTTGTCAAAAATTTTTCTAAGGTACTGTTTTTCAGATAATATTAGAATACGTTATGGATGTCAATGTCAGTCATTATGGAAATAACTGGCGATTTTGGGAGCTACCTAGTGTCTGAAAACAGGATAAATGCACATAACCTAAGATACACCTAACCCAGAAATTTGAAATCAATATAAAGCAATTACTCAAGGCTCAGGTGACAGATTCTGTGGATTAAAAACACAGATTTTTGGATTCACTTACTAGCTGTGCACCAGGAACAAGTTAATTTACTGATCAGCGCTTCAGTTTCTTCACTGTAAAGTGGGAAGAATAACCAATTCAATGGCAATTGCAAAGCTCATATGAGTTAATATGTGTCAAGAACTTAGAACAATATCAAACAGAATTAATGCTACATTAAAGTTATTGATATATTATTAGTATTCAAATTATTACCTGGCTCACTGGAGTGAAGTACCTGTTGAAGCTGAACAGTTGATGTGTGAACTAATCATTGCTATGGAAGAAAATGAAAGAGATAAATAACAAGTACTCTAGAAAGCATGAAATGAAGAAGGTGAATGGCTTGACAAATTCAAAGGACGGACTGAAATCCAGTGTCTTTTGGTTACTGCTTACAAAATCAAGCGGAACTGTATTCTTTTAAGTGACTAAATTATAAAGTCTGTTGAATTCATTCCCCTGCCATGTCTTTAATGTGAATGTTAAAGGCAACAACTGGAAAAGTTGAACCTTGAAAACTTGAATGTTTATTTAGGAGAAAATGTGTGGTAAGCCTATTCCAAATTACTTGAAGATTACATAATTACTTATTGGTGAGAGTTACTTTGCAAGAAAAACTACGCCACCCTACTTCCCAACTTCAAACACTCTTCCTTTTCTTCAGTACAAACCTGAGCAATTGTGAAATTACAATGTAAACACTAGGAGCAAAAATGTTCTTACAAAAGTTATGTAAGCGGCAATTTATATTAGCAAAAATGTTATGAATATACATGAGGAACACATGTATTTGCCAGATCAATAAGGGAAGAACAAAAGTTTAACTGGATTGAAGTTATAATATAGATGCTACTTACTAGAGGTTCTGAACTCAATTTACCAGGTCAAGCAGCTGGGGTATCTGTAACTGTTTGCTTCGTTTGTTAGTTGAAATCCGTAGTCAATTGTGTCCTATGATAAATGAAGGTGAAATATAAGAAATAATTTCTTATAATGTATTAGGATAAATCAAAAGTAGGGAGATATAAACATAGACAGATATTATGAGATATCATTCATACCCCTTAAATAATATCCCTGAAAATAACCACAACAAAAAAAAAAACATAGGAGATACTTCTTTTATTAAGGCACTAAGAAATAGACACTAAAGTGAGGACCTGTGTCTTTAAAAAGCTATGTAGTTTCGATGTTTTTGGTAGTCTGAAAATGTTTCACAGGGTGTTGCAATTGACATGGATCCCAAGATTCCAAAGCATGTATCCACATGTTGTTTATAGCAGAGGGAAAGGAGCAGAACAATTTCAAAGGCCAGTTTTGGAAGGAAACGACAATCAAAATGGATTCACCAACAGGAATCTTGATAGTAGCTATATATTCACGACATTTTTAAGGAACAAAATAGATAAGGAGGCCAGCAAAGTTAAAAAAAAAAAAAAAAAAAAGGTAAAAAGAGGTTCTGAAGGCAAATAGAAGGAAGATTTGAGCCCCAGGATACAGAGCCAATGTCAGTCATACAACAAGGCCAGAGTCAATTCACATCAAAGATCATTCAAAGAAATAGAGGCTTTTCTCTTGAAGAAAACCCCTACAAACATTATAAGTTCAACATGTAAATTGCTGTTCTAGCTCACCCTAAATGTGTCTCCTTTGTATCATTCACCAAAGTAGCTAGGCAATAGAAAACGGAGGGTCTCAGACAATCTGGAAGTTATTATGCTCTGGCTCTGAGTTTGCGTATTTTCCTGGAGAAACATTAACAACACTTCTACTCATCAAAATGAGAAGTATAGTGCCAGGACATAAATGCAGTATTTATTTTTATGAAATTTGCTTCATGGTAGGTCGTTGAGAACAGATCTTCTCTCAGTTCCAGAGTTTAATGGCAGGAAAATCAGTTACATTGATAACTTGACTCCCAAGGGAAGGGCTATACTGTTCAAGAAAAGCTTACAAAATTATCTTTCTCTGTCAAAGAAGAAAGCAAAAACAATACAACATACCTGAAGTAATTATAAAGTTAAATACCATCAGCAAAGATGAAATATTAACAGTGGGTGAATCTTATCAAATCTTCATTTACTTGCCAGCTTTACAATTAATGAAGATTGATTGATTTAGCACAATGACAATGAATTATTAAAGCCTTACTCAGGTGGTGACTCCCATTACAGTTTCTATTCTAGGTTTAGTTTTCTTTAGAAAAGCAAATCAGCACATCTCCTGGCATTAGGAATGCAACTTTTGAATTGGTACGTGCTATTTGTCTGAAAATCAATAAACAGAGAAGGCTATGCTTTGTTCCACTAAGCAACAACAACGTACCGTTACAGTCTTTTCACATAATTGAGCCAGTGTGCTGGTCCTGTACAAAAACTGGGTCTACAGGGACTCTAATTTTTTCACCACTTTAGAATTCAGCTTGCTAGTCCACAACAAGGATGACACAATAATGAGAGAAGATATTTCATATAAAATCATGTAAAAGACTAGGATGAGAAGCTCATGTAATTATTGAGGCACAGAAAAACACTCTTTTATTTAGAAGAGATATAATGTCATATCAAGGGCCTATTAGATATATCAACTTATTTTTAATATTAAATCGGTTTTGAAATTTCAAATAATCTTTTAAATTATTTGTATTAGGATGTGCGTGGGGGCTCATGCTTCTAATCCCAGCACTTTGGGAGGCCGAGGCAGGTGAATCACCTGAGGTCAGGAGTTCAAGACCAGACTGGCCAACATAGTGAAACCCCGCCTCTACTAAAAATGCAAACAGTAGCCAGGTGTGGTGGTGGGTGCCTGTAATCTCAGCTGCTTGGGAGGCTGAGTCAGGAGAATCGCTTGAACCCGGGAGGCAAAGGTTGCAGTGAGCTGAGGTCACGCTATTGCACTCCAGCCTGGGTAACAAGAGCGAGACTCCATCTCAAAAAAATCAATAAATAAAATAAATAAACAAATAAAAAATAATTATTTGTCTTAATTTTTAAATTATATTTTTGTGTATATTTACAGTATGTAATATGTATTGAAATATGTAGATACATTGTAAAATGATTACATCAAGCTACTTATCACCTTACATACTTATTATTTTCTATGTGGTATAAACTTTAAAATCTACTCTTTTAGCAATTTTAGAATATACAATGTATTATTATTAACTATAGTTACCATGCTGTACAATAGCTCTCCAGAACTTATTTCTGCTATCTAACTGAAACTGCATCCTTCGACCAATGTCTCCTGTTCTCCCACATCAGAGCTCCTGGTAACCACCATCTACTCCCTACTTTTATGAATTCCAGTTTTTTAGATTCCACATATAAGTGAGATCATGCTGTGTTTTCTTTCTCTACCTAGTTTATTTCATTTAGCATAATGTCTTACACGTTCATCACTATTATTGCAAATGTCAGGATTTCTCTTTTTAAGGCTGAATATATTTCATTGTGTATAAACTTTTTTTATTTCCATTCATCTGATGATTGACACCTAGATTGCTTTCATTTCTTAGATATTGTGAATAACGGTGCAATGAACAAGGGCATACAGATATCTCGATGGCAAACTGGTTTAATTTTATTATCCTTTCTGGTAATGTGTTTGTTTAATCTTTGGTTTATGTTCGTACTGGGTTAACCATCTTCTTCTTATCTCTATACCAGTTCCTTGCATATTCTGGATAAGAGTCCTTTATTAAGTAAGTGTATTAAATTATTGTCACATTAAAGACCAGAAAGCTTGAACTTACTTGACCATATCTCTGTTATTGGTGAAATCAGTTTTTTGATAGACTATTCAGAACTGTCCCATATTAATGTTTAGTGTTTATATAAGGATAATGTTTTTGCTCAAGGTCATGAACCAAAATAACTTTGTATTAGTCAGCGTAAATTTGTGAGGAGAATGCTTTAATCTCTTAACTTTTCTAATATTTTTCCAAACCTCCAATAGTGTCTTAACAGTAAATAATAGTTACCAAATCAATCCCTACTTTGACTGTTTCATACTTGGAGAATTAGCCACATACAGGTGTGCTTGTAATGTAGAGGAACTGAGAAGAAAAGAATAATTTAATAGGTGTAAACCCCAGCAATTGGATGGGGCTTGCAAAAAAAAAAAAAGAAAAATTGTCATGTTCACATATGAACAACTAAAGGAATCAAAATAAGGCCACTAATGTGATGATTAAGACAATTCAATTTTTATTTATTTTCATCCTAAGGATGAAAATGAAGGTTGTAAATTAGCTTACATCAGATCAAAAATATAATTTCGTGGTATAGACTAGATCTTGACTTTCTTTAAAGTCTAGATACCTAAATATATATGTTTATTTTCATTTGTAAGGAATTATTTTCACTTGAAAAAACTAGTTTAGTTTTATTTTTTTTCTCATTCTTTAGTTATTTACAGTGTGTAGGTATACATAGATTTTTTAGAAGATAATTGTAATAATCCAAGTTAGTTTTAAAGTAGTTTCACTCAAGGAATCTTTCTGAGAAAGCCCGTACTATTTGACTACATTTATATTTCTTAGCACACCTGCACTCGAATCCCCCAGGTAATTACACAGGATTCTATTAAAAGCAGACTGCTGTTTCATAATTTACTGAATTGCTAATCTGCTCCCTGTGCATGGAATCTCTTCCCTTTCCCCCCCCAATCAGTATATCTATTCAGATTCCCCTAAAAACTTTTCTCAATTAAAAAAAATGAATAATAATTCCTTTGTGTTTTTATTCTACTCTATGATGTGTTAATCAAAGCCTGTGTTATTTTGTTGTGCATTTTTATTATGTTTATTTTTAATTGAGACATATTCATGCATGTTTATGAAGATTATGTGGTATTGTGATATATGTATACACTGTAATTATCCAGTGAGAGTACTTTGGATGTCCACTACTTCTTTATGGTAGAAACAAGCAAAATCCTCTTTTCTAGCTATTTGAGATATACAAAATTATTGTTGACTACAGTTGCCCTACTGTACAGTAGGGAACCAGAACTGATTCTTCCTCTCTAATTGTAACTTTGTACCTGTTGCCCATAGTCACCACATCTCCTCTTGCCCAGTCCTTAGTAACTTCTATTGTAATCACTATTCCTCTGAGATCAAATTTTTTAGATTCTGAATATGAATGAGAATATGCAGTATTTAAAAAAATGTCCTCTAGGCTCATCCATGTTGTCACAAATGGCAGGATTTTATTCCCTTTTATGGCTGTATAATATTCCATTTTGTATACATGTCCCATTTTCTTTATTCATTCATTGTTGACTACCTAGGTTAATTCAATATCTTGGATATTGTGAATATGCTGTGATGAATATGGGAGTGAAGATATCTCTTTAACATACCAATTTTTTAAAAAACAATTACTTTAACTTCTGAGATACACGTGCTGAATGTGAGATTTGTTATATACATATGTGTGCCATGGTGATTTGCTGCACCTATCAACCCATCGATTAGGTTTTAAGCCCCGCATGCATTAGGTATTTGTCCTAATGCTCTCCCTCCCCTTTCCCTCAACACCACTCTGATAGGCCCCCTTTGCAGGAACATGGATGAAGCTGGAAACCATCATCCTCAGCAAAGTAACACAGGAACAGAAAACCAAACGCCTCATGTTCGTTCTCACTCATAAGTGGGAGTTGAACAATGAGAACACATGGACACAGGGAGGGGACATACCAATATTATTTTCCTCTGGAAACAGTATTGGGGTTACCGGATTGTATGACAGTTCTATTCTTAGTTTATGAGGAGCCTCCATACTGTTTCTTATAGTGGATATAATAATTTATATTCCTACCAATAGTGTATAAGGGTTTCCTTTTCTCTGCAACTTTGCCAACACTTGTTATCATTTGTATTTTTGATAATAACCATTCTAACTGGAGTAAAGTAATATCTCATTGTTTTTACTATTTGCATTTCTATCATGATTAGAAATATCAAGCATTTTTCCATATAACGGTTGTCCTTTTATATGTCTTCCTTTGATAAATGTCTATTCAGGTCTTTTGCTCAATTTTTAATGGGATGATTTGTTATTTGTTATTGAGTTGTTTACGTTTCTTATATATTCTAGATATTAACTCCTTGTTAAACATATAGTTTGCAAATATTTTCTCCCATCCTGCATGTTGCCTCTTCTCTCTGTTGACTGTTGCCCTTTCTATGCAGAAGCTTTTTAGGTTGATGTCATCATATTTGTCTGTTTTTGCTTTCATTGCCTGTGCTTTCAAGGTCTTTTTTTGCCCCAGCCCAATGTCATGAAGTATTTCCACTGTTTTCTTCTAGTAGTTTCATAGTTTCTAGTCTTACTTTAATTTACTTTCTTTAATCTATTTTGACTTTACTTTTGTACGTGATGAGTAATAGGGGTCCAGCTTTCTTCTTCTGCATGTGAATATTCAATTTTTCTAGCACCATTTTTTAAAGAGATTGCCCTTTCCCCAGTGTGTGTTTCTGGCATCTTTGTAAAAAATCAGTATAATATAGATGCGTAGATTTATTTCTGCACTCCTTTTTCTCTTTTATTAGTCTATGTGTTTGTTTTCATGCCAGTACCAATGTATTTTTAGTTATTATAGCTTTGTAGTGTATTTCAAAGTGAGTTAGTGTGAGCCTCCAGCCTTTTTATTTATTTATTTATTTTTTATCACTTTATTTTATTATTATTATTTTTTGTCTTGTGATTGCTTTGGATATTAGGGTATTGTGTGGTAACATATAAGTTTTAGGATTTTTTAAACGTCTGTGAAGAATGTCTTTGACTGGATTGCTTTGGCTAGTATGGATATTTTAACAATATTATTTCCTTCAATCCACAAAAATAAAATATCGTTCCATTTACTTGAGTCTTCATCCGTTTCTTTCATAGATTTTATTTTAGAGATCTTTTACTTCCTTGGTTAAATGTATTCCTGGGTATTTTATTATTCTAGCCTTTGTAAATGGAAATTATTTCTTTTTCAGAGAGTCTTTTTTTTTTTTTTTTTTTTTTTAAGATAGCGTTTCTCTCTGTTGCCCAGTCTGGAATGTAGTGGCATGGTTTCAGCTCACTGCAACCTCCACCTCCTGATTTCAAACAATTCTCCTGCCTCAGTCTCCCAACTTGCTGGAATTACAGGTGCATGCCACCACACCCAGCTGATTTCTGTATTTTTAGTAAGGACATGGTTTCACTATGGTGACCAGACTGGTCTCGAACTCCTGACCTCAAGTGATCTTCCTGTCTTGGCATCCTGAAGTGCTTGGATTACAAGTGTGAGACACCATGCCTATCCAGAGAGTACAGTGTTAACATATAGAAATGCTACTGCTTTTGGTATATGCATTTTGTGTCCTGCAACTTTACTAAGTTTTTTTTACTAGTTTGAATAGTTTTTTTGGTGGGTCTATAGACTTTGCTATACATAAATTCATGTCATTTGCAAACCGGGGCAATTTGATTTCCTCTTTTTCAATTTGACTGTTTTTTATTTCCTTCTCTTGACTCATTGCTCTAGCTAGGACTTCCAGTAGTGTGATGAATAGAAGTGGTAAAAGTAAATATTCCTGTTTTGTTTCAGATCATAGAGAAAAACTTTTAACTTTACCTCATTTAGAATGATGTCGGCTGTGGATTTATCACTTGTAATCTTTTTTTGTGTTGAACATACTTTCTATGCCTAATTTGATGAGATTTTTTATCATGAAGAGATACTGTCAAATTATTTTTTCATGTCTACTGAAATGATTGTATGTTTCTTAGTTTTCTTTCTGCTAATGGAATGTACCATATTTATTGATTTGCTTATGCTAAACCATCCTTGTATCCTTGGCATCAACCTCACTTGATTATGGTGAATGATTTTTTTTTTAATGTGCTGTTGAATTTAGTTTGTTTGTATTTTGTTGAGGAATTTTGCATCTGTGTTTATCAAGAATAGTGGTTGTGTGTGTGTGTGTGTGTGTGTGTGTCTTTGTATGGTTTTGATATTAGGATAATGCTATCTTCATAAAACAAGATTGGAATTTTTTTTTTGACTTTCTGGAATAGTTTCAAAATAATTTGTGTTAGTTATTCTTCAAATGTTTGGTAGAATTCAGTTGTAAAACCATCAGTTCCTGGATCTTTCTTTTATGGGAACTTTTTTTATTACTGATGCAATGTCCTACTTGATTAATTATCCGTTTAGATTATCTATTTCTTCATAGATCAAACTCTGTAACTTTATATGTTTAGCAATTTATATATTCCCTCTAGATTATCCAATTTCTCAGCATGTAATTGTTCATAATAGTTTCTTGTGATTGTATTTCTTTAGTATCAGTGATAACATCTCTTTTATCATCCTTGGTTTTATTTGAGCTAATTTTTTAAAGTTTAGCTAAAGGATTGTCAAATTTGTTTAACTTTTCAAAAAACCAACTCTGCTTTGTTGATTTGGATATTTTTATTCTCTATTTTGTTTACTTTTTCTCTGATATGTATTATTTTTTCTTCCACTAATTTTGGATTAATTTGTTCTTGTTATTCTAGTTCCTGAATGCAATATTAGTTTGTTTATTTCAGATTTTTCTACTTTTTTGATGTAAGTATTTGTTGGTATAAACTTCTATTGGAACCATTTTTGCTGTATCTCCTAAGTTTTGATATGTTTTACTTTAAATTTTCATTTGTCTGAACAAAATTATTGATTTTTTAAAAATTTTGTCTTTGACCCATTGGTTTTTTGGGAGCTTGTTGTTTAATTGCCATTTATTTTTAAAGTTTCTGAAGTTTCTGCTGTTATTGATTTCTAGTTTTGTACTATTGTCATAAAAATTATATGCTTGATATAATCTTAATCTTAACAAATTTGTTATTTTTTTTTGTGCCCTACATATGATATAACCTGGAGAATGTTTCATTTGTAGTTGAGAAAAATGTGTATTCTGTAGTTGTTGGATGAAAAGTTATTGTATATCATTTAGGTCCACTTGGTATAGAGTGTAGTATAATTCTACGTTTGTTGTTGATTTGCTGTCTGGATGATCTGTCCATTTTTGAAAGTGGAGTACTAAAGTCTCTTACTATTATCATATTGCAGTATCTTGTATTTTAAACCTAATAATACTTGTTTTATAAATTTGAGTGCTTTGGTGTTGGATGCATATATATTTACAATTGCTGTATCTTCATGCTGAACAGATTCCTTTATCATTATATAATGACATTCTTTACAGCTTTTCATTTAATATCTATGTTATCTAACATAAGTATAGGTACTCCTGTTTGCTTTTGGTTTGTTTTCATATAATACCCTTTTCAACCATTTCATTTTTAGTCTTTGTGTTTTTCACAGGTGAAGTGAGTCTCTTGTAGGCAGCATAAAGAGAACCAGCCTGATTGCTAAGAGTGTAGCTAAATAATCATTGATAAAAAGATGAGTGTGTTTTTTCACCATGCACATACTAGTCCCATCTCAACAAAAGCCAGAAATCGAGATGTGATTATACCAGCAGAAACTGCCAGCTGGGACTACATAAAACAGAGAAAATGAGATAGAATGAAGACAGGCTGCAAGTATGCATTATCATTAAAGAAAAGATGAGTTACCCCTAAAGGTGAAGCAGAGGCCATCAGGGTTACCACTCCCACTACAGATCCAAGAAGCAAAACTTCTTCCTCTTTAGCTTTGGAGGGTGAAGCCATCTCTTTGGCTTCCGCAGGCCTAAAGGCCACTGAAGAGTGCTGCATGAGTGGGACCACCACAGAGAGCTGCTAGGGCAAGGTTTACCCCACAGAACTGTAGTTCGCTGCCACCCTAGAGGGCCACGTGGGCAGATCATTGAACCAAGGACTATTGTCAAGTGTTAAATTTTAATGATATTTGCCTTGCTATTTTTTTTTAACTTGCTTGGAATCTGTCAGTCCTTTCTTCTAACTTCTTCCTTTGAGGATGCTTGTCCCACCATTATATTTTTGAAGCACACAACTTTTCTGGTTTTACAAGTTCACATCTGGAGAGGAATTTTACCTCAGGATAAATCTTACCTTTAGTCTCACTCATACCTGATTTCGATACTAGTCAGATTAGACTTTGGACTTTAGAGTTGATACTGTCATGAGATAAGATGTTTGGCCTGTTGAGATAATATATGCATATTTTGCAAGTCAGAAAAACATGAATTTGTGAGGTTGGGATAAAATGTTAAGAACTGACTGTTTATTACCTCCAAAATCATATGTTCCAGTCCTGACCTCCAGTGTAGCCATAGTTGGAGATGAGACCTCTAAGAAAGTAAATGGGGTTAGAAGGGTAGTAGGGCCCCTGACCCAGTGTGATTTGTCTCTATAAGAGAAAAACAACAACAACAAAAAACGTATTTTTCTCTCTCTCCACAAACATACACTGAGGAAAGACCATGTGAGGACACAGCAAGGCAGTCATTTGTAAGCAAGGAGAAGAGCCTTTTCCAGAAACCAAATTGGCCAGAAACTGAATCATGTTTTTCTAGCCTCTAGAACTGGGAGAAAATAAATTTCTGTTGTTTTAGCACTTAGTCTGCAGTATTTTTTTCTGGCAGCCTGAGTAAACTAATATAATATTTTATATTATGCTTTCTCATAAATACTTTTTAAAACAATTTTACAGTAATCGTGGGAAATCAGAATTAAGTTTACTTTTTATGTAGAAGTAAATTGAAACTCCCATACATTTAAACCCTTCTTGTATAATGGCATGGACTTTACCTTCTGCCCTATCTGGAAGAGAAGCACAGGAAATTTTCCAAGGCAAAACAAATTGGCAGAAGAGGCAAGTTGTAGAGAACAAGTTTTGAATAAAGTTGACTCTTGTCAAGTGCAAAATGTCAATTAATTCCACATGTTTAAAAGTGGATTTTCTATAAATTTCCCTCTACACACTGCTTTAAATGTGTTCCAGAGATTCTGGTATGTCGTGTCTTTTTTTCATTGGTTTCAAAGAACATCTTTATTTCTGCCTTCATTTCGTCATGTACCCAGTAGTCATTCAGGAGCAGGTTGTTCAGTTTCCATGTAGTTAAGTGGTTTTGAGTGAGTTTCTTAATCCTGAGTTCTAGTTTGATTGCACTGTGGTCTGAGAGACAGTTTGTTATAATTTCAGTTATTTTACATTTGCTGAGGAGTGCTTTACTTCCAACTATGTCGTTAATTTTGGAATAAGTGCAATGTGGTGCCGAGAAGAATGTATATTCTGTTGATTTGGGGTAGAGAGTTCTATAGATGTCTATTAGGTCCTCTTGGTGCAGAGCTGAGTTCAATTCCTGGATATCCTTGTTAACTTTCTGTCTCATTGATCTGTCTAATGTTGACAGTGGGGTTTTAAAGTCTCCCATTATTATTGTGTAGGAGTCTAAGTCTCTTTGTAGGTCTCTGAGGACTTGCTTTAAGAATCTGGGTGCTTCTGTATTGGGTGCATATATATTTAGGATAGTTATGTCTCCTCGTTGAATTGATCCCTTTATCATTATGTAATGGCCTTCTTTGTCTCTTTTGATCTTTCTTGATTTAAAGTCTGTTTTATCAGAGATTAGGACTGCAACCCCTGCATTTTTTGCTGTTTGTTTCCCATTTACTTGGTAGATCTTCCTCCATCCCTTTACTTTGAGCATATTTGTGTCTCTGCACGTGAGATGGTTCTCCTGAATACAGCACACTGATGGGTCTTGACTCTATAAATGCCCGAAAGAGAAAGCAGGAAAGATCTAAAATAAACACCCTAACATCACAATTAAAAGAAGCAGAGAAACAAGAGCAAACATTCAAAAGCTAGCAGAAGGCAAGAAATAGCTAAAATCAGAGCAGAACTGAAAAAAACCTTCAAAAAATCAATGAATACAGGAGCTGGTTATTTGAAAAGGTCAACAAATTTGATAGACTGCTAGCAAGATTAATAAAGAAGAAAAGAGATAAGAATCAAATAAACGCAATAGAAAATGATAAAGGGGATATCACTGCCGATCCCACATAAATACAATCTACCATCAGAGAATACTATAAACATCTCTGTGCAAATAAATGAGAAAATCTGGAAGAAATTCATAAATTCCTGGACACATACATCATCCCAAGACTAAACCAGGAAGAAGTTGAATCCCTGAATAGACCAATAACAAGTTCTGAAATTGAGGCAATAATTAATAGGCTACCAACCCAAAAAAGTCCAGGATCAGATAGATTCACAGCTGAATTCTATCAGAGGCACAAAGAGGAGCTGGTACCATTCCTTCTGAAACTATTCCAATCAATAGAAAAAGAGGGAATCCCCCTAACTCATTTTATGAGGCCAGCATCATCCTGATACCAAAGCCCGGATGAGATGCAACAAAAAAAAGAGAATTTTAGACCAATATCCCTGATGAACATAGATGCAAAAATACTCAATAGCCTATTGGCACATTGAATCCAGCAGCACATCAAAAAGCTTATCCACCATGATCAAGTTGGCTTCATCCCTGAGATGCAAGGCTGGTTCAACATACATGAATCAACAAACGCAATCCATCATATAAACAGAACCAAAGACAAAAACCACATGATTATCTCAATAGATGCAGAAAAGGCCTTCGACAAAATTCAACAGCTCTTCATGCTAAAAACTCTCAATAAACTAGGTATTGATGGGACGTATCTCAAAATAATAAGAGTTATTTATGACAAACCCACAGTCAATATCATACTGAATGGGCCAAAACTGGAAGCATTCCCTTTGAAAACTGGCACAAGACAGGGATGCCCTCTCTCACCACTCCTATTCAACATAATGTTGGAAGTTCTGGCTAGGGCAATCAGGCAAGAGAAAGAAATCAAGGCATTCCATTAGGAAAAGAGGAAGTCAAATTGTCCTTGTTTGCAGATGACATGAATGCATATTTAGAAAACCCCATTTTCTCAGCCCAAAATCTCCTTAAGCTGATAAGCAACTTCAGCAAAGTCTCAGGATAAAAAATCAATGTGCAAAAATCACAAGCATTCTTATACACCAATAACAGACAATCAGAGAGTCAAATCATGAGTGAACTCCCATTCACAATTGCTTCAAAGAGAATAAAATACCTAGGAATCCAACTTACAAGGGACGTGAAGGACCTCTTCAAGGAGAACTACAAACTACTGCTCAGTGAAATAAAAGAGGACACAAACAAATGGAAGAACATTCTATTCTCATGGACAGGATGAATCAATATCGTGAAAATGGCCGTACTGCCCAGGGTAATTTACAGATTCAATGCCATCCCCATCAAGTTACCAATAAGTTTCTTTGAATTGGAAAAAACTGCTTTAAAGTTCATATGGAACCAAAAAAGAGCCCACATTGCCAAGACAATCCTAAGTCAAAAGAACAAAGCTGGAGGCATCACGCTACCTGACTTCAAACTATACTACAAGGCTACAGTAACCAAAACAGTGTGGTACTGGTACCAAAACAGAGATATAGACCAATGGAACAGAACAGAGCCATCAGAAATAATACCACACATCTACAGCCATCTGATCTTTGACAAACCTGAGAAAAACAAGAAATGGGGAAAGGATTCCCTATTTAACAAATGGTGCTGAGAAAATAGGCTAGCCATAAGTAGAAAGCTGAAACTGGATCCTTTCCTTACTCCTTATACGAAAATTAATTCAAGATGGATTAGAGACTTAAATGTTAGACCTAATACCATAAAAACCCTAGAAGAAAACCTAGGTAATACCATTCAGGACATAGGCATAGGCAAGGACTTCATGTCTAAAACACCAAAAGCAACAGCAGCAAAAGCCAAAATTGACAAATGGGATCTCATTAAACTAAAGAGCTTCTGCACAGCAAAAGAAACTACCATCAGAGTGAACAGGCAACCTACAGAATGGGAGAAAATTTTTGCAATCTACTCATCTGACAAAGGGCTAATATCCAGAACCTAAAAAGAACTCAAACAAATTTATGAGAAAAAAACAAACAACCCCATCAAAAAGTGGGCAAAAGATATGAACAGACATTTCTCAAAAGAAGACATTCACACAGCCAACAGACACATGAAAAAATGCTCATCATCACTGGCCATCAGAGAAATGCAAATCAAAACCACAATGAGATACCATCTCACACCAGTTAGAATGGCAATCTTTAAAAAGTCAGGAAACAACAGGTGCTGGAGAGGATGTGGAGAAATAGGAACACTTTTACACTGTTGGTGGGATTGTAAACTAGTTCAACCATTGTGGAAAACAGTATGGTGATTCCTCAAGGATCTAGAACTAGAAATACCATATGACTCAGCCATCCCATTACTGGGGATATACCCAAAGGATTATAAATCATGCTGCTATAAAGACACCTGCACACGTATGTTTATTGTGGCACTATTCACAATAGCAAACACTTGGAATCAACCCAAATGTCCATCAGTGACAGACTGGATTAAGAAAATGTGGCACATGTACACCATGAAACACTATGCAGCCATAAAAAAGGATGAGTTCGTGTCCTTTGTAAGGACATGGATGCAGCTGGAAACCATCATTCTCAGCAAACTTCTGCAAGAACAGAAAACCAAACACTGCATGTTCTCACTCCTAGGTAGGAATTGAACAATGAGATCACTTGGACACGGGAAGGGGAACTCACACACTGGGGCCTATTGTGGGGAGGGGGACGAGGGGAGGGATTGCATTGGGAGTTATACTTGATGTAAATGACGAGCTGATGGGTGCTGATGAGTTGATGGATGCAGCACACCAACATGGCACATGTATATGTATGTAACAAACCTGCACATTGTGCACATGTACCCTAGAACTTAAAAACAAAACAAACAAACAAACAAAAAAACCCACTCTTTTAAACGTTCTGAAAATGCATTTACTTATGGATTTTGGTAACATGTCCTTGGATTACACCTAGTTATTTTTAATATTATGTAGTAATTCTGTGTGTATGCGTGCATATTTATAACACTTGGAATTCAAAAATGATAAACAGAGTACTTGAATATTATCCTAATGGAGATTAGTGATAGAATAAAACAGAACTAAAATCAATTACGTAAGTAAACAATACTGGAAAGATTTTAAAATGTAGTTATTTTACAAGATTGAAGTTATTTTGTAACTTGAGTTCTAGAATCATACTTAAATAATTATTACAGTGTATATTTTTATGTTAAAACTTTAAATGTGTCACATAGTGTGTGTATGTATATATATCTATATATAAAACTCTTAAAAGTTGCAAGTGAATCCAACTTATATTTTGAAAATGACACTAATTGAATTGTATGTAAAGTTTTAAGCTTATTTTTTAAGTCTGCAGGAAACGCCTGATTAATTGATATTTTGGGCAGCAAAGTTGATATTCTAAACACTCCTAAAAATACAAACATAAAAAAGCAATTAAATGGAAAAAATGTTGATATGAAAGAAAGTCTAGAGTCTACATCTAATGAGTCTACATCTGAGAATAAAATAAAGAGAATAGGCAGGTATCGTGTTCTTAAACCAGTATATGGCAGAAGAATCTATTCCCTCAAGCTGGTGACACACATAGTAGGTTCTCTGCTCTATGAATAAGCAACAGGATGCAGTCACTGACTCAATCATATTGCTTACCTGCACTTGATATTTACTATATGAAACCTCAAGGTTGGAATACAGCATCTATACTTTTTCTTTCCACTTGCTTCCACTTTCCTCTAGGTTTGTTCTCTGCAAGGCACCATTCTAGGCTCTTTATATAGATTCCAGCATTAAACCCTCAAGACAATTCTATTGTACATCTAATATTATCCTCCTCATTTTATAGAGATGAAAATCAAAGCTTAAATTACTCATCCAGTCACAAAAAATGACAAAAATGAAATTTAAAACTCATTTCCAAATCCACTTTCTATTTTTTTATATAAGTGCAGCTTAGGATGTACTACGAAATCTCCATAATACCAAAAACAATGCAATATACCTTTGTTTTCTAACGAATCTGTGATTCTGCTTCAGGTATTCCTATGAGCCAGCTTTACTGGCAAATTAATTAATTAAAAGTTTTGTTTTTTTTAAAATAAGTCCCTAGCTCCTTATTTACTCCTCCTTACCTATCCATAACTGATACTTGCTCTACCCCAAACACTGTGGTTTAATTTTTACTCTTCTTTTTTTTGCCCAACCATATCCTCAATTCTAGAGCTAAAAATGAATATCAGACAATACAAATGACTGATATAAGCTTGTAGTCTTAACTTTGTGGTAAATATTTACATTTTAAAGAACTTAAAAGTCACAAGACAATGAATTTGTAGGGGAATCATTCATCAAGCTTTGAATTGAAAAAATGCTTCAGGATGAGTAACAGCAGTCCCCTCAGACAGTCCAGAACTGACACAATTCAAAAAAGTAATCAGATTTTCTGCCTAAATTAAAACAACAATTAGAACTGGGTTATTCCTTTGGGTACATCAACATTCTGATAAAAACATGTCATCTAGACTGAACGTATGTCAAATCCAAAGCATGTAGCTGTTTCAAAAATAAATGTGAAATACCATCACCAAAATTATAACTAAATTGAATACTCAGGGAATATATTAATAGCGTTTTTTTTTTTTTTTTTCATTTTTTCTGTTCATTAAGGAATCCAATTTTAACAATAGTAATTATCTGAAATTGTCTTTCTATTAACAATAAGACACTTTCTATTAACAATAATGTACAATTGTACATTATAATGTACAATATAATATAATACACAATTCTACCAGATTTATGTAAGGAAACATAACAAAAACTAGTGACTAAAGTAGGCCATTTCAATACTAAATGCAAACTAAACTTTAAGAATGTTAAATATTTTAAAAATTATTCTGTGAATTCTAAAGATGTAGAGATCAAAATTGTAAGCATGGATGATACAAAGTAACATGACAGTGTGATACTACACCCAAGTTCCAATGGCTATTGTGATATAAAATAATCTTTATCATTTAAATTCACAGAATGGTTAGATTCAGACCCTAAAAAATAAGAACATAATATTGCAAAGACAAATGTATGTCATTGTCAATCACAAAAACAGTAAATGTGAATATATTGAATTAACTTTCTTTGCAATTTGTAATTAAATTAATGATATTTATCAAATCAGATTACGATATAGAGGAAAAGAAACATGGGAGTTCTCCTTTTTTCTTAATTTTCCATCAATTCTTGGGTTGTTTCACTAAAGCTAAATAACTCCTCCAGCATAATTTCCACCAATTGGACTACTCTATTTCAATGGAACCTAGTACACTGCTTTTTTCCAACTGACTGGCATTCGATTGAACACAAAAGCTAATTCTATAACTAGCACCAGCAAATCTTACCTATACTGCTCTCCTGACCTTTAATCTCAGGTAGCAATAAGAAGTTAAAATGTTTCACTGTTCTCAATTACTATGTATTTACACGGTCTTTGCATTCCAAAAAATAACGTTAGATGCCCAACATGATATTTGTGACTTTCTTAAATGTCAAATAGCAATATTAAATAGAGTAGCCTTCACATTACGCCAGGCCTCCCAATTGAGTTTTTTTCTAATGACACATTGATGAGGTTGTTATCGTTATTCCTACTAACTCCCAGTTTTCTGAAGTCATCTACAGAATATTTCACACTCCAATCATTCATGGCATTACTGCAACAGGAAGATTACAGGAATACTGCTTTATGCTGTCTAACCAGTAATTAAACCTCTCTTAAAATGAATAGTGCATTTTTAATAGTTTCTCTGGAGGTTTCACGAACAACATATGCTCTTTTAAGCAAGAGCTCATCTTTCATCAACACCTAAATTCACACCAAGGCTCAGTGGCTCTTTGCAGTTGGACGCCTGCACATTATATCATCCATCATCCTGGCACAGCCGCAGTCATGGAACAGAGGCATTAACCTGTCACAGTGTGATTCAGAAAGAAATGTGGTTTTCAAAGAAGCTTCAGTTTGGCTACCACACCAGAGCTATAAAGTGTGTGAGGTATGTGCATGTGTGTGTATGCAAATATGTGTCAAACTGAGACTTAAAATTCACATTGAAAAAAAGAAAATCACAGACTGTCTAAAAAAGAGCTTCAAGCAGTTGAACAACAAAGCTAATTCCTTGTATCATATTTCATTCTCTTTTGCTTAGCACGTTTCTATTCACCTGTGATCACTGAGCTAATTTCTTAGTTTATATGCAAACAAGGAAAATCGTCTCACAGACTGAGTAATAATAGTTCAAAAGACACAGGCAGCCTAAGGTGCACACGCAGTACAGAACACCATCCCTAGGGGATGCAAAGAAAATATTCCAGCACAGGTCATGGTGAACTTCTGTTCTATAACAATCTGTTTACTGATATCCTGAACAAGGGTGTCAATAAATCCAGTCTGAAATACTTTTAACTAGCACATGTTTTACACAGAGGTCCGAGAATTATTAATTTCTGGGATCTGTACATTGATTTATAAAGAAACTATTTTGGTTAGAATCCTGGTCGTAACACCTTCTAACTATGTGGGCTTGAACAATTTACTGAAGTTTTCTGTGCCTCCGTTTTACCCTCTTTAAACTAGAAATAATATCTGCGCCTACATCATGGAGCTATTGAGAGTATTAAATAGTTTTATCCTTTGCCGTAAAACATACACAATCCTCCAAACTTAACGAATGGGAAACAAAAGTAACTTCAGTGGGTTATTTCATGTGATAATAGTAACCAATCATTTTCCACTGCTGATCAATGGACCCATGCATTTTGTGTATGGGAAGGTGTTTTGGGTTGAGTTTTCCCTCAACAGAATATGTTGAAGTCCTAAACCCTAGTACCTCAGAATTTAACCATATTTGGAAATAGGATAATTTTAGATGTTATTAGTTAAGATGAAGTCATATAGGAGTAGGGTGGCCTTTAAGTCAATATGACTGGTGTTCTTACAAGAAGAGAAGAGACACATAGGAAAGATAGAAATATGAAAATGAAGCTGTGTTGCTACTACCCAAGAAACGTCTGGAGCTACTGTTTTTTTAAGGTTTTTTGTTTGTCTGTTTGTTTGTTTGTTTGTTTGTTTTTGTCACGGAGTCTCACTCTGTCGCCCTGGCTGGAGTGCAGTGGCGCGATCTCAACTCACTGCAAGCTCCGCCTCCTGGGTTCACGCCATTCTCCTGCCTCAGCCTCCCGAGTAGCTGGGACTACAGGCGCACGTCACTGCACCAGGCTACTTTATTTTATTTTATTTTATTTTATTTTTTTAGTACAGACGGGGTTTCACCGTGTTAGCCAGGTTGGTCTCGATCTCCTGACCCCGTGATCCGCCCACCTCGGCCTCCCAAAGTGCGCTACTGTTACTGGATCACTAGTCTCATTTACCTGCTGCATGGTAACAGAACAGTACACTGAAACAGCAGGAGTTACAACAGGAAAAGAGTTTAATAATCATCAGGCAGCCTAACGGACGAAGAGGTAAGAAGTACTCTTAAACCCGTCTCCCTGAGGGGTTCTGGGCTAGAGCGAATAAGGGAATTGTAGCAGGCAAAGGGCTGGAAGATTGGGTTCACTGATTGCTCAGAATAAGGGGGTAAAATTACCATGATGTGGAAACTGCATTCCTCACTTGAGTCAGCTCCTCAGTGGGAGCTCTCAGACTAGTTGGCAATGGGAGTTTTGCTGGCATATGAGATCTGAGAAGCATCTTAAATGGAAAACTTGAGGTTTCTCAACTTAAAAGATGTTTTCTGTGGGAACAATTAAGGGAAGTTAGTGCCTTGTGACCTGGTCTACTTGACTTGCGGGCAAAAAGCAACTGTAAGGAAGTGAACTAAAGAGCAGGCAGGCTGGTTAAAAGTTAATGCCAATCCATAACTCTATTCTAGGCTTATACTTTTGTCAAAAACACCTGTCAATGGATTATATTAACTTTATGAGGATGTTTTCACTATCAGAAGCTAAATGAAGAAAAGAGTGACCCTCCCCTAGAGGATTTAGAAGGAGCTTGGCCTTGCCAACACCTTGAGTTTGGACTTCTAAGCCTCCAAAACTGTGAGATAATAAATTTCTGTTGGGTTAAACTATCCGGTTTCTGTCACTTTGTTAGAGCAGTCCCAGCCAACTAATCCAGATTTGCCATCTATTTACTAAATCTCATTTGCACGGCAATGTCTTCTAACATGAAGATGGGGTGAAATTGCTAGTATTTTATTAGTCTATTTGCGTTTTTCACATCGTCTTGAAACAGTTATGTTTTTTCACAACATTTTAAAATTAGCAGAGATATTAATATATTTTAGGAAGAATTTTAGAAAATTTTTAAATTAAAATACATATATAATACATACATATATGCATATATTATTCTAATTAGAAATATATTATTGTATATGTTTAATTAAAATAATTAAAAGTAAAATACTAACATGTATTTTTAATTATTTTATATATTATTATATATAAAAATTATCTGTAGGACTATGGTCTTTCTCGTTTATAACGTATTATTTAATGTTTTGTTTTCTTTTAATCTCTTTTGTCTTTTTTTTTATATTTTGTTAGTTTATTGAACTTCTCAAAAGTCTTTAGTATAGTTTGATCTAGTACTTTGTTTCTCAAGGTTTTTGGTCTTTATTGAGGTAGAATTTATTTACAAAAAATACATTTTAAATTAAAATATAGTGACTTTAGTTAAATATTTACATAACTATTTCAAAAATTTGGAATTTTAATGAAATTTTATCTTTAGAAATCCATGTACATACATATATAAATGTTGTAAACTTTGTGAACATTTCTAATTATTTATAATATTGCACTGATATTTGATATCCATCAAATATTAGTCCCAGTAATATTTCAAACAGCATAAACTATCTTCAATATATATAATGGTAGATTGATTAATTGATAGTATAAATGTTTAACAAACAATAGTAAATGTAAGGATTTATTTGTTTGTTTGTTTGTTTTGAGATGGAGTTTCGCTCTTGTCACACAGGCTGGAGTGCAATGGTGCAATCTCAGCTCACTGAAACCTCTGCGTCCCGGGTTCAAGCAATTCTCCTCTGTCAGCCTCCAGAGTAGCTGGGATTACAGGAACCCGCCACTATGCTCAGCTAGTTTTTGTATTTTTAGTACAGAGGGAGTTTCACCATGTTGGTCAGGCTGGTCTCAAACTCCTGACCTCAGGTGGTCTACCTGCCACAGCCTCCCAAAGTGCTGGGATTATAGGCATGAGCCACCGTGCCTGGCCTAAATGTAAGTTTTTAAAATATGATTAAGTTAGAAATGTTAATCTTATAGAGAATCCTATGTAATTTTAAGATGTATTGACTTCTTTATTAAAATCATTTTAAAAAATGAAGTTCAGAACTAATGAGCAAATGAATGAATTTAATAACAAAAGGGAGCTATGGTTATAGAACTTAACTAAATGGCATTGCTTGAGAAAAATCATATTTGTTTTGTATTAGTACCAAAGAGAATAATAGAACTCATCTGTTCTGTTTGATGGTATTTTATTCTGAAAATTTAATTCACTTGTTAAAAGTGAATTAAAAATATTTATGTAATATATTTTGGTTCTAGACAAATCACATAGGCTTAAAAATGACAATTAACAGATTTTTGTTAGCAATAACTGGAGCCATACATATGAGTAATTAATATAAGCTATGCTATAATTTTTAAACATTTAATGATAAAGGAAATAATATCTATTCATTTGATGAAAATATAATTAGTTTTGCCATTTTAAATAGATTTATTGATCAATAATTAACATAGAGTGCACAGTACATTATTAAATTTTATAATTTGATAAATTTAGTTATATATAAACCTGTGAAACCATCACCATTGTCAAGATAATCAACATATACATCACTCTATTTATTTTTGCTTTAAAATTATATTGAAAGATGCCACTATTTAAAACAAAAATACTCTCATATATAACCATGTAGTTAGAAATTTTCAGTCCTCTTCATTGTTTCATGTAGACACAGTTTTGAAGCAGCTTCATTGTCTGAAGTATTACCTGGAGTTCTTTGTCTCACGACCAGGGAAAATAAGGAGAATGGGCACCAACGGTGAGTTTGGAGCAAAAATTTAATAAGCAAAAGAGGAAAGTTCTCCACAGCGGAAAGTGGGCCCAAAAGAGTGGTGTCAACTATGAGGCTGAGTCAGGGATTTTTAAGCACTGAAAAGAGGAAGAATGTGCTGACTGGTCTGTAGGCCATTTTGGACAAAGTACCACTAAGAAAGAGGTATGAGAGTGTGAAGAACCAATTGGAGGCTGAGGTGAATGCTAGGCTCGGGACCTTGGCCGAGGACCAATCAGGGGCTGAAGTAATAATTCACCCTATGTAAATAAAAGCTTAGCCTGCACCAATTATAGAAACACAGTCATATGTAAAATAGGTGAAAAGTGAAAGATCAATAGGTGAAAGATAAGAGATTAAGGTGTGCCAAGGAGAGATAAATGTGTCCAAAAAAGGGTGGAATTTGTTCATCTGGGTCAAATACTGTTTCCGTTCAAGGACATGGGCTCTATTCTTATCTGGGGCCTGCATTTTTATTTTCAGGGTGTTCTTTGGAGGAATTTTGCCAAGGACCCACCCTAACTGCCTGCCTGCCAAGTTTTTTATTTTCTTCTTTCTCAGTTTGATTTGGTATAATTTCCTTCTTACTGAAAAGTTTTAGTTAACATTTCAATAAATTTCTATTGAAGCAATTTCTCAAATTACTGCTTTCTTCTGTATCTATGTGTTTAATTTATTTAATATTAATTATTGAAATAGATTCTCTTAAAGATTACATAATATTTCTTTAGAAAGAGCTATCTCAAATTTATAATCTTTGGTGACACATCCCTGATTACTCCTGGCATGCTGTATGAATGAAGAATAGAGAGAATGGGATTGTGTCAGCAGGCATTTGCAGAGTGTGCAAGCAATGAGGCAGGTATCGATGGCATTCTCTTCACCACTTATTGAATGCCCCTTATTTTGACATTAGTCTCATCTATTTTTTTTCTGAGGCTGTGCTTTTGGTAGTGGTAGTGGTTGAAAAAATGGTTTATATGGAGGGAAATATTTTCTAAATTTGCAGTCAGTTTTCCTTTGTCAAGTTATTGCTTAGTAATTTAGTTCAATTTGGACGGCATGTTATAAGAATGTATAGGCTGGGTGAGGTGGCTCATGCCTGTAATCCCAACACTTTGGGATGCTGAGGCAGGTGCATCACCTGAGGTTGAGAGCTCGAGACCAGCCTGACCAACATGGAGAAACCCTGTCTCTACTAAAAATACAAAATAGCCAGGTGTGGTGGTGCGTGCCTGTAATCTTAGCTACTCGGGAGGCTGAGTCAGGGGAATTGCTTGAACCGGGGAGGCGGAGGTTGCAGTGAGCCAAGATCGTGTCATTGCACTCCAGCCTGGACAACAAGAGGGAAACTCTGTCTCAAAAAAAAAAAAAAAATAATAATAATAATAAAACATAAATAAAAAATTAAAATAAAAAAGAATGTCTCAAAGTTTTTAGCACATTGTCATTCTTCATTTTCTACTGTAGATGAAGCTTCAAGTGCTAGAAGGTAAATCTGTAGGTGTAAATAGAAATACTAGTATAGAATTATATAACTTAAAATAACTAAATTTCAGTAAACCTTCCTTCATAGAGTTTATTTTGTTTTGATTTGATGTTAAGAGGGATACCAGGAACAAATGCTACTATGAAAAAGAATGGCCATGTCTATTTACTTATATTTATAAAAAGTCAGAAAATAAAAATATGACTTTAAAAGAAGAAAAAAATAGTGGTTTTTCCAATAAGGATGATTGCTCTAGGGATTATGAATCACAGATGCTTAATTGATTAATTAATTTCACCAAAATGCATGGTATATGTATGGAACAAAGTAACAAGTGCTGAATATGTAGCGATAATGTGATTTTCATTATTAATTTTGGCACTATCCCTTAATGTGTACAATATTGTTCATTGCCATTTAACTTATTCATTTATGTATTCTAAAACTTTAATTAAGATTTTGCCATCTGAAAGCTATAATTAGACTATTTTGCTTAATATTCTTTATCATTTTTAACAGCTCATTGCTTTCAGGAGTAAGGTGATTTATTTTTAATACTAACCTCTTAGCACTCCAGTGGCATTCTCTGTGACTTTTACTTTAAACATCACTTGCTTCACTAATAGCAATGAAGCCTTTGCAGATGAAATCAGTATGTCACCCTTTTAATTCCAAGTGGAATAAGATGATTTTTTTCCAAGAAAAATCTGCCTTTATTTTAATTTCAAAGATGTCACATAATTATAACAAACTAATTATCTTATAAAATGTCTTCAATATGTGTCAGTTACTGAGAAATATTAAAAAATATTGTATTACTTTAACATAAAATTAAGAAATAAGATTGAAACAGTCACCTGCAGCAAAGATTTATGTGATACTCTAAAGCAATGAATATTGAATTAATATGGAATTGTGCACAATGTCATAGGACAGGAGACATGGTTGGGTATATCAGGACAACTCTATATTTCACTAGTGTGCCATTTTAAGGAGAAATGGGCATATGAATGAATGTTGAATGAAAACAATTAATTTCATAGATAAATAAATTTTATCTGGAAAACTGCATTGAGAAAGCATTATATGGAAAGTGAATTATAGTGATATAATTTGAATTTAAAAGCATTTATTTTATGGCAAACAAAGTGGAACATTAAAAATTATTGGGATTTTTAAATAAAATCAACACATTCCTAAAGTCTGGCAAATAATCCTGAAAAATTGCAGACTTACAAAAATTATTTGAAGGATATGCTCATATGTGCATCTTAAAAATATCACAGGTAGTTGCTGAAATATTTCACTGTATTTACTTCAATTTTAGGATAGGCAAGGAAATCTCTTTGGAAAAGTGACACTTGAATATAAACCTGAATATAAGTGCGCTAGTCCAAGCTCAGTAAGTTTAATAAACATGAGAAGTAGTGAAAAAGAGAGAGAAGAAGAAGCAAGATGAGTGTGGTGAGTGAGGCGGGGAGCAATCAGACTGGCTGTGTAGATCATTGTAAGGACTTTGACTTTTACCCTGAGTAAAAGAGAAAGCCATTAGTAGGTTTTGTGCAAAAAGTGACATGATCTGACATATATTCAATACTCATTTTGCAGAGCGTTCCTTTTTTCCTTAGGTTTATGAAACCATCAATTTACACAGTTAAATTTCCAAGTGCACATGAATTCCCAAAATTCTTGATACCAATTATATATCTCAAATTTATATAATCTACCTACTATTTCTAGAATTTATATGACCAAAAGTATTATACACTTTTTATACAGCCGGAAGATACAGTTTTACAAACATTATTCTGCAAAGATACTTTAATCAGAGTTTTTCTTTAATACTGTAGAGCAAAAGTTAAATACCAAATTAGAAAAGCCATTGATTGAAAAAGTTTGTACTTACACAAAAAGAGGTCTGAGCTATCAATTCAATGCCTTTATGTAAATCCTTCATAATTTATACAAGCTGCCAGGAATTATTATTAACATTTATTTCACATTTACTTCTATAGCTGCTGATTTTTATATACCAGAAGATGGTGAATATTTGTCTTATGACTTTTCCCTAAAATGTTTACAGTTTCAGCTTGCTTTTAGGTCTATCTCATTTTAACAGAAGTGTGTGTGTGTGTGTGTGTGTGTGTGTGTGTGTGTGTGAGGCAAGGTTCAAATTCATTTATTTGATATGTGGATATCCAGTTGTTTCAGCTCCATTTCTTGTAAATAATATTTCCCCATTAAATTTGTTTAGCACTTTCATTAAAAAACAATTAATCTTGTGTTCATTTATTTATAGGCTTGCTCTTATTTTAACTGTACAAAGAAATATATTTGTATAAATAGAAATAAGAATGTCAAGAAACTTTAATTAAACAAATTTCTTTTGGGTGACATAGATTGAAAACATTAATCAATTTTAGTCATATATTCTAATTAATAATACTGGAATACATGCTTTTTAACTTACACTTATTAAGTTTATGTATAATGTTAAATGAATAAAAGTTTGAAAATTTATTTTTAAAACATAATTTTCTCATGGAAGAAATAAAATAACCCTTTTGAAAGGTCAAATTTTCATTTTCTGCCAGTCAGCATTTTAAAATTTCTCTCAATATTAATTAGTTTGAAAAGATTAATTCATAATGTTTTATGAATATGAAGAACATATTTACCAGGTCATTTTGAAAGAAATATGCTCATTTTTATGCAGATTACTGCTGATTTATCTGAAAAAAATGTTGAAATCAAATTGTCTTCTGTGATCAGTTATTACAGTTGCAAGCAATATCTACTGAAATCACTTAATATAAAATTTTCATTAGGGCATTTTTTGTCATTTCTCTATGGCCTTTAAAGATTTGACATTTTAGGAAATACAGCATCAGTCAAATGTGTAAATATATACTTAATCATTTTCTGTTTATTTTTCACACTATCAAAACAGTACTCCTTTTGGTAATGCTGTATTAACTAGACTTTAGATATCACATTGTATGTGTTACAATTATGTGATATGTTTAAACAACTAATGAAATCAGTTTCTATCAGTTTATTAGGATATTATTTTTCAAATGTAAATAATTATAGATTTTTTTTGAACTGTGGTTTTTACACTTTGGAGACATTTTAGATTCAGTGTCCAAATGATTTGACATTGTCCTCTGATAGATCTGGCTCAGGGATCATTTATAAAACATCTATGTTCTAGGCACCACCAAAGTTCTATAAGTACAGTTGTTAAACAAAATACCTCCAAAATATGGGGAGTAGGCAGAAAATAAGCAATTATGTTCATAAAATAAATTCAGATGGAAATAAAAGCCACACATAAAGCAGGGTGATATGATGGAAAGCAGTTTGTGATGAGGTAAGGTTGCTTTAGATGGACAGTTAGGTAAAAAATCTTCTGAACATTGAGGAGAGAACAGAATAACAGGAAGAAACTCTCCATTAAATAATCTAGGCAAAAATTATTCCAGATAAAGGGAATAATATTCAAAACACTTAATTAGGGGTAGCTTGGCAGAGTGGGAGTTCATAGAGGAGGAGGCTATGTGAAGCTTAGTGGGCCAGGGAAAGAAGGCAACAGATGAGGCTGGAAATTTTTGTGTACTAAAGTCTTTTCTTTTGGAGACACATATTCAGAGGCCATGATAAGTAATTTGACTTTAATTCCAAGTTCTATGAGAAGTTACTGGAAGATTTTGTGTAGAGAAATAAGATGATCTGGTTCATATTATAGAAGATTATTTTAGCTGCAGGAAAAGAAAGTGTAGAAGTGCAAGAGTGAATGCGTAGACACAAGAGAAACTATTGCAGAAATAAAGACTATATAAAATATTGGTTTATTATAAAATTATCTCAATGGGGATAGAGAGAGGAAGAAAAATCAAGGACTACACTCTGGTGTTCACGCAAATAAGACTTGTTGAGGATTGGACTTAGCAAGTGAGAGTAAAAAGAATAAACAATTATAATTGCTAGGGTTTTAATTTGAATAATTAAATGCTTTTGAAAGAGATTAAAAAGGAAACATGATGGGCTGAAAGGTGGAGGTGATTGGAGAATTAATCTTGCAACCATTAAGATTAATACAATTAATACATAGTGCTGTTGTCAAGGTTAGATGCTCAGTATTGGAGTCACCGGCATCATTCAGTATAAAGCCACAGGGCTGGTTGAAATCCTCAAGAAAGAGTATATAAATAAAGGGGAAAACAGGTCCAGATACCATTCTTTAATTTGAGGTGTTACATTAAGAGCCTTATTTGTGCAATAAATTCCAGGCATTATCTGGATTTAATCAAATTACCATTGACCTAGTATTTATGATCTTGTTTATTGAGCAATAATTATAATAGCTAAAATATACTAGAAGGTTATTATGTTCCCAGTAGTGTCCTAAGTGCTTCGCTTGTTTGAACAAGGTGAAGTTCTGTGGTATGTTTTCAAATTAGCCCCATTTAAAAGATTGATCAAACCAGGATAGATAGAATACATAACTTTGTCAAAAGCGTTTACTTAGTAAGTGGTAGAACCAGGACGAGGATCTAAACAGTTTAACACCAGAGCTCACTACCTCATTCTACTTCAACAGTTATGTTTGCTTAGTACACATATTCGGCTTAGTGCATATATTACCCTCCCTAGACCGAGTAGCAACATTCCTGGAGACACTTAAATTTTTGTTAGATAGATTTTAGAATCTGTTTCTGGCCGTGAGCGGTGGCTCACGCCTGTAATCCCAGCACTTTGGAAGGCCGAGGTGGGGGAATCACGAGGTCAGGAGATCGAGACCATCCTGGCTAACACAGTGAAACCCCGTCTCTACTAAAAATGCAAAAAATTAGCCGGGCGTGGTGGCGGGCGCCTGTAGTCCCGGTTACTCGGCAGGCTGAGGCAGGAGAATGGCGGGAACCCGGGAGGCAGAGCTTGCAGTGAGCTGAGATGGCGCCACTGCACTCCAGCCTGGGCGACAGAGCCAGACTCAGTCTCAAAAAAAAAAAAAAAAAAAAAAAAAAAAAAAAAAAAAAAATTCTTTCTAATTTTCTACCTATATCCACACCTGCTGCACTTTGTGAGCTAAGTTTGTGGCTTAGCTCCTTATATCAAGTTGTGACATATATATTATATATTACCCCTCCCTTGAAACTATAAGATCTATGTGATTTACTCTGGCCAGTGCAATATAAATAGAATATTGCTATTGAAACAAATGTAGATCAATGGCAAGTTGATTAATTTCAGATTCTACTCGGAATTCAATTATGCCTATAGGATCTTAATGTAATACCTCAAATTAAAGAATTTTATATGGACTCTCTTTTCTTTTCTATGTAGTAGAAGTTGTAATGGGATAGACTATGCCTTAAGAGTCTTTTCATGCTCTTGTTCTCGCTGTCAAAATCTTGCTATCACCAAAAAACAAGCCTGCACTAACCAGTTGGAGATTAAGAAAACAGATGGAGGCAAACTCAACTGTCCAAGCTGAGGTCATTCTAAATCAGCCCAAAGACAACAGGATCCTCAACATATGAGACAGCCCAGCCAAGATCTTATAATTATAAGCCAAGACTCTTATAATTATATGATGGCCTGTGTAAGCCTTGTGGTAACTACAAAAAAAAAAATTCTAGTAGATATGCAAAAGATGAGGAGAAAGGAATCAAAGCGTATAACTAAAAAAGGCCACTAAATCACAAAAGAAGACAGAAAAAATAAACAACAAAAAAGGAACTATAAAGTAGTGAGGAAACAATAAAATGGCAGTTCTTAACCTATCAATACTTACTTTAAAGGTAGATTAAATTTTTCTATCAAAAGACACAAAGTGGTTGAATGGAAAAAGGAAATAACACACAGAAAAATAAAACAAAACAAAAACAACAAAAGAATAAACTAAAACATAAACTGATTACAAGATATTTATTTCAGCTTTAAGGACACACAAGGGATGAAAAAATGTACTCCATAAAAATAATAACCAAAAAGAGTAAGAGTAGCTCTATTTATGTCAGAAAAAATATACTTTAAGTAAAAATTATCACAAAAAATTATTATGTAATTGTAATTTATCATCATGAAGAGTTTAATTCATCAAGGGGATGTAACAATTTTAAGTATGTAGCATTCACATTGGGACACCTAAATATGTAATGCAAATATTAACAAATGTGACAGGAGATAAAAATAGCAATACAAGCATAATAGGAAAAGTAGAGAGTAGAATGGTAGTTGTCAGTGGCTGTGGGTAGAGGAAATGGGAAGATGTTGATCAAAGAGCAAAAATTTCTGTTATGTAGGATGAATAAGTTCTGAAGCTCTAGTGTACAGCATGGTGACTATAGTTAATACTTTATTATATACTTGAAATTGTCTTAGAATGTCGATCTTAATTGTTTTCATCACAGTAATTATGTGAGGTGATAGATATGTGGATTAGCTTGATTGTGCTAATCATTCACAATGTATACATATATCTAAACATCATCTTGTATGCTTTAAATAGATGCAATTTTCATTTGTCAATTATGCCTTAATAAAGTTGGTGAAAAAGCTACCTTTGTCAATTGTTTATGTATAGCATTAATAATACAAACATTAAAAGAACAGTACAATGGATAAGAATATAACTATTATCTAAAATGAAAACGCACTAACTTTTGTAGTATGTACATATAATTATTTAAAATCATATGTGTATTGTTTGCTAAGTGTCTGCAAGTACATTATACTTATGATACTTTATCCTAAATAGTGCAGCATGAGTCTCTTCAAAACAAGAAATTTTCTGCATAACCAAAATGCCATTATAACACCTAAGAAAATAAACAATAACTTATTAATATAATCAAATAACAACTTAATATTTAATAATTTTATATTTTTATTTTTGATTTAAAATTATAATTTTTATTTGATGCTTTATTACAGAATGTCCTTTGATAAGCTGGGTTTTATAAATTCTAAGTATGTGCCGTAGACTTTTATCATTTTTGGCATAAAACCTCTTAAAAATATCTTTCCTCAAAATATTTAATATTAATTAGAGATTTAGAATATTTTAGAAATAAGAGGTTGTTTACATTAATCTTTTCACTTAATATATAGAAAACATCAGCTTTATCCTTCATGTCTTATTAAGTAATATTGCAAATATGAAAAGTGTTCAGTAAGGGACAGGAACAGCAGCAATATTTGCTAGTTTCTTTAAATTTATGGCCTTTACGAACATTTAACTTTGTTAAATATTTTAAGTCAGGGAATCATTTTTACTTTTGGTCTAGCTATATCAAAACATAGATTGAAAATGTCACATAAATCCCATGAAATTTAGCAAACATATTACATAGTCACTAAGTTTTACAATTGGTAGCAACCTGACCAAAATCATTAGCAACAAATCTGTCATAATGTTTGTCCTGTTGCCTCACACACCTTCAGCCCTAAGGAAAGCGCGGGTAAGCCTGTTTATTATATCACACAGTCTCTCAAATCATTCAGTGAATACAGATACAGGAAATGAAAGTGTCACAGGATGCTCATGTATTATATTTCTAATAAAAATATTGAAGAAAACAAATGTAGCTGACATATTCATATGATATTAAACTACATAAAGTTTTCAATTAAAAAATCCCTTGAAATCCACAGGGAAAGAATTTTTATGAATTCTACAAGTAATTTATAGAAAACAATTTTTCAGATAAATATATAAAAATATTTCAATATCAAATCAACCTATTATTTTAACTAAATTGTTAACAAGCACTCACTTATTTCACTGCAATATTTTAATGCGTTCTATATTTCAGTAAATTGATCTCAGATTTTAGTTTACATTGCAAGCATTGTTTTTGTACATCGTTGTCAAAATATGAAGATTTACTAAAGGTTTTTTGTTAATTTTAAGGACTCGTCAATATGAATATATTTACTTAAAGCCTTGAAAATTTTGCTTAAAATATAAACAACAATTCTTAATCTACAATATCCTATTTATTTTTCAGTTCTTCAAATTTATATTTGTTAAATTAAGACTCACTGTAGAAAAGTATAATTCAATTTATAATTTGGGTATATTATATTAGCAGAGAGTATATTAGAAGTGGTTATATTAGAAGTGGGTAGTAGTCACAAAGAAATTCAGAGACAAACAAATCAAGTAAATATTATTTCTTTTTTCAGTTACAAGCTTTCTGAGTTTGTGAATCCCCATAGCTCAAGTGTTACCCATTATGCAAAATTATTGGTATTTCTTTTGGTCATCTATTTAAAAACCTAAAATATTTAGACTCATGGGCAGGCAACGTCTGAATATTTTTAAAACTCCATGATCTGATGATACATTGCTGCATAATAAATCACATCAAATCTTAAAGTCTTAAAACACACCAATTTATTATTGCCATTTGCATTCTATGGGTTGAGTGGCACAGTGGGGTACTTTTTGATCAGAGTCTTTCATGTGATTGCATTCAGGCAATGACTTAGGGTACAGTCATCTAAAGACTAGACCCAACAGAGCTGAATGTCCTGGATAACTCAGTCACATACTGGGCCTGTGGCCAACTTAGCTGAGGCTATTTGCCGGGGCAACTCTACATATGTCTTTCCTTGTGGCTTGAGCTCCTCACAACGTGGTAACTGGATTCCAAGAGTGAGTATTTAAAAGACAGCAAGTGGAAACTGACAGTCTCTTCAAGGTAGGTTCAGAAAATTAAACTGTCATTTCTCTTTTATTGCATTAGTCAAAGTAGTCAGTAGTCTGCCAATATTCTAACAGGAAAGGTATAGCTCATACCTCTGTGGAGGAGAATGGTACAAAAAAAAAAAAAAAAAAAGTTATCTGTAACAGGCATATGCCGAGAAGTTGCACACTAACCCTACATTAATTTGAAATGTTTCCCTACATATCCTTTGCTCCAGGAATATCAGTATGTTTCCTTATTCTCACATGTGTCTACATAGGCTCTTCTCTCTGCCTGGAATGATTTTTTTTCTTTCTCTCTTCTTTTTTACCTAATTTATCCTTAAATACTTAGGATGAAAAATAAATGTTATTCTCTCTAATAATGAAGTCATAAAATTTAGGAGAAAACCAACAAGAAAATAAAAGAAATAGAAAAGTTAGCCTAATATTAGACCTGTGACTCAAAGTTCACTCACCTTGACTTAAAAAATATATTATGACCCTGGCAGCCATAGCTTCATTTAAAATGTTTTCTTCCCACCTTTTTATTCAACTTGGGTTAATAATTAGAATAATTAGAAGTGTAGTACAGATTGCTTGATCATATTAGTTATTACAGAACAGGGTTGCCAAACTCTTTTATAGAAGACAAGATAGTAAATGCTTTCTGCTTTGCAGACCATACAGTCTCTGTTATAATCACTCAACTCTGACATTGGACTATTAAAGCATCCATAAACAATACGTGAATAAATGGGAGTGTCTGTCTTTAAATAAAACTTTGGTTTCAAAAAATTTGCCAGCCAAGGTAGGCCCAATGCCCCACAGGCCACTGCTATAGAAAAACTTCACAGAATTGTTGCAAAATATCTTTAAATGAGTTAATGTTGATTAAAGGACAAGAGAGAAAAAAACACAACTATAATGAAAATGAAAAGCATATGATATTATTGAAGGCTCTAGAAATTTTCTTTCCAAAGTATGTTTACTGAAAAAAAACCCATAAAACACAATAGAACTTGCCAATATTTTTTATTAACTACTACAAAACATTGACGTGATGTAATGCATTTGATTTTGAGTTTTCTAGTCTTAAGATGTGATTTCTGTCAATTAACATCAAGGATGATTGTTGAAAATTGATACTATTTGGGGGGTATTTTTTCTTCTGTCCTGATAATATAGGGTAGTTATCAGCTTCAAATGAGACAATTAATATAAATATATTTTGTGTAGTATAGCATTTACATGAAATACTAACTACATCCATAGCATTGTTTTAAAGGCATTTTAGTATTCAAATCAGTTGTATTATGTTGAAAACAATAATGTCAATTGAAAATTAAGAAGCAATTTGTAAAAAAGACCTAATTGATATGAGCATGTGATATATAAAGTTTAAAGAGAGTAAGATTGGTTTTTAAGTATATTTCTGTGTATCTTGTGCAAAAAAAAATATGAAAAAATAGCTTAACCAAATGACACCATTGGTCTTTGCTTGTCTTAGACAGAACTCTGCTCATTCCTTTCCTAGGAAGAGAAAAAGAAATATCATTGCAGAGGGATGCAGAGTGACAAAACGGTATTTTTATTTTATTTTTCTTCATTTATGGTTTCAGTAGCTATAACTTCACATAACTTTTAAAAAGTACCACAATTAGTATTCTATGTAATCTGAATGCCCGAAAATTTGAGAACAAACTGTCAAAAGTTTTAATCATTAAAATGTTATGGTGACAATCACAGTGGCTAAAGGTTACCTGTTTCAGCTGTGTAGTATTGAAAAGCAAGCAAGTACTAGTAATTACAATAATTAGCACAGGAAATGGAGAGGAAACACTCAGTTATATTGGGCTCATTGTTGTTTTATTTAAAAATATGCTTTAAAGTATCTATTAAAAATTATTTAATTAAGAGTAATAACATTTCATGGTTACAAATTTGAGTCAATTTGAGCAGAGAAATAGTCCCGCTGAAATTGCTGTTCAGTTGATGAGAGCGAGGCTTATCCAAACACAACCCAAGAAGAGATATTTGGGTTCTAAATGCAGTTTCTCAGGCTTATTATTCATAGTTACACATTTAGTTTTTGTCATAATTTCAGAATTTCTACATTTTCCTGAACTAACCTATAATAGCTCCTCTTTACTACAAAACTATTATTCCATAAATTAGCAAACTTTCTCCATCCGTGATGCCCTTAGGGCCTCAGTAATTTTGTGCATGACATCCGTAGCTAAAAAAAGAAAAAAACACTTAACTGTTTTTTTAAATGTGAAGTCTTTTTATTTCAATATTATTTTTAACAATTTGTATTTAGACCAATGAATCAACTTATTCCACCTCCACCCATCTCTAATAATGGGCCCAATTGCATAACTATCTTGCAAAATAATTTATTTTGCTAAGGTTTTCCTTGAATGTCATGACTTTTATGAGTCAAGATAGGTTTTCAAGAAATGTTTGGATGTTTTTTAAGTAGATAAAATAATATATACAACAAAGCCAGTATGTCCAATAGGAAAGCAATAACTTCAGAGTCTTGCTGCAGACAACAATTTTCTACATTAAAAGCTGAAAGAAATTACAGTATCATGAACCATGTGTAATAAATATTTTCCATAATGTGACTGTGTGATTGTTAGTCTCAATCAATACATAATTGCCATAAGATGCATAGCTCATTAGAGAAATGCTGTCAGTTTGTAAACACATATAGAAACCATTGAGCTTAAAGATCAACCTAGATCAGGAGGATATATGGCTCAAATCCCATATATTCCAAATCATGGGTAGAAAAAAACAAATATGTAATGGGAACTTTGAAATAGGGGGATATTTTTCTTTCATTGATTCCTCTAAAAAAGGTGTAAGATTTATTCTATGAAGAGATTATACAAATCAAATTTTAGCCATTTGATCCAGGTAAACTGTCCTTGACTTATTGGAAAGATGATCAAAGCAGGCATGATTAGCCTATTAGAATTGTTTCCATAAGAAATAACAAATCATTGTTATTAGAAGTTACAAAAACAAAGGCAAAACAAGAGAGTGGTTCGTTAAAATTTCTCTTTTGATGCAAGCTTATTAAATAGGTGAAAATGATACAATTAAATTTCTTTCTTAGACTACAACCAGGAAATATCAGATGTCAGAATTGTGTTTAAATACCAGTTCTGTCACATATTATATGGTTATCTCTGAGATTGCTTTCTTATTTACAAATCTATGCTATGAATAATTAATATTTGGATTTATTATACATATAAAATTATATGTTTCATTTAAAACACCAAATTTTAGGAAAAATCATTAAAATGTTAAGTGATGTTAATGCTGATGACTAGCTTGCAAAATAGAGGCACTTATTCTGCAAAGGATTTTGTCTGTATTCTGCTGTCTTTTTGGTTCATCATATCTTTCTCCTTTTATTTCAGTCTTATCACTGCCATTATCTCATTTAAGTGATGCCTTACTCTGATTAAAATAATTTCTGTCAAATGCATAATTTTATCAGTTGACAAAATTAGTAGTAGTAGTGCTAATTCAAGCAGTTATCTGACTACACAGAATTTTCAAAACAAACACAACTGTATGAACATACTTTAGTAATATTAAACACATGTAAGTACTCTGGTGGAAAAACAAACAAACAAAAATATTAAATTGGTAGGTTATGTCCATCTGACAATTATTTTCCATGCTTCAAAAGCTAGAAACTCCATGATCTGACCACTTTTCAGAATTAAAAAGTATGTATTTAGTAAAAACAAATTTTAAAAAATGTTATTTGCATTTTCTCAAATACCAATTTGATGATATTGCAGCTTGTAAATCATGATACTATGTTCTCTGTTTTAAGTTCTACATTTAAGAGATGGATATCTGCTCTGACAGTGTAGCTTATGTCAAACCAATCATTATCCCAAGAACTAGAAATGCTGAATATTAATTAAAGATTTTTTAAAAGTTCTTTAAACACAGTAGAAAGTGACTAGGATAGCCAGGCCTTTGGGTGCCAGGATCAGAAAGAGGAAAGAAACACTAAAGCCTGGATTTCATGCTTCCTTTTTCACTTGGTGCATTGGTTGATTCCTTGGTTGTGCTTCTTTCACTTACATAATTATGTTGAGATTAATCCATGTTGTTGCATGTAGTTGTTAGTTCTGTTTTTAGTGCTTAAATACTGTTCTGTTGTATGGATATTCCAATTTGTTTATTCATTCTTCTGTTGAAGGGTATTTGGTCTTCTTATTATATTTGGCTATTCTCAATAACATGATTTAAACATTAGGGAAAAATCTTTCTTAAATGTCTTCTTTTGAGAAGTGTCTGTTCATATCCTTCACCCAGTTTTTGATAGGGTTGTTTGCTTTTTTCTTGTAAATTTGTTTGAATTCTTTGTAGGCTCTGGATATTAGCCCTTTGCCAGATGAGTAGATTGCAAACATTTTCTCCCATTCTATAGGTTGCCTGTACACTCTGATGGTAGTTTCTTTTGCTGTGCAGAAGCTCTTTAGTTTAATTAGATCCCATTTGTCAATTTTGCCTTTTGCTGCTATTGCTTTTGGTGTTTTAGACATGAAGTTCTTTCCCATGCCTGTGTCCTGAATGGTATTGCCTAGGTTTTCTTCTAGGGTTTTTATGGTTTTAGGTCTAACATTTAAGTCTCGAATCCACCTTGAATTAATTTTTGTATAAGGCATAAGGAAGGGATCCAGTTTCAGCTTTCTACATATGGCTAGCCAATTTTCCCAGCACCATTTATTAAATAGGGAATTCTTTCCCCATTTCTTGTTTTTGTCAGGTTTGTCAAAGATCAGATGGTTGCAATCAACAGACACATGAAAAAATGCTCATCATCACTCACCATCAGAGAAATGAAAATCAAAACCACAGTGAGATACCATCTCACACCAGTTAAAATGGCAATCATTAAAAAGTCAGGAAACAACAGGTGCTGGAGAGGATAGGAGAAATAGGAACACTTTTACACTGTTGGTGGGACTCAAATTACTTCAACCATTGTGGAAGACAGTGTGGCTATTCTTCAAGGATCTAGAACTAGAACCATTTGACCCAGCCATTCCATTCCTGGATATATACCCAAAGGATTATAAATCATGCTGCTATAAAGACACATGCACATGTATGTTTACTGTGGCACTATTCATAATAGCAAAGACTTGGAACCAATCCAAATGTCCATCGATGACCGACTGGATTAAGAAAATGTGACACATCTACACCATGGAATACTATGCAGCCATAAAAAGGGATGAGTTCATGTCCTTTGTAGGGACATGGATGCAGCTGGTAACCATCATTCTGAGCAAACTATCTCAAGACTAGAAAATCAAACACCGCACGTTCTCACTCATAGGTGGGAATTGAATAATGAAAACACTTGGACACAGGAAGGGGAACATCACACACCAGGGCCTGTTGTGGGGTAAGGGAAGGGGGGAGGGATAGCATTAGGAGATATAGATATACCTAATGTAAATGACGAGTTAATGGGTGCAGCACCCCAACATGGCACATGTATACATATGTAACAAACCTGCACGTTGTGCACATGTGCCCTAGAACTTGAAGTATAATAATAATAATAATAATAAATCTTTCTTTAGAGTCTTGCTGCAGACAACGGTTTTCTGCTTTAAAAGCTGAAAGAAATGACAGTATCAGGAACAGCATGTATTAAATATTTTTCATAATGTGACTGTGATTATTGGTCTCAATAAATACATTATTGTGCTAAGGTTCATAGTTCTTTAAAGAAATTTTCCATTTTATCTAAGTTGTTTAATTAAAGACATGAAGTTTTTTATAATTGTTGCAGACAAACTTCAGGGTGACCTCTAAAATGTCCACCTCCTGATGTTCTTCTCCTGTATAACCTTTGTTTTGTGTGTAAGATTCTGTGACTTGTGTCTAGCCAAGAGAACATGACAAAGTTGAAAGAATTTTGCAGGTGTTAGATTTCCCTCACAAAGCTGCAACATTGGAAATTCTTTCAGGTGGTAAAATAGGATGATCATGGCTCACTTCAGTTACTTTTCACCTTTGAAAGATTACCATTTTTACTTGCTTAATATTCATTGTCTTAAAAACCATTTTTTTCTCCCTGTATTTTTTTCAGGGTTTTTCTTTGTTTCTTGTGGAAGGTCAAATCCTGTTCTGGTTATACCATCTTTGTGAGAAGCAGAAGCCCCCTTAGTTAATATTTTGAAGCACAAAGTCTTGAGAATATAACTTCTGCCTCTGGACCCTGCTTATGAGTTTTTACTATTGTTCATCAAATAAATTAATAAAATAATATGTTATATTATAAACATTTATAAATCCACAACAGATCAAACTTTTATTTTTATATTGGTTGGTTAAATGAACTTTGAGGCCTGGTGCAGTGGCTCACTCCTGTAATCCCAGAACTTTGGAGACTGAGGCAGGCAAATCATCTGAGGTGAGGACTTTGAGACCAGTCTGGCCAACATGGAGGAACTCCTTGTCTACTAAAAAAAAAATAAAATAAAATAAAATAAAAAATAAAAATAAAATACAAACATTAGTCGGTCTGGTGGCACACACCTGTAATCTCAGCTACTCAAGAGGCTGAGGCAGGAGAATCATTTGAACCCGGGAGGTGGAGGTCGCATCAGCTGAGATTGTGCCATTGTACTCTAGCCTGAGCAACAAGAGTGAAAGTCCATCTCAAAAAGGAAAAGAAAAATTTAAAGTTTGACTAACCAATGATGAGTATATTGAATTGTTAATTTGTAGTAGTAAATTGAAAAATTAAAATTGTATGTATTAATAGGGTAGAAAGTGACATGATTCATGAATAAAATGTGAAAAAATTCAAATCAAGCTAATTAACATATCCATCACTTCAAATACTTCTCATTTTTTTGTGGTGAGAACATTTAAAATTTACTCAGTGATTTTTCAGTGTAGATATATTATTATTATTTATTATATTCAGTGTGCTGCACAATGTAGCTCAAAGAAAAAGAGCTGTTTCTTTTGCCTAATTGAGGCTTTATACCTTTCATCTCCCCCTTACCCCCAACCTCTCCATTTCTGATAACCACCATTCTACTCTCTTTTTCTTTGTTTAATTGTTTTGTATTCCATATATAAGTGAGAACATGCAGTATTTTCTTTCTATGCCTGTCTTCTTTTGCTTAGCATAATATTATCCAATTTCATCCATGTTGCAGCAAATTACAAAAGTTTTTCTAAAGGCTGAATAGTATTCTGTTGTGTATATGCCACATTACCTTTATTGATTCATCTGTTGATGGGCACCTAGGTTGATTCCATAACTTGGCTAATGTGAGTAGTGTAGCAATTAACATGGGAGATTTAATAAGCATACTGATTTAATAAGCATTTTGATTGCTGAAATCAGCAATAAACTTGCGATTTCAATTATTTTGGGTGAATACCCAGAAGCAAAATTACTAGATCATATGGTAGTTCTATTTTTAGTTTTTTGAGGAACTTCCATACAGTTTTCCTTACTGACTATACTAATATACATTCCCACCAACAGTGTACGTGGGTCCCTTTAAAACCTTTTTCCATTGGTAATGTCTTTTATTAATCCACCTCATTTATTTATGTTTTTCAACTATAGTACTTCTATTTTGGCATTGTACTGAATTTTTTAATAGGGATACCTCTACATTTTGCCTCCTCTCTTCTGTTGATGTCATACTGGTACATCGGGCCCACAGAGGAAAGATCTACTTTCATTGTACATCCCATATCTCAAACACTAAAGACTCAACCAAGCTTAGTGAATGCTTTTGAGTGTTCCTCTCCAATTTTGGATCCCCAAAAACAAACAAAAAGACCTCTATGACAATTTTATAGATGAATGTCAAATTCCTTAAAATAATCCAACTCCTGGTAGAGTAAATTTCTTAGAATACCCTTTTCACTGCCTCTTCTACTAATGATGGAAGATCATTGTGAGACTGTGACTGTGGTCATCAGCAGAGAAGGACTCAATGCTGCAAGTATTTTTCCACTGTCTTAACACGTGGTTTATTCCAGTAGTACTAAATTGGAAGAAATAATTTAATGTTGAAGAAATTCTTCAGGCTACTGTAATTGAGCTCTAACTTTATTACTAAATTAAGTGTAATTTAACCTATAGCTATGAAATTATAACTATCCTATGATTAATTATTTTATCCAATGATACCTAGGTTCTTTGTTAGTGATCATATGCAAAGTTAACTAATAAATTATACTTAGTTATATTCTAGAATATTGAACTAATTAACCAATTCATTATTAGCTTATCAATAAATGATTATTGTAGAGGAAACATAACTGCTTGTGAAAATGTTGAATAACAATTAAAAAACTATGATACCAAAATGAAGGCTTGTTTAGAGTGCTCTGAATGGAACAGAAATAGTATACTCATGCCTGATATAAGAAAAATATTACCATATCTTGAACCTTTCTTCCTTTGTCCTTCCCTAAATGTTACAGATCAGGAGTAAGAATTATTTTAATCCATAGGCAAGTTTCCCTCAGGTGGTAAAATAAAAAACAGAATTAGTGAAAAATGTGTGACCTCTGAAAAAGAAAGAAATTTACTCTTTGTAGGTATGCAGGGGGAAAAAGTAAATTTACAAATTTGTAAATATCTAAAATAAAAATCTTATCCTGACATCTCTTAAGCCTTATGCTCTTGAAAGACAGGGATAAATAAAATGCATCATTATGTAATAATAAAAATTTGTTATACAATTATTTTATTCATTCACTATTTTTTAACTTTGAAAAATAATATTATATGATAAAAATAGATTTCATTTCAACATGACCTTCTTTAGCCCAACATTCCTTGAAATAATAAAAGATGTATTTTAAGTAGAAAATATTCCCATAACAGCACTGAAAAAGGAGTGTGTCTTCAGTAGCATGTGTTGTAGAAATATTATAACACAGCTTGGAGAAGCCCAAGATTAAAGAAAAAATGCAAATGTAAGTATAAAGACAAAAAAAGTTTTCTATTTAACTATCCAATTCATTTTTTGTTTTTGAATGTTTTGTCATTTATTGAAATAGTATAGTATAACACAGAAAAATACCCAAATCATAATTATACAACTCAATGTGTTTTTACAAAATGAACTCATTCACCCACATAATCAGAGCCTAGATAAGCGAGTCTACTATTATCAGCTTCCCAGCATAGTCATTTGTATCTCTGCCTGGTTACAACCCCCACCAATATTAATGATTTCCCTCCTGAAGATGGAATTGTGATATTGTAGTTTGAATTTGCTTTCATTTTATAATGATTAAAATGATAATTTTTTTTCCAATGCTTTTTGGCCATTCTAGTATTCTCTTTTAGCATATATATTCATAAAAGATATTACTCTGTAGTTTGTTGTTTCTTATAAAGTCTTTGTGTAACTTTGGAATCAGAGAACATTGGTCTAGTAAAACAAATTTAGTAAGTTGCCCTCCTGTTCAATTTTTTTGGATGACTTTGAGATAGATTTCTGTTTTAAATGTTTGATATGATTCATCTATGAAGTAATCTGATTCTGACCTTTTGTAAATTGGAACTTTTTTTTTTTTTTTTTGAGATGGAGTCCTGCTCTGTCACCCAGGCTGGGGTGCAGTGGCACGATCTTGGCTCACTGCAGCCTCTGCCTCCCGGGTTCAAGTGATTCTCCTGCCTCAGCCTCCTGAGTGGCTGGGATTACAGGCGCCCACCACCATACCCGGCTAATTTTTATATTTTTAGTAGAGACGGTGTTTCATCATGTTGGTCAGACTGGTCTCGATCTCCTGACCTCGTGATCCTTCCACCTCAGCCTCTCAAAGTGCTGGGATTACAGTTGTAAGTCACCACACTCGGCCGGAAACTCTTTGTAATTACTAATTCAATCTCTTCCTTTGTTGTAGGTCTGTTAATATTTTTTATTTCTTCTTAAGTTTTGATACTATGTGTGTTTTAGGAACTTGTCCATTTGATCTATTTTATCTAGTATGTTGGCAAAGAATTGGTTTTAGTGTTCTTTTTTTAATTCTTTTTATTTTTGTAAAGTCATTAGTAGCATCTCTACCTTCATGTATAATTTTAGTTATTTACATCTTTATTTTTTATTTCTTAGTGTAGCTAAAAATTTATCAATTTAGTGAATCTTCTCAAAATCGAACTTTTACTGATTTTTTGAATCTTTTGTTCTACTTTATTTTCTCTATCTTCTCTAATATCTTACTTCCTTCATCCGGTAAACTAGAATTTAATTTGCTCTGTTTTTCTAGTTTCCTTAGGGTAAATTTAAGTTACTGATTTGAGATTTCCTTTTTTTTTCTTTTTAATGTAGGCATTTCCAGTAATACATTTTTGTCTCAGCACTGCTCTCTTTACAACTCAAAAGTTTTGTTACGTTATGTTTTCATTTCCATTAATCTCTGAGTATATTCTAATTTCCCTTGTGATTTAGTCTTTGAATTCAACAATGTGTATTAGATTGTTCTCACACTGCTATAAAGGCATATCGAAGACTGGATAATTTATAAGGAAAAAAGTTAAATTGACTCACAGTTCTTCATGGCAGGGGAGGCCTCAGCAAACTTACAATCAGGGCAGAAAGAGAAGGAAAAACAAGTACCTTCTTCACAAGGCGTCAGGAAAGAGAGAATAGAGGGTGAAGGGGGAAGAGTCCCTTATAAAACAGTCAGATCTCATGATAACTCACTATCATGAGAACAGCATGGGAAAAACTGCCTCCTTGATCCAATTGAAGCAGCTATGATGTCTGGGGTATATACCTGGGGTACATTGTGGCGCGCCAGAAAAAATTAGGACACGGACACACATGAGTTTAGGAGGGGAGGGTTAATAGGTAGAAAAGAAGAGAAAGAGAAACAGCTTCCTCTCTGGAGGAAGAGGTCTCCAAGCAGAAAAGACTAGCAGGAGGTGAATGTGCCGAATGTTGTAGTTTGGTTTGAGGATGTGGTGCTTGATTTACGTAGGACTCAAAGCTTGGTTCAATCAGATATGACATTTACACAGTACACGGAAAAGGCTGCTTGACCCATCCTAATCTTATTATGAAAATGGGCTATACAATTGATCAGTGCCGTGTCCTCTGCTCCTTACAGTACATGTGGCTGGCAGAGAAGGGAACATGCCTAGTCCCTAGTTCCTGCAGACATTCACCCGTGCAAGCTCCCAGCTTGCTCGTCTATGCCTGCAGCTCAACTTTATAGGCTGCTTTTTGTTAGAAAATGATTTGGGGCTGCTTTTCATTAAAAAGAAAAACATTATCGAGGACTCCTATACCCTTGTTGTCTGCCTAAGTGATTTCTTATTAACTCCTATATCATCCCCCACTCTGGAGTGCTAACCCTAACTCCTCTTAGAGGGTGTAGGGTGATTACTCTTTCTGACTACTTCCTGCTGAAAAGGGGTATCATGTGGGGAACAGCAGCTAGGGCTCCTCCTGTGGTGGATCTAAGGGTCCTCAAAAGAAAGGCATGTCCATGCGTGGTTTGGTCTGCAGCACCATCTGGAGTGTGATTGCTTCTAGGTGAGAGGAAACAACTCAAGTTATAGTATTGAGTAGATAAGGTCCGAATATGAATATAAAACATATGAGCAAGGGGGGACTGAATACGGGAACTAACCAGTTCCACAAATAAGACTGGAATTCATTTAAAAAGGATTGTAGCCATCCAGGTCTGGAGCCTGCATTTTCACTTAACTTGTCTATGATTTTCACTTGATCTTTAAGCGCCTGTAGGTTTTCTTCTAATTGACTAGAAGTGTTGATCCAGAAGCAGCATATTTCATTTAAGACTGCACAGGTACCCTCTACCTCAGCTGTAAGGACATCTTGGGCCCGCCTACTCTGTGCTACTACTGCGGCTCAGGAATCCATGGATTTTTTGCTGTGCTTCTATGGTTCCAACTGTTGTCTTCCAACCTCATTGCATCCAAATGGAAATATTAAGTACTTACCTTTCAAGGAGAGGAATACCAGCAAACCAGAAGAGGCTTCTCATTATAGAAGTCCTCATGCATGGTCTTTCTAAGATGGGATTGTCAGGTTCTTGACCTCCACAATCTTCTCTTTCAGTTAAATCTCCATATGAGGGCATGGAAATTGATAGATCTCTTTGTTTGGCCTATCCGAGATAATGCAATTTCTAAAAAGGAACCCTAGGTTAAGGATGTCCCCAAATGATGCAGCCATGTCAGTGGAATTTAAAAATAATAGGTTGGGGACCATGCTACTATAGTGCAGGTTCCTTTCCAGTACATAGGGAGGATTAAGTGTAGCCAGGAGCCACAGAGGAAATATAATCCTGTCCCTTGGAAGGATGGTTCTAAGTTGTGATCTTTGAAGGACACACACAGATCTTTCTCATATCTTAGGAGCTTTCCCCCCTTACAGATAATAGGAACATCTTTGGGATAGGGATATCCATACAGTCATCCACAATGCCATTTTGAATCTTGCATGCTAAATGAGAAGGGTCCACCTGAAAAATGGAGTTTAAAAATATTAGGGACATAATATGCCCTGGCCAATATCTCAGATGATCCTCGTGGCAAGGGCCGTTGGTCCAGACAGCTCCACTTTGCCCACAGATTTGCAGGCTGGAATTCCATGTGAGGCCATGTTTGGAAAGGCCCATATGTTATTCTTTACATTATAGTAAAGATGGTTACTTAGAGCATGGTATTCCCATCAGGATTTTCAACCAGAAGGAGAGGCTATATTCTGAAAACCCCCCAAGATGGCTTCTGCTTTATTAGAGCATGCTTATCACACTTTCTTGGGAACCTGAGACTTCCCCAATATTTGAACTATCAGCAATCACAAGTGTGATGTTACAATACTTGAGATCTCCCCAATAATGTCCTTCCCCACTGCTTTTACAGCAGTGGGAGGCATTTGCTATTACCTGGTCAGCTTTTCCCAGTCAACTGTTGTGAAGCTTATCTGTGGAGAAAGTGTTTTTCAGTTCTGGAGGCAGAGTGTTTTCCAGAGAGGAGTTAGTTACCCAGTTGAAAATGTCCCCATACCATATCCAGTTTATGCCTGATAAGTCTTTAAGGGTCAAAGGTAACGCTAACAAAGAGAATCCTAAGACAGTATGTTCTGGGTTATTAAGAAGTTTCTTATTGTTACTGAACTGAGCAAACTGCTCAGAACAGACCCAGAAATTAGTCTTGTACAACTGGGCCATGGCTGATACTGTAGGAGCTAAAGAATGTGCTGTATCATTAAACCCCCAAACAAGTCCTAGCAGACTCAGTGATAGTAAAACTTTCCTGGTTCCTTCTTGCAACTATTATCCCTACAATTGTGGGTCAAAAAGAAGCTCCAATATTTGACAGTGAATCTTGAGAGAAAAAGTAGAAATAACTAAATGGTAGAGGTGAAACTGAGTAGAATAAATAGCCCTTGCTTATTTGCTTATCTTTCATGATTTTCAGCTTAAGGTCTCCTATTTCTTCACATTGGTATCCAGGACATCCCTCTGGGCTGTCAGGGGTTGCTCACTCAGCTTTCTAGGCTTTGACTTGAGTTAATGTTTCCAGGAGTTGACACCTGGAACTTTTACTGCTGAGGGAGTTGAAAGGATAATGATTTAATTCTTTCCCCAGCTTGGGCTTAGAGAAGGAGAGAGAGAGGGGAGAGCTTTTACCAATACCAAATATCCTGGGTTAAATAAAAGTGGTCCTACTTCTTGGGGATGGGTTTCTGCTAGCTGAGTTAATTCCTGTCGAAAGCAAGCCAGAGAGGTTACATGTTTAACCAATTCAGAGGGCTCTTTGTCTATTAAGAAATCATTGATGAGTAAAGGCTGTCTGTACAGCGTCTCTAAAGGGCTTAGACCTAACTTGGGAGGGGTGTTTCTTACCCACAGTAAAGCCATGGGAAGAAAAGTAACCCAAGGAGAGTGAGTTTCTAGGAGCAGTTTCCTGAGGTGTCTTTTGATCTTATCATTTGTCTTCTATGTCTTTCCTGAAGACTAGGGTCTCCAGGTGCAGTGGAGATGACACTGTATGCCTAATGCCTTTGAGAACCCCTGTGTGATGGCTGCCTTAAATAAGGGGCCGTTGTCACTTTGGAGGTACTTAGGTAGACCAAAATGGAGAATAATTTCATTAAGTAACACCTTTACTACCTCAGAGGACTTCTCTGTAATGCATGGAAATGCTGCTATCCAGTTAGTTAAAGTATCTACCCATTCCAGGAGGTATTGAATGACCTTCGTCTTTGGAATGTGGATGAAGCCTATCTGCCAGTCTTCCCTTAGAGAGCTTCCCATCCTTTGGGTTTGAGGAGGAAAAAGCTGCCTGTTGAGGGAATTATTTTTAAGACAGACTTCACAAGCATTAACAATCCGTTTCATTGTTCTTAGTAAGGTCTCTCCTGAAAACAATCTCTGAGAACATTGAAAGTTGTATCCTTTCCAAAGTGAAAAGCAAGTGGAGCTTGCCATCCTCTGATTGCAACCCTCCTGAGGGCTGGAAGGTGTCCCCTCGAGAAATGGCTCTATTTCTGCATGGGAGTGCTGAAGCCTGATTTCTCTTATAGAGCCTTCCCAAATTAGAGAGGCTTCAAGCGTGTTGATGCCATGAGGCTTCCTTGCTGCTGACTTGGCTGCCTGATCAGCTAGCTTGGTTTCTTCAGTCATTTCATCTACTCCCTTCTGATGTCCCTTATAATGCATCACTGCTACCTCTCCTGGAAGGAAAACTGAGGATAAAAACCTGTTAATTTTCTGATGGTATTTTATAGGAGATCGATTGGCAGTAAGAAAGTGTCTTTCTTTCCAAATGACAGCATGAGCATGGAGAACTAGGAAAGCACACTTGGAGTCAGTGTAAATGTTAGCTACCTTTCCCTTGCTTCGCTCAAGAGCTCTTGTAAGGATTATCAGTTCAGCTGTTTGAGAGCTTGTGCCTGCAGGGAGAGACACACTTTCAGTAACATCATCCAGAGTGACTACTGCATATCCTGCTTCACGGACTCCTTGTTCTACAAAGGAGGTTCCATCTGTGAAGAGGGTCCACTCCCAATTCTCTAGGGGTTTTCCTGAGATCTTCCCTGGCCACATAGGTCTGTACCATAGCTTGTTCATGTTCTAGCTCCCCAGTTCCCTCAGGGAAGAAACTGTCTGGGCTTAAGCAAGAGTAAGTCTTTAACTGGATGGTGAAAACCATAACAGCAGAACTTGATATTTAAGGAGTCAGCTGTCTGTTAACCGAGGGCTTCTCTCAGAGGACAGTAATCCCACCACATTATGTGGAGTATAAACAGCTAAATCATTTTCCTGGGTTAATTTGGAGGCCTTTGGGACCAGTAGGGTCATGGTGGCAATGGATCAGAGGCATGCTTGCCATCCTTTAGTCCCAAATCTTGTTTCTTACTCAGGTAACTTATTCGCTGTTGAGCCGGTCTTCACGCCTGTGTTAAGACTCCCAAGGCCATTCCCTTCCTTTCTGATGCATACAGAGTGAAGGCCCTTCCTACAGGGAGGCTGAGAGCTGGTGACTTTACTAGGGCCTGCTTTAGCTGGTTACAGGCCTTTTGAGAGTCACGCTTCCAGGTTAGGAGGTGAGTTTTGGCTGCTTGAGTTTCTCTTATGAGGTGATACAGAGTATGAGCTATCTTACCATACCCAGGTATCTATAGACTGAAATATTCTGTAATGTCCCCAAATCCTCTGAGTTGCTTGAGAATTTGGGGGAGGGGGAAGAAAGAATTGGACTTAATCCTGTCTTCCCCTAATGCTCCGATCCCTTCAGACAGCACTTAATACAGGTACTTCACTAAGGTTTTGCAAAGCTCAGCTTTAGACTTTGAAATCTTATATCCTCTGTTGGCTAATAAATTAATAAGTGATTCAGTGCCTTTTTGAGAGGCTTCCTCAGTTGGGGCACAGAGCAGTATATCATCCACATATTGCAAAACCTTGACTGAGGATGGAAAAACTCAGAGAGGTCTTTTGCCAATGCCTGTCCAAAAAAAAAAAATGAAGGCTATCTTGAAATCCCTGAGGAACCACCTTCCATGTTAACTGGGCAGTTTGGTCAGAGGGATCTTCAAAGGCAAACAGGTATTAAGAGTCATGATGTAATGGATACGGAAGAAGGCATCCTTTAAATCTAGGACTGTAAACTATCTAGTTCCCTTAGGTATTTGGGTTA